>NC_085928.1:141144000-142457000 GCF_028885655.2 Pongo abelii | reverse complement strand
ATGAACTAATACAGTGAGGAAAGCTTAAGAAAAGAGATGAGAGAGAGAAAGATTATCTATCTATCTATCTATCTATCTATCTATCTATCTATCTATCTATCTATCTAATCTATCTATCATGTGATTATACAATTTGAAATCCTGCTTCTAGACTTGCCCAAAAGCAGGTACACCTCCAGGTCCAATAAATCTTGAGTTTGTTGAGTTTCTGTCACTTGCAATCAAAATATAGTCTAACATATTTATTGCTGGAAAATAAGAGAAAAAATTTTACATATCCAATGGCCCAAATGCCGATATACGAACAATCTCACTAGCACAAAAAAAGCACAAACTAAAGTGAAGTATCTACCAGGTTCAATAACCCAAAGAAAAAGAAAAAAATAATAAAATGAGGTATGTTTTCATATATTATTTTCAAAGATTAAAAAGGCTGATAAGCACTGCAAAAGTACACAAAACATGTATTTGCATAGTGGAAAAGAAAAAATAGTAAAATGAGGTATGCTTTTATGTATTATTTTCAAAGATTAGAAAGGCTGATAAACACTGCAAAAATACACAAAACATGTATTTGCATAGTGGTGGAGTTACTTACCTGAAAAGATTTCGGAAAGACAATCTGGCAGTATGTGCCAAGAACTAAGATGTGTATACCTCTCACTCAATAAGTCTTCTCCAAGGAAGTGAGACTTAGAAAATAATTGGGACATTTCTGAAATATGTTCTTTGTGGCATTGCTAATAATAGTAAAAAAAAAAAAAAAAAAAGGGAAACATCCTAAGTGCCCAACAATGGAAGACTAACTCTATAAAACAAATTACACTTAGCCATAAATACTGCTTAGATTAAAGGTATACATGGAGAATGCGGTGGGGGCAAGGAGGCCTGGATGACACACCTGTCAATTTAATCCTCTTTGTCTTCCCTGGGCTAGATTCTGCTTCCTCAGAAATCCTTCTCTTATTTCACTTAGACTTCCTGTTCGATGACAGATGCTATGATTCACCACTTTCCCAAAGTCCCCAAGCTCCCTTGCTATCATCCTTGGTCCAGTGGCTTAGTCTCAACTCACAACTTCTCCCTGGAAGGGGTTCTCAGCATGCTCTGTGGCTGGGCATCCTGAGATCAGAGTCTTCTCTGTAGAAAATGACTGACAACCTAGAAGCTTCACCTTCTTCATCATCTACCTCTTAATACCACAGTTAAGACACGCATGTACACACAAATAAAGGCGTCTGTATGGCAATGCAGTTTTGAGTGGGGACTGTGGCATCTCACTGCCAGGGTTTGAATCTTGGATCTGACCCTTACTAGATACATGATCTTGGGGAATATACTAACTCCTCTGTGCCTCAGTTTCTTCATCTTGAAAATGAGGACAATAACAACATCTGCCTCATTATTCTGAGGGCAAATGAATACATATGCAAAGCATTCAGCACAGCACTTGGCACATAGTTCACCATCAGTACATGTGAATTACTATTACTTTATAGGCACATGCTTGTTGCAGAATTGGAAGGCTCATATAGCATTACGAAAATTTATGGAGTAATGAAAAACCAAAGTTAAAGGAGCTCAAGCAAAGAAGGCAAGGTGTCGGCTTATTTAACTGGGGAGTCTAGAGGTTGAGCTCACCTTCATTCTGGTTACATCCAGAATTCAAATGGGTGCCAGTTGTCTAAAAATTGGCCTAGTAAATTTTATAATTATGGTTTATGAATGTATGAGGGAGTTAAATTCAGAGTCAGTAAGTCAGGATTCAAATTCCAACTTTACTACTCTTCAATGTGTGAATCTGGAGGAGTGAATCTCTGTCTTTGAGAACTTGGAGGCAAATTCCCTACCTGGGTCCTGAGATCCACACCATCATATGGTCATTTTTTCCCTCCTCAGACAGGAGATAAATTAGCAGACTGTGACTGTCATCTAGGAAGGACATGTAGATCCATGTATGTGCTTGTTCCCACAAGATAGGCTGCATATCGGCTGAAAGAAAGAACACTAAGTATCATCTATAAATCTCCCATGAAATGGCCTTTTTTTGTTTAGATATCATGCTTTCCTGCTCTTTATGTTTGTATGCAAGAACAGGAAGAAACCTGCCCTTCCATGTCCTGAGGGACTTAAGAGAGTAGTAACTGGATGTCCCTGGGGATTCAACGTGTCTGTTCCTAGTGAAGCAAGGAAAGGGATGGGGGCTTTCACTTCTTAGGAGGGGTCTGGCCAGATACATATTGACAATAGTCCTGTCACACTGTCCCCATGCCCCTCCTTGTCTTTAAGAGAAACACAAGTCTGCAGTTAAAAACTGTTTAGACAATTGGAAAAACCCACACTCAGACAAACTTCCAAGCTGTGTGGGTGATTTCTGGCCATTTGACAGGAAAACCTATTGATCAATCTCTAGCCTTATCTTTTGGGTCCCGAAATTTATGTTGTTAGCATAAAGAATCTGGAGGGAAGAGATGTGTCAAGACCAGCAGGCCCAAATTAACTACTCTAATATTTGGTTTCTGGTCTACAAATAATACCAGTTTATTGCAGAGGTGACACATGTAGTAGGCAAGCTCTTTGTAGACTGTTAAAGGCTATACAACGTGAAAAATCCCTATTGTGCTTGATTAAAAGTATTGTACCTAGAAGGTGACATTTTATTTTTCTAATAATCGGTTTCCAAATTATCTCTAAAGAGAAAAATAAATGAGTCTATAAATACATATCCTAACGTAATATGTGTGTTTGTGTATATGTACACAAACTTTCACTTAGACTCTTATTTTCTACCGTAGAATGATGTGCTGAAGTGGTTTTGTGTGAATTCTAATAATAAAGTTTTTTTTTTAAAGCATGATTCCACTGTGTTGTATGCAATCCTGACAATGGGTATAGAGCCCAGCACAGAAATTCAACAACATTTATCCACAAAGCATGCAAAAAATCAATTTGGAGGATGTGTAAGAAATCACAAAGGGCAAAAGGAAACTGCACGCTTGCACACATTAGGATTGTTGTCACTGTTAGATCTCTGCCACCCAGCTGATCTCGCACATCTGCTATCTTCCTTTTTTTGGTGCTGAGTAACAGGATGTTTAACCTCCTAGCAACAATCTTGCCCTGGCCAGGCATATGGGAGACAAATCATTCTGAGTGTGTAGGTTAGAGAGAGCAAATGCCCCCTTGTTAACAGGCTTCCAAATCTGTAAGGTTAATAAGTGTATGGCTTTCTTTAAGAAAGTGTTTTACAAAGATAAAATCATTGACACCTTTAGTAAAGCATGCATCTGAGTCAAAACTGACAATGGGACTAGAAAGGCACTCACTCTTTAATTATCAACTAAATGATTTTTTTTTTTTTTTAAGTTTGGGAAACTAGTTGTGAGATGTAAGGGGCAGAAGAGGTCTCAAAAGTTGTCTTGTCCAACTCCATCATTGAACTCCAGAAAGGAAAAACAACATACCCTAGTTCACATAGCTAGTGACTGAGCTTTTTCCAGAACCAGAGGCTTTTGTCCCCTTAATTGGTGACCTATTTACCTCAAAGCAGCCTGTCTAATACCAGCAAGTGATGAACATCCAAGCCTTTATCTTTTGCCTTGTGGGTTTTCTCTGCTGGATTTTGATGTCCTCCCTGGCACCCTTCTGGTCACAGGCCCACAACGTTATGCTTATATGTGTTGAGATAAGCATGATCATTTTAATACAAACATCAGCACATGTAGCAATTTTAAAGCTGATTTGACGAATTTATGTCATTGTTCCACTTCATTAAAGTGAATCACCAGAAGTGAATACTTAGGCACTTATGCACACTTGTTGCAATGAATCATCTTGACACTTATCTTCTGACCCATGGAACTGGAGAGAATGTTCATTGCAGCACAGTTCCTCCAAGAGTTTTGTGCATTTTCCCCTATTTAATACTTAGCCAAATATCTTATTAATTTGTGTCTTTTCTGAGTGTTTTCTCCTTTAGTTTTATTTTTGGGTCTTTCCCTTGCCATGGGCTGGTCACCAAGGCAGCTGGTATGTCCAGTAGGTGGAGGGAACAGATTGTGAAGTCGTGAGAAGAGGGACCTTCGGAGAGAAACAGTATTGTTTCCAGGATTGAATCTAAGGCATGCGGCTTAATTTATAAATTGTCTTTTTATTTGTTATCTACCTAAAGGAATATGTTGTACATGTAGGACACATTGTATGTTTTCAAGATTCCTTGAATCAAAGAATGAAAAAAAAAATAGGCATACCTCTTTTTATTGCACTTCACTTTATTGTGCTTTGCAGATACTGCATTTTTTGCAAATTGGAGGTTCTTGGCAATCCTGCATGAAGCAAGTCTATTGCGGCCATTATTCCAACAGCATGTGCTCATGCTGTTGGGTCTCTGTGTTACATGTTGGTAATTCTCACAATATTTCTAACTTTCTCATTGTTATTAAACCTGTTTTGGTCATTTGTGATCAGTGATCTTTGATGTTACTATTGTCATTGTTTTGGGCACCACAAACCACACCCAGATAAGACAGCATATTTAGTGAATAAATGTTCTGCCTATTCGGACTGCTCTGCCAGCCAGACATTCCCCCATCTATCTCCCTCTCCTTGGGTCTCCCTATCACCTGAGGCACTACAATATGGAAATGAGGCCAATTAATAACCCTACAATGGCCTCTAAGTGTTCAAGTGAAAGGAAGAGCTGCACAAATCTCACTTTAAATCAACAACTAGAAATAATGAAGCTTAGTGAGGAAGGCATATCAAAAACCAAGATGGGCCAAAAGCTAATCCTCTTGCACTCAACAGCTAGTCAAGTTGTGAATGCAAAGGAAAAATTATTGAAGAAAATTAGAAGTGTCACTCAAGTGAGCACACACATGATAAAAAAAGGAAAACAGCCTTATTGCTGATAGGGAGAAAGTTTTAGTGGTCTGGATAAAAGATGAAACCAGTAACTGCATTTCTTTAAGCCAAATCATAATCCAGAGCAAGGTCCTAACTCTCTTCAATTCTAGGAAGCTGAGAGAGGTGAGGAAGCTGCAGAGGACAGTTTGAAGCTAGCAGGAGTTGGTTAATAAGTTTAAGGAAAGAAGTCTCTGTAACATAAAAGTGCAAAGTGAAGCAGCAAGTGCAGATGTGAAGCTGCAGTAAGTTATCCAGAAGATCTAGTTAACACAATTGATGAAGATGGCTACACTAAACAGATTTTCCATGTTGCCAAAGTGCCTTCTATTGGAAGAAGATGCCATCCTGTACTTTCATAGCTAGAGAGAAGTCAATGTCTGGCTTTGAAGCTTCAAAGGGCAGGCTGACTCTCTTCTTAGGGGCTAATGCAGCTGGTGACTTTAAGTGAAAGCAAATGCTCATTTACCATTCTGAAAACCCTAAGGCCCTTGAGAACTATGCTAAATCTATTCTGCCTGTGCTCTATCAATGGGAAAATGAAGCCTGGATGACAGCACATGTGTTTACAGTATGGGTTACTGAACATTTTCTTCCATTATACTTCAAGTTCTGGGAAACATGTGCAGAACATGCAGGTTTGTTACATAGGTATACATGTGACATGGTGGTTTGCTGCACCCATCAACCCGTCATCTATATTAGGTATTTCTCCTAATGTTATCCCTCCCCTTGCCCCTAACTCCTTGACAGGCCCCAGTGTGTGATGTTCCCCTCCCTGTGCCCATATGTTCTCATTGTTCACCTCCCACCTATGAGTGAGAACATGTGGTGTTTTGTTTTCTGTTCCTGTGTTAGTTTGTTGAGAGTGATGGTTTACAGCATCATTCATGGCCCTGCAAAGACATAAACTCATCCTTTTTTGTGGCTGCATAGTATTCCATGGAGTATATGTGCCACATGTTCTATCCATTCTATCATTGATGGGCATTTGGGTTGATTCCAAGTCTTTGCTATTGTGAATAGTGCTGCAGCAAACATACATGTGCATGTGTCTTTATAGTAGGATGATTTATAATCCTTTGGAATATATACCCAGTAATGGAATTGCTGGGTCAAATGGTATTTCTGGCTCTAGATCCTTGAGAAATCACCACATTGTCTTCTACAATAGTTGAACTAATTTACACTCCCACCAACAGTGTAAAAGAGTTCCTATTTCTCCACATCCTCTCCAGCACCTATTGTTTCCTGACTTTTTAATGATTGCCATTCTAACTGGCGTGAAACTATCTCATTGTGGTTTTGATTTGCATTTCTCTAATGACCAGTGATGATGAGCTTTTTTTTGTATTTGTTGGCCATATAAATGACTTCTTTTGAAAAGTGTCTATTCATATCCTTTGCCCACTTTTTGAAGGGATTGTTTGGTTTTTTTTTCCTGTAAACTTGCTTAAGTTCCTTGTAGATTCTGGATATTAGCCCTTTGTCAGATTGATAGATTGCAAAAATTTTCTCTCATTCTGTAGGTTGCCTATTCACTCTGATGATAGTTTCTTTTGCTGTGCAGAAGCTCTTTAGTTTAATCAGATCCCGTTTGTCAATGTTGGCTTTTGTTGCAATTGCTTTTGGTTTTTTAGTCATGAAGTCTTTGCCCATGCCTATGTCCTGAATGGTATTGCCTAAGTTTTCTTCGAGGGTTTTTATGATTTTAGGTCTAACATTTAAGTCTTTAATCCATCTTGAGTTAATTTTTGTATAAGGTATAAGGAAGGGGTCCAGTTTCAGTTTTTTGCATATGGATAGCCAGTTTTCTCAACGCCATTTATTAAATAGGGAATCATTTCCCCATTGCTTGCTTTTGTTAGGTTTGTCAAAGATCAGATGGTTATAGACGTGTGGCATTATTTCTGAGGCCTCTGTTCTGTTCCATTTGTCTATGTATCTGTTTTGGTACCAGTAACATGCTGTTTTGGTTACTGTAGCCTTATAGTACGCTTTGAAGTCTGGTAGTGTGATGCCTCCAGCTTCATTCTTTTTGCTTAGGATAGTCTTGGCTATGTGGGCTTTTTTTTGGTTCCATATGAAATTTGTAGTAGTTTTTCCTAATTCTGTGAAGAAAGTCAATGGTAGTTTAGTGAGGATAGCATTGAATCTATACATTACTTTGGGTAGTATGGCCATTTTCACGATATAGATTTTTCCTATTCATGAGCATGGAATATTTTTCCATTTGTTTGTGTCCTCTCTTATTTCCTTGAGCAATGGTTTGTAGTTCTCCTTGAAGAGGTCCTTCACATCCCTTGTAAGTTGGATTCCTAGGTATTGTATTCTCTTTGTAGCAATAGTGAATGGGAGTTTGCTCATGATTTGGCTCTCTGTTTGTCTATTATTGGTGTATAGGAATGCTTGTGATTTTTGCACATTGATTTTGTATCCTGAGACTTTGCTGAAGTTGCTTTTCAGCTTAAGGAGATTTTGGGCTGAGATAATGGGTTTTTCTAAATATACAATCACGTCATCTGCAAACAGAGATAATTTGACTCCCTCTCTTCCTATTTGAATACGCTTTATTTCTTTCTCTTGCCCGATTGCCCTGGCCAGAACTTCCAATACTATATTGAATAGGAGTGGTGAGAGAGGGCATCCTTGTCTTGTGCTGGTTTTCAAAAGGAATGCTTCCAGCTTTTGCCCATTCAGTATGATATTGGCTGTGGGTTTGTCATAAATAGCTCTTATTGTTTCAAGATATGTCCCATCAGTACCTAGTTTATTGAGTGTTTTTAGCATGAAGAGGTGTTGAGTTTTATCGAAGGCCTTTTCTGCATCTATTGAGATAATCATGTGGTTTTTGTCATTGGTTCTGTTTATGTGATGGATTACGTTTATTGATTTGTATATGTTGAACCAGCCTTGCATCCCAGGGATGAAGCCGACTTGATCATGGTAGATAAGCGTTTTAATGCACAGCTGAATTCGGTTTGCCAGTATTTTATTGAGGATTTTCACATTGATGTTTATTAGGGATATTGGCCTGAAATTTTTTGTTGTTGTTGTGTCTCTGCCAGGTTTTGGTTACAGGATGATGCTGGCCTCATAAAATGAGTTAGGGAGGAGTCCCTCCTTTTCTGTTATTTGGAATAGTTTCAGAAGGAATGGTACCAGCTTCTCTTTTTACCTCTGATAGAATTTGGCTGTGAATCCTTCTGGTCTTGAGCTTTTTTTGGTTGGTAGGCTGTTAATTACTGCCTCAATTTCAGAACTTGTTATTGGTCTATTCAGGGATTCGACTTCTTCCTGGTTTAGTCTTAGGAGGGTGTATGTGTCCAGGAATTTATCCATTTCTTCTTGATTTTCTGGTTTGTTTGCACAGAGGTGTTTGTAGTATTTTCTGATTGTAGTTTGTATTTCCGTGGGATCAGTGTTGATATCCCTTTTATCATTTTTTATTGTGTCTATTTGATTCTTCTCTCTTTTCTTCTTTATTAGCCTGGCTAGTGATCTATCTATTTTGTTAATCTTTTCAAAAAGCCATCTCCTGGATTCATTGATTTTTTGAAGGGATTTTCTTGTCTCTGTCTCCTTCAGTTCTGCTCTAATCTTAGTTATTTCTTGTCTTCTGCTAGCTTTTGAATTTGTTTGCTCTTGCTTCTCTAGTTCTTTTAGTTGTGATGTTAAGGTGTTGATTTTAGATCTTTCCTGCTTTCTTCTGTGGGCATTTAGCTGTATAAATTTCTCTCTAAACATTGCTTTAGCAGTGTCCCAGAGATTCTGGTACATTGTGTCTTTGTTCTCATTGGTTTCAAAGAACATCTTTACTTCTGCCTTCATTTTGTTATGTACACACTAGTCATTCAGGAGCAGGTTGTTCAGTTTCCATGTAGTTGTGCAGTTTTGAGTTAGTTTCTTAATCCTGAGTTCTAATTTGATTGCACTGTGGTCTGAGAGACTGTTTGTTATGATTTCTGTTCTTTTGCATTTACTGAAGAGCGTTTTACTTCCAATTATGTGGTCAATTTTAAAATAAGTGTGATGTAGTGCTGAGAAGAATGTATATTCTGTTGATTTGGGGTGGAGAGTTCTGTAGATGTCTGTTAGGTCTGCTTGGTCCAGCGCTGAGTTCAAGTCCTGAATATCCTTGTTAATTATCTGTCTCATTGATCTGTCTAATATTGACAGTGGGGTGTTAAAATCTCCCACTATTGTTGTGTGGGAGTCTAAATCTCTTTGTAGGTCTCTAAGAACTTGCTTTATTAATCTGGGTGCTCTTGTATTAGTTGCATATATATTTAGGATAGTTAGATCTTCTTGTTGGACTGATCCCTTTACCATTATGTAATGCCCTTCTTTGTCCCTTTTGATCTTTGTTGGTTAAAAGTCTGTTTTATCAGAGACTGGGATTGCAACTCCTGCTTTTTCTTTGCTTTCCATTTGCTTGGTAAATCTTCCTCCATCCCTTTATTTTGAGCTTATGTGTATCTTTGCACATGAGGTGGGTCTCCTGACTACAGCACACCGATGTGTCTTGAGTCTTTATCCAATTTGCCAGTCTATGCCTTTTAATTGGGGCATTTAGCCCATTTATATTTAAGGTAAATATTGTTATGTGTGAATTTGATCCTGTCATTATGATGCTAGCTGGTTATTTTGCCCATTAGTTGATGCAGTTTCTTCATAGCATCGATGGTCTTTACATTTTGGTTTGTTTTTGGAGTGGCTGGTACCAGTTTTTCCTTTCCATAGTTAGTGCTTCCTTCAGGAGCTCTTGTAAGGCAGCCCTGGTGGTGATGAAATTCCTCAACATTTGCTTGTCTGTAAAGGATTTTATTTCTCCTTCACTTATGAAGCTTAGTTTGGCTGAATATGAAATTCTGGGTTGAAAATTCTTTTCTTTAAGAATGTTGAATATTGGCCCCCACTGTCTTCTGGCTTGTAGGGTTTCTGGAGACAGATTCACTGTTATTCTGATGGGCTTCCCTTTGTTGGTAACCCGACCTTTCTCTCTGGCTGCCCTTAACATTTTTTCCTTCATTTCAACCTTGGTGGATCTGACAATTATGTGTCTTTGGCTTGTTGTTCTCAAGGAATATCTTTGTGGTGTTCTCTGTATTTCCTGAATTTGAATGTTGGCCTCTCTTGCTAGGTTGGGGAAGTTCTCCTGGATAATATCCTGAAGAGCGTTTTCCAACTTGGTTCCATTCTACCTGTCATTTTCAGGTACACCAATCAAATGTAGGTTTGGTCTTTTCACATAGTCCCATATTTCTTAGAGGCTTTTTTCATTCCTTTTCATTCTTTTTTCTCTAATCTTGTCTTCATGCTTTATTTCATTAAGTTGATCTTCAATCCTTGATATCCTTTCTTCTGCTTGATCTATTCAGCTACTGATACTTGTATATGCTTCACAAAGTTCTCATGCTGTGTTTTTCAGCTCCATTAGGTCGTTTATGCTCTTCTCTAAACTGGTTATTCCAGTTAACAATTCCTCTAACCTTTTACCGAGGTTTTTATCTTCCTTGCATTGGGTTAGAACATGCTCCTTTAGCTTGGACAAGTTTGTTTATACCCACCTTCTGAAGCCTATTTCTGTCAATTCATGAAGCTCCATCCAGTGAATTCTCCATCCAGTTTTGTTCCCTTGCTGGCAAGGAGTTGTGATCCTTTGGAGGAGAAGAGGTATTCTTGGTTTTGGAATTTTCAGCCTTTTTGTGCTGGTTTTTCCTCATCTTCTTGGATTTATCTACCTTTGTTCTTTGCTGTTGGTGACCTTAGGATGGAATTTTTGCGTGGTTATCCTTTTTGTTGATGTTGATGCTATTGCTATTTGTTAGTTTTCCTTCTAACACTCAGCCCTCTTCTACAGGTCTGCTGGAGTTTGCTGCAGGTCCACTCCAGACTCTGTTTGCCTGAGTGTCACCAGTGGAGGCTGCAGAGCAGCAAAGATTGCTGCCTGCTCCTTCCTCTGGAAACTTCATCCCAGAGGGGCACCCACCAGATGCCAGGTGGAGTTCTCTTGTATGGGGTGTCTGATGATCCTTGCTAGGATCTGATGACCCCTAGAGCTGCGTCACAGCTGCCCCTTCCCCCAGGTGCTCTGTCCCAGAGAGATGGAAATTTTATCTATAAGCCCCTGACTGGGGCTGCTGTCTTTCTTTCAGAGATGCCCTGCCCCGAGAGGAGGAATCTAGAGAGACAGTCTGGCTACAGAGGCTTTGCCGAGATGTTTTGGGCTCCTCCCAGTCCAGACTTCCAGGCGGCTTTGTCTACACTGTGAGGGGAAAACCACCTACTCAAGCCTCAGTAATGGTGGAAGCCCCTCCCCGCACCAAGCTCCATTGTCCCAGGTCGACTTCAGACTGCTGTGCTGGCAGAGAGAATTTCAAGCCAGTGGATCTTAGCTTCCTAGGCTCCATGGGGATGGGATCCACTGAAATAGACTGCTTGGCTCCCTGGCTTCAGCCCCCTTTCCAAGGCAGTGAACGGTTCAGTCTCGCTGGCATTCCAGGCACCACTGGGGGAAAGAAACAAAATAAAACAAAACAAAAAAAACCAAACACCTCCTGCAGCTAGCTCAGTGTCTGCCCAAACAACCACCCAGTTTTATGCTTGAAACCCAGGGCCCTGGTGGTGTAGGCATCTGAGGGAATCTCCTGGTCTGTGGGTTGCAAAGACCATGGGAAAAGCATAGTATGTGGGCCAGATAGCTCTGTCCCTCATGGCACTGTCCCTGAGGGCTTCCCTTGGCTAAGGGAGGGACTTCCTCACCCCTTATGCTTCCTGGATGAGGTGACACCCCACCCTGCTTCTGCTCACCCTCCATGGGCTGCACCCACTGTCTAACCAGTCCCAGGAGATGAATCAGGTACCTCAGTTGGAAATGCAGAAATAACCCACCTTCTGCTTTGGTGTCACTGGGAACTACAGACTGGAGCTGTTCTTGTTTGGCCATTTGGCCTGGGGATCCCTCAGTTTACTGAACAATCGCTGTATCTCAGTCCTCACCTTACTTGGCTCATAGCAGCATTTGAATTGAGTTTCCCCTCCTCCCTGACACATGCTTTTCTCTTGGCACTGAGAATATCAACCTCTCTTGATTTTCCTCTACCTTATTTATCATTCCTTTTCATCCTCTGGCTGATTTCATGTTCACAACCTCCACATTTTTTAATGACCCAGCGCTCAGTCCTTGGTTCTTTTCTCTTTCTTAATACATATTCATTCCCTCATTGATCTCATCAAGGCCTGTAACTAATGACTCCTTAAATCATTTCTAGAGCCTGGACCTCTCCTTTGAACACCCAGCTGTTTATCCAACTACTTACTTATATTTCAACTTGAACATAGCATGGGCATCTCAAATTTACATGACTAAAAGTCAGTTCTTCTCTGCCCTCTTTCCATTTCAGCTAATGGCAACTCCATTTTTCCAGTTATTCAGGTCAAATCCTTGGAGTCATCCCCAACTCAGATGAGGGCAATTCTCTAGGTCACGGTGGAGACCCAGGGTAAAAGAAACCTGTGTTCCTGAATGGACCATAGTTGCCTGGCAAGGCTGCTCCACTCACCTGTGGAATGCTGCATGATAAGAAAGAAGTTCTGAATGATGTAAGCCTCTGTATTTTTGGATTTCTTTGTCACCGCAGCTTACTTATCTTCTGCACTAACTAATACAGAAGGTGAAAAACTAAGTTGTGAATGGAGGAACCATTCTTTCAAGAGGTCTGAACATGTGGGAAGGAGAGAAATAAATAAAGCTATTGCTGGAATGTTTTATTAAAAAGCTTGTGAGAAAACCTGGCTCCTAAAAATCTTCTAAAATGCAGTCAGCTCACTGAGATACAAACCTATTCTCTGACATAGTAAATTTGCTGAATGTCCACTGGAGGATCCAAGTCACTCAGGACCTTAGGGTCAGAAGATGGACCTAGGAGGGCTTAAATAACTGAGTCACATTTATAACACCATTCCTTCTTCTTGAGGTAATATACACTGTAAATTTTTAAACAATGAATTGATGACTCAATTGTAGGAAGCACAGACTGAACTATTGTCTTCCCTTGTTATCTGTTGAGGATTGTTTCCAGGACCCCCCAGGGACACCAAAATCTATGGATGCTCAAGTCCCTTATACAAAATGTTGTAGAATTTGCATACAACATATGCATCTCCTTCTGTATACTTTAAATCATCTCTAGGTTACTTCTAATACACAATATAATGTAAGTGCTATGTAAATAGTTGTTATACTGTATTTTAAGGGAATAATAACAAAAAAAGTCTGTATGTGTTTGGTAGAGATGTAATTTTTTTCTAATATTTCCAATCCATGATTGGTTGAACTCATATATGCAGAACCCATGAAAGTAATGCACAGATATGGAGGGCTAACCATACTTAGTTTTTAAATGGGCAAGATTTTATATTGAACCATTCATGCTCATAGTTATCTCTTATAACAAAAAACATACACCCATAGTGATGTATGTAGGGATGATGAGAATAAGAAAGGGAAATAAAAATGCCAATAACTCTAAGTTATTAAACACTCAAAATGTGGTCCTGGTCTATGTAGGTGCTGCTTGCAGAAACCTGCAAACCGGGTCTTACCTCTTAAACCAATTGATCATAATACTCCTACTGTTAGTTGCTTTCTGAATTTTTTTCCTGGTAACATGGATCAGTGTGTGGCTTGGTCCACATAGGTCTGAGCTTGATGGTTTGTGCTTCCCTGGCCATTTGCTTCTATGGAGGCACAGTCACAAAAACCAAAGTAGGCAGGAATCTTTGGCTTGCATGTCAAAGTCTATCTTCATGTATAGAAAACACGAATATAGTCTTTGTGCATATTGCAGAATCAAATGATTTGACTCCCAAAGATTATTACAGTGAGGCAACTTGAACAGTAAAGTTCTAAAAATCTATCAGCCTAATAACTAAAGTGTAGCTTACATTGGATTTTGGAACATGTAAAATATTCTAAATGTTCACTGTGTGCACCCATTGAATAATTCTGTATGCTTGCTGGAATGTCAGGTGGAGGTCATCTTGAGAACATGAATGCCAACAGTTTCTTGATGGAAGATGACCCATTGTACCTGGGATAGGTATCCATAGGCCCAAGGAGACATGAAGACATATCCAAGTTCAGAAGTTGTATCTATAATTCTCAGTAAATTTTTTTTAGCCTGACTATGGGGACATGTAGAACTCACATTTGAAGAGACTATACATACTAGCTCTGAGGTGGTGGTGCCTCTCCCCATGATGAGTACATGACAGATATTTCTGAGATTTTTTGGCCAAATTTAACCACACCAGCCAACAGCATCAAAAACATGCTTTTTGAGGCCTGTATTAGTCAGGGTTCTCCAAAGAAACAGAGGCAGTAGGAGATATCAATGTTTATATCTATTTTTATCTATATCCATATATAGAGAGGTTTATTATAAGGAATTGACTCATGCAACTATGGAGGCTTAGAAGTCCCATGATCTGCCATCTGTAAGCTGGAGACCTAGGAAAGCTGATTGTGTAATTCAGTCCCAGTTCAAAGGCCTGAGAACCAGGGGAGGAAATGGTGTAAATCCCAGCTTGAGGGCTGGAGAATATGAGAGGAGATGAACAGGGGACAAATTCCTCCTTCCTCTGCTTTTTGTTCTATTCAGTCCCTTAATGGATTAGATGATGCCCACCCACATTGGGAGAGGGCAATCTGCTTTGCTGAGTCCATGGATTCAAATCCTAATTTCATCCAGAAACACCCTCACAGGTATACCCAGAAGCAATGTTCCATTTGTGTATCCTATGGCCTGTCAAGTTGACACATAAAAGTAACTATCTCAAGGTTATTCTCTTTCACTGAAGCTATAACATGGCCCAAGTTAGAGACAGATGGCTATTGATGGCCCTCCTAAGTCCATAAGAAGCTACATTTACATCCCACAGCCACATTTACAGAAAAGGGAGATTATATAGGTGGATCCATTCGTCTTCAAAAGAAGATTGCTAATTTCTCCCATTACTTAATTTACCAAGCAAAATGAGGGAAAAACCCCAAATTGACCTGTAGACATATCTAAAGTCTTAGGTGAGTATTTTCCTGGAAGAGGTGCAGGACTTCACCCATGAACTCAAAGAGCCACCTGGTTCTTCAGCAATATCAGGAGGGCACTTTGACCCTAACACTTCAGATACCTTCCCAGGACCAAAGGAGGCCCATATGAGCATCCAAGTTGACTACCAGGTGCAATTGTTAGGATTCAGTAATTCTCAAATATTTTGCCCACCACCTACAGTCAGCAATACATTTAACCTAGTAACCTCATTCATATACCCATTCCTTTGTATATATTTAACTGAATCAAACTTTTCATGCAACATTACTTTCTCTTACTATGTGTCAGGCACTCTGATATTTTCTGTTCTATTATTTAAAAATTTTTGGTTCAATGCACTGATTTTACAAAGTACTGGTAGATGGTAACATGCAGTTTAAAAAGGATGTATTTTATTGATAAAATGGATTCCTATAGGTTAGCCCACTAAAAGTTGGGGAATTTTTCTTATTGGTTTATAGATGTAGCTTCCCCTTCTTTAAAATTTATAAAGTGACAATACTCTTCTGTGAAATCTGAAAATGTTTATCCTGTATATAACTAAGTGCCATTCGGCAGCCTTGTATTTGGCTGGCTTGGACCCAACCCTGCCCACCCAGCTTTGCAGAAGGAGAACCCAGGAGATGAGAGATGAGGAAGAGGAAGGAGGTGTCAATAAGGTTATGGCAAAACAGAAGCTAGGAGTAGAACCTGGCCCCCAGGACTGGAAACAGGTACCAAGCATGCCTTTCAGAAGGTTCTAGAAAGGAGGAAGAGATAAAAAGGGGACAAGAAGAAGAAATATCAGAAAGAGCCTGGCACCTTCTCCCCACTCCTTCTTTTACTCTCCAACCCTAGCAACTTGGTCTTAGAGGGTCACAAATTTCTGTGCTATCACAGCCTCTCCTGGCTCTCCTGGGAAGTTTTCTTCTAGGTTCCCTGAATCCCTACCAAGAAGATATAATTTATAGACAAGAGGAGGCTCTCTGACTCCTGGACCCATGCTCCTTCATGAGCATATACTGTGAGCCCTCCAGCTTCTCGGAGATTCATGTTTTAAAAGGTGAGGGGCTGCAGACGGCCACACAGGGATACCATGGCTGGGTCATAAAGGTGATTCTAAGCCATCAGGGAAAATTTTTAAATACATTTAGCCCTTGAGACAATGTGAAGAAACAAGAACCAAACTTTTCAATATTTTCACAAAAGTGTGTTAAAATTACAGTCTTGCACAGGAGGTTCAGCTCAGTTATATGAAATGCTAGGTCATGCTGGGAAATGCAACACATGAAAGAGTCCACAGTTGTGTTGCTGATTGAGAGAGACAAAGTGATAATTAGAGGTGAAGGTGAGAAAGACAAAAATATGCATAACACCTTAGGGCAAGATCTAAGTATAACAGAAACAAACAGACAAGCAAAAACCCAAACTATCTGGTCTCTTGGTTAAAGTCACACTTTCTGAAAACACTGATTCCAAACATTCAAATCCTACTGACCACCGAGAGGAAAGTTCCCGGAGATTCCATGTAGTCCCAACAGCAGGCAGAACAGCTTCCTGTGGAGTCTGGGGAGCTACAGCTTCTCCCTGGGGAGCAGAATAATATTTCATATATATTCTGAATATATATGAAATAAGTGTATACATGTAGGAGAAGTTGGAGAGTTTAACTTAAAAAATCTGTAGGGACTCTGGAGGGCTGCTCTTCACAGGTCCACAGCTGTTTGGGGTTTTAAATGCACAGGTTTGCATTTCAATACTGTATCATAGAAAGCTGAGAACACTCCAGGAGTCAATGAGAAGGGAGTAGCAATGAACAAAGAAAAAGAGAAAACTACGTAGGAAATTACAACAAAATGGCAAACCCTAACAGGCGGGGGTAGGTGGAGCAGGAGCAATCAGATCATGGAGCACCACACACCTACATCCCCCCGCCACTCCCCCAACACACACAGCTATGCAAACACAGCTTCTCAAGTGTTTAGGCCACAAGAGTAGCTCCGCTTTGCCACTGTGTCGTGGCACTCTTCATACATGCACCCAAAAGGATATTAGGGATATCCCTAATACACCACCACTACAAATTAGGTGGTGCCCTAAGTTGTATGTGAGCACCACCATACAACTTTCGCCTGTGACCCTTCTTAAACCTCTCAAACTGAGAGCTTCAGGGAGGAGAGTGAGAAGAAATTGGCAATAGCTAAAGAGAAGATACAGCCTTCATTTTTCTTTGGAGTAAAAGAAGTTGTGCCAGCATCCATGGTTACTTGTGCCATTTTGACTCATTTGCCAACACACTTACATAGTAGAATTAAAATTAGCATCCTTCCCACTTATTAAACTGAAATATCCTCTGTAGCTCCCATAATTTGGCACTGATATGAAAGAATGCAGTGAAAAAATATGTAGTTGGGTAAGATATGTAATCAAATGCTAAAGGCAATCATTATTACTAGCATAATGCCAATTATTCATCATAATATTGTGGAAGTCAAGAGCGTGAAAATTTCATCCAGAATAACGTGTCTGTTTTTTAATTAGACAAAGTTAAGGTAGGTTCACTCTGGAGTCCACAGTTCATTTTACCAGCACTGTGCTGTTGGTAGTGAGTGTATTGAGTGATATAGGGTACCACATGATTCTAAACAGAGCATGGGACATCCAAGACATATTTTGCAATTGTATAATGGTCAGTGGGTTTTTTTGGACATTGAAATTTTTATTATTGCAAGATGTACACAAAACTGTGCAGAAACTTCTCCAAAACAGTATAAAATAGTTAACATTAAAGACACAAATCTGAGGAATTTATTTCTGCAAATGCTTGTGCAAGAAAGGATCTTTATATTCAGGAAACATCAAGCAAAGTTAGAAAATTACTTGAAAGAGGTGCAACAAATTTAGAAAGCTAAATATTTTCTGCAACTGTACAAAATATGCCCTCAGATTATTTGGGCAGGATACTATCATGTGTTGAGATGAAAAATTTAAGAAAAAACTTTTGAAACCCAGCAATCCTTTGCCAGCTGCTAGAGTATTATGACTGGCAAAACTTCAGGTGGCATGCACATGTTCTTATAGAAAGTACAGGTTAGAAAAAAATATAAAAATGACACTAATATGTATTTTTAAATACAAAATGAACAGAAGTCCTAGAAAGAAGCCATATTCCAAATCAACCAGAGTTTTTGGTATAATTGATTCTTCATTGCTCAGAGAACATTGCTGTGGCTCTGTAACCTATGGAGGTGGGAACCCTCACAAATTTTAAGATATGTGGATTTGATGTGACTGTAAAGTTTTAATATCAGCCCTTCTAGCTTAAAATTTATACCTTCTTTCCTTGCATTCTTCTTAGTTTCAGTTTTGCAAGTCTCAGCAAAATGTGTGTATAATCCTCAGGCAAATTCACAAATTTTGGTACTGCTGAAAGACATGTTTTCTGAGCTTACCTTTCTGTCCATAATTGAGAAGTAGAACATAAAGAAGTCTCACCCCACAGGACCTTTTCATGTAGTTTACAGGAAAGGCAGCAGTATTTGTTGTCACCTACTTTGAGGACTGAGACAAACTCCCTGAATGTTGGCCAGTCTCCTTATATTATTAAATTCATACAGCTACAACTCAGGACTTTAAAAGTTGAGGCCAGAGATCTTTTCACTACACCCAAGATGGCAAATTCATTTCATTTTCAGTGCCAGTTTTGATTGATAGGCAAGGACTACCTGGAACCTCTATTGAATAGCTACATCAGGATTTATCAGAAAGTGTGTTTAATTGATCAGTGATGTCTGCTATGCTTGAAGGATGGTGAGCTTGACAGCAGAAAGGTGGTATATTTGCTGACCCTAAATGATACTATACTCTCAACAAAAGTTATCTTTTCAATAAAGCTTCCCTAAGGAACTATTTAAAGTATAATTTTATTTACCAATAGCTATCCACAAACATGACCAATTAATGTATAGAATTCTATAGAATTAATCAGTAATTCTATAGAATTACGCATTCTATAGATTCAGTTCAAACATTACTTCTTCAGGGAAGCTTGCCTTGACCAATTTTTGGTCGCTTTCTCTTGTGATGTTTCTTTTTCTTTCTCTTTCTCCTTTAACTCACTTTGAAATACATATTCATTAGGTTTTCTTATTGGGTTAATGACTATATTTTAACCTCACAGGTAGTAAGCTCATGAGAGCAAAGACCATGTCATTTTCTCTTTACCATTGCATTTCCAGTGTCTAACATAGTTTCTGGCACTTAGTAGACACTAAATATTTGCTGAGTTGAAATTGAACATTGAATTGAATTGAAATGCAGAGATTTGTTTACTTTTCTCTTAAATTTCTGAGATCCAGGCCAGGTATATTATCTTTCATTGCATATCCTTCCAGGAGACTAAGGCATATGCACACACATTTATTTGATCAAGGTTACAAACATGAAGATGTTGAAATTTGAAATCCTAGGTTTCTGAGTTTTCAGGTCTATTCTTAACTCCTCCATGTCTATAATATGCACATTACCTGTGTTGCTGTCAGAAGATGTTCATTTTAAGTTGTAATCAATGGTGACAGAGCCAGGAATGAAAACAAAAATCTTTTTATTTCAATAGAAATAGTATGGTATAGTAAAGAAAGAACTAGACTTAAAGTCAAAAGATCTGAATTCATGTCCTAGCCCTGCCATTTATTAGCTTATTAACCTTGGAAAACTAAATTCATCTCTCCTAATCAGTAAAATAAATGGACAGAATGAGTAGTAGCTTCAAAACTGTTTTTTGTAATGGGAATATTTCTTAACATGAACTTTCAAAAATCTCATATAGAAGCACAATGTGTGAAAAAGATAAAGTGGAGCTACTCTCAGCAAAGGTGCATGGCAGAGGGCATACCTGGAATTCTGCTCATGCAGCTTCTCCTGTACCTGCAAGGAAGCCCCTAAAGAACACACAGGAAGCCCATCTGAAAAAAAAAAGTAATTTGGGAATAATTATTAATTTACAGGAAGTTGCAAAGATAATACAAAGAGGTCCTGTGTACCTTCATCTAGTTTCCCCCAATGGACCAATTTTTAAAAATTCTTTGACACAAGAATATAGTTCATATTCTTAACTCAGTACTTAATGCCACTACATGTACACTCATAGGTGGGAATTGAACAATGAGAACACATGGACACAGGAAGGGGATCATCACACTCTGGGGACTGTTGTGGGGTAGGGGGAGGGGGGAGGGATGGCATTGGGAAATATACCTAATGCTAGATGACGAGTTAGTGGGTGCAGTGCACCAGCATGGCACGTGTATACATATGTAACTAACCTGCACATTGCGCACATGTACCCTAAAACCTAAAGTATAATAATAATAAATTTAAAAAAATTGTTAAAATGGTAAGTTTTTATGTGTTTTTAAAATACAATAAACATTTCCAGCATCATGGATGGAACTGGAGGTCATTATGTTAAGTGAGATAAGCCAAGCACAGAAAGACAAATATCACATGTTCTTACTCATATGTGGGAACTTGAAAAAATGGATCTCATGACAATAGAGAGTAGATTGGTGGTTACCAGAAGCCGGGAAGCATAAGAGGGAGAGGATGATGAAGAGAGTTCGATTAATGGGTACAAATATACGCTTAGATAGAAGAAATAAGATCTGGTGTTTCATAGATCAGTGGGGTGACTATAGTTAACATTAATTGATTGTACAGTTCAAAATAGCTAGAAGAGAATAATTTGAACAGTCCTAGCAGAAAGAAAAGATAAATATATAAGGTGATGTATATTCCAATTATTCTGATTTGATTATATGAATGCATCAATTTATCACACGTACCCTGATAATACATACATCTAATTATTTGTCAATCAAAAATTTAAAAGAAATAAATAAAATGCAACAAAAATCATTTTTAAAATGTTAAAAAAAAACCCAACCTTTTGGACCTACTACTGGATATATCCTTCAAGGCCTGTCTGGCTCCAAAATTCATGATTGTATGAATAATGAATGTTTGATCATCCCCATTGCGTTCTAGAATCAAGGACTTTCAGAGCTTGAACATAACTTAGACATCTGATACTATCAGATCAGAACTATATCTTACATACTATAGTTCAAGTCTTCTGCTTCTCTTTAGGGCTTCTTTGTTATGAAGTTCAACTACAGGCTTGAATTCGGCTTCTAACAAATGTGCTTCACAGTGGTGGTTTTTATTATTTTCTACTTGCATTTTTTTCTACTAATAATTCCCTGTTGACTTTTTCATGGTTTCTAGGAGCGAGTTCCTTGGGTTTACTTAACTCATTTTGATTTATCTAATGGTGGAATTGCATCCCTCTCCATCCCCCCTCAGAATGGGCTTGGCAGTCTTGCCTTATATTATTTCCCATTTCCAATGCTGTATTATAGTGTTTTTTTATGGCTGCACCAAGACATGTAGGCTGCACTGAAATTGCTATGGCTCAGCAAAACTCCCTTTTCTTGTTCTGTTTGTAATTTTTTTCTTCTAGAATATTTATACATACATATACTTGCATATAATTTTACATAAATTCAATATGTGTGATCATATCATACATACCGTTTTTTAATGCAGTATTGTATTTTGGTTTAGCTTTTCCTTTCCCATATACTTCCCTCTCAATCTACATTCTTTCCTCATAGACACAAAAGTTATCCATATTAACAACCTACGGTATATACTTTTATATTATTATTTATGTTCGTATTCATAAAAAAAACTATACATAATGTACATACATATTTATAATGTACATATGAATATAAATATACACATAGAGAGGTTTTGTCATTATCTTGCAAAAATTTGAACATACACATACTTTTGAATCTTGCTTTTTCTTACTCGACAATAACTCTAACAACTGTGTAACACTTTATACTGCAATATGTTGTAATTTATTCAATGACTCTCCTATTGATGGGCAATCATACAGTTTCTACTTGTTTTCTTTTGTACCTGTAAAATAATGCTGTCATAAACATCCTTGTGCTTTCATTTCTGTGGAACAGATACCTAAAAGAAGTATTTGTGGGTCAAAATATATATGCATTTTAAATTTTGACAAATAACAACAGATTGCATTCCAACAACACCCAAGGCAATTTACCTTCTCACCAGCCTCCTATGATAGTACCCTTTCCCCAATATCACTGTCAACAACAGAGGTTATCATCCTTTTCCACTTTTGCCAGTCTTAAGTGGTTATGCAATGTATTAGTTTGATAATATTTTCATATATTCCTCAGACATTTGGGTTCTCCCATTTTCCTGTTGAGTTGTATGTCCCTTTCTTGTTAATTTTCCTAACTCTTTTGCCTTAGAAATATTAATCTGTTCCCTTGTTGCAAACATTTGTCCCACATCTATTATTTGTTGGTTGACTTTGTTTATAGTAATTTTTTGTAATTATACCTACTATGTATCAGACATTTTTCTATATACTGAGGATTCAATAGTAAAAAAATACACAAAAATATCTTCTCTTGGACACATATTCTAGTGATAAAAGAAAGGAAATTAATCAATAAATAAATATTGTTTATTCTATTTTTAATATGATTTTTTAAAAGATTCATGTGGTCAAATAAGTCTGACTTTTCTTATAGGACATTTGGGATTCCAATTTTAGTTAATAAGCCCTCCCCCAGCCCTCAGTTGTTCATGTCTCCTAGATTTCATTGCTCTTTTAATTTTAAAACCTGACTAATATGACTGTTATCCCAGGTTAAAATTAAGCAACATCTTTAATTCTCAGAATTTTGTTGAATTAATTCATTGTAATTATATCAGATCCAATCCACAGCTATACTTTTTCATATAATTTATCAGGGGTTCTACTGTATATTATAGTTAATTATTAATTATTAGATTGAGCATATGAAACTGCCATTTTTGTAGGTAAAAAAATGACTGAATATCAGCAGTTTTATATGATTCAATCTATAGGTAAAGAATGGAAAAGAAACACTCATTAAGGTCAACTATTTACTTAATACTATGAAAGACATCTCATATGCAAAACTTTAATTCTGCCGTCAGCACTTTAAGATAGGTAATATTAGCTACTTGGGTTTTTTTTTTTTTTTTTTAAAGAAACATGCTTATAAAAGTAAGATATCTACTGTCTCACAATTACTGAAAGGAAGATTTAGGATTCATCTCTTTTCGTTAATACCCAAATGTATTTCTTTGTCATTAGAATTTAATTCAACAAGAATTTAGAAAGCACTCTACAAGACTTTGAATATTGCTGAGAACTTTTAAAATGGTGGACAAGTTCAGCACCTACAACAGCACCCAACTCAAAGAAATACCCAAAAAATGTGAATTAAATGGAATCCTTTACCTACAAGAGGTTGCATCATAGTGAAAAAATAAAACATACACAGGAAATCAGTGTGAGAGAAATTCCAAGTATCTTATGACTATTATAGATCAAACATATGGGTTTTATTTGTTTTATTTTTTTCTAATAATACATGTTACTTTGATATATGCAGAGCATAGTACTTAGCACGTAGTAGGCATACAATGATTATTGGTTTCTTCAATTAATGAACACGATTCCCACACACATAGAGTTTTAAAACCCATTCTCATTAATTTTTAATTTCCTCATTTATATAGTAGAAATCATTTCTATCCATTTTAACTTGACATTAGATTTTAAGTAGTTGCCCATGCCATTAAATATTCTTATAAAAACACAAATTTTTGACAGCTGTAAATAATTTATTACACAGATGAAATTAATTTATTTACCCATTGCTTTTCCCCTCCTAAACATCTAAGTTGTTTTCAAGTTCTTGTTCTAATAATAATAGCGTGACAAACTTACTTAGACATATGTCTTTGTTCACATCTCTGAATATTTCCTTAGAGCAGATTTCTGAAATTTTAATGGCTGAGTCAAAATCAATGCAAATTGTTAAGTCTCTTAATATATATTACCAATTTGCTCTTTAGAAATATGGTATCAAGAAATGATCCTTTTAAAATTATATTTGGACATGGGTATGCTCAGTATTCTGGAAATTTATTTTAAAACTAGCCGGTGAATATTTAAGTCTAAAATAATCAAAAAGTCATTTAATTTATTTCTTATCTCAAATCTCCACTAAACTTCCTGTATCCATGCCAAGTTGGAAATAACCATCCACCCTCTGAATCAGTGGCTGTCAAGCTGGAGTCCAAAGACGTGCTTTAAGGAGTCCTTGAACTCTTGGGTATTACATGCAAATTTAGGGTGTATCTTCAAATTGTGTAGGGGCTTTTTATTCTAGAGATGATATCTATGTCTTTTATCAAATTTTCAAAGGGGCTCATAACTCAGAAAAGATAAAGAACTTTATCTTCATGGTGGATGTAAATAACAGAGCCATAATTTCAAACACTTTTGTGGGAGAAGGATAATATAGGTTAGCTTTCAAAGAACTTCTGCCTTTGAACTGTAGGCTATGTGAAATCTAAAATAAACAGAGAGCATATGAGATAGTAGTAAAATATGTGATTAAAAAGGGTGGCCACTAATGGCCGTATTTGCCTACAGACAAATTGAAGTTTGGAAAGCAGATTGGTGAAGTAGCCATGTTTTATGACCTTCTGGTCTTTATTAAACACAGTGCCATTTAGTCTACCACTTTTGTAGAGAGCATCTTTCTCAAACCAGTACTTCAAAGCTATAGGACTTTTTTCTCATTTTACCTCTAACTCAGACTAATTACAAAGAAATGAATATTTTATTATCTTTCTTATGATAACCTAAGGCCATTGAATTTTGGAGTCAGAGCCGTTATTTAATTCTATCCTTAAATATATTATTAAAAATGACTTTCTTCATAAAAATTCACACAAGTATTTGTTAAAATTTCATGATAGTGAGGTATGAAGCATTATTTTCTTCTACAGAACCAGCCACATTGCAACGCAATTAAAAAGGATAAATTCCTCAGAGTCACATTGATTAGGATTCTTTCCTCTCTTCCTTGTGGTTGCTTTTTAATTAGTTTGTACCAAAGCCTAAATTTGGCCTGAAATCCTCTCTTCTCCCTTTGTCGGAAGAAAACCACTTGTATCTCTCTGCAGCACAGTAGTACCCTTGGGTATTGTACAGAACCACAAATGTCCTTCAACCAAATGTCAGGGCAGTGCATTGTTGTAGAGCATCTTCCTCCTTGGGCTGATGAGAACTCTCTGAGGGTTGGGCTGGTGTCCCACAGGGAGAGCTCTGCTCCTCCTTACGCCTTTAATAAGCAATCAGCAGCTTGGATAAGGGCAGACAGCATTCTACAAAACAAGATCCAAAAAAAGAAAATGCCAAGCATGTGGAAAATTTTCCTCATTGAGCTCACCGAATGAAATAGCTCAGAGGCATGCATCTTTCCTGAAGTGGGGTTCCAAGCCTCATCTGTCACGTGACAGGATAAGAACTTGTGTCCATTCTTACCAGTGTTGGTTCCATTTCATCAACCATGTTTATTGCCAACTGGAAACAGGTCCTTTAGCTCTCCACCTCCTCTGTTCTGTGGCTTTCCCATCCCCCTCCCCACTGTGTGTCATCATAGAGCTCATTCTTATATGACAATGAAGGCTAAGGAAAAATCACTTGACTCTTAAGTTATTCTAAAAATATAAGGATATTCTTTAAAGAGATACATTAGGCCAGGTGCGGTGGCTCACGCCTGTAATCTCAGCACTTTGGGAGGCCGAGGAGGGTGGATCACGAGGTCAGGAGTTCGAGACCAGCCTGACCAACATGGTGAAACCCGTTTCTACTAAAAATACAAAAATTAGCCTGGTGCGGTGGCACGCACCTGTAATTCCAGCTACTCAGGAGGCTGAGGCAGGAGAATTGCTTGAACCAGGGAGGCAGAGGTTGCAGTGAGCTGAGATCACACCACTTCACTGCAGCCTGGGTGACAGAGTGAGACTCTGTCTCAAAAAAAAGAAAAGAAAAAGAAAAAGAAAAAGGAGATACATTAGTGGAAAACTCAGCCAATGATTCTAGTTCATTACCCAACAAAAGAAAATATCCCTTTACTCCTTACAAAAAAAAAAATTCCTTTATTACATTGATATGTTTCTTCTTTTATAATAGTCACAATTTATTAATTTACTTTGTTCCCCTTACAATTCTAGGTGCTTAATGTATCTTGTGTTTATTCAAATCTTACAACAATGTTGTGAGGTAGGTGTCTGTGATGGTTAATTTTATGTGTCAACTTGACTGGGACAGGCAGTGCCTTAGATAGTTGGTTAAATATTATTCTGGGTATCTGTGAGGGTGTTTCTGGATGAGACTAACATTTGAACTGGTAGACTGAGTAATGCAGATTGCCCTCCCCAGTGTGAGCAGGCCTCATTCAATCTGACAGAGGCCTGAATAGAATAAAAAGTGAGGTAAGGGAGAATTCACTCTCTCTGTCTGTTTTCAAGCTGGGACATCAGTCTTCTGCATTCAGACAGGAACTTACACTATTGGCTCTTCTGGTTCTCAGGCCTTCTGACTTGGATGGAATTACACAACTGGTTCTCCATCTTCATCTGGACTGCATCTCCAGCTTCAGACAGATGATTGTGGAAATTTTTAGCCCCCATAATCATGTCAGCCAGTTCTTTATAATAAATCGTATGTGTTATATATTATTTATTTATTATGATAAATCATCTATATTTATAATTATATAAATAATCATATATAAACTATATGTTTACATATCAAAATTATGTATGCATATATACACATATCATATATAAGGACATAGATATCTCATATATATCACATATATATATATATCTCATATACACATATGTTCTTTTTCTCTGGAGAACCCTAATAGTGTTATTGCCTCTATTTACTAATGAAAGAACTAAGCCTCATAGAAGTTAAGGGAGAGACCGAAGTTCACCATGGAAATAGCTGATCTTGAATTTAAACCCAGATCTCCTTGACATTTGAGACTATGCTGTTAACTACAGCTATACTGTACTACAGTGGTCCCCAACCTTTTTGGCACTAGGGACCGGTTTCATGGAAGACAGTTTTTCCAAGGAGTGGGGTTGGGGGTGGGGTGGCTTCAGGGTGAAACTGTTCCGCCTCAGATCATCAGGCACTAGTTAGATTCTCATAAGGAGCACACAACCTAGATCTCTCACATGTGCAGTTCACAACAGCGTTTGTGCTCCTGTGAGAATCTAATGCTGCCGCTGATCTGACAAGAGGCAGAGCTCAGGTGGTAATACTTGCTCACATCCTGCTGTGTGGCCTGGTTCCTAACGGGCCATGGACCAGTACTCGTTCATGGCCCAGGGGCTGGGAACTCCTGGGGTACTGCTTTAAATATGACCTCACCTCTGGAACTGGCCTCTTGTGAGGGCAATGCATTGGCAATTTGTCTCTGGATAGAATCATCCAGTAAAGTGAACTATTTAAAAGAGTTCTAGGTGAAATGCTATGTAGGAATATGTCAGTCAGGGTCCCATCAGGGAAGCAGACCACTATTAATGATGTGGAGTAAGCGATTTATTATAGGAATTTGATCTTACACAATTGTGAGGTCTGGTAAAAAAGTCTATGAAAGGTTTGTTGCCCTGCACCTGTTGGTGGGCCTGAGGTGTCAGCAGGTCAGTGGAGCTGATAGTAGGGAAGCAATGCTGGATATAAAGCAGGAGAGAGAGGAAAAAAACTGGAATCTGCATCAGTTCCTTACCACCTCCAACTTTGATGACACAGGTGATCTGCAGAAAATGCTAACACTTTTTGCTATATTTCAGCATATGCACCTGGCTTGGGACTTGGAGGAACTGAAGAAGGAGATCTTGTGAAGCTGGAGGAGCTGAGGGCTGGCTGTGGCCCCACGCCAACAAGGTGAGACAGCAGATTAGTGATGATGTGTGCAAGCAACAGTGGTAGGTTGTGATCTACACTGACCTTGCTTCTTCACTTTCTGAATCTCATGCAAATATCTCTTGTGGCAAACCCTAACCTAGAATCATACAGGAAAGGGAATTTTGGGGGATGAAATTCTAGATTAGTTAAAATAACACATCCCAAAACTGCCTTAAGGAATTATTGAAGGGATTGTGTGATTGGATACCTATGTTTGGCACACATCCACACTGCCAAATTAACTTCCTCTACCCAGAACGCCTTCCCTCTCTTCACCTTTTGCTAACAGACTCTGCCTCCCTACCAACTGGGTGAATAAAACAGACTGTCCCTGACTTCGTGGAACTTATAAACAAGTCTACAACTTTGAGAATCAAAATATTAAATTCATACATGTGGGTAACTCAAAGAGATTTATCATGAGTAAAGTCATTTTAATTACATGGGAGAGTTGAATACATTGGTGATCCATGTTCTGGGAGACTCTCCCACTCTACTCTCTACAAAAAACACTGAAAAAATACCGTCACACTGCGACTAGCTATTTGCTCAAAGGGTTGCCATATCTTAGATGCACATTTTCCTTCTGAATTCCTCTGTTTTGGAACTATATAATGGAGTCTGTAATAAAATCTGTATAATAGAAAAGATTTCTCTTATTCCAATCAAGGGTTCCTATAAGCCATGGAATGATTTTTAAGCAATGAGAATGACATGGTCAGATTTGTGTTTTAAAAAGATTTATGTGTGAATATAGAAGAGAGGAGCTAGAACAGGTGTAGGTAATGAATTAGCCTGGTAGTTGGTGAGAATCTGGTAGTCTGGATATGGAAGGTGATGTTGGAGAAGGAGAGAGGCAAGTAGATTTCAGAGACACTTGAGAAATGAAATCAATAAGAATTGATAAAGCAGATATATGGTGAGGGAAGAAACTCTTCCTAATTTCCTCTTATTCATTCTTATTTTGAAGAATAACTTCAAAATTCTGGCTTGTGTGAATAGATGGATAGAAGTGCTAGTCATCAGGATACCAAATGTGGAAGTGTTGTGGGAAAGATTATGAGGTCACTCATGGATCTGTTGAGACATGATTAAATTGGAGAAGCTCCTGAGACCTAAATGGGGGTGTCAGTTGTGTATTTCAGACCTGGAGCTCAGAGAGAAAAAAAAATGGATTGGAGACATAAGTTCAGGAGTCAAGCATGTATAAGTAGTAATTAAAGCAATGGAAATCATAGAATTTTCTTTTTTAAAAAAGAATATTAGTAACTATAGTATACAGAGTGGTGGACATGTTTTGGCCATCTTTTCATTTTGAGGTAAATTTTCCATCATGGAAGCCCAGGGAATTAAATATTCCCCCTACCCACCTGTGGAAAGTAGAGAGCAGGTAGGGGACCTAGACTCAGCCAAGCTGATACTCCCACTCAGGACTTTAACTCTAAATTGACACAAACATGCAGGGACTCTTCAGAAATTATTCATAGTGGTGACAATGGCAGTGGCAAAAGTTCAGCCATTAAGATGGGCAAACTTTGCCAGCAACAATGTCATAACAAGCACGTTCTTGTGGTGTGGACTTGAACATGCTCTCAGCTACTTGGCCTCTACTGGATCCTTCACATTTTAAAAGCAGGCTATTTAATTTTTCTATTGAATATGTGAGTTGGGTGATACATACTCTATTAAATCATTTTGCTGCTTAAGTTAGTCAAAGTTGGGCTCTACTGTTTTCAAATAAGAATCCTGTTTATATAATATGTATGTCAGTAAAGTACATACTCTATTGTAGAAATTAACACATTACATTGTGATGATACATTTATACATCTGCCTCCTCTATCAGACCAAGGTTTTAAAAACTGTAGTTCATGACCTAATTAGTGGATTGTGAAATCAATTTAGTGGGTCATAACCAGCATTTTAAAATGACACAGAATAGCACATAATAGAAAATAAAAGTAAATGAATAGAACAGAGTAGAAAAACAGAGGCTAAGCTTTGTTTTCTGAAACCTCTCTTGGTTATATGCATTGAATGTTTGCACTGGCCATAATACAAAGCATATTAACGCAAAAACCACAGTGCCCTCACATCTTCTTGGAGTATAGAAAGCTGACAGAAAGTGTCATTGCCACACTAACATTAAGAAAAAGCTGGATAATCTACAAAATTCTAACTTTTCTGGAGCCCATCAGAGAGGTGAGGTTACAGGGTAACCAGGTAAATAAATTGCAAAAGTCAAAAAGCCCCCTCTGAAGACAGATGGGACCCATGAACTGATTCACCTTGGGTAGAGCATGAGAGGAAGGAAGATAAGGTAATTCAAGATTAAAGGACAAGCAAAACCAAGAAAGGGACATTATATTAGTACATTTTCATGCTGCTGATAAAAACATACCCGAGACTGGGCAACGTACAAAAGAAAGAGGTTTAATTGAACTTAATAGTTTCACATGGCTGCGGAAGCCTCACGATCATGGTGGAAGGCAAGGAGGAGCAAGTCACATCTTAGGTGGATGGTGGCAGGGAAAAAAAGCTTGTGCAGAGAAATTCCTATTTTTAAAACCATCAGATCTTGTGAGACTCATTCACTGTCACAAGAACTGCATGGGAAAGACCCATCCCCATGATTCCATCATCTCCCACCAGGTCCCTCCCACAACACGTGGGAGTCTACAAGATGAGATTTGGGTGGGGACACAGAGCCAAACCGTATCAGACATCTTATGACAAGGTGGAGTATAAGTGGAAGCATTTAAATACCCTTGACTGTCATTGGAAACCATGCTGCTGTGAGGTATTTAGTCAGGAGGCTACATTTTAATCAAAGTGATGTTATTGAGAGTTTATTTAAAATAACATAAACACCTATGCAACAAATGTATTCCTCTTTATAGAACAGATGTGTTCCTGAAAATTGTGCATAGAAAAAAATTGTTCAATTAAGTCTGTTTTCTTCCATTGTTGTCACTTAGTGATATGTTGTATCAATTTCTCACTAATCTTCATTGACCTCTAAGCTTAACGTTTCTTTGCCATCCTCCTCTTCCAAATTAATTAATCATAAAAGCATCAGGGATATTTTGATGATTGAAGAGATTTTTTTTCTATAAAGAGAGAAACATTTCTAAAGTCAGCAATGGTCACTTAATTTATAGTCTCAAAATGGACAACACCAATTCTCACATTTAAAAAACTCTAAGTGGAATACTGTTGTATAGCAGCATATTGATTCTAAACATAAATATTTATACTCTACAAGGATTGTTCAAAAAGTAATTTATATGACTTTTTAAGATATTGATTTTATTGAAATGCAAAATAATTATTACAAAAATATAAACAGAACTTCCTGTCACTTTTCCATATAAATTCCTTGTAGAGTAAAATATTGATTATGATATAATGGTATTGATTATAATAGAATTATGACATAATCAATGAAATAAGTTTCACTGATGATGAAATAAAATGTAGTGTCTTTAGTTGCTCTCTGTCTGCTCATATGCTTTTTTTTTACTTTGAGATGGGGTTTCATTATGTTGCCCAGCTGGTCCTGAACTTCTGGGATAAAGTGATCCTCCTGCCTCAGTCTCCTTAGTAGCTGGGACTATAGGCACATGCCAGTGCATCTGGCTTATCTACTTTTTTAGAGCATTGATGGTTTCCATCACTTCCTTCCCAAATGTGATTTTCTCTTTCTCCAAAAGCTGCGCTATTTGAGGGTTGCTCAGCCTGATTTCTCAGCGGCTTCTTCTTGACATGAGGATAAATTTTACAACACATTTTAACAAGGCTTCAAAGGATCTGACTTGGCCTCCCGCTCAGCAGCACTTCTGTGTTCAGACTAATCTCTGTAATCTATCCTCTAACATACTGAACTTATTTTAGTGCCTTGTTCTTTATTTTTTACTTATTTTTATTTTTAAAAAATTTTTGTAGAGATGGGGGTCTCACTATATTGCCCAGGTTAGTCTCAAACTTCTGGACTCAAACAATGCTCCTCCCTCCACCTTCCAAAATGCTGGGATTACAGGTGTGAGGCACCACACCCAGCCCTCTTAGTGCTTTGAATAGGCCATGCTCTCTCCCTGCTAGGCCTTCTTAGCTGAGTCTGGGGAAAGGGGCTGTATTGTCAAGTAAGTTTAAGAAATTTGTGTACCATCACTGCCCCTTACAGTTTCACAGTACAACAAAAGCAAATAAAAAACCATAAGAAATCCTTGACTTAATTTTGTCTAACCCCAAATTCCACAAGCTTATTTTTCCTGTGTGCCTTTTTTCCTAATACATACTGTATCCTGAAGTATTGGAGTTCTATGATACTTCAGGGAAAGCTAATCAAGACAGTCTGTCCTTGATGGTTTCACAAATTCTTTGGCAGGCATGGGCTCCATTTCATTACACAGGAGACATTAGTAAGTTAGAGATCCAGCTTCTAGGGACTTTCTGTCTTATTCTTTCTACTGTTTCCCTGGACATCCTGGACATGCCCATGCCCCCCAATCCTGAGATGAATTCCAAATATTGTCAACAAAATGAGTATATTTATTCTTGGACAGTAAGACTAGGGATGAGGGAGTAATTCTCCAGACATATTGCAGGCAGATTTGATGAATGCAGTGACCAATTGGATATGAGGGTGAGGGTGAGGGAGAAGATGAAGTCAAAGATGACTTTGGTGGTGAGTCCATTAACCAAGAAAGAAAATGAAAAGACATATTCCCACCATAGCAGGAATGATTTTAAGTTCTGGGGATAGAGCAATGAACACAGAGACAATGTTTGTTTATTTGTAGTCATGTAGTTCTATGGAATATCTAGCTGGAGCCACCTGGTAATTCATAAATAGCCTTCAAGCAGACAGAACCATATGAGCAATACATTTATCTTGTAAATGTACTTCTTGAGCAATTCTCACAGTGTAACAGTTATCTTCCTATTAAAGCACTTCCTCTTAATCTACTGTTAAAAATATGTCATTTCTGTCCTTTGAAGGTCTGTAAAGTAGTAGAGGTTTAAAGAGCATGCAATGGAAAGAGAGGGTGGATGAGTTGTGATTCCTGCATAAGTCTTTTCAGCCGCAATAGCACAAGGGAAAAGCCATCAGCAGTATAAGCAACAGTTGAATGTGATGTGCCTACTATCAGCACTTGATATGTGCTCAGCACTTAGTAGGTGCTGAGGACTCTGTCTTGGGTGCTTTCATGCATGTCATCACATTCCCCCAGAAGTGCAGCATTTTCAACCCTGGAAATAATTGAAAACGTGTCAGGAAGGTAGCTCTATTCTATCAGAGGGAACGTGTGTTTTTCAAATGAACCAATAATAGACAAATTCCAGTCTATGTAATTCAATGTAATTTCAAAATCAGTTTTTGAAGATGAGCACAAATAAAATTTAAGAGGCTTACTAAATTTTTTCTGTCATCAATAGTCCCTAAGATAGAGAAAAAGAAAACCATAAACTAGAAATTGGTTGAAAACTCTCAGGAGGTCTTAGCTTCCCTAAGAAAAATATATTCAATTCTTTATTTAACATGAGTTCATTCTTGGCTTGAGTTTTCAGAAATCTATGTTATGCTCAAACCAAAAGGAGAAAGCTAATGTGCAGTATATTCTTTAATAAAATGGTGACTCAAGGGTCTTTTCTCCTGTGTCATCAAGAAAGCAGGTCAACAAAAGGCTTTTCTTAATCTTGTTTTTTTTTTTTTTCTCTTCTATGTTTTATAATTTTTCCCAAATTAAAATCCATTACTTTTGTAATAAGGGGAAAAAAGCAAGAAAAAAGGATAATGGAATTATTCTTAGTAAAGTGTATTAAACCCTCAAATATTAAAATTTGCAAAAACAAGTTACTAAAAAAAAAAGCATTTTTTTTTAACATGATGAAACAACCATCCCGATGTCACATTTGGTTTCCTTTTGCTAATTTAAGAAGAAAGTGTTCAGGGAGAGTTTGAGGTATTAATCTACCTTGCTATCAGCCTTCCCCACCTCTTCTCAAATGACGTTTAAAAAGGTCGATTTCTATGTTCAAGTCCATTTGTCTAGTACCTGGTCCTGATGTAAGCTTCTTTTAATTACAGTTTTTTAAAACAGTCCCAAGCCTTGACAAGTCTGTTTCTCCCAGAAGCAAATTAAAGAATCAGAACTCTGAATATCTGATTCACCATTTTCATGACTAATCGATGGCAAAAAAAAAAGAGTCAAGATTATAAAAACACAAAAAATTAAGCCCGTAAATTATCAGCTATACAAGCAAGAATCAACCAGTAAATGGACAGAGAAAATGGGGTAGAGTCATACAATAGAATACTATCCAGCAATTAAAAGGAATGGGCTACAGACACATGCTATGATATGGATGAATTTTAAAAACATTATGTTATGTGAAAGAAGCCAGATACAAGAGACCACATGTTATATGATTCTGTTGAAATGAAATTTCCAGAAAAGGCAAATCTATAAAGACTGAAATCAGATTACTGGTGCCTGAGCGGGGTGGGTGGTGAGGAGAATTAAAAGTAATGGGCAAGAGGATCTCACTGAAGTAATGGAAATGCTTTAAAACTGATTTATTGCAATGGTTGTGCAACTTGATAAATTTATTTTTAAAATGATTGAAATGTACACTTTTTGAAATGAATGATTTATACAATATATAAAATTTGCCCTAATTGGTTATAAAATAAGTTAATTTTAAAAATAGAAATAATTTTAAACTTTGGTTTATTTTTATTCTTTTTTCCGACACCTTTATTTCTGGATATATGAAACGTATAGTCAACTTTAAAAAGATATGTTAACCCCAACAAAGAGCTAGACTTGCAGCTAGAATATAGACTACAAGGGGACAATGTATTTGTGGGTTGCATGGTCAACTACCAGCCTTAAATCACAAATATGCTCGATTGAGGCGAACAAGCACAGAGATTAAGAGCAGTGTTTGGAGTCAGACAGATCAGCATCAAATCTTGCCTCCACTATTTACTAGCTGGGTGAACTTGACTAAATTCCTTAACAACGTACAAAGTGAAGATTATAATGGTGTGACCACAGAGGGTTGTCAGAATTACATGAAATCATATTTTGGGAACATATAAATGGAGGCTACATGCCATTACTGAGTGATAGCTCAATAATTTCCCCATTCATTATAGTTTTAAAAGTATATAGTTATTAGAACAAATACATTAAACCATTTGAAAAACACTATATTTAAGTAAAACATTAAAAATTTTTAAATGAAGTTTAGAACTGGACTTGAATTTAAAATCCACACTATTAATGCCACAATAGTTACTCTCAACATAATGTGTCCCATAAATTAGTGTTGTTATTTTAAAATACATCTGCAACACATTATTTATGTCTTTATTACAGTTTTAGAGTTAAATTGGGATATTAGTAAATTTATTAGGGCTTATAATTTTTTGTTGATACATATTCTACTGACTTTAAAAGTAAAATATGGCCGGGCACAGTGGATCACGCCTGTAATCCCAGCACTTTGGGAGGCCGAGGCGAGCGGATCACGAGGTCAGGAGATCGAGACCATCCTGGCTAACACGGTGAAACCCTGTCTCTACTAAAAATACAAAAAATTAGCCGGGCATGGTGGCGGGCACCTGTAGTCCCAGCTACTCGGGAGGCTGAGGCAGGAGACAGGCGTGAACCCGGGAGGCGGAGCTTGCAGTGAGCCAAGATCGCGCTGCTGAGCTCCAGCCTGGGCAACAGAGCAAGACTCCGTCTCAAAAAAAAAAAAAAGTAAAATATTTAAATGTAGATTTTGCATATCAGTGTTTAATACAGTACAATATGTTAATCGAAAAGTAGTTTTTAAAAACTATGTAGTTCTTGTGACATTAAGCCCTAAGATATAAATTAAAGCTTAATCCAGCTTCACTTTCATCTCCATATCATAGTAGATTTTACTTTCTTCTTTACCTGGCTAGCTTATATTTAGCTGTTTCTAGGGCTAGGATGGATAGCTACAATATTTTAGATAAGCATATTATCAGAACTTTCCAACTTCTTAGCCATGGATTATCAACATCCTAGATTATTTCTTCTATAGTTTTGAAAGCAAGGATTTAGTCTTTTCTTCTCAACCGGTGATTACTGGTTTATAGCCATCTTGCCAATATCAACTAGCAAAAGAAAGAAAGGCCAGAAACAAAATAAAGATAGAATCTCCTTTCTTGTTCATAGTTCTTGTCTTCCCTGACCTTCTCTCTAAGCAACACAAAGAGAAGAGTGAGCATTGCAAACTCTATCTCCACCTCAATAGGATGGTTCCTTTAACAATCCAATGATAGTCATTTCCCATAAAGAGCTCTTTTTCCTCCTGAAAGATATCTCTTGCTGTGACCGCCCTTCTCAATATTGCTTGAAATTAAATTCAATGGTAGTGTCTTCACTGCTGAGGCTTCCCATGCAACTTGGAACTGTTACAGCTTAGACATAGAAAAAGGCATTAAAAAGAATGTCAGACACTATCCTAATCCAATTCTTTTTAGTAAGAAAGTTGTTTGTGATACAACTGTTTTAGTACAAGTTTCTTCTAACTAATATTTCAAAAATTTTGTGTCCATACATGTGTATCTATTTATGTGTATAGAAAAATACTCTGAAACAGAAGCGGTTCTAAACAGACCTAAAAGGTATTATAACCACTGTGGTTCTCAAACTCCTGTGGGCTTCAGAACCACTTGGAGGATTTGCAAAACAGATTGCTGCCTCCTTTCTCTCTTACTCCTTGCTCCAGTTTCTAATTCAGCAGATTTAGGATAGAGACATGGAATTCACGTTTCTAACAAATTCCCATGTGCTGCGACTGCTGCTGGTCCAGGGGCTACACTTTGAGAACCATCATTCTAGAAGCCCAGCTACACTATCTGCTGACCCCAATTCTTATACAGTCCCCATTACAGATGCAGTATTTGAACATCAGAATGGAAAGAGTTTCCATTATGAATCTCCTGAATGAAGAATACCTCTGAAACCATAACTACTCCAAGTGCTTTTTTTTAAACACAGACTTCTGTTGCCTAGGGAACAGACTGAGCTAGAAGAGGTTTCTTAACCAGAATGTTGCTCAGTTCAAGATTTTATTTTCTACAATCCAATAAATGTCTCCAAGTAGGTCATTTTCTTTTCTGTATCTCAGTTACCTAATCTCTATATAGAAATATATATGTATATATGTGTATGCATATATACAGTCTGTGTGAATATATACACATCCTATACACTTGTTCTAAAATAATAAAAAGTAAAAGAATTAGATTGTAGTTTTTTTACAAGAATTTAAAGCAAGAGATGACACACATATGTTACTGATTCTCACATTTGTCCTTTGTATAGACATTTTTAAATTGCATAGCATTTTATCTTCTTCCTTCTGTGCTTGTGGGACATACACAGTGAGAAAAGTATCATAATGTAATTAATAGTATATTGTAACCTGGAAAATTCTTAGTATAGGTTTGACTTTATAGAATAGAGGTGCTTCTAAAAAATTGAGTATAAATGAACCTGGTTGTCAAATCCAATTCTCTTACTGATTCTCATTATGAAACTGAAGATAAGCTCCTTTGGGGGGGAAAATTGGCTCTAGTACATAATAAAAGTATACCTGAGAATATAGTAAGTTCTTTAAATAGAAAAATGGTAATTTTCTGATAAAAATAATAATAGCCAATATGTGCCACAAATTATGAATACCGAGTAGCTAGGGTCATTGTCATGTTTTATATGCTTGCTTAAAGGTCAAAAAGAAAAATAACTGTCAGCCTAGCTGAAAAGAACTTCCTGGATGAAAACATAACTAAGACTTTGCAAGCTCCTTAACAGTGAGCAGTAGGATGGTGTCAAAGTTGCTTGGGATGATTGGATCAGCAGCACTTCGTTGTGGAACTAACGGGCTTTTAAAAAATATATATTTTTGCCTTATTTGAAATGGAGGGAAAACTAAGAAAGTCAGCAATTATAAGATATAGCAATGAGTGTTAAAGAAAAAAATCAATGACACTTGTTAAAACAAGACATTTGTAAGAAATACTTTATTCTGAAACTTCATGATGGGTGTAGGGAGCACTGCAATGGGGTTTTAGAGTGAGGGAGAGAAAGATTGGTCTCAACTCTGAATACGGCACAACCAAGGAGGAATTTATAGCCAAGGAGAAGTGTGGCAGTCAGCAGATGAAAAATTACGAAGAGGAAACATCATGGGTAAGGGGGATTCTGGCTAAACAGATCTAACGGGATTCTTGCTGAAGACAGGCTAGTGTATTACCTGAGGGGGTTGGTAGAGGATGAGGAACCTGATCAGATATTGAGGGTGATCAGATATGAAGGGTAGGGGTTCTTGCTAAACTGACTTAGCACTGTTCTTTGCTAAAACTGGATTTTACAAGAAAGTGCATAGATGAGTCTAAGAAAAGGTTCAGAAGCCTGACGAAAGTTGAGCTAAGCAAAAAATATTTGTCATAAACAAATGCTTGGAGTAGCATGTCCATTAAAGCTGTAGGCCAGGAGACCTGAAAATGCTCTAAAGCTAGTCAGTCTGGCATCTATCAAGTTAGTTCCCTGGAATTAAAATTTTAGCAGAGGATTTCTTGAAGAGGCAGTGCAGCAGGATGATAATACCACAGAGTCATAATCAGACAGGCTAGGTTCTACTCTTGGCTTTGTAGCATTTAAGCTACATGACAACAACCTTGCTACCATAAACCAGCAACATTGGCATTGCCTGGAAGTTTATTAGAAATCCCAAAGCTCAGTCATAGCCCAGACCCACTGAATCAGAATCTGTACTTTAAGAAGATCCTTGAGTAATTCATAGGCACATATATAATAAATGCTGGATGCACTGCCCAGTTTCTCCTTCAGAACTGAGAAACTTAATCTCCTAGTGGCTGCCCTTTTCTAGAAAGTGCACTTGTCTGGAGAGAGACGCTTCACCAAAGTCATGTCCCCTTCTCCAAGGGCAGTATTCATCACATGACTGTCTATGTAGAAGTCCTAGTCCCCTCACCCTAGCTGGAACTACTCTGAAGGGTCACTTCAGCTTCAGAGTTCCCAGGGCATTGATGAAGGATATTGTTATTACTGCATTCAGTATAAGTTCTCTTCCTGTTCAATGCCACTTCTTTCTCTTCCCTTCTACACATGTTTATCCTGAGAGACCTTCTAAGGAAACTCTACACACTAATATCCATCTCTCGATGTGTTTGCTGGAGAACCCAATCTGCACCAACACTGACTTTTGAAAAATCTGAGCCTTGGTCAGGTAAATTAACCTCTGGCTTTTTAGTTTTCTCATTTATAAAATGGAAATAATAATAGTATACTCCTTACGGTTTGTTGAGGATTAAATTACTTATATTTAAAAGTACTTAGAGCAGTGACTGTTTCGTGCAGTACCCAAAAAGTGTTAGTCATCATTATATAGTGGGTCTGTAGACATAAAGTTATATTAATATCTGTCATGATCATATTCCTTGTTCAAAAAACACTATTATTAATATGCAAAACCTAGGTTAATTGGGGAATTATCTATTTACTTATGTATTCAGGCACTTTGTATGGGCCAATGGGAAGGAAGTGCAGGTACACATATACTGACATGTTATCTGAGTTAGGGTAGAGAATATTAAGCTGATAAAAGCCAGTGGGTTACACTCTCTTCAGTACATAGTGACATTCTTATTTCCTCTTAAACAGAGAACAGTATAAAACAGAGAAGAGCTCTACAATGTGAATCAAAAAGACAGTGATACATGAAAGCATTAGAATCAAATAATTTCAGGAGAGAAAGGGTTCTTATCCATCTAGCCCAACTATTCATACAGGAATAAATAAATCTAGCTGCCACATCTAATATATATATTTAAAGCTTATCTTGTTTCTCCTTTCTGCAGGTTTAATAGTGAAGGTTACCATTCTGTCTTTCCAGAAACCAAACACATATATATGCATGTATACATACACACACACACACAAAAACAAGCAAACAAACAAACAAACAACAACAACAAAAAAACCCATACACTCACAGTCTTGGAATTAATGCCCTGGACCCTTGTTTTTCTACTGATTTTGGCTCCATTTATGTTTAGCTGAATGAACCAGCACTATCTTCTGGATGGTACTCCTTTTCTTCAGTCTCCACTGGGCTCTGTAAGGTCACATTTTTAATACACACATCACTACAGCTCAAGTCCTCAACTCAGTGATGTTATACATCTAGTCTTTGTCAGATTCCCCTTCCTGGGTACTTTTGGGAATTCTCAGGAATTACACTGGCCAGCCATCTGGATGTGAACTGCTGTCTGCTCTTCACATATACCTCTGTCAACCCCTTTGTGGGTCACATTTTGTGGGCATTCCTCTTTCTGCGCTCCTCTATACTTCCTCCCTGCAAGTGCGAGGGAAGGTGGCAATACCCTTCTCTCAATTCTTTCCACTGATGACAGCATCTTGATGGCAACCTTTAACCAGACCTTACAGAAAGCATGGAGATGACAGAAGTAATTTAGTTATCCAAGTTATCTTTGCTGTGTAACAATAGAGGCTTAAAACAACAACCAGCACTTATTATAAATCACACTTTTTTTGGATTCCTTTGCATCGTGGTGTCAGCTGAGGCTGCAGTCATGTAGGGGCTCAACTGAGCTGGAATTTCCAATTATATGAAACAATACAAAGCAAAGTTTGCAATAAAGTTAATTCTACAATTTCTATAAACAGAGAGGCATGAGACCCAGGTTTTAGTGTTCAAAAGCTGGATTTTCACACTCACTTGGGACAGGAGATGTGACTGGGCTCTGGATGAGGTGGGGAGTTAGGACTGCATATCTCTATATAAGAGGATCTATAAATACTATGCTCTTCAGCCCAGGTAAACCTGCTGTCTACCTGTGTTTTAGGGTAAAATTATTGTTTTGCTTGAGCAATCGAAATCACACATCTATGCTAAACAATAGTTAGAGAAACTAAATATATACTTCTCATGAAGTGTAGAAATCCCAGGTACAGAAATTAACGTAAAATATGTTTTAGGGCCAGTGAAACTCCTGTCCTTCTCTAGCAGAAACAGATGCAGAAAAGAACTATTTTATATAGACATTTAAGGAACCTAGGATATTAAGAAATTTCATGGAGGATGGGTACATAAAATGGTTCAAAATGAACAATTATTAATCTACAAGAGATGATTATCTGCCAGAGTCTCTATAATAGTAGACGTACCATGCCATTTCCCTATCATAGTAGAAGCCATAGAGAGAATTCACTCCCCATGAACTCAAATAATAACAAGCTAAAAGAGACTATGAAAAAAGTATCCTTGAAATGATTCAATAAGACAAAATTTTAACATATAACATGACATGACCCAAGGATAAAAATAAGAGGTCAACTTGAAAATAAAACAGAATTGACAGAAATGAAAAATTGAATCATTGAAATTAAATATATATTAGATAAGTTTAATAGCAAACAAGACAAGCTGGAAAAAAATAGCAAACTGGAAATAAGTCTGAGGAAATTATCCAGAATGTAGAATAGAGAGAAAAAAAGATGAAAACATAAAAGAAGTTAAAAGAATGAATGAATATTAGAGTATGTTGAAGCTAGACCGAAAGGAGTACATACTGTATGTATAATTATATGAAGTTCAAGAACAGACAAAACTAATCAAGGTGATGGAAGTAAGAGGAACGATTACCTCTGGAGACAAAGTGTAATTCTGCTTGAAAAAGGACAAAAGGGAGACTTCTGTGCTGCTGGTAATATTCTATATCTCAGTATGGATTGTGGCTACATGGATGTGTATATGTATATGTAAACATGCAAGTTTTTCAAGCTCTATGTGTTCAGTTTGCGGACTTAGTTCACTTCGCTCTACGTGTTTCATACCTCAAAACAAAAAAGACAAACAGCAACAGACAAGTTAACAGACATGGTAAATAGAATGAGAAGATCCAACGTATACTTATAAAATAAGGCCCCCAGAGAGAAATGAAAGATGTAACATTAGAAGAAACTATAACAGATAATATTTTCTAATTGAAGAAAGACCTGGGTTCTCAGAATGAGGACACATTCAATGCCTGGAGAAGAGTAAGTTTAAAATATAAATAAATGCCACCTAGATGTGTCTCAGTAAAATGGCAGGATACCAAAGACAAAGAAATTCTTAAAAACAATCACTGAGAGAAGAGAAGTTACCTGTGAAGAAACAAGTAGACTAACATTGGATTTCTCTAAGACAGAAAATGATTGTTAGACTGGAATTCTATACCTAAGTAAACTAGCACTTAATACTAAGGGTAAAAACTGCTTGCTGAAAGTTTCTTAAAAGATGTAAAAAAGAAGAATTAGAATGCAAGAAAAGATGCAGAGCAAAGAAATTGGCAGACATGTGAGTAAATCTAAAAAAGTAATAGCTTTTGGGGTATGAGTGATTTTTGGTTAAGGATGAACTCTGTAGTGGTGAGTTCTGACATTTTAGTACATTCATCACCCAAGTTGCATACATTGTGCTCAATATGTAGTTTTTTTTAATCCCTCTCTCCCCTCCCACCCTCCCCCTTCTGAGTCTCCAAAGTCTATTATTTCACTCTGGATGTCTTCACATCGTCATAGCTTAGCCCCCACTTGTAAGTGAGAACACACGATATTTGGTTTTCCATTCCTGAGTTACTTAGAATAATGGCCTCCAGCTTTATCCAAGTTGCTGCAAAAGACAATATTTTGTTCCTTTATGACTGAGTAGTATCCCATGGTGTATGTATACCACATTTTCTTTCTTTACTCATTGGTCGATGGGCACTTAAGTTGGTTCTGTATCTTTGCAATTGTGAATTGTGCTGCTATAAACATCTGTGTTCAAGTATCTTTTTCGTATAATGACTTCTTTTCCTCTGGGTAGATACACAGTGGTGGGATTGCTGGTTCAAATGGTAGATCTAGTTTTAGTTCTTTAAGGAATTGCCACACTGTTTTCCATAGAGGTTGTACTAATTTATATTCCTACCAACAGTATAAAAGCATTCCCTTTTCACCACATCCACACTAATATCTTTTTTTTTTTACTTTTAAATTATGGCCATACTTACAGGTATCTCATTGTGTTTTTAATTTGCATTTCCCTGATGGTTAGTGATGCTGAGCATTTTTTCATATGTTTGTTGGCTGTTTGTACACCTTCTTTTGAGAAATGTCTATTCATGCCCTAGTCCGCTTTTAGATGGGATTGTTTGTTTTTTTCTTGCTGATTTATCTGAGTTCCTTGTAGATTCTGGATACTAGTCCTTTGTCAGATGCATAGTTTGCAAATATTTTCTCCCATTCTGTGGGTTGTCGAGGGATGCTATTAACCATCTACAATGCACAGGACCGTCCCTCACAACAAAAGTAAAAATGTCAATGGAGGTAACCACCCTTTAGAGAAAATTACATACACACACACACACACACACACACACACACACTCGAGAAAATTTACAAGGCTGTTCATTGCAGCATTTTTGTAGTTTATGAAAAATAAAACCTGAGAACAATGTAAATGTAAATGTAAATTGAGGAGTAGACAAATATACCATCATATATTTATACCATCGTATAACACAGTGAAATATTCTACAACAGTTAAAATGAATAAATTAGATCTATTTGTCGACATGACTAAAGCACAAGGAGAGTTTTGAGTGACAAAAGCAAGTTGTTAAAAGAAATGGATTTATGCCGCTGTATATGTAATATTCTACAAACACAATGTGATACTCTAATATATTTAGGTAGATTTTCTGCCAAAATGGACATATATTTCCCCTTCCTGCATCTGTCCCTATGGAAAGGCCCCTCCCACATGAAGTTGCATGACTTGCTTTGGCTAATGGTATCATAGCAAACAACATGGCAGAGACTTAAAAAGTGCTTGGACACCACTTTAATCTTGGTTCTCTTGGGAACTCTGGTGAGCACAACAGTGTCAATGAGTAAATAAGCCTCATCCATTCTGTTGAACGATGACCAAGGTGATTAATATGCTAAGGATGCTAATGAAAAAAGTAGACAACATGCAAGACAGATGGGTAATGTAAACAAAAAAATGAAATATTTAAGAAAGAATCAAAAAGAAATGTTAGAGATAAAAAACACTGTGACAGAAATGAAGAAGGGCTTTGATGGGCTCATCAGCAGTCTAGACATGACCAAGGAAAGAATCATCAAGCTTGAAGATATAGCAATAGAAACTTGCCAAACTGAAATGCAAAGAGGAAAAAAGAATTTTAAAATGAAACACAATATCCAAGAACTGTGGGATGATTTCAAAAGATGTAACGTATGTGTCATAGGAATAACAGAAGAAGAAGAAAGGGAAAGTGGAACAGAAGAAATATTTAAAGTAACAAATGCTTGGGGAACTTTCCAAAATTCCCCAGACACCAAACCACAAATCCAGAAAGCTCAGAGAACACAAAGTAGGATAAATGCCAAAAAATCGACTTCTAGGCATATCATATTCAAGCTGTGGAAAACCAAAAATCTTTAAGGAAGCCAAGTTGGGGGAGGTGGGCATGGTAACATCTTACCTGTAGAAGAACAAGGTTAAGGATTACAGTGGACTTCTTGTTAGAAACCACGCAAGCAAGAAATAATGGAGTGGAATAAAGTGTTGAAAGAGAAAAGCTAAGAGTCTAGAATTCTATCCAGTGAAATTTTCTTTTAAAAGGGAAGAAACCTAGACCCTCTGACAAATAAAAACCGAGAGAATTCATTGCAAGGTATCTGCCTTGCAAGAAATGTTGAAAGTGCTTCACAAAGAAGAAAAATGATATAGGTCAGAAATTCGGATTTACATGAATAAAGGAAGACTATTGAAGAAGGAATAAATCAAGGTAAAATAGCGTATTTTATTTTTCTCATTATTAGTTGGTCTAATGAATACAGCTGTTTGAAGTTATAATAATAACAATGGATTGGGAGATTATAACATATGAAGAGGTGAAATGAATGACAGCAATGTTTTAATGCATGGGAGGGATAAAATACATTTATCTTCTTGAAACTCTTATCTCTTGCAGTCTATTACTTTGGAAAATGGACCTTTGTGACTGACTTGACAAACCACTGGAATATTATTACCTCAGGATCTGTATTTAGTCTTTTTTTAATTATTATTGTTATACTTTAAGTTTTATGGTACATGTGCACAACGTGCAGGTTTGTTACATACATATACATGTGCCATGTTGGTGTGCTGCACCCATTAACTCGTCATTTAGCATTAGGTATATCTCCTAATGCTATCCCTCCCCCCTTCCCCCACCCCACAACAGTCCCCGGTGTGTGATGTTCCCCTTCCTGTGTCCATGTGTTCTCATTGTTCAATTCCCACCTATGAGTGAGAACATGTGGTGTTTGGTTTTTTGTCCTTGTGATAGTTTGCTGAGAATGATGGTTTCCAGCTTCATCCATGTCCCTACAAAGGACATGAACTCATCATTTTTTATGGCTGCATAGTATTCTATGGTGTATATGTGCCACATTTTCTTAATCCAGTCTATCATTGATGGACATTTGTGTTGGTTCCAAGTCTCTGCTATTGTGAATAGTGCTGCAATAAACATACGTGTGCATGTGTCTTTATAGCAGCATGATTTATAATCCTTTGGGTATATACCCAGTAATGGAATGGCTGGGTCAAATGGTATTTCTACTTCTAGATCCCTGAGGAATCGCCACACCGACTTCCACAATGTTTGAACTAGTTTACAGTCCCACCAACAGTGTAAAAGTGTTCCTGTTTCTCCACATCCTCTCCAGCACCTGTTGTTTCCTGACTTTTTAATGATTGCCGTTCTAACTGGTGTGAGATGGTATCTCATTGTGGTTTTGATTTGCATTTCTCTGATGGCCAGTGATGATGAGCATTTTCTCATATGTTTTTTGGCTGCATAAATGTCTTCTTTTGAGAAGTGTCTGTTCATATACTTCACCCACTTTTTGATGGGGTTGTTTTTTTCTTGTAAATTTGTTTGAGTTCATGGTAGATTCTAGATATTAGCCCTTTGTCAGTTGAGTAGGTTGCAAAAATTTTCTCCCATTCTGTAGGTTGCCTGTTCACCCTGATGGTGGTTTCTTTTGCTGCGCAGAAGCTCTTTAGTTTAATTAGATCCCATTTGTCAATTTTGGCTTTTGTTGCCATTGCTTTTGGTGTTTTAGACATGAAGTCCTTGCCCATGCCTATGTCCTGAATGGTATTACCTAGGTTTTCTTCTAGGGTTTTTATGGTTTTAGGTCTAACATGTAAGTCTTTAATCCATCTTGAATTAATTTTTGTATAAGGTGTAAGGCAGGGATCCAGTTTCAGCTTTCTTAGACCAATGGAACAGAACAGAGCCCTCAGAAATAATGCCGTGTATCTACAACTATCTGATATTTGACAAACTTGACAAAAACAAGCAATGGGGAAAGGATTCCCTATTTAATAAATGGTGTTGGGAAAACTGGCTAGCCATATGTAGAGAGCTGAAACTGGATCCCTTCCTTACACCTTATACCAAGTCAATCCCAAGCCAAAAGAACAAAGCTGGAGGCATCACGCTACCTGACTTCAAACTATACTACAAGGCTACAGTAACCCAAACAACATGGCACTGGTACCAAAACAGAGATGTATTTAGTCTTAGATTTTTTAGCCATGCAGCCTTTTCTAGCTTTGATTTGTAGTACATCTAGAATCACCACAACTTTCAAGAAAGACCTTAATCATGTGCACTGTCAAGTCAACCTTTATTTGCTCCCTCTTCCATAATCCTATGTCTGTAAACCAGAAGTAGAATTCTATGGAACTTGAACTAAACTCTTCTCAGACTGTCTTTTGATAAAGTTGGAATCATGTGTGTGTGGAGGCACTGGTTGTTGGAGTTTTTAGGTGCACTAAACTAAACTACAGCCATTTGGCTTGGTTGGCCTTTAAGTAATTTCTTTCATTGTGTCCAAGCTAAATCTTACTACTTCTTATAAATTATCAGCAACAACCAGGTTTATTTAATTCTCGGTGGATTGTGGAGGTTTTGCCATGCCACCCTAAATTATTTGCATTTTAAGAGACAGCTTTGAGTCAAACAGAGTTGACATTTGAACCCAGCTTCCTTTAGAGCACATTTTAAATTCCTATTACCATTAAATGATTTATTCTATTTTTTTCTCCACAAATGTAGTAGGTAGGCTTATTTTTCTTTTTAAAGCATCTGTTTTCTTCTGTAATTTTCCATAGGCAAGAATGAAATTGAAAATCTGTAGCCTTAGCAGTTTTAAAAATTGTATCCTTATGATGTCAAGAGGCCAGGGAGAAAACTTCATAGGCAACTTGCTTTGGAGCAATTGCTAAAAATATTTTTTCCATAAAAGGTATGATTTTTCTGCTGGATATTTACAAAGATAAATAACCCCATAACCTACAATGAGACAGCTTCATTTCATGAAATTACAAAAGAAACATGCATTAGAAGTAAAACAGCAACAACAAAAATAGAAATCTAAGTCATTAGAGGGATTTGTATGGAGTAATAGACATTTTAAAAACATACTATTAGCAAATTGATCGTATATACAGTAACTTTCCAGCTATACTTGTTTTTACCCTGTAAAATACAGTAAACAACTGCATTCCTTGAAGTTTTGACAATTGACTCTTTATTCTCCATTCCCCAGAACACAATTAACTAGGTTTTATTTCTTATTCACATGGCACTGCATGCTCAGTTTAGAGATATTAAAAGAATAGGATTAAACTCATCTTTTATTGTGTAGTATGTGAAAAGTCTTTAATGGATATGATTCCAAAATAGCCTGTCTTAATGCCAATGCCATGGAGCTACATGAATTTATATTGGATATTTACATTTACTTTATAAGAAGGAATGTAAACAGTGCCTGGCACAATGCTTGGTTCATATAATTGTCATTACAATAAGGTGTACAATTCATAGTACAAATGATCATTTAAAGAATACAACGTACCTGTACCAGAAGGCTCCCCAATGGCTATTATCAGTTAGGGTTTTTCATGGGAGGTGACTGAAACACATCATGACAGTACTGGCTCTGGACTGTGTAACACAATCAGGCTGATCTGGTCAGCCAGGCTTCCATGTCACCTGGCTTTATCTAATGAGAGGCACTGGTGGGAGTGTGGCAGGCAAGAAAAAGGGAGACGCCACAGTATTTCTTCTCTCCCTCTTTGTCTCCAGCAGCTTCTCCTGCTGCAGCTAAGTCTCTTTTATTGCTCTAGCTTCTGCCAGATAGGTCTACTGTGGTTTCAACTTCTTCCAGGCAACTCTGGCCTCCTAGTTCTGATAACACCACTTTTTCCCTTTATCCCTCCAGCCTAAGGGTGACAGTAGCTTCCTGCTATGGCTGATCTCTAGGTTGTTTCACAGTGTGAGGTTGGCTTCACAGATCTTTCGTCACCCATTTATAAACCCCTGCATCTGGTACAAAAACACAAAAGCAGTTTCTGTTTTCCTAGTTAGACCTGACAAATACATTGACTAACTTGAGAAGCAAAAGGGTTTATTGGAAGACTGATGTGATAGTTTACGAATTGAAATGAGAGCTGAAAAAAAACACAGCTTGGAAATCACAGGAACTTGGATGGTTTTAGGAAATGCAGTACCAGGAATCTAAGGACAATCTTTTGATCACTGCCATTATATGACTCAGCTGCAACTGCCTTCTGCCTGTATCTCCACTGGAGATTCAAATTCCCAGAAGAATCAAGATCAAGATTGGGGCACAGGCCTACTCCTGTTGTGGTGGTGGTGGTGACTGAGAACCAAAAGAATCCCAAATAATGGAAGGCAGAAGAGTTCATCACAGGATGGGATGTCGGACAGACAAAATAGCAGAGATCCATGACTGTAACATTGACTTGTCGTGGTCAGACTTTGGTCCTGAATCTTATAGGCCCAGGACACTGAATTTTTAGGCACTTTGAAAATGAGTACATATCCCATTTTAATACGGTTTGCAGAGATTGCGCCTATCAAATGGCTAGTTTACTAATTTATAATGAAAAATACAACGGTCAGGTGAACTACATATTTAAGATGGCCTAATCAGCACATTTTGTATTAGCCAAACCACATGTAAATCAAATAGTGGAAGATTGATTGTGAGCATGAAATGAGAACAAAGGGTGTCATTTGAGAGGCAGTTCAAATAATAACAGGTGTCTCAAATACTGAGACGTCTCGAGAGATGTCTCTCCGGTAAAGAGGTTTAAGACACTTACTCAGTGTTGTAGGTTGGATTCTCTGGAAGCAGATGCTGAAACAATTAGGAGTACACTATGTTAATTAGGAATCAAAACTGTGATGGAAGGGGGAGGGATCAGGAAGGGGCAGCGGGAGAAGTTGAATTGTAAGGCAGGACAGACCTATCAAAGACTTGGCCCACCCAGTAGGGAGCTCCGGACAAGTCCTACCCATTATTGTTGTCCAGTATCGGACTGAGATCACCAGGCCTTCATACTCCTGCTTCACTGGGTCACTGAGCATCACTTACCCCGGGAAAGGCTTGACCCTGAAGGGGCCGTGTGGCACATCTTTACATTTACCACACTCGCTGTGGGTGTAAGCTTGCTCTGGAAGCGGCACAACTCAGAGCCACTTAGCCAAGAAAACCTCCTCTTTTCAACAAAGCCTTGTGATCCGTCAGGCTCTGCTTCTTCTGGAGTGGTGCTTCCATGTGCCCTGACAATATCTGCCTGTTACTCTCCTTTCTGTTCACTCTGTGTTTCTCCAAAAGAGAATATACAACAAAAGTAATTTCTGCTAAAAAATATCCATCACTTTGCACTTTTATCACCTTGAGATGACTGCTGGATAACTGTGATTAGTATTTTGGATATCTCCAAACCTTCTAGACACACAAGGACAATCGCTTGTTCTGCTCTCACTCATGGCAATACATATAGTGTGGGTGGATGGCCCTGCATTGATTCTGAGGGCAACTTTGGTTGCATCGACCATACGTAACAGGTGTTCTTTAAATATCTTTTTTTCTTTCCTAATTTCCTATTTTCTTTCTATTCTTCTTATCTATATATATGGGATTAATAGAATATTCAGTAAGAGATTAGACCCTAGTGTGGCCTGGTGTGCCATCTCCCTTAGACTGAGACTGCATCACACTCTCTCAAATTACCTGAACTAGAATAAATTATAAAGACAAGCAATCCTTAGCATACCTGAGACTGCATCACACTCTCTCAAATTACCTGAACTAGAATAAATTATAAAGACAAGCAATCCTTAGCATACCAAGACAAAAGAACCATAGACAAAATGTACATGTGTTAAAATGGCAGTGTTTGCATTTCAAGAAACATGTCAGTGATAATGCTAGTCACTCTCAGTTTAATAATAACAGTTATTTTTTCTTCTCCATAAAATCTGCCATAAAAACCCGAGTTGAAGTTGACACATCATTACTTGGTGAAGGCATTCTGAGAGCCCCCCAGGCATGATTCACAGCCGATGGATTACAAAGGGGAAGGGGGAATTGGGAGATTGTATCTCAGTTACTTTCAGAAACCAAACATATGTATGCCTTTGAAGAAAAATATAAGGCCACTTGAAGCTTAATATCAAATTAAATTCTACTTCAATTCAGTCTTTTACAAGGTAACATCCAAAAAATATTTCTGATGTTATTATTATTTGTCTCTGCCTGTCATCATGGATGAACATTTATCCACCACTTGCCCTGCTTCCAGACACATTCTTTTTCTTTCCTCCCAAGCCACAAGCCCCCTATTGTCTTCCTTTTCTTCTGCAATTTTCTTCCTTATGATAACTCTCCATCGTATCTACAAGCAAACCTTCTCTCCATTGAAAATTGCTTCTTGCCTGGGCCCAGTGGCTCACACCTGTAATCCCAGCACTTTGGGAGGCTGAGATAGGAAGATTGCTTGATCCCAGGAGTTCGAGACCAGCCTGAGAAACACAATGAGACCCCATCTCTACAAAAATATTTAAAAAATTAGTCAGGCTTTGTGGTGTGTGCCTGCAGTCCCAGCTACTTTGGGAGGCTGAGGTGGGAGGATTACCTGATTTTGGGAGGTCAAGGCTGCAGTGAGCCATGATCGATTGAGCCTTTGCACTCCAGCCTGGGCAACAGAGAGAGACCCTGTCTTAAAAAAAAAAAGTTGCTTCTTGCCAGTTGGCAATCAAATTGAAGCATCATAGAACAGAAAAACAGAAGGACAACATAATGTGCAATAAGCAAATGCTTAATTATTTAATCAAGTTTAGAGTCCATAAAACCAAAACACATGCATATTTAATTTTTATTCACATGCCACCTCATAAACACTCCATAGAAGTATACAGAATGTCTATTTGAAACATAGATTGGGGGTATGGCTTTGTATGTACATATAGATATAAAGCTTGTATTTTCTTGGGTATATTCAATTCTGGGAATTTGCAGGGAACCCATGTAAAATGTTTTGATCTACTCTGATTACGCTGCCTGGACAGTAAGAGTCCTCAGTTTCAGTTGTATAAAATTTGGACTCCATTCAGTTGGCCTACACAACATAATAATAGAAAAAAATGGTCTGGGCATTTGTGGCTCACTTTTGCTACCTGCCATTTTGTGCAATCAACTGTTGAAGCTGCTGTCCCAAATGTATTCCCTACATTGATTTATTTCTCTTGTATTATAGAGTTATGATATTTCTCTCTTTTCTTCTTTTTGCAGCTAGGTTGTCTTCTTTTTAAAATGCACTTGTGAGCATTTAAACTAATCAAGGCAACAAATCAATCTGTAACACCTTGAGAAATTCCTCCAGGTTGAAGAAAACGGGGTGCCTATGACAGACTCTTCTATGATAAGGTGTCCCCACCTGCCTTAGGGTATGGCACAAAGTGTGTGTGTATGTGTTCTGTCTATATTGGTCCTCTCCCCATGCTATTTTACACAGAAGGCGGTAATTTCAGAGGTAACAATCAGAAGTAAATTCAATAGTCCCAATATAATTCTAAATGAAATACAACTGTAATATTTCAGAAAACTTTAGAACCCTTAAATAGCTAGAATATTCAAAATACACAATGGCCCTGTATTTTAAAATTTCTTGATTCATTCCTCATAAATTTCTTCTTGCTATTAACAGACATCCCCTTTGGCAAGCCAGATATCACCAGTTTGGTCATCTTCATTTTTATTAACTCCTAGATCAAGCCGTTTCCACAGCATGCTGTGGATTCCTGCATTAATCTGAATTCATCTTTCTCAAACAGGTCTCTGTCCCTTAAACTCTAACCTCAAATGACAGCAATTTTGGGAGGTGATGGAAGTGTTCCACATCTTTATTGGGTGGTGTTGGTGATCAAACTCCATATGTTTGTCAAAACTCATAGATCTGTGCATTCAAAGGGACGGATTCTACTGTGTATAAGTTATACCTCAACAAATCTGACTTAAATAAAAAGAAGAGCTCTGAACAGACGGTTTCCATTTACATGAAATTCTAAGTCAGACAAAACTAACCTACAGTAAGTTTCTCAACCTCAGTGCTATTGACAATTTGGACTGGATGGACCTTTGCTGTAGGCAGGGCAGCTTTATGGGAATGCAACCTATGTAGTGTCAGCTCTTTGAAGGGGCCTGTGCTTGGCTTCATGCTCTGCTGTCACCATTTAGAATTTAAGTATTTGACCTTTATTTCCCGGGTTCACGCCGTTCTCCTGCCTCAGCCTCCCAAGTAGCTGGGACTACAGGCGCCCGCCACCACACCCTGCTAATTTTTTGTATTTTTAGTAGAGACGGGCTTTCACCGTGTTAACCAGGATGGTCTCTATCGCCTGACCTCGTGATCTGCCCGCCTCAGCCTCCCAAAGTGCTAGGATTACAAGCGTGAGCCACCGCACCCGGCCAGTATTTGACCTTTAAACTTGTATTTTGTAAGTGAAATCCAGTGGGACGATGGAACGCGCACATGCCCAGGTGTCTTTGTGGGCATGTGCAGGGTCAAGTCCATGAGCGCAGCCAACATGAGCACAGACCAGCGGACAGGCGGCCCAGTGCCTGCATGTGTGCCCGCAGTAGTCTGGAGTGCTGTGATGCCCCGAAGAGGAGGCCAAGCCTGGGTTGTTGGTGGTGCCACAAAAACTGCAGGTGGTGGCAGTGGCCATGACCCCAGCAGAGAGGAGGGGCGCTGCATGGGGGCTGTGTTAGGACCAACAGTGGAAGAACAGCTTGCCTGTCTGTCCCCAGAGCCCATCATCGCATCAGCTATGCAAACGTTAATTCTCCAGTTCAAGTATCAGGACAGGGACTGCTAGCACTCAGGCAGTAAACTTTGTCAATAAATTATTACAAAATAAAAACATACAAAAATGGGCATTGCAATAAAGCATATCATGGAGTTATTCAACTTCAAATAATTTAGAATCTCTTGTTATGCAAACTGCAGCAACATTGGAAAACAAATATCCACAGGCTTAGATATAAATACGAAAGACTGTTAGATGAAAAAGATCATTGTTTTTATATGAAGCAGCAAGTGAGCCAATTGTTAATGAGGAAGGCATTTTAAAAATTATTATTTTCTTGTAATTGAATGTACAGTGACAGAATGTATAAACAAGAATTTTGAATTATGTACAAATCATGAAGCCACTTTTGGCTTCCACAAGTTACAGAAAATGTCAGAGGAAACACTAAAATGCCGTTGTATAAATTTACACTTAAAATTAAATTCAGACTTAGATAAAACTGATTTGTATGAAGAGTTAAATCTTTTTAGAAAAATTGTCCTATGAGAATCATAATTTCTGCATATACTAAAATATATATATTTTGAAATAAATTATCAGAAATGTATCCTAATGTTGTCACAGCCTATAAAAATCTCTTAACACCTTGAGTAACAGTTGCATCAACAGAATATCCTTCTCAAAATTAAAAATAGCACAAATTATTTGCAATCTTGCATTTGCCAAGAGTGACCAATGACACTTCCAATTCTATCAATTATAAATGAGGTCGCTAAAATGATCTGCATAAACACAAGCCAGAAAAATCTTATAATCAACCAAGATCACATTAATAAAGTGGTACTATTTATTGTGTTATATAAAGTTATGACATCAAAATATGTTTCTGCAATTTGTGAGTTTATGTTGTTACTCCCGTGTTACTATTACCCTTGACATTTAATGAGTCATAGAGGCCACCTTTTCCTTGATGGCAAAATGGGGGCTTACATAGAAGGTTTCTAACACCCTTTTAGCTCTTAGATTCTATGATTCACCCATCAATAAGTGTCAATTATAGCCTTCAAATCTCAGCTAAGGCCGGGCATGGTGGCTCACGCCTGTAATCCCAGCACTTTGGGAGGCAGAGGCAGGTGGATCGAGACCATCCTGGCTAACACGGCAAAACCCAATCTCTACTAAAAATATAAAAAATTAGCCAGGCGTGGTGGTGGGCATCTGTAATCCCAGCCATTTGGGAGGCTGAGGTAGGAGAATCATTTGAACCCGGGAGACAGAGGTTGCAGTGAGCCAAGATCACGCCACTGCACTCCATCCTGGGTGACAGAGAGAGACTCCATCTCAAACAAACAAACAAACAAAACAAAACTCAGCTAAAACCCAGCTTCCTCAAGGTGTCTACACATCTTTCTGTCAATCTGAGCCTATAGTCAGCATTCGCCAATAGTGTGTACATGCAGATTATAGCTAATGATTTGATTGCTTGTTTTGCTGAGTGGACCATACAAGACTGAACTGTCTTTTAAAAATACTCTATTTGGAAACGAGCTCATAAGAACTTTGAATCTCAAATATGTACCATTCACATCCAGAAGAGAGAAATGCCTGTGATTAGAAACTGTGAATCTATTGGCACATTGTAGGCAGCAAACTGGGTTTATAAGATGAGGGGAAGGGGGCTATAACCCATGCACTACCCAGTGATACACTCCTGAATCTACATTAAGCCGCTTATGTTGCTGAGAAAAGTCAGCTTCAGAAAAATAGCTGGCACCGTACTTTTGGTAGGGAGACAGACCATATCATCAGCAGGTCAACCATGGTGGACCTATACTGCAATACCAGGCAACTTTAATAGGTTTTAGTTGGGCCTGACAATTTCTATGGTTTAGTTTGAATTTGCCATCCTTGAAACTAAGGCCTAACCAGAAACTGTAATTATGAAAACCCACATTATTTATTAGATCATATCCATAACGTATATGGTAATAGATCAGGAAATACATTTACTGGGTGATTGAATAAATCTGGTTGCCTAAGCTAGAAACAAGGAAACATGCATCCTTAACCCTTCCCTTTAACTATCCTGTCCTTCAGTTGATCACCAGGTCTTTTGGGTGATACTTCCTGAAGAGCTAGATATCTGCCACTTTCTCCTCATCCTCACTGCCATTAACTTAGTTCAAACTACCAACACCCCTGACCTTGACTATTGTTAAATGTTCTTAACAAGTCTGACCCAACTCCAGGCTTCTTAAGAACACAGCAGCAGAAAGTGGCCTTTCTAAAATGTTACTTCCCTGCTTAAAACTCTTTCTAGATTCCCATAGATTCCAAGAATACTCCTTAACATAACCTATATTTCATGGCCTTGCACGGCAAGGTGCAAGGCAAAGGGGAAGCAGTTACATCTTACATGCTGCAGCAGGAGGAAGAGAGTGAATGGGGAGGTGCTACACACTTTTAAACAATCAGATCTCATGAGAACTCACTCACTATCATGAGAACAGCAAGGGGGAAATCTGCCCCCATGATCCCATCACCTCCTACAAGGCCCCTCCCCCAACATTGTGGATTACAACTGGACATGAGATTTGGGCAGGGACACAAATCCAAATGTTATCAGACCCCATCAGGTACCCCCCATGTTTTCCCTATGACACCCCATACTATTATAATTATCTGTTTATTTGTTTGGTCTATGGAGCCATTGAATTTGGCTTTGATTTCTCCACCAATGCTTTCAAAAACTGGCAGATCTCCCATTCCTTCTTACTACTAACATGTAGGACACATCTCATTGCTTTCAATAGCCTCAGATATTAAAGAACAATCACATCTTCAGATATTAAGAAGTGGCATCCAATCTAATACCAACTTTCCCATCATTTATCTAATTCTCAGTTTCTGCCCATGGTACCTCTAGGCCTGGGGTCAGCAAGAGGAATGAAAAGAATAGGGGCAAAGATATTTTTATTTAACTGAGGCTGCTTGTGGATCTCTTTTGATGGACAAATGCCCTGACCTAAATGCCTTCTCTCTCATAGGGTAGATTTGTGGATTCTTGGGTGATCCTCCTGGGGATCATCGACTGACTAGAGGTTCGCTCTGCTATAAACCTCTTCACTCCTTAGCTTCTGCATTTCAGCAGAATACTCTCAGAGTTCCCTTACCCTGAGGATCAGTCCTCTCAAACTGGATGACACCAGTTGGCTACCTTTATATAGAGTCCACCTGTCCCATCAGTAAATTTTTGTACTCTTAATCCGGCAAACTCCAGAAGTATAGGCCATTTCTATCACAACCATCTCTTTTTCAGGCTATTGCTGTATTCTCCACTAGTCTCCAGATGAGAATTACAACAATTTCCATACAGTTGAAGCTCAGGGGCACCACTTATTGTACTCCTGGAACCTCGCAGCTCTAATTTGTATTGAAGGGTCAGTGGGTATTTGTCCCTTATGGGGCAAGAATGAGAATCACCATAAAACTCTCTACTCCTAAGAATTAACTTCAAATAAATTCTTTTTTTTTAAATGAGGCTTCTCTTTTATTTTTATTTTCTTTTTTTTACTGATTGGACAGTAGTTTTTTCTTTTTTTAATTTTTTATGTTCGTGTGTATGTAGTTGGTGCATATATTTAGGGGTACATGAGATGCGAAATAAGCATATAATGGAGAATGGGTTATCCATCGTCTCAAGCATTTATCCTATGAGTTACAAACAATACAATTATACTCTTTAAGTTATTTTAAAATGTACGATTCTGTTATTATTGACTATAGTCACCCTATTGTGCTATCAAATAATAGGTCTTATTCATTCTTGATGAACGGACACCTTGATGGTCTTGGACAAGATCTTGGAGAATTCTCTAGATTATCAAGCAGAGACTCTTGCTCTCTTCCCTTACTTTCTCCCAAACAAACAGAACCATCTAAAACTATTCTGAGCCACCTGTAGCTGGGGGTGGAGTGACACAAGAACCCCGGTGGCCACCAGCACTATGAGTGCATTGGGTTAGATCTGAAGCCAGCACAGCACTAGGTCTCGCCCAAGGCCTGCTATAACCAGTCCCTGGCTACTGCCTATGTTTGCTTAAGGCCCTGGGGCTCTACAATCAGCAGGTGGCAAACGCAGCCGGGTTTGTTTCATTCCCTTTTGGGCAGCGAGGTCCCCCAGTCCTTGTGTGGGTGGAGAAGTGTCCAGGAGTCAGGGACTGAAGTCAAAAACCTTACTACTTGGTGCTCTATTGTATTGCAGCTGAGCTAACACTCAAACCACAAGACACAGTCCTTCCCACTCTTCCCTCGTTTTCTAAAGGCAGACGAGCCCATTGCCACTGCCACCCCAGTACTGCCAGACTACCAGAGATGTTCCCTTAAGGCCCAAGGGCTCTCAGGTAAGCTTGTGGTGAATGCTTCCTGACCTGGAACTCACCCTGCAGGGCAATGGGCTCCCCATTGGCCCAGGGTTGGTTCAGAAATGCTGTCCAAGAGTCAAGTCCTGGAATCAGGGACCCCAAGAGCCTACTTGGTGCTCTGCTCCATGGTGGCCATGCTGGTACCCAAGGTGTAAGATGAAGTCCCCTTTACTTTTTCCTCTGATTTTCTCAAGCTGAAAGAGTTTTGCCCTGTAGCCACCACAGCTGGTTTTGGGCTGAGTCTCGCCTAAGCTAGCAAGTCTCAGAGGCTCATCAAGGGCCTTGGTGTAGAACTTAGGTACCACTGCTGGTTATTCAGGGTCCAAGGGATCTTCAGTTAGCAGGTGATGAATTCTGGTAGGTCTGAGTCCTTTCCTTCAAGGCAGTAGGTTCCTTTCTGGTCCAGGGTGTGTCTAGAAATGTCATCTGGGAGCTAAGGCCTGGAATGGGGGCCTCATGACTCTGACCATTGCCCTGTCTTGCTGTGGCTTAGCTGGTATCCAAGATGCAAGACTAAGTCCTCCTCACTTTTCCCCATCCTCTCCTCAAGTGGAAAGAAGGGGTCTCTTTGGAGCCGCCAGCTGTGCAGCCTGGGGTTAGGGGAGGGGTGATGCCAGCACTCCCTTGGCTGCCCCAGCTTATGTCTCAGTATGTTGTGTGCCTCCCTAGTCCACTGTCTCTGGGCCTAGTTCAGCACTAGGTCTTGCCTAAGAGTTGCTGTGTTTATGGCCTAGACTGCCTTTCAAATTTCTTTGGAGACACGGAGTACTATAGCCCTCAGTGGTGAGGTTTGCAGGCACTCGAGTTCTGACAGCTGGGATCTGTGATTCCCCTCTGGCTAGGGTTGATTTAAATGCCGCCTCTGTGGATGGGCATCAGCTGAGTTTGGTCCAGTTTTTCTTTCTGTTCTAACAGGACAGCACTGAGCTCAATAACTCACAATTGATGTATTCTCCCTTCCCCAGTGCCCAGAGATGCTCTTCACACCATCCTGCTGCTGCTGGTGGTAGAGGAGGGGGGCACTGGTGATTCAAGGCTGTTTTTCCTCCATCTTCAGTGCCTCTTTCAGTGATACAAAATTAAAACCGGGTACTATGAGTGCTCACCTGATTTTTGGTTCTTATGAAGTTGTTTTTTTCTGTATGGATAGTTGTTAACTTGGTGTCCTTGCAAGGGAGAGCTTTCTATTCCACCATCTTGCTCCGTCCAAAAAAAAGAAGCTTCTCTTTTATAGACTGAATTTGTATGAAGAGCTTAGAGTCACAGAATTGACTTGGCTACTTCTTAGCAATTCCTTGCCTTCTCTTGAATATGCAGGCACTTGTCAACCATTGAGGCAGAGACAAAGTCCCACCTGACAAGTTGTTATTTATGCCTGTTTGTCTTCCCCTGAGGACTGGGCTTGTAGCTTTCTCAACCTTGTATTCCTAATGTGTAGCAGACAGCCAAGTGGTAATGAATTTCAGAGATTAATAACTAATTACTATACAACATGATATATTTATAATAGTCATAAGCAATATGCTTTGATACACAAGGAAGGAATGGTCAAATCTACCATTAGGAAAGACTCAGAAATGTAAACTCTTCCCTAAAAATATGTGTCCTGAATCACCAATTAGTCTTTAGGAAAAGGCATTAAGTTTTCTTCTCTATTTTTGACTTGTTTTTAAAATTCTTCTGTAAAGGAACATACAGAATCAAAATAACAAAATGGTGTGTTTTTAAAATTCTCTACCATCTTTTTAAAACATCAAAATTCATAATAATACTCATATCAGGCTACTCTGAATTTAGGATTTCAAACAGGAACGGTTTTAGTTTTAAGTAAATAATAATAAAAGTTAATTTCTAAAAGTATTGTCTAGGGTTTCTCCTGGTTCTGTTTGAAAGTAACAGAAGCTTGATGGATTTAACTTTGGCTGAAAACTGAGTTCATTATAAAGATGACAGTGGCCACCAGGAAACCCAAAGGCAAAATGTAGCTGGATTCAGGATCGAATCAGGACCAGAGACTATCCTAGAATGCCTGGTAGAGCCTTGAAATTCTTTACCACTCTGTTTCCAAGCTTCTTCTGTTTTGTAACACACATAGTTTAACAGTCACTGCTAATGATGTCTGAGTTGGCAGGTTACTAGTTTCACCACCCTTAATCTTGCTTGCTCTTAGTCTCAGCTCCAACTTCCTGTTTAGATCAGGTGCCCCAATCTAATCAGCCTTGGCTGTGCCACTGTGTTCATTATACGGGAGGCAGTTCTCAGAAGTGGGGATGGGAGACTGGACTTCTAACCTAATTGATATCTAGTACAGATATTTCAAAGGCTTGGTTCTTTATCTCAAGAAAACTTTCAACCCAGGGCCTTGGCAATTGATTTACCTATTGAGAACAGGCATTACCCATTGTATTCCTCTGAAATAATTTATATTCTCTTCAAAGATGGGAATATTCTTGCTCCTTAACACGAAAGCTTCATTGTTAGAACTTCCTTGTTATTTACACCAAGAGTTTCAGTCCACGGTTGCTGTTCCATTTGAAATTAGAGAAGGAAAACAACACAGCATCTCCAAATATAAATGAATCTTAAAATCAAATTTGAAATTCAGCCAAACTCCAAATTTACTGGGCTTCTTTCCTGAAGATAACTTGCAGGGGGCCCAGCAGGATTATAATCAGAAATTACATTTGACCTAGAAAAAGTGAAATCATATATTCTTCTTCACTTGAGAATATGTATATCAAGAATATATATATAATTATAATATAATAATATAATATAATATATACACACATAAACATATGTATACTACACACATATGTATATATTATCAAGTATGTATATAAATACATATTCATATATTTGATGAAAATATAAACTTGAATATTAGTCCATTCTCATGCTGCTATGAATAAACACCTGAGACTTGATAATTTATAAGGAAAAGAGGTTTAATTGACTCACAGCTCCACATGACTTGGGAGGCCTCAGGAAACTTGCAATCATGGTGGAAAGCACCTCTTCACAGGGTGGCAGGAGAGAGATTGAGTGCCAGCAAAGGAAATGCCAGATGCTTATAAAACCATCAGATCTCATGAGAACTCACTATTATGAGAACAGCATGGGGGAAACTACCTCCATCATCCAATCACTTCCCACCAGGTCCCTCCCATGGCACATGGGGATTATGGGAACTACAATTCAAGATGAGATTTGGGTGGCGTCACAGCCAAACCATATCAACTTGATATATGTCAAGATTACATTTAATCTTGATATATATAACTTGATATATGCATATAACAGTGTTAACTTTATATAGAGTACATATTCTATATAAATTTTTTTATATAGAATATGTATGTCAAGTTTATAAATATATCAAGTTTATTTATATATCAATTTTTATATATATAAGCATGTGGCTTTTGGCAATGATGCTACTCTTTTTTAAGTTAAATTAGGCTCTATGACTATGAAACACGACTGAACAGGCTTCTCCTTTGTATTACCATGTAAATGTCATTGGAACAATTTTATTTTACCACCATGAGACTCTTTATTAGCATTCTCTGTGTTTTCCTCTGGCTCTCCTTCCTCTCCTGCTGTACAGACATTCACAGAGCACATAATTCTAGCCTGCATCAAGGAAACAGTGGATTTCAGGGTCTTATAAATATTGAGAGTGAGGAATGTTCAGATAAGGGAACACTGGGGGAAGAATTAAAAAATGTCCTGAGTAGTTGAAGGCAAGCATAGAGTTCTCTCCATTCTTAAGGGTTCATTCCCATAAAGTTTCTTTTCTTCATTATCAGGCAAACATGGCAAAGAACAGGACAGTTTTAGAAGATATGAGATTCTCAGTGAATTTTAGACAGAAACATACACCCATAGGGTATACTTTATGTATATCTACAATGTAAACAATAACTTTATATATACCCACAGTGTCAAAAATAATGTGTAAGCTTTAAAAAGTAGTCGTGTATTTATTTCCATTAGTTCTGTCGACAAGATGCAGTTTTAAATCAGGAATATATAACTATTATACAACATGTAGAACATCCATAATTTGCTAAATGTGGGACTGAAGGCACAACACAGCCTCCAGGGTCTTCATGTTTATAAGCACTTGTCTGCATCGTCCAGGGCTGAAAAAAATAGCCACAAAGCTGAACCCTAATCCTCTAAAGCATTTGATGAACATACCTGTTTGGAAAATGGCAGGATAGCCAGTTATTTTAGTTGAATCTTTGCTTTCAAGTAAGAGGGCATTCCTCATTATAATGGACTTAAAGAAGTGGAAACAGGCATAGAACTTGTTACTTGGACACTGTGTGTAATCTTATTTTATAATTTTTGTCTCCCTCTTTTTTTCAGTATTCCCAAATGGGCGGCCTGAATCTGATTGGAACACAAACTGTGGTTCTTTGTTCCAACACATTTTGATTTTTCCAACACATTTTTATTTTAGGTGAGATCAAGTTGACCTATTTATATTTATGAGGCATCTGTCGCTCCAAAAATCCTGGATAAGAAAGAATGAATCAGACCATGGGACACTGGCCAAGACCGAACTAATTTGCTATTGCCTTCTTGGGGCCAAGACAATACGATCTCTTCCTAGTGAAAGGAGTAAGGATTTCTTTAAAGAGAATGGTTGTTTCACCTGTTAATAATCCTGGGATCCAGCGAAGCTCGAAGGAAGAAACTTGACAGTCTTTGGAGCGGGAAAGAAAGGGAATTCCTCTTCTTTCTGTCCTTGACGCAGAGCCTGGATGAATCCTAAAGGAGTTACGGTGGAGGGAGTGAGGATGGCAGCTGGCAGAACTCTACTATTGCCAATGGCAACCCTGTGACTGCACTGGCTCCAGGACTCACAGCACAGAGAAGAAGATCATGGGAATGCCACAAAGAAACTTGCTGGTGGACAAATTTCTGGCAAGTAGGCCTGTGGGTACATATGCAAGGCTGAAGATATTGTGGTATATTCAAATATATAGCTTCATTTGACATCATTACCCATAGACTATTTTGCCCTAATAATGTAAAGCTCCCTTTATTTTTATAAATAAATATTAAAATACTAGTTTCTAGTTTCTTTAATACAGAAATAATAGTTATACACAATCTAAACATTTTAATAGGCCGTCCCCTGCTTGGCAGCAACCCTGGTGAGGTCTCATTTTGATTCAAGGCTAGATCCTGTACTTTATTCCAAGTACCTCCTGCTCTTAAAAGACTTGCAGTCTTTAAAATTACATCTTGGGAGGCCGAGGCGGGCGGATCACAAGGTCGGGAGATTGAGACCATCCTGGCTAACATGGTGAAACCCCGTCTCTACTAAAAATACAAAATATTAGCCAGGCCTGGTGGCGGACACCTGTAGTCCCAGCTACTCAGGAGGCTGAGGCAGGAGAATGGCATGAACCCAGGAGGCGGAGCTTGCAGTGAGCCAAGATCGCACCAATGCACTCCAGCCTGGGCGACAGAAGCTCTGTCCCCAAAAAAAAAAAAAAAAAAAAAAAAATTACATCAAAAACTATATTCTTATATGTTCATAAAATAGAAGAGAATATTAAAAATAAAAATGTTGTATAGCGGAATTGTTTTCTCTATTGTTTTCCTTTTATTGTTTTCCTTTTAAATATTTTAATCCAATATTTGTTATGTGGCATTAACATTATGGTTTCAAAGAATATTTGATGGCCTGGAAGAATATGATAAGTGAGAAAAAAGTAGAATGCAATTTTGTATATATAGTGTGATTCCAATTTCTAAATGAATATTTCATATCCATAGAAAACAAGCAATGGAAAGAAACCCAGTACATTTTATAAAAATTTTATTTTATTTTAAGTTCTGGGGTGCTTGTGAAGGACGTGCAGGTTTGTTACACAGATAAACATGTGCCATGGTGGTTTCCTGCAGCTATCAACCCATCACCTAGGTATTAAGCCCAGCATATATTAGCATCTTTCCTGATGCTCTCCCTCCTTCTCCACCTCCCAACAGGCCCCAGTGTCTGTCGTTCCCCTCCCTGTGTCTATGTGTTCAAATGAAACCTGATAAATGATTAGTACTAGTTCTTGCTCAGTCGTGCAATTAAGATATTTTTTATTTTTTCTTCATATTTTTTCAGTTTGCAATTTTTTAAATAACAAGAATGTTTACTCTTGATACAAAAGAGAATTTCTAAAAATGTAGCCTTAAATACTGTTAAAACTCTAGGATATGTATTCTTAAGTGCAAAAAGTAGGAAAAAAAAGTATGAGAAAAGATTTAAAAGGAATACTACAATTTAAGTAGTAATTGACCTACCTCCAAAGTCAAGCTCTACACTTTAAATATGCACAGCTTTTTGTATGTCAATCATTCCTCAACAAAAGGGCTTAAAAAAGAAATTTCATAAAAGCAAGCAAAAGTATGTAAATAGTGATTGGATTAGGATGGCAAGATTGTGGATGACTTCTTAATTTCTCAATTTCCTTTAATGTCATTATACTTCTTCCTTTTTTTTTTGAGATGGAGTCTTGCTCTGTCGCCCAGGCTAGAGTGCAGTGGCACAATCTTGGCTCACTGCAATCTCCGCCTCCTGGGTTCAGGCGATTCTCCTACCTCAGCCTCCCTAGTAGCCAGGATTACAGGCATGTGCCACCACACCCGGCTTATAGATGGGTTTTCACCATGTTGGCCAGGCTGGTCTCGAAATCCTGGCCTCAAATGATCCATCCACCTCAGCCTCCCAAAGTGCTGGATTACAGGTGTGGGCCACCACGATGTCATTATACTTATTTTATAATGTAAAAGCCTAAATAAAAATAACTCTTTAATGTACTCTAATTCTAAAAAAAAAAGTACTGAGTTAAAAATTAAAACAATAAAAACAAATCTAATTGGTAAACAGAGTAAGCACCAAGAAAATTATAGAATTTTTTCCCTATGATAGAAATGTATAGATAATTACCAGAACTGTGCTACCTAGATACAGTATTATGTGAGTGAGGGGAAGTTGCCAATTACTAAAATATCTGGAGGCAGGGTGGGGAAGATGAGCCAATGCAAGCTTTGGGGCCAATCTACCTGGGCTTTAACTCTGAATCCACTGCTTCCTAGCTAAGACACCTTAAATACATCGCTTGATTTTCTGAGTATTAGTTTTCTCACCTGGAGGTTGCTGTGATGGCAATTGCTACTCTCAGGGTTGTTGTGTGAAAACTCATGTGGGTGAACGTACATGAAACGGTTTTTAACATGAAGCACATCTTTAAAATGCCAGTGGCTCTGCCATTAACTCCTATACAGTCCCACAGCTGATACATTCTTTATGCTGAAAAAGTCTCTATCGTCCCACAGCTGGGCCGAAAACTATCCACCGTGTCAATTCTGAGCAATTATGTAAAGACTAGTTTCTCAAACTCCACGGTGACTCCACAATCCTAATTACTCCTGAGCCATAATTTTAATAGACTTTTAAAAATTGAAGTGTACATGCAGAAAAGTGCCTAAATAATTTTACACACATGTAAAATTCAATGAAATTTCACAAAATGAATACACCCATGTGACCATTCATCCAGATTTAAAAATAGGTCACTGCCTGCGCACAGGAGCCACTCCTAATCCAGCCACTCCCTCCCACTCACTCCTCCCCCTCCTCCCCACTATTTTGACTTTTTTTTTTTTTTTTTTTTACTACTTTAAGTTCTAGGGTACCTATGCACAACGTGCAGTTTTGTTACATACGTAAACATGTGCCATGTTGGTTTGCTGCACCCATTAACTTGTTATTTACATTAGGTATTTCTCCTAATGCTATCCCTCCCCATCCCACCACCCCACGACAGGCCCCAGTGTGTGATGTTCCCCATTCTGTGTCCATGTGTTCTCATTGTTCAATTCCCACCTATGAGTGAGAACATGCGGTGTTTCGTTTTCTGTCCTTGCGATAGTTCGCTCTGAATGATGGTTTCCAGCTTCATCCATGTCGCTACAAAGGAGATGAACTCATCCTTTTTTATGGCTGCATAGTATTCCACAGTGTATATGTGCCACATTTTCTTAATCCAGTCTATTGTTGATGGACATTTGGGTTGGTTCCAAGTCTTTGCTATTGTGATTAGTGCTGCAATAAACATACGGGAGGTAGAGGTTGCAGTGAGCCGAGATCGAGCCATTGTACTCCAGCCTGGATAAGAAGTGCAAAACCCCATCCTGGAAAAAAAACAAAAAAAAGAAAAAGAAAAAGGAAAAAGAAAACACAGGAGATTAGGGTACTAAGACATGCAAATCTTTAACACACCAGAAACACATCAAATGCATTTTTACCTTCAAAGGAATCACTCCAGCTAGACTAAGCTACATTACAATTATTAAATAAAATATTTTATACCTCTTATTTTATGATCATCTCCAGAATATAAATTTAATTATTATACATCTATTACTGTGTAAAAACACAGTGATTCAAAGAACTGAAGACTGAAAGTCAAAGAAAAGGCAGGATTCTTTCCCTCCAGGACAAATATACTTTCATGCTATTTCTTGTCCAACATCTCTTCTTACATTTTCCCCATTCCCTTTCTTTTTTTTTCAACTTTTATTTTAGTTTCGGGGGGTACATGTGCAGGTTTGTTACATGGGTACATTGCATGTCACTGAGGTTTGGTGTACAAATGATTCCATCACCCAAGTAGTGACAATAATACCCAATAGGCGGTTTTTCAACCCTTGTCTCCCTTTCCATCCTCCCCGCCAGTAGTCCCCAGTGTCTATTGTTTTCATCTTTATGTCCATGTGTACTCAATGTTTAGCTCCCACTTATACATAAGAACACATAGTATTTGGTTTTCTGTTCCTGTATTAATTCACTTAGTATAATGGCCTCCAACTACATCCATGCTGCAGTAAAGGACATGATTTCATTCTTTTTTATGGCTGCATAGTGTTCCATGGTATATATGTAGCACATTTTCTTTATTCAGTCCACCATTGATGGGCACTTATATTGATTCCCTGTCTTTGCTACTGTGAATAGTGTTGCAATGAACAATTGAGTGCATGTATCTTTTTGGTAAAATGATTTCTTTTGACTTGGATATATACCCAGTATCCATTCCCTTTCTAACCCACAGAGTGTGGCAACTGTGAAGTCTGCAATTCAAATCTCCTTCTGCATGCAATTCAAATATCTATTGGAGGAGTGGTGGTATAGTCAATTCACAGGCCCCAGATGCTGCATCTTGGGATGCACCATTGTGTTTATATCAAGACCATGCTTCCCCAAGGCTGCTCCCAGCCAATGAGCATGGTGGGGGTCTAGAAGGAGGACATTCCTACCTGACGTAGTTATTTTCCAATGGACCATCATTTTGTGGGCACTTCCCATTAGCCCAGACAAGACTTTCTTAGATCTGTGCTGTGGCCTGAGGCTCTTCCTACTTAGTCCTTCCTTTCCTCTCTTCTTTCCCAAATATCAAGCCTGCATCACAGTCTGAAGGCTCTCCCTGCCTACTCCAGCTCCCTTCCAGTCTATCCTTTCCTAGCATTTCCCCCAATACATTTCTTGTAAATCTAATCCTTTCTTGGCATCTGCTTCTCAGAGGAGAAACTGATTCACAGGGCAAGTGCAGGACCAGAGAGAAGCAATTATTGTCACTCACATCAGTGACCTCAGTGATTGGTCAAAGGGCAACCTATGGACCCCCCACCCCCACCCCAGGACCATTGAGAATGCTTTCTTGGCAATTGGTTAACCTCAAGTAGAATTTGTTAGTGGAGGTAGGGTTCAGAGGCAGTAAAAAAGCAATCTCAGACTCGCCTGAGGCCACTGTTCCCTGGCAGAGGACTCTTGTCTGTAATTAGAAAGAATGAGGCCAAGTGTTACAGAGAAACAGGAATGAGAGAAAAGTTGGGAACAGAGCGGTAGGACCTGAGGGGATCTGGATTCTGAAATCTGGGGACCAGCATCATCCATCATGTCTGATCACAAGTTAGTAACTATCCTGTTTGAATCTGGTTTTGATCCCTTATTTACAAATCCTGATTATTGGCTACCATCTTTCCATAGCTTCTTTTGATTCTAGAATAAAGCACAAATTCCTTATATTCCCACATTTTATTTTGAAAAATTTTCAAACCTACTGACGATTTGCAAGAGTAGTAAAGTTAATGCCTTTAGGGCTTTCATCAGTTTCATCAATTGTTAACATTCTGCTACATTTGTCTTATTGTCCTCTCTGTTTCTGTATGTACATACAGTTTTTGATGAATATTTGAGAGTTAAACAATTTACAGATGTCATACTTAATCCCGAAATACTTCAGCATTGTATCCCCCTAGAACAAAGGCATTTTTCTATATAACCAAAATGCAACCCCACATTTAGAAAATGTAACCTTGATATATGCATTATCTAATATGTAGTCCATATTCAAATTTCCCTAATTGTCCCAAAACAATGTCCTTCATAGTTATTGGTGGTGTTGTTGTTGGGTGTTATGGTCTGAATGTGTCCCCTAAATTCATATGTTGAAGTTTAATTGTCAATGTGGTAGTATTAAGAGGTGGGGCCTTTAGGAGGTAATTAAGTCACGAGGGTAGAACCTCCATGACTAGGATTCGTGCTCTTATAAAAGAGGTTGAAAGGAACTGCCTTGTCCCTCATCATGTGAGGACACAAAAGGTATCATCAATGAAACAGAGAGCAAGGCTTCACCAGACATCAATCTGCTGGCACCTTAATATTGGACCTCCCAGCCTCCAGAACTGTGAGCAATAAATTTGTGTTGTTTATAAGTTACCCAGTCTAAGGTGCTTTGTTATAGCTTAAATGGACTGAGACAGTGTTTTTTTTTAAATCCAAGATCCAATAAAGAATTATGTAAGGCTTTTAGATGTCATGTCTCCCTTAGTCTCCTTTAATTTAGAATAGTTTCCCAGACTTTTTCTGTCTTTTGATACCTTGACATTTTTTAAGAGTCCAGTCAGATTATTTGGCAAAATTTCCTCAAATTGGATTTGTCTGGTTGTCTCCTCATGATTAGATTCAGGTTAAATATTTTCAGGAGTAAACAGAGGTGATGTGATGCCCTCAATGTATTTGCAAGGCTGTTTGCTGGCTGGCCCTGCCATCTCTCTGGCCTCATCACTTACTGCTCTCCTTCTGACATTTCAAGTCCCAGCCAAATGAGCCTCTTATAGCTCCTGCAGCCTGCCTCTCTTTTCCAGCTTTTACACACACATCTCTATGTCTGCCTGACATTCCCCTTCCCTACCCTGCCCTTTGTTCACTTGGGTCACTAATACATATATTTCTGGTCTAACCTTAAATATCACTTTATCCATGAGGACTTCCTTGACCCCTTGGAGTGAACAAGCTTACCCATGTACTTGTCCAGTTATTTTTCCTTCTAGACCACTGGTCTTGAAAGTGTGGTACTTAGATTCCTGGGATCCTCAGACCATTTCAAGGGATTCATGAGGTCAAAACTAGTTTCATGATAATATTAAAATGTTATTTACCTTGTTCACTGGATTGATATTTTCACTGATGGCACAAAGCAATGGTGGGTAAAAATACTGCTGGTGCATTAGCAAAAACAGACAGTGGCAATAAACTTACCATTAGTCATTGTATTCTTATTCACTATGAGAAAAAATGCTAGTTTTACTTAAGAATGCCCTTGATTAAGCACTAAAAATGGTTAATTTTGTTAAATTACTGCCCTTGAATATGTATCTGTTTAATATTCTGCTTGACAGAATGGGAATGTATGCATTAAGCATTTTTGCTGCTCATTGAAACCCAATGGTCCTCTCAGGGAAAAGCTCTTGATGACTGTTTGGCTTGTGAGCTGAGCCAGATGCTTTCTTCAAGGAGCACCATTTTTACTTAAAAGAACATCAGACAAACTATGATTGTTCAGACTTGACTATTTGGCAGATATTTTCTTAAAAATGAACAAAATGAGCCTGTTACTTCAAGAAAAACAACTCACAGTATATGTTGCCAATGGTAAAATTTGAGCATTCAAATAAAAATCGGAATTTTGGAAAAAATTGTACCTGCCTGTACAAGCTTGACAGCCTCCTGATACTTGAAGATTTTTCTGATCTGATCAGTGCTGATATTAGTGAATGTGATTCTTTTTTTTTTTTTTTTTTTTTTTTGAGATGGAGTCTTGCTCTGTCACCCAGGCAGGAATGCAGTGGCGCAATCTCGGCTCACTGCAACCTCCACCTCCCGGGTTCAAGCGATTCTTCTGCCTCAGCCTCCCAAGTAGCTGGGACTACAGGTGTGTGCCACCATGTCTGGCTAATTTTTTGTATTTTTAGTAGAGACGGGATTTCACCGTGTTAGCCAGGATGGTCTCTATCTCCTGACCTCGTGATCCGCCCACCTCGACCTCCCAAAGTGTTGGGATTACAGGCATGAGCCACCGTGCCCAGCTGTGAATGTGATTCTTAAATAAATAATGAAATGTGTCAACATTTGAAAGAGTTGTATAACTCAGTGAATCAATGTTTTCCAAATGAACAATGCATGTTCACTTGTTGAGTTTCAGAATAGTAGCAAAAAAACAATTTTCACAGTTAAGAGCCTATTAACGCATTTATGCCTAGTGTTCCATTATTGGAACGCTAAGCATGTGGGAGTTATTTATATCCTACTGCTCAGGGTCATCGCCAAGGTCTGATTTTTCACACATGTCTGCAATTCAAAAATTTGCAACCTCCAGCATAAATGGGATAAGACCACTGCTCTCTTTTCCAATTACATATCTGGTTGAGGCCAGATTTTCCTCACACATTTCAACCAAATCAACATATCGCAACAGATTAAAGACAGAAGCAGAGATGAGGATCCAGCTGTCTTTTATTAAGTCACACATTAAAGAGATTAGCAAAGTCGGAAAACAATGCCACTCTCCTAATTAATTTTTGTCTTGGAAAATATAGTTATATTTTCATAATCATGCACTCTTTGTGTTTACATATAATGGGTTTATTATGCTATGTTCCTTTTTTTTTTTTTTTTTTTTGAGACAGAGTCTTGCTCTGTCACCCAAGCTGGAGTGCAGTGGTGCAATCTCAGCTCACTGCAACCTCTGCCTACTGAATTCAAGTGATTCTCCTGCCTCAGCCTCCCGAGTAGCTGGGATTACAGGCGTGTGCCACCACGCCTGGCTAATTTTTGTGTTTTTTAGTAAAGATGGGGTTTCACCATGTTGGTCAGGCTGGTTTCAAACTCCTGGCCTCAAGTGATCCGCCTGCCTCAGCCTCCCAAAGTGCTGGGATTACGGGTGTGAACCACCACACCCAGCCATATTATGTTATCTTTAAATGAATGGATAAATAAATGTTTTTAAAATGTCCTAGTTTTAATTTCTATTACAATAAATATTAATAGCTATAACCTACATAGCCAAAAGCTCTTGGAGGGTCCTCAACAATTTTTAGAGTGTTATAGGGTCTGGGGATTTAAGTTTGAGAAGTGCTGTTAAACTAAAAGTTCTGTGTGGGCAGAGGCCGTGTCTGCCTTGTTTTGTTCACGGCTATTGCCTACGTGGCAGATATTTGAAAAATGGCTAACAGTATTTGCTGGAAAAAGCAATTAACTTACTGAGTGAATAAATGGGTGAATGAATGATACTTAAAATAGACCTTGCAAGGCAATACAGACAGAGGTAACAGTCTGACAAAAAAGACCAGCATCAATTAAGGATTTTAGGATAATAGCAAGCAATTAAATGTGTAGAGCAATGAGCACCATGGCAAAAACTTAGGCTACGAACTTAATCCTGAGTTCAACTCCTGGCTCTAACCCTTCCTTATTAGCAAAGTCACCTTGGACAAATTAACCATTCTGAGCAAATAAAAGCATTCTGACAAATGAAACCATTCAGTCTGTCAGCTGAGTGCACTAATGCAAGTTACGACTTTCTGTGCCTCCATTTTCTTTTCTTTTCTTTTCTTTCTTTTCTTTCCTTTTTTAAAAATTATACTTTAAGTTCTGCGATACATGTGTAGAACGTGCAGGTTTGTTACATAGATGTACATGTGCCATGGTGGTTTGCTGCACCCATCAACCCATCATCTACATTAGGTATTTCGCCTAATGCTGTCCCTCGCCTAGCCCCCCACCCCCGCCGACAAGCCCCGGTGTGTGATGTTCCCCTCCCTGTGTCCATGTGTTCTCATTGTTCAACTCCCACTTGAACAATGCGGTGAGAACATGCGGTGTTTGGTTTTCTGTTCTTTTGTTAGTTTGCTGAGAATGAAGTGAAGATAATAACAGCACCTACCTCATAGTAGTAAAGTGCTTAGAGCTGTGCTGTCCAGCATGGCAGCCACAGCCACATGTGGCTACTGAGGCTTGAAATGTGGCTAGTGCAACATTAGAAACTAAAATTTTAACTCTTTTAATTGATTGAAAGTGAAATTTAAAATGTTAAATCCAAGGAATTTTAACAATTTGGATGAGAATAGAAAAGGAAATGACTTTTTGGTACTTGATTCTTCCAGATATGTTTGTAACAACTTGGGTGTGTAATCTACTTTTTTTTTACCGTGCATTTTTTAAAATATAAACACAGTATTTATTGTGTTGATTTCATTGGAATTCAAATATTTCCAGTGAAAGTTTAGCATCCAAATTAAGATATGTTATAGGTGTAAAATACACACCGATTTTAATGACTTACTACCAAAAAAAAAAAGAAAGAAAATGTGGAATATCTCATTAATGATTTTTTATGTTAATTACATGCTCCTTGACAAAATATTTTATTAAAATCAGCTTCACTTGTTTCTTTTTACTTTTTAATGTGGCTATGAAAAACGTAAAATTACATATGTGGCACACATATTTCTATAGAACAATACCTTAGCACATTGTAAGCACTATAAAAACAGCTAGCAATCATTGTTTTATTATTTGTACTATAGAGATAATATTTATCCTACAAAATCCTATAAGGATAAAATGAGACATTGTTTAAAGCTTTTAGTGCAGTGTGGGGCACATAATAAGAGCTCAGTAAATGGTACCTTTCATTGGTAACTAGAGAGGGCATCGTGTGTTCATAGGAGACTGCTGGTTGATGACAGAACTGGAAGGCTGAGTGGGGGTTGTATAATAAAGTTTTGAAAATCAGGCTGAGAAGTTGAGGCTTAATTATCTATGCAACTGAGAGCTACTGAAGCACATGATCTGAGATGTGTTTTAGAAAGATAATTCTGACAGCATGTATCCTCACAGGGAGGATGTGAGTTTTGAAAACAGTTCTAAGCCATTTGGAGCAGTCTGCTGCGTAGGTTGGGTGATCATGCTGGGAAACGCTGTCTGGGGTCACAAACCAAGTCTCAGTTTGAGTGATGAGTCTGGTTTCATGGGAGCTCATAATCCAGCTTCATGGGTGATTCTGAAAGAGAAGTTTCACAGGCATTTTTGAAAACCAACCGACAGCATCACTGGCTTAAGTAAATTGCCTTCCGCTTTGACTATTCCAATGTGTACATTTTGGTGTATTTACAAAAACAAGCAAATAAATGTCTCATTACATTTTAGTTTATTTGTGTACTCTAGATAAAAGGCTCTTTTGTTATAGTTTTGGTAAGAAAAGTCTCCTGATCTCAAACACCCTAATCAGTGCTTTAAGTTCCTTTTTAAAAAAAATTATTATTATTATGGATATCTATTAGTTGTACATATTTATGGGGTACATGTGATATTTTGATACAAACATACAATGCATAATGGTCAAATCAAGGAAATTGGGGTATCCATCACCTCAAGAATGTATCATTTCTGTGTGATAGAAACATTCCAATTTCAGTCATTTAGTTATTTTGAAATATACAATAAATTGTTTTTAACTATAGTTACCCCATTGTACTATCAAACGCTAGATCTTATTCCTTCTATAACTCTATTTTTCTGCCCATTAACCATGCCCTCATTATCCCCCTCTTCCCACTGCCCTTCCCAACCTCTGGTAACCATTATTCTACTCTCTATGAGTTCAATGTATTTTTTAGTTCCCACATATGAGTGAGAATATGTGATATATGTCTTTTGGTGCCTGGCTTATTCCACTTAACATAATGTCCTCCAGTTCCATGAATGCTGTTGTAAATGACAGGCTTTCATTCTTTCTATGGCCGAATAATATTTCATATATATATATACATACACACACACACACGCACACACCCCACATTTTCTTTATCCATTCATCTGTTGATGGACACTTAGATTGATTCCAAATCTTGGCTATTGTGAATAGTGCTGCAATAAACATGGGAGTGTAGATATCTCTTCAATATACTGATTTTATTTTGGGGGGTTTATACCTAGCAATGGGATTGCTGGATCACATGGTATTTCTATTTTTAGTTTTTTAGAGAACATCCAAACTGTTCTCCACAGTGGCTTACATTCCAACCAACAGTGTATGAGGGTTCCCCTTTCCCCACATCCTTGCCAGCATTCATTATTGCCTGCCTTTTGGATACAAGCCATTTTAACTATGGTGAGATGATATCTCATAGTGGCTTTGGTTTGCATTTCTCTGATGATGAGTGATGTTGATAACTTTTTCATATCCTTATTGGCCATTTGTATGTCTTCTTTTGAGAAACGTCTGTTCAAATCTTTTGCCTTTTTTTTTTGCCCAGGCTGGAGTGCAGTGGCGCGATCTGGGCTATCTGCAAGCTCTGCCTCCCGGGTTCACGCCATTCTCCTGCCTCAGCCTCCCGAGTAGCTGGGACTACAGGCGCCCACCACCACGCCCGGCTAATTTTTTGTATTTTTAGTAGAGACGGGGTTTCACCATGTTAGCCAGGATGGTCTCAATCTCCTGACCTCGTGATCCACCCACCTCATCTTCCCAAAGTTTCTTTTGCCCATTTTTTTGACTGGACTATTTGTTTTTTCCTATTGAGTTGTTTGAGCTGCTTATATATTCTGGTTATTAATTCCCTATCAGATGGGTAGGTTACAAATATTTTCTCTCATTCTGTGGGTTGTCTCTTCACTTTGTTGATTGTTTCCTTTGCTGTGCAGAAGCTTTTTAACTTGATGTGATCCCATTTGTCCATTTTTGCTTTGGTTGCCTGTGCTTGTGGGTCATTACTCAAGAAATTTTTGCCCAGTCCAATGTTCCAGAGAGTTTCTCCAATGTCCTCTTGTAGTGGTTTCATAGTTTAAGGTCTTAGATTTAAGTCTTTAATCCATTTGTATTTGATTTCTGTAAATGGTGGGAAATGGGGTCTAGTTTCATTCTTCTGCATATAGATATTCAGTTTTCCCAGCACCATTTATTGAAAAGACTGTCCTTTTCCCAATGTATGTTCTTGGCACCTTCATAAAAAATGAGTTGATTGTAAACGCATGGATCTATTCCCGGGTTCTCTATTTTGTTCCATTGGTCTCTATGTCTGTTTTCATGCTAGCACCATGCTGTTTTCTTTACTCTAGCTCTGGGTATAATAGAAGTCAGATAAGGTGATTCCTTCAACTTTGTTCTTTTTGCTTAGGATAGGTTTGGCTATTCTGGGTATTCTGTGGTTCCATAGAAATTTTAGAATTATTTTTTCTATTTCTGTGAAGAATATCATTGGTATTTTGATAGGGATTACCTTGAATCTGTAGATTGCTTTGGGTAGTATGTACATTTTAACAATATTGATTCTTCCAGTTCATGAACAGGGAATATCTTTTTATTTTTTCTATGTCCTCTTTAATTCCTTTCATCAATGTTTTATGGTTTTCATTGTAGAGATCTTTTACTTCTTTGATTAAGTTTATTCCTAGAGATTTTATTTGTAGCTAAATTTGGGATTACTTTCTCAGTTTCTTTTTCAGATTGATCATTATTGGCATATAGAAATACTACTGATTTTTGTAAGTTGATTTTGTATCCTGCAATTTCACTGAATTTATTTATCAGTTATAATAGTTTTTGGTGGAGTCCTTAGATTTTTCTAAATATAAGATTATATCATCTGCAAACAAGCATAATTTGACTTCTTCCTTTCCAATTTGGATGCCCTTTTATTTTTTGTTGTTGTTGTTGTTGTTGTCTAATTGCTATTGCTCTGGCTAAGACTTCTAGTACTATGTTGAATAAAAATGGTGAAAGTGGGCATCCTTGTTGTGTTCCAGATCTTAGAGGAAAGGCTTTCAGTTTTTCACTGTTCAGTATGATGCTAGCCGTAGGTTTACTGCATATGGTTTTTTTTATCATGTTGAGGTCTATTCCTTCTATACCCAGTTTTTTGAGAGTTTTTAATCACGAAAGAATGTTGAATTTATCAAATGCCTTTTCAGCATCATTGAAACGATCATATGATTTTTGTCCTTCATTCTGTTGATAAGATGTGTCACATTTATTGATTCACATATGTGGGATGAATCCCACTCGGTCATGAAGAATAATCTTTTTAATGTGTTGTTGAATTCAGTTTGCCAGTATTTTGTTGAGGATTTTTGCATCAATGTTCATCAGACACATTGGCCTTTAGTTTTCTTTTTTTGCTGTGTCTTTGTCTGGTTTTGGTTTTTCTTGTGTGTAAATAAACCCACCCTTCCCTAGGAAATCCCCAGGTCCCTAAAGAAACAAAATTGATATCCTATAGTCAGCACTGCCTTTAGATCCAAGCAAAAGTAGCCCCTGTCTTGGCCCCATATTTTAGAGGGTTCTGGGATGGCCTTTCTGTTGTACTTCTCTCCTTTATTAGTTATCTAATTATGCATTAAAAAATCACCATAAAACTTAGTGGCTTAAAGTGACAATAGTCATTTATATGTGAGACAATGAATTTCTCTTTTTAAGCCACCCTGTTTATGGCATTTTGTCATGGCATTCCAAGCAGTCTAATATGCTTGTGCTCACAGGACAAAATGGAAGCAGGGATAGGAACTACAGTGTCAGTGAGCCACAGGCTGGGGCCCTCTGTCCTCTGCCATATTATTTCAATATGAAACTTTAAGGAATCTGAAAATTATGAACTCAAACTTGACCAGGTTGTTATGAAGGCATATATACATATATCAATGTAGTGGGATACAACTTATTTTACCTATCAGTTTGTTGGCATGGTTTTTACCTTTTAGGTAACTGGATATATGGTATGCAGGCAGCCTCCATTTGTGCCCTTATATTGCGCCTCGCAGTGTTAGGGGTGCATAAGATTTTAGTTCACATAGTTTTTTATTCTAGGAAAGAGGAAATCTTAAGTGTGTGCTATGTTGCATTACGATTATTGTAATGAACACACCAAATTCCAAAAAGAAGTGTGCTGTTACACATCAGGCCCAGTGTGGTGGCACAATTTGGGCAGGGGAACTTTCTCTTCCTCAACGCATATTTTGATAGAGCATTTCCCAAGATCAAGACTCTACTGTAGGTATCAACTGCACATAAAAATATTTCAAGGGGACTGCTAAAGTTCTTGAAAAGAAAAGGCTATGGAATGGGCTTTGAAATAAAGTGCCGTAATAGTCACTGTTGGTGCCCATCTAGGTCCCTTTTACTGGGCTGGAGCACCCATCTCTCAGCTGCTTTGAGTGTTCACTGTTAATAGTTCAAAGCTTGCCCCCTGTCTGAAGGATTGCCCATGGCTGATGGGCACTAACTCATTGGGGAGGTTACTCTCTATCCCCACATCACCCCAACAGACTGACAAAGTGGGACATCTTTGTGGTGTTATTTATGCTTCACAGTCCCTTGTGGATCAGACCAAGATGAGTCATTACCTGAGACCACATCTTTGCCTAGCCTCTTCCCTGGCACTATCCTAGTTCACTCCCTCTCCTTTAAGTTTCTCCTGAGAGCATTGAGCACTCTCTCAATACTGTGCACTTGAATACCTATCTCAGGCTCTGCTGCTAGAACTGACTTGAGACCATTGAACTTGATAAAGTGTAACAACTATAAACTAATTTCTTTCATAACTGCCCCTGGAATCCCATTTTGTGGACTTTGAACTCTCATCTAATTTAAAACTTCTCCTCCATTAGGTCTAAAGCAGGCTTGAAATCCTGCCGTGTGGAAGGGAGTGGGGGTAGCGTTGGCTTCACCATTATTTCTCTACATCTTATAGTCTTCTTACCTCCACCCACAGTGCTGCTGCAGGGGTCCCCAGGGAGTAAGATGAAGCTAGATAAGGAGCAGAAAAGACGTTTCCTGATGGGTACAATTGGAGTGTGGCACTGATGCCCCCTGGTAGGAGGGATAGCCAAATGCTAAATGCTAAGTCTTTTGCCTCTGAGTTGTAAATTCCCTAGAGACACTGCGCGCGCGCGCACACACACACACACACACACACACACCACACATGCACACACCACACACACACTACACCCACACACTACACACACACCACACACACACCACACACTACACCCACCACACACACAACACACATGCACCACACACTACACACACACCACACACACACCACACCACACACACACCACACACACACACCACACACACCCCACACCACACACACCCCACACCACACACACACCCCACACACACACACCACACCACACACACCACACACCACACACACCACACACCACACAGACCACACACCACGCACACCACACATGCACACACCACACACACCACACACACACACCACACACCACACATACCACATACCACACACCACACACACCCCACACACACCACACCCCACACACACCACACAAACACACCACACATGCACATACCACACACACCACACACACATACCCCCCCACACACACAACACACCACACACATACAACACACACCACACACACAGGGGTAGACGGGAGACGGCTTCAATTGTAATTCCCTGGTGTGATATTGTCCCTCCCTGACAGCCATTTCCGATTCCCGTTCCACCCTCAGCTTCTGCATGTAGCAGTACTCTAGCTTTCTCTCTGCCCAGGTGACCTCACCCCAGAAAGGATGATCTCTTGGGAAGTGTCCTTTTCAAGACAACTGACAGCAAGATCCCTTCCAAGGGTTCCATATCTTTGCCTCCCACCTTCCCCCTAAAAAGTGACCTCCCCACCATGCCTCTATTTTTCAGCTCTGGTCTCTTTAGCTACAGCCTCTCACCTATAGATTTTTCCAGATGTGTATCAGGCACCTGTCCTCATATCCCTAAATTCAAGAAGATGCAGGTAAGCTCTCTGGGTAGCTTGCTTGACACATCCTCCTCATTTGGTTCACAGTGATGGAGAAATACTTCTATTCCCTAGAAAGTGGAAACTCCATGGTCCTCTGACAACTCTCTCTAAAGAAATACTTGTTCTCCCTCACTTAATCTTCAACCTCCCTGACTCTGGCTGAACCAGGCTCCAGCCACTCCCTTTGCAACATGGACGGTCTACATGGATGTTCTAGCTGGTTTAGTGACTCACATCGGAATGTGAGAGTACTTGACACCTACTGCTGTCAGTGCCTCAGCTAAACCAACAAGTGGGATTTTATCATTCTACTGTACATGATAATGATAGCTAAGTTTATGTCATGCCTACTGTGCGTCAGTACTGTTCCAAATCTTTTCTTCTACATCAAAAATTATACCTCAATCCCTACACTGCTCTCTGTGAGCCCCCAGAACAGCCAACACTCATCAGCTGAGGTATTCCTTGAAATATTTCACAATTTTTCTACCTGGTATATCTTTAAACAAAAATGCATGTCAGCAGTTGGCACATGGAGAAAGTCACTACCAGTTTTCCATAAGTTTAAAAAATATTTTGGGCTGTCCTGTGAAAAGTTTCTTTTTCCATCTCAGCGAGTTCTCTAGCTGACGAATGTTCCCAAACCCATATGGCTGCTGATGGTAGGAACCCAGATTCCTGACTACACAGAAAGTGGCCCTTCTGCCTCTGCAACTTTGGGTTGAACAGCAAAGCTGTGCCCTTGGCCTGAGCACTGAGAGCCTTTCTACATCAAGGAAAAACACTTTTAGTGTTCCCTCCTTATTCATTTATGTTTGTCCCCACTCTCCTGACCTTGAGGACCTTTGTGGAGTTATTACAATGTGAGCCAACATTGCAAATGCTGAGTTATTCAGACCTCTAGACCGGGTGACAGACTTAAAGACGTATAAGCCACCCCCATCCCCAAATAAACAAATAGACTGCTCCAAAAAAACAAAAAAACTGGTGTGTGTGTATAGATAGATAGATATAGTTATAGTTTTTTATATAGTTATATATATATAACTATATATGTTCTTTTTTTTAATTAAAAATAGATTTGTGTTGGACAGTAGCAAACAACAGACCACCAAACATGGTCTGAAACAAAATACCTGGTCAGGGAGAGCCACATTGCCTCCCTCAAGTGTGATTTCAGCAGGCCTCTCCAAGCAGAAATGGAAAGAACTTGGATATGGCAAAAAGGACATACACCCAGAAGGCAAGATTCTGAGTTCAGGTCTCTGGTTGGCCCATGAGGCAGAATGTAAATTCTTCCTTTCCTCTTCTGTAATAAAGGGAAATCTGGTTTCAAAGAAGTCCACAATTGGTTGAGTGAATTTCCAGTGGGCCTGGGGTCATTCAATAAATTGGCTGAATTCTCAGAGCTTAGCAGTTTTTCTTTAATACACATGCAAACAAGAAAGGGAAATTCCCAGGAATCAGAAACAAAGGAGTCTTTAGATAGTATAGTAGGTGGGAGTTAGAGCTGTGAAGCCCTCCAGGCATAAGTCTTAGATGCCTGTTAAGGGCTGAGGTTTTGATGCCCAAGCAGGAAGCAGAGTGACATAGGCAGGCAGGCAGCCAGAACAGATCTCTGCACAATGTCAGGGTCAGAAAAACTCTGCTCCATCTGTAATCTGGATCTAAAAAGTAGCATTTGGAAGTAAGCTTTCCGTTCCAGGTCTTGGGTGGAAGTATCATTAGTGAAAAACAGAACCTATGACTGAGCAACATTGGACAGGACCTACAAGATGAACTCTTTGGGCCTGGCAGAACCAGCCAAAAATCCCTTCATGGAGAGGCCTCCAAACTCAGGGCATCCCCAGGCTACCCAAGGAAGATGAGCTATAAGTTCTATGTACTATGCTATAAGTATAAGCTACAATTACTATGTTTTATGGCTTTCCACAATAGGAAGGAATGCTTCAAATACGCAGCGTGAGGCCCTCTAGAAATCATACTTTCATTTATTAATTAATTACCACTGTGTGCCAGGCACTGTGCCAGGTTCTTTACCATTTATTGTCTTAAGCCTTCCTAACAACCACATTCTATGCCACATCCTTAACCTAGGCAGGGTAGCCTTTCTATTGGCACTATTTGCAGAGAAACATGAAATCCCACTCTTATCATATGCCTGGAACTTCACCACCTAAGATTCATTCTTTGGGGTCTCAACAGCTTTCCATCCCTATGTGCACACACAGCCCCATACTTGACCACAAACACTAGGCAATATAGTACAGTGGAAAGAGCTCTGAAATAGTACCCTATGTCCTGGGTTCTTGTTTAGGTACCACTGTCCTGGCTTTGAGATGTTGGTCAAGCTACATACCTAGGATGGTGTTCAGCACAGAGTAGATGGTCAAAAAAGAATAGTGTGTAATTCTTATTATTTATTTTGCATTCCTGACCAAAGACTCAACATCCGTGAGCCTTACTGACATGTCACAAGAGCAAATAGAACCCTGCTGCATGGCATGGGAGGGTGCGTAAGCACAGCCCTTCACCAGAGAGTACCCAGTCTTGCTTAAGACAAATCTGGGACACACTTAGAATGCAGAGGGTGGCAAAATGTTTTAACAGTTCAACTTTTGTACCAAAGTCTGTGCTCATGGGTCTGGAAGCTGCCTACCTTCCATGAATTTCCCCGCTTCTTCCTATTCCCCTGCTCCCAGCCCAGAGCACCTACTTCATTTGCACTTTTTTTTTTTGCAGATTTATTTTATTATTATTATTATTATTATTATTATTATACTTTAGGCTCTATGGTACATGTGCGCAACATGCAGGTAAGTTACATATGTATACATGCAGGGCACCTACTTCAATCTCCATAGTCACCATGATGCCAAATACTATTGCCCATGGTTTTACATTCTTCAAAGTGGAGCACTAAGACAGACTAATTCCCTCTTACCAATATTGACTTCTCAAAGTATAACTTAGATTCAACATGCTTAAAATTCCCTTCCCCATCAGAAGAAAGTATAGAGCAAGGCAATGATGGTCCAGGGACAGAGAAACTTGCCCCATCATGCAAATATTCTACTATAAATCTATAATCATTTTAGAAAGAAATTTTCTGTGCTGATTTCTATAATTTGGGTACAACTCTGCTGTACACATGGGTGGTATAAGGCACCCTTGAAATACATACATTTGATGTAAATTGAAGCGTTGTCTCTGATAATCATCACATTTGCAATGACAAAATAATTTTGCTTCTTAAAATTTAGGATGGGATCTGATTTGAAGGCCCAGGCAGAATTATTTAAAAACTATTCCTTAAAGTTGCTTCAAAAGCCCTCTTAGTAGATGCTGAACACCTGTTTGTCTTGGATTCTGATCATGTTTCTCTCTCTCTCTGAAAAGTATGATTGGGAGGAAAACCTGACCCAACGTTTTCCTGCTTTGCCTTTCCCTGTGCTTCTAGCTATTCAAGACTCTGCCCACTCTGAGAGTAAATGAAGGCAAACAGACCACAATGAGTGATGGTGCTCAGTGAGCTTCCCGCTTCACTGGAAACCATGGAATCAATGCCAGCTCATGAGGACTTTCTCAAAGGCACTCTCAAAGAAACTTTAAAACAAGCAGGGGATAAAGTTGAGACCTGAAGTTGAGGGAATAAATAAAACTGTGATTAGGTGAGGAGCAAAAATGCAGACAGGAAGTTTTTCAAAGCTCTCTTTTCAAATGGGAGGTTAGCATGGTAAACACACTGTAACACACTTTAGACTGTGAATTGCAGCCATCTTCAATACCTTGATGAAGCAGAAAGTGGGAGGGGATAGTGAACTGGGTTGGAGTCTCAACTCTTCCATTTAATAGATGGAAACCTTGGGAGAGTCACTTAGCCTCAGGGAGCTCAAATTGCTTTACGTAGAATATGATTATTACGGCTCCTTCTAGCAATATAATTGCATTCTAACTTCCCTACTCTCTTATATCTAGACATGGTTTAAAAATGAATACCTAATGATATGCATGCTCACTTGAAATGAAGATGTGTGATATTGCATATTATATTCACATGTGAGCTTTGAACCCATTCAACTATCACAAACATATATTCAGGCAAATAAGAAAAAGTTCAATGCTTCTGCTTGAAATGGTGAAAATTATCCACCAAAATGGTCGATAGGCACTTGAAACTCAGCATCTCCAAGAATTCCTCGATCTTCTCTTTAAATCTTACTCTCTTTCAATGCTTGTGTCAGCCAAATTACTATACCCACATCACCCAGGCAACAAAACAGAGCCTCTTGGTCTTTTCTCTTAGCCTCCACACCTAGGGATGACTAAGCCCTAAAATTTTACCTCCTCACTGTTTCCAGACTATTTCTCTGAGAAGGGGTGAGAGGCATCACAGCTCAGACTCCCACCTTTGCTTACCTGGACCGCTGCCTGTCATCCTGCCCTCCACCTTCCTGTAGCCATTGTAGCACCAATAACTTCTTCTTGAAAACCCTTTGCTGGCTTTATTCATACTCTCCCCTGGAGTTCTTTGCCCCACTTGCCATGTCATCTCCTTTCTGGGCTCTTCATCAGGTTAACTTCTACATACCCTTTAAAACTCATTTCTTGCATGAACCCTTCTTTGCTCTCCATTTTCCTGCCATGCTCCACGAGGTAGCCCCACTAGCCCACTACCCTTTGCATAACCATGCTATACACTCATCGTCTTGAATTGCAACTGTGCCTGCCTCCCCAGCCATGCTGTGGACTCCTTGGAAACAGAGGTATGTCCTTGCATCTGTGTCACCCAGCAGAACTTCTGACCCATACTAGCTACTTAAAAACTTTAATTCATTCTTTTGTTTTTCTGGCTGCAGAAATGCCGTTGCTCTAAAGCAGAACATAGCCATGACCCAGTCGCCTAAATCTATTCAGTGAAGACAAACAGAGGTGAATTGAGATGGAAGCTCAGGGCCTCAGATACATGCCAGAGTCTTTGTCTGATGCCAGTATCTGCATCTGGAAGATACTGAGTTGGGTCAAGTTGATGCTAACAAACTGTGTTTGAGGCAGAGCCATTCTGACAGCCATTTCTGCTTACAGGTGAACATTGTATATGGCAGATGCTACATTAAGGTAATTATTTTACACAAAATATAATCAATTTCCCTGTATGCTTTCTTTCCAGCAAATGATTCTGCATTAAGCAAAGTTTAATGTTTTGGCCTGCCTAGGTGGCTTTTTCTGGGATGGCAAAAAGAAATGCTCTAGAAACTTGGCCAGAAATTTTCAAGTATCACTGTGTCTTCAGATATTGGACTATATTGATCAAGGTTTACTAGTTTCGATCTACATGGTCAATTTCTTTGCAAATCACCCCCTTGCTTTAGACTTCATTTTCTCCATCTGCAAAATAGAGGATGGATGAGATTATCTCTAGGATCCTTTTTTATTTCTTAACTTCTACTATTCCAGGATTCTTATTTGTTATTTCACTTTCCATGTGATCTCTTGTCTTAAGTCAACTGGTGGTACTGAAATTTAGTGGCAAAATAAATAAATTAGGGGATTATTCCTTGTATAAAACTGATTTATTGTTGTATAGAATTTACCTTTAAATAACAAATTCTCCTTGCTCGTTTAAAATAGATTTGATTACAAGTATTTGATTTGCATACCTTCTTCATTAAACAATGCAGCATTTATTTGTAGGACTGGCCACATAATCTATAGAATTCAGTGCAAAATGAAAAGTTCCAGGCCCATTGTTTAAAAATTAGTAAGACTTTCAAGATGGTGATGGCAGAACATTAAAGCAAGGTTAGGGCTCTTCTGAGAGTAGGACACTATGCAACCTCTGACCTTGTCTATCTGTGTTGTTTTCCATATACCCATTAAGCAACAAAAGTGTTTGTTAGAAGTAACTGTGCCTTAACATTTCCTCAAAACTCTGTATCTCAAGTAGATCCAACAAAAAGGAAAAAAGATGCACAGAAGGAAACATCACTAAATTTTTTGCCACAATCCAACTTCCTTTATGCCCACTCAATGAAAGAGCCCTGGGCTAGAATCAGACACGGGCTGCATGTCTGGCTTGACCACTGGCTCATTAGTGTGACTTTGGGTGACTCACTGGACTTCCTGACCACTTAGTATTCCCCTCTGTAAAATGAGGGAACTCATTTTTGGCACTAGGATTCTGTGAATCTTTGCTTGTTTCTGATCCAAGGCTTGTTTCCATGGCCATGTAATTATTTTTAACTTTTAATTGAAGTATAACATATATATATATATATATATATACGTATATATATATAGAGAGAGAGAGAGGTGCTCATATTATACGTGGACAGCTTATTGAATTTTTGCAAACTAACCATGTGTAACCAGCTCCCAGATCAAAAAGTAGAACATGACCAGAATCTCAAAAGCCCATCTTCTGTTCCCTTCTGGCAGCCCCCATTGCCACAAGAGTAGCCACCATCCTGATTTTTAATACCATGAATTAAATTTACCTGTTTTGAACTTTAAAAAAATTGAATCATACACTGTGTATGCATCTGACTTCTTTAACTCCGTATTATATTTTGAAACTTATCCACGTGTTTGGAGACCATTCACTCTCGTTGAGGCAGTGTTCTATTGGACAAATACACCACAGCTGAATTACCATTCTACTCATAGTGGGCATTTGAGTAGGCTTCCTTTTTGGCTGGCCATATTTGCCAGAAAACTTCACCATTTCTAATTCTCAAGAATCTGAGGAATGAAAATTAGTTTACTTTCTTTGATTTTGAAAACAATGAGGTTGAAATATCCTTGTACAGAGGTTTCAAAAAGCTTTAGACTCATTCTTTAATCTTAGAAGTGTACAATGGGCAGAAGATAATTTTCTTCTTCCTCTTTTACCTCAACTTCTGCTTGACATTTCACAATCGCAGGTGAGGCTTCCTAGCCTGCAGAAGAAGCAATTGTTGTCATCGTTCATTAGCATCTGACCAAACTCTGTCAGATGATGATAATAAGACAGAAATGGCTTCTGAGTATATTAGGAGGAAAGCCTTCCTTCCAGAACTCAGGAAGTCTGTGATAGACCAAACCAGACCAGGGTTTGGGTGCTGGGAACAAATCACACGTGCCAGGAGCAGTGAGCACTTACAGTCCTGGACAAGATACAGATGGGGGGCCAGGCTCTTCAGGCAAACAGGAGAAATACAGTTTCCAGAGGTATGCGAATAGACAAACCTGGCAATCGAGGCAGGAGATCTATGGTGAGGCAGCTCAACAGAAGGTAACCGCAGTTTCCCTCCAGAAGGAACTCAGCAACAGAAGATATGCAAGTTGTCCTTTCACAGTCTGGGCAGAGGTTGGTCTCAGGGAGAACTATGAGTCACCACTGGCCAGGGGCATAATTCCAACCCTGGAAAACCTGTCAAGAACAAAAAAAGACCCAGCAGCCAAGTGCTGGGACTCCAGGCAGTTTACTCAGGCTCAGATAGCCTCCTGGGACCTATCTGGAACTGTTCTACCAGAGCCAGAACATAGCCAGAGTAGACGCAGCAGTAAGATTGAACAGTGCTATCGTTCACTAATTCAAAAAACAATTATTGAGCTTCTAGCCATATGCCAGGCCCCATGCTAGGCATTGGTGGTGAACAAAACACACATACTAATCACATCAGTTAGGATGCTTTTGGCTGCAAGTAGCAGAATACCCAACTAAAGATGGCTTAAACAATAGGGCTAATTAGCAATCTCACATACAAGGCCTAGAAGAATACTGACCTAAAGCTGTCTCCGTAGCTCACCAATGTCAGGACTCTGGCTGAACTTCTTAGTTTCCCTCATGTTCACAAGAAAGGTGTAGTAGTTCCGTGAATCACATCCTCACATGATAGTATTGAAAGTAGGAAGGACTAAAACAACTTCTCCTTACATGTATTTTTTTATTTTTAAACCTGAGAGAAAAAAATATTTTCTAAAAGCTTCCCTGCTGAACTCCTCATGTCCCCATGGCCAGAATTGGGTCATGTAACTACGATTAAACCAATTACTGGAAAGGAGAATGAGATGAACACAGTTGCTTAGACCAATCATGAAGCAAGCCCTGGGGATACTTGCCCTGATACCCAAACGAACTCACAACTCAGGGCCATGTCAGCAGAAGAATTAGTATGGCTGTGGGCCAGACCATCAAAAATATTGCTGCCACCATCCAAACTCCTGAAAAATGGCTCCTTTCACTACCTTGGAGTCAAGATGGGTCTAAGAGTTTGGAAATCTCTTTTACTCAACAAAACCTTAGATTCTATTAAAAGATACAAAACTACAGCTAGATAAAAGGATTAAGTTCTGGTGTTTTGTAGCACTGTAGGATAGTTACAGTTAACAATACTATGTAGTTTCAAACAGCTAGAAGGAGGATATTGAATGTTCCCAACACAGAGAAATGAGAAATGTTTGAGATGATTGGTAGGCTAATTATCCTAATCTGATCACTCCACAATATATGTATGAAAATGTCACTGTATATTCCATGAATCTGCACAATTATTATTTTTGAATTTAAAAAAATGAAATTAAAAAATAAAACTTACTGAATACTGCCCCTGGGCAGGTATGTGTCGGATTTAACCTACAATGAAGAGGTCAAAGACCTCCAGCTATGAGTTCTAGAAAGCGTCAGCCATCAAAGCACCCACTTCTTTAAGCTCTACCCAAACAGATTTCTGCTAAAGACCAGCTCATGTTTAATTCAGCCTGCTCTCTCTAACACTGGCACCAAGGGGGTAAAACAGAAACAGCAGCTGCTTTCTGTGCCCTCAGAAGTTTGGCATGTCCTCACTTTAAGTCCTACCACTCAGAATATTACTTCACCTCTCCTTGAGTCTATTTACATTTTTGGCTTAGACAGCTCCTGGGATAGTAAGTTCCATTTGCTTTGTACTTGCTATGTAAGACAACACTATTTTCAACACGTCTTAGAATTACCTCCTTTAAGTTTTTAAGGGTTGCCTCATCTATTCATTAGTGTTTCATTTATTAGAGGCTGGCCTGCAACCCTATTACAGATTGTTTATTCTTTAGAAATACATTTGAGAAGGAAAAGGCCAGAATAATAATAGTTGGTATTTATCAAACAATTATTATGTACTAGGAAATACTCTTAAGTGCATTTATATGTATTAACTAATTTAATAATTGAGCAACTCTGTGAAGGAGGAATCTTTTTATACATTTTTTTTTTTTTTGCAGCAGAGGTACAGTGATGTTAATTAACTTGCCCAAAATCACATAGCTAATAAGTTGGGGAGTATTATGCCACATATCAAAAGGAACAAGATGTTTGCCTCCCTGCAGGGCTCTTGGGTTTTTTGTTGTTTTGTTTTCTATTTTTTTGAGATGGAGTCTTGCTCTGTTGCCCAGGCTGGAGTGCAGTGGCGCTATCTCGGCTCACTGAAACCTCCGCCTCCTGGGTTCAAGTGATTCTCTTGCCTCAGCCTTCCAAGTAGCTGGGATTACAGATGCATGCCACCCTGCCCAGCTAGCTTTTGTATTTTTAATAGAGACGGTGTTTCGCCATGTTGGCCAGGCTGGTCTTGAACTCCTGACCTCAGCTGATCCACCTGCCTTAGCCTCCCAAAGTGCTGGGATTACAGGTGTGAGCCACCGTGCCCAGACAGGGTCTTTTTCATCTTATGGCTTGCAGGCATCTCAGGGGACTTGCTGAGATGAAACAAAATCATATATATTTTCTCTTTTTAAAACTTAATTAATTTTTTAAATTGGCAAATAAAAATTGTATATATATGTACAACATGTTGCTTTGAAATATGTAAATACTGTGGAATGGCTACATTGAGCTAATTAAATATGTATTACTTCACATAACTTTTTTTTTTTGTTGGTGAGGACACTTAAAATCTACTCTCTTCACAATTTTCAAGAATACAATACATTGTTACTAACTGCAGCCACCATGTTGTACAATAGATCTCTCAATTCTTCCTATCTAATGGAAATGTATCCCTTGACCAACCTCACCCCCTCCCTCAGCCCCCACCACAAAAAAAAACACGTATCTAATAGACAAAGCCAAGCCTAGCCATGGATTCTTTGCCCCTTTGTCAGCTGCTGTTCTGTCCTCTCAGACTGTGCTAGCACCTGTCACATTACTCAGTGAAAAACATGCAAAGTCTCTCAGGCAGATTGTCTCTGGATCGTAAAGAGGTCATCAGAGCAAAGTGGCAATTTGAGAACAGCTGTAGGAGCCACATTTCCCTTCCGGGGTGGTTTTTAGCATGGCTTTCCAAGTTCAGGGCAGACATAGCTGTCTCTCCCCATTCAATCACATACCCACTGAACTGTACGGCCTTTTGACTGTCTTGGGTGCATGTCTTGTTATAAGTTCTTTGAGAATTGGGACTATGCCTTAATCACGGGTCTAACAACTCCTTCCCCTGAAACATTTGGTGAAAGAGTCTGCCTTTTGTGTGAGCTCCCTTTCTCCAACAAGACTGACAGTTTTCTGAAAGCTTCTGTGGCATTTCCTTGGCATATAGTCCAATTCTGGACATTGCCAGGACTTGGAAACCACAATGAGATACCCCTCCCAAGACCTGGGATTTCAGAGAAAAACCTAACTGGTGGCTTGTGTTTGTTTTGTTTCGCTTTACATTGTTCTTGCTAATTCATTAGGGCAGAAGGAAGCAAACCTCTCTCCAACTCCCACTTCACCGAACTATTGTGTTTCTAAGAAGTTTGAGCCTTTCTTACCATCACCTTCACCACCTCCACCCCCACCTGATGGAAATCAGATGCTTCTTATGAGGAAAATGGAAGTGCATTGTCCCAGAAGGGAATGGTTGAAGCCTGGTGCTTTCAGTTAGGTGAAACAGAAGAAAGGATGGCACAACTACCCGAGGGAGGTTCTCTGATAACAGAAAGGGTAGCTTTGGGAATTCCTACAAACGGCAGATAAACCCAATACCTCAGAGGGAGGATGGTTGAGGGATGTCCTTGGGTCCAGGGCACTAAGTGCCTAACATGAAAAGAGACATGACAGGCCTTCAGTCTGCAAGAAGAGTCCTATGTTACAGCATCATGGAAGAAGCAGTCATGGATTTCAGGTAACAGTAACAAAGGTGACCACCAAGAAGAGAGTCAAGTCCTCATCCCTCCCCTACAGTCATGTAAATGCTATAGGTTATCAATATGACCCCAGGGAGAGTAGGGGTTTGTCCTGAAAACATTACTAAGTTGAATTTGTAACCATCCATGGGGAGTATGGCCCAAGCAAGAATAATTTTTATTTAGAAAAATGTAAAGATGTTTGAATTGTTTTATAATTTAAACTTTTAAATTTGAAATTTTAATTTTAAAAAATAAAAAGAAAATATTATGATGTATTTTGAATCTAGGTGTTGTGGAACAAATTCATACCTACTAAAAATTCAGATTGTCCTCTGAGAGTTAAACTCTAGACCAGGAGTGGGCAAAGTATAGCCCATAAGGGCAAATCTGCCACCTGGTTTTATAAATAAGTTTGTACTGGAACATAACCACACCCAGGCACTTATGTATTGTCTATTACTTTCACACTACAATGTCAGGATTGAGGAGCTGTAGCACAGACTGTATGGCCCACAAAACCTAAAATATTTACTGTCTGGTCCTTTACAGAAAAAAGAGAACAAAATCTGTCAATCCTTGCACTAGACCAACAGAAAATGGGTGTGGGCAGCCTTCCCCTGAAAGACTCCAGATGGTTCCCCATCAGCAGAACGCCTCAGAGCCTTCCTGAGCAGGTGAACAGATTTGAGACCTCTGTGTAACTTGATTGAAACACTGGATATATATGAGGCGTGGCCTTCCGTCTGAAATCTTTATTACTTCCTGTTTTTGAATTCTAGAAGCTTTTCCTGGAATACCAAGCTACTAGTGTCTCATAGATTGCCACATTTCTAGGTCACCTCATGAACCAGTTGCCATTTTTGATGATTATTTATCACCTTTATTGGCCAGTAGTTTTTTAATGCTTCTTATACATAGTATTAGTTAGGGTTCTCTAGAGGGACAAAACTAATGGAATGTACATATATATAGAGAGAGTATTGTATTGTATTAGGGTTCTCTAGAGGGACAGAACTAATGGAATATATATATATACATGGGCCTTCCATTACTAGCCCATGTAGGCTGGGAGGCTAGGCCAGTCTCACTTTTCACATTTTTCTGCTTGCTTATATTCTAGCCAAGCTGGCAGCTGACTAGATTGTGCCCACCCAGAGTAAGAGTAGGTGCCTTTTCCCAGCCCACTGACTCAAACAGTTAATCTCCTTTGGCAACACCCTCACAGACACACCCGGAATCAATACTTTGTATCCTTCAATCCAGTCAAGTTACATTCAGTATTAACCATCACATGCATAAAGTACTGTGCTAAGCACTTTATACACATTTCACACTCAATATTTAAAATAGCCCATTGAGGTAGATGCTACTTTCCCCTACTTTGAGATAAAGAATCGGAGGCCTAGGAAAGGATAGAGAGAAGTGCCAAGGCCATCAATCTAACAAGTAGCAGAGACAGACTCAGACCTATGTCTGCCTGACTCTAGCTCATATGCTTAGAGCCATGTCTTTTCCAATGTTAAGCTTATTCCTGCTACCAAGCATTTGTCCAAGCTGCAGTTAAAGAAGTGGAAAAAGTCCCTCCTTTTTTCTTTTGTATCTATAACGCAAAGCTTATCTCAAACTCCACTTTCTCCAGGAACCCTTGAAATACTTGTGGTCATTGAACCTCACATCTCTTAACCACCTAAACATAGACCATCTTCTACTACTCTCAAATTGTTCAATATGTGTGAATCATTCTTCTCAACCAGTTTTTAAATGTGTGAATCATTCTTCCCAACCAATTATTAAACGCTCCCAGAGAAGAAATTGTTGCTGAACTTGTTGCTTAAATTGTTGTTATTATTTTTTTAGAGATGGGGTCTTGCTCTGTCTCCAGGCACTCATGGGCTCAAGCAATCCTCCTGCCTCAGCCTCCCTAGTAGCTAGGACTACAGGCATGCACCACCATGCCTGGCTAATTTTTAAAAAAATTTTTGGTAGAGACAGGGTTTTACTATTTTGCCCAGGCTGGTCACAAACCTTAAATCGTTTTTTAAACATAACCACAGCCCTTGATTAATTTGTATGCATCCAGAGATACGGTGGAGCTTATACGAAGGTCTGAAGATTGACCTTGTTTGTTGTTATCATTATTTAATTATCCCAGTTGCTTTCTGGTTTAAAAATAACATTCTCCAACTGGAAGGCAAGGCAAATCAGGAAGAGTTTAATCTCATTTGTTGACATAATCTACTTTCAGACAGAAGAAGTAGGACAAAAGTTTAACTAGTCCTTTGAAAATTTCCTGCTTAGAAACGAAACTATACATATGTGCACACACACACATGCACGCACACACATACCCAATAATATGTATGTGTGTATGTATACATATATAAAAACATATACACATATGTACACACAATTATCCAAATGTTTTGTAAAATATTTTTTACTTTATTTAGCTGGAATGAAACAAAAGGTTAACAGTGATTATATCTGGGAAGTAGAAATATGGCTAGTTTTTATTTTCTTCTTTATTCCTTCCTGTATGTCCCAATTTTCTACAGTGAAAACGTGTTAGAGTCAGAAATTAACAATAGGTGATATATTTTTAAATATCCCTGCTTAGTTCCTAAGAGAAATGATGATAAGTCACAGACACTTGCCAAGATCAGAGTCATGACATTCCTCCAACTACACAATTTTACGAAATATCTTGTTTCTTGCTGGATGTCAAAAAAGTCTGAGCATTCAGTTGGTCTTTGCATGACACTACTGCTTATCATTAAGATTTATCAAACACTCAATCAAGGCTGATCATGAGACTCTGCAATAATTGAGCTAACTAGTTGCATTGTGTCTACCGGTATGGTCTAATCGCATACATTCAAAAGTGGACATTTCATTCTTAGAAGAGGTTCACACATCGGAAAGTGTTCTAGTAGACCAGCTGAGAGCGAATGGAACACAAAGAAGATATACTTTAATAGGAGAAACATGGAGTAGAGATCTAGGGCCTCAGTGGTGAAGCACTGTCTAGGTAGACTGCATATTGAGAGGAGATCTTTGTGGACACTCCTGGGGACTGAAGCTGTCCTTAAACCCCTAAAGACTTATGGGCCAACTATTGCAATTTTAGGCATTCTCAAAATATTATGTTAGTTTACTAGTTTCCAAGAGAGATTACTTGAGTTATATGGGCAGTTTTCTCTAGTTTAGGCTTATAAAAAAAAGTTCTTTCTGAGAGAATTAGTTCCCATTCTTCTTGTATATATGTATGTGCCATTTATCCCTGGTTGGGTATTCATGAGGAGGTTCATCAGGCCCATAGGTCAGGACTCTGTTATTATAGACTCCAGAACCGGGCAACCTTAAAATACAGTATGCCAGGATTTCTTTCTAAGATTAGACATTTCCTGATCCAGTCAAATACTGACTGAGAAAATAATAAGCCAACTTTTCGAACTTTGCATAAGCAAACCCAAGAGCGGCCTTTCCTATCCAAACCACTGCTAAGCCTACAGTGGCCACTTTCCCAAGAGCTGAACTGTCTATTTTAAGTAGATTATAGTAACTATCATTTTTTTGCAAGATATATGTGAATTGTACTTTTTTAAAAATAAAATGTGTCAATTAACTGTGGAAAATAGGCTGAAGGAAGAAGTTAGAAGTCTAGAATCTGGAAAGATCCACAAAGTACAGAGATTCTGGCAATGACATAGCATAGCAACTCTTGGAGACATAATAGAGTTTGTGTTTCAGTTACTCACTGCTGTGTAATAAACTACCCCCAAAACTTGTGGCTTCAAACAAGAGCCATTTTATTATATCTCATGATATTGAGCACTTTGTTACCACATTCTTCCCAAGAGGGTTCAATGTCCTTTGGGCTCCAGGCTAACATATAGATAAGAGATATCAGTCAGGTTTTGCAGAATCTTAGGCTATATGATGCCACGAGGCCTACCTCTTCATGAGAGAAAAGTTATAAATGTCTCTGGGCTACCTCAAATGGATACAGTTTAATCAAAATTTACAGGGTTTTATTGCAACTTCATATATTCATCTCTGTTTCAACATCTCTCCACCTTCCATTTCATAACAACTCTTCACATTTCATTAGGAACAGTGGAGAAACCATCAGGTAAATGTCTTTTTGTTAGCTATTGGGATTTGGTAATACCTCACACCTATTTTCAATCATAGAGAGGTTTCTAGAAAAGTCTGGGTTTATTGATATCTCATCGCATTAAATCGACAGATGAAAAACAAAATTGTCTAGATACGTAGGAAAAGGCAAAGGCAAAATATATTAGAGAAGATACAGATTATAACTAATTATAGTTTTTCAATATGTGAGGAAGTACAGAATGACAGGACTGATAAAGGATGAAGGTTTCCATTGTAAGGGTCAGAAAACTCAACTCACAGTGCAGTAAGTTAAATGGAATATATTGGCACAAGTCACTGGATAGTTTGGGGAGAGATCTAACTGGCTTCAGATTACATTTGATCCAAAGCTCAAATGATACCAGAATTTGGTTTCTCTCTCCTTCCTCTTCTCTGCTCTCCCTTTCCTATGTTGTTGCCTTTCAAGGAATCCTCTGCTCCATAGTCCCAAGATAGCTACCAGTAACTTCTGGGACTAATGGTTTCTAGGTTTAAATCTAGATGGGAAGAACCAGTGATAGTTCTCTAAATTTTCAGCAGAATCTTGTTCTCTCTCATTGGCTCTGAGTGAGTCTTACGTTCACTATTAAATCAATCAATTTGTTCAAGAAAATGCATTGAGTGGATTGTTTTCAGCCTGAAATACTTTCTCCATTCTGAGTCATAAGTGGGACGAACTCTTCTGGAAGTACCCGGGATGAAAGGTAAAAAGAGATTTTGTCAAGGAAAGTTGAAGGGCCATTACAAGGAGGAAGAAAATTCTGGGTGACGAAAACAGATGTTCAGAGTTCTGGTTCCAGGTAAGATGGTGTAAACACATGCCAACACTTCTCTCCCACTAGATACAATAAAATCTAGATAAACTGCAAGGCACAGGTATTCAAGGTCTCTGAAAAGTGAATATCCACAGCTGTATTTAGAAAGAATACCAGAATTCAAAATAATACCAAATTGGCTGGTGGTAAGTTTATCATTTTTCCCCTCCGGTATCATTTGGCCTGAACTCATTGAAGCCTGAAACACAAAAGTGAGCCCTGTGATGCAGACAGAGAGGGATCCATGAGAATCCCTCTAATTTCTCTCTAATTTAGGGACAAAGAGCAGAAAAGAGATATCCTAAAGCACAGAGAGAACAGGATAAAGCCCCCAGTTATTTTCTTTCCTTCTCTTCTCTCTCACTCTAGTCCCCAGGCAACCTAGTGACAAATACATGGCAAAGAAGAACCAAATGGAAATCATATAACTAAAATAAGTAATAACCAATATAAAAACCCCATGGGATAGACCCAATAGCAGAATGTACTACTTCCTCAAAACCCATAAACTACCAAAACTTTGGTTATGACCCTTCTGCCTTACTCTTCTCCATTTAAGAACTCTTATGATTACGTTGGCCCACCTGGCTAATACATAGTAATTCTGCATGTTAAGGTCAGATGATTAGCAATCTTAATACCATCTATAACCTTAATTCCCTCTTGCCATATAACATAATATATTAACAGGTTCTGGGGAAAAGGATGTAGACATCTTTAGGGGGCTATTAATCTGTCTACCACAAATAGGCAAATGAATAAACAAACTGCTATACCTCCATACAATGAAATCCTATACAAATCCTATACAATTCTATACATCTATACAATAAAATCAGCAGTGAAAAGGAATAAACTTTTGATACACAACTTGGATGGATCTCAAAGGCATTATGTCAAGTAAATGAAGCCAGTCTCAAAAGATTATATATACTATATGAGCCTATTTATAGGACATTATCAAAAACATAAAATTATAGTGATGGAGAACAGATGATGGGATAGAGATGGGGGAGGGTATAATTACAAGGTGATAGCACAAGGAATTCTTTAGGGTGATGGAACTCTTCTGCATCTTGATTATGGTGGGGGGTAACATGAAAGCATATATTTGTTAAAATTCATAGACTTGTAACTCCATGTGAGAAGAAAGTCAATTTTATCAATGATAATTTTAAAAATAAAATTTCCAAGTAATACAACTGTACACTTAACATACACACACACATACACACACACAACACACACACACACACACACACAGGCTCACTATGGTGCTTAACAGTATTAATGAACAGGAAAACTGACTAAAGAGGTTACGCCGGACTCTAGAACTTTGATAGTGAATTGAAAAAACCTTTCCTAGTTCTCACCAAAGCTTCCCTGAAACAATCTATCTGAGCCTACATTTTCTCACCTTAAAATAAGGATAATATTAACCTTATTGGCTTATTCAGATTAGATGACAATGTGTATGTAAATATTCTGACACATAAAAGGATGCTCAATTGTGTGAATTTTGTTTTTACAAACGTGTTGGTGTGTCTGGACTCTACTGTCTTCTTTTTCTCACAGACAGGACTTCAGGGTCTGGAATAACCTAATGCTATGAGTGGAGAGACAAATCTTTTAAGGAGAGATAGGTAGGATCACACAAGCTACTAAAGACTCTCCTGATATGTGATAGCTCCCAACAAAAACATTATGTAAGGTCTATCTATGATATATATTTTATTCCTATTTTCCAACATAAATGCAATCAAGCTTTTTCATCATCAACATCTTTACAGATATCTTCCTTGCCTTCCTCTAATCATATCCCCAGCATCTTATCCCTATACTTCCTCCATGGACCTCATAAATGGCTAGTGAGGTAGACTATAAAGGAATGGTCATCCGTACATTTATTCCTTTGTTCAAACATCACTTACCAAGTATATCCAATTGCTAGGATTTGAGCTCAACCCTGGAAATACAAATGCAGATCGGCCTCCATCCCAGTCCTTGAAGTATTCAGTCTAATTGTTGTGTGTCGCAAGACATGAGATTGGTGGTGGAGGCAGGGGGTGGTAGGGTCTATCACTTTAGATGTTAAAATAGATGAGTTTTCAATTTAAACTTTGAGAGCTACAGAAAGCTACTCCAACCAGAAATCCAAAAGAATTGAGTGGGAAACAGCATCCAACAAGGGAGACTACCAAAGAGTGAAGTAAAAATACATCTGAGAACAGGTGGGAACTAAAAATATTGAATAAAAATGAGCATCTTTCTTTCTAGACTCAATGCAATTTGCACTTGTCTCGCTCACAGAGTGTGAGGAATGTTGTCTACTTGGCAAATGAAAATTTGTAAAAGGACTTGGGTTTCTCATGGAGAAAAAAAATGGTGTTATACATAAGCCTAATGAGAATAATTATCAAGTGGCTACAACTGATGAGTTATATTATTAATCATACTGAGGTCTAATATTAGCATAGAATTAGAAATGACTTCAGAAAATTTCAAGTCTGCCACACTTTGCCTATTTGCTCCATAGTGAGAATGATCATGCATAATGAGACGTATATTTGAAGGTCTTTCTGTAACCCTGTCTTTCCCAGCTTACTGAGAGTAGATGACTCTGTTAAATTGGCCTTCAAACAATAGACCTTTATAAACATGAGTAATCATGGAAAAGGTGAAGGATATCTATTTTTCTCTACTTGGCATCTAAGATGTTGAATTTGGGATTTCTAAGATCTGATCTTGGCCTATTTTGAAGTAGTAAGATGAAATAAAGACCTCCTTGGAAGGTATAATACATTATTGTTTACTATATTGCATTATTATTTACTATATGTTGCGTAGTGCACAATATATCTCAAAGAAAACAAACTTATTTCTGCTATCTAATCAGTATTTGAAGTGATATATGTTAATTAGCTTGATGTAATTATTCCATATTGTATTCATAAGTCATAACTTCACTTTGTGCCCCATAAACACATACAACAATAATTTATGAATTTACAGTTAGAAAAAGAACACTTTTTAAAAGATTTCCTTGGATGACATTTGACAGTTTTTTGGTACTCATAAGATGTTATCCTTTTTTTGCCCTATATCTTTACTCACCATCGTTATCATACTGATTAGAGAGAAAAATGTGTTTTTTTGGTCAGTGGAAGGTGATTTGTCGGCAAATTTAGAAGCATGTAGCAGCAAGACAGGTAGATCTCTGCACTGTTACCCCCCAGACCCAGGGCTTACATGCCATATAGGAAGAGCATATGTGCTTCAGAAGTAATGTGTAGGATCACTGAAATTGACCCCTCAGGGAAAGGCAAGAACACTATGTGCCTCAAAGCCCATAATTTGCCAAAAGACAGGACTTAGGTAAGTACATATTTATGAAAACATCAAGGTTGTCTTGGCTTACACAAGCAACAGTAAATAAAGTCAAAAATCTTAGAGGCATTCCTGGGCCTGGGGTTAGTCAGAAGTCAACATGGCAGATTAGCATCCAACATGAAGTGGCATTATCCTGTGCAGTGTCCAGTGTTGTACATTTGTTTAAGAGGGAGTAAATGAGATTGAGCACTGGGAGCAATAGTAGAAGGACACCCAATAGCCCAAAGTTGGAAGGAGCACATGTGTTCATTGATGGAAGAATGGATAAACAGAATGTGGTCTAAACATACCATGAAATATTATCCAGCCTTAAAAGGGGAGGAAGTTCTGACAGATGCTACAACATGGATGAACCTTGAGGACATTGTGCAAGTGAAGTAAGCCAGGCAGAGAAGGATAAATGCTGTATGATTCTACTCATATGAGGTAGCTAGAGTAGTCAAACTGATAGAGAGAGAAAGTAGGATGGTGGCTGCTAGGAGCTGTGGGGATGGGAAGATGGGAAGTTGTTTAATGGGTACAGAGTTTCAGATCTGCAAGATGAAAAGAGTTCTAGTGATGGATGGTGGTGATGGTTTGCACAACAATGTGAATGTATTTTACACTACTAACTGCACATTTAAACATGGTTAAGATAGCAAATTTTTATTTTGTGTATTTTACCAGAATTTAACAAGAAAAAAAAGGTTTTTTTTCAAAAGAGTAGTAGGACAAAACAAGGTGAAAATGGTCTCATGAACTTCCCATCTTCCCATCCCCACAGCTCCTGGCAGCCACCATTCCACTTTCTCTATCAGTTTGACTACTCTAGCTACCTCATATGAGTAGAATCATACAGCATTTATCCTTCTCTGCCTGGCTTACTTCACTTGCATAATGTCCTCAAGGTTCATCCATGTTGTAGCATCTGTCAGAACTTCCTCCCCTTTTAAGGCTGGATAATATTTCATGGTATGTTTAGACCACATTCTGTTTATCCATTCTTCCATCAATGAACACTTGTGCTCCTTCCAACTTTGGGCTATTGGGTGTCCTTCTACTATTGCTCCCAGTGCTCAATTTCATTTACTCCCTCCTAATCAAATGTACAATGTTGGACACTATGCAGGATAATGCCACTTCATCTTGGATGCTAATCTGAGAATGGTCTCATGAAAGTCTCATGAAATAATGGTCTCTTGGGAACTCTATGTCCCAAGAACACAGATTCTGCTCATGGGCAGAGACCCAGCTGAGATCTCTCTTGGAGTGGATCAGACTAAGGATCTCCGTCATTCAACTGACTCCCCTGGCACAGCCACAGTCTCACCACCAGCCCGCCAAAGAATTGGGTTTTGTGGGATGGAACTTGGAAAGCTACCAACATTTTGAAACTTGTTATGTTTTTAAAAATCAGTAGAAATGTTTTTTTTCTGTCCAGCCAAAGGAAGAGAGTGTTCCTAAAATGAAGGAGTAATGGAATGCTGCTAAGAAAAAGATGAAATGAGGAATGAAAACACCAGTGGGACTAATGAACAGTGGAATTACTGCTAAAATAATACAATGTCTTTAAGATGTAGAGGTGGGGTTGAAATCACATTGAAGTAGGTGACACTCTCTTCTTCCTTATCCAGGAATGAGTTGGTTGTTGGAGATTATCAGTCTGACCCACTCCAAGAGAAATCCCAGCTGGGTCCAGTCTGTGCTCCCCTGGGATCGCTCACCATGGCTAGAAGTTAAAATCAGATTACATATTTGCCAGATGAGCACAACAAACTCATCCTCTTCCTACTTCTCATTTTTCCTCTCCTCCTCGTCGTCATTCTCTGCTGCTGCTGTTTGTTTTCTTTTTCCCCCATTGTATTTATTTTCATGTCCTCTCTCTTGCGGTTCTCATCCTTGGTCTTGGAATTAAAGAATGACTTGGAGAAGAACTGAGTGGGGAGGATGGAGGTGTAGAAGCATGGGCCATTCTGACTCTATACATTCTGGCACAGATTCAGTTTCTATCCTTGGCGAACTATTTAATATTCCAAATGGCAATAGATGAGACCCAGCTGAGATCTCTCTTGGAGTGGATCAGACTAAGGATCTCTGTCATTCAACTGACTCCCCTGGCACAGCCACAGTCTCACCACCAGCCTGCCAGCCCCGAGAATCGGGTTTTGTGGGATGGAACTTGGAAAGCTACCAACATTTTGAAACTTGTTACCTTTAAAAAAAATCAGTAGAAATTTTTTTCTGTCCAGTTCTTAATGATTTGTGGGTTGGGTCTTCATATACTGAAGTAAAACCCAGTAGGGTTCAGAGATTATGAACAAACCTGGTGCCAGCATTTTGGTTCACCTTACACAATGCTCATCCTGCCAACTGCCCTGGTCCATCCCCCTTGTGCCTCCTGGTGGGCCTCTTATCTCACTCGCAGTCTAGCTGAATCCAACTTTCTGCCACAAAGGTTTCTGAGCAAGTTCTCAAATTCCCTCCGCCTGCAGACCCTGACAACACGCACACATCCATAGCACATTATTTAGCATTTAACTGTGCAAAGATACATCTATTAACATGTCAGATGTGGTCCAACAAGGCACAAAGGGAGGAGTAAGTAACAGAGAAGGAATGGGGATGTATTCTAGAAAGTCATAATGGTGGAAATGAGGGATATTACAGAGCAAAAATTTCATTATATACTTAACATATATAATATAACCCTTTACAGTCATATTTTTTAAAAGGTTAATTTATATTGACTAACACAAAGCAGTGCTGTGTGTTGCTATGGTAGCACACGGATTCTGCTCATGGGCACCAGGGCCTCACTTTTATTTCTGGAATAAGAATCAATTTCATCCTCAGCTGAGACATCTAATTCCCAATGTCTAGGCCTTGAAATCGATGAAATGCACAAATGCATCAAATTAATTAAGAAACATTTTAAGATATTACTTAAGAATATCTACTAATTACCACTGCTAAGCTAACAGTAATCCATTTCAAACAGCTATTGAGTGCCTCCAATGGCAAAACTCTGTGGTAGACAGAGGATTAAGGTGGCAGATAAGAGGCAAGACTAGCTTGCACCTCCCCACTTGGACAGAGCAGCATGTGGAGATTCACATTGTGAACTTTTGTCCCAACAACTACCACAGGAACATACCAGGAAAGCCGAGAGAATCCACAGACCCTTTGAAGGAACTGGATCACTTCTATGGGCTCCCTGAGATGCCGAAAACCTCTTAGTCGGCTTGCTTTCTCAATGGGGAAGCTCGTGGTCTGGGGCAAGTTCTCAGCCCTGGTCACTGGCTGCCTGGAAATAGACTTGGTGCTGTTGTGGGGGCTCGGTGAGAGTAAGACCAAACTTTAGGACTGTAGGCTGTGTGGCAGCAGGGTGAGGCGTGTGACTGCTGGCTTTCCCCCACTTCCCTGGCAATCTGTATGACTCAGCAGAGGCAGCCATAATCCCCCTGGGAATAGAACTCCACTGGACTGGGAACCACAGCCCCATTGCCCACAGCAGCTGCAGCAAGACCCACCCAAGGAGAAGCTGAGCTCAGACACACCTATCCCTTCCCCTACCTGGAGGTCTTTCTCTACCTGCCCTGGTAGCCGAAGACAAAGGTCACAATCTCTTGGGAGCTCTATGGCCCTGCTCACTGCCTGAGAAACCTGAACCCTTGATCAGGTACCCCCAGGGCAAGTTTGCAACCTCCCTATAGCACCGCAGCTGATGTGCTCTTGAAAGCGCCACCTCCTGGCTGGAAGCCAACCAACACAAAACCAGTGCACTAAATAAAAACACAACCAAGGACTCTCACAGGGTCCACTTCCCTCCCCCGCTACCTCCACCAGAGCAGGTCCTGGTATCCATGGCTGCAAGACCTGAAGATGGATCACATCACAGGACTCTTTGCAGACACTTCCCAGTACTAGCCTGGAGCCCCATAGTTCCACTGGGTGGCTAGACCCAAAAGAACAAAAACAATCACTACAGTTCAGCTCTCAGGAAGCTCCATTCCCAGTGGAAGGGAGAGAACACCACATCAAGGGAGCAGCCATGAGACAAAAGAATCTGAACAGCAGCCCTTGAATCCCAGATCTTCCCTCTGACATAGGTGACCCAAATGAGAAGGAGCCAGAAAAACAATTCTGTTAATATGAGAAAACAAGGTTCTTCAACACCCGCAAAAGATCATACCAGCTCACCAGCAATGGATCCAAACCAAGACAAAATCTCTGAATTGACACAAAAATAATTCGGAAGATCAATTATTAAGCTAATCAAGGAGGCACCAGAGAAAGGTGAAGTCCAACTTAAAGAAATCAAAAACATGATACAGAATATGAAAGAAAAATTCTTCAGTGAAATAGCATAAATAAAAAACAATCACAACTTCTGGAAATCAAGGACACACTTAGGGAAATACAAAATACACTGAAAAGTCTCAGCAATAGAATCGAACAAGCAGAAGAAAGAACTTCAGAGACAGAATACAAGGCCTTCGAATTAACCCAATCCATCAAAGACAAAGAAAGAAGAATTTTAAAAAATGAATAAAGCCTCCAAGAAGTTAGGGACTAGGTTAAATGTCCAAACCTAAGAATAATTAGTGTTCCCAAGGAAGAAGAGAAATCTAAAAGTTTGGAAACATAGTTGAGAGAATAATTGAGGAAACCTTCCCTGGCCTTGCTAGAGATCTACACATGCAAATACAAGAAGTTCAAAGAACAGCTGGGAAATTCATTGCAAAAAGATCATCACGTAGGCACATAGTCATCAGGTTACCTAAAGTAAAGACGAAGGAAAGAATCTTAAGAGCTGTGAGGCAAAAGCATCAGGTTACCTATAAAGGAAAGCCTATTAGATTTATAGAAGATTTCTCAGCAGAAACCGGACAAGCTAGAAGGGATTGGGGGTCCTATTTTTAGCCTCCTAAACAAAACAATTATCAGCCAAGAATTTTGTATTCAGTGCAACTAAGCTTAATAAATGAAGGAAAGATACAATCTTTCCAGACAAACAAATGCTGAGAGAATTAGCCACTACCAAGCCAGAACTACAAGAACTGCTAAAAGGATCTCTAAATCTTGAAACAAATCCTCGAAATATACCAAAATAGAGCCTTCTTAAAGCATAAACCTCACAGGCCTATATAACAATAACACAATGGAAAGAAAAACCCAAGGTATTCAGGCAACAAATAGCATGATGAATAGAATTGTACCTCACATCTCAATACTAACATAATGGGCTAAATGCTCCACTTAAAAGATACAGAATGGCAGAATGCATAAGAATTCACCAACCAAGTTTCTGCTGTCTTTAGGAGACTCACCTAACACAGAAGGACTCACATAAACTTAAGGTAAGGGGGTGGAAAAAGATATTCCATGCAAATGAACACCAAAAATGAGCAGGAGTAACTATTCTTATATCAAACAAAACAAACTTTAAACAACAGCACATAAAAAAGACAAACAGGGACATTATATAATGATAAAAGGACTAGTCCAACAGGAAAGCATCACAATTCTACATGTATATGCACCTAACACTGGAGCTCTCAAATTTCTAAAACAATTATATAGACCTAAGAAAGAAGACAGACAACACCACAATAATAGTGGTGGGTTTCAATACTCCACTGACAGCACTAGACAAGTCATCAAGACAGAAAGTCAATGAAGAAACAATGGACTTAAACTATACTCTACAACAAATAGACTTACAGATATTTACAGAACATTCTACCCAACAACTGCAGAATATACATTCTATCCATCAGCACATGGAACATTCTCCAAGACAGACCATATGATAGGCCACAAAACAGACTCAGTAAATTTAAGAAAATTGAAACTATATCAAGTACTCTTTCAGAACACAGTGGAGTAAGACTGGAAATAAACTACAAGAGGAACCCTCAAAACCATGCAAATACATGGAAATTAAATAACCTCTTCCTGAATCATTGGGTCAACAATGAAATCAAAATGGAAATTTAAAAAAATCTTTGAACTGAACAATAATAGTGATGCAACCTATCAAAACCTCTGGGATACAGCAAAAGTGGTGCTAAGAGGAAAGTTCATAGCATTACATGCCTGCATCAAACAGTCTGAAAGAATACAAATAGACAATCTAAGGTCACACTTCACAGAACTGGAGAAACAAGAACAAACCAAACCCAAACCCAGCAGAAAAAAAAGAAGTAATGAAGATCAGAGCAGAACTAAATGAAATTGAACCAAAAAAACTACAAAAGATTTAAATGAAACAAAAAGCTGGTTCTTTGAAAAGATAAATAAAATTCATAGACCATTAGTCAGATTAACCAAGAAAAGAAGAGAGAATATCCAAATAAGCTCAATTAGAAATGAAATGGGGATATTACAACTGATACCACAGAAATACAAAAGATTATTCAAGGCTACTATGAACACCTTTACACGCATAAACTAGAAAACCTAGAGGAGATGGATAAATTCCTGGAAATATACAATTCTCCTAGATTAAACCAGGAAGATATGGAATCTCTGAGCAGATAAATAACAAGCAACAAGATTGAAATGGTAATTTAAAAAAAAAAGACAACAAAAAATATCCAGGACCAGACAGATTCACAGCTTTCTACCAGACATTCAAAGAAGAATTGGTACCAATTCTATTGACACTATTCTGAAAGATAGAGAAACAGGCACTCCTTCCTAAATCATTCTATGAAGCCAGTATCACCCTAATTCCAGAACCAGGAAAGGACATAACAAAAAATAAAACTACAGACAAATATCCCTGATGAACATAGATGCAAAAATCCTCAACAAAATACTAGCAAACCGAATCCAACAGCATATCAAAAAGATAATCCACAATGATCAAGTGGGTTTTGTACCAGGGATGCAGGGATGGTTTAATATGCATAAGTCAATAAATGTGATACACTACATAAACACAATTAAAAACAAAAATCACATAATCTCAATAGACACAGAAAAAGCATTTGACAAAATCCAGCATCCCTTTATGATTAAAACCCTCAGCAAAATCAGCATAGAAGGGACATATCTTAAAGTAAAAAAAGCCATCTACAACAAACCCACATCCAGCATTACACTTAAGAGGAAAAAGTTGAAAATATTCACTGGGAGAACTGGAACAAGACAAGGATGCCACTTCTATTCAACATAGTACTGGAAGTCCTAGCCAGAGCAACCAGACAAAAGAAAGAAATAAAGGGCATCCAAGTCAGTAAAGAGGGAGACAAACTGTCACTGTTTACTGAGATATGATTGTATACCTAGAAAACCCTGAAGACTCATCCAAAAAGCATCTAGAATTTGTAAATGAACTCAGCAAAGTTTCATGATACAAAATTAATGTACACAAATCAGTAGCTCTGCTATACACCAACAGCGACCAAGCTGAGAATCAAATCAAGAACTCAACCCTTTTCATAATAGCTCCAAAAAAAAATAGGTTGGAATACACCTAACCAAGGACGTGAAAGACCTCTGCAAGGAAAACAGAAAACATTGCTGAAAGAAATCATAGATAACACAAACAAAGAGAAACACAGCCCATGCTCATGGATGGGTAGAATCAATATTGTGAAAATGACCATAATGCCGAATGTAATCTACAAATTCAATGCAATTCCCATCAAAATACCACCATCATTCTTCACAAAACTAGAAAACACAATCCTAAAATACATATGAAGCCAAAAAAGTGCCCACCTAGCCAAGGTAAGACTAAGCAAAAAGAACAAATCTGGAGGCATCACATTATTTGACTTCAAACTATACTATAAGGTCACAGTCACCAAAACAGCATGGTACTTATATAAAAAATAGGCACATAGACCAATGGAACAAAATAGAGAACACAGAAATAAAGCCAAATACTTACAGCCAACTGATCTGCGACAAAGCAAACAAAACATAAAGTGGGGGAAGGATACTCTATTCAACAAATGAGGCTGGGGTAATTGGCAAGGCACATGTAGAAGAATGAAACTGGATCCTCATCTCTCACCTTATATAAAAATCAACTCAAGATTGATCAAAGACTTAAATCTAAGACCTGAAACCATAAAGATTCTAGAAGATAACATTGGAAAAACCCTTCTAGACATTGGCTTAGACAAAGGCTTTATGACCAAGAACCCAAAAGTAAATGCAACAAAAACAATAGATGGGACTTGATTAAACTAAAAAGCTTCTGCACAGCAAAATAAATAATTAGCAGAGTTAACAGACAACTCACAGAGTGTGAGAAAATCTTGGCAAACTATACATCTAACAAAGGACTAATATCCGGAATCTACAAAGAACTCAAACAAATCAGCAAGAAACAAACAAACAAAATCCCATCAAAAAGTGAATGAAGGACATGAATAGACAATTCTCAAAAGAAAATAGACAAATGACCAGCAAGCATATGGAAAAATGCTCAACATCACTAATGATCAGAGAAATGCAGATCACAACCACAATGTGATGCCACTTTACTCCTGCAAGAATGGCCATAAGTCAAAAAATCAAACAATAATAGATGTTGGTGGGGATGCAGTGAAATGGGAACACTTACACTGTTGGTGGCAATGTAAACTGGTACAACTACTATGGAAAACTGTGTGGAGATTCCTTTAAAAACTAAAACTAGATCTACCATTTGATCCAGCAATCCCACTACTAGGTATCTACCCAGAGGAAAAGAAATCTTTATATGAAAAATATATTTGCACACACATGTTTATAGCAGCACAATTTACAATTTCAAAAATATGGAATCAGCCCAAATGCCCATCAATTTATGAGTGGATAAAGAAAATGTGGTATTAATATACCATGAAATACTACTCAGCCATAAAAAAACGAAATAATGGCATTCACAGCAACCTGGGTGGAATTGGAGACTATTATTCTAAGTTAAGTAACTCAGGCATAGAAAACCAAACATCGTATATTCCCACTCTTATCTGGGAGCTAAGCTATAAGGACACAAAGGAATAAGAACGATACATTGGGTTTTGGGGACTTGGCGGAAAGAGTAGGGGTGGTGAGGGATAAAAGACTATACACTGGGTACAGTGTACACTGCTTGGGTGATGGGTGCACCAAAAGCTCAGAAATCACCAGTAAGGAACTTATTCATGTAACCAAACACCACTTGTTCCACAAAAACCTATTGAAATACAAAAAGTTTTAAAAAATTAAGAAAAAAAAACCCTCGGTGGTAGAATTTTAAAAATGCTTCATTCACAGTTGTTGCTCTTAGGCATTTTGCAACCCTAGGAAGGAGAATGAGAGAGCCACAAAAGGACCAGTAAGTGCTATCACCTGTTAAAGAGGAGAGCTGTAAGGTATCAGAGGAGGGCCTGGTCACTTCCAGCTGAAAAAATAAAAAATGATTTCCTGAAGGAGGTGGATATATCAGTGTAGAAGAGAGCAAAACAAAGAGAGAAGCACATTTGGGTAGGTTCAAGAACAAGACTGGCTCCACCTCACAGAAGTCAGGGAAGGAATGGGTTTAAATCAGAAGGAACGTGGATATCCCTATATGCAGGACAAGAATGAAGAGTACTAGGCCACTGGATTTAGACTTTAGCGACAAGTCTAATGGAAGGTAGAGTTTCAAGAAAGCAGTGGAAACAAAAAGCAACCCATCCTAGAATCATGGAGACATGTTTTACAATGGGGCAGAGTCAATTCTACTTGTAGGTAGCAGGACAGGATTTAGAGTAAGAGAGAGAGATGTGATGGTAATTAAATCAGTGGAAGCAAACCAGGCTGGAATCAGAATGTGCACAGGGAGGAGGAAAGCCCTAGGAAGTCTATCTCTCTCTCTCTCTCTCTCTCTCCTATCCCCCCATCCCCGGCCCAGACCTGGCTTTCCTTTGTGGCTCTTGTCACAATTTATAATTATCCTGTCTTATTAAATATTTGTATGTTTATTATTAGCTTTCCTTGAATGCACCCTGAAGGCAGGATTATGGACAGTGCTTGGCAAATAAAGAGTTCTTAGTAAATTACTTGTAAATGAAATGAAAAATGAGGAAAAAAGGAAAAAATTAAAACGCAGAAAAATGAGGTGGAGAGAAGAAAGCTGAGAGAGCGTGTTGGACTCCTTGACATTCTAAGAGGAGTGGTAAGGCCACTACTGAGAGTGAGAAGTCAGAGACGGGTTGCTGGTAAAAAGAGTGGAAAGTGGCTGGTCGAGAGTGAAGAAGAGAGAAGGAAAGGGTGATTGATGAGCGGCAGTGCTGGGAGAACCTCGTCAAAGCTGGATGGAGTGACTTGGGAGTGGATCAAACTAGCAAGGCTTTGACACTTTCTTCAGAAATCTTGGCAGTCGTAATGAGGAAGAAACTGAAGCAAATGGGAATTGCTAAGGGCTGGAGTTGGCAAGGCATGTACAGCAGGACAAGGTGGTACCAAACTTTATATGCAGCCAACACTCCCATTCCTGATTTATGAGGCTGTGAATGTCTGGTTCCTAACACAGCCAACTCATTTAGAAAGGATATTCTCAAGAGTTTTGTTAAATAGTGCCAAATGAAACCTTCTGTTTCAGCCTTACATCCAGTCTACTTTACATTCCCATCTTTTTTGAAGATATAGACCACAATTGGATGGAAGAGCTATCCTTATGGGTCAAAATCTGAGTGGTTCCTTCAAGCTCTTTGATTTCCTGGGGACAGGTGGAAGGCCTTGGAAGAAGGACAGGCAAAGGGACAGCTGGTGGGAAGATCAAAGGTGGCATTTGTTAACTGATGCCAAAATAAAATCAGAAGCATATAATCAGCTCCCAGTTCTGCCAACTTGACTGCAGTGGTTCTCAAACCTTAGCATTCATCAGAATTACCAGGGGCGTGATTAAATCAGTCTGGAGTGGGGCCTGAGAATTTGCATTACTAACACATTCCCAAGTGATGCTGATGTTGCTTGTCTGCAGACCACTCTGGAAACCACTGTTCTAACGTAAAGGGGTGCCTCTTCATGTTTCCACATACCTCTTCTCTTCCTGCCTTTTCGTGACTGACAGGAACATTTATTGAGTGACTACTCTGTGCCAGGCACTATACTAGTTCTTAGAACAGAGCCTGACCCAGGGTAGGCACTCCGAGTAAATATTTGTTGAATAAAGGAATGAATTGTGGGTAAAATCCAGACACAATCCCTGGAGACAAAATCCAGACACAAAACATGGAGTTTATAGACTAGTGGGATTAATTAATATAGTAATGTTATACATAAATATACAATTATGAACTGTGACACATGCTATGAAAACAAATTGCAGAGTGCTATTAGAGTAATTGGAAAAATCTGGGGGTAGGAGGTTGCACGGTGAAGTGGGACTCTGAAGTCACTACTGATTTAAAATGATTTCACCAGGACAAAAGTGCTTGTGGGAATTATGAGAACAGAGCTCCACAGTCCACTCCACTGGTCTTCCCTTTAAATTCAAAGGCAACTACCACAGTACTGAGCAAATGGTAATTGCTAACTGATTGATGATGTTAACCTAAATAACGGAGAGGGGCTCTCTAAAAGAAAAGGCAGGTATTTGGGAATAAAACATTGTAATGGGAATATGCATGTCATATCAAACTATGTGCATACTCAGGGAGGTAAAACAAAGGTTTTTAAAGGAAAAACTGAGGAAGGTTACATCATTGTTTTGAAATAATTATCCTTGACTACAAAATTCAATAACAATGGTGATTCCAATCCAAGGTTAGACAGGCAGTTGCTGGGCAGATGTCCTTGTAGAGGTGTGATGGCTAATACTGACTGTGAACTTGATTGGATTAAAGGATACAAACTGTTGATCCTGGGTGTGTCGGTGAGGTTGTTGCCAAAGGAGATTAACATTTGAGTCAGTGAGCTGGGAAAGGTAGACCCACTCTTAATTTGGGTGGCATCATCTAATCAGATGCCATTGTGGCTAGAATATAAGCAGGCAGAAAAATGCAAAAAGAGAGACTGACCTAGCCTCCCAGCCTACATCTTTCTCCCGTGCTGGATGCTTCCTGCCCTCGAACATCAGACTCCAAGTTCTGCAGCTTTGGAACTCAGACTGGCTCTCCTTGCTCTTCAGCCTGCAGACAGCCTGTTGTGTATAATGGGACCTTGTGGTCGTGTGATTTAATACTTAATAAATTCATATATATATATATGGCATTAGTTCTGTCCCTCTGGAGAACCTCGACTAATACAAGAGGTACTTTTTGTGAAAGTTTGCAATGGACTTTGTGCAAGACTGTGGTTTTCGCAGTCTTTCGTGATAGCTTCTGTTATTAGGCATACAAGCACCAAACCCTCTTCTCATAGCTTTCCTCGGCTCTATTTATCAGGGTATTCTTCCTCCCTTCCCTCCTTTTTTTTTTCTTTTTCTTTTTTTTTTTGAAATAGGGTTTCATTCTATCTCTTAGGCTGGAGTGCAGTGACACGATCAGAGCTCACTGCAGCCTCGACCTCCTGGGCTCAAGTGATCCTCCCCTCTCAGCCCCCTGAGTAGCTGAGACTACAGATGCTTGCCACCATTTCCAGGTAATTAATTTTTTGTAGAGATGGTGGTCTTGCTATATTGACCAGGCTGGTCTTGAACTCTTGGTCTCAAGTGATCCTCCCACCTTGGCCTCCCAAAGTGCTGGGACCACAGGTGTGAGCCACCATGCCCCGCCTGCCAGGATTTTCTTAACATTAGTGATTCCATTTTGATTCTGACAATGTTCACAATGTTCACAACTAGCTGAGTGACTCTGGGCCAGTCATTAAAGTTCTTTAGGCTTCAGGCCTTTTGTCTGTAAAATAAGCGGTAGGGTTTCTCTATTTGTTCCAGGACTGGTGTTCTTGACCTTAGCTGCAATTGGAATCATGTACTTGGGATGACCTGGAATGCTTTAACAAACACTGCTGCCTGTGTCCCACTCCCAGAGACTCTGATTTAACTGCTTTTGGGGGGCCACCTGGAAATCAGGATTTTAAAAGCTCCCCAAGTGGCTCCAGTGTGTATCCACAGTTGAGAATCACTAGGCCAGAGACATTCTAGGTGATTCTATGATTGGTTTTAGTAGCTAAGCTCTATAATATTAGGAGTTAAATGCCCCCAAAGTCAAAAGTCTTCATTCTTAGTTTCTAAACCAAAATGTATTCAAATTTTAGCTAAGATAGATTCTATTTTAAACAAGCCTCCCAGCATGAATCCATATTTCACATAATTATACTTTCTCATTCTTGGATGTACAGAAAAATTCATAGAATTTTATTCAACATTTACTAAAATATAACATGAACTTGATTTTGGTAAAACTTCCTTTCTTTCTAGAGTCTGTAGGTCTTGCTGATGGCATCTGTTATCATTTTGTTCGAGAGTTCTTAAGAGCCATTTCAAGCGATGTTAGGAAAAATGGTTGAAGACATGCTCTTTATTATGAAGAGCCTGCTCACTTGTTTTTTATATTTAGTGGAGACTAGAAACCCCTTTTAAAATGTTTTTTAATTTTGTCTCAAACATACGTATTCAGTGTTTCTTATCTTGACTTGGCTAGCTCAGCTAGAAGTATACGATTTAAGATGGGTTTATTTGTTGCCAGTTATCTTAATCCACAAGAGAAACATCTAGTTCATAATTATAACTGGCAACACTTTACCTTGATCACAGTGAACCTGTCATACCTCGGTATCCCTACCTTTCCTATTTTATGATATTGTCTCTGAGATCCTCTGGTGTCCACCCAGTGGTGTGCTGGTAAATATTTAATAACCATCTGTAGGGAGCAGGGTTGGTAAGCCCTAATTTGTAGCATTTGCGATTTCTGTAATGTAAATACCCCCACCCTGGTCCATTTTAACCTACAACATGACATCACTAAACACAGTTTGGAAGAGATGTGCGTTATTGGCTCTTCCTAAACTGTTACCAGCCAGCACTAGTGCACTACTGCTCCCTCCTGAGGCCCACCCCAGGCAGAATAATACAATCTGGCAGCTTATTACTGGGTACAAATTAGGATGAAAGGAAATCCTTTCATCTCTTCCAAATTTACCTTTGCACCCTCAGTCCCCATCAAACATACAAACCCGTCTCCTCAGATCCCTGCATTCATTTTTAACTGAGAAGGCTGGATGGGAACTAAATGTAGATTCAGGAGATCCTGGATTCTTGGACTGGATTTACACTTCTGCTATCACCAACTGGGTGTTTAAGCAAATCACTTAACTTCTCAGAGGCTCAGTTCTTTCTTAGTGAAAAAGGGATGATAATAATTTCTACCTACCACAATTGTTAAACATTGAAGAGATATTATATGTAAGCAATGCTTCTCAAACTTGAGTGTGTATCAGTATCGCCTGGAGAATTCGTCAAAATACAGGTTTCAGATACACCTCCCCCCCCCACCCCCACATGACACACACCAAGTTTCTGACTCATTCGGTCTTGGATATTCTGAGCATCTGCATTTCTTACAAGCTCCCAGGTGATGCTGAAGCTGCTTCTGGGGGCTACACTTTGAGTATTGCTGTGGTAAAGCATCTTATGAATTTTAAGGTGTCATGTAAACATGAAGAGTGATTAACAGATTCTTAATGTCTTGTCTCTCCCTATAAATATATTTAAATGAGTTCTCCAAGGAGACACAATAGTGGCTTTGACAAAGGAGTGAATTCCTTGCATTTCACCAGAGGGTTTAATGGGTTACACACGGAGATTTGGGAATGCTAGGACTGCACCATGTGGTTTGGAAGGGAGTATGACAGCACTCCATCCCTAGGAATTCCCCAATCCCTGGATAATGAGAATCACACTTTAGATGCATCTAGGACTTTACAAGGGCCTAAGCCATTCCTCTTCCAGTGCTTCCCAGCTTAGGGTATAGCTTCACTATCCAATTAGTGTTCAGGCCAGAATAAAGTCCTGTTCATTTTATTACCCAAATGCCTTTCAGTTCCATTTTCTTCTCTCCATTTTACCACCACCATCACCACCCTAAAATAAGCTTCCATCTTCTTTCAACTTGGTTATTGCAGTGGCCTCCTAACTGGCTGAGCTGCACTTACTCTTTTCTTCTGTAATTCACTTTCACGCCATAGCAGGGTGGTGGTCTCAAAATGTAAAAGATCATGTTCCCACCACCCCCAGTGGCTTTCCCCTTGCTCTTAACGTAAAGATAAGATTTCTGAAAGTGGCTCACAGGACTCTGTGAGCTGGCCCAAACTAAATCTCTCTAACTTTACTTTGGACAGTTCCTGCCACACTAGCACTCAGAGGGAGGTTTAAGTAGTAAGAAATGTCCTTTGCAATGCTTGCAAGACCATTCAACCTCCAGAAGAATGGAACATGCTGAAAAGCAGGTATTTAGAGTTCTAATCAGTCTGACAATTATTTTCATTGCTCAAAACCTAGAAATTTCTCACTTGATTATCGTATCTACAAGGATCATTATATATCTGAAGATATCAAAGATAAAATGAGGGATAAAATTGTTTTTAACTTTCAAGAAGGGGCTCAATTCATTTGAGGAATGGGGATTAGACAGGTATTTCTGATTTTCATGGTCACTCAGATGCAAAGTTGCTTTTATTTTCCCCCCTGTGTATGCAATGTGTACACTTAATTATATGGTGGCAGGGCAAGGTGCCAATGTTCCTTGTGCATGTCTTTCAATTCCTTGTATTCATTCTAGGTCTCTTCTTTATGGGACTTTTGTACGTCTTATTCCCGCTGCCTGGAAGGTTCTCCCCTCTCTCTTCCCCTAGCCAACTTCTATTTTTTCCCTTCAGGTTATAGCTCAATCATCACTACCACCAGGGAAGCCTTCTCTGAGCTCAAACCTAAATCAGATCTCCCTAATACAGTCTCTCATAGCACCATGGACCTCTGCCTTGGAGCATTTGTCACAGTTAAAGTTTACATTTGTTGTGTGGATTTTAAAACTTGAAATCTAATTTTCCCAGTAGACTCAAGTAAGCCCATATGGAAATAGACCATGTCTATTTTTGCTCCATCATTTCACACTAAGACCCTGTCAGAATACATGGCATACAGTAGGTGCCCCATAAATTGGAATGTCCATGTTGGCATCTCTTTTGATTATCATTTGATTCCCTATGAGGTGGGCAGAACATAATTTTATTATTATTATTATTATTATTATTATTCCCATTTGACTGATGATGAAATCAGGGTTCAAAAATATCTGTGTCTTCAAGGTGGGGAACATCACACCCCGGGGCCTGTCATGGGATGGGGGACTGGGGAAGGGCTAGCATTAGGAGAAATACCTAATGTAAATGATGAGCTCATGGGTGCAGCACACCAACATGGCACATGTATACCTATTTAACAAACCTGCACATTGTGCACATGTACCCTAGAACTTAAAATATAATAAATATATATCTGTGTCTTGCTACAGCCTGTATCATTAGTAAGCAGGGGAGTGGAAACACAATCCCTCCTAGCTAGGTCACAATGTCCTCTGGTGCTAAGGGCCTCATGAATCCTTTCCATTGAAGGGTCAGCTGCATTGCAAACTCATGTAAAATATTCCAGGAGGGGGGAAAATGAAAGAGAAAGATGATCTTTCCGAAGCTATTCTCAAATATCTAGCTTGAGAAATGTCAGATCAGGTAGTACCCAAGACCTTGAAAAGGGCAAAGAGACAGTGAACTCTGCAGTTACATAACACAAAACTCCCAGTTATCTTTGTTCCTGTTCTCTCTGCTTAGAGATAAGCAGAAATCAAAACAGACTGACAATATTGCTACTTGTTTAAAGCTAGAAGTTTAAGAGTAGGCGCCTGTTTGACTTCACATAATAAAACATTAATTGAACTTCACAGTTGAAAAAAGTAAGAATATGTTATTTGCATAATGGCGTATGTGTCAGGTCTTCAGTGATTCTTTGATATCAAGACTCGGTGCAGAGCTCCATGGTGATAGTGGCTGGAATGTTTGAAGCAGTGTTTTTCTCCAAGCTTCCTTTGAAAATATGAATTCCAGACTTAATCCTGTGGCTCCTCTGTACTTATGTATGTGATTTGTTGGGAGAAGCACAGTATGCCCTAGTTTTGGCTTGAGCACGATATCTTAAACCTCTAGCCTCTGCAATTTACATTCACCTACAAAGCAAATGGCATACACTTATGCTTAATTGCCTCCTTGTGTTGCCCAGAATTTAGTGTCTGAGTTGATTGGAAGTGGATGGCTCTGAGCTAATTCCACTTCAAGAAATTCTCTCTTCCTCTATCCCCAGTACCTCCTTGCTGTCTCTGTGTTCCTGTGGACTGGTGGAGTGAGGGGCAAGTGAGGGACAACAGCATCACTTTGGATGAGTGGAGATAAATACAATAGGAAGTTGGGGTGCTCCAGATAGCAGTCCTAACTCTAGGTCTTCTGGGCAAGAAGATCCAAGGTCCCCCAAAAAACGATAGAAAGGACTATAGCAGTTGTTTGGGCATGGGTGCCCCTCATCAGTAATAAGTGAAGTGTACTTCTACAGGACACTGGAAGATGGTGGGGACATGGATGCAGCTGTCACATGGCTATGGGCTAAGCTTATAAAGTAGAGAGGTATACTTAAGGGTCCCATGAGGCATCATGGTCTCAGGGACAATTTTTCTTAAAAATGTTAAAATGATCCCAAGATACCTGAAAGTGGAGATGCAGCTACAAGTTATACAAGGTAAGCTTCACCAGAAGAGACAAAAATCACTAGGTTTGATACAAGTTTAGAATTTAAATTACATGGCTTTTTTATTATTAAAGTTTTATTACTAATGTGTGCTCCTCAGCCACCTTTCCTGTTTCCTGTGGGAACTGACCTCCTCCTAGCAATCCACATAGTAGAGGGGTATCAGGAAAAGGAACCCCTCCATCATGGGCCAGGCAGATCCTTCCTTAGGGATTTGGAATTGCAAGTAGGAGATTCCAGTTGGTCTAGCTCTCCTGTCTTTAATTGAGGAAATGTATGCAAACCTGGGAGCTGCTGGCTGTGACTACTGTGTCATGTGGGCTGAAAAATAGAGACAGGTGGTCTAAACCAAGAAAAAATGGAGCAGATGCATGGAGAAAAATGGAGACATGAGACAAAGAGAGAAAATGTTCTGGTTCCCTACAACCTTCCTTTTCTGGGTTCCTGAGACTCAACTGTACCCCGCTCTTGGGTTGTCTGAGACACCCTCGAATCCTCATATTTGATCGGGCTTTTACCTAGGCTAATCCCAGTAGGTCTCTGTTATTTGATTCTGCTTGTTTTAAGAGATGCTAAAGAAGTATGTTATTTATATGTGCAATTGTACAGTAACAAGAACAGTGGCAATGTGGAAATAGACTAAAACCACCCAAATGAAAAGAAAGAGGCTATTTATTCAGTTTGGTATAACAAGGGAGTCAGCCACTGTCACTTGTTTTGGGCAGAGTTTCAAAGGCAGGCAGGGGAATAAAAAGGCTTTATTGTGAAAAGAATGGAAGGCTTCAGGTGTGTCCTGATTGGAGGTTGTTAGCATGGAGACACTAGAGGTGGGCTAACTAGAAGTGAGACATCTTCTATGATTTGCTTGGGGAACATACTTGACTTTCTCTGGTGGTCCTAAGTTGGAAAAGTGGGGACAGAAATAGGAAAGTTTCCTTCTAGGCCAGTTGCTGCAGAGGTTGTGGGTCAAAGTTGTATTGTCATATCTGTGTGGTCTAGCCATTGTCTGTATCTTCAGTCTCTCAGATCACATATGCATGGAGTACCTCTTTTTGTTTCTTTGTTTTTGTTTTTTTAAAGACAGAATCTCACTCTGTTGCCCAGGCTGGAGTACAGTGGTACAATCACAGCTCACTGTGGTATTTAACTCCTGGACTCAAACGATCCTCCTGCCTCAGCCTCCCAAGTCGTGAGACTACAGGAGTGTGCCACCATGCATGGCTAAATTATTATTATTATTATTATTATTATTATTATTATTATTATTATTATTATTATTATTTTGGTAGAGATGGGGGTCTTGCTCTGTTGGTCAGGCTAGTCTTGAACTCCTGATCTCTAGTGACCCCCTGTCTCAGCCTTCCAAAGTGCTGAGATTATAGATGCAAACCACTGTGCCCTGTCTTGGCCTCCCAAAGTGATAGGATTACACATGTGAGCCGCTGGACCCCGCCACATACCTCCTGACTGATAAAACTGACAATCTCACACCTGGCTGTGTGTTAGAATAACCTGGTAAGCTTAAAAATACTACCCTAGACCAATTAGACCAGAATCTTTGAGGATGGAGTCCAGACCCCAGTGTTTGTAAATAGTTCACCAGGCAATTACAATGTACAGTCCTGGTTAACAAGCAAATACATGAAGAACTGACACGTGCCTTGGAAAGGCTGCTGACTTCTCCACTGATCTTCTTTTGTGGAAGATACATGATTAGCAAGGTCTTATAGACATTAGACAGACTGGTAAGACTCAGAAGCCACGAAATAAGAAAAGTGGATTCACCAGGCACAAAGTAGGTGCTTACTAAACGTGTTCTTTAGAGTGAATGCTCTTCCTAATATTTTCATGCATTTATAAAGCTGTTCCCTGGTGGCAAAGCCACCATAATGGTTTAAACAGCAGATTTGGATCTCAATTAGTAAAAGGTGTCATTTATTCAGCTCATTACAGTTTGTAAACAGGCTGAGCACTTTGTGTATTATGCCACCTGGACTTTACCATTATATCTCACAAGTTTAAACTGAAATGCAGATTTACCCCAGAGGTACCATTTGCTCCAAAATTATCATTTTAGATAATCTAATTATTTAATTAACAAACATATATTGAGTACCTATATGCCAACATTATTTTAGGTTCTGGGAATATAATAGTGAAAATAATAGACATGGTTTTACCCTCATGGAGCTTAAAGAATAGTGTGAGAGATTAACATTAATAAAATAATCACGATAGATCATCACAAATTGTATTAGGATTTTGAAGGAAAGGTATAGAGAGCTAATAATTAGCAAACTTTTTCTGTAAAGGATTAAAGAGTAAATATTTTAGGCTTGTGGGCCATATAATCTTTGTTGCAACTACTCAGCTGTGCCATCTCATTGCAAAGGCAGCCATAGACAATACATAAATGAGTGAGCGTGACTGTTTTGATAAAACTTTATTTAAAGAAACAGGCAGCAGGCTGGATTTGACCCAAGGGCCACAGTCTGCTCAAGAAAAAGAGGAAGTGACAGGGAACAAACACATTCTGAAAAATTGGAATGAAAAGGCACCAGATTCCACATTTACAGATAACTCTGCATTAGAATCTCCACCTATACATGAGAAAAGTAAGGATCACAAAACAAACCAGAAATCGTTTCTCTGAACAAAATTCTAGCTCAGTATAATTTTTTTTAAATTCTGCCAGGGATAGAAATTCTGTTGTTCCTTCCCGGGGAATGTTTAAAATATCTTCTCAAAGTTAAGATAGGAGGAGCCAAGATGGCCGAATAGGAACAGCTCCGGTCTACAGCTCCCAGCGCGAGCGATGCAGAAGACGGGTGATTTCTGCATTTCCATCTGAGGTACCGTGTTCATCTCACTAGGGAGTGCCAGACAGTGGGCGCAGGTCAGTGGGTGAGTGCACCGTGCGCCAGCCGAAGCAGGGGCAAGGCATTGCCTCACTCGGGAAGCGCAAGGGGTCAGGGAGTTCCCCTTCCAGGGGTGACAGACGGCACCTGGAAAATCGGGCCACTCCCACCCGAATACTGTGCTTTTCCGACGGGCTTAGGAAACGGTGCCCCAGGAGAGTATAGCCCGCACCTGGCTCAGAGGGTCCTACGCCCACGGAGTCTCGCTGATTGCTAGCACAGCAGTCTGAGATCAAACAGCAAGTCGGCAGCGAGGCTGGGGGAGGGGCGCCCGCCATTGCCCAGGCTCGCTTAGGTAAACAAAGCAGCCTGGAAGCTTGAACTGGGTGGAGCCCACCACAGCTCAAGGAGGCCTGCCTGCCTCTGTAGGCTCCACCTCTGGGGGCAGGACACAGACAAACAAAAAGACAGCAGTAACCTCTGCAGACTTAAATGTCCCTGTCTGACAGCTGTGAGGAGAGCAGTGGTTCTCCCAGCACGCAGCTGGAGATCTGAGAACGGGCTGACTGCCTCCTCAAGTGGGTCCCTGACCCCTGACCCCCGAGCAGCCTAACTGGGAGGCACCCCCCAGCAGGGGCAGACTGACACCTCACACGGCCGGCCAGGTACTCCAACAGACCTGCAGCTGAGGGTTCTGTCTGTTAGAAGGAAAACTAACAGAAAGGACATCCACACCAAAAACCCATCTGTACATCACCATCATCAAAGACCAAAAGTAGATAAAACCACAAAGATGGGGAAAAAACAGAGCAGAAAAACTGGAAACTCTAAAAACCAGAGTACCTCTCCTCCTCCAAAGGAACGCAGTTCCTCACCAGCAACGGAACAAAGCTGGACGGAGAATGACTTTGACGAGCTGAGAGAAGAAGGCTTCAGACGATCAAATTACTCCGAGCTACAGGAGGATATTCAAACCAAAGGCAAAGAAGTTGAAAACTTTGAAAAAAATTTAGAAGAATGTATAACTAGAATAACCAATACAGAGAAGTGCTTAAAGGAGCTGATGGAGCTGAAAACCAAGGCTCGAGAACTACGTGAAGAATGCAGAAGCCTCAGGAGCCAATGCGATCAAATGGAAGAAAGGGTATCAGCCCTGGAAGATGAAATGAATGAAATGAAGCGAGAAGGGAAGTTTAGAGAAAAAAGAATAAAAAGAAACGAGCAAAGCCTCCAAGAAATGTGGGACTATGTGAAAAGACCAAATCTACGTCTGATTGGTGTACCTGAAAGTGACGGGGAGAATGGAAACAAGTTGGAAAACACTCTGCAGGATATTATCCAGGAGAACTTCCCCAATCTAGCAAGGCAGGCCAACATTCAGATTCAGGAAATACAGAGAACGCCACAAAGATACTCCTCGAGAAGAGCAACTCCAAGACACATAATTGTCAGATTCACCAAAGTTGAAATGAAGGAAAAAATGTTAAGGGCAGCCAGAGAGAAAGGTCGGGTTACCATCAAAGGGAAGCCCATCAGACTAACAGCGGATCTCTCGGCAGAAACCCTACAAGCCAGAAGAGAGTGGGGGCCAATATTCAACATTCTTAAAGAAAAGAATTTTCAACCCAGAATTTCATATCCTGCCAAACTAAGCTTCATAAGTGAAGGAGAAATAAAATACTTTACAGACAAGCAAATGCTGAGAGATTTTGTCACCACCAGGCCTGCCCTAAAAGAGCTCCTGAAGGAAGCGCTAAACATGGAAAGGCACAACCGGTACCAGCCACTGCAAAATCATACCGAAATGTAAAGAACATCGAGACTAGGAAGAGACTGCATCAACTAACGAGCAAAATATCCAGCTAACATCATAATGACAGGATCAAATTCACACATAACAATATTAACTTTAAATGTAAATGGACTAAATGCTCCAATTAAAAGACACAGACTGGCAAACTGGATAAAGACTCAAGACCCATCAGTGTGCTGTATTCAGGAAAGCCATCTCACGTGCAGAGACACACATAGGCTCAAAATAAAAGGATGGAGGAAGATCTACCAAGCAAATGGAAAACAAAAAAAGGCAGGGGTTGCAATCCTAGTCTCTGATAAAACAGACTTTAAACCAACAAAGATCAAAAGAGACAAAGAAGGCCATTACATAATGGTAAAGGGATCAATTCAACAAGAAGAGCTAACCATCCTAAATATATATGCACCCAATACAGGAGCACCCAGATTCATAAAGCAAGTCCTGAGTGACCTACAAAGAGACTTAGACTCCCACACATTAATAATGGGAGACTTTAACACTATCAACATTAGACAGATCAACGAGACAGAAAGTCAACAAGGATACCCAGGAATTGAACTCAGCTCTGCACCAAGCGGACCTAATAGACATCTACAGAACTCTCCACCCCAAATCAACAGAATATACATTTTTTTCAGCACCACACCACACCTATTCCAAAATTGACCATATACTTGGAAGTAAAGCTCTCCTCAATAAATGTAAAAGAACAGAAATTGTAACAAACTGTCTCTCAGATCACAGTGCAATCAAGCTAGAACTCAGGATTAAGAATCTCACTCAAAACCGCTCAACTACGTGGAAACTGAACAACCTGCTCCTGAATGACTACTGGGTACATAACGGAATGAAGGCAGAAATAAAGATGTTCTTTGAAACCAACGAGAACCAAGACACAACATACCAGAATCTCTGGGATGCATTCAAAGCAGTGTGTAGAGGGAAATTTATAGCACTAAATGCCCAGAAGAGAAAGCAGGAAAGATCCAAAATTGACACCCTAACATCACAATTAAAAGAACTAGAAAAGCAAGAGCAAACACATTCAAAAGCTAGCAGAAGGCAAGAAATAACTAAAATCAGAGCAGAACTGAAGGAAATAGAGACACAAAAAACCCTTCAAAAAATCAATGAATCCAGGAGCTGGTTTTTTGAAAGGATCAACAAAATTGATAGACCGCTAGCAAGATTAATAAAGAAAAAAAGAGAGAAGAATCAAATAGATGCAATAAAAAATGATAAAGGGGATATCACCACCGATCCCACAGAAATACAAACTACCATCAGAGAATATTACAAACACCTCTATGCAAATAAACTAGAAAATCTGGAAGAAATGGATAAATTCCTCAACACATACACCCTCCCAAGACTAAACCAGGAAGAAGTTGAATCTCTGAATAGACCAATAACAGGAGCTGAAATTGTGGCAATAATCAATAGCTTACCAACCAAAAAAAGTCCAGGTCCAGATGGATTCACAGCCGAATTCTACCAGAGGTACAAGGAGGAGCTGGTACCATTCCTTCTGAAACTATTCCAATCAATAGAAAAAGAGGGAATCCTCCCTAACTCATTTTATGAGGCCAGCATCATCCTGATACCAAAGCCTGGCAGAGACACAACAAAAAAAGAGAATTTTAGACCAATATCCTTGATGAACATTGATGCAAAAATCCTCAATAAAATACTGGCAAACCGAATCCAGCAGCACATCAAAAAGCTTATCCACCATGATCAAGTGGGCTTCATCCCTGGGATGCAAGGCTGGTTCAATATACGCAAATCAATAAATGTAATCCAGCATATAAACAGAACGAAAGACAAAAACCACATGATTATCTCAATAGATGCAGAAAAGGCTTTTGACAAAATTCAACAACCCTTCATGCTAAAAACTCTCAATAAATTAGGAATTGATGGGACGTATCTCAAAATAATAAGAGCTATTTATGACAAACCCACAGCCAATATCATACTGAATGGGCAAAAACTGGAAGCATTCCCTTTGAAAACTGGCACAAGACAGGGATGCCCTCTCTCACCACTTCTATTCAACATAGTGTTGGAAGTTCTGGCCAGGGCAATTAGGCAGGAGAAGGAAATCAAGGGTATTCAATTAGGAAAAGAGGAAGTCAAATTGTCCCTGTTTGCAGATGACATGATAGTATATCTAGAAAACCCCATTGTCTCAGCCCAAAATCTCCTTAAGCTGATAAGCAACTTCAGCAAAGTCTCAGGATACAAAATCAATGTGCAAAAATCACAAGCATTCTTATACATCAATAACAGACAAACAGAGAGCCAAATCATGAGTGAACTCCCATTCACAATTGCTTCAAAGAGAATAAAATACCTAGGAATCCAACTTACAAGGGATGTGAAAGACCTCTTCAAGGAGAACTACAAACCACTGCTCAAGGAAATAAAAGAGGATACAAACAAATGGAAGAACATTCCATGCTCATGGGTAGGAAGAATCAATATCATGAAAATGGCCATCCTTCCCAAGGTAATTTACAGATTCAATGCCATCCCCATCAAGCTACCAATGACTTTCTTCACAGAATTGGAAAAAACTACTTTAAAGTTCATATGGAACCAAAAAAGAGCCCGCATCGCCAAGTCAATCCTAAGCCAAAAGAACAAAGCTGGAGGCATCACACTACCTGACTTCAAACTATACTACAAGGCTACAGTAACCAAAACAGCATGGTACTGGTACCAAAACAGAGATATAGATCAATGGAACAGAACAGAGCCGTCAGAAATAATGCCACATATCTACAAGTATCTGATCTTTGACAAACCTGACAAAAACAAGAAATGGGGAAAGGATTCCCTATTTAATAAATGGTGCTGGGAAAACTGGCTAGCCATATGTAGAAAGCTGAAACTGTATCCCTTCCTTACACCTTATACAAAAATCAATTCAAGATGGATTAAAGACTTACATGTTAGACCTAAAACCATAAAAACCCTAGAAGAAAACCTAGGCATTACCATTCAGGACATAGGCACGGGCAAGGACTTCATGTCTAAAACACCAAAAGCAATGGCAACAAAAGCCAAAATTGACAAATGGGATCTAATTAAACTCAAGAGCTTCTGCACAGCAAAAGAAACTACCATCAGAGTGAACAGGCAACCTACAAAATGGGAGAAAATTTTCGCAACCTACTCATCTGACAAAGGGCTAATATCCAGAATCTACAATGAACTCCAACAAATTTACAAGAAAAAAACAAACAACCCCATCAAAAAGTGGGCGAAGGACATGAACAGACACTTCTCAAAAGAAGACATTTATGCAGCCAAAAAACACATGAAAAAATGCTCACCATCACTGGCCATCAGAGAAATGCAAATCAAAACCACAATGAGATACCATCTCACACCAGTTAGAATGGCAATCATTAAAAAGTCAGGAAACAACAGGTGCTGGAGAGGATGTGGAGAAATAGGAACACTTTTACACTGTTGGTGGGACTGTAAACTAGTTCAACCCTTGTGGAAGTCAGTGTGGCGATTCCTCAGGGATCTAGAACTAGAAATTCCATTCGACCCAGCCATCCCATTACTGGGTATATACCCAAAGGACTATAAATCATGCTGCTATAAAGACACATGCACACGTATGTTTATTGCGGCATTATTCACAATAGCAAAGACTTGGAACCAACCCAAATGTCCAACAATGATAGACTGGATTAAGAAAATGTGGCACATATACACCATGGAATACTATGCAGCCATAAAAAATGATGAGTTCACGTCCTTTGTAGGGACATGGATGAAATTGGAAATCATCATTCTCAGTAAACTATCGCAAGAACAAAAAACCAAACACCGAATATTCTCACTCATAGGTGGGAATTGAACAATGAGAACACATGGACACAGGAAGGGGAACATCACACTCGGGACTGTTGTGGGGTGGGGGGAGGGGGGAGGGATAGCATTGGGAGATATACCTAATGCTAGATGACGAGTTGGTGGGTGCAGCGCACCAGCATGGCACATGTATACATATGTAACTTACCTGCACATTGCGCACATGTACCATAAAACCTAAAGTATAATAATAATAATAATAATAATAATAATAAAAGAAAAAAAAATAAAAATTAAAAAAAAAAATATCTTCTCAAAGTTAATAATGAAGAGGTGGAATTATTTGAAAATAGAAGAGTCAGAAAGAAGGATATGGTATTAGTTTTAAATGTCTTCTCACCATTCACAAACCAGAGCTTCCAACAGCTGGATATTTTTGCGGAAAGTACTCTGGAGGTTTGGTAATTACCATTGTCATTTTTGGTTTGTTAATACCACGGCTTTTTGAAAAGATCAAAAATTATTATACATTCAGTTTTTTATTATTAATCAAGTTTTAGTCATTTTTATTCAGCATCAATTTTTAATAATATTTTATTTCTATTAATTGTATCTTCAAATAATTTATAGAACAATGTATATTTAATGACTTTTTATAAATTAATATTTTCATTTCATTTAGTAATAGGTTTAAATATGTTTGCATTTGAAATGTATTAAATATTAAGTTTCTATTTTTAATCAAATGAGTTGTGAAAACACATATTACTTGTTGGATGCTCACAGCACCCCTATGAGGTGGGTATCAGTATTATTTCCACTTACAGATGGGGAGGCTGAAGCTCAGAGAGGTTAAGCAATTTGCCCAAGGTCACATAGTAGTTAAATGATAGAGCTGAGAATCAAAGTGAGGCAGTATGGTTCCAGAGCTCATGCTCTTAACCATTATGCCATGCTAATACTTTTTGAAAAATAAAATAGTGGTGTTAAAACTTGAAACAAATACTGAAATATTAGTGTTGTCATTTTGCTCTAGTATTGTAATTACTACATTTGAACTTAAAACTGTCAATCAAGAAAAATGATGAGACAAGTATCAATCATTTTAGGAGCTTTATTTGCCAAAATTAAGGATGTGCACCTATGCCTTACTCCTAAGATGATTTTGAGGGCTCCAAATTTAAAGGGGAAAGGGCGGGATATTGAGAAGTACACAATTTTCATATAAGAGGGGCGTTAGGAAAAATAGTTATTCATGCCTTTGTCTGGCTCAGTGAATCTGCATTATTTTACAATAAGATGACATAGACAAATGGGACAGAGGAAAAACGCAGGGAATCTGCATTTTTACATAAGATAACATAGGCAAAATGGGACAAGGGAACAATCAGATATGCTTTTATGTCTGGTGGGCAGGGGACAACTGCACCTGTAAAGATAAGCTATCAAGGTCGGGCGCGGTGGCTCACGCCTGTAATCCCAGCACTTTGGGAGGCCGAGGCGGGTGGATCACGACGTCAGGAGATCGAGACCATCCTGGCTAACACGGTGAAACCCCGTCTCTACTAAAAATACAAAAAAAATTAGCCGGGCATGGTGGCGGGCGCCTGTAGTCCCAGCTACTGGGGAGGCTGAGGCAGGAGAATAGTGTGAACCCGGGAGGCGGAGCCTGCAGTGAGCCGAGATCGCGCCACTGCACTCCAGCCTGTGCAACAGAGTGAGACTCCGTCTCAAAAAAAAAAAAAAAAAAAAGATAAGCTATCAATTTACATTACCATGGTGGAATTTAAACAGAAAAACCTTAGGGTAAAGATCTTTGGAGCTCATTAGGAATTTCCTTTTGGGCAAAATATGGGGGAAGGGTGTAGCTTTTCATCTTGTAGCCATCTTATTTAGGAACCAAAAGGGGATGGAGGTTTGAGTGCCCCAGTTCCCAGCTTGACTTTTCCCTTTAGTTTAGTGATTTTGGGATCCCAAGATTTATTTTCCTTTCACAAAACTGAAGAATGAGTTGGTTTTAGCTGAGTGAAAAGGGAGGGGAAGAATATTCCAGATAGAGGAATAGCAAAGGTCCTGAGGAATAGCAAAGGTCCTGGTTCACAGGAAGAACTGGAAGGAGGCTTCTAATGGCCAGTTGTTCTGTGTATGTTCATAATAACCAGAAACTCTTCATGTTTTGGCTGTTAAGAAAATACATGTGTGTGCTAACAGTCCCAGCGTGGATGCAAAATACAGCTATATTTTCATATATTGATAGATTATTGATAGCTAATCTGGTACAAGTGGACTGGAAATGGGAGACAACTTGAATGGTGAGGGGAGATGGAATAGAAGTGTATGGTCTAAGGGCTGGTAGAGGTGGAGGAGGTATGAAGGAAGAGCAAGACATGAAAAAATTGACTAATCTGGAAACCACCAAATCCAAATCATTCATCAAAGAAACAGGTTATTGTTTTCCTGGGCTACAAATGGGCAGAAATGGTTCTTTTTGTGCTTCTCTCATCTCAAAGTCCTTTGCCTTTCACATACCATCTTGCCAAATCGTGCCCATGCCTGAGTCACAGAGGAAGACAGTTTTGTTCTGAGACCTTCACAAGCTTAATGTTCCTTATTAATTTACACTGCCTCATAGACTCTCCTATGTCCTATGAGGTTTGAGAGCTACCAGAAGGGCCATCTTATCCATCCCACAATAAGATGCTCCAATCCCCCTTCCCCAGTATAAGGTCCCCAGCATAAGGCTACCTCCAGAGGTGACCTGCTGTTTTCAGACAGCTTCCATTCTAAGCTTCTGCCTAGCTCCACAACCACTTCTCTTTCCACACCCCACTCCAGTCACAGTGAAGCCAGAGGCTGACTTGGTGGGGGTGGCTGACGCAGGGTGCCATCTTTTAGAACTTTCTCTATAATTTACTTGCTCCAGGGATTTCTCATTATAGTGTTAAACATACAACTTTAAATAATCTATTGTCAATTTGCCTCTTTGGGGAAATATGCTCAAATGGACTACCATTCCCCCAGCTCTCCCCGACACCACCCACCACAGATATCTCAGACCCCAGGGATAGAAGAACTTTGCCTTCCCACCAAAGCATGTTAACGCCTTCTCAATCACCATAATAACTGTGCATGCACTCTGACACTCCAAGCCATGCTCTTACCCCAATCACTGGCAGGAGAGCATGGAGCCTTCCCACTCTTCCACAGGGGAGAGGGAGAATCCTCTGCATTCCAACAAAGGAGCAGCTCCAAACCCATGCAGCATTCCCCTTTCCTCCCCCAGATTCTCTTACCTTACCCAAAGAATTCTAATGCCCCAGCCTGATTTTTACCTTTGAATTATGTCACCATTAAGTGTTTTAGAGAATGGCCCCCAGAAAAAAATAAATGTGATGCCCTAGATTCGACAAGCTGGTGTTGCATGATGTCATCATTCCTTTTTTGGTTTATTAATTCCCCCATACATGTATTCAGTGTTTACTATACACCAGCCACTCTATCAGCCAGAAAAGAATAAGATATGCACCACCAGTTCAGAAGCCCAGCATTTAGCAGGGGACAGACTCATAAACAGACAATTACAATACAGTGACAATGACTGCATTGCATCCTGGATTTTAGATCCTCTATGATACCCTGTACTAGGTTTCTATTGAGATAGATTAAAATATGTGTTTGCTTTTATGGCAAACACATTATACTTTACATGTTTGTAAAAATATTTAGCTTCAAAAATATTGGTGAATAGTTGAGCCTTTACTCCCCAAAAACATGAAAATTTTATCATGGCAGCTGAAAATAGAACCAGCAGCCACTTAATACCTGGCCAATTTATCATGTCATGGAACAGGTGCAGGGAGAAAAATGATTGTCTGAAACAATTAGTAAAACAATCATGTTAAAAAAGAAACAATAAAGGGAGCCACTGAGGGGGAATAACTAGCTGTTTTATTTTGGTAATTAATAATCATAAATAAACGAGCTGAAGACTGCCAAAATTATCAAAACAATTAACCTTCTGCTAAGCAATAAGACAGCCCAACTCAGCTCTAAGGAAGTCAGTTAAACTGCATGACAAATGTGACTCAAGAGGCTGAGTTCAAAAGTTTGAGATTTGGTTCTAGGAAGAGTTAAAATAAATTAAACAGCTCATTGTAGACCAGTGATTCTGAAACTTCAGCATGCATCAGAATCTCCCTGTGGGCTTGTTAAAGCACAAATAGCTGGGCCCACCACCACAGTTTTTAAATCAGCAGGTCTCGGATGCGGCTCCAAAATTTACATTTCTAACAAGTTTCCAGATGATCCGAATGCCGCTGGTTGAAGACCACACTTTGAGAACTGTGGTTATGAATGCTGGCTTTGCATTAATATCGCCCAGGGAGCTTTTTAAATGTGCTCAGGCCTTCCCAGAACAATTAAGTCAGAATTTTCAGGTACATTGCTGGCTGAAGTATTTTTTAAAAGTTCCCTGGGTGATTCTGCTGTGTAGCTAGAGCTGAGAACCACTAGGTAGGGTATACGCCAGCAGAAAACACTAACTCTCAGAATTTATGTGAGAATGGTTATATGTCAAAGAAAATACTAAAAAATTAAAATTTAAGGCCTGAAACCCTCAACCAAAATCCCAGATGAGACCTTCAGAAGCTGGGCATCCTGTTTTAGGGTGACTTTGAGTCGGAGAAATTTTCTAGTGTAAACATTTTTAACATACAGAATGCATAGGAATTGTATCTAAATCTGATTTGCAAGGGGATGGGGAGTACTTTGGGTCGACTTGCTATGGAAAGAACTATGTAACTAGGAGAAAATTGAGAAATCACCTCCAAAAATGTAAACAGCCACTAGACAGGAGTGAATTTTAATCTTGTTTATGTAAAATTGCAGTACTTTTTCTCTGTAAATGACACATGAATTTCAAGGCCCATAAATCTCCAGCCCATTCTGTGGGAAACAGCTCTGCAGGAGGTTTAATCTAGGGGGCAAAGATTTTCAATTTCTTATGTCCCACCTATCCTTATCCTGCCCTGCCCCACGAGCTGCAGGTGATTGGGCCTTGGGTGTGCGCCTGACAAAAAGGCAGCCAATCATCTGCCTTTGGTTTGGGCAGGAGGGGTTCCGCCCAAATGGAGATGACGGATATTGCAGAGCCAATCCAATCTTTTCTTTCATCAGTGGCATTGGAAATAGGGGAATAAGGCAGAGGGTGGCATGAGGCAGATGTGGGCATCTCAGAGAGAAGCAGATGTACCGAGAAGCTGATCCTGATAACGGAGGAACCCAAAGAGTGGATTCCTGAAACACCTTGAACTTTCTCAGATCCCAAACCCCTCTCCACCTCCTGGGTCCAGGAGGCCCAAATCCACTGGGTAGATCTCCGTGAGATCCTTCATTTTTCTTTGCCCCAAATATAGCTTTAGAATGACTGCCCCTTGGGCCAGGCATGGTGGCTCATGCCTGTAATCCTAGCACTTTGGGAGGCCAAGGTGGGAGGATCACTTGAGGTCAGGAGTTCAAGAACAGCCTGGCCAACATGGTGAAACCCCATCTCTACTAAAAATAAAAAAATTAGCTGAGCGTGGTGGCATGCACCTGTAATCCCAGCTACTCAGGAGGCTGAGGCAGGAGAATTGCTTGAACCTGGGAGGCAGAGGTTGCAATGAGCCAAGAGTGCACCACTGTACTCCAGCCTGAGCGACAGAGCAAGACTATGTCTCGGAAAGAAAAAAAAAAAAAAAAAGAAGAACTGCCTCTTTTTTGAGGTTACCAGAGTAACTCTTCATGGAAAGTATAGTCTAATTGGAAGGGGTCTGTCACATAGGCAGGTAGTCTTTTCCTCTCCAGGTCTGTCCTCTCCTCTCATATTTGTCACGTCACGTTGTAAGCATGATTTTGTCTGAGGACGAGAAAGTCAGTTTGTTGAGGGGTTTTGAAATTTAACTTGTCTATGTTGGGGTCCTTGACTCTTTCTTTGGCTTTATGTTGGGCCTTTTTCTACTGCATAGGACTGTAAAGAAGATGAAATAGAAAAGTATGTCAAACATTTAATGGAGTCATATGTGACACACACACACACAATGGAGTGAGATTGCCTGGGTTCAAATCTCAGCCCTATATCTTCCTTGCTGTATGGCTTTCAGTAGGTTACGTAATGTCTCTGAGATCAAAGCTAGTAATAAAACACTCCTTATCTAGTTGGGAGGAATAAGTGAAATATATATGTAAAAATCTTAGCCCAGTGCCTAGTGCCAGGTAAATATGTCATCAGTGTTAGTTATTAGGACTGCACAATACAAGAGGTTATTTACCCATTTGAAGGGTTCTCCAAAGAGGAAAGGGATTCTTACAGTTAGAGATTGGTAAAAGGGCCTGACAATCAGCTTGGCTGTCACCTACAGGTAAGTTACAGTCTTACCTGTAACTGTGAGTTGAGTTAAAGCTGCCATAACAGGAAGCCATCTGGAACTTTTGGATAAGCAGCAATAAATCATTGTTGGGTCTCCAAGGGGCTGTGTGAGCCTTAATCTAGGAAGTCAGGCTGCCTCACGGGCAATTAAAATACAGCCATGGAGATAAGAAAAGCTCCACTAATTAAAACATAGCACATGTGGTCATGAGGGACTCATCAACCTACCTGTGATCTTACACTTGCCTCATTCATTCTGAGACTTCAAGCTCTATTCCTGCCTTCTGGGACAGGATGGAGACATGTGAGGTTCCAGAGAGGCAAAAAAGTGAAACAGGCCCCCTCCAGACAAACTCTTTAATCCTAACATTAGGCAGTAAGCAGGCCTCCTTCAGCAGGTGAATTCACACAGTCAAAAGACTTGTGCCAAATCATGGTGACTTTTGCTGTCTCTAATGGCTCCAAACTTGTATGAGAAGGGCTGACTGTGGAAATGCCTGTGGTTGCAAGGCTCTTCAAAATAGATAAACGTGTCTTATTAGGCCTCCATATATAAAAATCTGGGCTGTCAGTTCTTCTAGATTCTGATCATCCTATGAAAATGTAAAATATCTTAATTGCTAAATGTATATTTTATGAATTATAGTAAATGTTCAGCCTTCTTGCAAAGTTTTCATGTCTGGATTGCAGATAATTAGAATATAATGAGATTTTCAGTATTAAAAATGAACCGAGTAAAATAAAATGTTGCATGACATAGATTGAGTCAGTTATAACTGGTTAAACTAGGACAGTAGAAACCACATTATTAGAGCTTTCTGTGTGGAAAGAAGTACCCTATATCTACACTCTTCAATATGATAGCAACAAACCACATGTATAGTAAAATGTGACAGGTATGACTGGGATACTGAATTCTTAATTTTAGGTAATCTGAATTTAAATTTAAATAGTCATATGTGGCCAATGGCTACCATTTTGTAAGTTGCAAAAGGATTAAAGATTGGGTTAAATCCCAATGATGTGCCTTATATGCAACATTTCAGAATTAACACAAATTATTGACTTACTTGCTTTCTCAAAATACAGAGTCAGAATATACAATATCTACCCCCACAACATGTACAAAACAAACTGGTTATCTGAGCTTTCTAATTAGCATAGATTTCAGACAAAGAGGCATTTGCCAGATATTTAACTGTCAAAACATATATATGAGCCATAGAATTCCAGAATTTGAAGAGATTTTGAGATTATCCAAGGTGTTCAAAACTCAGATTGTTTGGAAATATTTGCGGATGTTTTGGGTTGCCATAAAGGCCAGGAGGTGCTACTGGTCAGAAGCTAGAGACTTAAAATTTCCTGCAATGTGCAGGATAGTCTTATATGTGAAAGAATTGTCCTGCTTCAATGCCAATTGGTCTTTCATTGAAAATGCTTTCAGTCCAACTATTTATTTTTTAAATTAGAAATTTGTCCCAGGCAAGCTGGGTGTGGTGGCTCACACCTTCAATCCCGACAGTTTGGGAGGCCTAGGTGGGAGGATCCTCTGAGCCCAGGAGTTTAAGGCCAGCCTGAGCAACAGGGTGAAACCTGGTCTCTATAGAAAAATACAAAAATTAGCCCTGTGTGGTGGTGCACACCTGTAGTCCCAGCTACTTGGGAGGCTGCAGTGGGAAGAATCCCTCGAGCCCAAGAAGTCAAGGCTTCAGTGAGCCATGATAGCACCACTGCACTCCAGCATAGGCAATACAGCAAGACCCTGCCTCAAGAAAAAAAAAAAAAAAAGGAAAAAAGAAAATTTTCCCAGGAGATTAAATGACCTTCTCTGGATCCCACAGCTATTTGAGTTGCTATTAACACCCAGCTCCTTAAACCATGGCATGGGTGGCCAAATGGCATCTGGAGGCAAAATGTATTTGTCCTGTCACTCCCTAAGCTGCACTAGATTTTCATGAGAAGTAAATGAATACATAGCAAAAGATGTTTTCAGGCAGTTTACCATCCTTAGGGTAAAATTCCAAGAACAAGTCTTCTACTGTGGGCTTGTGATGCCCCCATATATGGTCACCCGAGCACATATAGAACTCTCTGCACTCCTTTTGCTGCAATGTCATGACAGTGACTGGCTTGTAAAGCCTAAAATATCTACCACCTGGCCCTTTAAGAAAAAATTTACCAATCTGTGACATCAATTATTACAATACTGTACAGTTAGTGTGACAACAGAAGTAAGTATCAAGGCCTATGGGAGCACCGAGGAGTCAATAATTAGAGGAGTCAAGGAAAGCTTCCCAGGAAAGTAGATATTGAAGGATAAATAGTTGGAAAATGGGGTATGTTATAGGCTGAATTGTTTCCTTCCACCAAAGTCCTGTGTTGAAGCCCTAACCCCCAGTACCTCAAAATATGAGTGTATTTGAAGATAGGGCCAATAAAGAGGTGATTAAGTTCAAACAAGGCCCATAGGGTGGGCCCTAATCCAATCAAACTGGTGTCTTTATAAGAAGAGAAGGTTAGGACACTCAAAGACATGCCAGGGTGCGTATGCACAGAGTGACAACCATGTGAAGAGGCAGCAAGAGGGCCGTCATCTGTGAGCCAAGGAAAGGGGCTGCAGAGGAAGCCAACTCTGCTGGCACCTAGATCTTAGACGTCTAGCTTCCAGGACTGTGGGAAAATAAATTTCTGTTGCTCAAGCCTCCCATCTGTGGTATTTAGTATTGCAGCCCCAGCAAACTATTACAAGATAGAATAGAAAGATACTTTAGCTCATGGTGAGAGCATCAGGGACTAGAAGAGCTATAATATTTGCAGCAAATGGCGAGAGTGTGTCATTAGAGGATTGTGGGTATGGGAGCCTGGGAGGTGGTGGAGAAAATATAAGATGGAAGAGGGACTATAAATGCTGAAGCATTCATTTAATTCCCTGGGCAGACAGTGAGCTTCTAGAATTTGGTTCCCAGAATGGTAATTCTGATGGTAGATGAGAGAATAGTCCCAGGGAAACCAGTAGGGTAGCTTGAAATTTATGAGCAAGAGACAAGGAGAACCTGATCTATGGTGCTGTCCATGGGATGCAAAAGTGTGAGTGGATTTAAGAGGCATTTCAGAGGAAAAAAACTAAAAAATTTTGTTGGCCAACTGGAAGTGGAGGAAATGGTACAGCAAAACTCTATCTGCAATAAAATCAAATTTCCACAAGTTCGAAACTGGTCCTTAACCCAACTGGATACTCATTCCTTGCCCAGAGATTACAGAAAACATTCTTTTCAAGGAACAAATAAGCTGTGCTTAAGTTTTAAGATGGGTAAAATAAATTAAAAAATGACTTAACCTGAAGGAATTTCTGGATAGAGAAAATTAGGTGTCATAAATTAGAGAAGAGAAAGAGATGGTTTTAATGGATAATTAAAACTAGACAGGACAATGAAAGATAGTTTATCAATACTAGCATTAGGAAGTGTTGGAATGATGTGTATATGGGCCTTACAAGGCAAAAGAAGATGGCAGCCTTAAAAATGAGATCTGCTTCTATGAGGATGGGTTAGAAATTTATTACTTTAATACAAATTTTAAATTGATGCCAGAGTTTTAAATAATAACAGCATTGTTGCACAAAATGTGGGTGTTTTTATCCTGCATTCGAACATTTGCTCTTAGTAATATGTTCTTTGAAACTGATAACCTAATTATGCAGATGTTCATTCTTGTATGCAGCTAAAAAAGAACCAGCCTAGCCACACTCAATGCCTGAAGATACCCTCCTTTTTAGAGGCCTTATTTGAAGGGCCTTAGATCCACTGGAATTGAAGATAGCAAAATCTCGGTGATTTAAAACACCAAAAATTTCTTTGCTGGTCATGCCTCATAGCCATTGTGAGTTGTCATTCTCAATGAGAGATTCAGGCTACTGGAGAAGGCTGATCTTAGAGGTGGTCAGTTGTCATAGTAAAGGAAAAGAGAATGTGGCAAAACATACTTTGAATCTTAGAGTTTCTACCCAGATATATTATGAATTATTGGCCAAAGCAAGTCACACAGCCACACTTACCATGGAAGGTGTAGAAAATAAAATCCTACTATGTGCTCTGAAGGAAAGAGTGCTGGAACATCTGTGAAATAGAACATTTGGGAAAAGTTTTAATGAATACCTAGAGCAGACTGTGGCTTAGGTCTTCAAAGCATGACCAGTAACCTTGACTTTGTATTTTTATGTGATGGAACTTACAAACTTTTCACAAGGAGCCTATTTTAAGTGAGCATTTCAGTGAAATGTTAAAAGCTATATAAGAAAGTTCATTTTTTACCGTTCATTTATAATCTTGAAAGTCATAATGCCTAACAAGTATACTAATAATAACAATAGCTAACATTTACTGAATACCGACTACATTTTGGGCACTATTCTAAGCACTTTACTTGTATTACCTAATTTTATCTCACAACAACCTTATTGAGAAGACACAATTATTATCCCAATTACAGTTAAGCAATTGGGGACACAAGTAATTTTTCCAAGGCTGTACAGCCAGTACATGGCAAAGTTAAAAATATCAAACCAAGCAAAATATTTCCAGAGTATGGCTGCTTAATCACTTATTATTTGCATAATTAATAGCAAATAAAAATAAATACACATTTAATTGAAAGAGCATTTTAGTAGCTGAGCAAATGAAACCAAATTACAATGATTTGATATTTCATTTTCATTGCTATCAACATTGCAACATTCACATACTTTTAATACCACTAGATGTTTTTACTGAACTGTTATATCACCTTTATCCATGACATAATCAGGAACTAGATATTAATATTTTAAAACACCACTATTAGATTTAAGTCTTTAATCCATCTTGAGTTGACTTTTGTATAAGGTGAGAGAGAACGATCCAGATTCATTCTTCTACATGCTTGCCAATTATCCTAGCACCATTTGTGGAATAGGGTGTCCTTTCCTCACTTTATGTTTTTGTTTGCTTTATCAAAGATCAGTTAGCTGTAAGTATTTGGCTTTATTTCTGGGTCCTCTATTCTGTTCCATTGGTTTATGTGCCTATTTTTATACTATAGTCACCATGCTGTTTCGGTGACTATGGCCTTATAGCATAGTTTGAAGTCGGTTAATACGATGCCTCCAGGTTTGTTCATTTCGCTTTGGCTATGTGGGCTCTTTTTTGGTTCCATATGAATTTTAGGATTGTCTTTTCTAGTTCTGTGAAGAATGACTTGAAACCATAAAAATTCTAGAACATCAAAAAAACCCTTCTAGACATTGGCTTAGGCAAAAACTTCATGACCAAGAACCCCAAAGTAAGTGCCACAAAAACAATGATAAATAGATGGGACTTAAACTAAAATGTCTCTGCACAGCAAAAGAAACAAGCAGCAGAGTAAACAGACAACCCACAGAGTAAGGTAAAATCTTCACAATCTATATATCCAACAAAGGACTAATATCCAGACTCTACAGGGAACCCAAACAAATTACCAAGAAAAAAAATCCCATCAAAAAATGGGTTAAGGACACGAATAGACAATTCTCAAAAGAAGATATACAAATGGCCAACAAGCATATGGAAAAATGCTCAACATCACTAATGATCAGGGAAATGCAAATCAAAACCACAATGCAATACCACCTCACTCCTTTAAGAATGGCCATAATCGCAATCATTAAAAAGTCAGGAAACAACAGGTGCAGGAGAGGATGTGGAGAAATAGGAACACTTTTACACTGTTGGTGGGACTGTAAACTAGTTCAACCCTTGTGGAAGTCAGTGTGGCGATTCCTCAGGGATCTAGAACTAGAAATTCCATTCGACCCAGCCATCCCATTACTGGGTATATACCCAAAGGACTATAAATCATGCTGCTATAAAGACACATGCACACGTATGTTTATTGTGGCATTATTCACAATAGCAAAGACTTGGAACCAACCCAAATGTCCAACAATGATAGACTGGATTAAGAAAATATGGCACATATACACCATGGAATACTATGCAGCCATAAAAAATGATGAGTTCATGTCCTTTGTAGGGACATGGATGAAATTGGAAATCATCATTCTCAGTAAACTATCGCAAGAACAAAAAACCAAACACCGAATATTCTCACTCATAGGTGGGAATTGAACAATGAGAACACATGGACACAGGAAGGGGAACATCACACTTCGGGGACTGTTGTGGGGTGGGGGGAGGGGGGAGGGATAGCATTGGGAGATATACCTAATGCTAGATGACGAGTTGGTGGGTGCAGCACACCAGCATGGCACATGTATACATATGTAACTTACCTGCACATTGTGCACATGTACCATAAAACCTAAAGTATAATAATAATAATAATAATAATGATAAAAGAAAAAAAAAAAAAAAAGAATGGCCATAATCAAAAGGTAAAAAAAAAAAAAAAAATAGATGTTGGCAGCAATGCAGTGAAAGGGGAACACTTTTACACTACTGGGAATGTAAACTAGTACAACCGCTATGGAAAACAATGTGGAGATTCCTTAATGAACTAAAAGTAGAACTACCATTTGATGCAGCAATCCCACTGCTGGGTATCTACTCAAAGGAAAAGAAGTCATTATACGAAAAAGATACTTGCACACACACGTTTATAGCAACATAATTTGCAACTGCAAAAATATGGAACCAGCCCAAATGCCCATCAATCAATGAGTGGATAAAGGAATTGTGAGATATACACACATACACACACACACACACATATACACACACACATACACACACACACACATATTCCATGGAATACTATTCAGCCATAAAAAGGAATGAAATAATGGCATTCACAGCAACCTGGATGGAGTTGGAGACCATTATTCTAAGTGAAGTAACTCAGGAATGGAAAACCAAACATCGTATCTTCTCACTTATAAGTCAGAGCTAAGCTATGAGGATGCAAAGGCATAAGAATGATACAATGGACTTTGCGGGCTTGGGGAAAAGGGTAAGAGGGGGTGAGGGATAAAAGCCTACAGACTGGGTACAGTGTATCTCAAGCAGCAGACAATTCCTCGGGTGATGGGTGCACCAAAATCTCAGAAATTACCACTGAAGAACTTATTCACATAACTGAACACCACCTGTTCCCCAAAAACCTATGGAAATAAAAAATAAATTAGTAAATTGAAAGAAAAGAAAACACTTTTTCTAAAGGAACTCACAGCACCAGAGGCATTTGATATTTTATGTAAAATTTACCTTATTGACTATAAGAGTCCAATTCCTTCAGATCAACGTAATGAACTATTTTTGCTAAACTACATACAGCCACCTGTACTCCTCCACTACTTTCTTCTGGAAATCACCCATTCCCATCCTCTGCTCCACTCTATCAAGATGGTAAACTCTAGACCAGTCATCTTGCACAAAGTGTCCCCTGGCTTCAGTTAATTGGTCCAGGAGAAGATATGTAGGCCAATCACCTCCCATGACCTGTCCTGGCTAGCAGATTGGTTCTAGGGTAAGCATAGGATCCAAGCTGACCACTTAGGGTCCTTCACCAGGGATTTGGCCGATGAAAACAAGGAAGGTCAATCTCTTCCCAGGTGACTGAAATTATAAATGAAAAACTCAGATAGGTTCTGTTAACAGCCATGTTTCCTTCCCATGTGAGCAGAGTACGCCAGTTGAGAGAGTGAGAAAGAAAGAAATGAAGTACAAAATAAAGACACAGAAAGGCAAAAGGTGAAGTCAGAGGTCTGCTGAACATTGGCAGCCCAGCCCCACTTCTGCTCTTGAGATCTTTAAGACACCACAGCATCTCTGCTTCAACCACTGTTACTTGGCTTTCTATCATTTGCAACCAAAATAGTTCTAACTAATGTAATCAATTTCTCAAATTCTTTATCCAACTGGAGTATTAATTAAAGATTTAAAAAAGAACATATGTGCAATCATGGTTCTTATGATTCACCAAATGAAAGAAAGTGATCAAAACTGAACAGAAGGTTGAAGGGATTCCATGATGGATAATTACTCATATAATGCGATCACAAGAAAAGGGGTAATTCCGAGTTTTCTCTAATTTTTGCCTGTGTTGGCAAAAGGATGAAGCCAGAATCCACATGGTATCTACTGGTTACAAAGAAAGGAGCAATAATGGGATAAAAAATAATTTGAAGTATGCTATCAAATGAGCTGAAACCCAATTTCTGCATCCCTGATGGGTGGCCAAATTTTAGGGACACCCCTTTTCCAAAGCTCTCTTGTAACATTCTCATACCTTTGAGATTCTGATAGGATCCTATCTTCCTGGGAAGAATTAAAAAATAAATTCCTCCTCAAGACATTGATTATGGAAATGGTCATCAGAATTCCTCTCCATGATCATGAGACACTAGAATTTGGAGGGGGGCCAGCTTCACTTAAGAAGGTGATCTTCTAATCCCCTTCTCTTTTAACCCCCTAAATTCTCCTGATAGCCATTTTGACAATGTTTCCAACTGAACAGGTTTTTAAAGTAAAAGAAAATCATATTATATCATCATTATCAATTCAATCAATCCTTAAGTATTTGATGGGAATGAAATGTGAATTATGTCAAGCAGCAGATAATTACAATTTAACTCTTAAACTAGTTTATTTGCTTTGTGGATTTCCCAAGATCTCTTCCCCACCATCATACCACAGGATTCTAGGTTATAAAAGAAGTATCAAGTTGGAAGAAACTTGGTGCTAGGAATAGAAGAGAAGAGTTTTGACTGTCAGTAAATATGGGACTGGGTATATCTCAATATCAAATATACATTATTTTTAGGTAATCCGTCTGTCTTTTTATGTGGATAACTAAATAATTACTAGAACTAGCTTTGTAATGCAGTTATATACTCAGACATATACATACACATGCACACCTTCACCAAACTGAGAAAAGCTTCTTTTTACGTTTGACTATCTATTGGTACACTTTAGTAAGAAATGATATGAAACAAGAGAAAATGCTAGCTCCTATTTTATGAGGAAGAATTCTATCTTAGCCTGGATTCCCCCAAAGCAGAGCCTGAGGCAAAAACTTCCTTGCAGATAGTTTATTTTTGAATATGCTTCCCAGGAAGCAAGTGTACAGGACAGGGAAAGCAAAATAGGAAGCAGGCAAAGCTGATACAGGGATGTATTCCTGAGTTGGCCACTACTATGAGCAGCCAGTGCTTGATCTACCAGGACGTGCCAGAGTCTTATGACCTGCATCTCAGAAGTGTCCATCCTGGGGACAAAAGAGGGAAGCATTTATCTGTCTCCTCCTTTCTCCCACTCAAGGATTTACTCCTCTGAAGTTTTAGAAATTTGAATATCTGTAAGTATGGAGCAGAATTCCATGTCTGTGGCAAGAGCAAGCCATAAGGCATGAAACTAGAGGTATACGGCCATGGCATGAGCGCATTGCAAGTCTCAGTCTAATTGTACCTGCATGAAGCAGATTCAGTTCTGCAGGAACTAGCAGTCATAAAAGTAGCTTGGTTAAGAAGTAAACCTGAGAAATAGACAAAGTTGTTCAATATAAATTAAAAAGGTTAAAATGAATCAAGAGATTCATTTCAAGACAGCTGTTAGGAATTTATCTTATGTCAAAAATGCCATACCTCTGCTCGCAAACATGCACCCATCATCACTGTGTTAACTAAAGAGGGAAGAATAGTTTTCTCTGTATCATCCCTGCCACCAGAGAAAAATGTAGCAGCTCTCATCTAGCACAAGCTTTTAGCATCTGAGAGTGACAAAGACAGATGGCATATTTCTGAAATATAATTTGATTGTTTGGTGGGGACTTGAAAGAGTATCTTGGGTTCAACAAATACAAGATCATACATGGCTAAAAAATATTCAGCAGCAAACTAAAAACAGAATTTAAACGCTCTTGGGTAATTATCATTTTGCATGAAAAGCAACTAACAGTCTCCAGGTCAAACCATCCTCAAGGCTTAAAAGCAGGAAGGCTCCCATGGGTTTGGCTTAAAATGATCCATGGACCTCATATTTATGTGCATACCCCATAAGAGAGGTACAAAATTAGACAATGTACCCTATACAAAAAGGAGAATTTGTCTTAAGACAAAATCCACTCAGAGCCTCAATGTACAGAACAAAGATGTGACCAAAAGAAAGTTTTAAAAATTGTACGTCTTTGCATTTATTCATTTGATCCTTGCTAGTCTTGGCATAAGCCATGACTCTCTGTGAATGAGCCGCTAGAGGAAATTGGGCTATGGTGTTCAGGAAAACAAAGCAACTGGCCGACTTAAGAGAAAGGATTATAGTTCCCATAGGATTCCCATGGGAATTTGAGGCTAAACTCTTGGCTTGTTTCACTGCAGACAAATATTTCATATATAGTGATCCAAAAGCTCTCCTAGTTGACTCACCAACTTGAACCATGAGCGTCTACCCCAGGTGAGTCCACATTCCTCAACAGGCTGACCACACACTGGAGACCACAAGATTCACTGCCAAGTGGGCAGCAAATGCCAATAATGTCAGGCTAGTAGGCAGAATTTCCATGGAGAAAGTACTTTATAAATGCTAATGTAATTATCTTAAAAAGTTAACCTGAAGTTTTAAAAAAATTGTCCTCATTAATCATATTCACTATTAAGACTAAGCCATGAGGCTTAATGCCTTGGGAAAGGAGGCAGAGCCACCTAGAACAAAGATGTCTGCAGATGAACAGGAAGGAGGAAATGCCTTAGGGGGCATCCCCAACAGAGAGGGCAGGTCATACCCTATCTGGAGGGGAAAAAAGATTGAGAAGGAAAGAATGTAGGAGGAAGGGTTTGCTTGGTCTCATAAGGGGCCAGTGCTCCCATCCCTCTGCTCCTTAGCTCAGGCAGCAGGAGTGGACGATGAAAGGATAGAAATACAAGATAGAGAGAAGGTAATAAAAACAGGATTCAGACATGCCCACAGGCCAATGAGGGGCACAAAAATTGTAGCCGAGAGTAAAGATTACCAGGCCATGGAAAAGTAACTCCATGGGGTGGACATGGGCCATGGAGTGGACATCCTGGGCAAGGACACTGGATAAGGCTTAGCTGAGACTTGAGAGCTGAGGACCTAGGAGAGGACCTAGGAGAGGACCTGTTCTCCTAGCAAGGCCTAGGAGAACCTAGATAGAACTGAATCAGCAACAGTCCTAGCCATCAACTTCTGCAGTTGAAGCCAGCAGGGTATCCAGGGAACAGCAAGAGCATAAAGCCCTCTTCTCCCCTCTGCCACAAGGATAAATGAGCTGCCCTCTATGTCGAGATACTGTGTCGTCCAGGGAAGAAACTCTGAGAGCTTGAATATGCATATAAAATGAGACTGTTACCATTAATTGGCACATTTTAAGTTCCCTGGCCAGCCTCTAGTGAGATGCAGACTTGATGGCCAAGTGAAATAAATTATAGAAAATAATAGTATAATACATGCACACCTGAATTGTGTCTTTCAGAATAAGTTACGCTGAGGTCATAAACTGTGTCAAAATCTCAGTAGCTCAATACAATATGTTATTTCTTGCCCATAGAAGATGTGTATCTCACATTAGCAGGTCTACAGGTGGGGACTCTCTGCTCCATATTGTCCTCACTCTAGCACCTGGACTATTGGAGTCTCTGTCATCTAGAATATCTCAGCTTCTGATAGCAGAGGAAAAGGAGTGGTGGGTCATAACACCAACACATAACACCATAAATACTTTGGTTCACACATCACTTTTGCCCACAACCCAGGGGCCAGACTAGTTACATGACTCCATCCAAACAAAAGATGGAAAGGAAAGAGTAACCTCCCCTGAGCTGAGAAGAGAAGTGAACAGGATAGGGTAAGCACTAAAAGCCTCTACCACATAAGCCAGAGACTTACCCTACTACATAAATTATTATTCTGTTTGAGAGTTTGAGTTACACAAAATTCACATGATCTCCCAGCAATCAAAACGTAAGCTCTCCACCTCTGACCCAGGTCGTCTTCCACCTCTGACCCAGGTCATCTCCCACCTCTGACCCAGGTCATCTCCCCACCTCTGACCCAGGTCATCTCCCCACCTCTGACCCAGGTCATCTTCCACCTCTGACCCAGGTCATCTTCCACCTCTGACCCAGGTCATCTTCCACCTCTGACCCAGGTCATCTTCCACCTCTGACCCAGGTCATCTTCCACCTCTGACCCAGGTCATCTTCCACCTCTGACCCAGGTCATCTTTTTCTTTTTTCTTTTCTTTTCTTTTTTTTTTTCTAAACTTATCTTGGAACTGGTCTGGACTTCCTCATCCCTAACCCAACCCCCCACTGCTACTTTCCTTCCAGCTCTTTTCAACAGTGCCTCCATGAGGTGATCCATTCCTAGGAAAACTAACTTCTCTATCCTTAGTTCTCTCACTTTCCCCGACCCCCAAATACTTCCCAGCCTTTATCAAGTCAGCCTGGACCCTACAATGCTCTCATAGCACCCACCTTGACCTTGGATGCCTCTGCTCCTGCAACCACTCAAACAGCCAAATCCCAACACTTGTAGGAACTTGAAAGTCCAATGTTCCAGTATACAGAGGCTGATAAAAATCAATCGATAAAGCTCTGCCTTAGCTGTATGATACTTTGAAAACTGCAAAACTCTGGTCCATTCGAACTGCATTAAGCATTGAGATCAACATTAATATTTTATGACCTAGGCACTCTTTATTTTTAAAAAGCTTTCTTCCTGCTTGGTGTCATCTTGTTCAAGAGGATTAGTAGGGAGCCTAGAATTTCCTCTGATGGGACTGTATATGGGCAAAGCCAGAAACATCACCCTGATGTTTCCACTCATAGTATATTCACTACTTGGGAATTAGAAATCATGTCAAATATTAATAATTCCCCAAATTTTATTCACATATTTGTGTTCACTTTGTCCTGAACCTTTATAACACCAATAATGTCAATCATTTTTCTCTCAGTCTTTATCTAGAAATTCTGAATCTTTTCAGTTTGTCATCTAACAGAGACCAAACCACCCATCACTTCTAAAAATGGGTCCATGGTACTGACTTTGTATGTGGAGAAAGACAAGCTTGTTTCCCTAGATCTCAATCTACAGAGATAAAGGCTATGATTTAGTCTGGTTCTCTTTACGCATGCCTTGAGGGAAATTGGTAGATGTTAAGCAAAGGATATGGTAGGGGAATTTACTAGTGTTTGGTCAGCTTTATAGGAGAGCTTCTCTCTGCTCTCCTGTGGGTGATACCTGCGCACTCTCAAGGGCTTTCAGTAATTGTTTGCATCTCCACAATATGTCACTTCCTTGTGCCCCTGTGAGAAGCTTGTCATACAGCAACACTCTGTACAAATGCTGTCCTAATGAAACAGCGAACCTGAGATACAGACAGACCTTTTGCAAAGCAGCATTTTCATGGTCTGCAGAATAGGAATCCAAAAATTAAAAAAAAAATTTAGAAAGGATATTTCTAAAATCAATGTAAAAGTTCTTACCTCACCCAGTCTCTCAGAGGTGTTTATCTCCTCTCTACTTCCCAGGCAAAAGACTGCAAATCTAACAGTTTATGCTCCTGATAGTCACTAAATCTTTGGCAGATTATATTTTTGCAAAGATGGCTGTGCCAATCTGTATATCCCATCTACATGCTCTGCTTCCAATGTGGTTGATGCTCGTGCCACTGAAATGTGGAACCTTTATTGCTTCCACTGAACCTGGGTGAGCTTGAGACTGCCCCTACCAATTGAGGACAGCAGAAGCGATGCTGTATGACTTCTGAAGTTAGGCCATACAAAGCACACAGTGCCCCACTGGCTCTCCTTTAGGGCACTCACCCTTGGAACTAACCCTTTAGGGCACACTCACCTTTGGACTAACTCGCAGCATGGTGGCAAACTAGTTCAAACTAGTCCATGCAGACAGACCACATTAGAAGCCCACGTGGAGAGGAACTGTGGCTCCATTTGGCACCTAGAAGCAGCTGCTGGTCTAGTGAGTGAGTGAACCTTCAGATGATTCTAGTGCATAGCCCTCCTGTCTTCCATCTGATGACCAGGCATTGTGGAGCAGGACAAGCCATTCATGCTGCGCCCATCCCAAATTCATTATCCACAGAATTACAGAGTATAATAAATGTTTTATTCCATTAAATTTTAGGGTGATTTGTTATGCAGCCACAGTAACTGGAACAAAACATTTCCGGGTATTTTATCTCTCGTTTCATCTTTATATGACTCTTAGGGTGACTTTTTCAAACAACCTGAAAATTATATGATTGCATCTAGGATAGTGGGAGGATAATTTCTGTCCATTCACTCAACAAAATAGGATTTTTCTTCTCCAGTTATAAAATGAAGGCAGTTCTCAAGGTCACAGATTAACAAAACAGTCAAAATGTTTCTTCTCTTTACTTTTCACAAAAGCGCAGAAGTTTTTTGAAATAAATTCTGTTCCTCACATTGATAAAGCCCTAGAGTCCAAAGGAAATATTTGTTTTTGTGCCTCCTTGGCTTCCTCTTAACCTACAAAGAGTTGAACAGTGGAGAGTACTTTCAAAAAGAGACCAACTATAACTTCAGTGCCCAATAATCTGTGAGAGATCTGGAACAAGTGGCCTGCAGGGCTGGTTTTCATCCTAAAGATAAAATGATAAGAACCTGTTTAGTAAGGAAAAGAGTGAATGAGTAATAAGCTAGAAATGTAATAAAAATATTAAATGGTAGTAAGAATAAAAGCTCTCCAATAACTTTTGTGAAAACCTGAGTGACAGTTTTTATTTTAATTTACATTTTATCAGTTCCAAAGAGACTCTAACTGGACTTTCCTTTTCTGTCAACACACCCCGACTCTAGGTATGCTTATCTAGCCTTTAGCTTTGAATCTCTCTTTTCTGACAATTCCTCAAATTTGCATCTTCAGCCCAGACTTTGTTCCAGACACTAGACTCATATATTCATCCACCTACCCAACATCTCCACTTTATGTCTAACAGGCATCTCCTATTAACTTGTCCAAAAATGGATCCTGTTGTTCCTTCCCAGACCTGTTCTTCTCCCTGCCTTTCCCATCTCAGTTGATAGTGATTCCATCCACTGACTCAGGACAAAACCCCTGACATCTTGGTCACTCTTTCACAAACCCCAACCCATCTGTCAACAAATCCTATTGGCTCGAGCCTCAAGTCATATCTAGAATCCAACCACCTCCCATGACCTCTTCTACTACTAATCTGGTCTAAACCAACACGATCTTTTGCCTATGTTACTGCAACAGCCTCCTACCTGGTCTCCCTGCTTCCAGCCTTGCCTTCCTATGGTCCATTCTCAACCCCGAAGCCAGAACGATCCTTTAAAAAATATGAGTCAAATTAATGTGCTTTCTCTGCTCAGAATTCTTTCATGGCTTTGCATCTCACTTACAATAAAAGCCAAATTGTTTTAAATGTCAAATAAGGCCCTCCATGATTGGCCCCTTTCACGCCCCACTTATTCTTCTTCCCCGGCTCACTGTGCACTAGGGTCACTGGCTTCCTGACTATTCCTATAAGATGCTTCCTGACGTAGTGCTTTTGGACTTGCTCTTCTCTCTGCCAGGAACACACCCTCTCCCAATCCGCTCCACATCTGTGTGGCTCATTCCTCACGTCCTTTACCTTATCATTTCCCCAAATTAATTAAGGCCTTCCCTCACCACCCAATTTAGAAGAATAAATACCATGTTCTGTCATTGCAGGTTCCTCTTCCCTATATTATTTTTCTCCAAAGTACTTATTGTCCCCAACATTAAATAAGTAAACGGACCTGTTTGTTCATTCACTTATTGTCCATCTTCCCCATTTAGAATGTAACTTCCATTAGAGCCGGAATTTTTTGGTCTATTTTGCATATTGCTATATTTCCAGTGCCCAGAATAGTCTCTAGCATATATAAATGGCCAAAACAGCACACACCTTTTCATGAGTAAGTGAACAACAAAGGAGCCATTGGACCATAGTCAATTCACAGCCAAGCACTACCTGAGCAGGCAACAGAAAACATATGGAGAGCTTTGGAGAATGCACACATCTGTCCAGCCTGTTCCTGTTTCCCCAAGTTGTACTGGAAATTCTCCTGGGTGCAGAGCAGTGGCAGCAAATTTGAGGGTCTTTGGTCACCCTTGTCTCTGCCTCAGGGGATTGATTCATCATTGCCTCATTAAAAGTGCAAGCTTTGGTGTCAGAGTCTGGCTTCATTGTCTACTAACTCTTTGGGAGATTCTGGACAAGCTAGCCACATTGAGTTTTGGTTTCCTTATCTGTAAAATAAAGATAATGCCAGCTATTTTTCATAGGAAATGCAATGAAGATTAAGTGAGCTAATACACAGAAATAAAGGGTAAATAAATATAAACTGTAATTGTATAAGAGAAAAACCTTGACTTGATCCTACTAAGCACCGACAGTCATATGTTCTTTGTAATTGATGGATACATGCTCAGTCACAAATGGACAAACGACAGGTTGGTTACTACTATAAGATTTATTGGCCTAAAAGAGGAGGGAATTGACAATTTTTTAGTGCCCACAAGTGGGGTTACTTCGCATACATGATTTTATTTCATCCTAATAAAAAATACTTGTGAGGTAAATATAACGATCACTTTAAAGTGATGTGTGGTTCAGAGAGTTTAAGTAACTTGCCAAAACTCACATGGTCATGTAGCTAAGAATTACAAAGCCATTTCCTAAACACCAAGCCATTCTTTCAGACTTTTAAAATTAACCTCTCTACCCATGATTTTTCAATGTGTTAAAGACAGGTATTCTACATAAAATGTAAATGGAAGGAACATTATAGTAGAAAGTAAAACAAAAAAAAATTAGTAGAAAATAGGAAAAGTCTTATACAAAAGAATACATGCTGTATGATTCCATTTACATGAAATTCCACAACAGAAAAAAGTAAGCTATAGTCATAAAATCAAAATAGTGATTGCCTCATGTGGATGTTTTGGGGACTGGTTGGGAAAGGGTGAAAGGAACATACTGGTGAGATAGAAATCTCATGTATCTTGATAGTGGGTTACATGGTGTATGCATTTGTCAAAATTCATCAGACTGTATACTTAAAATTTGTGTTTCACTGTAAATAAATTGCATTTAAAATTTACAAGTTTAAGTCAGAAAGAAAAATGAATTTTAGACTTGGAACCCAACTGAAAAATAATATCACTGTTTATTGTGATGATGGAGGTTTGGAAATCAAACTCATCTTTGAGATAAAGTGAAGTACACAACATTAAGTAACTTTTATGTTCCATACAACCGGGAGTGATGGAGCTTGGATTCAAACTCAGCCACATGATTTACCACCTCAATACAGCTGTCTCTGAAAAGGACTTGTCATGACAATGATAAAGCTGAAAAGGGAAGATTTTGGTTCATTTGTTACAAATATATACCAAGTTTTCAGCCTCAGTGTCATGTGGATAAAGAGAATATATGAATCCTAAGTAGCCCATCTAGACTTTATTCAAAGAGGTACCTTAATAGGAAATTACAAGGAAAGCTAATAATCTGTAGAACCATAGGGGTAGATAGAAAAATGAGATTTTGACTCCTAAGCCCCAAAACATTTATTTCTTTATATTCATATTTGACCTCACTTAAATAAAAAATATTAGTCTTATCTTTACAGGAATAAATGAAGTAAACATACGGCTTTGAACTGTAACAAAGAATGAACTTTATATTGAATAACCACCATAACCTAGATTAACTCATTTCAAATGAACTCCATTTAAAACTAATGTGGAAGCTTTAACCATATTGTATACGGCCTATTTTTAATGCATCTCTCTATAGACAGTACTTTTTATTTAAGAGAGAGAAGCAAGAAAAAAGTATTCCAGAATAGTTAGGAGCCTTATGGCACGTTATTTCCCAATAGTCCTTTTATTTAATGATTGAATTCTCTTTATCTTCCTTAGTAAGGCAAAATCCTAGGCAATTTTCATTCATACAACCAAACAGTACATAGTCAACTTAGCAAGCAGAGGGTTGCAAAAAGCAACTCTATGGATCAGGTAAGACATTAACCACCATGAAGAAACCACAAAAAATAAATAACAGAATCTTGCTTACCACACAGGCTTCTAACTGTAAATACTTTCTTGATATTTATCTCGAATGAGACAATAAACAGAAAGACCTCTAAAGAGAAAAGCATTGATTTGGGTATAACTTTTATTGAAAGTTACATAATATAATTGATGGTAATACTGAAGAATCTAATTGGTGCATAGAAGCCAAAACTTCTGCAAAAACCCTAAACTACATTTCACAGGCGTTCAAGTCTTTTATAGGAGACCTTAGAACAGTGCTGCCCACCTAGACCTTTCTGTGATCATGGAAATGTTCAGTATCTGCTCTGTCCAACACAGTAGCTGTTAACCACATGTGGAGTTGAGCACTTGAAATGTGCCTCCTGTGACTGAGGAACTAAATTTTAAATTTTATTTAATTTTAATTAATTTAAATTTACCTGCATGTGACTAACAGCTACTATATTGGACAGTGCAGCCTTACAATAGTTTCAAAAAAAATAGATAAACATTCAAAACTGAACTAATCTTTTTTTAAAAAAGCCCTGCTTATTCTGCCATTTCCCAAACTGACTTCTGAACATTAGACTTATGTCTGTATGGTTTAAAAAATCTTATTGGTTGTAGATACCTGCCGTTCCCGAGGGGGGATCTTACAGCCATGTCTGATAAAAGTTTGCCCATAATAATAAAATGGATTGTGACATCCAGAAACACTCTCACTCCTTCCCTTGACCCATGAGATTCCCAGAGCATAGCCTACAAAGTTGATGTATACCTTTATCTAATTCTTGGATTTTAAACCAAGAAAATAACAAGGTTTCCTGGTGGGTTTCTTAAGAAAAACTAAAATAAAAAGGTCTGACAGTCTGGCCTCCCTTTGGCAAGAACTTATTTCTCTTACTAGCACATTTCTTCCATGTGGTTTGCTCTGCCACATACTGTAATGCTACAGCATTATAATCCTCTAGATTTCTACCATCTTCCAAATAAATGTAGTCATTGGTGGAAACCAATCGTGGAATCTATGTAGTGAAATTCACTTCAACTAACCAAAGCATTAAGCTTTGATTATGAACAAGGCCATAAATGTAGCTAGAGATAGAATGTGGATTTCATGTAATCCACTAGTAATAACTGCCAGAAGCAGTTGTTAATAAATTAATAATGTCCTGAGATGCCTTGATGTACATTTAGGCTTAGTGGAAAATCATATTGTAATCATATAGTAATATCTTCCATGGGCTCACAAATGGGGATTTGCAGCTTCTGTGCTGTGTATCTCCCATCCCTCTAGAAGGCAATGTAAGGATACACAATTGAGTAAAACAGAATCTAAACATATTTGCCATTAAATATCCTACAATGGAGCATGGTAGGTACAATAGGAGCACAGAGATAATAGAGATCAGTTGCAATTGGAAATATTGTGAATGGCATCACGGAAGAGGTAGCATTTCAGCTGGGTCTCCAAAGAATGGTGGATTGAGGAATAAATAAGGACAGCAAAGGCATTGTCAGCAATAACAGACACAGGAATGCACAGCATGTCAGAGAAGGGCATATGTTGTGTGACAAGGGCAGAGAGGGATTACACTAAAAGATAATACTGAAAAGGTAACATGGAGACAGATCCCAAAGGCACTGCATGCCATGCTTCGGAGATTGTTTTGTAGCGATAGGCAGCCAGCAAAGTTTTTGAGCAAAGTTCTAGCATGGTCAAATCTGTATTTCAGGAAGATAAGTTTGGCTGCCATGAGCAGGATGGATAGGTGAAATAAGATGTCAAAGGTAACATGTTATTCTATTAATTTATTTGTAATATGAGCTTCACAAATTTCCAAATCTGGGTTGAGAAGCCTTACTATTCAATTACTGTTGGTTGCTATTTCAACAACTATTTTTTCTTCTTTATTAGTTTATAAAATCTTAATCTTGTTCAGACAGCAAAATGAACAACAAAATTCACCTTACTTTAAAGACATCTTACCTCAGAAAGATAAGGGCCTTTCACCTTACCTCAAAAGTTGAATCATTATTGGCCTATAAAATCCATTGCCCAGCCAGGGCAGGCACAGTGGTTTATGCCTGTAATCCCAGCTCTTTGGAAGGCTGAGGCAGGAGGACTGCTTGAGGCCAGAAGTTCAAGATCAGCCTGGGCAGCACAATGAGGCTCTGTCTCTACAAAGAATTCAGAAAATATTAGTTAGCTGTGGTGGTGTATACCTGTAGTCCTAGCTACTAGAGAGCCTGAGGTGGGAGGATCGCTTGATGCTAGGAGTTTGAGGTTGCAGTGAGCTATGATCACACCACTGCCCTTCAGCCTAGGGACGGGTGACACCATGGCAAGCAAGCAAGAGAAAGAAAGAAAAGAAAAGAAAAAAGAATCCATTGCCCTTTGCTAGTGATGATTTGGGAGAGTCTCATTTCTGGCCAAAGAAACATTAAGTGAAGTCTTCTGGAAGGACTTTGGATATGGCTTTTCCCCCTGATAAAATAATAAATGGAAAAGAGACCTATTCCTTCTTACTGCCTAGAAAACACCTATGTGAGGATGAGATATCTGGAGCAGTGGCAGCCACCTTGCAACCATGAGACAACAAACTAAGGTAGAAAACATAACACATAGGAAAATGGCAGAAGGAAAAGACAACAAAAATATGGGTCCTTGATACACATATATTTTATATATATATACAATATATATATTATATATATATAATATATATACTATATATATATTATATATATATTATATATATAATATATATATATAATATATATATAATATATATATATAATATATATATATAATATATATATATATTCCTTGGCAAAAGGAAACACCTAAGCTTTGTAAGCTTTAACCCATATTCACCCTGGCTCTTTGCTTGGCAGCATTTTTCTGACCACAATGCAAGGAGATGAAATGTGAGCTAAGAGCATCAGAGAGAACAAAGGGCATTAGAGAGAATAAAGTTGTCTGCCTGCGAAGTAGGTGGGGGAAAGTCTGTGTGGGTCTTCCTTGGGTTATTGGTTGAAGGCTAGGCTGCACATGTCTGGGGAAAGACCCAATGATATCTAATAGAGAGTGGCTGCTACAGGGATGTAAACTGAAGTTTGAATTAGTCAAGGTTCTCCAGAAGACACAACAAATAGGATGGATAGATAAATAGGTAGATGGATGGATGGATGGATAGATAGATAGATAGATAGATAGATAGATAGATAGATAGATAAAGAGGAGGTTATTTGGAGAATTGGCACACACAATTCTGAAGTCTGAGAAGTCCCATAACAGGCTATCTACAAGCTGGAGATCCTAGGATGCCATTAGTATGGCTCAATCCAAGCCTAAAAGCCTTAGAACCTGGGGGGCCACTGGTGTAAATACTGGAATCCAAAAGCTGGATAAGCCTGGAGTTCTGATGTCCAAAAGCAAGAGAAGAGTATATCCTAGCTCCAGGAGGACAGAGACCAATTTATCTTTTCTCCGTTTTTGTTCTATCCAGGTCCCCAGCCAACTGGATTGTAACACTCCTTCCCCTACCACACACACACACACACACACACACACACACACACACATTTAAAGTATATATCTGAAAGAATCGAAAGCAAGGACTCGAGCATATATTTGTACATTTGTGTTCATGGAAGCATTATTCACAATAGCCAAAAGGTGGAAGCAACCTGTGTTGCTTCCATCAATAGATGGTAATTCAATATTGTTGCATCCGTCAATAGATGAAAGGATAAATAAAATATGGTATATACATACAATAGAATATTATTCAGCCTTAAAAAAAAAAGAAATCCTGGCTGGGCGCAGTGGCTCATGCCCATAATCCCAACACTTTGGGAGGCCAAGGCAGGCGGATCATCTGAGGTCAGGAGTTCAAGACTAGCCTGGCCAATGTGATGAAACCCCATCTCTAGTAAAAATGCAAAAATTAGCTAGGGGTGGTGGTGGGTGCCTGTGATCGCAGCTACTCGGGAGGCTGAGGTAGGAGAATTGCTTGAACCCAGGAGACAGAGTTTGCAGTGAGTCAAGATCACGCCACTGCACTCCAGCCTGGGCAACAGAGTGAGACTCCATCTCAAAAAAAAAAAAAAAAAGAAAAAAAAGAAATTCTGACACATTCTATAACATGGATGAATCTTAAAGACACCATGCTAAGTAGAATATGCCAGCTACAAAAGAACAAATGCTGTATGATTCCTCTTATACAAGGTCTTATAATAGTCAAAATCATAGAGAAAGAAAGTAAAATGGTAGTTGCCAGGGTTGAAGAATTGGGAAGTTTGTGTTTCATGGTACAGTTTCAGCTTAGGAAAAAAACCATTCTGGAGATGGGGTGTGGGTGAGGGTTGCACAAAAATGTAAATGCACTTAATTCCACTGAACTGTACATTTAAAATGGTGAAAATGATAAGTCTTGTTTTACATATATTTAGCCACAAAATCTGGCACTTATAGTAGCACTAAAATGTGATTGTGCATCTATATATAATTAAATATATATGTATGGAATAAATTCAGCAAAGACATATATACCAAAACCTACAAAACATTGCTGACAGAAATTAAAGAAGACCTAAGTAAAAGCAGTAAAAAGAATAATGTTGGAACCTCATCCTACCTGATTTCAAAACTTATTATAAAGGTACAGCAATCAAGACAGTGTGGTATTGGTAGATACAAAAATAGATTAATGGAACAGATTAGAGAGTCCAGAAATAGACCACACATTTATTATACTCAATTGATTTTGAACAAGGAAGTTAAGGTAATTCAATGCTGGTAAATCTGAGTAAGTAGTTTGAAAAATATTAACATTAGCTGAATTATAAACCTAAATGCAAAAGCTTCTAGTGTCTGCAATGCCAAGGAGAAGGATATGAGTCCTAGTTATCTAGACCCGGTCAAGACAAAAATAACTATCCTAAGTTTCAACAGCCATAACTATCAGCACCAAACATGAGCAGAGCACCCAGGGATACAGCCTGAAGCTCAACTGCAAGTGGCAGCTGGGACCAAGCACTCTCTAGCTAAGACCAGAGACGATCCAAGAGAAACTGAAGGGACACCTTTTTCTCTCTGAGACTATCATGCCACACAAGTGACATTTTTTCTTTATTATACCCAAGTAGCATTTTGGAGAGGAAAAGAGGGATGAAGAAGAAATCTGAGATGCTGAGCATTTACATGAAGGGGCCACATGCTAGAATAACAGAAATGGCTACTGCCATCCCTTCTTTGAATCTATGCCCCTTGTAACATGACTTTGCAGCTCCTCCCATTGGGCAAATAATCCAGCAGACTGAATAGCAAGAGCAAAGGCCCTAAGGCAAGAAGGAGCTTGGCTGTGTTGAAGAAACACAGAGAAGACCAGTGTCGCTGAGAAGAGGGTCAGGGGAGTGATAGAAGGCGAAGTCTGAGAGGTAAGACAGCAACAGAACACATATAGCTATAACACATATAGCCTTTCAGACTAAGAAATCCCCTGTTCACAGTAGAACAATCAAAACGTAAACTATGGTAGCCTGCTCTCCCACCGTGTACAGCTGGACCTATTGTTAAAATATTAAAATGCTTTCATTCCAGTTGGTAAATAGCTATTGTGCTGATCTCCCCAAAGTGTCCCAACAGTCCTGGCCAATGAGGCCCCTCCACCAGGACACAAAACCTCCCATGATCCTATAATTTAAGGATTCAGGGCACATAGAGGCCTCTAACATTCTGATCAAGTGTCATGGTCGTATAAGTGATTAAGGATTTCCAACATCACTCCCAGGCAAAAGGCAGAGCATTTTTTTATCTACATCTTAATGAAATTCTATACAAGCATTAATTCATTTAATGAATAAATATTCGTTAAACTCCAACTATGGGTCAGGAGGTATTACAGGCATTGAGGACGAGTGAGAGTAAACAAACCAGTTTCTGCCCTCACAAAGCTCAGAGTGTAGCATTCAGGCAAATTATTGCCTTCAGGTAGCAACTTTTAGGCAGTGGTTCTCAACTTGGATTCCAGAATGCCAGCTGGGTTTGGTGGCTCATGCTTGTAATCCCAGCACTTTGGGAAGCTGAGGCAGGAGGATCACTTGAGGTCAGGAGTTTGAGATCAGCCTGGGCAACATAGCAAGAGCCCATCCCTACAAAAATTAACAATAAATAGTTAAAAAGTACTGATGCTTGGGTCCCATTCCCAGAGGGTCTGATTTAATTGCTCTGAGGTGTGGCCAGGACGTTGGAAGTTTTTTAAGTTCCCCAGGTGATTCAATGTGCAACTAGGGCAAAGAACCTCTCTCTTAGAGAGTTGTGATCTGATGTGGATAACAGATTGAATTTTTAGTAGAATCTACAGATGTAAACCAAGAGTTAAATTTTCACTGCATGTTAACTAATAAAAAAAAATCAAAATGAAAGTGATTTCTTTAAAGATATTTGTCAAAGAATGCTAAAGGCTGTCTTTGGAGAAAGGTATTCTGTTAAAATGGCAGTCCCGACCCAACATTAGACCAGCCGACTAATTGTATTCTGCCAATATATAGCAGAACTCTGGGCTTTTTGAAATTGAATTCCTCAAGAGAAGGAATTTTAAATATGAACTCTCCTCTTACACCCCCTCCCTCCTGACTAGTATATTCTCAAACTGCATTCCCCACCCAAAACTAGCTATCAGCCTGAGGAATAGGCACATGCTGAGAACTCCATGCCACGGGTAAGGATGCCAGCCCCAGGGGTCAAGAACCAAGACCCAGGGTATTGAGACCACTTTTCAGATGCATTTCTTTACTCTCTGTTTTCCAGTTGCTTCCCTAAGCTGCTCATCAAGTGGCAAATGTTCGAGATGAAATAGAATCAGAAATACCTCCAAAAGGTTTGACCCAGTGGAGAGTCCATGGGAACTGCGGGGAGGGAAACATACCTCAAATGCTGGGTTGCAGCATAAGTATTTTCTAGATTGACTGGGTCACAGAGAGGCAGCAAAGCACATTCTAGGGCAACAAATATGCTCAGTGCTAGCTCTTGCTTATTCATTCTAATGAAGGGGAACAATGATGTGGGCTTTCCAAAATAGTGGCTGCTTTTAATGAGTGGTTTGGCTTTGACTCTGGAAATCACCACTAGGTAAATCATAAAAGCACCCAGCAAGTCTGAGCATATTTCAGCTGGGCAGTGTGGAATGTGGCCAGGAATGTGAGAGAGAATGTGACTTAGGATTTCAAAATTCACTGGAAAAAAACTCACAAAACAGAAACATTTCAGTGGAAATAACAGAGTCCTATATTATGATTTAGACAACAGGAATTCTTGCCTGTGGTCTATTGTGACCAAGTGTGTCACCCGAGGTAAGTAACTTTTCTGTGCTTTGGTTTCCTCATTTTTAAAATGAGGGCACTGGACTTAAATGCTCTCCAGTAGGATGGCTGGGTAAAACGGAATTTCATATCTTTGTGTGAGAAAGAAAGAAAATGCTGATATGTAGAGCCTGAAGATTGCTGGAGTGAGAAGGGGAGTAGTCAAATTTGCATTTGGAGCCCAAGACTCTCCTAGAGGAAGGGATCAAGACCCCTACACTTTGTCTCTAAAATTAAAACTAGTCAGGGTGGACTGGGGGTGGCCCTGAGCAAGGCCTGGAGTCAGGAAAGGGCCACGAGACCCTCAGATAAGCCCTTACCAAAGAGAAAACATAGGATCACCAGCCCAGCCTCTGCAGACTTAGGCGTTTGAAAAGGAATGTGCTTTGGGAGCTGTAAGACAGTGCACACTGGGTCTAGACCCAACCCAAGAATCAGATGGCAGATTCAAGTCCTAGAGAAGTGGGTATGTGAGTGAATTGAATCTAATGATGGGAGGCCAGGCCAGTTCTCACAGGAGCCCTCTCCTGGCTGAACTTATCCAAAGGGTGGGGATCTTCTCACTGGCTCCCTAGAAAAGAACGGTTGTCCAAGGCAGGGTCTACACAAGCAGCTTCCTCTGGAGCGACCAGCTTCTTGTGGGGGCATCAGAGACAGACACTCCTGGTGTCTGAGTTGAGACATCAGGAGTTGAAATGGAAGTGGCCAGAACTGGCCCTAGGAATATCAGGGGAAGGGGCTCCCAAAGAAAGCACTGTTTCCTGTTCATTGGGCATGTGAGGCTCAAGTGTTGCACTTTGGGACCTCTCCTGAGGAGTGCCTCATTTGCATTCCAAACTATAAACTGGGGCACTTTGGTTACAGACCTCTAAGATCCCTTAGAACTCTAATATGTTGTGATTCTAGTGTATGATTCAAAACAGCACTTAAAGACCGACTTTAATTCAGAGTTAACACATAACTCTATCCATAAGTTTGTAGTCACTGGTACTCCTGTCTAAAAAAAGGAGAAGTGCAAACTAAGAATCCATCTGGGATCATTAAATAGCTCAAAATTTACACAGAAGTTGTATCACTGCTAACAATCCATGAATTCCTCTAAGTACACTCATTAAAGATTGTCAAAGGCCAGGCGTGGTGGCTCATGCCTGTAATCCCAGCACTTTGGGAGGCCGAGGTGGGCGGATCACGAGGTCAGGAGATGGAGACCATCCTGGCTAACACGGTGAAACCCCGTCTCTACTAAAAATACAAAAAAATTAGCCGGGCGTGGTGGCGGGGCCCCTGTAGTCCCAGCTACTCGGAAGGCTGAGGCAGGAGAATGGCGTGAACCCGGGAGGCGGAGCCTGCAGTGAGCAGTGAGTGGTAGATCGCACCACTGCACTCCAGCCTGGGCGACAGAGCGAGACTCTGTCTCAAAAAACAACAACAAAAAAAGATTGTTAAAGTGAAAACTGGGAATACAAAAGATAATTATACAGTTGGATATCTAACTTAAAAGTCTTTCTGATAGAGGGCAGAATTTTGTGTGTAAAATACAAAGGTGTTACCCTGAAATTGAAACTGAAACACATGCTTGCTTTAGTGAAAGATGATCATTACATCAATTTACTGTTTAATATTGCCCTAACCAACAAACATCAGCATTGTAAATGGACATACCATCTGACCCAGCAATTTTACTTGTACACATTTATTCTGCTGAAATGTTGCACATGTATACAAAAATAAATGTACAAGAATGTTCACTGTTGCAACATGGATAGCAGGGAAAAAATGGGAAGAACTAAAATGCGCATAATAAGAGATTAGTTAAATAAATTATCAGTAATCCCTATGCTGAAATACCAGAAATAGTCAAATATATCTTTATAGCAAATAAATAATTTTACATTAACTAATGTTTCTATCATTTACAGTTTGTTTGTTTACCCTACATCTGCTTCCACCTTTAAAGCAAATATATATTGAAGCTAAGTCCTTCTTTGTTTCAGGGAGATATGGTTGTGAAGAGCACCGATTACAGAAGGATAATTGCAATTGCTTTGCACCAAAGACAAGAGGCCAAAAGAAAGGCATTCCTCATCTTGAAAGCCTAGCTTTGAAATCCCAAAGCCAAAGTTTGGGCCCAAAGTGATAGATTTTTGAAAGCCTGCATGTTGAAGGTAAAGCCATTGTATTTGGTTAATTCATAAACTTACTTAGGCAAAAAAAAAAAAAAAATCCCTAAATGAATAAGGAGCCAAGAGAGTAATGAGAGCAGTGGAAGGGGTTTCACTCTGATGCCAGTTGCTATATACTGGGTGAACTTGAACATCAGTGTTCCTAGCCTCTCGGGTCTCTGAGAGGAGATAACAAAGTCTAGGTCTTAAAAGTCTAACGTGACTCCCAACCCCCACCTCCACTAAGCAAGTCTCCAAAGGGCTGCATTTTCAATATAAGGGTAAACTAGAAATAAACCTAACCCCTAGTTTCTTTTAAAGGAGGCTTTAAAGAAAATTGCCCAGACTCAAACCCTGATGGTGGGAGGAAGGAGAAAAATGTCCCACATGAGCATTCATAATCATGAACCATCCCTTCAGGAATTTACAACAAAATTCCAAAACTTGTAAGCTGATAATTCACAGTAGTTCCAGAGCAGTGGTATCCCCAAGGAATCTAATAAAGGCAGATAAACTTTCTTTCTGGAGGAACTCATCTTCATCCTAGGCCTCAAAAAAATTTTCACAGATCAAGAAAAATAAACGGTATAAATAAATAAATTTTAAAAACCATAAAACACATAAGGAAACAAGGTACCAGGAGAGAGGACCAGAAATAAAACCAGCAGCAAAATGAAATCCATGTAAAACTTCCAATGTTAGAGTCATTATGTAAGTTTTATATTTCAAGGACAAAAGAAAGGCTTGAAAATATGAGGAGAGAAAAACTAGGCTTGATACTGGAATAAGTCTCTGAGAAGGGCCACTCACCCTGTTCTCATCTGTGGTATAAACCCCAAAGGGGAAAAATTAAACACTTGAATAATTTGGAAAACCCAAAAGTAACCATCTTGTGTGGGGAGCACACAAAGATTTATATAATATATATTTATCTACCAGTCCTCCAGCTCGCCTCCCCTTAGGCGAGAAGAGTTAGACCCAAGCTATAAATGGAAGCTATTCAAAAACATCAACACCTGTACGTTGGAATGTTTTATGTTACAGTTAGACTTCCATAAATAAGAAAATCAGTTGATGCATGCTGAAATTGAACCATGAGATTTCTTGACTTTTTCTTTCCCTTGTGAGTGCACAAAACCAAAACTAAACAGCAAAACATAACTACCATGATCTAATAGTTAACAAGAAGATACTGTTTCAGCACACCAGCAATCACATTTCGACTCTATTCATGGAACATGACCAATCCAAATAGTAAGGTCAACTACTGCCTTTATGAATAACATTCCAATGTTAGCAGCCTTACCATTGGGTTTATATATATAAGAATCACAATTTTCACAGTTCTTTAAAACCTTGCTGTTCAAGATATGTTCTTTGGATAGCAAAACAGGCATCACCTGATCAAAAAGCAAAATCTGAGCAGCAACTCGGAGGCTAAGGTAGGAGAGCAGTGCTTGAGGCCAGGAGTTTGAGACCAGCCTGAGCAACATAGCAAGACCCTGACTCTAGAAAAAAATAAAAAAATTAGATGTAGTGGCACATGCCTGTAATCCCAGCTACATGAAAGGATGAAGCAGGAGGATTGCTTGAGACCAGGATTTCAAGGCTGCAGTGAGTTATGATTGTGCCAATGCACTCCAGCCTGAATGACAGAGCAAGACTCTGTCTTTAAAAAGAAAAAAAGAAAGAAAAAAATGTAGACTCTCAAGAGCCACCCCAGAACTACTAAACTAGAACCTGCATTTTAAAAAGATCTTCAGATGATTTGTATGCCTGTTCAAATTTGAGAAGCACTGGTCTAAGTATTCTCACCGTCCTACCTAACAGGTGGTAGACATGCTTTTAGAGAAATAAATGTGTGTGTATACATTTTTTTAACTTTTCGTTTTGAAATAACTTCAGACTTATGAAAAAGTTGCAAGATAATAAAAAGTTTGACCCCAAATATGTACATCTTCCATACTATAGTACAATTATCAAATAAGAACTGATTCAATAGTATTATTACAGACCTTATTTAAATTTCACCAAATGTCCTACTGATGTCCTTTTTTTGTGGTCCAAGACTCAATCCAAGATGACACATTGCCTTTAGTTGTCATGCCTCCTTAGTCTCATCAATCTGTAACAGCCTAGAGCAGTGCTGTCCAGTTGAACTTTCTGTGATGATGGAAAATTTTTATAACTGCACTGTTCGATACAGTAGCTACTAGCCATACATGTGACTAGTGCAACAAACAAACTGAATGTTTAAATTGTAATTAATTTTAATTAATGTAAATTTAAAGTTAAATAGAGGATCTGATTGTTTTAACATACAAAACACAAATATTTCAGCTGGGAAAACCCAGTTCCAAAATCTCTCTAAAGCAAAGCATAATGAACAGTCCTTTCATAAGCATGCAAGGGGAGCACTTAAACAAGCGTAGTCATAATTCTGCTTGGCAGGGCACACAGACTCTTCATTTAGCCCAATCCAGTCTCTCTAACTGCGCCACCTGCCCTATCCCTCCACCACCAGTGCCCCCACTGCCCCACCACGATGAACCCCTCACCATGCCCTGAATGGTACCAGTCAATCACATGGCCAGGCCTTTACTCATGGATGGGTTCCTCTACCACACAGGCAAGGTGACCATGTAATGCATTATTCAGCTGGTGCTCATTTGATCAAGAAAAGGAATGCTGTTAATAATTACATGGAAATAATCTGGACTGTTCTGGGAAAACAGGGACACCCTACTTATGGATCTTTCCCCTCAGGTAAACTCATTTTCTCATGGGCCAAAGACACATGTTCACTTTTAACAGATAAGAATTTTGTTCCCATGGAGCTTCAAGCAAATGGAGATAACAAATAAGAGAGCAAAGAAGTTAATGAACGAGATCATTAAAAATAGATTTAAAAAAACTGGGTGAAGTAAGGCAGAATGTAGGGGAAGAGCGGTCAGGAAGGCCTGCTTGAGGAGATGTCCTCTGGCTGGAGATCCTTTTTTTTTTTTTTGAGATGGAGTCTCACTCTGCTGCCCAGGCTGGAGTGCAGTGGTAAGATCTTGGCTCACCGCAACCTCTGCCTCCTGGGTTCAAGCAATTCTCCTGCCTCAGCCTCCCGAGTAGCTGGGATTACAGGCATGTGCCATCACACCTGGCTAATTTTTGTATTTTTAGTAGAGACAGGGTTTCGCCATGTTGGCCAGGCTGGTCTCGAACCCCTTACCTCAGGTGATCTGCCTGCCTCAGCCTCCCAAAGTGCTAGGATTACAGGCATGAGCCACCATGCCCGGTGGAGATCTTAATGTCCAGACAGGGCTGGACATGCTGAGATGTGGGGGCAGAGTGGTCCTGACAGGAGGCTCATAAGGTGAAGCCCATGAGGCCCTTGCTGGGTTGAAGGAACAAATCCATGGAAAGGAGCATCCACTGTCATTTTTAAGCAAGGGGATGGCGTGATCTGATTCATAGTTTAGGGAAAGGAATCAGAAAGAAGGAGACTATGAAGCCAAAAACAACTGAGGGAGGGGATGGACGATGTGTCTAGAAGAAAACAAAGTTAGTAAAGGCAGGAGAAGGGCATTGGGCACACTGGAAAGAACAATCCTTGTAGCTGCTCCAGACTAGAGGTATACTGAGAATTGACAGCACCAGGACTAGCTCACATGGAGGCAGAGGAATTTTCCTAAAGCCGCAGAGAGATAGGGGTGAATAGAAAGAAGACCTGAAAGTGGAGAAATGTAGCCTATTCAAGGCAAGGCTAACACAGAATTTACCTTTAAACATATTCATTAGGATTAGAATTTATCTCAGGTTAAGAAAAGCTCCCTGGGAATTGAGCTGACTTGACACTGTAAGTAGAAGAGGTAATTTGGGTGGTTGGATATTTCCTCTGCAGAAATGCTCCAGAGTGATGACTGCTTTGCAATTCCATATTGTTGGGGCTTTGTATTGTGTTCCATTCACCTGTGTATCTGTCCTTTTACCAATAACAATGTTTTGATTTGTAAAGACTTTATAAATGCTTAGTTTTAGAATAAGTCTTAAAATCAGGCAGTGTGAGTCCTCCAACTTTCTTCCTTTTCAAAATTATGTTCCCTACTCCGCAATTCTGTCCTTTAAAATCTTGTTTTAATCTTTGTGAGAATTTTTTCATATTTACTACCTATAACTGGTAAATTTATTTTTAAGTGGGAAATGGAAAATTTTTAAAAGAAGAGCTGTTAGAAATACTTCGGCTGCAAGTAACAGAATCCTTCATTTCAATGCCTTAAACAAAGAGGGCTTTATGTTTCCTTGCATAAGAGAAATCTGAAGTCAGGTGTCTGCTAGCATTGGTTCAGTGCTTCAATAATGTCAGGGTCCACTTCTCTGTGGGTCTTTTGGCCTCTCTCTCCAGGTCACAAAATGGCAGTGATATGGATTGGAAATTTGTTCCCTCCAAGTGTCCTGTTGAAATATGACCTCTAATGTTGGAGTTGGGACATGGTGGGAGGTGTTTGGGTCATGGGGGCAGATTCCTCATGAATGGCTTTGTGCCCTCCTTATGGTAATGAGTGAGTTCTCTGAGTTCACATGAGATCTGGTTGTTTAAAAGAGTGTGGTGCCTTCACCCACCCCTTGCTCCCTCTCTTGCCATGTAACACTGCCTGCTCTTCCTTCACCTTCCACCATAATTGTAAACTTCCTGAAGCCCTGACCCAGAGCGGGTACTGATGCTGGTGCCACACTTCTTGTACATCCTGCAGAACCGTGAGCCAAAATAAAACTTTTTTCTCCATGAAGTACACAGTCTCGGGTATTCCTCTATAGCAATGCAAATGGATGAATACAGGCAGCTATGGCTGCTGCTATCTTATCAATTTAAGGTAGAAAAAAAAGGAAAAATAGGGGAGAGGTAACTTATGTCTCCTTGTCCAAAATTGTGTCAAATGACCTCCTTTGGCTACAGGAGAGGCTAGGAAACTGAGTACTTTTGTTTTTCAGCCTACAAAGTAGACAGAGGTTAGAAAGAAAAGGGTTTCATATGAGAGGTGAGAGTGCCAACCTGCAGCATCTGCCACAAAAATTGATGAGAAGTTATCCCCCCAAAGAAGCTTTTCATTAAATTCTTCCTCTACCGTAAAAAATCACTTCTTCCACCAGTGATAATGAATCCATCTTAAGCCACATCGCTTTCCTTCTCCACGTTGGATGGGAACCATCTCAGTGACTCCTGACTCTGCCTCTCCCAGTCATGAGAGTTAATTCTCCCCCAGCATTCTGCAGCACGTATGCAGTCTGTGAGAGTCAGAGAGACCAGCTAGAAAAATAAACCTAGTCTATTGCTAAAGAACAAGAGTGACATTATGATCAGGGTACAGTCTAGCTCTCTTTAATAAATTTTCAAGGAAAGACTATTAGAATTCAATTCATGTCTATGAATTGCCCATTTCAGTCCCTGCATAGAAGAAACTGGGTATTTCTTCTTTTCTCTCATTCAGTAAACATTTACAGGACTCCTATGTGCCAGGCGCTAAGGGTTTTTATTCTTTTTTCCTTTGTTATTGTTCCTTATCCTATTTTCTTGGATTATTTTTCTTTCCAAGTGTATGTGGAACATGTGTGTGTGTAAAGTTACCAGAAAAAATGTCAAGCCTGCAGATTCAGGGCCCCATAACTATAGCTCCCTCCAGTCTCCTTCCAGGGCCATTAAGAGCACTGCTCACACCCCTTGAGAAGGAAGGTCTGAGAAGGTATGAAGAATCAGGATGCAAGTGGTATCTGTCAGTAGTGCCACTTCTTACAACATTCATGTACTTATTTATGCATTTATTTATTCATAAATATTTAAGCCCATTTGGTAGATGTTGGGGACATTGTGCTGAACATACAGATATGGTCTCTACCCTCATTGAATTTATATTTGCTCTATCCTCATTGAATTTAACACTGTGGGGCAATGTTTTTGAAATATCAACCAATGTTATTATATTTCTCCCTTGAGGCAATGAGCAGAGAAAAAAGACAAGACTTCTTCTGTGTTAGGGGAATAGAAGTGATATTAGGCTACACAAAAATGTTATCATAAGCAGGGCTTCATCTCACACAAATACCCCACTAAATGAAAAAAAAATAGTGTGCATTGAAAGGAAGAGATGGGGACTTACTCTAGAGAGACCAGGGAGGACAGGAGGGAGCAATCCAGACCTGAAAGGGACAATGGATGAGCACAAGATGTGTCTCTGTCAAGGACCATAGTGAGGAGAGCTGTGAAACCAGGAACCTCATGGTAGCAAAGGGTGGATTTGCCAAGACATAGGGATCACCACCTATCACCCACACCTGGGCCTATACCAATCATTCTTTCCCTGGGCATCCAAAATCCATGCCTGCATCTTCTTCCTGGGCATAGAGTTAGACTATATTTCCCAGCCTCCCTTGCTATTAGATGAAATCCTATTGTGAACCAGTGAGTTCTGGCCAATGGGATGCGGATAGAAGTGATATACACTTCTTCCTGTTTTGTCTATGCTCCCTCCATGCTCCCTCTTTCCTGTTCTGCCGGGTAGAGATGGCAGGCTCTAAATCCCTAGGGGACAGCAAAACCAAAAAGTAGAAAAAGCTTGTGTCTCTGAGTCCCTGCTTGGAAGAAAATGACACAAGGTAGCCACCCTGATCACACATACCTGCATTGGACTCTTACTTGAGCAGAAGTGAACTTTTATGGTGTTAAGCCACTAAAATGTTGTAGTGTGTTACAGAAATTTTAGCCTATGCTAACAAATATTCCCAGCAACCACCCAGCTCAAGTAACACTTTCCTGTCCCTAGACTTAGTTCATACCTCATCCAACTTACCTCATGAAGACAGGTACCCCATTTGTAAAATACCAGGACACAGTACGTACCTACCCCACAAAAGGAGGATGGGACTCTCACAATCTACCCTGGCATTGTGATGGCAAGGAATGGAAAGGTCCTGCTTGTGAGGCTAAACAGAATCTGGATAAGATTTTTACTTTGAAAGAGTGATTACATGCACAAGTGTTATACAATATAGAAGGAGAGAGAAACGATAAACAAGTAAATGTAGAGTTCATATAGAATTACAAATCATGTTAAGCTCTATGGAGCAAAATTACAAATAGTGTAAAGAGAATAACAGTTGGGATACAATTTTTCTTTGGGTTGGTGAGTGAAGAGTTTTCTGAGGAAGCAACAGTTAAATTGAAACCTAAAAAGGGAATCAGACTCAAGCAGGTTAAGAGTTGGGGCAATAACATTCTAGGAAAAGGGAGCAGCATGTGCAAAGCCCCCTGAGAAAGGAAGGAGGTAGGCTCATTTGAAAATCTGAAAGATGCCAGCAATAGCTATGACATATAAAGAGGGGAGGAGAGGTTTATGTGGTAGGAATGGAGAGATGAGGAGAGGCAAGTTCATACAGCGCCATGTAGGCAGTGTTCTTGAGTTTGTATTTTATTACAAGAGTCTAGAGGTGCATTGAGGAATTCTAAGCATGGATTATGGTCAGGACTGCATTAAAAAAAAAATCAAACTGGCCAAGATGACAATTGGTTGGAACAGAAGCAAAAGTGGGAGGAGAGAGCTAATTTTGTGAGGCTATTTCAGAGATCCAGGCAAGACAGAATGGTGTATGAACTTAGAGGGAAGGCAGCATGTATATGGGAAAAATGAATGTGTTTAAGATCTGCTTGAGAAGTTGAATGGAATAGCAGCTTTTGCATGCAATATCCTTAAACTCTACTACAAGATGGGAGAAGGTAATAAGTTGTGTTCGACAATGTTCAACCTATTATCTGTTGAGAGGATGCAGCAAACAACAGTAACAGTACCTTCCGCTATGTCAGAATCAGCACCATTTGAGCAGAAAAGTCTGGAGGAGGTAGAGGTTACAGGGAAAGCTGGGCTTGAGTCAGAAAGCTGTAGCCCAATTAGGTGGGTGACTGTGTACTCACTCAAATGTGTTGTACCAGAAGGGATAGAGGCTGATTAGCTAGCAACTTTGAAACCTAGTAAATTAGGACTTTCCCCAGACATGATCTAAGCACTATGGGGGAGGAAGTGGTTCTCAAATAATTTTATCTTTTGCCAAATCTTGTTAGTTATTAATAACAATAGCAAGAGGAAGAAGAGCTAATATTATGGAGCACCTTGTGCCTGAGTCCTGTGCTAAGGAATGTGTATGTGTTCTCTCATTTAAGCTTATGAGAGCCCTGTGAGATGGGTACAACAACTGCCCTTGTTTACTAACACTAAGGCTTAGAGATTAGCACCCTGTCCAAGATCATATCTCTCGTAACTACAGTAGTTACTCAAACCCAGCTCTGTCCTGACTCCTGAGTCAAGGTTCCTACCAATGTAGTCTAGTGCTGTATGGAGGATTCCAAAGATGCTTTGGGGCTCAGCAGGGCAATGTCAGATGGGTACAGTCTAACAAGTCATTTATTTGCCACCTCTGTACCAGAACTAAAAGCTTCTAAAGTATACAGATTCTAGCCAGGCATGGTGGCATGCGCCTGTACTCCCAGCTACTCAGGAGTCTGAGATAGGAGGATCGCTTGAGCCCTGGGAGGTCGAGGCTGCAGTGAGCCATGATTGTGCCACTGCACTCCAGCATGGGTGACAGAGTGAGACCCTGTTTCAAGAAAAATGACAGATAGATAGATAGATAGATAGATAGATAGATAGATAGATAGATAGGTAGATAGATAGATAGATAGATTCTATCTAAATAATAGTAGATGCTAGGATTATGCCTCTTTCAGCTAGCTGTCTTACTGTAAAGTGAGTGCCTTATAAGTGAGTGCCTTATAACCATTGCTGCCTTATTCTAAAAGATAAATCACTATGGATTGCATGCAGCTTCAAATAAGAAAAGAAATTTGTAACGGTACATTATAATTTTTGTAGGACATTGTTATGGACTGAATGTTCTGTTCCCCCAAAACTCATATGTTGAAACCCTATCCACAATGTTATGGTATTAGGAGATAGGGCCTTTGGGAGGTAATTAAAATTAGAAGAGGTCTATGGGGACCGGGCGCTGTGGCTCACACCTGTAATCCCAGCACTTTGGGAGGCCGAGGTGGGTGGATCATGAGGTCAGGAGATCAAGACCATCCTGGCTAACACTGTGAAACTCCGTCTCTACTAAAAATACAAAAAATTAGCCGGGCATGGTGGCGGGCACCTGTAGTCCCAGCTACTAGGGAGGCTGAGGCAGGAGAATGGCATGAACCCGGGAGGCGGAGCTTGCAGTGAGCTGAGATCGTGCCACTGCACTCCAGCCTGGGCAACATAGCGAGACTCTGTCTCAAAAAAAAAAAGAGGTCTATGGGACTAGTGCCCTTATAGGAGTCATGAAAGAGCTTGCTGCTTACTGCTCTCTGCTCTCCACCATAAAAGGATACAGCAAGGATCAGCAGTCTGCAACCCTGAAGAAGTAGCTCACCAGAGTTCCACCATGCTGGCACCCTGGTCTCAGGCATCTAATCTCAGAACTGTGAGAAATAAATTTCTGTTGTTCATTAGCCACCCAGTCTATGGTACTCTGTGTGTGTGTGTGTGTGTGTGTGTGTGTGTGTGTGTGTGTGTGTTTAACTTAAAAAATCTGGTACATGCTTTATTTGTGTTTTTTAATTTTTTAATCATCTTGAAAATTTTTGTGGGTACACAGTAGGTGTATATATTTATGGGGTGCATTTGTTATAGAAGCCCAAACAGACTAAGGTATCATATTCCTATTCTAATGGCTGGCTGTATTTTCCAAGGCAATTAACTCAAAAGAATATTATTTAAAGAATCTGGTATATGAGGGCCTCTAGACACCTTGACACAAAAATTCTAAAAACATAATGCAAGATTAAAAACCTTTGAAAGCCTCTTCTCTTCAGAGCTGAACTGAGGAGTCACATCAGGCTAGAAAATAGTTCTGGGACTAAGCCAAGCTTTGAGCTGTCAGAGGAAAAGCTACATTGAAACAGAATTGCATCATCTCTGGGAACTCAGTGTTAACTGGTATAAACCAACATTATTGTTCTTAAATGTTCTCATGAGAAAAGAACATTTTAAACTGCTAATGTGATTTTCTTCTCCTCACACTCTTTCCTTATCCCAGGGAGGGAAAATATTTATCCTTCTTACATAATTTGCTCTTCTTTATGTTGCCAAATGCCTTGTGATAGTATTACACTTGACAGATATCTTATTGAGAAGTTGCCAGCAACCAAAAGATAATTAGCTTAGTCTTCCAAGCATATAAAAAACCAGAGTGGACTATGCACAATTCATTGGAAATAGTGTCTAACTCCTCATATTTCAATGAAATTCACTGGAGTTATGAACAATTCTGCATCTTAAAGAATGCTTTGTGCAATAGAATTTTTTGCTGAAAGGAGATAAGCCCTTATTTAAAAGAGGATAGAAGTAGAGAAGGACTACACAGGTGTCTTTGTCAGCTTGAAGTGCTATAACAAAATATGATAGACTGGGTGGCTTGAACAACAATTTTTTATTTCTCAGAGTTTTGGAGACTGGAAGTCTGAGATCAGGGTGCCAGCTGATTTGGTGGCTAGTGAGGGCCCTTTTCCAAGGTTGCTTCTCCTTGTTAAATCATGTGGAGAAAAGAGGGTGAGCTAGCTTTCTTATAAGAGAACTAATTCCACTCTTCAGGGTTCCACCCTCATGATCTAATTAGATCTCAAAGGCCCCATCTGCAAATACTGTCACACTGGGGATTAGATTTCAACATATGAACTTGGGGGAGACACAAACATTCAGTCCATAGCAACAGAGAATCAACAAACATTTGTGAGATGTCCACTTGGTCAGGCACAGTGCCAAACTCCAAGAATACAAAGAAGGGTGAGACCTAAGGAAATTAACAGTCTCACAAAGAGAGGAGAGGGGATTTTGTATAGCAACTCTTGCAGTGAGCAAAAAGAGATCAGTTTAAAAAAAAAACCCATATGATCATCTCAATTGACACAGAAAAAGCATTCAATAAAATCCAAAATCCCTTCATGATAAAAACCCTCAATGAACTGGACATCAAAGGAATATACCTCAAAATAATAACAGCCATCTATGACAAACCCATAGCCAACATCCCATACTGAAGGTTAAAAAAGCTGGAACAAGACAAAAATGTCACTTTGGGAGGCTGAGGCAGGCAGATCACTTGGGGTCAGGAGTTCAATACCATCCTGGCCAACATGGTGACACCTCATCTCTACGGAAAACACAAAAATTAGCAGGGTGTGGTGGTGCGCACCTGTGGTCCCAACTATTCAGGAGGCTGAGGCACAAGAATTGCTTGAGCCCGGGAGGCAGAGGTTGCAGTGAGCCGAGATGGCACCACTATACTCCAGACTGGGCAACAAAGTGAGGTTCCATCTCAAAAAAAAAAAAAAAAAAAGACAATGTCATTTTCACCACTCTTATTCACAGTACTGAAAGTCCTAGCCAGAGCACTCAAGAGACATATAAGGGCATCCAAATAGAACAAGAGGAAGTCAAATTATCTCTTTGCTGATAACATTCTATACCTAGAAAACCCTAAAGATTCTGCCAAAAGACTCCTAGACCAGATAAACAACTTCAGCAAAGTCTCAGGATACAAAATCAACATACAAAAAAAACAGTGGCATTTCTTTCTTTCTTTCTTTCTGTCTGTCTGTCTGTCTGTCTTTCTTTCCTTTGTTCCTTCTTTCTTTATTTCACTCTGTAGCTCAGGCTGGAGTGCACTGGCATGATCCTAGTTCATTGCAGCCATCTCCTGGGCTCAAGTGATCTTCCAACCTCAGCTTCCTGAGGAGCTAGGATACCAATTGTATACACCAATAACATTCAATCTGAGAACCAAATCAAGAATGCAATCCCATTTACAATAGTCCAAAAAAAATGAAATACCTAGGAATATACCTAACCAAGGAAGAAAGTGAAAGATCTCTACAAAGAGAACTACGAAACACTGCTGAAAGAAATCATAGATGACACAAGCAAATGGAAAAGCATTCCATGTTCATGGGTTGGAAGAACAAACATCATTAAAATGTCCATAATGTTGAAAGCCATCTACAGATTCAATGCTATTTCTGTTACACTTCCAACGACATTTTTTACAGAACTAGAAAAAACCATGCTGAAATCCATATGGAATCAAAAAAGAGCCCAAACAGCCAAATCAATCCTAAGCAAAAGAACAAAGCTGGAGGCATCATATTACCTGACTTCAAACTATATGACAAGGCTACGGTAACCAAAACAGCCTGATACTGCTACAAAAATAGACACATAAACAAATGGAACAGAATAGAGACCCCACAAAAGTCCACAAAAAAACACATAAAAATTAAAGTCCACAAAAATAAACAAAGGGAAAGAACATCTTATTCAATGAATGGTGCTGGAAAAACTGACTGACTATATATGCAGAAGAATTAAACTGGACCCCTACCTCTCACCATGCACAAAAATTGACTCAAGCTGGACTACAGATTAAATTTAAAACCTTGAACTATAAAAATCCTAAATTCCTAAAACCTCAAACTATAAAAATAAAAATTCTAGAAGAAAACCTAGGAAATGCTCTTATAGACATTGGCCTAGGCAAATAATTTATGATGAAGACCCCAAAAGCAAATGCAACAAAATCAAAAATAGATAAATAGGACTTAATTAAACTGAAGCACTTCTGCACAGCAAAAGAAACTCTCAACAGAGCAAACAGAAGACCTTCAGAATAGGAAAAAGTTTTGCAAACTAGGCATCCAACAAAGGACCAATATCCAGAATCTATAAGGTACTTAATGGAATCAACAAAAAAAAACCCAAACAACTCTTAAACAGTGAGCAAAGGACGTGAACAGACAGTTTTCAAAAGAAGACATATAAGCAGCCAACAAGCATATGAAAACCTGCTCAACATCACTAATCATCAGACATGCAAATCAAAACCACAATGAGATATTATCTCATACCAGTCAGAATGGCTATTATTAAAAAGTCAAAAAATAACATGTGCTGGCCATAAAAAAGAATGAGATCATCTCCTTTGCAGGAACATGGACGAAGCCAGAGGCCATTATCCTTGGCCAACTAATACAGGAACAGAAAACCAAATAGCTCATGTTCTTACTTATAAGCGGGAGCTAAATGATGAGAACACATGGACATATAGAGGGGAACAACACACACTGGGGCCTATCAGAGGGTAGAGGGTGGTAGGAGGGAAAATAACTAATGGGTACTAGGCTTAATACCTGAGTGAAGAAATAATCTGTACAACAAATCCCCATGACACAAGTTTACTTATATAAGAAACTTGTACATGTACCCTTGAACTTAAAATAAACGTTATTTTTTAAAAAGTATGGGCAGAGATTGCCTGGAACCTGAAACTATTTTTATTGCCATAACTGAAATATTTATAAAAATTAGGGAAGGTTCATTATCATTATTCTTTATTGTTGATATGTACCCCTTTTGAGTAATCTCAAATGATTGCATGCAATATCATTTATTCATTTATTAAATAAATATTCCTTGGCCTGTAAAAGCAGAATAAATATGAACTATCTGTCTTAAAAAAATAAAAAATAACAGATGCTGGTGAAGTTATAGAGAAAAGGGAATGTTTATACACTCTTGGTGGGAATGCAAATTAGTTTAGCCTCTACAGGAAGCAGTTCGGAAATTTCTCAAAGAACTAAAAATAGAACTACCAGTTGACTCCGCAATGCTATTACTAGATATATACCCCAAGGAAAATAAATTGTTCCACCAAAAAGATGCATGCACTTGTATGTTCATCACAGCACTGTTTGTAATAGCAAAGACATGGAATCAACCTAGGTGCCCATCAAGGGTGGATTGCATAAAGAAAATGTGGTACATGTACACCATGGGATACTATGCAGGCTTAAAAAAAGAATACATTCATGTCCTTTGCAGCAACATGGATGCAGCTGGCAGCCATTATGCTAAGACAACCAGTGTAGAAACAGAAAACCAAATATTACATGTTCTCACTTATAAGTGGGTGCTAAATCTTGGGTTCACAGGGACATAAAGACAGGAACAATAGACACTGGGAACTCCAAAAGGAGGGAGGGAGGGAGGGAAACAAGGGCTAAAAAACTTCCTGGTGAGTATATGTTCACTTTCTGGTATATGTTCACTATAGAAGCCCAAACCTCAGGACCACGCAACATACCTTTGTAACAAACCTGCATGTATATGACATGGTGAAATCCCATCTCTACTAAAAATATAAAAACTAGCTGGGCGTGGTGGTGGGTGCCTGTAATCCCAGCTACTAGGGAGGCTGAGGCAGGAGAATTGCTTGAACCCAGGAGAAGGAGGTTGTAGTGAGCCGACACGGTGCCACTGCACTCCAGCCTTGGCAACAGAGTGAGACTCTGTCTCAAAAAAAGTGAAAATTTTTAAAATAAAAATTTTAAAAAGAGATGAGTGTGTGTGTATGTATTATATACATATATATGTATATAATATTAATTCCCAATGTTGTCCAGGACTAACAGCCTCAGCATCAGCTGGGAACTTGTTAGAAATGCAAATTCTCAGTCCCTACCCTATACCTACTAAATCAGAAACTCTGACAGTGGAGCCCAGCACTAACCCTCCAGGTGATTCTGATGCATGTTAATGTTTGGAAACTACTGATTTAGCAAAACACTTCTTCTTTTAGCATATGTAGAGAGAAGCAGGGTAAGAGGGAAAGGATGGACAGGTGTCTGGAATCAGGAGGGAGTGGTGTAAGTTGCACTAGAACACACTGGTTGGAAGAAAAGGAAAGAAAGTAGTTCACTTTAGAACATACATAAGGGAGGATGATCCTACTCAAAGGCAAAGAACTAACTTGTGTCACTCTTTCATTCTGAAGGTACAATGGCAACTTCCAAAAGCAACCAACTCAAAGACAATCTGTAGTCTTCTGTTGTGGATATAGGATAACTTGATGCTCTTCCAAAACTCAAACTGTGACATAATTGAAAAATATGGTTATTAGGCACCTGCTTGTTCATCACTGTGAATTTAAGGACATTTATAGAGGACACATCTGAGCAATATGGTCTGCCTCTTCCTCATTGTAAGTTGTTGGCAACATAGCTGCTCACAGCTTGGTATGCTGTGTTAGCACTAGCATAAGAATTTAAGGAATGCCATTCTGTGCCAGCTAGTCCATCTGAGATTCCTGGCTAAGACAGACCCCCAAGGGGAACTTTGTGAAGAAGGCAGAATTCTTTAAAACTTAAAATTGTAAGTTAATGATGTACTGAAACACCCCCAAAACCTCCCTAATCTGAGTCTATTGTGAATAAATGACCTAAATCTTCAGCCAATTTATACTTTGTCTTTACTTCTTCTTAAGGTGGCGATTTCTCTTGGTTGACTTTCTATGCAAAATAGGACAATTTCTCTTCCTACTAACTTTAATTATTTTGGTTTTGACCTTCAAAGAAGGGTCCCAGTTCTAATACACAAGATTTGACAAACAAGACCTGTTCAAACTATCCTTACTTGATTTTATAAATTTTGGTCATGTCTCCATGGCCTTTCACTTTATAGACTAGAAAATGTTTTAATTTTCTCCTGAAAAGAATCCATTTGGGCCAGGTGTGGTGGCTCTGGCTGGGCTTGGTGGCTCATGCCTGTAATCCCAGCACTTCGGGAGGCCAAGGCGGGAGGATCACTTGAGGCCAGGAGATCGAGACCAGCCTGACCAACATGGTGAAACCCCGTCTCTACTAAAAATACAAAAATTAGCTGAGTGTGGTGGCATATGCCTGTAATCCCAGCTACTCAGGAGGCTGAGACATGAGAATCGCTTCAACCAGGGAGGCGGAGGGTAAAGTGAGCTGAGATTGCGCTACTGCACTCTAGCCTGGGTGACACAGCAAGACTTTGTCTCAAAAGAAAAAAATAATTCATTTGAAGAAAAGATTAGACTTGAATCCAGATTACCTGGACTTGAATTTCAGCCTTCTCACTTACTAGCTAAATGAATTTGAGGAAATTAATCTCTGAATCAGTATCTTCATCTATAAGTGGCAATACCAACAAGTATTTCACTTGACGATTATGAAGATGAAATAAGATAATACATATATTAGTCAGGGCACAGATTAAGCTGCTATAACAAGGAACGCCTAAAATATAGGGGTTTAAATAAGATAGAAATATATTTCTTATGTAATATTCCAGAGATAATGGACAATTCAGGACTTACAGCTTCCTCTACATTCTCAATCTGTAGCTTTCATTTGTGGATAGGTTGCCTTACAACCAGCAGCATAGAGGAAAGAGACAGTGGTGACAAAGAGCTTCCTTTTAAAGATATAACCCAGAAACCACAAATATCCTGCTGCTTATGTACCATTGGCCAGAATGTGGTCATGTGGCCATATCTAGCAACAAGAGAAATTTAGTCTCTATCTGGATGGCCATATGCTCACTTAAAGTTATGGAAGATGTGGTCTATTGCTAAAAGGAAGGAGAGAATGGACATTGTGGGGGTCATGAGCAATTTATATTAGCTACTCTCTCACCATTACATAAATTTCTATTATGGGTTTAAAAAAACTTGACATTTTATTTCTGATCCCCTTCTTACAGACAAAAAAGTCCATATAGCCAGCACCTTCAAGAAGCAGAAGATGAGTTTCTGAAGACAGAAGACCATGTCTCATTCATCTGAACATCTCCAGAACCTAACACAGAATCATTCTTAAAAAATATTTGTCAAAGTGAACAATTACAGTCATTCCTAGAGCCCTTAACTGGGGCTTTAGTGACATGTGGATTACAGACTTTCCAAATTTTAAGGAACTGTACTATACCATATAAATGGCACCATTGGCCATGCCTACCATATGATCCAATAGGTTGCACAGTGAAGCTCTGTGGTATGTTCTTGCTATGTGATTTTTTTAAATTTTACTTTAAGTTCCAGAATACAAGTGCAGAACATGCAGGTTTGTTACATAGGTATACATGTGCCATAGTGGTTTGCTGCACCTATCAACACATCATCTAGGTTTTAAGCCCCACATGTATTAGCTATTTGTCCTAATGCTCTCCCTCCCCTTGCCCCTCACCCCCGCCCCCCCCCCCCCCGCCCACTGGCCCCAGTGTGTGCTGTTCCCCTCCCTGTGTCCATGTGTTCTCATTGTTCAACTCCCACTTACGAGTGAGAACATGCGGTGTTTGGTTGCTATGTGGTATTTTTGAGGAGAAAATAGTAATATATTTTTTAAAACGGACTCTAAAAGCAGGGTTATGTACTCTCAAGCTGAAGATTTAAATCACACATGAAGTCATTAATTTTTAAAAATGCTTTTCATCCATTTTCTTGGCAGTTAGAGAAAACCTACTGCAGAAGCAGCCATTGGGAACCATTGCCTGGCCTATGCAGCTATGTAGCAATATTTTGTGAGCTATCTTTCTTTATAACTTGTCCCAGAATAGATCTGTTTTGCCTGAGACTGGGCAAACCAACTGAAAGGATTCAAAGTCTCTCAAATCCCAGATATTATGTGTTATTTGTGGTTGCATGAGGTGTGCAGTCTGGGAAATTTTGACTTAATTAGAAACAGGAAGAAAACCTAGCTGGGGACTGGAAAGGAATTTTCTGTTATTGGGCATCTATTCTGTGTCCAGCATTGCGCTGGGGGACATTCAAGCATGTTATTTAATTTAATTCTGATATAAACCTTAAATGAGACAAACATTGTTACAGGAAATTTTTTAGGATCAAAGAAGTTAAATGACATACAAGATCACTGTTGCACATTGGGTTTCTTGGAAGCAGACTTTAAGATGGAGATTTGTGTTCAGAAAATTTGTTAAGGAATATTCTCAGGATAAGCATCTGGAGGGTAAAAGCAAGAGGCAGGACTGGCAGAGGGAGAAGCTGGGCTTCAGTGTGGTTCCAATAAGGCCTCAGCTTATCTGATAGAGAGCCCTAGAGCTGTCATGACCCTTAAGAGATGTTCTGAGTTGGGATGAGGGGACTGGAATTTTACGCTCTCATGTCAGCCAGTAAGTTCTTCAGTCCTGAATAGAGATCGGAGCAACATATCACAGAGTCTGCTATAGTCAACCAGCCTGGAAGTAACAAAGCTAGCATATGAATACAGCTTTGACTTCAAAGCTCATGCACTTTTCCACTCACTTGAGTCAATAGGCAATCAGCCAGTTGAGTACCCATACATTTTACCATTTTAGAAAAGGGCAAATAATTAATAATAATAATAATTTGTATCCTGGTTTTGGAAATATGGCCTTGGTGTCTTGACATCATGAAAATTCTCCAAATTTTATATAGATAATTCAGCCTTGGATCTATTATCATCTTTTATGATAAACACCTTTTATAAAATTATTCAGAAAAATTTCCTTACTTCTTAAACTAGGTTCAACTAAAACAGTAACTATGCTGAAGACTTAAAACATACTGAATCTAAGTTGATTCATTATATAACTTCCAAATGTTTCATCTTAGAATTCAGGAATAATTTAATAGCATAGCTTGTGCCAGATGTGTGGCATTCATTTTTAAATATTTTTGATTCACCTAAGGCCTAATAGCTAAGGACAGATACTGGTTTAGAACTCCCAGGATAAAAAAATGCACAGGAACTCAGAAAGCCTTAATGAAATGCATGTGCTCCTCATCTTGATATGGAAATCTGAAAAGTGTAGCTAAAATCTATCAGCCATGTTCTTCAACTTGAACGTTGTCATGATTGAGCTGATGTAAAACCCATGGCAGATAAAGCATTCGTCCATTCAACAAACATGTAACAGAGGACCTATGGTATGCAAGGATCAGTGTTTAGTACTCTAAGCATCCTACCCATGACTTCACTCTTCCAAGAAATTTGGTCTGCTTTCCAGCTGCATCATAACAGCATCTTTTTCCTGCCTTGTTTTAAAGCAAGCAATCATTCTATGTAACAAGTAAAACCAAATATCCTCGTCAACTGTCTTCACATGCAAATTTTCCTCAGCTTATGATGGGGTTACAGCCTGATAAACCTTTCATAAGTTGAAAATACCATAAGTTGAAAATATATTTAATATGCCTAACCTGCTGAACATGATAGCTTAGCCTAGCCTATGTTAAATGTTATCAGAACACTCCTATTAGCTTACAGTTGGGAAAAATCATCTAACACAAAGCCTATTTCATGACAAAGTGTTGAATATATCATGTAACTTATTGAATACTGTACTGAAAGTGAAAAACAGAATGCTTGTGTAGGCACGTGAAATATGGTTTCTACTGAATGCATATTGCTTTCAGCACCATGGTAAAGTAAAAAAATCATAAATCAAGGGCCCTCTGTATATGTACAATTATTATAGATTTGGATGGTATAAAATTTTGCAATTTGTGTTTAGGAAAATCAAAAGTACTGGCATTTTTGTTCTTTCTCCCTTTCAAGCTAGTATGAGAAAAAAAGCAAGTAATGTATTCCAAAGTGTACACTGAAAAAGACTGAGATTATTTGAGGACATCTGAAAAGATTTTTCACTTACATATGGCATTATACCATAATTTAGGTCTGCCCTCTACCACATTATTGCTGCCCCAGGCACTGAAATATTTTCTTTCCTGTAGTGCAGTGGTTCTTATAGTGTGGTTCCCAGTCCAGCAGGTATCAATGTCACCTGGAAACTTATTAGAAATGCAAATTATTGGATCCCTCCCCAGATCTACTAAATCAGAAACTCTAGGGGTGGGGCTCAGCAATAGGTGTGTTAATAAGTTGTGCATAATTTTCATGCATGGTTTTAAGGTTATATATTAAATCATGTTTTTCAATTTCCATTCAATAAATGTTTATTTGGGGTCATGCAATAAGTGCTACACATTATTCAACCTTTGCCAATGGTACTCATGCATCATATACAGTTTTTAAAATATATTTATGTCAATTTTTAGCATAATATTACATATCATGTATGCTGGGCACAATCGTGTTTTCTCAAGCTCACCAGGTGATTTTGATGCACTCTCAAGCTTGAGAAGTACACTGTAACTCATTATCTATTAGTCCTGGCCAAAACAGAAACCTGGTATAAGCCACAGCAATAAGTAGGAAAGTTGTACTCATCTTTAAAGACAAGAGGCAAACAAAGATCTAAGAATTCTTGGCAGCACAGAGCATCTTGCTGCATTTTCAGGCAATGAAGTCTATCAGCTAAAGTAGTGGATTCTGCATAAGAACACATGGGTTTTGAGTCTTGGTTCTTTGACCTCCTGGCTGTAACCAGGTCATTTAATCTTCATCATAATTTGTTTCCTCATCTATGAAAAAAGGACTTTGCCTTGGAGATCTCTATGGTGACTTTCAGCTCTAAGTTCTGTGATTCCAAGCATCTCAGTCAATATGTATATTATTATCATTTTGGAGACGACCATATTACCATTTGTTTCCACTTCATGCTACTACTCAAAAGCATATCAAAAATCTCTTATAACTCAATAAGAGAAAGGGCAATTAAAAAGTGAGTAAAAGATCTGAGTAGACGTTTATCCAAATAAGATAATATACAAATGGAAAATAACCATATGAAAAGATGCTCAACAGACAGAGAAGAAGGATGGTTACCAGAGCCTGGGAAGGGTACTGGGGGCTAGAGGAGAGCTAGCGATGATTAATGGGTACAAAAAAGAGTTAGAAAGAATGAATAAGATCTACTATTTGATAAGCACAATAAAGTGACTATGGTCAGTAATAACAATTGTATATTTTAAAAATAATGAATGTAACTGGATTGTTTGTAACTCGAAGGATAAATACTTGAGGGGATGGATACTCCATTCTTCATGACGTGCTTATTTCACATTGCATGCCTGTAACAAAACATCTCATGTACCCCATAAATATATACACCCACTATGTACCCACAAAAAATTTTAAAAATTAAAAAAAAATTTTTAAAGATGCTCAACATTATTACCATCAGATAAATGCCATTCAAAACCACAATGAGATACCACTTCATACCCCTTAGAATGACTAAAATAAAAAAGACTGACAATAACACGTGTTGTGGAGGATGTGGGAACAACTCAGAATCCCAATACATAGCTGGTGGGATTGTAAAATTATGCAGCTGCTTAGAAAACAGTTTAGCAATTCCTCAGTTAAACATAGACATTCTACATAACCCAACAGTGCTACTTCTAGATGTATACCAGAGAGAATTGAAAACATTAAGTTAAAAAAGTTCTACACAAATGTTCATAGCAACATTATTCACAGCAGCTAAAACGTGGAAACAATACAAACATCTATCAATGATGAACGGGTAAATAAAATGTGGTCTTACCCATACAATAGAACATTCTTCAATAATAAAAAGGAATGATATATGAATACACATTACAATATGGATGAACCTGCAAAATGTACTAATTGAGAGAAGACAGTCACAAAAACTACATATTTTATGATTCCATATTTATGAAGTGTCCAGAATAGGCAAATCCATAGACACAGAAAGTAGTCTCCTGGTTACCTACGGCTGGAAACACTTGGGGGAAGTGGAGGAGGGGTGTGATTGCTAAAGGGTATAGGTTTCTTTTGAGATGCTGAAAATATTCTGAAATTAATTGTGGTGACAGTTGCACAATTTTGTGAATATACTGAAAATCATTAAATTATGCTAAAAATGGGTGAGTTGTATGGTATGTAAATTAGATCTCAATAAAGCTGTTACAAAGAAACAACAGTATATCTGAACTTTCTCCCCTGCACCACCTCTCCTCTCATCATATCCAGTGACCATCAGTGAGATACTGAACTAATGCCTTGACAACTATAGTAGTCTGGAATGATAGTGCCATCCTACTGTATCTCATTCATTATTTTAATACTCAAGCAATTTGGATGCAGTATAGATGGCCAACACATAATTCTATGTTGCTGTTATTCAAACCCAAACTCCTAACAGAAGACATTTCTAGGTCTTATTCGGTCTTCTTTTTTTTTTTTTTTTTTTTTAGACAGAGTCTCGCTCTGTCACCCAGGCTGGAGTGCAGTGGCACGATCTCATTTCACTGCAACCTCCACCTCCCAGGTTCAAGCGATTCTTGTGCCTCAGCCTCCCGAGAAGCTGGGATTACAGGCATGTGCCACCACTCCTGGCTAATTTTTGTATTTTTGATAGAGACGAGGTTTCGCTGAGTCACCCAGGCTGGTCTCGAACTCCTGAGCTCAAGCGATCCGCCCACCTTGGCCTCCCAGGCAACAGCCACTGTGCCTGGCTTTTTTTTTTTTTTTCTTACTCATTAACCACACCCACCTCTCTTCCACCCCCCACTACCCTTCCCAGCCTCTGGTAACCATCCTTCTATTCTCTATCTCCATGAGTTCAATTGTTTTGATTTTTAGATCCCACAAATAAGTGAGACACAACAGGGGGCCTATAGTCAACAATATTTTAATTGCGCCCTTTAAAATAACTAAAGGAGTGTAATTAGATTGTTTGTAGCACAAAGGATAAATGCTTGAGGGAATAGATACCTAATTTTTCATGATGTGGTTATTACGCATTGCATGTCTGTACCAAAATATCTCATGTACCCCATAAATATATATACCTATGTAACCACAAAAATTAAAAATAAAAAAATACATATTCTAAAAAGACATTTACTAAGATGAATGCTAGAAGCTGGCTCTTTTTACAATTATTAAACTGGAAATGACCATTGTCAGTTAATGGCACATGATGAATTGGGCATAAACAGGACATCCACAGAATGAGCAAACGTTTTTCAATTCTTTCTTTAATCTTTGAATTCATTCAGTGTGAATTTTAAAAGTGAATGTGAGGGTTTGCAAAAGGAAACTTTATCCTTTCTGAAGCTCACTAATTTTTAAGTTCACACACATAAAAATGATGCTTTGAAAAACTTCGCTAAATTATGCACATGAAAATAAACAACAATCTAGGAAGCACATTTCTCAAAGTCTACGATGATGAGGCTAATCACAATCACAAATTGAGCCTTATAGAGCATGCCAAATGTCTGCAGCAATTACACCTACCTGTTTCATTTGCCCGAGCTTCAGGTAGGCCAAAAGACATTCACTGTGAAAGTCACCATGACTGATTTTTCTTTAATCAAATCAGAAATGTAAATTTCCTTTTCTAATAAAACAGGGCCAGAGGAGATAATTTTCATTATAGAAAGGGCTGTGGATGCATGAGGACATTCTAGAAATTTGGGCCAAATAGTATTTTTAGACATCAAGAGCTAGTGAGAATTTGTGATACTTAACTGCATTTTGCAGTAAAACAAAATCTATAAGATGTGAGAGCATAAATAGTTGATTCCTGATATTTTATTATGGCCTATGCTATCGGACTGACCAGAAATCATACATTTAAAGACTGCCCTTTGTATAAAAGTAAACACTTGAAGGGATGAGGGACTGCATTAAGAAGCTGAAAATTATAGACTCTGTCCACACACACACAAAATGTAAGCAACCATAAATTTTTGCATATAATTTCACAAACATACCCCAAGAGTGTTCTATAGATACCAGATTAAGAATCCATGAAAATATTTAAAAAAAAAAAAGAATCAGTGATATCATGAACACACCCATGGCTACATTGAAAACTATCTGACAACACCAAATGTTGGCAAGGATATGGAACCCCTCATACACTTTGGGAAACTGGCAGTTTCTTTAAAAGTTAAATATATATCATCTACACTATGACCCAGCAATTCCAGTCCTATGTATTTTTCCAGAAGAAAGGAAAACAGAAGCTTTTACAATGACTTGCATAAGACTGTTCTTAGTTTTTTTCTTGATAGTTAAAAACTAGAAATAATACGAATGGCCATCAACAGTAGTATGGATAAAGAAATTATGGCATATTTATACAATGGAATCTTTAAAAAAATTCTAATGTTACTTATATCCACAACAATATGATTAAATTTCCAAAACATGCTGAATGAAAGAAGCTAAACACAAGAGAATACAAAGTTCTAGAACAGACCAAACTAATACAAAGCAATAGTGACCAGATCAATGGTTATTTCTGAAGGGAGCGATGGTCTAGAAGGGCACAGGGAACTTTCTCAGGTGACAGAGATCTTCAATATCTTGATAGAGGTATGGGTTGCACAGGTATATGCATTCGTCAAAAGTGATTGAACTGTTTACTGAAGACTTGTACATTTCACTTTATAAGGAATAAACCTCAATAAAAATATGTTTTAGAAAACATGAATTGGAGATCTGTAAGTATCAGTATAAGTGAGAGAATTCATACTTTTATTACGTGTTTAGGCATTGTTAGTGAAAGCACTGGACGATACGGAAAGTTGTTTTTTTAATCATGGGGACATTCTATTTGAATGTATAGCTGTAGACAGAAAGGATGACAGCTCTGACAGAAATATAATTTTGTACTTTTGTACAATTTATTTGGCATTTTCCTACATCTCTCATTTGATTTTCATGGCAACTCAGGCATTATAATCACACCTGCCACCCCACTGCTGCCATTGTGCAGATGAAGATACTGAGGTTCCGAGAGGTTGAAGCTTGTACCCAAGGTCACACAGTCCATTTGTGGCAAAGCTGAGACCAGAACCCTTATTTTTTAAAGAAAGTTAAGTGCTCACTTTTCTCCTATTCTTTTAGAGAAGGAAAACTTACAATAGCCAGAGAAACATATGATTTAGACTCCAGAAATATTATTTAGTGAATTAAAACTCCAATGTGTCTGATACACACTGTAAAGCACCTCTAGAGCCCCTTTTAATTTGGGCTCAAGAATACTTTGTTCACTGAAAAAGCATGGCTGGCCATGTTAAAAACTCTGAGTTAGTTTGGGTTTCTCTGTTACTCAGTATCAAGATTTATTAAGAATTGTAAGAACATAGTAATTAAGAGGCTGTGATGGTTAACTTTATGAGTCAACTTGACTGAGCCACAGGGTGCCCAGACATTTGGTAAAGCATTATTCTAGGGGTGTCTGTGAGGGTGTTTCTGGATGAGGTTAACATTTAAATCAGTAGACTAAATAAAGTAGATTGCTCTCCCTAATGTGGCTGGGCCTCCACCAGTCAGTGGAAAGCCTGAATAGAACAAAAGGCTGACCCTCCTCTGAATAAGAAGGAATTCCTCTGGCCTGACTGCCTTGAACTGGGACATCAGGTATTTCCTGTCTTCAAACTCTGAAACATTGGCTCTTTCTCGGTCTCAAGCCTGCTAGCATTTGGACTGGAACTACCCCATTGGCCCTCCTGTATTTCCAGCTTGTTGACTGCGGATCTTGGGACTTGTCATTGCCCACCTCCATAATGGCATAAGCCAATTCTTAAAATAAATCTGTATGTAAGTCTCTTCATTGGTTCTGTTTCTCTGGAGAACCTTGACTAATCAAGAGTCCCTGGTGAAGCAGGGAGAGACCCAGTACATAGAGTGTGGTTCCCAGGTCATCCTCCCTGGGACAGACATGCATTCTCTGGCCCAGAGCAATGACGGGCTCTCTAAAGAGATTGGTAGATTACTTGATACAGTAGGGAGATTTGGGGTTATAAATCATCTCCATTTTATGCCCAGATCGTTATAAGATTTAAACAAAATTGTCCAGGAAGCCAGGCCTTCTAAATCCATAGATTCTACTTTAGTTTTCCATAAGCAATTCTAATCCAGGGTCATTCCTGCTAAAATGGACTCTCCTCCTAGCAAATCTCATTAGTTTATTTTCCAGAAGGTCAATTATGAGCATGTTTATAAGAAGATTACATTCAGCCATTTGCTTTCTTTGCTCCCAGGAGTATCCTCCTGGTACAAGGAGAGAAAAGGATCACAGGCCAGCTGCTTAATTTACTGCTTCCCCAGGATTGAAATCCAAGTGATACACCACAGACCACAATCTAACTCCACCACATGCTAGTTCTCAGAATCTCAAACCATTGGTGGCTCCTCATGAGGAAACTGGCAAGCCCCTCAGAGAAGAGCCATCCCAAGGGTGAGGTAATTTGGGCCACAATGCTGGGAAAGGATTTAGGAAAGAACACTGGTGGGGAAGGAGGGGAGCTAGTGCTACATAAACAAAGAAATGAAATAGTAGAGTCCATTTATTGAAGGCTCACTAACATAAACTTAGAAGGGAATGTTACCTTTGTTTTTTACTCTTGTAGATCTGAGGCCCAGGGAGGTTGAGTAACTTGTTCAAGGTCCCACAATGAGTAAAAGGCAAAGCCAAGAGTTAAATCCAAAATAGTCTGAGGCCCAATCTCAACTCCAAACTGCCCCTTGCCCCTTTTTATACTGTGCTTTATGATGCTGGACCTGGAACTTTGCAAGCTGCATTTTGGTTTCCCAGCTGTTGGACTCTACCAGTGAGGACACTGGAGGAAGATAGCAAGGCTGGTAGAAGGAGAAAAGATGTGCTTTTGCCTGTTTGCCTCCTCTTCCTGTTAATGTCACCCAGCAATGCCTCTTCACCCCAGCATTAGCAGCTTCTTTCTATAGCAGCAGCAGAATCCAGTTTGCAGTCTCTCTGACACTTGAGAAACTACCTCATTGCCCCTTCAGAGACACCAGCACCAGCCAGCCTGGGCCTCCTCATCAGGGGCATCGGTCTCAGGCCCCAAGACCAGACTCTGAGTTTTTAAGTTTTAATTATTCTAACCTCTCCCCTCTGTTCCCCAACCTTCATGAAGGTAGCTGCATCCTGCAGTAGCTACATCCCTGACTCCTCCGTGTTCTCTTTTGTGCTTTTTCAATTACATGGTTCACAGTAGTTGAAGTGACTGGTGTGGTGTCTGTCTTCTGACCCTGACTGATATCTGTCTTCCTCTCCCATCTATCTGTGCTCTCTACTCCCAACCCATATTCTTCAAAACAAAGCAAGTGAGACCATTCCTCTCCCTTACACATGTCCTTCTCAGGGAAACTTGAATTTTATTTGGGGTGTGGAGTCTTAGGAAGGAAACTGAAGTTTATTGAGCTAGTGCTCTCTGGGCCTCTTTGGTCAAGCTCAAGACTTTGAGTATTCTTAGTTTGATATGTATTTTCATCAGCTTTATTGAGATACAATTCATGGAAAATAAACTGCATCTCTTCAAAATGTACAGTTTAATGCATTTTGACATGTATACACCCGGGAAACCAATGAGGCAATCAAAATACAGAGCATTTTTATCACCCCCTGACACACAATTCTCTCAAGCCTTTTTTCAGTTCCCCCCTCCCTCCTCCCTCCTCCCTCCTCCTTGGACCCCAGGCAACCAGTCACTGATCTGCTTCCTGTCACTATAAATTAGTTGACATTTTCTTAACTTTATGTAAATGGAATCATATAGTGTGTCATCTTTTGTGTCTGGCTTTTTTCACTTAGCATAATGATTTTGTGATTCATTTATGCTGCCACATTTTCAATAGTTTAGTCCTTTTTCTTGCTAAGTAATAGTTCATCGTACAGATGTACAATAGTTTGCTTATCCATTCACTTGCTGACTCACATTTGGGTAATTTCTAGTTTGGGGTTATTATGACTAAAGGCTGAATACTTATGTATAAATCTTTGGATAGTAAATACCATCCAAAGACATGTTATTTTTAAATTTAGGTGTAACATACATACAGTAAATTATGTTTAAAAAAAGTATGTAGATTGACAATTTCTCATACTCGTATATCCCCGTGTAACACCACCCAGATTAAGACTTAAAACATTTTCAGTATCAAAAAGGCCCCTCTGTGCCCCATTCCAGACAGCAGAGGTCACCACTATTCTGACATCTGTCTGCATTGATTACTTTTGCCTTTTTCAGACATCATGTAATGGATTATAGAGTATGTATGCACACTGTTGTGTCAGGTTTCTCTTGACCAACATGTGTCTATGAGATTCATTCATGTTGTTATACATAGGTATAGCTTATTCTTATTGCAGTGTGTTGTCATATTGTGTGGATATACCACATTTATTTATCCATTCTGTTGATAGATATAAGGATTATTTCCAATTTTTTCTGTTATAAATATAGCTACTATGGACACTCTTGTACATGTCTTTAGTGAACATATGTTCTCATTTTTTTCAAACTAGGGATGGGATTGTTGGGTCATAGGGTAGACTTATGCTTAGCTTTCCAAAGTAGTTGTATCAATTTATACACCTACCACCAACGTAAGACAGTTTCAGTTACTCCGTGTCTTTGCCAATACTTGGTATTGAAGGTTTTTTAATTTTAGTCATTCTAGTGGATGTGTAGTGGGATCTCATTACATTTCCCTGACAAAAAAAAAAAAAATATGTTGAGAGCATTTTCATGTACTTATTGGCCTTCTGGATATATTCTTTTGTGAAGTGTCTGTTCAAGGTTTGTTCATTTTTAATTGAGTTGTGTTCTTTATTATTGATTTGTAGGATATTTTACATATTCTGGATATAAACCCTTTGTTAGATATATGTATGGCAAATATATTTTCCTAGTTTGTGGCATGCATTTTCAATTTCTTTAGTGTTTTTTGGTGATCAGAATTTCTTATTTTAATGAAGCCTAATTTATCAACCTTTGCTTTTATGACCTCTTTATAAAATCTTTGCCTTTCCTAAGGTCACTTAACATTCATTTAAGATGATTTTCTCATGTGAAATTTCAGGGATCCAAGGGCCAAAGTTCACATATTGTATGAGCCACACTGGGCAGCCCTGATGTTCATATACGGGGGGAGGGAGCTTCTCACAAAATAAAGAGAAAAGGGAGAAGTTTGGGGCAAGAGGATAGAGCAGTTTGGGGCAAGAGGATAGAGGATAGAGAGAAGGAAAGGATAAGAAGGGAGGTGGGAAAAATGTAAAGACAAAATGGACACAAGCAAAGAGGAAAATAGGAAGAGCATGAAGAAGAGAAGGGGTGCCTTCCCAGCCTGAGCAATGCATGCCTCCTTCTCAGAAATCTGGGCACTCTGGCAAGATCAGAAGTCCCTTTCTCAGCCCTCTCAAACTTCCTGTTCCTCTCTGCACTCTGGCCAGTGAGCACCTGCCCTTGAAAAACATATTTTTAGAACATTGATATTGTTATAAGAAATATTTATTTCTTGAGGATGTGCTAAGACATCATTATATTAATGTGTACTTGATGACACATCCAAGCTATGGTCAAGATCCAGAAATTAACCTGGACAAAATGTATAGTATTGATAAATGTGGGCTCTGGAGTCACATAAACATACATGCCATTGCTTACCTGCTCCTGTACTTAGGCAAGTTACACAGCTTCTCTGAGTCTATGTTTCTTCATCTATTAAATAGCGTTATTTTTTATTCATTCATTCAACATATATTTACTGAGCACTTGTTATGTATGAGGGACTGTTTTAAGCACTATGAATTAGTATATAAAGCCTATAAAAATTATTTACTCTCACAGGCCACACACACAGGAAGAGAGGATGTCAAACTATCCTTGTTTGCAGAAGACATGATCCTACCTCTAGAAAACCCCACAGCTGCAGCCCAGAAACTTCTTAAGCTGATAAGCAATGTCAGCAGTCTCAGCATACAAAATCAATGTGCAAAAATCACTAGCAGTCCTAATATACCAACAACACTCAAGCTGGGAACCAAATCAGGAATGAATTCCCATTCAAAATTGTCACAAAAAGAATAAAATAGCTAGGAATACAGCTAACTACAGAGGTGAAAGATCTCTAAAAGGAGAACTATAAAACACTGATCAAAGGAGTGAGAGATGATACAAATGAATGGAAAAACATTCCATGCTCATGGGTAGAAAGAATCAATATTGTGAAAATGGCCATACTGCCCCAAACAATTTATAGATTCAATGCTATTCCTATTAAACTACCATTGTAATTCTTCACAGAACTAGAAAAAAACTATTTTAAAATGCATATGGAACCAAAAAAGAGCCCAAATAGCCAAGGCAATCCTGAGCAAAAAGAATAAAGATGAAGGCATCATGCTACCCTACTTCAAACTATACTACAAGGCTACAGTAACCAAAATAGCATGGTATTGGTACAAAAATAGACACATAGACTAATGGAATAGCATACAGAACCCAGAAATAAGACTGCACACCTACAATGATCTGAATCTTCGACAAACCTGACAAAAACAAGCAAAAGGGAAAGGATTCCCTATTCAATAAATAGTGCTGGGATAACTTGCTAGTCATATGCAGAAGATTGAAACCGGACCCCCTCCTTACACCATACACAAAAATCAACTCAAGATAGATGAAAGACTTAAACATAAAATGAAAAACTTTAAAAACCCTGGAAGACAACCTAGGCAATACCATTCAAGACATAGGCATAGTCAAAGATATCATGACTAAGATGCCAAAAGCAATTGCAAGAAAAGCAAAAATTGACAATGGGATATAATTAAACTAAAGAGTTTCCGCACAGCAAAAGAAACTACAACAAAGTGAACAGACAACCTGCAGAATGGAAGAAAATTTTTGCAAACTATAGATTTGACAAATGTCTAATATCCAGGATCTATAAGGAACTTAAACAAATTTACAGGGAAAAAAAAAACACAAACAACCCCAATAAAAAGTGGAGAAAGGACATGAACAGACACTTTTCAAAAGAAGACATACATGTGGCCAATAATCATATGAAAAAAAGCTCAATATCACTGATCATTAGAGAAATGCAAATCAAAACCACAATGAGGCCAGGCACAGTGGCTCATGCCTGTAATCCCAGCACTTTGGGAGGCCAAGGTGGGCAGATCACCTGAAGTCAGGAATTCAAGACCAGCCTAACCAAAAGGGCAAAACCCCATCTCTACTAAAAATACAAAAATTGGACTACTCTCTGTAGTCCCAGCTACTCTGGAGGCTGAGGCAGGAGAATCACTTGAACCTGGGAAGTGAAGGTTGCAGTGAGCCACGATGGTGCCACTGCACAACCTGGGCAACAGAGCGAGACTCCATCTCAGGAAAACAAACAAACAAACAAAAAAAACCACAATGAGATACCATCTCACACCCGTCAGAATGGCTATTAATAAAAAGTCAAAAAACAACATGCTGATGAGGTTGTGAAGAAAAAGGAACACTTATACACTTTTGGTGGGAGTGTAAATTAGTTTAACCACTGTGGAAAACAGTGTGGTGATTTCTCAAAGATCTAAAAACAGAAATACCATTTGACCCAGCAATCCCATTACTGGATATATACCCAAAGGAATATAAATCATTCTATTATAAAGACACATGCACCCATATGTTCATTGCAGCATTACTCCCAACAGAAAAGACATGGAATCAACTTAAATGTCCATCAATGACAGACTGGATAAAGAAAATGTGGTACATATACACCATGGAATACTATGCAGCCGTAAAAAGAATGAGATCATGTTCTTTGCAGGGACATGGGTAGAGCTGGAGGCTATTATCCTTAGCAAACTAAGGCAGGAACAGAAAACCAAATACCACATGTTCTCACTTGTAAATGGGAACTAAATGATGAGAACACACAGACATACAGAGCAGAACAATATACACTGGGGCCTATCAGAGGAGGAGGTTGGGAGGACGAAGATCAGGAAAAATAACTCTTAGGTAGTAAGCTTAATACTTTGGTGATGAAATAATCTGTGCAAAAAAATCCCCATGACACAAGTTTACCTATGCAACTAACCTGCATATGTATCCCTGAACTTAAAATAAAAGTTAAAAAAAAGAAAGAAATATTTACTCTCATGAGGCTTATCTTCTAACAGGGAGCAGACAACAAATAACACAAAACAGTATTATGTATAGTATGTTACACAGTGATAACATATTTTGGAAGTAGAACCAAGAGATTTTCCTTCTAGACCCAATGTTGAGTGTAAGAGAGAAGTAGGCAGTGTAAAGAGATGTCAAGAACACCAGTGTTTCTGGCCTGAGTGACTGGAAGCGTGGCATTGCTGTGACCTAGGAGCAGGAAGGTTGCAGGAGCTGATGGATGAGGGAGAACATCAGGAACTCATTTCTGGATATGTTACATTTTAGATGCCTATTAGTCATACAGAAGAAGGTGTCAAGTAGGCAGTTAGCTATACAAGTTCAGGGAAGAGGTCCAGATTGGAGATATACATTTGGAAATCATCAATGAATAAACAGTATTTGGACCCATACGACTGGATGAGATTAGCCAACGAGTGATTATAAAGAAAGAAGATTAAAATATAGCTCTACTCAAAGGGTTGTTGTTTGTGGTAATGTGTGTGTGGGGGGGGTGGTTTAGGTTAGATTACTGAGAGCTTTATTTATTGAGTGCAAATATGTTCTGAAAGCCTTATACCCCTTAACTGATTCAATTTTCTAGGAAGTAGGTGATATTATTTTCTTCATATTTAAAAGTTTTTATACTTGCCCAAAGTCATAGAATTAGTAGAGATTACACAGGGATTTGAAAACCACAACCCATGTTCTTAACCCATATACTTTATCTTATATATAAAATATAATTTTTATACATTATCTAATATATAAAAAACCTAATGTCAGTTGATCATTCTGACACATGATAAGTATTTGATTAAATGACCCCCCAATTCTCTTATGAACTTGTGCCTTGAACAATAACTTGTTTGACAATGGCTTTGGGATCCTCACTTTCAAACGTGCGTGTTAATAATAATGACTCTTCTACCCAACCAAGGGTAGAATAATGACTCTTCTACCCAACCAACGGCCAAGTGAGGTAATATCTAAAGAAGTGGATCATAGATGATTCCATACTTGTTAGAGAGCATTGTTGCTATCAATTCAAGATGAGTCTGGGTTTTGTGAATACGAGAGAATCCAATCAAATGGATTCTGCTCATGAAATACACACTCCAGTTGCACAGAAGTGTTGCATTTTAGAACAATGTTCCTTCTGTGAGATGTTTGACCTTGACTAGGCACTAATATTTCAACAACTGGCTGCTCATAAACTGGAACATAAACTGAAGTACTTGAGTGAAGAAATAAAAATTGAGCATTTCTACAATGGCAAGGATTTTTTTTTAATCAGGATTTTGAATTTTTTTTAATCACTTTCTCTACAGAAATATTACAATATTCAATTATCTTTTTAAATTTGTAAACCACTGTAAAAGCATTTTAGTTTTCCCATTTCTTGATTTTAATGTTAGAAAATATTTCTGTACATAATATACACTCCCAGGATATTTGGGAATTTGACCCTATATCCCAAATGCCCAGCCTGTGTTTTTTAAGGAACAGGTAGACAACATATGGAATTTGAAGTTGGAAGACCAGTGTTAAGTTCTGACACCAAGGTTTTTAAAAGTTTATCCTAAAACATGCTTTTTCTTCTCTTCCTACTATAGTACCTTCCTGCAGATACGGCAGGATGAGAGACTCAGACAGAAGACTTCCTTAGTCTTGGGTTACTTTACTGTCCATCAATCAACAGAGTTGTATCAGGAGCTTTTCACTCCAAACAATACAAAATACAAAACACAGATTTATAACCAACTAAACATCCACTGCCCCCTAAGCACATGCTTATCTCTGAACCCCATACACTGAGATAAAAAATAAACAAAAGTTGTAGTCCTTGCTCCCTAGCAGCCACAATCTATGTCCAAAACCAAGCATAGATGAAAAATAACTTTAAACAATTATAAACAACATTTAAACAAAAATAAACAATATAAGAATGACCTTGATTTAGCGTGTGATAAAAACTCAAAATGAGGAAAAATAATTATAGAATCATCAGGGAGGAGATCATGGAGGTTGACTGTAGGTAGCTGCATCCATTTGCAGTGTTTAATTTCCTACTAAAGGTTTTATCAGTTTCTGTAGCCACACCATTGAATAATCTTTGATAGAAATTTCACTGCTCTATGACTCAGTTTCTTCATATATCCATTTGTTGAGTTTGAGTTGTTGAGTTGTTGCTTGTTTTTTGTTTTGTTTGATTTTTGATACAGGGTCTTGTTCTGTTGCCCAGGCTGGAGTGCAGTGGCACAATCACTGGTCACTGCCACTTCCACCTCCCTGGCCCACATGATTCTCCTACCTCAGCCTCCTGAGTAGCTGGGATTAAGGGCGCATGCCACCATGCTCGATTAATTTTTGCATTTTTTGTGGAGATAAGGTTTCACTATGTTGCCCAGGCTGGTCTCAAACTCCTGGGCTCAAGCAATCCACCCACCTCAGCCTGCCAAATTGCTAGGATTAGAGGTGTAAGCCACTTTGAATATAACACTACTTCTTTCTTGTAAAATTCACAGGATGATAATTGGAAAACATCGAGAAATATCTCATTTTATTTTTGCAGATATATTCAAGGTGTTTTAATTAAATTATCTATCATAGACATATCTATGATAATTAAAAGATGACGCAGTGAGCCAAGTTATCTCTGCAGCCTAAACTTAAGGTAGACAAAAATAAAAATCTTATGACAAGGTAGATTCACACAGAATTGTGAATGAAGCTTACAGGTTTATAAACATTCCAGTCAGCATTTTTAATATACCAGAAGTGGGATGTTGAGAAATAAATCAGCAAAGTGTTTCTAACAAGTGAATAAGGGTTTTCTTTTCTTTTCTTTTCTTTTTTTTTTTTTTTTGAGCATTAAGTTTTTGAAAAATTGGGTAAAAATTAGTTAACTTTATTGCTGCCAGGAGCATTTGAACCATTAATTTTTCCCTGCATTAATTGGACAGCAGAAATGTCCTTGGTCAATTTCTAAGTGAAAGACATAGAAGGAAATAGAAGGAATTCTTCCTTCTAATTCAACCCATGAGATGGGCCTAAGACATATTTGTCAAATAAATTAAAAAGTATATGAAAGAGTCAATCAATGGTAAAAAAATAGACATCTATATACTGAAAATGATCTTGCTCTTTTGAGAGGAAATGATTTGTCGTTACTGTATTTGCTGAGTATTTTTTTGTTATAAAATTGAAAGTACAGGATTCTAGAAATTTGCTTTGAAGTAGTTACCTAAGAGACAAACTATCAAACAGAACCTAGTGATATGAGTAAGCTCAACACTTGTCAATATTCTCAGGTCTACCTATAGCTGAGAACTGCAGAAACTCCTACTGATAAGCAGGAAGTTATCATGACATTTAATAAGTAGCTCCAGCTGATATAAAATGAAATGAGAAGTATAAGCTGGAGGCAGCTGAGAAGCAACAGGAAACTGATAATGCCCTTGGAAGAAGGCCCCTCATCAAACAACTAAGCACAGATCCACAGGTAAATCAATAAACACAACCAGACCTAACAGCCCGCTGGTGAATATGGTTCAGACAAACTAGATAAGATGGAAAGAAATTGACCAGCATTGAGGATAGAATTTCCAGGAGTCATCTCTCCCTGTAGCTCAAAGAAGACTTAAGGAGATACTAGACATGGGGTAGAAGTTCAAGGCAGCTGTGTGTGGAGAGGAGTGAGGAGTTGTGTTCCAACAGGACCCTTAGGGGCCGTTGGAACTTCTAAGAGGAAATTTAGCACAGGCTGGTGCCAAAGAATTCACCTCCAAAATCTAAACCCAACATAGATTCCAAAGTTTGTGAGGGAAATTTAAATGTCCCCCAAAAGGCCAGGCACAGCAGTGGCCCAGAGTGCAGGGGATCCCTAAATAGACCCCCAATACCCAAAAACTTCCTTGAAAGCTCCTCTCAGGGGCCTCAAAGAAACTACAAACTCAATGTACTAGAAACAAAAATTGATGATCATTTACTGAAAACCAGGTCTTCCACCTCCATTGCTTCCTAACTCAACAAATGATATCCCCATTTCTCCAGTCTCATATCCAGAAAACTAGGCCTCACTCCTGGCCCCCTCGCCCCCACTCTCCAAACTGAACTCTTCTTAAATATAACCATTCCTCTCCACCTCCACCACGATGCTACTTTAGGCCACTCCCCTGGTTCATGTGGATTCCAAAGTAACCCCCTAACTAATCTCTCCCCAACCACCATTGCTCCCTACAATCTGTTTCAACCTTGCAGCCAGAGTTGGCATCTTTCCAAAATGCAAATCTGACCATGTCATACCACTACTCGAAGCCCTTTAAAGGCCTCTCATGGCTTTGGGGATAAAGAGGGAACTCCTTACCATGGTGTATGAAGGCCAGAATTCTCTGGCTCCCGCTCACATCTCCAGCTTCTTCCAGCTCCACACTTCCCCTCAGCAATCTGTTCTGGCCATTGCATCCTTCTTTTGGTTCTCTGCTGTCACTAAATCCCATCTTGCTAAAAGGTCTTTCTGTTAAGGAATTCCATCTCATCCTTTCAGACTTTAGGTCAAACAGTATCTCCCCCAGAGAGCATTTCCTAATGTCTCTGGCCAGGTACCAGTAATCTCTCCTGTGCAGCTCTTCTCACAGTTGCAATTTTACATTGATACTCATAATTTGTTTTTATTACTATTCACATTCCTCCTAAACTCTCTAAATTCCATGAGTATAAGGTGATCATCTGATTTTGCTCAACAGTGGACCCCTAGCTCTCAGAAGATAGCAAACAGGCCAAGCATTGTTGAAAATTAAATGAATGAATGGCACAGAAAGAAGCCAGAAAGACAGCCAGGGAACTCCACCTTCCTGCTTCTGGTCCCTCTTACACACGACTAGGAATAAATTTAAAACATGGCTTATTTTGTCCTGAATTGCTCCCTTTGCCCAGAAATTGTTTGGTGAACACCCTAAGATTTGACTGCAGCAGAGTGAGGTGCCTGGTTATAATTCAATCAGGACATAAGGCTTTGGGCACTGTCCAACCAGCATTTTTAGGGCTCACTGATGAAATGAGAATTTTCCCCCTAAAATACAAGTGCAATTTTAATGACAGGAAATTTTTGAGATATGTAAAGTATAATTTTTTTGAAACCTAGGATAATGAAGAAAAATTTCTCATGATAGTTTTTATCATTATAGGCTAGAAATGAAAAAGATATTTTAAAGACCTTATTAGTGAGATAGTAGAGAAGAATCATTGTTAGAAAAGATGTTTTAATGAAATGTAATCTCTATAGGTATTTTCTGCCAGAGAAGAAATTAATTTAAAAGTTTCCACAATAATCACTCATAAACAATAGTATAAGTGAAGGATCATAGGTTCTGTTTGCTTTAATTCACCTCTATTTACATGTTTCAGACCAAAACCCTCTTCTATCAAAGTTCTCAGATTTAATATACAATTTTCAAATAATCTACAATAAATGTTTATAATATACATCATACTACTTCAGTTCTAAAGGCAATGTTTGCTTATTTGTTTCTTATAATGAAATCTGCTCTTGTTAGGTGTTTTTAGAAAACTTCAAAAGGTTTTGTTTTAAAGCACCTAAATTATTGAAAAATAAACAGACAAGCTTATATAGGCAAAACACATACACACATGCATATGCACACACACTCATTCTCATAGCTTTAACATATTGTTAATAATACTAACAGAACTATTTATTGAGGGCTTAGTGCATGTCAACCACTGTGATGGACACTTGCTTCATGGATATTATCTCCTACCACCCACTACTACTTTGTGAATTAGATTCTATTTCTGTTCCCATTTTATCATCCTTTTTATCATTCTGATAAAATATTAAGGCTTAAAAGGGTTAAAATTATGTGCATTAACGGTAATAACCTGGGTTCAATAAAACATTAGTCTGAAATGGAACAATTAATATGTGAACAAGCTAAATGATTTTAGCAGAGTTGTTGAGGGTTCAGCTTTACCATTCACACATATGCATGGCAGGCTAAAATACCAAGGACTGAAAGAAGGAAATAACTACAGAACAAGCAGCATGCTGATTAACACATTATCCTTTCCATCCCCAACAAAGATTTCCATCTATCTCACTTATATAATTATAATTTGAAAGCTCAAAAAATAATCCTGTAGAAAATATCAATTAATAGTTAGCTATGAACGAATGTTGACTTGGTGGTCTTTTTTTTTTTTTTTTTTTTTTTTTGAGACGGAGTCTCGCTCTGTCGCCCAGGCTGGAGTGCAGTGGCGCTATCTCGGCTCACTGTAAGCTCCGCCTCCCAGGTTCACGCCATTCTCCTGTCTCAGCCTCCCAAGTAGCTGGGACTACAGGCGCCTGCCACCACGCCCGGCCAACTTTGTTGTATTTTTAGTAGAGACGGGGTTTCACCATGTTAGCCAGGATGGTCTCCATCTCCTGACCTCGTGATCCGCCCGTCTCGGCCTCCGAAAGCGCTCGGATTACAGGCGTGAGCCACCGCGCCCGGCCGACTGGTGGTCTTTGATTAATGTTCTGGGAATGGTTAGAGTTGGTTCCAATGGAATAGCCTTTCCTGGTTGCTGAATGCTTACAAGTGCAAATCTAAAGTTCAATCTGAATAGACATAATCCTCAGAACACTGGGTGATAGTTGCCACTCTAGGTGACCACTGTCATTCTGTTTGTGCTTCTATTTCCCATTAGAGTTGTAGTTAAATTCTTAAACAGTCTCATGTTAGGAAATGTTGTCTTCTCTAATTTAACAAAATGTTCCATTTGGGGGCAGAATTTGCCAGATAATTACCATAGAGTGGTCACCTTATTTTGATATTCGTCAGGAACTATCTTTATCCCTGCAGAGGGTATGTGTCCCCACTCCATGCTACTGTTCTGCACAGTGAAGACCCTTCATGCTGCTCTTGGTGCAGCCAACATCATTCTTTTCTGTAAGCATCATAAAACATAGGGCAAAAAAATAATTCTGTGGGATCAACTCACTGGACTGAGACACATGTCAAGTTAATGTCAAAGCTAGACTGGCAATGCACTAGGCTGTCATAATGCAGTCTGCATTTCTTTAATCATAAGAAGCAATCATTTTTCTGATTGTATAATTCTCTTTTGGGAGATATGATATGTACTTCAAAATCCCCTAATGTTGTTAGAATGTTTTTCTCTTGACCTAGAAAGGGGAAACTATAAGAGGTTTCCTGCTGAATTAACTCCCAAAAAAGAACTGTTTGGTAAATTTAGTTATTTAACATATCTGTTCCTATTTTCATTAAGAAAAATGTGACAAAATGAAAACACCAAGTTTTACTTTTGCCCATTGCTTCTATAGATGAAACTCATTCTTAGCATTGGGTTCTAGAGAGAACTCTGGACTTGGTGCCAGCAATTGAATTCTAGATATTGTGCCTTCTGCCATTTACCCTTTCAACCTGCTAAGGAATTTGAAGATACTCTCCCTCCACAGCTGAGCTTATTCACCTTTGAAATGGGCTTAGAGTGGAAAGCCTACACCAATTCATTTATGCCATCTATGCAAATATTCATTGGCCTAAGTTTTCAAAGAACAAACAATAAACACTTAATTTAAGAAAATGGAAAAGATGACTGCCAGTACTGATACTGTAGTTTACTCTATGATAATTTAATTAGAACACTTTAATATTCCATAAGAGTGTGTGACAAAAAAAAGAAAAGAAAAAAAAAACCAAGCAGCTTTGCTAAGCTGGGCTCACTGAGTTAAATAGAGTTAAATATATTGACTGTTCTTCAACAATTCTGCACTCAATATCTTATTTCCTGATAAATTTTCAGAAAGATTCTCAAAAAGCTTTAGACTCTCTTGTCTTCCAATAAGTCTATAGAGATACTTTTATGTGGATGAAACATGTTTTCAGGGGAAGTCACTAAATTGATAGCATTTAATTGAGTCCTTTTTTATTGATAGCTACTAAAACTATATGTTGTCCAAACAACAGTCCATCTAACTGAAAATAAATTTAAATAATAACAAGCTTTCCATGCAGCCTACAGATAGTAGTTTATTTCACAAAGGTCAGTGGGTCAGTTTCATTTGTCATGCTCTGCGGTAGTTAACAAGAGTGTTGATAGCATGTTTATCACTATATATGCTAGAATGTTGTGTTTTTCATTCATCATTTCAATTACTTACATAGTGTGGCATAACAAAGCACTGGCTTAAAATGCAGCAGTAAGTCTCCCTTCTGATTTAAAAGTGGTATGCATCTCTGACAGTTCTGAGCAATGCTTTTTATGGCTTTGTTTACCTTGTTCTAAAATGAAATGACAATTCATTTTTCATAAATAATCTGAAGAGTCTTTGCAGCAGATATTTTTTCCTTTGAAGTAAATTTAAAAGAGGGTTTCAGATGTATACATATATTTTTTATTAAGTAGCAAATGGAAAATACCTCCAAAAGTTTTGCCTTGTGATGTCTGGTAGAAAGTCTTGTAAAACAGAAGCCACTCTATAGGTAAATGACAAATATACTCTCTAAAAGCCATAATTTATACCTCTTTTTGAACACACAATTTTCCACATGCTAGAGTTTGGATACTACTCTCCTATTACCTATATATTGGAAACACAATCAAATCATTGTGTTAGAACCTAAGAAAGCATTAGGCTCTTGGATAATGGATCTTATGCTAAAAAGTACACATTTTGAAGTGTTCTGTTTTTCATTTTTGAGGTAGCTGTGCTTTGAATTTACTTACTAACTTCCTTTACTCAGTGTGGGAGCTATGGAAGAACTCCAGAGTAGAAAGCAAGAGATTTCAGGTTTCTGGTCTGGGCCCTAGCATTCGTTTTTTGGAAATAACTAGTCAGTTAGTTAGTTAGTTTGGTTGATTGATTGATTTTGAGACGGAGTCTCGCTCTGTCACCAGGCTGGAGTGCAGTGGCACGATCTCAGCTCACTGCAACCTCTGCTTCCCAAGTTCAAGTGATTCTCCTCTTTCAGCCTCCAGAGTAGCTGGGACTACAGGCACGCGCCACCATACCCAGCTGATTTTTGTATTTTTAGTAGAGACGGGGTTTCACCATGTTGACCAGGATGGTCTCAATCTCTTGACCTTGTGATCCGCCCACCTCAGCCACCCAAAGTGCTGGGATTACAGGCGTGAGCCACCGCGCCCAGCTGCAAATACTTAGTTTTTGAGAAAATACTGAAATTCCTTGGCCCTCAGTTCTCAGAACTATAAAACTAGACAAGAGGGTCTTCAAATCTTCCAGGTCTATAAGGAATCTATGATTTCATAATCCAAAGAAAGCAACATGATATAAGTAAAACACTTTAAATTCATAAAGAACATTTGTGAATTCTGCTATTAACTAACAAGAGGTGTGAGGTTTCAGAAAGCATAGCTGTGTCTGATAAAGAAAGGGTATATTTAGAATGAATCCTTTTCATTAATTAAGGCGTCTTTCTTCTTTAATTTTCCCAGGGTATCACATTCAATACAATTACATCTGTTTTCAATAATAATATATTTTCTTTTAGGGAATTGTTTTTTTAATATAATAAATTTAGTTTTACCATAAAAGTATAAGAATGTATGCATTTTATTACATTTTTATCTCCTACAAATATATAAAAGGAAAGAAAATGGTTCTGTACTTTCCACATAATATGTATGCTAAAATAGCTTATAGGCATACTTTGCATTTAATTATACTGACATCATCTAGGAGTCTCATAAAATTTTAATATGTATCTGTATTTTATACATGGGGAAACAGGCAGAAGATAAACATGGGACCCGTTCTTGAACACAGTAATTGCTGAGCAGGCCAAAGATGAAAATTCTGACTCTACCATCCTGGTAAAAGGCATTATGTTTAGCTCACTATTGCTAGGTTTTCCTGTCTCTGAAATTTTACTACTTATATATTTCCAAATGTCTTTACAGTACTGACAAAAATTATGAGTGGGACCACTAACATCATCAAAAATCATAACCAAAAATCATAAGCAAAAACTAAGAATAATATGAGTATAAAATAAGACAAGTGGCTAATATACTTAGTATATAAATTTCTGGAACTCATAGGAAATAAAGATAAGACCCCTATTGAAAAAATAATAGATAAGTGAGCATAGCATATGAACTGGCTATTCAAAAATTAGGAAAACAAATTTAATGAATCTATTTTAAAAGTCCAAACTCATTAATGATAAAAGAAATACAAATTGACACTGCAAGAAATACCTTCTTTAGTGTGTCAAAGGAGAAAAGATTTAAAAGAGGAATAGTACTCAATGAGAGAATATGATGAGATAGCCATTTTCATATGCTGCTGGCGGGAATTTAAATGATCATATTCTCTTCTGGAAAGCATTTAGGGAAATAATATGTATTAAGAGACTTAAAGATGTTCCATACTGGTTGGCCCAGCAATTCCCCTTCTAGGAATGCAACCAAAAGAAATAATCCAAAATGCACATACATATGCAAAAACAGATTTTTATTACAAGTATAACAGCAGAGGGAGAATAATCTAAATGTCCAAAAATAAAGGAACCATTAAATAAATTACAGCACATCTATAGCATAAAAAGTCACACAGCTCCTAATATTATTTATGAAGTATCTTCAATGACGTGAAAAGATTGATGAAATAGTGTTGGAGGTGGGAGAACATTACAAAGCTATATACACAATGTGATTTCAAGTATGTTAATATTAACATAGATCATAGGCCTAAACGTAAAAACTAAAACCATAAAGCCTTTCAAAGAAAATCAAGAATAATGTTTTCATAACGTGAGGTAGGCAAAGATTTCTTAGGCAGAATGCAGTAAGTGATAACCGTAGGAAAAAAAAATTGATGAATTAGACTTCATTAAAATTTAAAATTTGTTTTCATCAAAAGATAGCATATATTTTTGTGTATGTCTGTGGCTTGTGTATTCTTCTAAATGCTATCTTCTCTTCTGCTATCTTCCTCTTCTTAGAAATAGGCAAGCCACAGACATACAGAAAATATCACAAATTATATGTCTACGTGCAGAACATATAATGAATTACAACTTAATAAGCAATTCCAAATAAGTGAAGGCACAGCAGACACTTCACAGAAAAAAATATACAAATGACCAATAAGCACATTAAAAAAGTGTTCCACATTATTAGTCATCAGGGAAATTTAAGCTATAATTCCAATGAGATACCACTACACACTCACTAGAATGGGTGAAACATATTTGTAGTCTTTGACCCAGCAATTTCACTTCTAGGCATTTATCCAAGAGAAGTCATAACTCATGCCCACAAAAAGGCTTGTACAAGAATGTTCATAGCAGTTATAGTCACAAAAGCTGGAATCAACTCAAATGTCTACAACATGAGAATAGATCAGTTATACTCACACAATGGAATACTATGGAACAATGAAAAGGAGTCATAGCACAGGTAAGTCTTACAGATAGAATATTGAATGAAAGAAACAAAAAAGACAACATACTGAATTATTTCATTTATATGAATTTCTAAAATAGGCAAAAGTAATATAAGGGGGGAAAAACGAACAGTGGCTGCCTCAAGGGTGGGAAGAAGAGCATTAGAAATTGACTGGAAAGAGACACAAGAGAATTTCCTGGGTAGATTGCTATGCTTCCTATCATGCTAGTGTGCATATATTAGTCAGCTCAGGCTGCTTTACAAAATAGCAAAATACTGGGTGGATTATTTCTCACAGTTTTGGAGGCTGGAAAGTCCAAGATCAAGGTACAGCCATGGCAGGTATCAATCTGAGGCCTCTTACCTTGGCGTGTAGGCACTGCCGTCACACCATGTGCTGACATGATCTCTTCTTTGTGCATGCACAGAAAGAGAGAAAGAGAGATCTCTGGCATCTCTTCCTCTCCTGATAAGAATATGAGCCCTATCAGATTAAGGCCCCATCCTATGACCTCACTTAACCATTATTACCTCCTTATAGACCCTGTCTCCAAATATAGTCACACTGGGAGTTAAGAATTCAGTATATGAATTACGGACGGACACCATTTAGTCCTAACAGTACAATTATATAAGTAGATCCATTTGCCAATATTGTACGGTTAAGATTTGTATTTTCCATGATTATAAATTCTACCTTGAAAATTTTGTTAAAGAATAATAAATGGAGGGTTGGAGAATGGGTATTAGAATAGATGAAAAAAATAACTGGTTGAAATAACCATTTGAATGTTGAACAATTTTAAACTTGGGTGATATGTACATGGAGATTCATTATTCTATCTACTTCATATTTGTAATGATTCTATTTAATTTGTATATTTAAAATTTTTAAAAATAAAGTGTCAAATAAGCAAAGAAAGCAAAGTCAAATAAGCAAAGAAAAATGAATGTGTCAATATCAAAGATACTTTGTAGAGATGAAAATTCTGTGTGACATTTTTCTACATTGAGCTCCATCTTAGTTCGGGTCACATTATGCATCTTGGGCACATCACCTACTGGGCTTAATTCATTCACCTAGAGAATAAATTCATTATTTAGATTTATTGAGTATTCATTAGGTGCAAGATACTAAGCACTATGGTGAGTTTAGCTCACACAACCACCAAAATCTTATTCAACATTTAAATTCTATAATCATTTTTATGTCATGTATGCAGGTCACCCTCTCTTTTCCTGCATGTAATTCTCAAGATGTTTTGCCTTTATATCTTGTGTTGATTGTTACTACTTGTAGAGATAGGATTCAATAGGCCAGGACAGCAGTCATCTTTCAGCAGATTTGTTTTCAACTAAAGTCTTTTGGTCTAGTGAAATTTCTAGAACAGTCATAGTGTTGAGAAAATAGATGACTATATGAAGAATTTTATGGAAAAACATGACTCTATTTCAAGCAATTAAATTAAGTATAAATAAGCAAATATAGCTAAATAAATAAATACATATAAGAATTCAATAGATTATTCTAAAGAAAATCAAACTCAAATGACTACTAATGAAACTGAATATTTCAGTATAAAACTTCCAGACTGAAATACAGTGAGAATAAAAGAATGGAAAATTATTTTCCATTCTCTTATCTGTTTTCAGAAGATAAGAGACATATACGATAGAGTGAAAAGGTCAAACATACATTTAACCAAAGAATCAGAATAGAAAGAGAGAGAAAATTGGGCAAAAACAATATTTAAAGAGCAATTGGCTGAGAATATGCAAAAATGATCAACCTAAAACATTGAGCTTTAGGCTAAAAAAAAAAACGCTAAAATCTCAAACAGGATGCAAAAAAACATAGTCAAATTGCTGAAAATGAAAGATAAAGAAAAAAATTTAAAAAGAAACAGAAGGAAAAGGGGAACATTATCTTCGAGGACACCACAATGAGGCTTATAGTTAACTATTAAATATAAGCAATGAAAGCTATGGAATCAATGGAATGACATGTTTAAAATGCTGGAAGAGGCTGGGCACAGTGGCTCACACCTGTAATCCCAGCACTTTGGGAGGCCAAGAGGGGTGGATCACCTGAGGTCAGGAGTTTGAGACCAGCCTGGCCAACATGGTGAAACTCCATCTCTATTAAAAATACAAAAATTACCCGGGCTTGGTGACAGGCACCTGTAATTCCAGCTACTTGGGAAGCTGAGGAAGGAGAATTGCTTGAACCCGAGAGGTGGAGGTTGCAGTGAGCCAAGACCAAGCCATTGCACTCCACCCTGGGTGACAGAGTGAGACTCTGTCTCAAAAAAAAAAAAAAATGCTGAAAGATAAAACTAACAGCTTAGAATTTGATATTCAGCAAAAATAACCTTCAAAAGGTGAAATAAAAATGTTTAAAGACAAACAAAAATGGAGAGAATTTGTTCCTAGTGGACTTGGACTAAAATAAAATACTAAGAGAGTTTTTTGGGTAAATAAAAAATGGCCCGAAAGTTCTGTTCCAAGATGGCCGAATAGGAACAACTCTCGTCTGCAGCTCCCAGAGTGATCGACGAGGAAGACAGGTGATTTTTGCAATTCCAACTGAAGTACCTGGTTCATCTCATTGGGACTGGTTGGACGGTGGGTGCAGCCCATGGAGGGTGAGCTGAAGCAGGGCAGGGCATCGCCTCACCTGGGAAGTGCAAGGGGTCAGGGGATTTCCCTTTCCTAGCCCAGGGAAGCAGTGACAGGCTGTACCTGGAAAAACGGGACACTCTCGCCCAAATACTGCACTTCTCCCATGGTCTTAGCAACCAGCAGACCAGGAAATTCTCTCCCATGCCTGGCTCGGCAGGTCCCATGACCACGGAGCCTCGCTCACTGCTAGTGCAGCAGTCTGAGATCGACCTGCGAGGCAGCGGCCTGGCGGGGGGAGGGGCATCCGCCATTGCTGAGGCTTGAGTAGGTAAACAAAGCGGCCAGGAAGCTCAAACTGGGCAGAGCCCACCTCAGCTCAGCAAGGCCTACTGCCTCTATAGACCCCCACCTCTGTGAGCAGGGCATACCTGAACAAAAGGTAGCAGAAACTTCTGCAGACTTAAACGTCCCTGCCTGACAGCTCTGAAGAGATCAGTCATTCTCCCAGCACGGTGTTTGAGCTCTGAGAATAGACAGACTGCCTCCTCAAGTGGATCCGTGACTGCTGTGTAGCCTAACTGGGAGACACCTCCCAGTAGGAGCTGACAGACACCTCATACAGGCAGGTGCCCCTCTGGGACGAAGCTTCCAAGGATCAGGCAGCAATATTTGCTGTTCTGCAATATTTGCTATTCTGCAGCCTCTGCTGGTGATACCCAGACAAACAGGGTCTGGAGTGGACCTCAAGCAAACTCCAACAGACCAGCAGCTGAGGGACCTGACTGTTAGAAGGAAAACTAACAAACAGAAAGGAATAGCATCAACATCAACAAAAAGGTTTTCTACACCAAAACGCCATCTATACGTCACCAACATCAAAGACCAAAGGTAGATAAAACCACAAAGATGGGGAGAAACCAGAGCAGAAAAGCTGAAAATTCTAAAAACCAGAGCGCCTCTTCTCCTCCAAAGGATCACAGCTCCTTGCCAGCAACGGAACAAAACTGGACGAAGAATGACTTTGATGAGTTGACAGAAGTAGGCTTCAGAAGGTCAGTAATAACAAACTTCTCTGAGCTAAAGGAGCATGTTCTAACCCATCACAAGGAAGCTAAAAACCTTGAAAAAAGGTTAGACGAATGTCTAACTAGAATAAACAGTGTAGAGAAGACCTTAAATGACCTGATGGAGCAGAAAACCATGGCACGAGAACTTCGTGATGCATGCACAAGCTTCAATAGCCAATTTGATCAAGTGGAAGAAAGGATATCAGTGATTGAAGATCAAATTAATGAAATGAAGTGAGAAGACAAGTTTGAAGACAATTTTAAAGAAAAAAGAGTAAAAAGAAATGAACAAAGCCTCCAAGAAATATGGGACTATGTGAAAAGACCAAATCTACATTCGATTGGTGTACCTGAAAGTGACGGGGAGAATGGAACCAAGTTGGAAAACACTCTGCAGGGTATTATCCAGGAGAATGTCCCCAATCTAGCAAGGCAGGCCAACAATGAAATTCTGGAAATACAGAGAGCACCACAAAGATACTCCTCGAGAAGAGCAACCCCGATACACATAATTGTCAGATTCACCAAGGTGGAAATGAAGGAAAAAATGCTAAGGGTAGCCAGAGAGAAAGGTCGGATTACCCACAAAGGGAAGCCCAACAGACTAACAGCGGATCTCTCAGCAGAAACCTTACAAGCCAGAAGAGAGTGGGGGCCAATATTCAACATTTGTAAAGAAAAGAATGTTCAACCCAGAATCTCATATCCAGCCAAACTAAGCTTCATAAGTGAAGAAGAAAATAAAATCCTTTACAGGCAAGCAAATGCCAAGAGATTTTGTCACCACCAGGCCTGCCCTAAAAGAGCTCCTGAAAGAAGCACTAAACATGGAAAGAAACAACTGGTACCAGCCACTGCAAAACATGCCAAATTGTAAAGACCATTAATGCTATGAAGAAACTGCATCAATTAATGGGCAAAATAACCAGCTAACATCATAATGACAGAATCAAATTCACACATAACAATATTAACCTTAAATATAAATGGGCTAAATGCCCACAATTAAAAGACATAGACTGGCAAAGTGGATAAAGAGTCAAGACCCATCAGTGTGCTGTATTCAGGAGACTCATCTCACATGCAGAGACACACGTAGGCTCAAAATAAAGGAATGGAGGAACATCTACCAGGCAAATGGAAAACAAAAAAAGGCAGGGGTTGCAATCCTAGTCTCTGATAAAACAGACTTTAAACCAACAAAGATCAAAAGAGACAAAGAAGGCCATTACAAAATGTTAAAGGGATCAATTCAAAACAAGAGCTAACTATCCTAAATATATATGCACCCAATACAGGAGCACCCAGATTCATGAAGCAAGTCCTTAGAGACCTACAAAGAGACTTAGACTCCCACACAATAATAATGAGAGACTTTAACACCCCATGGTCACTATGAGACAGATCAATGAGACAGAAGGTTAACAAGGATATCCAGGACTTGAATTCAGCTCTGCACCAAGTGGACCTAATAGATATCTACAGAACTCTCCACCCCAAATCAACAGAATATACATTCTTCTCAGCACCACATCGCACTTATTCTAAAACTGACCACATAATTGGAAGTAAAGCACTCCTCAGCAAATGTAAAAGAACAGAAATCACAACAAACTGTTTCTCAGACCACAGTGCAATCAAATTAGAACTCAGGATTAAGAAACTCACTCAAAACCACACAACTACATGGAAACAGAACAACCTGCTCCTGAATGACTACTGGGTAAATAACGAAATGAAGGCAGAAATAAAGATGTTCTTTGAAACCAATGAGAACAAAGACACAACATACCAGAATCTCTGGGACACATTTAAAGCAGTGTGTAGAGGGAAATTTATAGCACTAAATGCCCACAAGAGAAAGTAGGAAAGATCTAAAATTGACACCCTAACATCACAATTAAAAGAACTAGAGAAGCAAGAGCAAACAAATTCAAAAGCTAGCAGAAGACAAGAAATAACTAAGATCAGAGCGCAGAACTGAAGGAGATAGAGACACAAAAAACCCTTCAAAAAAATCAATATATCCAGGAGCTGGTTTTTTGAAAAGATCAACAAAATTGATAGACCACTAGCAAGACTAACAAAGAAGAAAAGAGAGAAGAATCAAAGAGATGCAATAAAAAATGATAAAGGGGATATCACCACCGATCCCACAGAAATACAAACTACCATCAGAGAATACTATAAACACCTCTATGCAAGTAAACTAGAAAATCTAGAAGAAATGGATAAATTCCTGGACACATACACCCTCCCACAACTAAACCAGGAAGTTGAATCTCTGAATAGACCAATAACAGGCTCTGAAATTGAGGCAATAATTAATAGCTTACCAACCAAAAAAAGTCCAGGATCAGACTGATTCACAGCCGAATTCTACCCGAGGTACAAAGAGTTGCTGGTACCATTCCTTCTGAAACTATTCCAAACAATAGAAAAAGAGGGAATCCTCCCTAACTCATTTTATGAGGCCAGCATCATCCTGATACCAAAGCCTGGTAGAGACACAACAAAAAAAGAGAATTTTAGATCAATATCCCTGATGAACATAGATGTGAAAATCCCCAATAAAATACTGGCAAACCGAATCCAGCAGCACATCAAAAAGCTTATCCATCATGATCAAGTTGGCTTCATCCCTGGGATGCAAGGCTGGTTCAATATATGCAAATCAATCAACATAATCCATCACATAAACAGTACCAATGACAAAAACCACATGATTATCTCAATAGATGCAGAAAAAACCTTAGACAAAATTCAACACCCCTTCATGCTAAAAACTCTCAATAAACTAGGTACTGATGGAACGTATCTCAAAATAATAAGAGCTATTTATGACAAACCCACAGCCAATATCATACTGAATGGGCAAAAACTGGAAGCATTCCCTTTGAAAACCGGCACAAGACAAGGATGCTGTCTCTCACCACTCCAATTCAATAAACTGTTGGAAGTTCTGGCCAGGGCAATCAGGCAAGAGAAAGAAATAAAGGGTATTCAATTAGGAAAAGAGGAAGTCAAATTGTCCCTGTTTGCAGATGACATGATTGTATATTTAGAAAACCCCATTGTATCAGCACAAAATCTCCTTAAGCTGATAAGCAACTTCAGCAAAGTCTCAGGATACAAAATCAATGTGCAAAAATCACAAGCATCCTTATACACCAATAACAGACAGAGAGCCAAATCATGAGTGAACTCCCATTCACAATTGCTACAAAGAGAATAAAATACCTAGGAATCCAACTTACAAGGGATGTGAAGGACCTCTTCAAGGAGAACTAGAAACCACTGCTCAACAAAATAAAAGAGGACACAAACAAATGGAAGAACATTCTATGCTCATGGGTAGGAAGAAACAACGTCATGAAAACGGCCACACTGCCCAAGGTAATTTATAGATTCAACACCATCCCCATCAAGCTACCAATGACTTTCTTCACAGATTTGGAAAAAACTACTTTGAAGTTCATATGGAACCAAAAAAGAGCCCACATTGCCAAGACAATCCTAAACCAAAAGAACAAAGCTGGAGGCAACACGCTACCTGACTTCAAACTATATTACAAGGCTACAGTAACCAAAACAGCATGGTACTGGCGCCAAAACAGAGATATAGACCAATGGAACAGAACAGAGCCCTCAGAAATAACACCACACATCTACAACCATCTGATCTTTGACAAACCTGACAAAAACAAGAAATGGGGAAAGGATTCCCTCTTTAATAAATGGTGCTGGGAAAACTGGCTAGCCATATGTAGAAAGTTGAAACTGGATCCCTTCCTTATGCCTTACAAAAAAATTAATTCAAGATGGATTAAAGACTTAAATATTAGACCTAAAACTATAAAAACCCTAGAAGAAAACCTAGGCAATACCATTCAGGACATAGGCATGGGAAAGGACTTCATGACTAAAACACCAAAAGCAATGGCAACGAAAGCCAAAATTGACAAATGGGATCTAATTAAACTAAAGAGCTTATGCACGGCAAAAGAAACTGCCATCGGAGTGAACAGGCAACTTACAGAATGGGAGAAAATTTTTGCAATCTACCCATTTGACAAAGGGCTAATATCCAGAATCTACAAAGAACTTAAACAAACTTACAAGAAAAAAACAAACAACCCCATCAAAAAGTGGGCAAAGGATATGAACAGACACTTCTCAAAAGAAGACATTTATGCAGCCAACAGACACATGAAAAAATGCTCATCATCACTGGCCATCAGAGAAATGCAAATCAAAACCACAATGAGATACCATCTCACACCAGTTAGAACGGCAATCATTAAAAAGTCAGGAAAAAACAGATGCTGGAGAGGATGTGGAGAAATAGGAACGTTTTTACACTGTTTGTGGGAGTGTAAACTAGTTCAACCATTGTGGAAGACAGTGTGGCGATTCCTCAAGGTTCTAGAACTAGAAATACCATTTGACCCAGTGATCCCATTACTGGGTATATACCCAAAGGATTATAAATCATGCTACTATAAAGACACATGCACACATATGTTTATTGTGGCACTATTCACAATAGGAAAGACTTGGAACCAACCCAAATGTCCATCAATGATAGACTGGATTAAGAAAATGTGGCACATATACACCTTGGAATACTATGCAGCCATAAAAAAGATGAGTTCATGTCCTTTGCAGGGATGTGAATGAAGCTGGAAATCATCATTCTCAGCAAACTATGACAAGGACAGAAAACCAAACACTGCATGTTCTCACTCATAGGTGGGAATTGACCAATGAGAACACTTGGACACAGGGCGGGGAACATCACACACCCGGGCCTGTCTGTGGGTGGGGGGCTGGGGGAGGGATAGCATTAGGAGAAATATCTAATGTAAATGATGAGTTGATGGGTGCAGGAAACCAACATGGCACATGTATATCTATGTAACAAACCTGCACGTTGTGCACATGTACCCTAGAACTTAGAGTATAATTTAAAAAAAAAAAAGAAACAGAAAAAGAAAAAGAAAATGGCCCCAAATGGAAGCAGAGGAAAGCAGCATGGAATGAAGAGCAGCAGAAAGGGTGAAAGGACATCAATATGAACAAATGCTCACTATAGAAAAACAGTTACGTTTGATAAAACTTAAAACAGAGAAAGAATTAAGATACTTGACAACAAAAGCATAAAAATTGAAAATGGGGTAAATGAAGTTTAAGTTTTTAAATTCTTGCATTATCCATGAAATACTAAAAGTTCTAAATAATGATAAACTGAATAACCAAGGATACATGTGGAAATGTTTAGAATAACTACTAGAAGATTAATACATAAATATATAACAAGCTAATATGGACAAATGAAATAACATTTAAAAATAATTGATTAATCCAAATAAAGGCAAGATATATATATGTATACTATTATGTAAATGTAATATACATAATAAACATATATACTTACACATACATATATTTATTATCTATACATTTATACACAAAATATATATTCATATGCAATATATATTTATATTTCTTTTAATATAAAATATATATTTATATGCTATATGTATATTCCTTTTAAATGGAAGTAAAACTTCAGCATCTGTTGGATATAGGGGTTTGGTTTGTTTTGAAAAAAATGAGGAAAAAATTAAAACTCAAGTCACAAGAATTGATAATAAATATTGTCAATATATATGTGGCCTATGTAACTATTATATTTAAATCCACAAAGTTGCAGAAGAAAAATTACCCAGGATAGAAACCTTGTGGTAGAGCTCAATAATATATGGAAATTATTTCTAACGAAAGAAACATAATTTCAAAAACACAGCTAGTTGTGGGGAAGCCAATTTACTTTAAGAAGTTGAAACATTCAGGATAATTTAATGCAGAGGGAGAATGACAAAAATCACTTTTTTTAGGTGATGATGAGAAGTGCGAAGTTTTATTTCTTCAGGTGAAGAAGGCTGTTATTTACTCAAAGGATGTTTGTTCCTAATCCAGGGAAACAGTATTTGATAGATGTGGTTTTATCTTCTGAGGCTTCACTGTAGCAATGTTCTGTGAAACCATACTAGAGTTAAGAATTTTCATACCTTTGGTAACTGACTCTCCCGATGTAGAGTTGAAAGGGGATGTTTTTACTTGAATATATCATAACAAATCTTTTTATTTATTTGTATGTACACACCACACCCACACCTACCCCCTCACCACACACACATTGGCATTAGTGAAAGTAACTGACTTATCACAGATGTTCCAAATGCTGAAGTTTCAAGATAATACAAGTTTCTCTGATGAGGGGCCACCAACATCTTTTTTAAGACAACATATTAGCTACTTAGCAGATAAGTTTTTATAAATTATTATACACTTGCCAATATACTTATATCAACTACAAACCACATAATATATACTTTTACTGACAATTAAGGACCATTATTATGAACATTGATTGTTATACTAGCCTACAATGTTCTCAGGGACTGCAGAACTGCTAAAGGTGCTAAACTACTTCTTTTTTAAAGAAAATTATCCTATCTAATTTTTGTGGTTTTCCGGCTTCCTTTCTCGACTTCAGGCCACAGCTGTAGTTTTCACTACTGCCAATGTTTCCACTTTGTCCAGTCTTTTCTAATCTATTATAAATTTGAAAGCCAAGGTCCAACACAATAGAGCACAGGATCTTCATGGATCCTCTCCTGTGAGTTAGATGAATGCTGGACATGGAAAGTGTATAGACTTTTACCAAAATTACTTTTCTATTTTTCCGCTTATGGGTTTGGGGTGGTATTTTACATAGCTAAGGTTTTCCTATAAGAGAACTACATGGAAGTGAAAAACATATGTTTGTCGATTTTTATTAATAACGCATATAATGTCAGACTCTACTTCCATCTGAACTTCAACCCATTAACTCTCAGGAAATTGGTTCTACTTAGCTCCTGGATGCAAGGGGGTGTAATGGGATGAGAAGTGAGGGAGAAAGGAGCTAGCACTCACTGAGCCACTGTTGGGGATCCTGCTAGGAAGAGCCACCACTGTGTTACCTGATTTTCTTAAAGCCAGTCTATGAGGCACACATTACCAACTTCATTTTATAGTTAAGAGGGAAAGAAACTAACAGACAAAAGCAAGGCTCAGAGGAGTAAAGGAATTTATCAAAAGTCACCCTGCTAGAAAATAGCAGAACTGGGATTCAAACCTTGCTTTGTCTCACTGCCTCCTTTATTCCCTTCCACTATGTAAAAGCTTTGGAAAATCTCAGGGATTAACTAGAAAAGACCAATGCTAGGGAATGTACTATGGTGAAAACATAGCTCCAATATTCTGGGCAATATTACTGTGGTTCTAAAACTGCACAGAGGGAAAAGATGACATAATAATCTAAAATCTTCTAAAAAAATTGAACAATTTTAAGCAATAAAGGTACATATAGGAGAAAAGTCAAGAATAGATTTTAAATGAATCTGAAGTTTCTTTTTGGTGGTATTTTTAAAATTCCCTAAAGAGAAATTGTGGGTAACCACCAAGGATCAAAATTAACTTGCATAAGGTATACGTGAGGCAAGGGCAGTGAACTTGAATCTCTAGGAACTCCTTCTAGTGACTCAGGGAATCAAGTAAATTTGCATTAACTGGCTTGGTGGAGTTGGTAAGACACTATTGCTAAGTCACAAATGGGACTTATAAATTGCCTGATTTGGAGACTAAATGGTATAAGGGAAAAGGCTTCTACTCTTTTCCTTCCCTAGGAAAGAGTAGAAGACAGGCTTTCACTGGGTATAATTTGAGTTGTAAATGAATGTCCAGTGGAAGAAGTGCATTTGAAAAAGGGCAACGTAAAAAATGGACAGAGGTGATAAGTTCGAAGGTGAAAAGATGGATTCAGATATCACTTGTGTACACAGGAGCTGAGCTCACAGCTGAAAGTAGAGCCACTCAAAACGCAAATACACTGGAAGAAAAGCAGAGGACATAGTTTTGAGGAGACTCCTGATATGGTTTGGATTTGTGTCCCTGCCCAAATCTCACGTTGAAATGTAATCCCAATGGAGGTGAGGCCTGGTGGGAGGTGATTGGATCATCAGGGCAGTTTCTAATGGTTTAGCACCACCCCCCTAGAGCTGTTGTCATGATAGAGTTTTCACAAGATCTAGCTGTCTGGTTGTTTAAAAGTGTGTAGCACCTCCCCGCTCTCTCTCTTCCTTCTGCTCTGGCCATGTAAGACGTGCCTGCTTCTCCTTCCCCTTCTGCCATGATTATAAGTTTCCTGAGGCCTCCCTAGCCATGCTTCCTGCACAGCCTGCGAAACTGTGAGCCAATTAAACCTCTTTTCTTTATAAGTCTCTGGTATTTATTTATAGCAGTGCAAGAACAGACTAATACACTCTGAGTCCAACAGCAGTGGAGAAAACATTAGTTACAGATAATGAAAAGTGATTAAGCAAACTATTCCCTATGTGCTGTATCCTATCATTTTGTGCTAACAGTTAATGCCTCGTTAAAACTTAAATCATATATGCTGGTTATACTTTCCCCACCATGAATAACAACCCTTCCTTCCATTTTCAGGGTAGCATTTCTTTTTGTGGGTCTTCTTTTGTTTTGGTTCAATTTAGTTTGTGAGTCTGTTATCATCTAATAAACTGATGTGTGGGAGGCAACACAGATGCTGCTAAAAATCAATTGAAGAATATATAAATAAATGAAATGATATCTCATGTTTATGGATTAGAAGAATAATATTGATAAAATGTCCATACTACCCAAAGTAATCTACAGATACAATGTAATCCCTATCAAAATGCCAATGATACTTCTCACAGAAACACAAAAAATACTCTAAAATATATATGGAACCACAAAATAACCCAAATAGCTAAAACAATCTTGAGTAAAACAAACAAAGCTAAAGGCATGACCCTGATTTCAAAATCTACTACAAAGCTATAGTAGTCGAAACAGCAAAGTAGTAGCATAAAAACAGACATATAAACCAATAGAACAGAAATGAGAGCCCAGAAAAAAATTCATACATTTATGATAAATTAATTTTTGACAAAAGTGCCAAGTGCACACAATAGGGAAAGGACAGTCTAGTTGATAGTGTTGGGAAAACTGGATACCCACCTGCAGAAAGTATGAATGGGACCTTATCTTATGGGACCCATATAAAAAAAATCAACCCAAAGTGAATTAAAGACTTAAACATAAGACTAAAACTATAAAACTGCTAGAAGAAAGCATAGGGGCAAAATGCTATGACATTGGTTTGGGCAATAATTTTTGGATATGAACCCAAAAGCACAGGCAACAAATGCAAAGCAGACAAATGGAATTATATCAAATTAAAAATCTTCTGCATGACAAAACAACAAAAACGAAAACAAAACAAAACAATCAACAGAGTGAAGAGACAACCGATGAAATGGGAGAAAACATTTGCAAACTGTACATCTGATAAGGGCTTAATATCCAACATATAAGGAATTCAAACAACTCAATAGCAAGAAAACAAATAACCTGATTTTAAAATGAGCAACGGGGACAAAAACTAACAAAAGCAAGGCTCAAACGGGTAAAAGAACTTACCAAAAGTCACACTGAATAGACATATCTCAGAAAGACATACAAATAGCCAACAGTATATTTTTAAAATGCTCAACATCACTAATCATTAGGGAAATGCAAATTATATAATTTGCATAATAATAAAACCATAGTCAGATTATCACATATCAACCAAAACTGAGGCTGTTGAGGGAAAAATAATTTGACAAATTATTTCTGCATTCCAAGTATTGCATTGGAAGCTAGATGTGAGGACTGGACTAGGAAGACATACCAAAAAATTGGGGAGGGTTCTAGAGTCTATTACAAGTCAGAAGGCTTTTATAGGAAAATTTAGGAGAAGGGAGGGGGACTCCCCATAGTTTTTAATTGGAGATTATAAAACAGAGGTTGCAATCTAGATACAGATTGCAATGTACAGGCTGAAATGTCTATACGCAAGACAATCAGTAATACTTTATGATTTAGAAATAAAATCAATGTCCTTTTCAGTGTCAGTGAGCTATGCCTTAATCAATACATTAACAATTTGAGGAACTCATGATTCATCACTAAGGGACAGGTTGTCAGCATGAATCACAAGTCCTTACCAAGGTGGGTTAATTTGGAAGCCTGTTTACTTTTAAAGTGAACTATCAAATGTGACCTGTAAGTTATTTCTCCTTTTTGATCAAAAATCTTCCCATGGAAACATTGATACTCAATCTCTGCTTAAGTTAGAGTGACAGACATTCTTTATTTCTCAGCACTGGGAAGGCCCATTCCTAGGAAGTCATGTCCCTCAGCAAGAGGAAATAACTTTGTTATCACAGGCAGGCAAGATTACTAGCAACGTCGGGCAGGTCATGAGACAGGCTACATGTTAGTTTCCTGAATAAAGAATCATCTCCAGTCACTGGGAGACATTAGCTGTTGATCTCAAGGAATCTAATATTCAGTCCAAATTGTAGGCAAATAGTAATAAAAATAAATCTCAAAAACAATGGGCAGGTCTAGAATCAAAAAGCAGGTATACTATAGTTTTCTTCTGAAACATAATTATTCTCTCTCCAGTCCTCCTTTTTTACCAAAGACAAATAATGAGACCAATTTTGTTCGCAATATAAGTTTTTGTCTTATCATAATTGGCCTAATTATTTGCGTAAAGTACAACAAAAATAGTGATCAGCCATATAGGCTCCTTTAAGTTGACTTTGCTGGAATGTTTTCATAAGGGCTTTTAGATTAGACTTTTAAAAACTCCTTCAGGCTAGGGAGCCAAGCCAAGGATTCACCATCAGACTGTGCCTATAATACCTGTATGAAATGGGTGAATTTCTCTCTTCTTGAGGTGGCCAAAATATCTGGAGGTTCCTGGGTCTGTCAGAAAGTGACATTCTTTAATTACTGCAAGGTCAGGAACTCCGTAAAGGAACTATGTAGACAAGGTACCAGGCCAGTCTTTTCCAAGTCTATTGGCTTTACAAAGTCAGTTTCAATCCCTCAGAGCAGTCTTGTCATATTTGAAAATATGACATTATAGTCAAAGCCTTGGTAAAATAACCAATGTTTCCAATGTGTCTTAATACAAAAGAAAACAGAATTGAATCAAACCTATGCAAATAAATATATTGCCATAAAATAAGAACACTTAGGAATAGTTTCCAAACTCTCTGGAGAATTTAGGTAGACAGAAAAAGATAAGTCTTTCAATTTTGCTCACAAAAGTATACTTTAGCCAATTGCTGTAAGATATAAATAGCTCAAATAAAAAAAAATTGACTGGAAAACAAATATGGAAAGAATCAGCAATGTTTCCAACAGTCATAAAAATCATTTTAGTCCTCTATCAGTTTAGTTTCATGTAATTCTTGTTTTGTTTTGTGTTGGGTTAGCTGTCTTCATGAATCCATCAGTTTATTAGTAGAGTTATGGAAGTTTTTACCTAATACATTGATCTTAACATTATCAGAAATCTGTGTTCAAGAGTACTTGTTAGAGTCTTTTCCATGAAAAGCAATTTTGGACTATAGCTCATTGTAAATGCTTTTAGTAAAGAATTCAAAATAATAACTGTGGATAACAAAAACTTAAAATAGTCATGGTTAAAATCTAGTGGAAGACAAAGAAATTTCATTGTTTCTATTATATGTGGCATTTTAAAACAACAAACAGAATCATGACTGACAGCATCACATCATGATTTCCAGACTTTTATAAATTTCATGTGATCTCTATAATATTCCTATTAATAATATATCCATACAAATATAACTTCAGAGAAGATTTCACATCGTCAAAATTGTGACTCACAACATCAGATTCTTATACATTTATATAATTCTGGGGATATCTATATCAATAACATGCCCATAAATATAACTGAAAGAAGATCTAGTACCATTTATCATTTGACAATGTTTCTCATACAATTTACCAAATAAGCCTAATAATTTAATATCTCTACAAGACATATTCTTTGAGGTTCTCCAGAGGTCTAACTAGAAAACCCCAAAGTTAATTTTAGGGGAAACAGCCTACTTTAGGAGTTGATTTGGGGGAAGTTTGTCAAAGATGTCAAAAGTTCCAAGCATTTGATCAAAACAGAATCACCAGTCACTGTTAATTAATACTTATTCATTTAACCAGAGTGGTAATCAAAAGACTTCAAAAGCAATAAAGAAAGTTACACGGATGTAAAACCCTTAACCCTTTTAAAGAAACCAAAACCAAGTAAGGACAACACAGAAATTATCTTGATAAAAGGAAGTTTCAAAAAGAAATGGATTTTAGAATTTTAAAATAAAAATCTTTTGCAATTTTATTAAAAGAAAATTAATACTTTACAAAAACCTTGTTATAATACAGGGGACCATATTTTTTTAGTTTTGTTCTAGCATATTTTCAATGTCAAAGCTTAATCTTTAGAAAACTTAGAAATAATTCCTTTAGAATTATAGCCAACTTAATCACACACAAAATTGTTTCCATAAATTCTCTTTTCACAAACCTTATCATGACATAGGCAGACCATTGAAAACATGCTTGGACTTTCTGCTTTGTCCTATGTTTCCTCTTTCTTAAATAACCAGTCATTTTACATTAGGACAAAACTTTATCATATGAGATTCTTTCTCATACAAAATTATTCTCTTTTCTTTTTAACCTTCCTTACCAAAAATGCATCTTCATATCCATAACCTTCTTCATATTTTTCTCTCCTAGTTACTTGTTCCTTTTTAATCTTGTTTCTTTTTCCTTCTTAAGTCCATATTTTGAAACAACCTTTAAGTAACCTACAAATTAGACAAAATTATTTTTTTCTCAATAAAGAACACATTTTTATAATAATTTTTATAATAAAGAATACTTCTTATAATTTTTTCTCATCAAAAACATCTTATTTTTGGCACATTCTATATATAAAATTATGTATAAATATTAATTAGAACTTTTAACTCTCAGTAACCTTACATTTTAGTGACAACCTCGGCAACAAGAATCTTTGCTTGTCACATATCAGTGTCTTATAAATGAAAACCATTTTATAATCTTTAGAAACATGTTTTCTTATAATATGTTTACCTTAATTGGAAATGACCCATACATTTAATGAGTATCTATTATTTAATTTAACATAGCTTTAAGATTTCAAATTACACGAAAAGTTCCTCTAGAGGTGTATCTCATTGACAGTTATCTAATTTATTTATTTTTAACAGCTTACCTAGAATATTTATGAAAACTGAAATATTAGACAAAGCTAGTCATCATTTCAAGTTATTTTACTGCTAACCACCTTTATAGTCTGTGAATATCAGATGTTCACTTAAGTAAGAAGCTTAAAGTTAAGTTTATGGATATTTTGCCAAAAACTCAGAAGATGGTTGTTCTTATTAAACTAGTCTTACATGCTAAAAGATCTATTCGAGTGATATGAATTTACAGAGTATTTTGGCTTACTAATTGATGAGTGCTTATTTATTTATAAACCAATTTGGTATCATGTAAACAATATACAAATACAGACATGTGTACATGTACACATAAAAATACAAACAGATGCAAATAAAGATTTTATAGCTTTGCTTTTAAAATTTTATTCATGAGTCAGGTAAAACTCACCAGCTTAAAAGGACAGTTGAATTAAATTGTGCCTCCGTAAATAGAACAAGTTAATCTGTCTTCCATGGCTGAAGATCTTACTGAGTATAGTAAATTTACATCTCAAAGCACAGAGACATAATTTAAGTTTTGTAAAGGCCAGTGAAGTTTTACATCTGCAAGGGACTGTAAGGTCTAGCAGCACACTTTAAAAGTATTATCTGATATTTGGTAAAAGGTTAATCAGGTGTACTTCCACTTTAACGGAGGTGGCTGCATGTATTTTACTAATGTATATGGAAGATTGGGACCATAAATGGTCTGGCAAAGCCAGCAATAAGCCATCAAATGTGTCGATCATTAATCCCACTTTGGAAAAAAATTTGTTGGATCTGTATTTTTAGAATCTCAGTAGTTTCATTCTCATTCTGTAGTTGTTCCATTTGCTCCTTCTGTTTTAAATTTAAATACATTTTAACTCCCTTGAAAGAAGTAAATGAGTGCATTGTGAAATTCCAAAAATCTCTGCCTAAGAGATGTATGGGAGCCCAAGGAACAAGTGGAAGGGAATGAGTTCATATAAGAGAGAAGATGAAAGAACAGGGGTAGACAAGGAGAAGCCATGGGGAAGAAAGGGAGAGAGTCTTCTAAGTATTTTTCAACTAATGTACAATTGTTTGAATGGTTTTAAATATCCTTTTGTTTACCTCTTGAATGGAGGCATTTTTTTTTCAAAGAATTTGTTTTAGAAGCTTCTAGGTGCTGTTGGAAGTAAGTCTCCCATTCAATCTGGCTCTAAAACCAACTTTTTCCATTTGTGTGCACAGATAAATTATTTTAGGCATTTTCAAAGATCCCCATTTTGGCCACTGCTGCTGAAGACCATCCTGGGTTAGATGGGTCCACTTATCCAAGTACTTGCAAGTAAAACAACATGAAACCAGCTGGTGTCAACAGAGGTGGTATACCTTCAGTCTGGATGCATTTTCCATCCTGGCTGCTTTGAGCAAGACAAGCTCTATAAGGGGTCAGGTGTGCTGACTATGAATCTTTCTTCTGGGGATTTCATACAATGGGCTGAAAAGACCTCTTATGTGTCTTGGACTCCCAAGTCACCTCCAAAGAAGGGTCGGGATGCTCAGGGGCAAGAGATGATCAGTCTTTCCAAAGACTGCAGGCTGAACAAAAAGTTTGGCCAGAGGGAGTAAATGTCTCTTACCTTTGGAGCAAGAGTGCCCTCATGTGATTGAGAAGGAGAAAACTACGGAAAGGTTGTCTCACCCCAAGCCTCCAGGGAAACAATTCACTGAGCTCCTATTTTATTCTGCCCTAAAATTCCCAATAAAACCCTTCCCTTGAATTGGTAGCAGTAACTCTTGTTCTGAAAGAGTCATTGTACCTCCTGGCCAGGGAGGAAACTACTTTCAATAAACCAGAACTTCAGCCAAGATGTGAGGGTTCCAGGAGGAACCCATCTGTAGCACCCAGCAGAAGCATTTAAATTTGGGAACACAATAGGTTCATTACTGGTACATGCATAATGGTCAAAAGCCACATTGGATGATCCAGGGAAGTTGCTCTGGAATCCTGCTGATTATGCCAGAATGTTGACTGAAATTAAGGTTCTTAAGGCAGAAATAATTTGATAAAGTTACTTTGGAAGCCAAATGTGAGGATCAACCCAGGAAGACACACCAACAAAATTGGGAGGGTTCCAGAGTCCATTACAAGTTAGAAGGCTTTTGTAGGAAAATTTAGGAGAAGGGAGGGGGACTACTTATAGGAGTTGTCCTTTTTCATTGGCGAGTACAATATAAAAGTTACAATAATTGGATACAGATTGCAACATATAGGCTAAAATGTCTATGTACAAGACAACCAGTAAAAACAAATCAGCATCCTTTTCAGTGTCAGTAGGATATGTCTTTATTAGTACATTAACAACTAGAGGAACTCATAAGGTTCATTACTGAGGGAGAGGATGTCACCATGAATTATAAGACCTTCCCAGGTGGGTTAATTTGGAAGCCTGTTTACTTTTAAACTGTCAAATGTTATCTGTAGCTTATCACACCTTACACCTGTTAGACTGGTTATTATAAAAAAAAGAGATGAAAGGTAAGTGTTGGCAAGGATGTGGAGAAAAGGAAACCTTTGCACACTGTTCGTAGGAATTAGTACAACCATTATGGAAACAATATGGAGGTTCCTCAAAAAACTAAAAACATAACTACCATATGATCCAGCTGTCCCACCAAGGGGTATATACCTAAAAGAAATGAAATCAGTATGTTGAAGAGATATCTACACTTCCATGTTCATTGCAGAATTATTCACAATGGCCAAGATATAGAATCAACTTAAGTGTCCATTAACAAATGAATGGATACAGAAAATTTAACATATATATCCAATGGGACAGTATTCAGCCTTTAAAGAAGAAAATCCTGCCATTTGCAACAACATAAATGAAACTGGAGGACATTACACTAAGTGAAATAAGCCAGACACAGAAAGACAAATGCCATATGATCTCACTTATATGTGGAATTTAAAAGAGGACTCACAGAAGCAGAGAGTAGAATGGTGATGGTTACCAGAGGCTGGTGGTGAGGGGGGATGGAGGATGTTTGTCAAAGAATACAAAGTTTCAGTTAAACAGGAGGAGTAAGCTCAAGAGATCTATCATACAATATGGTGACTACAGTTAATAACAATATATTGTGTACTTGAAAATTGCTAAGAGAAATTTTAAGCATTCTCACCATAGAAAGTATGTGAAGTAATACATATGTTAAATAGCTTGATTTAGCCATTCCACAAAATATACATGTATCAAAACATCATGTTGTGTTCCAAAAATATATACAATTTTTATTTGTCATCTTGAAAAGTAAAATAATTTTTTATAAGGAAGTCTGGTGCTTTCTGCCTTTTGGCATCAGAATATAACAGATATATAACCATCAGAATATAACCATCTCCATCGACTGATTTGACTCTGGTTCAAAATGTAATAGCCAGAAAACAGTGAAGAAACACTATTTTTTAGGACAATGGTAGTCATATGTATTTAAGGATGCAGATATGCCAGTGATTTCTGTCACAGAGAGGCGGAGTTTTGCTGGATATCAATCAAAACAGCCTTCAAAGAATGAAATATACATGTCAGGCTTGTCAAAAAAATGTTTAGGGTCTCCCTACTAAGTTACTTAGAAAAGAGAGTTTAAATGAAATAGTGCATTTTCTGGATCCCTGGAAAACAAAACATAATCAAAACTAGTTTATTCATTTGGATGTCTACAACTGCTATAAAGTGAACCACTATTATCTCCATTTTCAGATGAGGAGACTAAAGTGCAAGAAGCAAAATAACCTGCACAACATTTTGCCAGAATCTAAGCTATGACAACGATATAACAACTCGTTCCCCATCTCGTTTTCCTGGTCTCCTCCCTACTGGAACAACTGTCTCAGACCAGTGAAATGTGCACACTTTGACCTGTGACCTTAAGTGTCTTCTTCACAGTGCCCAAGTATAGATGTGTTCCTGGATAATCTGACAATATGTTGAAAGCATATTTCCAAAGACTACATATTACAGTGGCATTTGAGTTGTTTAGTCTGCATTTAGCATAAACAGCATTCAGCTGTGTGCTAAGCCGAAACAATAGCCACCTTGTCTAATGCTGTTTCTTGAGGAAATATGCTTCAAATACTAAATATCAGATTTTTAAATTAATCGCTGGAACACAACTTCTTTCTAAATTGGGGTTATAACTCATATATAAACTCCCCTTAATTATGATGAGAATTAATAAAATTTTGTAACTGTAAGTAAATCTTATCTAAAAGATAAAATCTCGTTTTTTTTTTTTGAGACAGGGTCTCACTCTCCCAGGCTGGAGTACAGTGGCACGATCCTGGCTCACTGCAGCCTCCACCTCCCAGGCTTAAGCAACCCTCCCACCCCAGCCTCCCCAGTAGCTGGGACTACAAGTGTGCATCACCACGCCTGGCTAATTTTTTTTATTTTTTGTAGACAGTGGGTTTCACCATGTTCCCCAGGCTGGTCTCAAACTCCTGGCTCAAGCAATCTACCTGCCTTGGCCTCCCAAAATCCTGGGATTACAGGCATGAGCCAGCACGCCGGGCTGTTTTAAGCTCTTAAAGTTACAATCAGCCACTTTTATTCATACATTACTTGTGAAGAGATTTTTTTTCCCCTTGCAACTACAAATGTCAGCTGACTCTTTTCTCTGTGGCTGATTTATGTCAGAAAAAGCACATCTCAAATGTATACAGTAGTGAAGATTTCATTTCTCCTTCATAGGAGCTAATTGAATATGGCACCTCATCTTCATCCTGGCATGTGGGCATTGAGTGTAAGAAAAAATAATAGTCACTAATGACAACCTGAAGTGGGCGCTGGTTACTACTAGGTTTGGGATGGATGGCTCCATAGAAGAATTTAAGATTATATTCAACTTCACAGATGAACATGAGGCAGAGGCGGAGAGAGGTGGGAGAATAGCCTTGAATTTGAGAAACAAAGGGACATTTCTCAGCAAATAAGAAATAAATGGCTTTTTTCATTCTAGAGGCTGCTATGGAGAAATAGAACCCCTTTATTTGTTAAACAAATATCCCAAATGTGCAGTATGCTTTATACAGGACCACAGGTAAACATATTGGCTATGGTATTCTTAACAAAACCCATTGCAGCTCTTCTTAAAGTATGGCCTTCTATATATCCATATATTTGATTAGCCCAAGGGGAAACAGCCCAGGGAAACACTATCGTTAGAACACATACTTCATAAAAGAATGGATACCCCATATTTAAAATATGCTTACCCCATTTCCCTGTCCAGTGCCTGTGGATGTGTTGCCTTTGTTTCACCCTTGCACCCAACTTGGCACTAAACTCCTCTTCTTCACCAATCATGAAAAAAAAAATAGGTCACAGCAAGTTTTTCAGAATTTGTAAACTTATTGAACATTTGGGACATTTTTTTGGAGTTACTACACAGCACTCCAGCATTTCTCTTATCGCTTTTCCTTCTCCTTTACTGTTTTCATCAATATCTTCTCCTTCCTTGTTCAAGTTAATTCAGTATGCCCCTCTGTCTGTTAGGACGGGCTGGGTTGTTCTGTGGCCAAAATAATCTGAAGACTAGGGCCTTAATACAAACATTTACAGAGGAATGAGCCTTTCATTGCTGTACTTTCAGAGTAGTTATAGAGAATATCTAAGCCTAAGCTTCACATTTATCTTTTATACCATGGATAGTTATTCGGGTACTAAAAACATTGTAACAACTTTATGGTTTTCTAAGAGGTAAAGTTAACTTTATTTTGTCCTAATGGTTCCTAAATTAGTATTTGCTTCTAAATCAAAAGATAACTTAAAAAAATTCAGATATGTGAGCGCTACTTAAAAACATTTGGATTCAGTGGACTTGATGTGGGGTCCATAGCTCTACATTTTTAACAAGCTCCCCAGGTAATTATCCAGGTTTGAGAACCACTCCTCCAGTTCAGGGGTCAGCAAACCTGTGAGCTAAATTCAACCAGTCACCAGTTTTTTAAAATAAAGTTTTACTGGAATGCAGACACGCCATTTGTTTGTGTATGGTGTGGGGCTGCTTTTGTGCTATAATGGTAGAATTGAGTAATGTGACAGAGACTAAAGACTGAAATATTTACTATTTGGTCCTTTATAGAAAAAGCTTGCTGATCCTGCTCTTGTCTGTTTCATAATTTCCAGAGTCATGTTATTACTTGTGATGGGAACTAAGTAAGGCAGTGTAGATGACAGTTAATGAAGGCAACACCCAGACTGTCGTCTTCACAAGATGATCCTTTTTAATACATACAGCCAAATTATTTTTTTCCTGAGTTACACTGAACCCTAATGGTAGAAATGTTAAATCACAGCTGCTTAATCACAGTTTTACCCTATTGTTAATTAGTTCCTAAAATTAGGGTCATATTTACAGACTTTGTAGTAGGAGACTTTAGAAGTCAGAGTTTACTTGGTAGAACTGGGCAGGACTAAACAGCCTGGCAGAAGGTTGGCAATTTTAGTGAGAGCTAGAATCCCTTCCTTTTGCAGAGTTCCTTTCTCTTCAAAGACTGTTACTCCATGAAGCATTTCCAATTATACAGGTCATTTATTCCAAAGTGATAAATTTTATCAGGACATTATGACCATTTGTGATGCCATGTCTATCTCTAAAGTTGAAGCACAATACTATCGATATAGTCAAAATTACATTTGCCGCAAAGAAAGCTCACAGAGGAATCTGGATACATGTAAACAGATACTGAGATGGTTACCAATAGGGATCACACACATGTTGGCAATAATGAGATGGCCAAGGTGAAACCATTGGTTTTTAACCTTGACTACTGATTAAAATCCGCTGGGGAGCTTTAAAAAATTAATGATGTTCAGACCTCAACTCCTGGAAATTCTGATCTAATTGGTCTAGGGTGAGGCCCAGGCAGCAGTCTATTTTTTTAAGTTCTCCAGGTGATGGTAATGTGCAGCCAAGGTTAAGAACCATTTTTCTACAGTAGTGCTTCTCAAATTTTAATCTATATTCACATCACCTGGGAGATCTTTTAAATCTGCAAATTGTGATTCAGGAGGTCAGTGATAGCATGTGAGAATCTGATTAACAAGCTTCAGGGTGATGTTGATGCTACTGCCTGAGGACCACGCTTTGAGTAGCGAGGAATTAGATCATCCCTAGCCACAATTTTTATGCAGTCTCAGTGTTCTGAGATCTTAAAGTACATAAGCATCACCTGGGAAGTAATTAAACATGCAAAATTGTCAAGCTCCCCAAATTTTTACCAAATGTCCCAAGTGATTGCGAGATTCATAGTCTGAGGACCAAATACACACTACTCTACCCAAATGATATTTATTCTACGAATCCCATTTTAAAAAAATGGCAGGCCAGGTGTGGTGGCTCAGGCCTCTAACCCAGGACTTTGGGAGGCCAAGGTGGGTGGATCATGAGGTGAGGAGTTCAAGACCAGCCTGGCCAAGATGGTCTCTACTAAAAATACAAAAAAATTAGCCGGGTATGGTGGTGCACGCCTGTAATCCCAGCTACTCGGGAGGCTGAGGCAGAAGAATCGCTTGAACCCAGGAGGCAGAAGTTGCAGTGAGCCGAGATTGCGCCACTGCACTCCAGCCTGGGCGAGAGAGCGAGACTCCGTCTCAAAAAAAAAAAAAAAAGAGACAGTAGCATTGTTTATCAATTTATAGGCCGCCCGATCAAATGCAGAGAAATTTTTTCTTATTCCAGGTGAAAAGACAAATTACCAAAATGTAATGGCTCAAACCAACAGTAATTTTATTATATCTCATGATTTTGTGGGCCAGAAATGTGGGCAGAGGTTGGCTGGGTGATTTTCCTCCCTGTAGTGTATACAGAAGTCACTTAATTTCTAAGTAGTGAATGAACTAGTCTGAAGAGTCCAAGATAGCTTCATTTTACATGCCTTGGTACTCTGGTTGGAAAGCTGGGCCCAGCTGAGACTGTCACCTGGAATGCCTACATAGGACCTCTCAAGTTGGGCAGTCTCAGGTTAGTAAGTCTTTACATGGTGACTCAACATTCCCGAGTGTTCCAAGACACAAGAAGTGGAAGTCACCTTTCACTCGAGACCTGGGCTTGGAAACTGGCACAGTGTCATTTCTGCCACATTCCACTGGTCCAAGCGGTCAGAGTTCACTCAGGTTCAAAGTGAGGAGTCATATCCAGGCTTGCTTCATGGCCATGCAACCCCATGTGCAGTAACGCAGGGCCCAAAACTCAAAAGGGCCCCATACTTGGCTTAATGCTCTGCTGTTGCCATCTTGAAAATATTTATAATTTTTGAATAAGGGGCATTACATATTCATTTTGCACTGGGTCCCACAAATTGTGTAGCTGTCTTTTCTATGGGAGGACTATTAAAAAAAATGTGGCCATCTTTAGTAAGTTATAAGCCACCTGCCAGATATTTTATTCTCACTATATTTCTGTATTAAAAGTTATTCTTTCAAAATGCAGACTGAAGTACGTGGGTTAAATTCAGCATGAAGAAGAAAAACAGGTTAGGAGGTTAGAAATAATGTCTTTTTTTTTTTTTTTTTTAAGACGTAGTCTCACTCTGTCGCCCAGGCTGGAGTGCAGTGGCACCATCTCGGCTCACTGCAAGCTTCGCCTGCCAGGTTCACGCCATTCTGCTGCCTCAGCCTCCCGAGTAGCTGGGACTACAGGCGCCTGCCACCACGCCTGGCTAATTTTTTTGTATTTTTAGTAGAGACGGGGTTTCACCGTTTTAGCCAGGAAGAAATAATGTCATTTTTTAGGATTAAGAAATTTGGTCACTTTGGCATTGACCAATAGTAATGTAAGATCAGTACGCAAGTAGGGTGGAGAAATGTGGATTAGAGGCATGTCACTGGATAGAAATGACGTGGGGAAAGGAGAGATGCATGCTTCAGAGCACTCAGTTCCAGACTGTACAATCTGAATGTATTCTCCAAGCTGTAGGAAGTTAGCATAGTGAGTTTGGTTATTTGTTGGAGAGAATGGGTGATGGCTATTTTATCTTCTTACTCAAGCATAGTTATGGAAGTGTTCAGCTGAGGCCCATTCCAAAGGAGGTACTAAGATGCAAAAATGTTCAAAGGGTTTAGTCAGAAACCTAGTGGATGATCCTTAAACCCCTGATCCACATGGAGAATTCAAAAATTTGAAGTTAGAAATCAGAACGGATCTGAAAAGGTAGAAAGTTCTTAAGGTACTGTGATGGTGGAAATGTTTCCCTTTATCTCAGGAGACCACCTGAATAAATTAGTATGTATACTCTGGATTTTGAAGAATGCAAAGGCCTGGTGTATGACTTCTTCCTGAAGAAAATCTAAAGGGTAAGAGAAAAGATGACTAGCCACTTTGATGGAGGGAATGAAGGAGAGATTGGTGTGCGGTCTCCAATGTCCCATGCTGCAATGAGTTAAAAAACTTAACCTTGTCTAAGGATTGCCCCTGGTGGTTTCAGACTGTAAAATCTAAAAGCTCTTTCTTGGCTGGCATTATTCCTTGCTGGTCATTCTATCTACATGCATACTGAGAGAGAGACATCGCGGGAAGCACATAGCAGGCACTCCATAAATTTTTCAGATTTCCCAACTGCTTCCAGAAAGGAGTTTCCGGTCAGGCACTGCGGCAGCGAAAGAAATAGCTACAGCGTTTGTGGAGCAGCTGGGACCCAGGCCTGTGCTCCTTGTGAAGCACGCCCGCCAGAGAGCCTCGAGCCGGGCGGAGACAATGGAGAGAAGCCGTGTGTCAGAGCACCACTCCACCAGCGTCCGGTCCACTGCTGGTCCTGCACAGTCGCCACTCGCCCCATCCTTCCTGCGAGCCCCGCCCTTCTTGCTAGCCCGCTTCGCCCTTTTTGCTTTCTCGACCCACCCCCGTTTGCCCTGCCCCGCCCACATTCCCCGCCCCACTTGCCCGGCCCCTCTTGTTGACCCGCCCAGCCCTGCCCCGCCCCGTACCCCTCTCCCATCCCGCCAGTTCCGCTGCCCCGTCCCGTTCCGCTGCCCCGCCCCTCCAGTTGCCCCACCCCATTCCGCTCTCCCGCCCCGCCCCGTTCCGCTGCCTCTCCTCGTCCGGCTCTCCGGCCCCGCCCCGTTCCGCTGCCCCGCCCCGTTCCGCTGCCCCGCCCCGTTCCGCTGCCCCGCCCCGTTCCGCTGCCCCGCCCCGTCCTGCTCCCCTGCTCCGTTCTGCTGCCCCGCCCCGTCCTGCTCCCCTGCCCCATCCTGCTCCCCCGCCCCGCCCCGCCCCGTTCTGCCGCCTAGCCCCTCCTGTTTCCCCGCCTCATCCCGCTCCCCCGCCTCGCCCCGTTCCGCTGCTCCGCCCCGTCCCGCTGCTCCGCCCAGTCCTGCTCTCCGGCCCCGCTCCATCCCACTGCCCCGCCCCGTCCCGTCCCGTTCCGTTCCGGTCCGCTGCCCCGCCCCGTCCCGCTCCGTTCCGCTGCCCAGCCCCGCCGTACTCACTAGGTAGTAGCGGCCGCGGACGCCATGGGGACCGCCTCGTCGCTCGTGAGCCCTGCGGGCGGGGAGGTGATCGAGGACACGTACGGGGCGGGCGGCGGCGAGGCCTGCGAAATCCCGGTGGAGGTGAAGCCCAAGGCCCGCCTGCTCCGCAACTCGTTCCGCCGAGGCGCGGGGGCGGCGGCGGGGGCCGGGCCCGGGTCGCTGCCCCGCGGGGCAGGCGCGGGCGGGCTGCTGGGGGCCAGCTTCAAGTCCACCGGCTCGTCGGTGCCAGAGCTGGAGTACGCGGCGGCCGAGTACGAGCGGCTCAAGAAGGAGTACGAGATCTTCCGCGTCAGCAAGAACCAGGAGTTGTTGTCCATGGGTCGCCGCGAGGCCAAGCTGGACACGGAGAACAAGCGGCTGCGGGCCGAACTGCAGGTAACGCCGGGCTGGGCCGCGACGCCGGTAGACTCCTGGGAAGCACGGCTGTCCTGCTCCCTCTCCAAACCAAGCGGCTTTGAAAGTTCGGCGGAAACTGCCCATTTTAATTTGAGAGGCCATATTCTCTTCGAGTCTGAAATGATTCCTTAACTCCCTCCCCTTTTTCTGTCTCTTTTTTTGGAGACAGGGTCTCGCTGCGGTGGCACGATCGCGGCTCACTGCAACCTGGAACTCCTGGGCTCAACGATCCTCCCGCCTCAGCCTCCTAAAGTTCTGGGATTACAGGAGTGAGCCACCGCGCCCGGCCCCCGCTTTTCTATTTCTGGTTTATTCATGGAGGCACCTAGAAGAAATTAGCCGGAAAGTGTCCTGAGGAGGCAAATGCCAATCTCCAGCTCCACTCGCGCCCCCGCGCCCACCCCCTCAGAAGGCTGGTGACATCTGTTGAAGCAACTCAACAAACTCTTCCTAGGAGTTTCATCCCCCTCCCCACCATAAAAATTTTATGTGGGGCTCCAAAGTGGGGCTCATTTGTCGGTTTCTTTGTGAAGTTTCATCGTTCTTGCATTTTAATGGTCTTGACATGAAAATTTCTGGAAGCCTCCTGATTCTCACCATGGTTGAAAACCTTCTCTAGATGTAGTTAAATTTCCTTAGTCCATTTGATTAATTTACTCTAAAAGCAATTATTGCATGCCCTCCATGTAGCAGGTCCATTATAATTCATTAAAATAGTATGTAAAGCGGCCGGGCGTGGTGGCTCACGCCTGTAATCCCAACACTTTGCGAGGCCTAGGCGGACGGATCACCAGAGGTCAGGAGTTCGAGATCAGCCTGGCCAACATGGTGAAACCCCGTCTCTACTAAAAATACAAAAATTAGCCGGGCATGGTGGCACGTGCCTGTAATCCCAGCTACTAAGGAGCTGAGGCAGGAGAATTGCTTGAACCCGGGAGGCGGAGGTTGCACCATTGCACTCCAGCCTGGGTGACAGAGCGAGACTCCGTCTCAAAAAAAAAAAAAAAAAAAAAAAATAGTATAAAGCAAGAGGTTACTTTTCTGTGAACGAATCTCTAAGACTTTTTGCCCTCAGTTTGGGGCCCCTCTGATCGTTGTTGTGTCGTTTGTTTACTCTTTACTGTGGGAGAGACTTATAGGCAGCCTAAGAGTTCCCGGAGTCATTACAGTCGGGGTGAAATAAATACCTCAGACTGATTTTTCTAAAAGAAAAAAAGCCTCCTGTCTTCAAGACTAGACATTCTTCTAGTCAGGTTTTGTTGTTGTTGTTGTTGTTTTTGTTTTTAAACTCCCTCATTAGCTGTTGTGTAATTATTGTCGTTGTCTGGGAAGAAGTCCATATAGCAGTTTATCTGTTGTCTTATCAGTTTTCCTCCTGGGCAGCCTTAATGCACTTGCGTGTATAAAATGGACTCGTGCATTTCAAATATCTGACTTAATGTATCCAAGCCACTGCCCAACAGACACTGCACGTTGGAAACAACTGTGAGGTGGGGGTAGAAAAGGCCAAACCAAACCGGGCAGAGTGCAATAAGGGTTGGCAAGTGTCACAGTCACTCCTGTCACCAATCCTGATTCCGTGTGAAACATACTGGTTCCTTTCTCACATATCAAGGCATGAAAAAACTTATCCATATTTATTTCATTCATTGTGTCAGACATTTGCTGGAGACCTGCAGTGTACCAGGCACAGTGAAGTGCTCCAGGGATGGTGAGATGAATAAGACATAGTGCCAAGGGGCACACAGTCTCCTAGAACTACTTATCCTTCAAGTTAAGCCTTATAAAATGTAATTTTTACTATCACAAAGATGGAAAAGGCATAAGGAAGTTTAAGAGCTGATGCAGTATTTCAAAAAAAGTTAATTTCCATTGAAAGCTTAATATTGAAGTCTTTATTTGTGGTAGTTCAAGCATGCTTGTGGTTTTTTTCCATTATGTTTTGAATAAAATGGCAACATGAAGTTCCTGATAATTGGTAAAATAATAAGTAGACTTAAAATTCTAAGATACGTTATATATATATATATATATACATATATATGAATGTAAAATTGAGGAGCAAGACTATTTTTGTTAGGAAATAACAAGGTAAATTATTCTAGGCACTTCAAAAAACGTATCAGAAGATACTTCGAGAAAAAGAAAGTGCTTTAGAAGCAAAATACCAAGCAATGGAGAGAGCAGCAACATTTGAACATGACAGAGATAAAGTTAAAAGGCAATTCAAGGTAAATTCCTTACATTTTTACCCCCAAAGCAACATGGAATAAAATAGTATGTTCTAAAAGTATATATAATATATAATGCGATGAATAAATAGAAGTAAGTCATGTAGGATTCATGAAAGTTGTAAGAATTAGTGTAGAGCACTTTCACATTTTTGATTTGGACGTGGTAAACTTGAGATCATTTCAAAGAAAAACGTATGAAAGTGAACATTTTAATAGTAATTTCGAAAAAAAGGAAAGCATTTCTGTATGAGGAAAAGCATTTGGAAATATTTAGGGATGTTGTATTATTGGTATTTACTGGGAGAGAGACAAATTTCCTAAACATCATGCAGTGCACATGACAGACTCACGCCACAGACATGCATCCTGCTGGAATTCCAGTGGCTTCCAGTTGCAAAACAGTAAGGTAAAGGTACTAGGACATTCACCCTATGAAAGAGGAAATTGAGGACCAAATGAATATTGGTTTTATGAATGAAATATTTTTTCCTTAAAGTTGATGACACAACTTTTTGATTATGAAAAAGCTTTCAAAATTAAAATTATTCTTTTTAAAGATTTTTAGGGAGACCAAAGAAAACGAAATTCAGGACTTACTGAGGGCCAAGAGGGAGTTGGAGAGCAAACTTCAGAGGCTACAGGCTCAGGGTATCCAAGTATTTGATCCTGGGGAGTCTGATTCAGATGACAACTGTACAGATGTCACTGGTAAGTGTATATCCTATTTATATTTTGAGCTTTCAACATGGCTGTAATGATATATAGAGCCAACTTTGAATTCTGCTAGATTTCTTTTACTTATGTATATTAGGTTATTGCTTTAACTACTGTTGCAAATAGTGTCGTGCATTCTCTCTGTCAGCTGCTAAGACACCTCTTCTCCACGAAGTGTATGAATTTGGGGACTGAAGTTCCTTCTACCTTGTCACTCTGCCAACCCTAACCCATAACTTTTACTCTCTAGTCTAAGATAGCTACCCCAGCTCCCACCAGCGCATCTGCATTTTAGCCAAGGGAAAGAAGGAAGGGGAAAACATGTTCCTTTCCCAGAAAGTACAACCTAAGATCACTTCTCAAATCCCATTAGTCAGAACTATAACTGGGAAGACTGGATAGTGTAATCAGCAGCCAGGCAGACATGTGTCCAACTAAAATGTGGTGTTCTGTTACTGAAGAAAGAAGAGGAGAATGGATATTGGAGTTACTAGTCTCTGCAATGTTATTTCTTTACATAGTGATGTATTCTTTGCAACTATCATTTAGAATACTTGCGTTATAGTTCACTGAGTGGTTTCCAGTATAGCCTTGTGAACTATTGAAAAAGTATTTGTTTTATAATTAAACAAATAAAACATGTTTTCTGGAAATAAAAGCTTGAAATCACAGAGTGAAAGGGTTTACATATTCTAAGAAAATGTTAAAGTGTGATTGATACTGAAAAAAGAAAAATATTCTATTTTAAAATGCAGTGGAAAAATGTAGTCACTCTCCCATTTGTAATGAACTGTAAGTATATTCTCACAAATGGATGCATTTTGGAGTAAAATATAGTAACTGACAGTTCCTTCTTAATTTTCACTGTAGTATCATTGGAATCTGACCAACATCCTGGAATTTTTATTGCTAACTTTTAAGGAAAAAAATGAAGGCCGGGCGCGGTGGCTCATGCCTGTAATCCCAGCACTTTGGGAGGCCAAGGCGGGCGGATCACGAGGTCAAAAGATCAAGACCGTCCTGGCCAACATGGTGAAACCCCGTCTCTACTAAATACAAAAATTACCTGGGCGTGGTGGTGTGTGCCTGTAGTCCCAGCTACTCGGGAGGCTGAGGCAGGAGACTCGCTTGAACCCAGGAGGTGAAAAAAAAAAAAAAAAGATTCTTAATGGCCAAGAGTAGCTGAGAAAATGCTTTTTTATACCCCAACACAAGTCTTAGTGATTATTTCAGTATTGACATATTCAAATGTACAGTGTTTCAAAACTATTGTAATTGTCTTGGCAAGTTAGAAACAAATTCCTTTCTAGGTCTTTTTTCATATTTTGTTTTAAACATGAAGAAGGAACACTTGAGGGGGAATATCACCCATTTGAGATTCAAAGAGCTACAAATAGTAAGCTCAGTTTTGCCAGAGATTTAGCTCAAATAACAATTTACTTATAGTTATCAAGGATGTAGATATTCTGACAAATATAATTGATCAGAAAATCATCATGTTCATAAGTAGCTATGGATTCAGACATTGATTTTGTTGCTCTAGGAGGTTGAGAAGGATGTACTCCCTGCTGTAAAGAGTTTATGTCCTAATAAATTATGAATATTTTTATATTTATGTGTGTTAGTAACAGTCTGCCTTTGAGGTTTTTTCCTTCAGATTTTAACTGGTGCCTAAGCTGTACAGTTGGAAATGTTTTTTAGAATTTTTTTTTGTAAAATGTTTTTAACTTCCTTCTTATTATGATTTCTTTTTTCTTGTATTCTTGTTTATTTTCATCTTTCTCTTTTTAATCTGCTCTTTGAATTTGAGATGATAACCAGAATTATGTTAATCAGTATCTTTGAACTTTGCCAAAAGTTGATGGCAAAGTATTTTCAAAATCGTTTGAATATTTGTAATATTTTAATATTTTTTAAAATTAGAAATCCTGTTCAGTATATGTGATGAGTTTTTGAACATTCAATAAGTTGGCTTTCACAAGATAAAGATCTCTTGCTGAACAGCTGCTGGAGCCCAATGTGAATATTGGACTGGCGGAGCCTTGGGAAGTGAACCTTCCATAGGAAGCATGATCCAGCTTCAGCAGTCCTTCAGAGGCCCTGAGTTTGCCCATAGTTCTATAGACGTGGAAGGACCCTTTGCAAATGTTAACAGAGGTAATACATGCTGTTTGTCAATTACTTGCCTAGTGGTAGTGACTGTTCATGTTTTATAATCTTGTGCTAGAACTATTAATACCATTAGCAAAGCATGAAATTTGTGTTCCTAGTGCTTTCCATTGACAAATCATCATACAGTGGGGCTGTAACTCACAAGGAAGGATGAGGTTACGTAATTCATATGGGGATCAGATGGTACTCCTGCCAGCCTGGCCAGCCAGGTTCTAGTAAGTGTATTCTGGTCTGAATTATCTGGTGTTTTAGTTGAGCAGCAAATCTAATGTAGATTAACTGAAAAACAGTAGGTTTTAATCTTTCCCTCTGCTTCTTTGATAGTGCTGAAGATTAGAGCAGGTTATGGAGCAAAATACCAAAAAGCTCTATTAGGTAATATAGTACAGTTTTCCTTCTATATCCACAGATCCACTCAACCACTGATCAAAAATATTTGGAAAAATAACAATGAAAATAACAATACAACAATAAAAATAGAAATAAGAAACAATACAGTATAACAACTATTTACATAGTATTTACATTGCATGAGGTATTGTAAATAACTAGAGATTATTTAAAGCAGGGGTATCCAATCTTTTAGCTTCCCTGGCCCACATTGAAAGAAGAATTGTCTTTGGCCGCAAATAAAATACACTAACACTAATGATAGTTGATGAGCAAAAAAAAATTGCAAAAAAAGTCTTACAATGTTGTGTTGGGCTGCAAAGCCATCCTGGGCCACATGAGGCCCATGGGCCGCGGATTGGACCAGCTTGATTTAAAGAATATGGGAGGATGTGTGTAATTTATATGCAAACACCACATGATTTTATGTAAGGGACCTGAGCATCTGTGGATTTGGTATGTGAAGGGAAGTGCTGGTACCAATCCTCCATTGATACCAAGGAACAACTGTATTCATACTCAAAAGAATATTTTCCTTATTTTTATATAACATAGTATCCAGAATAGCTCTAAGATCTGTTCAGAATTTCAATATCAGTGCAGACCTAAGAAGTTATAAGTAGTTCTACTCTTTTTCCTTAAAACCATACAATTATTTCTCTATCAGCAAAATGAAAATCATTTTTAAAATTGTGCCTTTTGAACTAGCCAAATATGTGTTAAATTTTTATTCTCACTAAATATAGTTAGCATAAGGCTACTTTTCATTTTATGCCATTCTTGAACATTCTTTTAACTCAATATATTTCAAGAATAATAAGAAAGTAAAGCTATAGATCCTCTTGGGAATGTAGGCTAACTTCAGGTAACAAACTAATTGAGTAACTCATGTAAAATTTTTTCATGACACTTGACTGGAACCACTGGTGCCTCAGGGAAGACCACTGGTGACATTCATTGCTTCAAGTCCTAGGATAGAATTTGAGTTTAGAAAACTAATTGCCTTCGAATATATTACTCTAGAAGGTATGGCAGTATTAACATGTAAGATCAGATTCCATTCTATAATGCCTGTTATGTTTTTTATACTTTTTTAGAATGATCAAATGTGTTCTGGTAATTTTTTCATGAACTTGAGAAATTTTATTTTCAGATGATTGGGATATTGCTGTAGCTAGTTTATTACAAGTTACTCCTCTGTTTTCACATTCTCTGTGGAGTAACACTGTCAGATGTTACCTCATTTATACAGATGAAACCCAGCCTGAGATGGATCTTTTCCTTAAGGTGAGGATATTTATAAATTCTGTATCAACCAATTTAAAATATAAGTTAATATTATTCTGTTTCTAATACTACTGTATCTCAACCAAATAGTTTCCTACTAGATTATATGTCTTAAAAGAACAGGAAGCGTGTTAGGCTTTTCTTAAGAGAAAATATTGTTCAGTATTATATGTAAAGAAAGGTGGTGAATTGAGGGTTTATTTATTTATTTTTACTTTCTGGAATTAACTTTCCTAGGACAGGAGCTAAGACAGAAAAAGAAGGTTTTAACTCGTTTTAGTTAGTTTTAAATGTCAAACTAAGGTGTTGGAACTTTCTAGAGTTTTTTTTTGTTTGTGTGTTTGTTTGCTTGTTTTGAGACAGTGTCTTGCTGTGTTGCCTGGGCTGGAGGGCAGTGGCACAGTCATAGCTCACTGTAGCCTAAAACTCCTGAGCTCAAGCAATCTTCCCACTCAGTCCTCCAGAACAGCTAGGACTACAGGTACACACCACCACATACGGCTAATTTTATTTTATTTTATTTTTTTTTTGCAGAGAAAGGGTCTTATTATGTTGCCTAGGCTTGTTTAGTGAATTTTTCATTGCATATTCTCCACAGTGTTTAAGACTCTTGTTGATTGTGTCTACATTAGTTACTCTCTTTGCCAGCTCTATCCTTGAGTCTGTCTCAGGTAGTAAAATTTTCTCCTTACCATGGTTTAAATTTTCCAAGGCAGCCGTTGGGAGTTATTCTACGGCAAGGGTCACTATAGCCACTTGGTGAAATCTGGCCTGCTGCCTGTTTTAAATGGCCCAGAGATAAGGTTGGTTTTCACAGTTTAAGTGGTAGAAAAAAATCAAAAGGAGAATAATATTTTATGACGTGGAAATTATATGAAATACAAATTTTAGTGTCTATCAAGTTTTATTAGAACATTGCTGCACTCATTCGTTTACGTATCATCCATGGCAGCACTACAACACCAATTCAATGGCAGAGTAAATTGTGATAGAAACCAAATAAACCACAAAGATCCCTGCTAAAGCAGCCAAGTTGTTAAGCTATTATTATTTTTGTAGAAATATTTGCTATCTAACCCTTTATATAAAAAGCTTGCCTACCAGTGTTCCAAGGGAATTTTATAGAATCTGTGTGTCACATGCTATACCTGCTATATTAACATCTTCCCTGTTGTTGATTACCAAATTCATTTAGCTTTCCTTTGTGATATTATTCAATTTTAGTAAAAAGATAAAATATTTTAAAGCCCAAAGCTTTCATCCAGTAATTGAATATGTTATTCCCAAGGACATTTTGAGGGCATTACTAATTTCTTTCATAATAATAGTCATCATTACTTACTAACTTAATTATAGATTTATGTGTTTTTAACTTATATTGCTGTGCTTTAGCGTTCTGATATATCATGGTGGATGTTTTTTACTATACAGATTTATGGATCTATATTTTACACTCTTTATGACAATAAAACAGATTGTTCATAGTAATAATAACAAAAAGGAACAAATACCAAAGCAAAATAGCCTAATACTGTCTCCTGTTGTTCTAGGTTTATTATGAAATAAGTCATTTTCTGAGCTAGAAAAAGGCCAAGTTGCTAAGCTATTATTATTTGTATTTGAGAGAAACTTGCCTTTTTAAGATCTTCTTTAAAATGTGATTATTTTTAAAATTTTATATGAAAAGATATCCAGTATAACCTGTTTTAAAGCGTGCTTTTTATTTTAAGTAATATGAATCTCACTTGATCTTTAGTTAAATACATTAAACTTTTGTATGTTTTCATTTGTTTTTAGGACTATTCACCTAAACTTAAGAGAATGTGCGAGACAATGGGATATTTTTTCCATGCTGTTTATTTTCCAATAGATGTTGAAAATCAATACCTCACTGTAAGAAAATGGGAAATTGAGAAAAGTTCTTTAGTTATTTTATTTATTCACTTAACATTACCAAGGTAAGCTGAAAAAAAAGTAATTCATTATAAGCAGTAAACTGTAAATAGAATTGAGTTTGCCAAATAAGCTTCAAAGATAAATTTTAATTGCATCCTTATAATAAAAAAATCCATGGAATTCAATAAATTCTACAACTGTTTCACACTTAAATAAAATAAAGAATTAAAAGTTTTATGCTGTTAGACTTGTTTCATAGGTCATATGATCAACATCTTAATTTTTAGCTTATTTTAATCAGAGTTTGGCAAATATAGCCCAAGGGCCAAATCTAACCAGGAGTTTGCTTTTGTAAATAAAGTTTCACAGCCACATTCATTCATCTTTATTTATATATATATATATATATATATATATATATATATTTTTTTTTTTTTTTTTTTGGAGACAGAGTCTTGCTCTGTCGTCCAGGCTGGAGTGCGGTGGCGCAATCTCAGCTCACTGCAAGCTCCACCTCCCAGGTTCACACCATTCTCCTGCCTCAGCCTCCTGAGTAGCTGGGACTACAGGCACCCACCACCACGCCTGGCTAATTTTTTGTATTTTTAGTAGAGATGGGGTTTCACTGTGCTAGCCGGGATGGTCTCGATCTCCTAACCTTGTGATCCGCATGCCTTGGCCTCCCAAAGTGCTGGGATTACAGGCGTAGGCCAACACACCTGGCCCATTCATGTATTTTCTACAGCTGCCTTCATACTATAATAGCAAAGTTGAATCTTTACAACAGAAACCATGTGTCCTACAAAACCTGAGTTGTTTACTATCTGGCCTTTTACAGAAAAAGTTGATAACCCCTAATTTCAGTAATCAACATTAACCTTCATTGTTTTCTTTCTTTGGATACAAACTGAGAGGTATTTGAACTATGTATGTTACATATAAAGTTCATGTACTTGATCACTTGTGTAGGTGTTGAATCATAATTTACATTTTCTGAGGAGCTTACTATTTAAATAGACCCAGTCAAGTGAACAGTGTTCTTATAATGTGAATATAATTATGCTAATGAATCTTGTCTGCGAGTAAAGATTTTTTTTCACCAGTTAGATATAGAGATAAAGGACAAAATAAGTTTAATAAGAGGCTAATTTTTCTTTCTAGATTTACTGTCTAAATTTAACCTTTCCAAAGCATTTTGCTTTTTAAATTGTGGACCAACTCTGACTTTAACTGTGTATGGATATATGTAGGGCCTTAAGTTTCACCAGTTTCCCTGTAGCATAGCCCATTGTAGACTCTTAAGACTTTGCCTAGTGGCCAGGTGAACAGGGAACTACCTGGTCAATGAGGCTTTATCCAGAATATGTTTAAGGAGTTCTTCAACTTGATTGCCTTCAGTAGGGTTTCATTGCTATCCACCCCTTCCCTTTTCTTTCCCTGTTTTTATATTTATTAAGGATATATCTTATCTTATTACTTAATGATTGAGTAGTTTTTTATCTTACTTGGTAATATGTTATTTGTTGTTACATTATTTTTTCTAATTCTTATCTTTGATCCATAAAACCATTTTGTTTTTTCTTTACATTAAAGAAACTTTCTGGGTGACAGAGCATGACCCTGTCTCAAAAACAAACAAAAACCTTACTTTTTAATAAAACATTGTATACATTATTTTTACACTTTAACATTTATTTTTCTTTTCCAATTTTAAACTCTTCTTAATGTTTTCCTCCCCATTTATTTCATATTTTATTACTTTTGCTTAGATTTCAGTTTATCTCCTTTTAGTAAAATTTTATATTGTACATTTTTAAAAATTTTATTCTTGTTAAAGAAATGAGGATTTTAATTTCTTAAATTTAATAATTTTAGTCTCTACTTTGGCTTTATTTTACTTAAACTTTTCTTATTCCAGTTGCTTATTATTTTATTATTTGTTTCTTTCATGCCTGTCAAGAGGTATGGCAGTGGGGATGGGCTCCACACCACAAACAAGGGCTGTTGGAGCCTTTGTTTCAAATTGTGCCTTCGCCTACGCTGATGACTACCCCATCCTTCCCAAAAGATGAATCTAGAAAAGCCTCTCCTGAGCAGCTTGGAAGCTCTATGGGGAAACACCTTCCTGGTCAATAATTATTCCCTGTGTGCAGATGGTATCCACAGAGTTATTTGAAGATAGTGTTCAGTGGCTTCTCACACTATTCAGGCCTCTTATAAGAAATTATGAAGCTCAAAATGTATGGTTTTGGGGTACGAAATGATTGGATTTGGAGCAAACTATGCTAACAACATGCTTAGTTTTAGTCTGGGAAGGTAGGCAGGAAGTCATGCTTAGTGAGGTACACAGGCACTGTGCCTCTCGGTGTCACTGACCAGAGAAGGTGCATTAGAGGGAAACAGCCAGACTCCTGCACTGCTTTTCCAGGGATTCTTCTTTAATGCCTTTAATTTGACCAGCCTCACTTCATGGAAGGAGAAAAATCCCGGGAGAAATCTCCTGCAATGAAGGATGGGAACTGAAATATGGTGAGTCCGGGAGAGGCTGGCTGAGTAGGAATATTCCAGATAAAGGTTTAAAAATGAGGAATTCTTTGCTCATGATTGGCCCTCTTTCATTACATCAGCACCCTTGTGGGGCAGACCAGACTCACTAAGAATGCTTGAACCTACGTAGAAGGAGAGGTGCCTCTCCCTTTGCACAGCAGCACAGAGGGGCGACTGTGACTGGTTTTCCTCAGGGCATCATCAGTCTTTCTCAAGGGATGGGGAGGCTTCCGTGCCTAAATGGTAATTCAGTCACCTTTCAAGACTTCTTAGGCCCTATTATTGGTTTCATTCAGTTTTTTTTTTTTTTTTTTAACCAGATCACCTATAGAGTTTCGTTATAGAATTTAAGCAAGTGGAAGCCCTTGTTTGTGCTATAATTGAACTTTCTTCATTATGCCTCAGCTTTACTGTTTTAACTCCTCCAGCCCCACAAAGCTACATCTTCTCTTGCAGCTCCTCCCCTACATTTTTGTCTGCTCAGGCTACTTTCTGAAGGGATCCTAAAGTGCAACTTATCAACATATTAGCTGGCCTGTTATACTATCTAACTTCAGCAATTATCAACTCATGACTAGTTGTTTCATCTGTAGCATCTGCTTCTGTTCCACCAAATTATTTGAAGAAAATCGCAAAGATCATATCATTTTATCTGAGCCCCATGGGTCAGTTTTGTAGGGAATGTTTTGAAATATGGACATGTGCCTGAACAGCAAGCCCATTCTTTGGTCTTCTAATGGGCCACAGACTTTTCCCCCAAAGCACTGACAGATGAATCATTGAAATTCCAAAATTCTATAGAACATGGCCAGAGTGATTTTAACATAGAAAACTTCTGTGGTTTGGGTAGAATGGATTGGTACAGAAATATACAACAGAATGTTTCTTAATTTTTAATATTTTGGGCTAGTAGTCTAATTTGCAGATTCTGAATCATACAGTATCACCCTTCTACACATACACACACACACACCCCCCACAAAAAAATTTGTTTCCCTAAACAACTTTCATTTAATGCTTTCTAGAAAGGGGAATTGGTTGCAGTGTCCTTTGTTGTGTAGAAAACCCCAGTAGATGTGGGCTGCACTCAGTGCTTCATGCCTATAATCCCAGCACTTTGGGAGGCCAAGGTGAGAGGATCACTTGAGCCCAGGAATTCAAGACTTGCCTGGGCAACATGGTGAAACCCCATCTCTACAAAAAATACAAAAATTAGCTGGGTATGGTGGCGTGTGCCTGTGGGCCTAGCTACTGGGTAGGCTGAGGTGGGAGGATCGCTTGAGCCCAGGAGGTTAAAGCTGCAGTGGTCTGTGATTGCACCACTGCACACCAGGCTGGGTGACAGAGTGAGACCCTGTCTCAAAAAAAAAAAAAAAAAAAAAAAAGGGAGAGAAAGAAAGAAGGGAGGGAGAGAGAGAGAAGACCTCAGCAGATTATTAGTTCTAGGATTTTTTTTCTAGAATTTTCATTAAAAATATAATTTTGGTTCCCTGTAACAAAGTTGTTTTTTGGGATTTTTTTACCTTCACCTCAGTCACCCAGCCTCTTCCAATCTGTCTCCAGATCTTTCTTGTAGTATATATTTGGTATAAGGATTAGGGTCATTTATTAGATGAGAAAAGTCTGAAAGAACTGGGAAAGAGAAAACTCAAAACTTTGGGGCTGCCATCCAAACAGAGAAGCACCTCTCCTTCTAGGTAGGTTCAAGAATTCTTAGTGAGCCTGGTCTGCCCAAGAAGGGTGCTGACATAATGAAGGAGGGCCAATCAAGAGCAAAGAATTCCTCATTTTGAAACCTTTATCTGGAATAAAGGCCTCTCCTGGACTTGCCATATTTTAGTTCCTATCTTTCATTGTAAGAGATTTCTCCTGTGATTCAGCCATGAAGGGAGGCGGGTCAAATTAAAGGCATTAAAAAGAACTCCTGGAAAAGCAGTGCAGGAGCCTGGCTGTTGCCCTGGATGGTGCCTGTGTACCTACCCACGCATGACCTCCTGCCTACTTGTGTTAACATGGAAATTATACATTTTTAAATGGAATTTTGTTTGCCATCTATTTTCAAAGTCTCGTGAGTCTAGTCCATTATTTTGAGCCAAGTTTAAGAGTATTTTTGAGATCTTTTTTAGGTTTACAAAATAAAGTTTTATGTGCTTTACAATTTAATGCATAATTTATTATATTTATGCTCACTGTTGGCTAATGAATATATTATATTTTAAGACCAAGCTGGAAGAGAGCCATAACACATCTATTTTTGGAAAGCTTCACTTGTTGTGCAGTTGGACCTTTTCTGGCCACTTGTCACTGTAGTAAAACTCTATTATTGGCACTTAGGTTGATTAACTAACTGCTTGCTGCCGCAATGCAATATAGCACACAAAATGCTGATTTCCAATCTAGCCTTTTATTGGAAGACTGTGAAGAAGCTTTTCTGAAAAACCCTGAAGGAAAACCTCGATTAATCTTTCATCGTTTGGAAGATGGAAAAGTCAGTTCTGACTCTGTCCAGCAATTGATTGATCAAGTTTCTAATCTAAACAAGACCAACAAAGCCAAGGTAAAATTCATAGGCATTTTTGAAAAACACACTTAGGTGAGGGAAAAACTGGAGCAAAGGCCATGAGGTGGGCATGAGCCTGGCATATCTGGAGAGGGGAGAGAAACCAGTGTGGCTGGAACAGATAAGTGAGGGGAGTAGGAGGAGAGGGGGCCTCATTGATTGTGAAGAACCTCGGAGGCCATTTTGAGGATATTAGCTTTTCACTTGGAGTGAGATGGGGAGCCATTGAAGGACTGTAAGCAACAGAATAAGGGCTGGCGTGATCATCTGACAGTGATCTTTCTGGCTGCCATGTTGAGAATAGGTGGTCATTTAGGGAGTAGTGTGCAGAGTCTGAGAGCCATTGCCATCATCCAGGTGAGAGATGCTGGTGGCTCCAAGCAGGGTGGTGGTAGAGGAAATAATGAGAAGTGGTAGGATTCTGAATAAATTTTGACAGTAGAGCCAATAGGATTTCTTAACAGATTGGTTGTGGGTTGTGAGAAAAGAGAGAGAAATAAATTGCAGTGTGTGGCTAGCAAGAGTATGATCTGTATGATCAGATGGTATTTTGTGCTTTTCTCCCAAGCACAGAGTTCTTCTGTCTACTGACCAAGGATTAGTGTCAGGAGGAGACTTTTTTTTTTAAGAGACAGAGTCTCACTCTGTCACCCAGGCTGGAGTGTGGTGGCTTGTTCATATCTCATTGAAGCCTCAAACTCCTGGACTCAGAGATCAAGCAGTCCTCCCACCTCAGCATCTTGAGTAGCTGGGACTACAGGCACGGGCCACCATGCCTGGCTACTTTATTAAAATTTTTATAGAGATGGGGACTCATTCTGTTGTCCACGCTGCAGGAGGAGACTTTTTATAGTGACTTTTCCTAAGAGCATTGGGGAAAGAAAAAGCTGATGATGGGATGAGAGAAATTTGATCATTCCTAGATGCATGTTGGGATAATTTTTAGAATAGATATTATAGGCTTTTTATTACTGTACATGGAGACAACTTGGTAAATGTCTGTAGTTAATGTGAATAATACAATTGAAAACAACTCTAGGATTTTTACAGAGTTTTCACTTCCCTGTGCCCAGCCAAGAAATAAAATCAAATATGAATACAAGCATTTTTCTTTCCATCATTTAGTATTGAAAAGATAGCTTGAGAGCAGCATGACACATAAAATTAAAGAGACTAAGACAAAAAGGAAGTGCATTTTTATTATAATTTCCAGAGCCATTTCATTCTTTGTTTTAATTATTGTAGTATCAGCCTAGTCCACTACGTCCCACAAAAAAGATATTAATTTATCTTTTTTATTCTATTTATTCTATAACCTTTACTTTAAAAAATTTAGTATGCTAGAAGGATGAGTTTATTTTATAAAATAGGAGTGAAATAAGATCTCTCTGCCATGATTATAAATGTAAATGTAGGGTGAATCTCCATGCTTGTTCACTTGGTATGTATTGTAAAATCATTGCCTTATTCTAATTGTATCAAATATTAGTAGTAGTAGTAGACATGTTCTTACAGATTGGGCATTCTTCTTTCAGCAAACTCAGTAAGATTCCATAGTATACTATTTTGCTTTTGGCTTTTATAGAATTATAGCTTTATTGACATAAAATTGGATTTTGATGCATTTTGAAGGGTAAATATGTTGAGTGGCATGGAAATACATAAAAGAAAATTTGAAGACAGGGCAAAAAAAATGTATACTTCTTGGTTTTTTTTTTTTTTTTTTTTTTTGAGACAGGGTCTCACTCTGTCTTCCAGGCTGGAGTGCAGTAGAGCGATCTCAGCTCACTCCAAGCTCCGCCTCCCGGGTTCACACCATTCTCTTGCGTCAACCTCCTGAGTAGCTGGGACTACAGGCACCTGCCACCACGCCTGGCTAATTTTTTGTATTTTTAGTAGAGATGGGGTTTCACCATGTTAGCCAGGATGGTCTCGATCTCCTGACCTCGTGATCTGTCCACCTCGACCTCCCAAAGTGCTGGGATTACAGGCATAAGCCACCGCGCCTGGCCTACTTCTTGTTTTATTGCTCCATTTTTCACACTAAATCCCTTGTGTGACCATGGACAAGTTACTTACTTTGCCTCAGTTTACTCTTCTGTAAAATGGGGATAATAATAGTATCTCCCTCCTAAGGTTGTTGTGAAGATAAATTAGCTAATATGTGTTAAATATTTAGAATAGTTGCTGTCACATAAGCAGTATAAAAGTGTTTACCACCATTTCCTTCTGATATTATAGTTTTTCTCATTGTTCTTAAATGATTTTTATCCAGATCATTGATCACTCAGGAGATCCTGCAGAAGGAGTATATAAAACTTATATTTGTGTAGAAAAGATTATTAAACAGGTAAATATGCATTCTCTGTAAGTTTTCATCTAAAATATTTTAAGATCGCTTTCTATAAAATTGATTTTTCCAGAGAAAACCACTTGCTTGTCTTTTCGAACACAGTACCTGAGGAAGGCACTGTTGTTTCTGTTGGGAGTCCATCCTGTGGTATGTTCTTAGTATTACTAGGACCATGTATTAATATCTTTATCTCTCATCTATCTCAGAGGACTATTTGATGCTTCAATACCTAAGTGTAAAACATATTACAAAAGTGCTGGCTAAAAACTATTTGAGAGAAAGTGTTCATTTTATTCAATAGGGAGGCTCCTCTGTGTACCCTTTGAATTTTTATATATTAGGAAAGTCCCTCTCAGGTTTTCCCCCCATGTTATCCCTAACAGAAGAGGGGGATGAAAGCATGCCTCCAGGGGGATGAGAACATGGACCAGGGAGGGGCCTTGAGCTGGAAGTCTCTATGAAGTTTCATGTGCTATCTTGAAAATTTATGTGAGTTATATATTCTGCCTGATGTTATGTCTATGTTTGTGTTTAATATAAAAAATAATTTTAAATTTTATATTAGAAAAAATTGTAATAGTGATTATTTATTATTCCCCTCTTCCTCAAACAGAATGGGTGCAGTGGGAAGTTGTACCATGTTTAGCCTGTGGTTGCCCACACCTTCTGACACCTCCGCCAGCCAACCAAAAACCCTACTTGAGAAGTAGGAAGCATGAAGATTTATTATTAGAGAAAAAGAGTGAGCCCCAAAATGATATGACCTCTGGCAACACATTTTGTATGGTGCTCTCTAGTATAAAGATTGTCTTTATCAAATTTGAGCTTCACAATCTTGCAAATTTTAGGACCAAGATAAATTAATTGAGCAGAATGAATGGCAGCAAGTGAAAGTGAATGTACTTACCATCATTAGTGCTTGAAGGATAACATATTTTCAGTAACTTAATATAAAAACTGAATATGACCACAGGGATACTTGAGATCAAGAAATCACATCTTAGTAATTCAATTCTTATAGCATATTTCCTAGTCGTAACTGTTCACCAGCCAGATACAACCAAAGATGTTGTGTAACATTTTTCAGAAAACAAATTCCATGGGATGCAAATATTCCTTTAATTTTATTTTTATAAAAAGAGGTATTCATTTCTATTATTTTAATATTTTTCTTTTATTTGTTTTTAAATTAGTGATTTTTTTTATAGTTATCAGTTTATTCTTGTAGGTATTACACAAAGGCTGTATGTTTGAACTTGCCCTCCCAAAAGTAGGTGAAGCCCACTTTGGGCCTGGGTGACCGCGCTGTAAGATCTTTATTTTCTTCATTCATTTTTGTGTGGTTGTTCTTTGTGTTCAGGACATACTGGGTTTTGAGAACACAGACCTGGAGACTAAGGATTTGGGCAGTGAGGATTCCATTCCAGAAGAAGATGATTTTGGTGATGTTCTGTGGGACATACATGATGAACAAGAGCAAATGGAAACTTTTCAGCAGGCTTCTAATTCAGCCCATGAGTTGGGATTTGAGAAAGTAAGTGCTTGGAGTATTATTCCAACAGAGATCTGTCACCAGTTAAAGGCTGTATTATGATTGTATTTTCATCTAAATATAGTTAAGGTTTATGATTATATTAGTTGTCTAAGCTCATGGCTTGATTATCCATGTTGAGATGTGCTTAGGTTTGTGTCATAAGAAAGATATGTGAGATTCAAATGTGCTTATAAAGACCGAACATTTTTAGTTACAGACTGGAATTTATCAACCACATGTTTATTATGCCACCATCTGCAACTCACTCAGACCAGGATTAGGATAGCTAGGAAACTTGATAAGGATAGTAAGGCTGAGGCCAGGTGCAGTGGCTCACGCATGTAATCTCAACACTTTGGGAGGCTGAGACGAGCAGATTGCTTTAAGCCCAGGAGTTTGAAACTAGCCTGAGCAACATGGCGAAACCTTGTTTCTACAAAAAATACAAAAGTTTACCAGGCATGGTGGTATGCACCTGTAATCCCAGCTACTTGGGAGGCTGAGGTGGGAGGATCAATTGAGCACAGGAGGTCAGAGCTGCAGTGAGCCATGACCACACCCCTGCACTCCAGCCTGGGTAACAGAGCAAGACCCTGTCTTTAAAAAAAAAGAAAAGAAAAAAAAGAATAGTAAGTCTCTCTGTTCTTCCAATTCTTGAATCAAAATATTGCATTCAGAAAACAAAGCATAGTAGTTCATGAAATAGGCAGAGAAGTCCTTCTTTATCAGTCTTATCAACATCCTTAAATATCTAAACAAATTATCAGAACTTGAAATATACAATGAAATCTATGTGCAAGTTAAAAAAATGTAATACTTAGTTAAAAATTAATGTAAGACCTAATATTTTAGAGAATATTATGGTAGCTAATATTAACAGTTGTATTTTTACAGAACTTTTTAAATTTAGACTGTCCGTTAATGTCCTGGTTCCATCATTTACTAACTAGATTTCTTCAAGTTACTTGGCCACTCTAAACTTTGACTTTCTTGGCTGTAAAATGAGAATAACTAATAGTACCTACCTCATAGGTACTTGTTGCAAGGATTAAATCAGATAATGCACATAAAGTGCTTAGCACAGTACCTGGCACATGATAAATGTTAGTCATTATTTTATGAGAAGTATTGCTAGTGTTATTTTATAAATAAAGAAATCTGAAGATTAGGGTTTGCCTAAGAGTACACGGTGAGTAGATTGCAGATCTTGGAGTTGAACCTAGTTCTTTTCTGGCTCCAGATCCTATGGTTTTTCTTTTATAGCCAGGGGTCTTAACCTGGGAAGCATGGATCCTATAAATGGGCTTTCTGTGGGACCATGAACTAAGTTGTTAGGACTTATGAGGTAGTAAATCAAGACTTTCTTTTCTCCTTCAGAAGTATCATTTCTATTTGAATTATTTGAGTTCCTGGGGAATATATTCTTTAGAGATATAATTTTTCTACTTATTAATTAAATATAACAAGTAGAAAAATCGATTGAAAAACTATACCAAGTAATTCATTATAGTTGCTGGAGAATTGTGTTATTCTAAAGCAAGCCTAAAGCTGGCTGCAAACTACTTACTATACACTTTTTAAAATTCCTCATCAGCTATCATTTAGACCACTGGTACACTGAAGAAAAACTCAAGTCTCAAGATAATTTTTGAAACTCCTTAATAAGTACTAAGATATTTTGGTTTTTGAGTGTGTCCTTTTTAGCTTTGAACCAGTTTTGAGTTTCTGGGGAAAGCTTGGGAAATAGGGATTCTTGGACTTTACACCGAACTCACTTAGTTTCAAAAAGATCTCAGGCAGCCTAGGCTAACCTGATTGTCTTGGGCAGGTTGGGAGACTCCAGGTCCCCAGACAAAACCTGCCCTTATTTGGACCTTTTCTCAGTAACCCCCAGAAACTGAGGTGATTCCCAGGACAGGTGTTTATTCCTCTGACCAGGAGATCTAGGTGGCCTGCTAGTACCTTCAAGGTCTTCTGCAGTATTTTCTGTGATTTGGGGGCTGCAGTGAGCTCCCTGAAACATTCTGCAAACATTTGAGTGTTGCAAAACCCCACAGGGACCTGAAATGTTGTCCTTTACCCATTAATTTACAGCAATACTATGTGTAGAAGAAATTGGGGCCCATTCTCTTTTTTTTTTTTTGAGACGGAGTCTTGCTCTGTCGCCCAGGATGGAGTGCGGTGGCGCGATCTCTGCTCACTGCAAGCTCCGCCTCCTGGGTTCACGCCATTCTCTTGCCTCAGCCTCCTGAGTAGCTGGGACTACAGGCGCCCGCCACCACACTCGGCTAATTTTGTTTTTGTATTTTTAGTAGAGACAGGATTTCACCGTGTTAGCCAGGATGTTCTCGATCTCCTGACCTCATGATCCGCCCGCCTCAGCCTTCCAAAGTGCTGCGATTACAGGCGTGAGCCACCGCACCTGGCCACTTGAGGCCCATTCTTAGTTTACTAGTTCAGTCATGTTTTTGCCAGCCATAAAAATAGGCAATTATGAGGGTGCTGTCTACTAAAAGTAGATTTCATTTTCTCACACAGCTTTTCTCCAGTATTTTCAAAGAATAATCAGAAGTTGACTGTTCAGTAGTCTCAGAGGCATGTGCTTCCTTACAATGTAAATTCATTCTTTTTTCTAGTATTACCAACGCCTTAATGATCTAGTGGCAGCACCAGCCCCAATTCCACCTCTTCTGGTGTCTGGAGGACCAGGTTCTGGGAAGTCTCTTCTTTTATCAAAGTGGTATGAGGCAGTGCAATTAAATTATTGTTGTCATTGTTTGAATTACTGAATCTATTCAACAAAATGTATTGCATGCCTGCCTTCCTGCGCGGCCTACACTAAACATTAACAAAGTGAAAAGGAATAAAACAATAGGTTCATGCCCTGAAATGCATAGAATTTGGATGTTAGAGAGAAGACACAGAATGAGAAAGGAATAGGAAGCATGAACATTTATGATTATGTACATAAATCACATAAGTAACAGCTATGGGAGTGCTATGTAAGGAAGTGATCATATGTGATATGTCATATAACACATATGTTATTAAGTGGATTGTAATGTGCCTTTATTTTTAATTATTGCCTTTATTTGAAAGTTTCATTGATATTTTAAATATTTGAAACCAGACAAAAGCATACTAGTTAGAGTGAAATACATTCTACAGAACATCAAAATTAAGGATAACCTTTACCATGAATGCAATCTAGTTCTTCAAATTATGGACTAAGGTTCATATAAGCTAATAAACTTTATTATTTCATTATGTTATTTAAAAACAAGCAGTAAAAATATTTTCTTTCATTCATAATTATTTACATTGAAGGGTTAGCATATGTAGTTGTTTCCTTTTTATTACTCTTTCATTTAAAGTTATGTTTGGAAAATAATATTTTTGTACCTAACAAATTTTCCTCTAGTAGGAATTCTTAATTAAAAGTTAATGCTTATTTTACTAATACCTTACCCTCATACTAATACCTTACCCTCATATGTTACTAATACCTTACCCTCATATGTACTAATACCTTACCTTCATATTTGGTTTCTGTTAATTAACATCTATTTGTAATTAAAATGAATCTACAATTTTTTAAAAGATTATTTAAAAGGATCTAAAAGTGGAGTAAAAACAGAAATCTCCATATTTATTTAAAAGTAACTGACCGTCTGATTGCTCAGTTAGGCAACATTTGATGTTTACTGCATTGTGAATTCTTTTTTTATTGACAGTCAAGGAACTTTATTGGTTTTATAAAAGTTCTGTCTTTTTCTTTCAGGATTCAATTACAACAGAAGAATTCCCCCAACACACTGATTCTTTCCCATTTTGTGGGAAGGCCCATGTCAACCAGCTCAGAGTCCTCCTTGATTATTAAACGACTAACTCTAAAGGTATAGTATCCCATCTTCTGGAATTACAGAATTTTATTTAGATTCAGAAATTGTTGGGACTAATAAGTACCTACTGGTAAACCAATTTTCAGTATTATCCACCTGTTTTGGTTTTCTATAAGGTTAAAAATAATATTCAATACAATCAGGTCCTCTTGGTGACTTGATTTTGGTTTATAAAAAAGTGAGAATAGAAATATTTCCCCCAGCTCTGTAACTACTTCAGTAACTACGTGTAACTACTTCAGTTTGTGTATGTTCTTATCTTGTAGTTGATGCAGCACTCTTGGTCAGTCTCTGCTCTGACACTGGATCCTGCTAAGCTTCTGGAAGAATTTCCACGTTGGCTGGAAAAACTCTCTGCTCGTCATCAAGGCAGCATCATCATCGTTATTGATTCTATAGATCAAGTTCAGGTACCGTTTTCCATTTGTTACCTATTGATACACTTAGAAAGAGATGCAAATTCAGTAATAGCTAGAGCAGGCATTTAAATTATATGTTTGTGAGAAGAAAATATGATGTTATTTTTTATATTTCTGCTTTATTTCTAGGGAGGAAACCTGGATTAAAAAAATATATCGTATGCCCACAGACACTAATATCTTATTGAGAAAGACCAACTGAATTTACACAATTAACAAAGACTATTTGTTTTGACATATTTTTAGAGCCTTGACGTTTCCTGACATGTCCAGAGTTCAAATTGGTGATAATAATGTTTTGCTACTTGTTCTTTTAAAATTCTAAAATAAATCACCCCAAAATAAGATTTTTGTCCTTAATAAGATAAACTTAATGAGAATTTCATTTTATTTGGGGAGCTATTATTGGATTGTTTTGAAATATTTTGATTAATAGATTGAATTTTGTTTTTATATTTTTAAGCAAGTTGAAAAACACATGAAATGGCTGATAGATCCACTGCCAGTGAATGTAAGAGTAATTGTTTCTGTGAATGTAGAAACATGCCCTCCAGCATGGAGGTACGATGCCAACTTTAGTTCTTTCAGAGTACATGAAATGTTTTAAGTACAAACAAGGAAAGGTTTTTAATATGCATTTATGGTTTTCATGTTTTTTATGTAACTTGCAGTGAGGATGGGGAGAAGTGGGTGAATTTACGAAAAAAAATAAAATCTGTAGGATTGTATAGATGGTGTGAGCCTGTAATCCCAGCACTTTGGGATGCCAAGGCGGGTGGATCACTTGAGGCCAGCAGTTTGAGACCAGCCTGGCCAACATGGTGAAACCCTGTCTCTACAAAAAATACAAAAATTAGCTGGGCATGGTGGCACATGCCTGTAATCCCAGCTACTTGGAAGGCTGAGGCAGGAGAATTGCTTGAACTTGGGAGGCAGAGGTTGCAGTGAGCAGAGATTGTGCCACTGCACTTCAGCCTGGGTGACAGAGGGAGACCCTGTCTCCAAAAGAAAAAAAAAAAAAAGGATTTGGTGGGAGGTTAGATAGATCTGGGATGCAAGGGAAAAGAAAGGGCCAGGATGATTCTGGAGTTTCTGACTTGAGAAATTAATTAATGTAGCTTCATGAACTGAAATAGGAAACACAAAGGACAGGCAAGTTGTGGGGAAAAGGTGATGAGTTTAATTTTTAATCATGGTTAGTTTGAGTAGCTCCACATAACGATGTCTAATAGGCGGTTACATTTATAGATGAGGAAAATAGAGAAAGGGCCAGGCTGGGAATAATAGACACCTGTTATTTTGAAATGCAAGCTCACTTTAATGGTCCTTTAAAAAGTAGTAGAGTGGCCGGGCATGGTAGCTCACATCTGTGATCCCAGCACTTCGGGAGGCCGGGGCGGGTGGATCACCTGAGGTTAGGAGTTCAAGACCAACCTGGACAACATGGTGAAACCCATCTCTACTAAAAATACAAAAATTAGCCAGGCATGGTGGCGGGTGCTTGTAATCCCATCTACTCGGGAGGCTAAGGCAGAAGAATCGCTTGAACCCAGGAGGTGGAGGTTGTAGTGAGCCGAGATCACGCCAGTGCACTCCAGCCTGGGTGACAAGAGTGAAACTCCATCTCAAAAAACAAACAAATGGCTGGGCGTAGTGGCTTATGCCTGTAATCCCAACACTTTGGGAGGCCGAGGCGGGTGGATCAGGAGGTCAGGAGTTCGAGACCAGCCTGGCCAACAGTGAAACCCCGCCTCTACTAAAAATATAAAAAATTAGCCAGGCGTGGTGGTGGGTGCCTGTAATCCTAGCTACTTGGGAGGCTGAGACAGGAGAATCACTTGAACCTGGGAGGCAGAGGTTGCAGTGAGCCGAGATGGCACTACTGCACACCAGCCCAGGCAACAGTACAAGACTCTGCCTCAAAAAAAAGAAAGTAGTAGAGCAATTAGATCCCATGGAGCAGTGTTTCTCAACCTGTTTTTGCTCCTATAAGGAGCCATTTTAGACATTTTATTTGTAATTGCCTCCCCCAAGAAATTTTAATACCACACACATATTGTATATCAGCTTGTGTATATAGATATATGTGTCTATGTGTACTTTATACATAAAAAGAGTAAGTTTTTTCACTCCCCAACAAATGCAATTTTCAGTACCATGTTGAGAATGTATATTGTAATAGTTAAATTTCAGTTGCATTACAAGTGCTTGTGGACAGTAATTGTGTCTGGTGCCACTCCTCATAGATACTCATACCTATGCTTAGTTTTACTGATAGTATGGAACATAGAACTAGAAATGTTTTACCATGTAACTGTCTAATGTATATACTGTTTATTTTATAACACCGTTTGTTGTGATTCATTGCTGAAAGTAATAATACACATATTAGAATGAGTGAGATATATTAGTTACTTAATATGATTAATAGACATTAGTTTTGCTTATTTTACAAAAACAGTATAAAAAGTTAATTCTTGTGGTGGATTTTAAATTGTGTTGTGGGTAATTACAGTTCTTGTTGTATTATTAAAATTTCATTTTTCTTTTCTTTAAATAAAAGGTTGTGGCCTACACTTCATCTTGATCCCTTAAGTCCAAAAGATGCAAAATCTATTATAATTGCAGAATGCCACTCTGTAGACATTAAATTGAGTAAAGAGCAGGTGTGTATTTTTCATTTTGATGCAATCTTCTACTCTGTCTTATCTTTCCTATGAAACATCTTATGTGAGACTTAAAATTCAATATAGGGGATCTGTTATAAGGAAAATTGGAGTTTAGTAATTACTTTGGTAAATGTATTGCCTCTTAAACTAATGACAGGTAGAAAAGAAGCAATAAAAAGATTTTGGTCTTAAGGTTGACTTTAGTATATAATATTAAGCAGGTATTTTAAAAGCAAAAGAGCATTTTCATACTGGCCGTATCTGTGGTCTGCAGTTGGAAGGCTGCCCACAGTCGAGGAGCCACCGCTGTGTGGTGTGATGTCACAGATGGCAGCAATAGTGTTATTTCTGTCAGGGTACTTGTTGATGGCTGGGTAGTAAAGACCGCTTAATTCCAGGGTGGTTTTTGTATTTCTGTTTTGTTTTTCTTGGTAAACTGGTGCAGGAGAAGAAGCTAGAACGACACTGTCGTTCTGCTACAACCTGCAATGCCCTTTATGTCACCCTTTTCGGCCAAATGATTGCGCGGTAAGTGGTGGTTATTTTACATGATCTTCTGCATGTTTTGTGTTTGCTGCAGACGCTTTCTCACCCTGCAAAACTGAGAACTGATCACCACACCAGTCTGTTGAGCCACTCAGATTTTATTTGAATAGTGATACTAACATTTGTGAGAACATGGCTTACAGATACCTACTGCCCATGATTGTCAGAACTTGATAGATTTGTCTAATTTTCTTCACACTAATCTGTTCCCTATTGGAGGTTGCAAAAGAAAGCCATCCTTACCCTCGTTTGTGGCCCCTAGCTTTGGGAAAGTGAAGGAAACAACTGAGGGTTACAATATTATTTCAGGTGTCTTTGAATATCAGGAGGTAGATATATGGATACGAATTTTTAATTGTCTCTGTTCTCAAGTCCTGATAAACTTTTTATTATAAAATAGTTCTATTTTAGATATCCATTAGTAATCTGCCTTTAGATAAGCATTAGAATATCACTACTTTTATTTCCTCAGTATAGCTTTATCCTATTCTACCTATTCTCAACTGTTAGAATGTTTTACTACTTTTATTTCTTCTTCAGTATAGCATCACTCTACTTTGTCTTTTCTCAATCTGAGGTAAAAAAAAGATTAATACATTTTTTGTTATTCATTGCAATAGATGGCAATTCTAGCACACATATTTCCAGACACTGAATCTAGTACTTCTTGTCTCTTTATTCCATGTTCTTATCTTGAGCACCAAATTTGAAATAAAAAAATCTTCTGAAACATTGCCCATGATATTTCATCTTTGTTTTTGTTTTTGAGACAGTGTCTCACTCTCTGTTGCCCAGGCTGGAGAGCAGAGGCTTGATCTCGGCTCACTGTAACTTCTGCCTCCCAGACTCAAGCGATCCTCCCACCTCAGCCTCTTGAGTAGCTGGGACTACAGGAGCACACCACCATGCCTGGCTTATTTTTGTATTTTTAGTAGAAGCGGGGTTTTGCCATGATTGCCAGGCTGGTCTTGAACTCCTGGGATCAAGCAATCCACCTGCTTAGCCTCCCAAAGTGCTGGGATTACAGCATGTGAGCCACTGTACCCAGCCTGCCTGTGATATTTCCACCGTCCTTTTCCACTGTTAGTTGTGGCAACACATCTGGCCTCTGAACATCAGTGATACAGTGAGTATGATTCAAGAGTATGAGTCATTTTTCATACATTTAATAATGTTCATTGAAAGTATCCATTTTACTGTTTTTATTTTTGAAAGTACCTATTTTAAAGAGACTGTGGACCCTTTGTTTTTTCTCTTTGTACATCTTTATATTATTTTTAAAAACTGGTAAATATTGTGTAATCTTTTAAAATAAACCCCCCATTTAATGATTTTCTTTAGCCTTGTGTTTTCAAAATTCTGGCTCCACACAAATTTAATTTGCATGGCTAACTAACAATACTTATCATCGTTTCCCTGCTTCCTGTATGTAGGTGGCATGCTTCTGGATAATAAGAACCATGTCTAACTCATTTTTATGTTCCATAATGCATAGTAATTGCTTGACAAATAATAGATTTCAGCATGTTTATTGCACTGAATTAAATTATATATAATAAAATAAGCCCAATGACTCTAGCAGCCCCGTAAAACTACCACTTTCCCGTATCATGTTTTATTGAATTTGTTATTGGTTGCAGTACAAAAAATAGAGTTCACATTGTTTTTAATCGATCTAAAAATTTTCACAGATGTTGGCAATCTGTAAGAAATTAAATCTCTTCTCAATTCCAACAGTGCTGGGAGAGCAGGCAATTTAGATAAAATCCTTCATCAGTGTTTCCAGTGTCAAGATACTGTTTCATTATATAGACTTGTTCTGCACTCTATCCAGGAGTCCATGGCAAATGATGTGGATAAAGAACTAATGAAGCAGGTAAAATGTAATAAACTTATAAAAAGGAATGTTAGTTTGCTTTGTGTGTGTGTGAATGGAAATAAATAACAATTCTTTTAAAATTTGTGCTTAAATATGTTTCAGGCATATGCAGGAATGCTGATAGCCATAGTGTGCTTGTGGAAATTTGTGTTTTCCTGATTATTATTGAGATTTATCATCTTTTCATGTTATTGGCTATCCTTTTTTTCTGAATTGCTGGTTCAAGTCTTTACCCATTTTTTAATTGGGTCGTTTGTCTTTTCCTTATCGATCTGTGGGTGTCTTAAATGTTCTGCATACTGAAAACAAATCCTTTATTAGAAAATTTGCAAATAAATCTTTTTCCTGTTTGTTTCTTGTCTTTTAACTGTATAGTATCATTCATTATGGTTTCATTCATTATACAAAGCTTTGTTTCATGTATATGTGTGTGTGTATACACACATACACACACACACACACACACACATAATTTCCTTCAAAAAGTTTTATAGTTTTTTCTTCGTGTGTGAAGTCCTTAACTCTTGTTGATATCTTTTTGTTTATTGTGTGAGGAAAGAATCTACTTTTTAATCCTCTGTCATATGGATAATTAATTGTTCTTTTTACTAAATAATACATCTCTTCTGCTCATTTGCAATGCCAACTGACAAATATCAAGCTCACAAATAAATGTGGGTCTGTTTCTAGGCTCTTCTGTTCTGATTTTGCCTATTCTTTGCCAGTACCATACTGCTTAGTTGTTAGAACTTTAAAGTAAGCTTTGATAGTTACTTGGGCAAACCTCCTTTTATTATTATTCTTCACAATTGCCTTGTCTAATTTTCCATATATATATTTTTAGAATTAAGTGCTATGTAATTAAAATAACATTGTAGTTTTTTGTTGATGTATTCAATTTTGGTTTTTGAAAATGTATATCTAGCAACCTCATTTTTTTTTTTTTTTTCCCGAGACGGAGTCTCACCTTGTCGCCCAGGGTGGAGTGTGGTGGCGCGATCTCGGCTCACTGCAAGCTCCGCCTCCCGAGTTCAAGCAATTCTCCTGCCTCAGCCTCCCGAGTAGCTGGGACTACAGGCACCTGCCACAACGCCAAGCTAATTTTTTGTATTTTTAGTAGAGATGGGGTTTCACCGTGATAGCCAGAATGGTCTCGATCTCCTGGCCTCGTGATCTGCCCACCTTGGCCTCCCAAAGTGCTGGAATTACAGGCGTGAGCCACTGCGTCCTGCCAAACCTGGATCTATTTTTATGTTAACTTTTCAGCTTGGTGGTTCCCGGGGTTTGGACTTCTCAGTCCACTCCAAGCCCACAAGCTTCCTTGTATTCTCTCCACGTCTGTGGGCTAATGTTTTTCTCATGTACCCCTTCACTGAGGGTGAAGGTCCTTCAAAGCCCTTCAAAGATCCTGGTGTTGACAAGAAATCTAGTTCTACCTCCTTGCCTCACACAGCTTAAGGGCTCACCTTCCATCCCACTGTGGCTGTGAAAACCTAAGCCCTTAAGTTCCTGGGGGATGCTGCCTGTCCTCTAGCTCCACTGCCCCCATAGCCAGCAGTTCCAGCCCTCAACACTCTGATTTCAATTTCCTATTCATTTTTGGCAGTTGGAGGATTTCCCTTTCTTTTTTCCAGGATCAGCTGTGCTTTTAGAAATGTGTCTAATATTCATACGTGTTTATAATAGGAGGGCTATTTTCTTCCACTGTCTTCCTGGAATTGGAATTCTGCCATTAATTATAATAATACATTTTATGCAGTTTTAATTTTCACTATACTTTTTTCTATAAGAGTGTTATCTTTGGTGTGCTAGATTTTATATATACACTGTCTTAATCTTGATTAATGTCTTTTGGACAGTGTGTTTTAATAAATCTATTTCTTGATTTATTAAATCATTTGCATTATAAGTTTTGGTAAAAAGAAATAGCCTTAAAAGAATTAGGGAAATTTTAATGGCTGTTAGTTACTTATACAGGTGCTTTATGATTACTGTTAATTTGTTTTTCTACCTAGATTCTCTGCCTTGTCAATGTTAGTCACAATGGTGTGAGTGAATCAGAACTGATGGAACTCTATCCTGAGATGTCCTGGACTTTCTTGACCTCCCTTATTCACAGTTTATACAAAATGTGTTTGTTAACTTATGGTTGTGGCTTGCTTAGGTTTCAACATCTGCAGGTAATGTTATTTTAGGCATCTTTTTATTTATTTATTTAAGAAACAGGATCTCCTCTGTCACCCAGGCAGGAGTGCAGTGGCAAGATTATTTCTGCCAAAGGAATAAATTCTAAGGATCTGCTATTCAACATTGTCCCTATAGTTAACAATACTGTAGTACACTTAAAAATTTATTAAGAGGGTAGGTCTCATGTTAAGTGGTCTTACCATAGTACAATTTTTAAAATTAAAAAATAAATCAGACACAAAAGATCAAAAAAAGTTTCTTAAAGGTAGTTTATTTCTTGAAGAGAAAAAAAGTTTTTTTCAATTATATTTCATTGAGTTGCGGTATTATTACACAGTCATGCATTGCTTAACAATGGGGATATGTTCTGAGAAACACATCATTAGGTGATTTTATCATTGTGTGAACATTGTAGAGCGTACTTACACAAATCTAGATGGTACAGCCTACCACACATGGAGGCTATATGGTATGGCCTGTTGCTCCCAGGCTACAAACCTGCACAGCATATTACTGTACTGAATACTGTGTATAACTGTAAGTATTTGTGTATCTAAATACAGAAAAGTTACAGTAAAAATGTGGTATGAAAGTTTTAAAACGGTATGCCTGTATAGGGCAGCTTCATTATAATTTTATAGGATCATCATCATATATGCAGTTTGTTGTTGACCAAAACATTGTTATGTGCACATGACTGTATATGTATTAAGAGTTTGGACTCTGTAAGCCAGTCAGCCTCCTTTTCATGGATTAATGCCTATCTAAACTTGGGCAAGATCTAAGCCCCAGGCAGACTTTGGCAGTTTACGAAAGGGGTTGTGAAGCGAATTAATTGAGGTGGTTCTTGGTCCTTGTGAGGTACTAGAGAGATGTTTAGCACGTAGAAGTAAATCTTTAGGAAGTTTTGGCTAAAATAATTCCTATCATCTGCAATGCCATGGTTGATTTATATATATATACATATACAATTGCAAATGAAGTCTTACATTTGAGTATGCTGTATCATATTTGTAGATGTGAAATGTTTGCAATTTCACAGCCTTTTTCCTTTCTTTATTGTGTATTGTTTGAATATACTTTATTCTTTTTAGTAACTTTTCATTCCACACTTCTGAGATTTTTAATGTATTAACTAAGTTTGAATTAAATTGTGTTTTGAGCTTATAAATATTAGTACAGAAATTTTTATTCTAGTAACAGTTTATCAAATAAATATGTCCTAAATTTAAAAACATTTAAGTGACATTTCTATTATACAGCTATAAAATAGGAATAATTATAAATTCTTTTTTGCAAATCTCTTGTTAGATGTACAGTGACTTACATAAAATAGAACTCAGTATTTCTTCTTTTTCTCCCTAGGCTTGGGAAACAGTGAGACTGGAGTATCTGGAAGGCCCCACCATTACTGCTTCCTACAGGCAAAAGCTAATCAACTATTTCACCTTGCAGCTAAGGTATTGTAAATGTTCCTGTTGTTCTTCTGTAATTACTGCAACACACTACCTTTGTGTCCTTATTTCTGTTTCTTAGCTTACAACTTAAAGTACAAAAACTTAATTATTACAAAAAAGATTAACTCCTCTCCCTATTCTGTTAATGTCAAAAGAGCAAAAGATGATTTTGTCTTTTAATATTATGCTAAAAGTTTAAACAAGGAAAATCAATGTAGGATCATTTTATTATTTTTATTTTATTCCAGTAGTTTGTGTCCACATATCTGTATGTGTGTATACGGGTCCATTGAGTGTTTTTTTAAATAGCTCAATTTTAGGAAAATACTTTTAGAGTTTGTTTGATGGTTCTGCCTATCACTGAATTTATTTTCTTAGGTTGGTAAAGTCTCTGATTTCGACCTAACTTTTTTAGTATTAAATTATACTTAATCAGAGATATATGTTAAATATATTTTTCTTCCTTTAACATTTGCCTGAAGCCTTTTTGAAGCAGTTTCATTGTAGGAAGATATTGAATATTGTCTCCTCTCTTTTGATAGTCAGGACAGAGTGACTTGGAGAAGTGCAGATGAACTCCCGTGGCTTTTTCAGCAGCAGGGAAATAAACAGAAGCTGCATGATTGCCTTCTTAATCTCTTTGTGTCTCAAAACCTTTATAAAAGGTAAGAAACATTATAGAACGTTCTTCCCCAGAAAGAGAGATTTAAAGATGTTCAGTTTAACAAAGAAAAAATGGTATTTTTAATTTAAAAATTAGTCTAAGTATCTGAAATACAAATAGTGTAGGAGAAATCTTGAGACAATTTACAAATCTCTATTAGATCTACTTTTCCCAAGAGGAAAACATAGAGTACTGCTGCTTTATGAAATCAGAGCTGGAATGATTTCAGTTCAACTTTTTATCTTATGCTTACATTTAAGCAGGTCTAAATTTAAACCACCCAGAGAGGTGTTTCATGATGTCTGCTTCTTTGGGCCTTCAGATATCTGAAAGCGTAGCCTTCAAACCAGACTCTGGGGTCCAAGTAGAATCTGTCTGGTGTTGAATTTATTTGTTTTTGTTTGTTTGTTTACTTTCTATGTCTGGTGTTGAATTTAAAGAAAGAATTACCCTAATTCAAAAATGTATTCTGTTTGTCTCTTTTGATATGTTCTAGTTTGTCAGTGGCAGAACTACCTTTTTATGAGCCAACTGTCTAACCTACTAAGCTTCATGAGGGTTTTTTTCTGCCTTACTTAGAAATTTAGACATTTCTTATACAATAAGTATCATAATTTATTTTGCTTCTACATAAACTCTCTCAGATTTGTTGCATCTCTTATTTCTGATCCCCATTCCAATTTTTCATGATTCCTCTGAAATCAGATATTTTTTAGTTTACCAGCCCCATACTACTTAAGATCACCTACAGATGAATAAGCTTACTTTTGTCATTCAATTTCTTGATGAAAATACAAAGTAGATACTGTGTGACAGTTTATTTTTTATTAGTTTCTTCTCTTTGAATTTCCATACTTAAAATAATTTTGGGAGTGAACTCAGCAGTTGGCTCCATATTGTGAAATGTGTAAAAAGGATTCAGATAGATTCCCATTGGTAAGTAGCCATGATGGTATTAAGGATAACAGCCAACACTGTGGAGTACTTACTGTGTGCCATAATCCGCCTACAGTACCAGCCGAGGCAGGTAGTGTCTCCATTTCTGCAGATGAAGGTGATGAGGTCTAAGAGGTCAGACAACCTGCTCAAGATTACATAGCTAGGATAGTGGTGGAATTCAGATAGTGAGTGGTCTGAGTCTTACCTCACTACACGGTACTCGCCTACTAATAAATTGTCAATAACTTGATATTAATTCTGGAATTTTGATTCTGTAATGGATTTTAAAGTGTGTTTTTCATTAAAATACTGTTATTTGTTCAAACAGGGGACACTTTGCTGAGTTGCTGAGTTATTGGCAGTTTGTTGGCAAAGACAAAAGTGCAATGGCAACAGAATACTTTGATTCATTGAAGCAGTATGAGAAAAACTGCGAAGGCGAGGAGAATATGAGTTGCTTAGCTGATCTTTATGAAACCTTGGGGCGATTTCTCAAGGATCTAGGCCTTCTCAGTCAGGTAAGCTCAGCACATCAATGGCAAGCCAGAGACAGGTGGGATTTTTGTGTTCACTCTTCTCTTTTTCCAAGATGTTAATGTGGTTTTCATTTGTTGTGCTATAATCTTTAATATTTAATCAGATGACAGATCTTGCAGCATTTCACTCACTTTAACTGGCCTTTCACCCCTTTTCCCCCAAGGCTGTAGTACCTTTGCAGAGGTCTTTAGAGATTCGAGAAACAGCTTTAGATCCCGATCACCCAAGAGTAGCCCAGTCCCTCCACCAACTAGCAAGTGTATACGTGCAGTGGAAGAAGTTTGGCAATGCAGAACAACTGTATAAACAGGCGTTGGAAATCTCAGAAAATGCTTATGGTGTGGACCATCCATATACTGCTCGTGAACTTGAGGCACTTGCAACTTTGTACCAGAAACAAAATAAGTAAGATTTTTTAGATCAGTAATACCTGATTTTATGAAGGGGAATTAACAGTTTTAACGTACTTATAGGGTAGACTTTGTTTTATCACTGTGTACTTTTCCTTACCCTGTGCCTAGTCTTCATGTGGTAAACAGAGAAAATTAGAACTATAAGATTCATCTCTGTTTAAAGATGCATGAAGGATAGAACATGGACTTTCGAGTCATATAGTCTTGGGTTTGAATCCTGGCTCATTCAGTGACTAACTTTGAGTGCTTTACTAATATAGGTTTAGTATCCTTTATCCAAATGTGGAACCAGAAGTGGTCAGGATTTTGGATTTGTTCAGATTTCAGAATATTTGCATATATATAATGAGATATCTTGGGGATGGGACCCAAGTCTAAACATGAAATGTATTTATGTTTCATATACACCTTATACACATAGCCTGAAAGTAATTTTGTGTACTAGTTTTAATTTGTGCATAAAACACAGTTTTGACTGTGGCTTGAGTTGACCCATCACTTGAGGTCAGGTGCAGAATTTTCCACTTGTGGCATCATGACAGCACTCAAAAAGCTTCTGATTTTGGAGCATTTCAGAATTTGGGTTTTTAGATTAGGGATGTTCAACCTTTATGGGGCCAGCAAACCATTGCCCATAGGCCAAGTCCAGTTGTGTAAATAAGGTTTAAAGGGAACACAGCCAAATTTTTTTCATGTATATATTATCCATGGTTGCTTCTGTGCTTCAGTGGCGGAGTTCCTTACTTGGAACAGAAAGCACATGGCCCACAAAGCCTAAAATATTAACTGTCTAGCCCTTTATAGAAAAAGCCAATCTCTGGTATAATAAAAAGTCTTTCTTATCTATCAGGCACCCAATGAATGGCATCTCTTCCTCTATTAAAAATTATTTCTTTTGCTCTATCATAAGTGATACATAATGGAATTTTTTAACTTATAGAAGTATTGTTTCGTACAAATTTTGTGTGAATTTCACATTTAAATTTGACCAGAAATTAGCCTGTGCAGAAAAAGTTGTTAATTAAAAATTATTAGTGTGCTATAGAAAACTGAAATTTTGGATTTTCATTTAGTTAGGTTGCCCTTCAGAGACTTAGGATGAGTTAAATTGGTTAAAGATGATCAGATGTCAGCTACTTAGAGGACTAGACTTACTTTGTTTTGTCAAAATTTTTTTAATTGAACAGAACTTTTTATTAGAAAAACATCCATGATAGACTAAGATATCTTAGTGTTTTGTCATATTTTGTTTTATGAAAGGGTTTTTAGAGATTCGTAATATCATGACTATCATTTCTAGAAAAAATGCTGTATTTAATAGCCCAAAAAGACTACACTACGAAGAGTGCTTTCATTTCACTGAAGTATACTTTGAATATGTTTCTTATGTTTGACTTACTGTAATTTTTTTTTAAGATATGAACAAGCTGAACATTTTAGGAAAAAATCCTTTAAAATTCATCAGAAAGCTATAAAGAAAAAAGGCAACTTGGTAAGGAGAGATTTCTTTTGTGTTGTGTTTTGAACGTAAGAGGAAAAGAGCATCATAAATGCATACACCCCACGTTTAAGAGCTTTAGATTTAAAAATCCAGTTTAGAAAAGAACTACTTAACATTTTCTTATTTATGTGTTAAAATATCATATTACTGAGAAGTACAATTTAGACTTTAAAAAGTGGAACTCTAAATTCAATTGAAGGTTAGGCTTTGAAAGACGGAATTTAAAGCTACCTCAGTTCTTTAAAGGGTTGGAAAAAGGAATAAAATAAATTTAGTTAACATTTTGTGTTATGTTCAAATGTGAAGAAAGCCTTCCCCTCAAATACACAATAAAAGTTATTTTAATTTTTTTAAGTTGCTGATAAAGTCTAAATGTAGCATATTTCTTTAATTTAAAATGCTGTGTGCATTTTTATGGACCTGCTGTTTATGTGTTTACCTATGGGGTTGATAAATATCTGCAAATTAATTATATTCTATTATTTCTTGAAGCACTTTGAGATATAGTTTACTTTCTAAAATATAATCATTTTCATGAAATAGTTTTTAATGAATTTTAGAATGTGTTGCCATCTGGAAATATTTGTATTTGTAATCATCAAGTTAATTTAGTGTGATGCTTAAAATAATAGTTATCTAGATTAAATGGGAAAAAAGGAAGATTTTTTAGGACCCTCATATATTGTTTCAGAATCAAGGATTGCACCTACTTAGTGATTGCTTTTCATTTTTCATGTTTGCTGCAGTATGGATTTGCCCTTTTACGTAGACGGGCTCTACAGTTAGAAGAGCTTACATTAGGTAAGGACACACCTGATAATGCTCGGACCCTCAATGAACTGGGTGTTCTCTACTATCTTCAAAATAACCTGGAGTGAGTACCATGGGGTTAATAATGAAAATAATTAACCATTTTCTCTTTGATGCAATGCTGTTTTACATTTTTATCAAGTCTAAAGCTAGAAAAAAAATGATAAAAACCATGTGAAATTTCATATATGATGCATACCTAAAGACCATGGCATTTTCTCTACTGTGTTTCTTTTCACATTGTTTCTTTTTTTCTTTTTTTCTTTTTTTTTTGAGACGGAGTCTCGCTCTGTTGCCCAGGCTGGAGTGCAGTGGTGTGATCTCGGCTCATTGCAACCTCCACCTCCCATTCAAGCTATTCTCCTGCCTCAGCTTCCTGAGTAGCTGGGACTACAGGTGCGTGCCACCACGCCCGGCTAATTTTTTGCATTTTTAGTAGAGACAGGGTTTCACTGTATTAGCCAGGATGGTCTCGGTCTCCTGACCTCGTGATCTGCCCGCCTTGGCCTCCCGAAGTGCTAGGATTACAGGCGTGAGCCACCACGCCTGGCCCACATTGTTTCTTAACTGAAAAGTTATTTTGTAGCTTCCCTGGTGTATTTTATATATTTATGAAAAGTGAGTTTGTGTAGATATTGTGCATGAGATCTCACAGAAGCAGTAGCTTGGGACTAATGGTAAATAATGTAGACAGTTTCTAGTTTTGTCAGTTTATTTGGGTAAAAGGATTCAAAATGACATTTATATTTATATGTTATAAAAAATAAGTATTTTTGGACTTCAGATATCAGAAAAATATAACAAATTTGAAACATTGGATGTCAGAAAAGTATAATAAATCTTTAGCCCACTTACAGAAACTTATGTAAAAAATAATGATTTATTCTTTTGTTAAAAATTATTTAGTATTGGCTGGGCATGATAGCTCATGCCTGTAATCCCAGAGCTTTAGGAGGCTGAGGCATTAGGATCACTTGAAGCCAGGAATTCAAGACCAGGCTGGGCAACATAGTGAGACCCTGTCTCTACAAAAAAAATTAATAAATTAGCCAGACATGGTGGTACACACCTGTAGACCTAGCGACTTGAGAGGCTAAGGTGGGAGTATCACTTGAGCCTAGGAGTTCAAGGTTACACACACGCACACATACAAAAAAATAAAATAAATAAAAATTATTTAGTACTAACTCCAAAGGGAAGAAGAGTGAATACAAAAATCTTTTATTTGACCTAGGTCTAATAATTTTTAAAGTATAAAAGTTTGTTTTGGAAAATATTTATCAGTTTTTCTTTCAGAAGTGGAGAATTGAGGCAATCATCCACACATTTTAGGCCCTCAAACTATCAGGAAAAGGGCAGGAAGAGATAGGGGTGGGGAAGAGGGGGAAAGTAAGATTTTGAGCTGAATCTCTTATTTTAACTACAATCTAAGAATAAAGATGATTCAGTTCTCCACTTAATTTAGGGGTCAGGATTCCAAACTCTAGATAATAGATAGTGTAAGCCATTTTGGGATTGTGTTCACAGAACAGCTGACCAGTTTCTGAAGCGTTCCTTAGAAATGAGGGAGCGAGTTCTAGGACCAGATCACCCTGACTGTGCTCAGTCTTTGAATAATCTGGCAGCTCTGTGCAATGAAAAGAAACAGTATGATAAAGCAGAAGAACTTTATGAAAGAGCTTTAGATATTCGGAGACGTGCATTAGCTCCTGATCACCCTTCTTTGGCATATACGGTGAAGCATCTTGCCATCTTGTATAAGAAAATGGTAAGTAATCCTTGACGTTCTTACATGTTTTATAACACATCAGTTAAGCCATAACAACTATCAGCAAAATAATTTATCTTTATGATGGATAGGTTAGTTTATATGAGCTTTAAAAATCATGATTTAACTTTTAACAAGTAACTGAGCAGAACATTTAAAAATAATTATTTCATACTGAACTGGTTACATTGATTCTTGATTCTGAAATAATATAGTAGTAAATTAATACGCTGGTCTTGTTTTGTTAAATACATTCCAAGTGCAAATGCATTTATTAGCATTCTAATTCAAGCTTATTTTACATTTCAGAAGTTCTAAAATTCCACCAATATTAAGTTTGCTGTGTAAAGCAACATAAACATAAGAAATCAGGAGACGTCTTTGTAGTTGATTAAATGAACATTTTTATTTCATTCTTTCTTGGCTTTGCCTGTAATTAAATGTAACCATTGTTTGCCATAGGGTTCTATACTGAGTGATATTTGGAATTTTTATAGCTGTTCTCAAAAAAGAAAAAATTCCAGGGAAGCCTGCTTTCATTTAGCATAGTTACAGAGCTTTGTAGACTGTCTTTAGACTTTGTGGGTCCATTACTGGTCATCCTGACACCAAAGTTGTTTTAGTAAATAGGGTACATTGCTGCTATTTCTGCCCAACTTTCGGGTGAAGTGAAGTAGTTAGAAAAATCTGGAAGGGATTTGGCAAGAAATGAGCTTTTTATTTTTATGCAGTCTCCAAATTATGTGCAATAGTAAATCTACTTTAGCTGATATGTTTTTACTACACTAGAAACAGTAATAGTGGATGATCCTAAAGGGTTTTCTGAATTATCAAAAATGCTTTTGTATACAGTGTAGCTTTAAATTTTCAGTTATCTATAAACTTAATCATTAAGCTGATAGGAAATGCTTCTGAGATTTTTTTTCCCTCAAAATTACCCTTTAATATGAAATTTTACTTATGGAAAAAGCTCTGATAAGATAGTATTTATTGCCTTATATTTTTGTTAGATTTAACTCTTATTTTTTAGGGGAAACTTGACAAAGCTGTACCTTTGTATGAATTGGCTGTTGAAATTCGACAGAAATCTTTTGGCCCAAAGCACCCTAGTGTAGCTACTGCCTTGGTGAACTTAGCTGTTCTTTATAGCCAAATGGTAAGTTCCCACATTTTAACGTTGTATCAGTGAATGATTTTATGGTATAAAATATAGGTAAACATGAATTAGATAGGGAATAGTAAATAGAATGAAAGACAATTTAAGGATATTTCTAATACTTCCTTTAGTACTTGAGAAACTATTGAAGTTAGACTTGTACGAAGGTCCCTTCCTCTTAGTGTAAAACACTGTTAGTTCAGAGCATAGGCTTAGTTTCTAAAATTCTGGAGATACCCTACATCCCTCCATATAATATTTATTTAAGTATTTAAGCCTGTGGCATTTGATTATGATGGGTGAGAATCAGGTGGGGGACCCATTGGGCAATAAAGGAACAGGTTTGTGCTTACAGTATTGGATTATGGTCAAATGGTTACCAAGCCAGGTCTAAATCTTAAGTATCTGACTTTCTATTATACTGCTTCTCCTATGATTATTCATAAATTAATCTGTTTATTCCTATCTTTTAGGAGGATATTAACATTTTAAAGTACTAATCAAAGTAGGTTAGCTTAGTCTAGAATACATTAATTTCAGAAACCCAGTGTGCATGAGCATTATCATTTTTTTAATAAGAAAAAACACGTTGAAGCTTTGCCATTATATGAAAGAGCATTAAAGATTTATGAAGATAGCCTGGGTCGGATGCATCCTCGAGTTGGAGAAACACTGAAAAATTTAGCTGTGCTTAGGTAAGAATTTTTTTCACTTTCCTTATACAGCCTCTTTTATTCGAAGTAGCTTTGTCTTAGAACAGCACAAAATATGTATTACTGAATGTTTTTTCTTAGAGTGGGGAGGGGTTGTTTTTTGCTGATTGACTTCAAGAAGTACTGAAGTAGTATCCAGAAATGAAATGAAGGCTGCATGATGTATTTTGCAGAGGAGTTTATGTATGCATCATGGCTAACAATGAAGGATGGTTTACACTGCATCTGGCTCTGGGAGTAATATGAGTAATTTGCTGTCCCCAGAGTGAATTTGCCATTAAGTATATGTTGACTTTTGCTTGCTCATTTGTATTTTTCTCAGGATGCAGAGAATACCTAACTTTGCTTAGCAATTTCACTGCCTCTATTACAACATGGTTTTAATGTATCCATATGAGACACAAAAATACTGATACTGGTAGAAAGGAGAAGAGTTTGGGTGTTGTTTTACTGGTCTGCTTGAGTGAATACACTGGAAAAAGGGGGAAAATGGGCAAATATTTACAACTTCTTTTTCTGTATCCCATAAGGTCATTTTGAATTGGTAAGAGGTTATATTCTCATTTTAAGAGTTTTTTTTTTCTCTCTCTCAAAGCTATGAAGGAGGAGATTTTGAAAAAGCTGCTGAATTATACAAAAGGGCAATGGAAATAAAAGAAGCAGAAACATCACTCTTGGGTGGAAAAGCTCCTTCACGCCATTCATCAAGTGGAGACACGTTTAGCTTAAAAACAGCTCATTCTCCTAATGTTTTCCTTCAGCAAGGACAAAGGTAATAGCAGTTAGAATTCTTTGCAAATGTACCCTCAGACAAAATAATTAAACATTTGGAACATTTGAATTTGAAACTTTAAAAAAATGTTGTAAGAAATTTTACTATGTGTGATTTCACTGCTATTTGTATGAAGTTGTATTGGACTGCATTAAGTTGGAATTGTGATTATGTCTGTTTTAATTGTTTAAAATAATTTTCCTATTATATGGTATCCAAGGATGTAGACACATTAGAATTATAAGATGACATGAGGAGCAAATCATGAAGAGCAGACTGGTCTTTGTTCAACAAGAGCTGGCAGAGTAGTTAAGACAAGGAGTTCAAAAACTCCATGAATCTTGGCCAGGCATGGTGGCTCATGCCTGTAATCCCAGCACTTTGGGAGGGTGAGGCAGGAGGATCACTTGAGGTGAGGAATTTGAGACCAGCCTGGCCAACATGGTGAAACCCTGTCTCTACTAAAAATACAAAAAAAAATTAGCTGGACATGGTGGCGCATGCCTGTAATCCTAGCTACTCAGGAGGCTGAGGCATGAGAATCGCTTGAACTCAGCAAGTGGAGGTTGCTATGAGCTGAGATTGTGCCAATTCATTCCATCCTGGGCAACTGGGTGAGACTCTGTCTCAAAAAAAAAAAAAAAAGAATTCCATGATTCTTTTGAGCTCTCAAGAGCTACTTTAGCCTCGCCATTCCTCTTGCTTTTGAGCAGTAGTCTGGCCCAATTCTCTACCTCAAAGGAAGGTTTCAAGGATTAAAGGGTTAATGTTTATGAAAGATTCAAATTGTCTTCAGTGAAACACATTAGTCACAAGAATCCCTGATTGCTGCACTTTAAAAAATTCTTTACCTTTTCCTTGAGCAGATTGGTCCAGTCCCTCTGCTTTCTGTTCTGTCTACATTGTGTATTATTTATTACTATATAGTATATGTATCTGCATAATGTCTGAAGTCATTAATGCAGTAACAGGTCAAGCTCTTTAGCATTCTTTGACTTTTCCCAAAAGATAGATATGACATTCTTCTTTATCTTCCTTCTTAGATGGCCTAAATCTGTCTCTTCATTTACCTCAAACTCAAGTCAGTATGCCATTTTTATACTGAAAATTAAATATTTTTATGGATTTTATAAATATTGCAACATTTTGGATATTGTTTTGGACCATTTGTGTATATATATATAATAAAATCATCAATTTAATACTTGTAAGATCCTAACATGTATTAATTGTAAAAGTGAAATATGTAATAGCCACACTTCACTGTTTTAAAATAAAAGTGCAATTTCAAGTTCTTTTTTCCCCACTCTAGTTTATACAAGAGGGCTGTTCTGCATAATTTTTAAAGAAGTATGTTGAACTTTTTTTAGAACTTGAAATGGACCAGGCACGGTGTCTCATGCCTGTTATCCTAGCACTTTGAGAGGCCAAGGCTGGCGGATCATAAGGTCAGGAGATTGAGACCATCCTGGCTAACACGGTGAAACCCCGTCTCTATTGAAAAATACAAAAAAACTAGCTGGGCGTGGTGGCACACACCTGTAGTCCCAGCTACTTGGGAGGCTGAGGCAGGAGAATCGCTTGAACCCAGGAGGCGGAGGTTGCGGTGAGCCGAGATCGCACCACTGCACTCCAGCCCAAGTGACAGAGTGGGACTCCATCTCAAAACAAAACAAAACCTTGAAATGTTGTCAATACTTGCTGCTCAGTAGTTTGCTCAGCTTAAGGTTTTGGTTAATGTTCTCTTAAGGCCGAGTTACTACTCACAGGGTGGTCCACAAATCGTCACCACCACCTGGCAGCTTATTAAAAATTCAGACTCTCAGGCCTCTCCCTAAACCTACTGAATTAATCTGTATTTTAGCTAGATCCCAAGGTGACTAATGTGCACATAAGTATGAGAAGCAGTGGTATAACTCTACAGCACTATAGTGGTAATCTGAAAAGAAATGAGGCAGTATATAATGAGCATCCTTCTTCCTCCTTTGGGAGTAGTTCAGGAGGGAAAAATAGAAGATAAACTATAACCATAACATACCTTACATACCTTTCTGGGTTCGGCAGCTGTGAAAGACACAAAGTAATTGAAAACACAAATATACCAGACAATGATTTTAGAATTAAGCTGTTGTAGCTTAGAATTTGATTATTTAGTGGTACAAGTAATTTAATACATAGTAAGTAATGTGTTCAGTTTATCACCTTAGAAAAACTGCTTTAGAAAATAATCTGAGACCAGTACTCTAGAAGAACCCTGATAAAAGGAAAAACTACCTTAAGAATATTATTTATTCTTTGTACCTCCAAAATTTGTGCCTGAATAACTATAGTTGGAGACATGATCACTCAAAATTATGTATTCCAAAAGAATGAAATTTAAACATAATAAACTATATTTTGATATTACTACTTATTTTACTACCAACCCAAACGTTCTCATGTAGAATGCATACTTAAGAAGATAAAAATAGCTGGAATATCTTTGTGTATGCATATTTGAAGTTCTCAAATAGGAATATTTTATTCACATTAATATGCACCTTCACAATGAAAAAGGTAGCTTTCAGACAACTCAATTATAAATCTGAATTGGTAGAGTACTTATTTATTCTAGTTATAATTTTTATTCATCAATACCTTTTTTTTTGAGACAGAGTCTCACTCTGTTTTCCAGACTGGAGTGCAGTGGCGCTATCTCAGCTCACTGCAGCCTCTGCCTCCCGGGTTCAAGCGATTCTCCTGCCTCAGCCTCATAAGTAGCTGGGATTATAGTCACGTACCACCATGCCCAGCTAATTTTTGTATTTTTAGTAGAGACAGGGTTTCGCCACATTGGTCAGGCTGGTCTCGAACTCCTGACCTCTTGATCTACCCGCCTCAGCCTCCAAAAGTGCTGAGATTACAGAAAGGGAAATATGAAAAAAATGTAATGCAGGGATCAAAGCTTCCTTTAATAAATATTCTTGGCTGGGCATGGTGCCTCACACCTGTAATCCCAGCACTTTGGGAGGCCAAGATGGGTGGATCACCTGAGGTCAGGAGTTCGAGACCAGCCTGGCCAACATGGTGAAACCTCGCCTCTACTACAAATACAAAAATTAGCCGGGCGTGGTGGCGGGCACCTGTAATTCCAGCTACTTGGGAGGCTGAGGCAGGAGAATCGCTTGAACCTGGGAGGCGGAGGTTGTGGTGAGCTGAGATCATGCCACTGCACTCCAGCCTGGGCAACAGAGTGAGACTCTGTCTCAAAAAAATAAATAAATAAATAAATAATATTCTTAAGTGGCCATTACGTTTTTTGTGTTGTTCAGTGTACGTATCCAGGGAGTATTTTTATGAGAAGAAACTAGTAATACTTATTTTCTCTACAACATTTAAGTAGAACCATAACTAACTTCCCATTAACAATGAGACAGGAATTAAAGTTGAATATGTTGTTTTACTATCATTTAGAGTCTGTGCTAAGCCAATTTTGGGACTGCTTTTCCATCTTTCACATTAGAATCAATAGTGTTTACAAATCTGGACAAATCCTATGAGTTTAGTAATACTAAATTCAATGATGATTAATTTTTCGTAATCAGCTGCCTTCTTATGCAAGTTTTCATGGCATGCAGACTGTCAAGAGAGTATTCTAGGATAGCAACATCTCTATTACCAGATTTTTTTTTCTGGTAAAATAATCCAATTGTTTTTAATGAAAGATATTAGACGAAAAAAGTTAGGTCAATTAGGTAACATTTGGTGCAGTGTAAGACACAGGCAGTGATGCAATGCCAACTTGAGAGCAGATAGATAGAAGACAGTGAATTCTAGATATGATACTTTATCAAATTGTAAAATTTTATAAAACCTTACTAAATTGATATGCAAGAATTTCCAAAGGAAATTTATTTTTGAAAAACTGCATTTCATTTTTTAAATTCAAAACATCTCTCATACTAGAAAAGCTATTTTACAGTTCAATAAGCTAAATTTTAAAAAAATGATAAAAGACTCACCAAGGCAACATAAATAAGTTTCCAGGCTAAAAAAACTATCCTCCTGCTTTCCAGACTTTACTATAAACAAAAGAATCACAGTATAATCCTAGCATCTCAAAACTAATATATTGAGAACATTTGGTATTTGAGACTTTCTGAAATCAGTTTTTTTAACTTTATTTTACAATCAGGGATGTACTTTTAATTTCTTACGACATTTTCTCCCTAGAGATATAATTTAGATATTCCTATCTATCTTCAAAGTAAAAATCAAAATAGGAAGTAAGCATAGAAACAGCCTACTGGCAGTGGTTACACCTGCATGGTATTTATGAGTCTCCAAATTATTGGAAATTTATTTCAACCAAGGTTCTCTTAAGTCTTCATTACTTGGGTGTAACTCAAGAGAAAACTGATTTATATCAATTTACAGTTTAGTGGTCATGATCGGGGAAAGTGATACTCTTCCACTGACTATAAGTCATTGCAGAGGCAGTTTAGAACTTTTCCTTTATGCCTAATATACAGGACAAACCTTGCCGACATCTCACGACCTCGAAAATCAAATTTAAATGAAGTATCCAGGAGTAGCCTAAAGAATGAGTGTAATCTGGATGGATTTTAGTCTAAATTTATGCCTTGCTCTTCAGTAAAGTATAGTAACTCCAGATATATGTTCCACAGATGCAATAATTTCTGTTCATTGGTCAGTGCAGAATATAATTTATACTTCCTGAAATCAACTTTGTCTATTCATGAAGATAGCTGCTTTTTATTTGCCTTTGTCTCACTTTGAATATATATAATCCGCAGGTTACAGACTTTTCCAATAACTACATTTCAACTTGTATTTCATCAGCAAACATTTAAGAGGATGTTATTTCATAGGTTAACTATTTTAATTCATTGTTGATCAAGTTAGTATTAGTGGGCAATTTTCTTATAGAAAGCAATTCCAAACATAATGAGCAGATGCTTGCCAGCTCTAATCAATAAGCTGTATGCCTTGTCCTTCTCCCTGTATCTGAGGATCATATACTACTTTATTGTCCATGTCCTCATGCAACAGACACAAGTGATTACTGGAAAGAAAAAGATTACAGGATCAGATTTGTCCTTCCCCCACTCCAAAAGGCCAAAACATTTCAACAGCTATGTTTTCAAGTAAGATTTATATTCTACAATATCCTTTGAGGTTTTCTTACTAGAATGAAACACATTTTAGGAAAATTAATGATTTCGTTGGAGCGGGGAGAAACAGGCAAGTCACAGGATTTTCAAAAAGTATAACAATTCAGGTAAGAATATACATTAATTAATGTTGCCCTAAGTTTTATCAGTTAAATTTTTTTTTTTTTTAATTTCAAGGGAAGAGGCTTTAACATGAGAAATAAAATATATCCCAGTCCATTATCTACATATTCTTCATCTTGGCCATGAGGTCTTCCAAGCTTTCACCAGAATCTTCCACTGTTACCTCAGTGACAGAATCTTCTTGCTATTGACAAATAAGGGAAATACAGTGAAAAAAGAACCATATAGAATTCTTGATGCTTAGGAATATATAATCAGTAAGTTTTGACCATGCTCAACAAGGTTATAAAGTAAATTTTCTTTAACAAATATCTTCTAATTTTTAGAAGAAAGACAAAGTCTTTTACATTCCTCACCAGTCTTTTGATTTACAAGGCAGTAATTTCAATATTCTTGACAGCTCTAGTTTTTTTAAATGACATCGTAGCTAAAACTACCAATAAACAAAAAGGAGATCTTCATTTAATCAAAATCTATTATACTTGGTTCATTAATGAGTGAACAAAACCATTTTATTCTGTTTTAAAAGTTTAAAATAAGCTATAAATATTTGCATATTAACACTGAATACCTCTCTCTCACATTTTAATGCCTATAGCATAAAATATCTAAAACAGGAAATACTTCATTGGCATTACAAATTAGAATGAAGATGAAAGAAGATAAATATTTTATATGATATTTACATATGGGTAAATCATATTTTCGAAGTACCTTTTTTGGAATTGTGTATGCCACTGTAATTCCTTCAGGTAAGTCTGGAACTGGACCTGAAGAATTTTTCAGTTCCTCTTCTGAAACCTCAGATACCAGCTCAATACCTGTAAATTTGATCCTATGTCAGTTTTTAAGGAATGTAATAAGCAATAATTATTCAATTTGTATAATCTTATTAGATTTGCTACCATAAAAGGTTTTGTTTTATGCTGCCATTTCAATTTATAAAAGAATACCTACCCCATTCATTATCTTCATGGATTATCTCTTCCTTTTCTTGTATAACCTCTTGTTTAGGCAGTGCTGCTACCTTTTTCTGTAGAAATCAAACAGCATCAAAGTGTTCTTACTCATTCTCAGTTCTCTAAACATTAATCAAGAATTCAGACAGGCTTTTTATCATACCAAAAGCAAGAAAGAACATTCATTTTTGAAGTATGGTGAATAAATTAACCATTTATCTTGTATTCCAAATCTGTTTATTTATTGTCCTATGCAATATGATCCCTCATGCATTCTAACAGATTGCCATATACCTTATATTCTTCCTGCTGCTTCCTGCAATTTCTGTCATCACACTGAGGATTTGGCTTCATGGACATAGTAGGGAAAAAATCCTGCATTGCATTGTATCCAAGGTAAAAACTAACAGTACCAAAATTTAACAGAAACCTAGAAAAATCAAAATAGACTTAAATAAAGAAATTAAAACCATGAAAATTCTAGAACAGCTAAATTTTTAAAAAATAACTTTGAAATAGGTAATGATATATTTTTTTTAACCAGAAAACAGAAATCTGCATCCAGAAAACAGAAATTTTATCTTATTTACAGTGCCTGGCTCATAGTAGATGCTTCAGTGTTTATTGAATGAAGGAAAGAAAAGATTACTCCATTTCATCAACTGTAGAACACACTATTTTTTTTGAACCTCTAACAAAGATAAAATGCTGGCAGCTAAACTATTACACGTCAACAACTTCAAGAAGCATGCTGATTTCAGAAAAGCTAAAGTGTGGGAGAAGTGTATTTTTTAAATCCCTGAGATAATTAAGAAAGCTACTTAATTTTTTTTTAACATTTTTGTATGTAACTTACTATAAAATGCACAATCTTAAATGTATAACTCAATAAAATTTTGTATGAGTCTTTCATGTAACCATCACCAGATCAAGATACAGAACATTTTCAGCATCCCATGTGCCTCCAGCTCACTCCTGCCCTCTTCCCAGTCAAATCTGTACTTTTTACTGTGTTGCCCAGGCTGGAGTTAGGTGGCGTGATCATGGCTCACTGTAGCTTCACCCTCCCAGGCTCAAGCAATCCCATCTCAGCCTCCCAAGTAGCTGCGACTACAGGCAAGCACCACCAAGCTTGGCTAATTTTTGTATTTTTTTTTTGTAAAGATGGGGCTTTGCCATGTTGCCCAGGCTGGTCTCGAATTCCTGGGCTCAAGCAATCCGCCTGCCTTGGCCTCCCAAATTGTTGGGATTATAGGCGTGAGCCACTGCACCCGGCCAATCTGATGTCTTTTATTAGGTTGGCGCAAAAGTAATTGCAGTTTTTGTTAAAAGTAATGGCAAAATCCGCAATTACCTTTGCACTAACATAATAAAAGCTTCTATACAGAGAAAATCACATAAAAAAGATAAATGACAAAAGAAAAATATTTGCAAATACACATTCTTAATATACAAGACAAAAAAGAGCAACAACTATTAGCAGATAATTCACAGAAGAATGTAAGTGTTCAACCTTTTTCACAAATAAAAATTAAATGCCTATTTTTTACCCACCAGAATGATAAAGATTACAGAGTTTGATGATACTCCAAGTTATAAAAGGTATGGGTGAACCAGGTACTCCTAAACTATGATACAAATGTATAATCCTTTTGCAGGAGAAATTTAGTAAATATTTCATAAATTCAGAAATTCTACTTTAAAAAATGTGTACTATAGGCCGGGCACAGTGGCTCATGCCTGTAACTCCTAGCACTTTAGGAGGTCGATATGGGCAGACTGCTCGAGCCCAGGAGTTCAAGACCAGCCTGGGGAACATAGGGAGACTCTGTTACTACAAAAAGTACAAAAACATTAGCTGGGCGTGGTGGTGGGTGCTTGTAGTCACAGCTACCTGGGAGGCTAAGGTAGGAGGATCGCTTGAATCTGGAAGACTGCAGTTAGCCGAGATTGTGCCTTTGTGCCTCTGCACTCCAGCCTGGGTGACAGAGTGAAACCCTGTTTTCAAAAAAAAAAAAAAAAAAAATTGCTATAGAAAACTCTAGGCTGGGCACAGTGGCTCATGCCTGTAATCCCAACACTTTGGGAGGCTGAGGTGGGCAGATCACTTGAGCTCAGGAGTTCAAGACCAGCCTGAGCAACATGGTGAAACCTTGTCTCTACAAAAAATACAAAAATTAGCCAGGCATTGTGGCATACACCCGTACTTCCAACTACTTGGAAGGCTGAGGTGGGAGGATCACTTGAGCTCAGGAGGTTGAGGCTGCAGTGAGCCATGACTGAGCCACTGAACTTCAGCTTGTGCAACAGTGAGACCTTGTCTCCAAAAAAACAAAAAGAAGAGAGATCAATCTAGTTTTCAAAGATATATACAAGATGTAGCCTACAGCATTGTTAATCAAAAAAAAGAGAATTAAGTAGCCTAAATGACCATCAATAGAGGGGCTAGCTAAATAGGACACATCCTTAAGAGAATACTTTGTTAGCCATGATTCTTTTCTCCTTTTTTGTATCATACTATAAAATGTTTTGTTTAGACAGGTCCTACTACTGTCTAAACACGCTATTTGCTCTTATATGAAATAGCCCTAGACCATTACTTTGAGAGTTTATATGTATGCTTTTTTTCCATTTCTTTGCTCGCAACTGACACTTCTTATTGATTGGTACCTCCTTGTGTCTTGTTGCAGTTTGTTCTTACTATATTGGAGGCTTAGGGAATACAACTAAGCTATTAAAGTTGTAAAATGAGGGAAAATAAATGGCCTGAATTAGAGAACACCTAAAGGGGCTCTGCTTTTAATAAAGTATGAGTTGATTCATAAACTGTGACATAAATTTCAGCAGCAAAGAAATCTTTTTCCTTCTTTTTAGCTATAGTTTAGATAGTAAAGTTGCTGGATATTTGTTTTTGGATAGCAGAAGTATCCAAAAGCAGATTTTAAGAATTTTTTTTTTTTAAGTATTGTTAATGTGTTTTATATTAACACTAATATAAATGTTAACATTTTATGTAAATGTAAAATTTACAGTAACACTAATGTTTAATTACATTAACATTAATAATTACTGTTTAGTCACATTTGGTTTATTTTTGGTAAGACTTAAATCAAGATAGTAGAAACAAGTGTGTTTAAGTCTCCGTCCACTGGACAGACTTGAAAAGATATAAATCATTTGGTTAATGTTTCATAAATAAATATGCCACTACCATTGTATCATTTAATAAAAGCTATTCCAAATGCAGGGAGTAACTGACATTCACATATATTCATGTATGAATATGCACACATGTATTATATGTAATATTTAATATAGCAATATATATGAAAAGTAGACATACATATATAAAATAGAATTTGCACATATACATATATAAAACATTTAAAACTACATTTAAGTTTAAAGTAACTATATACTTAGCTTGCAATTTCAATTTCTGAAATGCTTTGTGAAATATATTTATGTTTATTGAAAGCATACAAGACTATTCAGAAAAATTAGCCCTGACTTACTTTAACACATTTTGTACTAAGATCCCAGCAACCACACCCATAGTGGTAGGAAGACTGGCTGCACAAACACCTTCTCGTTTCAGACTCTTTTCATCAATATTTGCAGCAACTACAAGTGGTGGAGCACACTACATGAAAAATAAAAGAAAACACATTTCAAAAAAAAGAGGAAAAGCATGAGATGTTCCAAATAGTATTCCATCCAAGTTTGTTTTTTCTTTGAATTGTAATACATTTTCAGTGCCCCTAGAACTCGGGTACCTAACAGTGAAGAATACTCCAAAAAGAATAATGCATACCGCAAAACAAGCAGATTCTCCAGGAATTATGAGCTGTATATGCCCTGAAACTGCATTTTCACTGACCCCAGATTCCATCCATGTTTGTCCAAGTTCATTACAAGCCTTAGTAGAAATGGGTGAACACATAAGGAAAAAAAATAAAAGAGCAAGAAGTAATTTACAATAAATTCTTCTAACTGAATGGATTACCAAGGTCTTTTAAAATTAATTTTCAGAACAAATGAGGCAAGTTGTAAGATAATGGAATTCCTTGGTAATTACCATACTCTAAAGAGTAAAGTGACAGTATTCAAGATGCAGTCAGTAAATGTTATTAAATTGAATCAAAGTTTATTGGATTTCTTGTCAAATTAATGTGAAATTTCACTTTTCTAAAATAATTTCAGGAACAAGAAAATGCCAAAATATCATCTGAAAAGTTAAAAACAATATTCAAAAGGAAAATAATTATTTTTATTTTTGAGAAACCAGGTTTTTAGGCAATTTATACATATTTATACATTTATAAAATAACAAAAGCTAAAACTAATGGTGACCAAGATTATAAGATACTAATTTAAGAATTATACATCAGAGGTATTTGCTGTTTTATAGTTTACCAGCAAAAAGAGTAGGATACTATAACATATGTCACAGCAGCAAGGCTAGACAGTCTAGGTCCCAAAGCTAATAGAATAGATTTTAAGAGTAGGCTAAGAGAACATTACAAATAAAACACAGAAAAGGGTTTACATTCAGAACTGTTCTTAGGATGGGGATTATATACTGATAGAATATACAGGAAAACAGATAAATCCATGAATATATCTTGCACAGCAGGAATACTCACTGTATTTATTGTCATTCGAGCTTCAAAATTGTCCACACAGCTAAGAACTAGATCAACAGGTTTTCCTTCTTCTAACCCACCATTACTAGTCAAAGAAAATAAGTTTGAAAAACATCAGAACACAAAATACACTCTAATACATTATACTTACTTGTTCAGTCCAACATTTATTCTTTCATTAAATGTTTGACTATAATTATCACATAATAAATATGTAATATTAAAGATATTGTATATATCAAGTATTGAGTAACTTATGAATATAACATCAATGATACTACAGTATCATTGTAGTATTACTTATTTTACAAGAACTACAAGGGTGAAGGAAGTATAAAGTATGTTCACAACAGTTACTTTTTCACTACCAGCTTTCACATTTTTATTCATGCTTCATTACAAATATAATAAAAGCTAATTGAACGCAATTCATTATTTCAGTGGTGGTCTGACAGTCTCTGAAGAAAACCATTTTCAGACAGAAATATAATCTAGAACACAGAACTTAGAAGTTGATGTTCTCTTCTTGTATTGTAACTTACAGGGGTTTTTTGCTTGTTTGCTTTTTATTTTTAATTGTTTTTGGACAATATATACCTTTAAATGATATTCTAATACATAAAAATTACACAAAAATTACTGTACTAAAAAAATGGAAAAATATATATCAATCTTCCGTTCATTGGATTAATCCATAGATTTTTCTAATAATTTTCTAATACTTGGGCTGGACATTATACAAAATATACATAAATTAAAATTTTACCTTATTCTATCCATGAAATGTTGAAAGTTTTCCACTGTGGTTATATTATAGTTGTGTACTTCAAAAAGAACATCAGGATTAATGTTCCTAAGAAGGAAAAAGGGAATGATTATAAACCTGTAATCCTAGCATTTCAAGAGGCTGTGGTGGGAGGATTACTTGAGTCCAGGAGTTCAAGGCTACAGTGAGCTATCATCGCACCCACTGCACCCCAACCTGGGGGACAGAGTGAGACCCTGTCTCGAAAAAAATGTTTTTAAAAAGACTACTACTAGTAGCTGTAGTAAGAAAAAGCTGTGAGGAAAAGAGATGAAAGAGCTAAAGGGCATTTAACATACCTTACAGAAGCGAATTCAAGCTATTCAAAGAAAACCCAAAGTCCTTTTCTGTCTCTTTTATCTCACACTTCAAGGACTAGGTTCATTTTTGTCATAAAGATTACAAAACTGTTCCCACCCCAATCAATCTAAGTGTTGGGAATTAAGACTTAACCATGTCCAGTAACTACCTACAGCTCAGCCTCACTTCCTTACTCAGTTAAGAACAAATTTGGGGCCACAAAGAAAATCCCTAAAGCAGGGATTGGTGAACTGTGGCCCATGGGCCAAATCTGGCTCACCACCTGTTCTTGTGCAGCCTTCAGGCTAAGAATTTTTTTTCATTTTTAAGTGGTTGGGAAAAGAATCAAAAGAACATTTTATGACATATAAAAATTGTATCAGCCAGGCACAGTGACTCATGCCTGCAATGCTAGCACTTTGGGAGGGCTAGGTGGGCAGATGGCTTGAGTCCCAAGAGTTCGAGACCAACCTGGGCAATATGGCAAAACCCCGTCTCTGCTAAAAATGCAAAACATTAGCGAGGCATGGTGGCACGTGCCTGTAGTCCTAGCTACTCAGGAGGCTGAGATGCGAAGATAGCTTAAGCCTGGGAGGCGGAGGTGCAGTGAGCCAAGATTGTGTCGCTACACTCCAATCTAGGTGACAGGGTGAGACTGTCTCAAAAAAATTTTATTTTTTAATTAAAAAAATTAAAAATTGTATGAAATTCAAATTTCGGAGTCCAAAAATAGAATTTTCTTTGGAGCACAGACATGCTCATTCATGTTTGTGTTGCCTACAGCTGCTATCAAACTGCAACTAACAGTTCCAACAGAGAACATCTGGCCCTCAAAGACTAAAATATTTATTATCTAACCCTATACATAAAAAGTTTGCCAACCCATGTCCAACAGGTAAGAGACTTCTTTGTACAAGTGAAATCTGCATTTTATAGAGAAAAATTAAGATCCATTTATATTAACTCATATCAAATACATAAAGTAAGATTTCACTGAATATGGTACTTGATTGCTATTCCATTTACCTCAGAGTATGTTCTGCTGCTTGAACTTTACTTAATCCCGCTTGATGAGGCTGGAAGAAAAGTCTGTTCATATTGGCTAGTTCCACCTTGTCATAATCAAAGAGTAGCAACTAAAATGAAAATAGTGGTATTCTGATGAAAAACATACCAAAAAACTAAACATATCAAAAAATAAATGAGAGAGCTTTACATTTAATTAGTTTAGCAGTTTGATAATAATATTAGCTAACTCTACAACACTAGGTGCCATATATTAATTCATTGAATGCTCATGTGAGGCATGTAGGTACTATTATCCTTATTTTAAAAATGAGGCAACTACAACACTTGTCCAAAGGCCACTCATCTAATATGAAGTGAAAATGGGATTCAAATTCAAGCATTCTCAATCCAGCATCTGCGCCTCAACCACAATGCTTTGCTGCCTCTCTAAATAATTCACTCAGAAATTAAGATTAATTCCCTTTCATTCCATTTTTTAAAACTGTGGCAAAATCCTACTTCATTTCCATTTTTTGCTAAAAGCCAGGAATCCATTGGATAAATGAAATCTTTCAATAAGATGAAAACAAGTGCTGTAACTTAAAATATAGTATAACCTGACTCCTTTTGTGTATATGACAAAATATATACCAGTGACATGGCTAAAACATTATTCCAAATAGAATTACAAACCAGTTAATTGTTGTTTCCTGCTATATACTTAAGCCTGTTTCAAAAAGCATTTGTCACATACACACACACACACACACACACAAATGGCCATTAGATCACATTTCTTATCAATAAGAACAGGCTAGAGCCAAGGACTTCCTGTCCCTTCTTCATATGAAATTCTGTGACTCTGTAATACAATTCTCAGCACACTAAACAATAAAAACAAAAATGGGATTTTCTTCTCAATAAAAAAACTAAAAAGAAAAAAAATTAACCTAACCCATAACACCTAGATAGCCCTTAATACTAGAAAAGATCTCACACTCTCCAAAATTTTCTAATCCTACCTAAGAGTCTCCAAAACACAGTTTATTTAAGCTCATCAATATTTATTAGGTCAGGCCAAGTATTAAATGAGTTTCTGCCTCATAGCTTGTTTATACATAAGTTGCGGGAAACATTAAACTTAGGAACAGAAGGTCTGAGCTGTAACTCTGCCACTAATTAGCTCTGCTTGTGGGTAAATCACTTTCACTTTTTAGGCCTGTATCTTCATCTCTAAAATAAAGCAGTGAATATAGATCTGGTGATCCAAGGCACCCCAGATACTTTAAAGAGATCCAGAGGCCTTCAGGGATAAGAAATGGACTCTGGGTTTCCTAACATCTTCTACTTTCCTATTTAACCTCATTAATTCACTTCGTATTTATCTGTTTTACAAATTAAAGAAAGACTTCCTGAAACTTACCTGTGTAGATTCTCAGTTTACAAACTTGAGGGCACACTGGAATCACTTGGAGAATTTTTAAAAATACAGATGTTTGTGCCTCATCCCCAGAGATACTTCTTATGGGGTGCAGTCTGGACACCAGAATTTTTTAAAACTTCCCAGGTGATTCTCACTACAGCAATATATAACTACCGTCCTACCTCTTTGCTACTCAAAATGGCCTGGTCTAGCTGCATTAGCATCACCTGAAGCTTGTTAGAGATGCACGAGCACTTCTCCAACTTTAATATGCAAATGAATCACTTGGGGATTGTGTTAAAATACAGATTCTGATTCAGTATGTCTGAGGTAGGTATTGAGAGCTGATACTGATGTTACTACTTCAGGGACTAGACTTGGAGTAGCAAGGATCCAGTGGTTCTTACTGGTGTAATCCTAGGAACATCAGCATCAGGATCACCTGGGAGCTTGTTAGCAATGTCAATTATTAAGTCCACCTGACACCTATAAAATCAAAACCACCAGAGTAGTATCTGTTGATCTGTGCTTTAATAAGGCTTCCAACTAATTGTGATAACATACTCAAACTTGAGAGCCACTAATCTCAATAATCTCTATTATCCCTGGTCAATCAGTCAGGGTGCTTAAGTCAGCTATAAGCAATTTTTGTCCAGGTTTTGTAAATCTTTTGAAAGATATTAAAATTTCAATAAACATTTTTAGTATTTTGGTGTTGTTATTTCTATATTGATAAGTGAGTGCCAATTTTGAAATCACCTTCTTTTAAGAATTTGGGGTAGACCAACATATTAGAAAGCATTGGTAAACTGTGGGAGAATGATTCCTTTACCAGAACAACAAATTAAAGGATATATAATTGTGGAAAGCTTATTCATTCAACCATTATGCATCTAACATTATAGACTTTGGCTTTATAAATCTAAGATTGGTAGACTGAATTCTGGTACAAGAAAGTTACTTCTTTCTAACCCATAATCTAAATGAATTTTAGAAAAAAGTAAGAGTACCAATTTTTAAAAATCCATCCAGAGCATTCTCTAGTTCAAAATCAAGAGTAGGAAAGGTACATGTTTTCTATTCTGCCTGGTATATGTTTAATAAAATATTTGTTAGACGTTTCAGTGTTTCACACACTTTATCAAATTAACAACCTTCTTTCCTAAGTTTCTATATCTAAAACACCTAAATCCAAATTGTTTACATATTACTTCAAACAAAAACGTTTCTAAACGCAATTAGACAATCTTTGTCTAATATCACCTTTTGTTTGGGTGGGGATATGTCTCAACCCGAGTAGAAAGAACAATCTAGATTAATACACTGCAAGTCAATAAGCCATTAGTAAAGAAGAAAAATCCTAATTTGTACCTGATTTACTCCAGGAGTGAGTAGTTCCCTATATGACAGGCAAAGAGAAATATTTTTACCTTACCAATGCCACATCTTGTCAGCATTTCAGCAGTCACACTACCTACTCCACCAACACCTACTATTGCTACGGCAAAGGTACGGATTTTCTGTGAAATACAAAATAGTATATGTTGGTTAATAGCTCTTCATCAAATATGTCACCAGAAGTTATTTTAATTTACTGAATTAATCTTACAAAAACTTGGAAAGGGTTTATCATACCTCATAGTCGCTTACAATTCCCATTCGTTTCAATGCCATCAAGCGGCTTAAAACAAAGAAAAATATGTTTTAAAGCTTACAGTCTTTTAGGTATTAGTAATACAAATAGACATACATCATCACAGAAAATAAACACCAAAATATAATCATTACTAATCGTTTCAAAGAGGAGGATGCTTACAGGCTGGTTTTTACCAGATGAAACTAAATTACCCAGGTACCTTTAAAAAAAACTCTCCCAAGTGTAGCATATGAAACAAGATTGGTTTTTAAAAGCTATGTATTCTGATTTGCAGCCAAGATTGTGACTACTACTTAAATGTTAAGGGTCAAAGTTAAATTTCAACATTTTTCTACGCTTTGGTAGAATATGTAAATATTTAATGTTTTAACACTCAGATCTCCATCATCAGAGTAAATTCATGGCTGGAATTCCATTCTCTTGTTGCCTCTGCCCACAATGGATGATGTCTACTTTTAGTAAGCACCTACTGTATTCAAAGACTCTAACAGGTGCTTTAACTAGTTACTGGTAATCTGCAGTTTAAGTCTATGATTAATTCCCATTCATCTTCACTTTAAGGAGTCAAATAGTTCCACCAGGCTTGTTAGGAAATTCAGCCTCCACCCCCATTTTCCTCTCCCTCACTTTTAACTCCATTACCATCATATTCCTAAACAACATGCTAACATTGTTATTTCTTTTCAGTTTTAGTCAATTATCTGAATCAGATTTTGCTCTTAGCATTCATCCCCACTGCACAGAGACATTTTCCATCCCACCAACCTCCCAATATTGTTAGATGGTAATCTTGGTTAGATGTTAACTCTTCACAACTGGGCTATGCAATATATTAAAACTTACCCTTTCCTCTAACTCCCAACCCTGAAGTTAATAAGTATGTTTCTCCTGATGCTTAATTTCCTATGTATTTTTCACAAATTCCACCCCAACTTTCCACTAGTTATCTAAAGTTCCTCTAGATACATTCATATTCATGAGGTATTCTATCAATTTCATCTTCTTAAAGATGTATCTCCTAGAATCTGACATGATTGTCTCCAGACTTACTGCACATACAGCTCCCTTCCTAGGCTCTTCCTTCATCATTATACTACAAAGTCTCTTAATTTCTTTATTCTGTGTTAATCCACTGTTTCCTGTATGCTATAGCTCACTAGTTCTAAAGTGTCTATGGATCAGCAACAGGACCACCTGAGAATTTAATAGAAATGCAATTTCTTAGGCCCTACCCTATAATCATCCACTGAATCAGAAATCTTGAATGTGGAGTCTAACAATTTGCTTTAACAAGCCCTCCAGTAATTCTGATGCACATGACAGTTCAAAACACTGTCATCAATTATTTTTAAATTTACTCTCTTGCTGTGGTTAGAAGAACATCTTCCAGTAGTTTTGCAAAGGGTACGGCAGAGGTAAATTTTGAGAACTTTCATGTCTGAAAATGTTCCTTATCAAAATTATTCTTTATAAAAATGACAAAGCAAAGGGCATAATTGTGGGAAGCTACACATATACTCTTAATCGATAGTTTAACTTGGTAAAGAAGTCTAAAGTTAGAATTGTCTTTCAACATTTTAAAGTATTGCTCCAGTGTCTCCTAGCTTGTAAAATTTCATAGTGTGCCTTAATGTGAATCTGTTCTCATACCTTGTGCTAAGTTTTTAGTGGACCCTTTCAAAATGAAAACTCACATTTTCAGTTCTGGGAAATGTCCTTGAAGAATCTGGTTACTTCCTTGTTTGGTTTGTTTTTCCTGGACTGTCTGGAACTCCTATTATTCGGAAGTTGGACCATCTGGATTTGTCCTTTATCTTCTTTCTCCAGTTATCTACTATTTTAGTTTTCTGCTCTGTTCTCTGGATGATTTCTTTCAACTTTATTTTCCAACACTTCTATTAAGATTTTCATTTCTATTACCATCTCCATTTGCAAGAATTCCTGATTATCTAAATACTTTGCACCTTGTTCCTGTATCATTTGTACTATATCTTCTCTCATCTAAGGATACTAATGATAACTTAGGGGGATGTGTTTATCTTACATAGTCTATCCAAGTTGCTATTTTTATTTTATTTCTTTCATGTTAGAAGTTTCTTTCATCCTTTGTTCTGTTCATATTTAAGTGTGGGACACTAATAAAGGTAACAATATAGGCAATACTGTTTGACTTTGGACTTCACTGTAGGGTGATCTGGCCAGACTATTTAGTTGAGAAACCCACAATGTCAGTGTCTTTCAGTCTTTCCTCTTGGCTCTATCAGATTCACTAGAGAATAATCTTTCAAACTCCAACCTGAGTTGGAGTTCCAACCCCACGATCAGCTGTTGGAAGTGAAGAAGCAAGGCTGGGAGTCTCGGCATTCAGTATGTAAGCATTTAGTTTACATTCAGTCGCAGCATTCAGCATGTAAACAATCAGTTTACCCCTTCCTTCAGGTACAAAGACCTGCCCCAATTATTCTTGGAAATCTTCTATTTTACTCTTTCTAATGAAGAAATCTCTACTCTCCTCTTCTGGTAGGGAAGGAGTGTTTGCCCAGTTACCCACAGTGGAGTAGGGGATCTGGGGCTTTTGTTTCTTCAACAGATTTTCAACTGAAAGTTTTTTTTAGCCCTACCTGAAGTTCTGCAAGTACCTGTGCCTATTCCTGAGCCTTTTGAGGGATTCTTGCAATAAACTGGGTTGCAAGCTTAAGATTAAACTTCTCTGAATCTATTAAATCAGTTACCTTCACCCATCCCTTCTCTAGTTTCCAAATTGTTACTATAATCAAGTACAGGGACTCACCCCTCCCCATTAGTTATTAATACGAACCCTTTATATTTTCAATGGGAGTTTTCTTTTAAAAAATTCCTTTACTATCACTTTAGTGAGGTTGGGTAGACAGTGATGGCCGATCCATCACAGGAATTTGCTATCCTTACCTTGATGCTCCCTTCAATCTTTAAATAATCTGAGAAGCATAGATGGCAACCCCCTTTTACAGATGAGGGAAACGGTTTGGGTTAATCAACTGCCCAAAATCAGCTAACTGGCAAATGGTATTCTGATCTGGGTTTCTGAGCCAGGATTTGATACCAGGTTTTCTAATCTCAAAGCCTCTCCAGTTTTTCCACATGCTTATAACTATATTCCATAACACATAATTTTACGGTTACTTGTGTTGTTTAATATCTCACATCCATGTAGTCTCTCAAACTGAAGCAAAAGTCAGGGGCTTTATATTTCTTTTGTATCTCTTGAAGCAATTAAAATGGTGTTGAACACATACATATCCCTTTCCTCTAACCTTTTGTACTTTATCATAATTCAATAACCTGTACTTTATCAGTAATAACACCGTACTTTATCATAATTCTTATCACCTGTACTGCAATGGCACGTTTACTTTTCTATTTATCTCACACTCATCTGGTAAGCTCTAGAGGGAAAAGACCATGTCTACTTTATATTCACAGTGTCTGTGCATAATAAGTACTCAATACAATGTAAATAATATTGTCAAGGAGGACTGGAGACAAAAATGTACTCAGTAAATATTTGCTGCATGAACAATTCAAAAAATTAAAGCTGAACTTTATTAAAATTCCATATACTAGTGAACAGCTTTGGGTATCAAACTGCCATCTCCTGTATAGCAATTTTAACAAAGTCAATGGTGCAAATCAGATAGAAAATACTAAATATTTAGACTTGAGTTCTGAAAGTCTTGTTTGTTATAATTACAATGTCAAGGGATAATCTCATATTAAATAGTGTCTGAAGGACAACTTAAATTCCTGACCCATATTCCTCTGCTTTTCATTCTGGAGGGAAAATTTCAAAGTCTTCATTTGTAAAATTTTAAAATGTTTTAAAAATGTCAAATAGTTTCCACTTATTCTGATTAGAGATGTCAGTTCATGCTTATTTAATCTCTAAAAATTTTGGACCATTAACCCTTCATATTTGGCAACACAGTTAAAACAGTGCACCCTAAGACTTCTACTGAGGCTTTACATATCACAAACTAAAACCTTTTTTAAAAATCAAAACTCTTATGCGCTTTAAAGGAAAAAAGCAACAATAAAATCTTCATTATCTACTTTAACACTATACAATTTTTAGCTACACGACTTAATTGTTTTTACTGGGGAGATGGTCCATGAGAATTTTACATTAAGACAAATCTAATGCAAGACAGGCCTTATTATTTACTACCAAGGCATGAAACCGAGGTGGCTCTCTAAGCCTCAATTTTCTCACCTATATAATGGGGGGTAAAATAGTAGCAATCTCATAGGGTTTTGGTGGGAGGAGACAATGCATGTAAAGTGCTTAGCACAGTGAAAGCTCAATAACTGCTTGCTACTAAATGCACCTAGCAATAAAATCTTGTATAAGGCTTGCCATGTACAAGGACTACTCTAAGACCTTTATACATACTGATTTTTTCAATCCCCACAACTATGACAGAGATAGATATTACTATTATCTTCATCGTATAGGTGAGAAGCTGAAGCGGAAAGTTTCAAAACTTGCCTAAGGTTAGGCAGTTATGAAGAGAGTAGTTAGATTTGAATTGCAATCAGTCTGGCGGTAGAGTCCTTACCCTTAACCATTGCACTATATTCCATCTGCTGAATTGACAAGCTTTGTTAGGAAAGAAGAAAAGAGAGGCCTGGGCAGTCTTAGTAATGTCGAATGGTTTGAGATGTTAAGGAGCACCCGAATATCTCAGATTAGAGCTAACCCCGCTCTCCCCCGCCCCGACCCCATGTAAGATGTATTGATAAGCCTTTAATGAAACTCAAAGTTTACCTTAGCAGGTTTTACATTTGATCTCATCTTCTGAAAGTTCTTACTATCAGTCTTATACACAGCGAGACGGACTAATTAAGAGGCAAGGGTGATAGGAAACTGGACACACGTCCTCAGCAGGCACAGGAGCAGCACCATATGGCTGACTCACTGGAGGTTTTTTAAAAAGAGAAAGAATATCTTCCGATCAGTACTAAGATGTGGCCTTGCCCATTTGGGAACAAGATTCGCAGACCAAGAAAAGAGTGGCGGGCGTCCCCATGAGCGGGACGTGGGAAGCGCCTCGCTTCTGACCTCACGGAGCCTGACCTCGTCCCCCGCGCCTGCCTCCGACCGGCGACGCAGGTTACCTGTAGGGATTCGAATCCACCACCTCTGAGCTCATCTTCTCGATGCGGACCCGGCCGCCCCCTCCGTCGCCGCTCCTCGGGACCTGCAGACTCCTCTCCTGGGCAAGTTCCCGCTCCAGCTCCTGGACCCGCTGCTGCAGCCGCTCCACAGACACGGCCATGGCTGGGACTCCGGCTGCCAACGCTCCCAGCCCGGGCCTTCGCCGCCGCCTTCGCCCCACGCTGCTCGGCTGGGCCCGCGAAGGGTACGTGGGGAGGCACCTCGCCGCTGCCTTCCTAGCCCAGAGCCCTGGGGAAGTGCACCCAGCGCCTCACAGACAGACACGTCTCCGAGACTCCCACAGGCCTTCCTCGGAGCCGCTTCCGGTGCGTCGCAGACATCGCTCCCCCTCGGCAAAAACCTGGCTCTTTCGGCCTCCTTCCTCGCTGGGTCGGCTAAACCCGGCCGCAGCAGGACCGGGGTGGTAAGTGTCCAGGGCAGGAGGTCTGCGATGTTGCCTTGCTAACCGGGTGTCTAAGAGAAACAGGGTCTTTTTATTCTTGGGCTCGAGGTCCTGACGGGCCTTTTTCTGAACGGGACCCGGCAGGTCTTCCGCCTGCTGTTGCATTAAATTTGGGGGTGGAAGAGGCTTCTGCGTTGTTCCTTACCCGCAAGGATGACCATAGCTTTGCTTTCTTTAAAATTGAGGCCTCCAACTCTGATGCTGACTGGAGAATTGAAATCCGAACACACATGGGGCTCTTTTGGCACCTGACTAGAGCTAAAACCTCCAGATTCAGCGGGCAGGCGTTGCTCAGCAACGGCGCGTAGGCTGTGTGTGGTTGGCTGGAGCCAGACCCCGCCCCGGCCTCGGCCCACGCTCTAGAGGGGACTTTGCCCCAATCCTGAAAGACTTCGGCACTCGAGACCTGTGGATGCCGCGTTGCTGTGGCCTGCGGGGGTGATCATGAAGCCAGGTGCTACTGGCGAGTCCGATTTGGCTGAAGTGCTGCCCCAGCACAAGTTCGACAGCAAGTCCCTGGAGGCCTACCTAAACCAGCACTTGTCTGGCTTTGGGGCCGAACGTGAGGCTACGCTGACCATTGCCCAGTACAGGTATGGACGCCAGCCTTTGCCTCCAGCGGAAACAAATTTGTGCATTGAGTTTTCCTTCCTTTGTCCCTGGGTGGTTTCCTAAGTTTCTCCCACCCTGATTGCTTTTCCTGCAGTCAGTGGACGCACCCTACAGGCATGAGCTGCTATTGCCGGCCCTCCGAATTCGATGCTGGAGGCTTCCCAATTGGAGGGCGGTAATGGAAGCGCAATAACGTTCACCATTCCACTATCAAAAGGAATCTTTGTTGAAGGATAGATTTATGTCCCTTGAGGATTCACCAAGGCAATTAAGGCTACAAATTCTGAGAAATAGATGCCTTCTTTTGTGATACAGCCATTAGATCTTTTTCTGAGAAGCTGGTGGAATTCCATTTGATTGGCCGTATTCCGGGAGGCTGAGTTAATGACACCAGATGGAGGATCCGAATTTGAGTACTAGCTTTTCCACTTAGGAGGTCACAGCACCACTTTGGGCCTCAGGTTTTTTGAAGTCAGGTAATGGAACTGGGTGAGAGGATCCTGAGAGTACCGTTCCCCACCGGGAATCTGGCTTTAGTCTGATGTTTTACAATAGATAATACATTCTTAAAACTTTATTCTAAAAATAACATTGTTACTAATACAGGGCTATCGAAAGAGTCCTATCATTCAGAAAACTGGATCTGTCACTTGTTGCCTGGGAGTTTAAATATGTTACATAAACACTCTGAGAACTAGTTTCCTAAGTTGTAATACCTATTTTGATTAGTCTTATTAATGAAATGAAGTACCGTAATATAGGTGAAAGGGCGTAAAAATTACAACAACATAGTATGCTAGTGGTATTTTATCACTGGCATTTATATTCTTTGACTACTGATTTTGGTGAAAATGAAAATAGTAATAAATGAGATGGATCAGGGAACATTTTAGGGTGTAGAATTAAAAGGTCCCATGTCCCAATAGATATTGGAGGACGAAGGAAAAGGTGGAATAAAGAATAGCTGAGATTTCTAGGTTAGAAGGCTTGTGTTGTAACAAACTAAAACAGATCAAAGTTCAAATTTCAACTATTTCAATTGCTGTGGAATTTGGACAAGTTACCCTTTGAACATCTAGTCCTGCTTTGGCAAAAAGGAGATAGTAACGTTCATATTGTAGGGGTGTTGAAGAGGTACATAACTGAAAGATACTTAATTCTGAACCAAGCTGAATGTTAAACCATAATCGTGTTCAAAAAATGAAATTAGTTGTGGTATAAAAATTGCTTCCAGAAATGTTGTATAAGCTTGGTTTAATAAATATATATGGAACTCTGGATCCCACAGAGAACACACATTCATTTCTAGGACACATGAAAAAGTTTATAAAAATTGAAAACACATAGGCCATGAAGGAAGTCTCAGAAACTCAAAAGAATCAATCTTTATATTTTGAAAATGTGTGTTTTGGCCAGGTGCAGTGACTCACACCTGTAATCCCAGCACTTTGGGAGGCCGAGGCACATGGATCACTTGAGGTCAGGAGTTCAAGACCAGCCTGGCCAACGTGGTGAAACCCCCATCTCTACTAAAGATACAAAAATTAGCCGGGCATGGTGGCATGTGCCTGTAGTGCCAGCTACTTGGGAGGCTGAGGCAGGAGAATCGCTTGAACCAGGAAAGGGAGGTTGCAGTGAGCCAAGATTGCACCATTACACTCCAGCCTAGGTGACAGAGTGAGACTCAAAAAAAAAAAAAAAAAAAGGAATATGTGTTTTTTAATGCCAAAAGTTTAACAGAAGATAGCTAACAAATACATGTTTATAAATTAATTGATTCATGGATTAAAGAGCCAATAATCTACACAGACAGTAAAAGACTATCAAAGTTCAGTGTACAGAAATCAATTGCATTTCTCTACTTTAGCAACAGTTAAAATGTAATTTTCAAAAACTTACAAGAGCATCAAAAATATAAATTACCTAAGTAAAAGATGTGCAATACCTTTGTAGAGAAATGATAAAACTTTTATTAGGACCTTAAAAAGAATTTTAAAAATTGAGAGATGCCATGTTGTTGAATAGGAATATTCAATATTGCAAACTTTTTTCTTCCAGTTGATCTATTGATTCAAAGCAATTACAATCAAAATCCTAATTTTTTTCTCTAATTTGAAAAAGTGCTCCTAAATTTTATGTGTAAGAGCGAAGGGCTAAGTATAGCAGAAACATTTTTAAAGAACGACAAGGTGGGAAATTTGAATTAAGATGGTATGATATTAGCACAGAGATAGACAGACCAATGAAATAGAACAGAGTACACAGAAAGACCCACATATTTATAGAAGTTTGATAAGTGACAGTGTTGGCACTGAGAGTCAGTGGGGGGGAAAGAAGAACTTTTCAAGAAGTTATACTGGAATAATTGTTATCTGTATGAAGAAATAGAAATTAGACTCTTTATCTCACACAGTTCCAGGTAGATAAAAGAACTGAATGTTAAAGGCAAAACTATAAATGTTTGGAAGATGTGTAAGTTATTTTTATGACTTTAGAGAAGAAAATCTTTTAAAGACAACAGCAGAAACCACAAAGGAAATGACTGATAAATTTTCATTAAAAGACTTCTTAAAGTGAAAAGACAAAAGAAAATATTTTCAGTGCATATAATGTTTAAAATATTCAGAATATAAATAACTATAATAGCTCACCAGAAAAATGGGTGAAAACTTGATGATGCTCAACTTTATTATACTGTAGTAATAAGGGAAATGCAAATTAAAAAAAACAACAACACAATGAGAAACCATTTCACACCACCAAATTGACTTCTTTTAAAAAATCTGACAATAGACCGGGCGCAGTGGCTCATGCCTGTAATCCCAGCACTTTGGGAGGCTGAGGCAGGTGGACCACCAGAGGTCAAGAGTTCGAGACCAGCCTGGCCAACACCGTGAAACCCCGTCTCTACTAAAAATACAAAATTAGCTGGTTGTGGTGGTGGGCACCTGTAAATCCCAGGCTGAGGCAGGAGAATTGCTTGAACCTGGGAGGCAGAGGCTTTAGTGAGCCGAGATCGCACCACTGCACTCCAGCCTGGGTGAGACAGAGGCAGACTCCGTCTCAAAAAAAAAAAAAAAATCTGACAATATCAAGCATTGGTCAGGATATGGGGCAACAGGGACTCATATAGGGGTGTGAATTAGTATGGCTGCTATTGAAAAATAACTCAACATGATCTTGTAAAAATGAAGTTGGGAAGATACACATGACCTATGACCTAGCAGTTCTACTCATAGATGTATACTCCTGAGACTTTTCTTGTACTAGAGTATAAGGAGATAATCTACAAAGATGTTCATTTTACTGTTTGTAATAGCAAAAATCCAGGAAAGAACACAATGTCTATAGATATAGAATGGATGAATAAATTGCAGTATATTCACATAATGGAGTACCATACCACAGTGAAAATGATTCAGCTACAGCTATACATAACACAGAATGAGAAACATGAAGAAATTAACAGTATATTGTATACAGAGATAAACTGTAAGGGAATGAGAAATATAAAATTCAGAATAGTAGTTACTCAAGGGGAGGGACATACAGGGTTTCAAAGACAGTAATTTTCTCCGGGTAGTGAAAATGGTGTTTGTGGCATTACTATTCCTCATGCCTTACCAATTTTGTAAATACTCTTTTTATCTGCAAGATTTACTTTTAAAATTTGCAAAAATTAAATCTTATTGGAAAGATAAAATATTTAGAATTAATCAATAATGAAAGTATTATATAGCTTGATACAACAAAACTTGTGATTTGCAGCTGAGTGCCTAATATGTATCTGGCACTGTCTCAACCACTGAGGATATAACAATAATCTTGCCTCCCTGGAACTTCCATTGTATTTGTAGAAGACAGACAGGAAAATCAATTTCTGAACTTTACAATGTAGAAGTTGATATGTAACGTGGAGGAAAAGAGAACAGGGAATGTTTGGGTGTGGGGCACGAAGACTTCCTTGAGCACACGGCATTCAGCAAAGACTTGAAGGGGGATGAAAATGTGAGCCATGTAAATATCCAGGAAAAGTGTTCCAGACAGAGGGGACTGCTAATGCCAAGGCCCTGGAAGGGGTATGTGCCCAGTGTGTTAAGGAAACACAGCCCAAATGCCTGAAGTAGTGTAAGCAAGGGTAACAAGGACCCTGTCAGGCAATATAGAGACTTTGGCTTTTACTTTGAATTGAGATGGGGAGAAACTTAAAACAGGCTTGAGCAGAGGAGAGAAGTAATCTTTTAAAAAAACAAACAAACAACAACAACAACAACAAAAAAACCAGAATCTCTGCTTCTTGTGTTGAGAGTTGACTGAAGAGGCCAAGGGCAGAAGCAAGGACACCAATGTATTACAGTGTTCCAGCAGGGAGATATTAGTGGCATAGACCAGCGTGGGAGTGTAGAATGGGTAAGAAGTGGTCATGGTGAGAGGTGACAGCGTGCTGGCAGTCCTCACAGCCCTTGCTTGCTCTGGGCGCCTCCTCTGCCTCGGCTCCTACTTTGGCGGCACTTGAGGAGCCCTTCAGCCCACCGCTGCACTGTGGGAGCCCCTTTCTGGGCTGGCCAAGGCCGGAGCCCACTCCCTCAGCTTGCAGGGAGGTGTAGAGGCAGAGGCGCGAGCGGGAACCGGGGCTGCGTGCGGCGCTTGCGGGCCAGCTGGAGTTCTGGGTGGGCGTGAGCTTGGCGGGCCCCGCACTCGGAGCTGCCGCACTCGGCCCTGCCGGCCCCGGGCAATGAGGGACTTAGCACTCGGGCCAGCGGCTGCGGAGGGTGTACTGGGTCCCCCAGCAGTGCCGGCCCACCGGCGCTGTGCTCGATTTCTCCCTGGGCCTTAGCTGCCTTCCCGCAGGGCAGGCCTCGGGACTGCAGCCCGCCATGCCTGAGCCTTCCCCCGCCTCCGTGGGCTCCTGTGCAGCCCAAGCCTCCCCGACGAGCGCCGCCCCCTGCTCCAGGGCACCCAGTCCCATCGACCACCCAAGGGCTGAGGAGTGCGAGCGCATGGCACCGGACTGGCAGGCAGCTCCACCTGCAGCCCCGGTGCGGGATCCACTAGGTGAAGCCAGCTGGGCTCCTGAGGCTCGTGGGGACCTGGAGAGTCTTTATGTCTTGCTCAGGGATTGTAAACACACCAATCAGCACCCTGTGTTTAGCTCAAGGTTTGTGAGTGCACCAATCTACACTCTGTATCTAGCTGCTCTGGTGGGGCCTTGGAGAACCTGTGTGTTGAAACTCTGTATCTAACTAATCTGATGGGGACGTGGAGAACCTTTGTATCTAGCTCAGGGATTGTAAACGCACCAATCAGCACCCTGTCAAAACAGGCCACTCAGCTCTACCAATCAGCAGGATGTAGATGGGGCCAAATAAGAGAATAAAAGTAGGCTGCCCGACCCAGCAGTGGCAACTCGCTCCGGTCCCCTTCCACACTGCGGAAGCTTTGTTCTTTCGCTCTTTGCAATGAATCTAGCTACTGCTCACTCTTTGGGTCCACGCTGCTTTTATGAGCTGTAACACTCACCGCGAGGGCCTGCAGCTTCACTCCTGAAGCCAGCCAGACCACGAGCCCATCAGGAGGAACAAACAACTCTAGAGACGCTGTCTTAAGAGCTGTAACACTCCCCGGGAAGGTCTGCAGCTTCACTCCTGAGCCAGCGAGACCACGAACCCACCAGAAGGAAGAAACTCCGAACACATCTGAACATCAGAAGGAACAAACTGCAGACGCACCACCTTAAGAGCTGTAACACTCACCGCGAGGGTCTGTGGTTTCATTCTTGAAGTCAGTGAGACCAAGAACCCACCAATTCCAGACACAATAGTGTAAGTATATAGTCACATGCTGCATAATGACTTTTTGGTCAATGACGGGCTGCATGTATGGCAGTGGTCCCATTAGATTATAATGCTGTGTTTTTACTGTACCTTTTCTATGTTTAAATATGTTTAGCTACACAAATGCTTATCATTATGTTACAATTAATTGCCTGCAGTATTCAGTACAGTCACATGCTGCACAACTTTATAGCCTAGGAGCAGCAGGCTGTACCATGGAGGTCAGGTGTGTCCTATCGGGTTCAAATCAGCCTACTTATGCTAACTCCAACCAGCCGAGAAGTTTCACAACGAATCAGTGCCAATTAAATGCTTAGGAATTCACGATTTATTGTGTGGCTTCCACACAACATATAACTCTATCCAACACACATAGGCATTCATAGAGAAGGGAAACACAGCAAGTAGCTTGGGAGACCAGCACACTGACTGAGAAAACCAGGTTTGGTTTTCCTCAGAATGCCCACTGACCCTGGTGGTGGGTAGCTGCTCTTTTCTCAGAGGGCTTACCACACCCAAAGGAAAGGAGGCCTCAGAGTTCTCATGGGCAGAGATTCTGCAGGCATCTCAGCCATGATTGGCTTTTACGGCTCTCCACAGACATTTCCATGTCCATTACCTTCAGCTGACTTTTGGCTTTACTTTTTTGTCAGGAGTCGGGGTGCCTGGCCACAGCAGATGCTATCTTATCACCTCAGTCCACCACACATACGCTTACTACTATGAGGGGTCAGTGATTTCACTGTAACCTGAGTCACTTGTCATAAGTGACTCCATTTTGAGACATTTATGATCATAAAACATAATTATATATCAGTGCATAGTAGGCTATACCATCTAGGTTTGTGTAAGTGCACTCTAGGATGTTTACACGTGACAAAAACCACTTAACATATTTTCCAGAACATATCCCTGTCATTAAGCAATGCATGACTGTATTTTGAAGGATTTACTAACTGATTAAATGTGGGCTAAGAAAGGAAGAGACGAAGATAATTTCATTTCTGCCTTGGTAACTGAAAGAATAGAGGAGTTATGAACTGAAATATAGGTGACTATAGAAAAGCAGATTTGAGGAGGGAATTTGAGGAACTCAGTTTTGGAGTGTTTCAAGATGCCTTTTAGACATCCAAGTAGATATGTATAGTAAGCAGTTGGTTATGTCTTGAGGTCGGGGCAGAGATCTGGACTAGACATATAAATTTGAGAGCCATCGACAAAAAGAAGATATTTAAAGACATGAGATCGAAGGTCTTACTTAGAAAATAGTTCACATAAAAAGGAGGAAAGGAGGTTTGGAGACTGAGTCCAAGGCACCCCAATATTAAGAAGTTGGCAAATTAAGAGAAACCTACAAAGGAGTCTGAGAAGAAGTGGCCAAAGAGGTGGGGGAAAACTATGGTTTGTATTAGTGATCTTGAAAAAGTAGTATTAATGGAAAGAAGGGAATGAAAGCTTGATTGAAATGGGTTTAAGAGGATAGGAGGAGGACGTGTAATCTCTTGAGGAGTTTTTCTATGAAAGGAAATAGAAATGTTTTAAGTAGAGGGGGAAGTGAGTTCAAGAGAAGGCTTTTTAAAAAATAACATCATATTCATATGCTGATGACAGTAATCTAGAAGAGATAATTTTGTGTAGGAGAGAGGCCTGGAAAGAAGTCCTTAAGAAGGCAGGAATCTAATATGCAAGAGAAGAGGTTGCCCTTAGAGAGAAATGTGCACGTCCTTCTGCAGACTTTGGAGGGAAGACAGAATATATGGGTACAGATTATTGTATGCAGTAGATACAGTAGTGTAAGCTTGTGGAAGTTCTCATCTGATTGCTCCTATTTGCTCATTGAAATAGGAACCTAGGTAATTAACTAGCTGAGAATGAAGATGGAGAAGAAAGTGTTTGAGGTTTGAGGAGAGAGAATTATGAAACAGCCATCCAAGAGAATGGGAGAATGAATGAGCTAAGGAAATATGATTGCCAGATGCGGTTCACTTTGAGGTTTGCTGAGGTCATGAATTTGAAGCAAGAATAGATATTTCAGTAGATATTACTAATGCTTTGTCCAGATCCTCTTGGATCCCTTTCTAGTGTTGCTGTACATGTCCTGCCTTTGTTGGTTTTTGCTTCCAATAGACAGCATCTATGGCTCTTTTTTTGGTAAACTGCCCTCAGGCTATTGGAGCACCCTTTGCTCTTACTGTTGTAGTACCCGAGATGGACCTTAACCAATAGTGATTCAGAAGTGTGAAATTTTCATTATCCTTGCTTCAGAGACATGTTTTGAACTTTGACACGGCAGAGTTCCCCCATTACCTTTACCCCCACCTACACACTGGTGAGATCAGGCTGAAGCTACCCTCTAAGGGACTTTGTGTTAGATCACACCCTTGCTTAGCTTTCTCCACTTTCTTGACCTGCTTCCCCAAATTTCTTATTAGTTCCCCAAACATTTCCTTAATAAGTCACTTGTATATAATTTTTTTTCTCATGATCTGTTTATTGGGAACCTAACATAAAACAGTAATTATGACTGTGTGTCTTTCTTCAGCTATGGCCAGTTATATCAGCGTAAGCAAAAAAAAAATGGATTTAACATGGATGGGAGTTTTGCCAAGCAAACACCATGAAGTGAGGAAAGGGCAAGTGAAGTATACTGAAGGTGTATTCAAGGTAGTGGTTATATAATTTACTATCAAATTTAACCTAGTTAAGGAAAGATGTATTAGTCTGTTCTCATGTTGCTAATAAAGACATACCCGAGACTGGGTAATTTATAAAGGAAAGAGGTTTAATGGACTCACAGTTCCACATGGCTGGCAAGTCCTCACAATCATGGCAGAAGACAAAGGAAGAGCAAAGGGATGTCTTACATGGAGTCAGTCAAGAGAGAATGTGTGCAGGGGAACTCTCCATTATAAAACCATCAGATTTCATGAGACTCATTCACCATCATGAGAACAGCACAGGAAAGACCCACCGCCATTATTCAATTACCTCCTACCAGGTCTCACCGATGACACATGGGAATTGGGAATTATGGGAGCCACAATTCAAGATAAGATTTGAGTGGGGACACAGCCAAACCATATCATTCCACCCCTGACCCTTCCCACACGTCATGTCCTCATATTTTAAAATGAATCATGCCTTCTGACAGTCCCCCAAAGTCTTATTTCAGCATTAACTCAAAAGTCCACAGTCCAAAGTCTCGTCTGAGACAAGGCAAGTCCCTTCTGCCTATGAGCCTGTAACTAGCAAGCTAGTTACTTCCTAGATACAATGGGGGTACAGGTATTAGGTAAATATACCTGTTCCAAATCAGAGAAATTGTCCAAAACAAGAGGGGCTACAGGCCCCATGCAAGTCGAAAATCCAATGGGACAGTCTTAAAGTTCTAAAATGATATCCTTTGACTCCATGTTCACATCCAGGTCACAGTGATGCAAGAGGTGGGCTCCCACAGTCTTGGGCAAAGGATATGGTCGGGGGATATGAGGTGAATGGCAGTATGATCAATGGATGGTAGGTCGAGTATTGATTGAAGGATTGTTGGAATTGAGGCACTAGCAGGAGTGAGTGGAAAGGTAGGAGGTTAGAGGTAGAAATGTTTAGAAACTAGGATTATTCAGTGCTTTTACTGTTGATATTGCTAAAGCGTAGGGTGTAACTCCTAGAATTACTGGCTGAGATAGTGTCAAGGAAAATATCACTGGTGGAGAAAAATTCAAGGAACTGATGGGCCTAAATGTTAAAAGGGACATCTGTGTAGATTTTGAAATCAGTAATTAAGACAGGAGTAGTGTTAATGAGAGTAATAGTGAATTATGCCAAGATCCTTAAGAAATGAGGGGAAATGATCTGAGAGTCAGTAGGTGACCGCAAGAAAAAGGGGTAGAGAGTGGCAGAGTCTCATGCCCTGAGATTCAAAGCTGAGGGAAGAATTTACACAGGAGGGAGAGCAAAGAGTCTGGAAGTGGCAATGAGTTTCAGGAAGGATACAGACTCCATCCAGGCTTACTAGAAGACTGATGTGGGAAAAACATCTACCACTTAAGAAGCCTACAAAGGAAATAGGATCCTCATGGAATATTCAGGTTTTAGTTAGAGCAAGGAGGTGAAGGGTCTGTTCAGAGAAGATATTGAAGCTGTATGGAATTGTGAAAGACTGTGAGTTCCAGGGGCACAGTGGAAGGATATCAGGAGTTGGCGGGGGCGGGGGAGTGGAAAAGATGTGGGAGAAAATAGGGAATGTGCAGAGCCTTATGGGAATTACAATGCAGTAAACAAGTATAAAAGGGGAATTTGGGACTTCTGGTATTGATGATATAAAGAGGGATAAAGAGCACAGTGAAACCAGTTCCGGTGGTCTCAAGGTAGCAGTGCTGTCAGTGATAGGAAATGGGAAGGGGTAGATATGTATTGGGGCTGGGGAGGGACTGTCTTACACTAAGTAGTCTGGACTCACTGTCTTTCTTATTTTTTTAGTGATGCCAATTTTAAAAGCCTTTGTCCTCTATCACGAATTGTACTTTCTACCTATTTATCATGTGGATAAAGTGCAACTGTATTTCCTTACCCTGTGTATATTCAGATATTCAAAATGTCTAATAATATATGAAATAGCAGCCCAAGTATGATTTTTTAAAAAAACTGTCACTAAACTGACTTCCTACAAATCAGAGTCCTTCAGATTTCATGACTGTGTGTTCATGTTCAGACTTCATGTTGAGTTTTGGTTGGCTTATTCTGTTTCTGTAGTCATGGTTCCAGAAGACACACCTCTAGAGGATGGGCAACCACTTCTAGGGAAGTCCCTAGCAAAGCACCTAGCATGGTGCTAGCTCTGGTACACTGTGATAACGGCAGGGTTTTTACCCTCTCCAGCTCTTTTGGCTGATGTTAAATTCTTTCTTCTCAGTAATGAGATTCTTGACCAGTCATTGATGACTCCATTGCACTTGTCAGGAGTCTTCTGTTTGACTTCATCTTTGATTCTGCTTTGCCGTCTCTCATTTTTCACTGTGGCCTATTGAATACATAGGATCTGAGCAACTTCTTACAAGAAACTCTGTTTCTCATTTTCCAGCTTTGTACTTCTATGCCTCTTGGATCAAATACTCTGTTTCCATGGGCAAACACTGGGTCATTTGTCTTTTAATCTTCTTTTTTCCTGATCTCTTATCAACAGCAAACACATTTGAGATGCTGTTGGCATCAATATAAAAAGTTATTTAAATCTGTGGAAATCCAAAGGGTTTAGGAGGAATGCCTGTGAGTTCACATTTACCGGGCTGGTTGTTATCCTTCATCATTGCTCACTCAATTTTGTAAACCTTAATGAGCAAACCTGAAAGGGGCCAGCCCCTCCACACCTGTGGGCATTTCTAGTCAGTCTGGACAAGAGACTGAGAAAAGAAGACACACAGACAAAGTATAGAGAAAGAAAAGTGGGCCCAGGGGACTGGCGCTCAGCATATGGAGGACCTTCACTGGCACCAGTCTCTGAGTTCCCTCAGTATTTATTAATTACTGTTTTCACTATCTCAGCAAGAGGAATGTGGCAGGAGAGCAGGGTGATAGTGGGGAGAAGGTCAGCAAGAAAACATGTGAGCAAAGGAATCTGTGTCACAAATAAGTTCAAGGGAAGGTACTGTGCCTAGATGTGCACGTAGGCCAGATTTATGCTTTTCTCCACCTAAACATCTCAGTAGAGTAAAGAGTAACAGAGCAGCATTGCTGCCAACATGTCTCGCCTCCCGCCACAGGGCGGCTTTTCTTCTATCCCAGAATTAAACAAATGTACAATTGGGGTTTATACCGAGACATTCAGTTCCCAGGGGCAGGCAGGAGACAGTGGCCTTCCTCTATCTCCACTGCAAGAGGCTTTCCTCTTTTACTAATCCTCCTCAGCACAGACCCCCCACGGGTGTCTGGCTGGGGGACAGTCAGGTCTTTCTCATTCCATGAGGCCATATTTCAGACTATCACATGGGGAGAAACCTTGGACAATACCTGGCTTTCCAGGGCAGAGGTCCCTGCGGCTTTCCGCAGTGCATTGTGCCCCTGGTTTATTGAGACTGGAGAATGGCGATGACTTTTACCAAGCATACTGCCTGTAAACATTTTGTTAACAAGGCACATCTTGCACAGCCCTAGATCCCTTAAACCTTGATTCCATATAATACATGTTTCTGTGAGCTCAAGATTGGGGCAAAGTTACAGATTAACAGCATCTCAGGGCAAAGCAATTGTTCGGGGTACAGGTCAAAATGGACTTTCTTATGTCTTCCCTTTCTACATAGACACAGTAACAGTCTGATCTCTCTTTTCCCTACACAAACAAAACTGGTTGTCAGAGTAGATAGTTGGTGAAGGTCTGAGTCTGCTTAGTGGTTTTATTAAACGCACTTGGTCAGAATAGTCATAATTCCACTAGTCATGATTTCCACCAAAGGAAAAGGAGTAAAATTAAAAAGCAGCAAATCCTGAATATTTTCAGATCTCTGCACAAGGGATAAGGTGGCTTCCTAGATATCCACAAACATAACTGATTACCTTATCAGGGCCTATGGTTTTTTTTTTTTTTTTTTTTCAATTCCTTTCTGTTAAATTCCTATAGTAATTTCTGAGTTTCTAAAGCTTAGAGATGCAGGTAGATACAACCTCTAGGATGATGCCATGAGTCTGAGACTTGTTAACCGTGATATAAATAAAGGGTTAAAAAACCTTTTCTCCTGCTCTATGGATAAATTTATTTAATTTTCTAGCTCTGTAATTCTGAAAACTTGGTAAAGGTGGCATATCAGATGTGTTTCCAGGCAACATTGCTATGGTAAAAATAACATCTAATTAGTAAACTGCATCTGAACTGGAAGGTCTGCAAATGAACTGTTTAAGTATCTGGTGGAAAGGCATAATTTTGGGCTTCCCTAAATGTAGAGGGTTCTTTCAACTAGTTATGTCCTTTGCTAGGGCCCTGGAAGCTGGTGCCAAAAGACTACTACTACAGATAATGGCTTCTGTAGGGCATGAGGCTTTACTATGATCTAAATGTTTGTGTCCCTCAAAAATTCATATGTTGAAATCCTTACTCCCAAGGTAATGATATTAAGAGGTGGGGGGTCTTTGGGAGATGATTGGATCATGAGTACAGTGACCTCAAGAATGGGATTAGTGTTATAAAAGAGACCCCAAAGAACTGCCTTGCCCCTTCTACCGTAAGAGGAAAGAGCAAGAATGTGCCATCTATAAGAAAGTGGGTCCTCACCAGACACTGAATCTGCTGGCGCCTTGATTTTTGACTTCCCAGGCCCCAAAATGTGAGAAATAAATGTCTGTTGTTTATAAGCTACCCAGTCTATGGTATTTCATAATAGCAGTCTGAATAGACTAGCAGCCTAAATAGACTAAGACTTCTAAATCAAGGTGGTACCCATACTCACCCATTTCCTGATCTCATTCCCTGTCACCTGAGCTGTCACCGAGGGGGAATGGGGGCATGGAGTAAACCCTGGACTGCTGCAAGGAGTCTGCTGAAGAAACTCATCTGATGCTGCCATGCCAACATCCTGTTTTTCCTGTCTGTTTATGCTTCTAAGGGAACCAACGCTATGGATGGCTTAGTAGGGTCTCGTGAGATTGTCTGTTTAAAGTTTTCTCTAACCAAGTAAGTGTCCATGGCTGCACACTTACATGCAAAGATTTTCTATTTGTTAATGGAGATTGGACACATCAAAAGTACCATCTCTTAGGTTATAGATCAACACATTTCTCTCAGCACCAAATATCTTGTCCAAGAACTAACCAATAGTTCTGACTATTGGTTCAATGATGATTCTTATATTGAGACCATCAATGGTTCCAGGCTATTTGGAGGCCTGATGGTTGGAGTGGTTAAATTTGGCAAGTACTGTATTGACAGTGTTGACAATGATCCTCCCATGCAAATGGGCTTCTGCAATTTTTTTTTGTCTTTGTTATAACCATTTTAGATACTTCCTCAAAAGAGAAACTTTTAACTGTTTTTGTGAAATTCATTAACATAACATTTAAAAATTTAACCGTTTTAAAGTGTGTAAGTCAGTTGTTTTCCATATATTCACAATGTTATACAACCATCACCACTATCTAGTTCTAAAACATTTCCATCACCCCCAAAGAAACCTCATACTTCCCAATTTTTTCCTCCCCCTATCCCTGGCTGCTACTAATCTACTGTCTGTCACTATGGATTTCCCTATTCTGGACATTTCATAGACATGAAATCACATAATATGTAGTCTTTTGTGACTAGCTACTTTCACTTAACATAATATTTTCAAGATTCATCCACGTTGTAGCATGGATCAGCATTTTATTCCTTTGTATTGCCAAACAATAATCCATTGTATAGATATACCACATTTTGTTTATCCTTTTGTCTGCAGATGGACATTTGAGCTGTTTCTAATTTTTGGCTGTTGTGAATTGTACTGCTGTGAACATTCATGTACAAGTTTTTGTGTTAATTTTATGTGTTCAGTTCTCTTGGATATATATGTAGAAGCAGACTTGCTGGGTCACTCTATCTTCAACAAGAAGCTTTTAGTTTTTCCTTTGTATTTCATTTGGGTCATTTACTATCATGAAAGACCAGTGCTTTATATAAGACTAGAGAACTGCCTCAACAAAAATGCATCCAATCAGATGTTTGGCATTTTTTAAAAAATGTGTTTGTCAGATTCATTGTTGCCAGATGCGGTGGCTTACGCCTGTAATCCCAGCACTTTGGGAGGCCCAGGCAGGCGGATCACAAGCCTCATCAAAAATGCATCCAATCAGATGTTTGGCATTTTTTTAAAAATGTGTTTGTAAGAATCGTCGTTGCCAGACACGGTGGCTCACGCCTGTAATCCCAGCACTTTGGGAGGCCCAGCCAGGCAGATCACAAGGTCAGGAGATCGAGACCACAGTGAAACCCCGTCTCTACTAAAAATACAAAAAATTAGCCGAGTGCGGTAGCGGGCACCTGTAGTCCCAGCTACTGGGGAGGCTGAGGCAGGAGATTGGTGTGAACCCGGGAGGCAGAGCTTGCAGTGAGCCGAGATCAGCCACTGCACTCCAGCATGGGCGACAGAGCGAGACTCCGTCTCAAAAAAAAAAAAAAAAAAAAAAAAAAAGATTCGTTGCAATTGATGGTTTGCAGCATCAAAGATAAATTGTTCTATATCAATAAAGACAGCACATCCTGTGGTGGTCCTATTTCCTGACCACTGGTGATTATCTCCACCTTCCTATGGTAAAAGGCACTCACGCAGGATTAGATGATACCAAAACCAGTGCTCCTTGATATGATTGCCAGGGAGGATGGGTCTGATTTATAGGAGACGTAGACACGGGCTGCTGCCAGACTCAATCTAGGCTCATGCTTGTTTTTTCCTGATGGAGGTTGGAGTCCTGGGAAGAAGCTTCAAAGATTTTTTTTTTTCTACTTTCTCCTATTACCTGTTAACCTTAAGGATTGATTCTTCTGTTTATTTAATTTAGGATCTCTCCTTTATACAGTTGGATTCTTCAAAAGTTGGGCGATTCTTAAATGCCCATATTATAAGTGAAAGAATAGACTGAATAGTTTTGGTAGCTGAAGTGTCTATCCTTAGTTTAGGTGAGAATTTCTGTTCATCTGGCAGGGAAAGTCAATGCCCTGGTGTCTGTGAGTTAGTTGGGCCAGCATTGCACTTCCCTGGGCCAGATGCTCACTGTGGGACCTCACTTCTCAGAACTCCCATTGTAGAGAGCTCTACCCACGCACTGGCCTTGTTGACACTTCTGAGGGTTATCTCTAAAGGCAGATGAGGGGGCATTAAGCCAGCTGTTCCTGCATCTTTTAATTCATTTTCTGACTGATAACTTACAATCTCTTCTCAGATTGTTTATTTACTTAGATCAGTCATTGTTTTACAAGTTTACTTAGATCAGTCATTGTTCTACAGGTACTCCTGATAAAACTTAGGATTTGCAGTCAGGATGTGGGGTCCTCTCTTCTACCTGTGTGAGTCACAGATTCTCCAGCTGCCAGTATGTTGCCATCTGCTTTAATATCATCTAGAAATTCATGTTGTGAGCTGCTGATAGCACCCCTCTTGATTTTCCAGCATTGAGATGAATTTATTTTCATTTGTTTCTTCTGATATTTCAGTAGGATTTGGGGATGACGGAAAACATATCTTTGTAATTGACCTTTTTTTTTTTTTTTTTTTTTTACTTTTATCTAGAGCAGGAAAGTCCAATCCAACCTTTTATCTCCAGAAGGGCTTTCAAACATATGTGCTCAGGAAAAAACCACCAGGTTCACTTCTTCCTAAAGCACATCAGGTATAGTATACAAATGTAATGATAAATTCTTTGGTGACAATGCTTTTAATACACACAAAGCCAATTTACTTTTAAAAGGCATCTTATGATTGCCAAATAATATAAAATGTATTTTATTTCTAATGAAAATTTCTCTTGAATTATATCTTTTTTTGTTTTAAAAAATGATTTGAGGTTGAAATGTAAGTCTATCTTTAGGCTATTAATCTTGAACAACACCCAGTTCTTTTGTGTATTTGATTTTCCTCTACATTGTTTGCTAGAAGTAAAATCAGCCAATGAATATTTTCAGTGCTACTCGTCTATAGATATTTTGTTTTGTTATATATTTAAATTATTATATGTAATAGTATCTACTCAGAATTATTTTAATATATTTGCTATGACAATCCTCTAATCTTGGTGATAAAAAGAAAGATTTGAATAAGTATTTTATAGTACTCTCTAAATATTAGACAGTGAGAATTATAAAAGATTTTTGTTAAAAACTAGGTTTTTCTGTCTTCAGAAAACAGGTATTATCTATGGATTTTTAGAGAACAGGAGGGGACAGAAATCAAAGCACTGGAGAACATTAAAAGCATTGTGCATATTTAGGGTATGGCCATAATCATGTACAGCAGATGCTTCCCAGGCCCAGGTCACTGGGGAAGGACAATTGTGGGGTAGGCTTAATACCACAGTAATAGAAAATGTAGATTCTATGGGACTTTCTTGGTCCCATATCATATTCCCAGAAACGTGAAGTAAGTTGGATGCTTAAGATAAAAAAAAGTTGGGTAACTTTTATTAAATATCAATATGGTATGGCTGAAGGAGAATCCCCACCCATGCCCCAATAAACAGCTTTATTTGTCTCTTTTCTTGATAACATCCCACCTGAACACACCAGAACAGGGCATAATGCTCTCAGCCCAAGTACAGCTGCCAAAGATCTGGAGTACTCTGTTTCAACACCCTTCTGTTTTCTCAACTCTGCATTGAAAAAAGCAATGCTCCAGCTCTGTGATCCACTTTTTGCTTCTCTAACCCTTTTGCCCTCTCCCCCTTACCCCCTCCCCCTCATTTCCCAACACCTGAGTGGTTAACACTTCTTTCCACAGCCCTTGGTACTGCTGGCTGCTCTCACCTTGAACATGGGTTTCATTACTTTCCTATTCCAGTTATTGCCGCAGCCCCTGCTTTACTTCCTGATGTCAAAATGAGCTGCATAGCTTCCCCTCCTTAGAATGGTCAGTCACCATTGCCTGAGTCTGGGGCCAGGTGACTACATGTAGATAAGCCATCCTTACTTGGCCTGCATCAACAGCTCTGCCCTTGGGTCCTGAGTGATAGCCTGTGCATCTGTCCTAATTAAGGAAGCCATTTTTTCCCCACTATCTTATTTGGGCTTCAGTTTGCTTCTAGCTGCCTACTTTCCTGCTAGTTATCTTGAGCTCCACAGCAGTCCCGAGTGCCAGGAATGATCCCCATGTCCCTGCCCTGGAAACACATGCCTCCCTTGCTCTCCACAAGGAGCGGGTACTTTTCCTTCCACCACCACTCACCTCTCACCCCCAGCTCTTTGTAGCTGACTGTGGCAGAGTGCTAGAATAGAGACTTACCTGAGCTTCCTTGGAAGACATGAAAGAGTGAGCAGGCAGCCAGGGAACTGCTGTGGAAAAAGGGATGTTTTATGATAAAATATGTGAAATATTGTGAACAGTAACTATTGCTTTCACATTATCAGAGCCAGGATTAAGTCTCATGCAGGTGCTCATCTTCTTATCCTAATCGAATTACATTTTTTAGTAGTGGTCTAATTTATAATCATAATGATTACACCAAGACTACTATTAGGGAAGTTATTACTATTATCCTCTGGAGTGTGTGTTGATACTGTTTTACAGTTGTTCTCTAGCCTTAAGGTTAGCTCATGAGTAGTTATTAAATTTAATTACAATTAAACCAGTTTCTCTGATTTTTAATGATTCATCATCCTATTTAGATTGATAGAGAATTTAAAGTCCAGAAAGCCTTGTTTTCAATTGGATTCCCCGTTCCCAAGCCTATACTGTACTGCAGTGATACTTCTGTCATTGGAACAGAATTTTACATAATGGAACATGTGCAGGTAAATTAACACTTAATCTTATTTTGTTGCTTTTACTTTTAATTATGAAGTTAATTAAGATGTTTTATTATGATACTTAATAAATGATATAGTTTGTTATTTAACATTTTAGGTAATTAGATTGCTTTGCAAAGCCTTACAATTTTGTTCAAATTTGAGCACTTAAAAAGGGAGGGATGGAATAGACAAGAAACAAATTTAGTAATTAAGGGGTATTGACTTATTCTTAAATTTTCCTCTAGGTGTCAGTAAAGAGCTATCTGTAATGGCAGTAACCAAATTGTCCATAAGGTAGCAGGGAAAACAGACTCCACATAGGTCAAGCCATTAAGAACAATAAATTCAAAATGTGTTTTAAATTTTTTCTGTAAAATAGTTGAGAGTAGTTTTGATGTTTGTATTCATGTTGGCATATCCTTTTATTTTCCCTTTGGCATGTATACTCTAATATTAAATATGTTTCACAAATGAATGTTTTTCTAGTATATTCTACAAAGTATTGATTACACACATTTAAATAATCTGTTGTAATCACTTCCATAGGGTCGAATCTTTCGTGATTTAACAATTCCTGGAGTTAGCCCAGCAGAACGTTCAGCCTTATATGTGGCCATTGTAGAAACATTGGCTCAGTTACATTCCTTGAATATACAGTCATTGCAGCTGGAAGGATATGGTATAGGTGCTGGGTACTGCAAAAGACAGGTAATGCATCCACATTAATAGCTATTTTTTTCAAGTTCTTGTAAATAATATACCTTATTAGTCAACAAAAAAAGCTATTATTGTATAATTTTCTGAAGCTTGGCTATGACTTTTAACATTGTCCTTCAGAATGACTAGTTTTTAGTATAAAATTATCTTATGTTTTTATATTAGGTTTTGTTCAGCAAAATCTTCTGTTTTAGACTCTTAATTTTCCAATACTTTAACTATACAGTTTTTTCTTCTTCTTATTATTATTATTTTATTTATTTATTTATTTTGAGACGGAGTCTCACTCTGTTGCCCAGGCTGGAGTGCAGTGGTGCAATCTCTGCTCACTGCAAGCTCCGCCTCCCAGGTTCACGCCATTCTCCTGCCTCAGCCTCCCGAGCAGCTGGGACTACAGGCTCCCGCCATCACGCCCTGCTAATTTTTTGTATTTTTAGTAGACATGGGGTTTCACTGTGTTAGCCAGGATGGTCTCAATCTCCTGACCTCGTGATCCACCCGCCTCAGCCTCCCAAAGTGCTGGGATTACAGGCATGAGCCACCGTGCCCGGCCTACAGTTTTTTCTTTCTAAATTGGACTAGCAGACATTTACTAAGCTTGACTGTGTGTTTAATACCCGCTGAGTACTGTGTTAAATATCAAGAAAAATATACAATAGGTTCTTCCCCATAGGAACTTGTCATTTTTGAGAGACTGTACATGCATGTCATACATGAAACCTGAAAATGGTATAAAAGTGTGTAAAATCTAGTAGTACATTGTTTGATACTCATCATGATTCAAAGGGTGGAAGTTGGGATGCCCTTGCTTATGTAGAGAAAGCTTCCTGGGAGAGAGATCTTATAATGATTATTTAAGGAAAGATAAAATTTAGAGTGATGGGGATCATTTTAAATTAAAGGAAAGCAATACTAGATATATATGGGGCTGCTTTCCTTTGTAAGCATATCATTTTGTGGGGGTTAAGGAAGATAAAAGGGAACTAAAGTTTAGAGAGTACTCACTATAATGCTAGGTCCTACATGGCAGAGTGAGTTGTCGACCTCTCTTTTTTGATCTTTACAACAACTCTAAGATACAGGTATTATTACTCCCATTTTGCAGATGAAGGGAGGCTTGCATCAATCAAGTAATACACAAGTAAGTGGCTTAGATATAATTTAAACCCAGGTTGATATGACTAGATAAGACCAAGTAAAGATCTTTGCTCTATTGCACTAAATTTAGCAAAGATACCTTGGGAAATGGAGATAAAAAAGCAAATAAACAATATGGTCCCACCTGTTGGAGGACTTTACCAGTAAGTTGATTTGTTTGCATTCAGTTCTAAGAACAATAAAAGATATTTACACTATTCATACCTGTAATATATTTAGAAAATTCTATGGGTAATAAGAAAGAGTATTGAAATGAAAAGTAGGCCGGGCGCGGTGGCTGAAGCTTGTAATCCCAGGACTTTGGAAGGCCAAGGCAGGTGGATCACGAAGTCAGGAGTTCGAGACCAGCTTGACCAATAAGGTGAAACTCCGTCTCTACTAAAAATACAAAAATTAGCCGGGTGTGGTGGTATGCACCTGTAATCCCAGCTACTTAGGAGGCTGAGGCAGGAGAATCACTTGAACCTGGGAGGTGTAGGTTGCACTCCAGCCTGGGCAACAGAGCGAGACTCTGTCAAAAAAATAAATAAATAAATAAATGTCTTCTTTTTTCTTCTAGTCCCCATATTCCCTTTTTCAGGGGTTACTTATTTCTCGTGACCCTTTCCAGAAATTATCTATGCCTATATATTTGTGTGTGTGTGTGTGTGTGTGCGTGTGTGTGTTTGTATGCATTCTTTTTTTTTCTTCTACAAAGTAGTTGCTGAATAAAGACTAGAACCCATATCTCTTGATCCCTAGGCCAGTATTTTTCTCCTGATAAAAAGCTAGGTAAGTAAAATGGAACTATATGGAAAAGAGACTTAAATGTTTAAGGTTTAGGCTGATTTGAGTGTTTTAGGATGACACGAGTATCACCAGCATGGGTCTTAAGTATTTAGGAGTAAAACAGCATTTGAATTTTGTTTTAATTTTAGAATTGCTAGATCCTACATTGCAGTTTCAGCTTTACCATTTTTCTTATTTATATGTCTTTAGGTATCAACCTGGACAAAGCAGTATCAAGCTGCAGCTCATCAGGACATCCCTGCCATGCAACAGCTATCGGAGTGGCTAATGAAGAACTTGCCCGATAATGACAATGAAGAGAATTTGATTCATGGAGATTTCAGACTAGATAACATAATTTTCCACCCTAAAGAGGTACAGTTAGCTATGTTTACAATTAATTGAGTAGGTCTGTTTTGTGACACAGTACTAAGTAAATGCTCCCCCCAGAGCACTGAGGGAGCCCAGCCCACTCCCTGTTCCCCTACAGCTCAGGACTGTCGTCACCACTCAAAATTTTTAGAAAGAAGTCCTGCAGATTTTCCAGCATAAGTTAGCTGCCTACCTTTAAGACTGGTTCTAATCCCAAGTGGTATCTGGTTTACTGCTTAAAAGGATTTGGGAATTTTACATGCATGATGCTGTTTTCTTCAAATAAGTTTTAATCTACTAGTTACAATATTTAGCTTATCCATGTTCTTTTTTTTCTGGTTCAGTTATACTTCTTTGGGGTTTTTAGCCCTATTTCATGAAGAATTTATTATTTGTTTATTATAAACTCTGAGAATAGAGAATTCCAAAAGCTTCTTGAGGCTTCAAAAGAATTACATGAGATTAATATAACCTTGCTCTGTGTAAATGTGCACACTGTATTCTTTATAAAGAGTATAAACAAAGGAAAGCTGTAATCCTCCACTGAGCACCTACAATGAGGCCTAGGATTACAGTATAGTGGGAATGAATCCTGCTTCTGAGAGGAGGATTTTCTGGGTTCATTAGTTTCTCAGAATGCTAAGATGTTTTAGGGCAGGAAGAGCTAGTGGCACTGATGAATTCTGAATTCTAACCTTGTTAATTATCTACCCTGAGATTAGAAATATTAAATATGCTAATTTATAATCTAGAAAATTATAAAAGCATATGCCTTAAAACATAGCAGGATCTGGCCTGTATTTGATCTGTGTCATTTAATTAATATTTTAGTCGAGTCTATATAATATTGAGTCTCATAGTAGATAACAAATTAGAACCCACTAGACTTGGAGTTCCTTTAAAACAATGACTATATCTTATTCTTCTTTATATTACAGGTGCTTATATGATTCTGAATGAATCTATGTTGAAGGGATTAATTTTAGTTAATTATTCACTAAGCAACTATTTCCATCTCATAAATTTATGCTTAACTTTCATTCCCTAGCAGTGTGAACTTAAAGCAAGTTATTCAGTCTCTCTCTGTGCCTCTGTTTTTAACTTTTTGTTTTGAAATAATTAGAGTCCCACAAAAAGTTGTAAAAGTATTATAGTACAGAGAAGTCCTGTGTATCCATCATCCAAATTCTGCAAAATGGATATTATACAACTATGGTACATTATCAAAGCCAGGAAATTGACATTGTGTACCTTTTAAAATTGAAAAAAAAAATTCTGAGTTGCTGGGCAGCTAAAATGAAACAGTCAATATGGAGCAACTAGCTGGTACCTGTCACATCAATGATGCTCAATTTATTTCAGGTACCCTCATTTTTCCATTTTTTCCCCTTCATTTTTCTCTCTGACTTTTCTAAGACTACTTGTCAAGCTTCTTCAGAAAAATATTAGGGTATAAGTAAATCCTTCATAATATGTACTAAAACCTAAACAGTGGTTGTAGGGGATGGAATTATAGGAGACATAATTGTACATTTCTGTAATGTTTAGGGTTTGATGTTGTTTGGTTTTTATTTTTAAAACAACAGCATGTTTTATTTTTGTCATCAGAAAACACAACAATTAAGAAAGAAGAAAAAACAATTTTAAATGACAAACCTTCCAGGAATGTGTGGGGTAAGCCAGTAAAAGAAACTACAGGATATGGCAAAACGAAATTATTTTCTGTTACTTATTTACAAAGTGTTTAAAGCATGTTTGAGCAAGTATTTCAGTAGCACAATATGCTCACTGCAATGTTGAAAAGAAATCCAGTTTTCCTGGAAAATGTTGATTTTCCAAATATAAATTTTACCAGTAGAGAAATGTTTAAGATCTTGGAGTTTAATGTAAAATCTGCATATTGTCATTTCAACTTGAAAAATATATTTAATTAGAAACATCCATTGGAACTTGTCAACTTCAGTGATCTAGAAATTGAAACCCCTTATTTTTGACCTCACCCTCTTTACCTTCTGTTCTTTTATTTCTCTGCATCTTCCCTGAGACACTGCAAATTTGATTGCTGTTAATTTAGAATCCATAAGCCCTTCATGACTTCACTTGACTTCTTATCCTACATAAGCCACATGGTCATAATCAGTCATCTCAAAAACTACCTTTAGTATTGATTTCATTAATAATTTTTTGACTGTATATGTATGCAAGTAATATAAGAATTATAAAGTGTCCTGACCTTAGGTTACTTATTATTCTAGACTCTTCCCACCCTGACTTTATATCATCATCATCATTATTATTATTATTTTACTTTTTATTTTTTCTAATAACCCTACAGGGGATGTCCATCACCCCTTGACTTTAACCAGTTTCTAGCTCTAAACTTGAATCCTCATATTTTTGCTGCAGAATAAAGTCGTGAAGTAAGGTTAATTGGATCTGGGACATTTTTATGCCACATGGTTTTATCTAGGCTGTAACTTCATCTCTTAGTAAAATCTGTGACATTTAAAAAATGGCTTTTCTAAATCTTTTCCCTTCTCAAACTCTCACATCTCTCGTCCCATCTCAGCTCCCACTCTCAGCATGTGGTCTTGTCTTCTACCTGACTCATCTTTGTCCTTTCAGTCATTTTCCAGCATAGCCTGCTTTCTAGGAATTACACCATGACCCTCAAAGTTCTCTTTATATTGTTGAAGACATTTTCGTCCGCTACGCAATATCACCTGTATGCAGATTGATGGGTGATATTTTTCTGTAGCTTCATTGCTAAGAAAAGTTGTCCCTCTTGAGCAGCTGGTTTGTTTTTGACCTGCATACACCATAAAGATAGTGACTGACCATGCTTCACACTTTATTTTACCTGCTATAAAATTCAAAGCAAATTTTAATACCCACACTAACAACTATGCATGTCCTATCACATTCAATTATGTGTAATAACCTTACCCCTAGCTTCATCTTTTCATTACAAATTCTATTATTTTCTTCCCTGCCTTCTTCATCTACTCTTTGTTCTGTTGGATTGTATGTATTTTTTGTTTGTTTTGAATGCCAATACACATACACATTAATAAAATTCAATGGCGTAAAAAATATACATAAAATGAATCTATAAAGAAGATAATTTAAAAAACTAAAAGCTTTCTGTTGTGCTGAGGTTTCAGAAAAACTGTCAAAAATAATTTTACTAATAAGTTCCTTAGTAGCAGTAAGACGAACTAGTAAATGCCCAGATCAACCACTAAAAGTTATGTTGAGCTTTTAATAACTCTCAACACAAACAGGCATCGACAGGATTCTAATTAGCTATTGCTAATTAATTTGTGCTAATTTATGCAATTTGATGAGCCATCAGCTTTTCTCACTGGCTGTTGTTTTATAGCTTTGTGTTTTTACCCCAAAAATGGTTCAGATATTCTGAAAAGTAACTCCAGAGAAGTTTCCCAATTGTATTAAAAAAGAAAAGTAATCATTTATAGCATAAGTAAGTGCCTCATCTTTACTTTGGATGTTAAAAGCATAGATAACAAATAGAATGATGTAAGAGAAAAATGCATCCATCCTCTTCAGTAGTTTCACAAATCTAGCTAGTATAGTAATTTATAATACTTATAATATTATAAATTTATAGTATAATATAACCGCAATAGAAGCTCTTGTAAACTCATAGAGAAGGGAGTGATCAACTTTTTTCCACCGTAACAATGGCAAAGTTTTGATTGCCTGGCTATATATGCCAGGCTCTGAACATATTCATCAAATAAATACATATTGGCCATCTGTTGTGTGCCAGGTTCTTTGCTAGAAACTGATAAATGAACTATACGTGCTACCTGCCTATTTAATCTTCAAACTAACCCTGTGTAAGAGGTGTATATTATGGCTGAGAAAATTGAGGATTAGAGAGGTTAACTAACTTGTCCAGAGTTATACAGCCAGCAAATGGTAGAGCTAGGGTCTGAATACAGGCCTGTCTGATTCCAAAGCCCACATTTCCACACAAGGCTACAATAATGTGTGTAAGTTTGCCAGAGGAGCAAGGGAGTGCAAGCACACACCGTTATATGGAGGCATGAAACCCAGTAACTCATATTACCGAAACGGGGTCTGCAGTTTCATGTAGCTTGGATAACTTGCCTAGAGTATTGCTGCAGCTGCCTCACTGCCCCCCACCATAGTATACTGACATCACAGTAGCCAGAGTGACCCTCTTAAAATACATATCATGTCATATCACTCCTATATATAGAACCCTCCAGTGAAGGTTCCCCTCTCTGCACCTCATCCATCCTGCCTTAATCCCTTAAAGTAACCACAGCCATTGCTATTAGTTTGGTGCAATACCTTTTCAACTTTGAGTATTCATTTATAATATTTTTCTTTTTTTAATTTTTATTTTATATATGTATATATTTTTTATTATACTTTAAGTTCTAGGGTACATGTGCACAACATGCAGGTTTGTTACATATATATACATGTGCCATGTTGGTATGCTGCACCCGTTAACTTGTCATTTACATTAGGTATATCTCCTGATGCTATCCCTCCCCATCCCCCCAACCCCACAACAGGCCCCAGTGGGTGATGTTCCCCTTCCTGTGTCCAAGTGTTCTCATTGTTCAATTCCCACCTATGAGAAAACGCGGTGTTTGGTTTTTTGTCCTTGCGATAGTTTGCTGAGAATGATGGTTTTCAGCTTCATCCATGTCCCCACAAAGGACATGAACTCATCATTTTTTATGGCTGCATAGTATTCCATGGTGTATATGTGCCACATTTTCTTAATCCAGTCTATCATTATTGGATATTTGGGTTGGTTCCAAGTCTTTGCTATTGTGAGTAGTGCCGCAATAAACATACATATGCATGTGTCTTTATAGCAGCATGATTTATAGTCCTTTGGGTATATACCCAGTAATGAGATGGCTTGGTCAAATGGTATTTCTAGTTCTAGATCCCTGAGGAATCGCCACACTGACTTCCAGAATGGTTGAACTAGTTTACAGTCCCACCAACAGTGTAAAAGTGTTCTTATTTCTCCACATCCTCTCCAGCATCTGTTGTTTCCTGACTTTTTAATGATCGCCATTCTAACTGGTGTGAGATGGTATCTCATTGTGGTTTTGATTTGCATTTCTCTGATGGCCAGTGATGATGAGCATTTTTTCATGTGTCTTTTGGCTGCATAAATGTCTTCTTTTGAGAAGTGTCTGTTCATATCCTTTGCCCACTTGTTGATGGGGTTATTTGTTTTTTTCTTGTAAATTTGTTGGAGTTCATTGTAGATTCTGGATATTAGCCCTTTGTCAGATGAGTAGATTGCAAAACTTTTCTCCCATTCTGTAGGTTGCCTGTTCACTCTGATGGTAGTTTCTTTTGCTGTGCAGAAGCTGTTTAGTTTAATTAGATCCCATTTGTCAATTTTGGCTTTTGTTGCCATTGCTTTTGGTGGTTTAGACATGAAGTCCTTTCCCATGCCTATGTCCTGAATGGTATTGCCTAGGTTTTCTTCTAGGGTTTTTATGGTTTTAGGTCTAACATGTAAGTCTTTAATCCATCTTGAATTAATTTTTGTATAAGGTGTAAGGAAGGGATCCAGTTTCAGCTTTCTACATATGGCTAGCTAGTTTTCCCAGCACCATTTGTTAAATAGGGAATCCTTTCCCCATTTCTTGTTTTTGTCAGGTTTGTCAAAGATCAGATAGTTGTAGATGTGTGGTATTATTTCTGAGGGCTCTGTTCTGTTCCATTGGTCTATATCTCTGTTTTGGTACCAGTACCATGCTGTTTTGGTTACTGTAGACTTGTAGGAGCTGGTGCCATTCCTTCTGAAACTATTCCCATCAACAGAAAAAGAGGGAATCCTCCCTAACTCATTTTATGAGGCCAGCATCATCCTGATACCAAAGCCAGGCAGAGACACAACAAAAAAAGAGAATTTGAGACCAATATCCCTGATGAACATCGATGCAAAAATCCTCAATAAAATACTGGCGAACTGAATCCAGCAGCACATCAAAATGCTTATCCACCATGATCAAGTGGGCTTCATCCCTGGGATGCAAGCCTGGTTCAACATATGCAAATCAATAAATGTAATCCAGCATATAAACAGAACCAAAGACAAAAACCACATGATTATCTCAATAGATGCAGAAAAGGCCTTTGACAAAATTCAACAATGCTTCATGCTAAAAACTCTCAATAAATTAGGTATTGATGGGATGTATCTCAAAATAATGAGAGCTATTTATGACAAACCCACAGCCACTATCATACTGAATGGGAAAAACTGGAAGCATTCCCTTTGAAAACTGGCACAAGACAGGGATGCCCTATCTCACCACTCCTATTCAACATAGTGTTGGAAGTTCTGGCCAGGCAATCAGGCAGGAGAAAGAAATAAAGAGTATTCAATTAGGAAAAGAGGAAGTCAAATTGTCCCTGTTTGCAGATGACATGACTGTATATCTAGAAAACACTGTTGTCTCAGCTCAAAATCTCCTTAAGGTGATAAGCAACTTCAGCAAAGTCTCAGGATACAAAATCAATGTGCAAAAATCGCAAGCATTCATATACACCAATAACAGACAGCCAAATCATGAGTGAACTCCCATTCACAATTGCTTCAAAGAGAAACACTTAGGAATCCAACTTACAAGGGATGTGAAGGACCTCTTCAAGGAGAGCTACAAACCACTGCTCAATGAAATAAAAGAGGACACAAACAAATGGAAGAGCATTCCATGCTCATGGATAGGCAGAATCAATATTGTGAAAATGGCCATACTGCCCAAGGTAATTTATAGATTCAATGCCATCCCCATCAAGCTACCAATGACTTTCTTCACCGAATTGGAAAAAACTACTTTAAAGTTCATATGGAACCAAAAAAGAGCCCGCATTGCCAAGTCAATCCTAAGCCAAAAGAACAAAGCTGGAGGCATCACGCTACCTGACTTCAAACTATAATCTTTTTCTTTAAGCAAAAATTGGATCATACGCTATATACTATTCTGCAAATGATTTTTTGGCCATATGTACAGCCAAATGAACATTAGAAATGAACAAAACAATGTCCTGTATTCTTAATATGAAGATATATATTCCCTTTGGGAGGCCGAGGCAGGTGGATCGTGAGGTCAGGAGATTGAGACCATCCCGGCGAACATGGTCGGGAACATCCGTGTCTCTAGTAAAAATACAAAAAAATTAGCCGGGCGTGGTGGCAAGCACCTGTAGTCCCAGCTATTCGGGAGGCTGAGGCAGGAGAATGGCGTGAACGCGGAAGGCGAAGCTTGCAGTGAGCAGAGATCGCGCCACTGCACTCCAGCCTGGGCTACAGAGCGAGACTCCGTCTCAAAAAAAAAAAAAAAAAAAAATATATATATATATATATACCTTTGATACATACTGTTACAAGGTAGAATGAGGAAAGCTTTCTGTTTTATTGGTTCCACATTACATGATTGTTTTATGTTGCTGTATAATGGTGGATCTTATATTTATAAAACTAACAGTATCTTTTATAACAATTATGCTTTGTATCTACAACATGAAATAACTTTTAAAAGTACCATGGGTGGAGTAGTACACTTGTTATGCAGTTAGATTAATTACTAAAGCAAATGTTTAATGATGCATAACATGGGTTATTAAAATATAAGTAATTCACTATAATTCCTTTTTATCACAATTACTTCCAGTTGAGAAGTTTTAACTGCTTTTGCATCTGCTCATTAGCAGAGATATTAAGGCTGTGTAAAGTAAAATGAGAAGGACTGATGGCCAGCGATGGAACCAGAGGACTTAGCTCTATATAATCAAGGCTAATTGGCTGTTTTATAAATGAGATATGCCACTGTGGGTAAAGACCTGAAATTGACTTTTGATGGAAAACATGATTTTGAATGTGTTTGATGTTATTTCTTTCTTTATTATACTTGTTTTAAGTTTTAATGTGTTACAGACCTCTTTATTTTTAATTACAGTGTCGAGTTATAGCAGTGCTGGATTGGGAGCTGTCAACCATTGGTCATCCTTTGTCAGACTTAGCTCATTTTTCCCTGTTCTACTTTTGGCCAAGGACAGTTCCAATGATAAATCAAGGTTCTTATAGTGAAGAAAACTCAGGTATAAAAACATAATGTTGTCTAAATTGCTATTAATATAAAATTGTCTTTATTACTTTCATAATTAAAATATAAAATCTTGCAATTTTAGATAATAGTTTTTATTAAACGTTTCTATTTTATTATTTTATTTTTATTTTTATTTTTTTGTTGAAGATAATTCTTTTTTTTAATTTATTTTTATTATACTTTAAGTTTTAGGATACATGTGCACAATGTGCACATTGGTTACATATGTATACGTGGGCCATGTTGGTGTTTTTTAGATGCAAGGTCTTGCTCTGTCACCCGGGCTGGAGTACAGTGCCACAATCATAGCTCACTGAAACCTTGAACTCCTGGGCTCAAGTGATTCTCCCACTTCAGCCTTCTGAGTAGCTGAGACTACAGGCACACACTACCATGCCCAGCTAATTTTTTAATTTTTTGTAGAGATGGTGTCTCACTATGTTACCCAGGCTAGTTTTAAGCTCCTGCTCTCAAGTGATCCTCGGCCCCCGCAAAGTGCTGGGATTACAGGCATGAGCCATCGTGACTGGTCTATTTCATTTTCTTCGTTAAATTTTCTGAACTTAGCATGCCACTTTTAGTAATTTATGACCAAATATAATCCTTTGTATATAATAATCTTTTGGAAATGAAGATTTAGAACATGTTTTGTTGTATGGGCTAATGGTTATTACATTCTGTTTTACATATGCGTCTCATAACATTTTGAAATATTCACCATGACATTTAAATTAAAGTTTATATTACATGCTGTTTTTATAGGGATACCATCAATGGAAGAACTGATTTCAATATATTGCCGCTGCAGGGGAATTAATTCTAGTCTTCCTAACTGGAATTTCTTTCTTGCCCTTTCATATTTTAAGATGGCTGGAATAGCACAGGTAATTAATTGTTTTAAACGTGTGTTTCGCCATTATTTACCAATGTACTGTTGACAATGTTTTCCAGTCTTCTGGGTTTTATATTCTTTATCCTTAGATCATTTGGCTTATCGTAATGACAGGTATCAGACATGGATAAAATATAAATCCAGAAGTTACAGAATAGGAATTTGGCAAGGAAAAAATTTGAGTAGCAAAATGTATTATCAGTTTTTTGTATAATAAACTTACAAGATGGAGGGAGGAAGAATGACATAATGTTAAAAAGGATTAGTAAGGATTAGTCATTTCCTGAATATCCAGTGTGAGAAAAAGCTAAAAATCTTTTGATGATCTCTGCCTCAGACTGTGAAACCATTTATTAGGGTTGATAATGAGGGAAAAATTATCTTTGTACTTCCCAGAGGCTAGCACAGTATCTAGTATCTAGTAACCTCTTAAAATGTTTTTGAGTAAGTAGATGAGTAAGATTTTTTATTTTCATCATCATATTTGTGTGATTAATTTTGAAAGATAATAGAGCATAAATTTAGGGTTTTTTTCTAATTACATTGTAATCTAAACAAATGGCTTCTTTATACTAATCCAGTTTTCAGGCACTTTGAATCTTGGAGATTTAAGAAACTGAGATGCTTCATCAATAGCAAGGGGCTAGGGTTTAGAAGAAAAACAGGTAAATAAGTTTAGAAGCGAAAAAGAATGGGAAAAGAAGGATTAAGGAAAATTATGATAATTTATTTTCTGTCCTCAGAGTTCATGCTATCCATGAACAACTGAAATAGTTGGGTTACATCTCATCTTGTACCCTGAGTTAATCATGTTAAAAGAATGGGTTTCTCAAAATGGGTGTGTCTCTGTGTTTGGCAGTTTCCACAAATAAGATACCAAATAGGCTTTAAATTTGAAATGGCTTTTCATTTCCAATAAAAGTTTGACATGGATTATGATTAACATTAAAATGTACAACATAGGCCAGGCACAGTGGCTCACGCCTGTAATCCCAGCACTTTGGGAGGCCGAGGTGGGTGGATCACCTGAGGTCAGGAGTTCGAGACCAGCCTGGCCAACATGGTGAAACCCCGTATCTACTAAAAATAATAAATTAGCCAGGTGTGGTGGCATGTGGGCCTGTAGTCCCAGCTACTCGGGAGGCTGAGGCAGGAGAATTGCTTGAACCTGGGAGGTGGAGGTTGCATTGAGCTGAGATCACGCCACTGCACTCCAGCCTGGGCGACAGAGTGAGGCTCCATCTCAAAAAAATAATGTACAACATAAACTATATATATTGTACATGTAGTAGCTTTGGAGATGATCAGAAACATTCCAATCTAATTGGAAATATAAAATTGAATATGATGGAAGAACTATTACAGTGTTTTATTTATTACAGTGTTTTATTGTTATATAAGGAATTATATAAAGAAGACACAGTGATGTTTGTTTTTGGGGGAGAGGAAAGAGTTTATCATGTTGAAAGTACAGAAATGGAGAATTATCAAAGAAACACTGATTAGCATTCAACTAACACTGTTTGAAAGAGACAGTTTTACCTATATTAGGGGCCCAAAAATGAGATAAAATGTTCTTAGAGATCATCTCATTGTCTTCCCTTTGGTTTTATAGTTTTTTAAATCTTATTTTTGTTTCTTTAGATTTTCCCCCATTATGAAGGAGGGTAGTGATCTTTAGAGGTGAAATAACTTGCAGACTTGGTATCTTTGGTAACTGCTGAGATCATTTGCAAGTTTGATTTGATTATAAATTAGAATTATGTTAGGATGAGAGTGTGTTAACTGGATGATATGAGTATGACTCTTTAGAAGGGTATAATTACCCCTGTATGTACATTAATATCATCGATAGTCTGTTTTACATCTTCATACCCAGTGAGTATAATGTCACATATAACTGAGAAACTGGAAAGATTGATTGGATAGTTGAAGGATGGTTTTCAATGAATTTTAATTGTTCTACATTTATTTATAGGGAGTATATAGCAGATATCTTCTGGGAAATAATTCATCTGAGGATAGCTTTTTATTTGCCAATATCGTGCAACCTCTGGCAGAAACTGGACTACAACTCTCCAAACGGTAAGGAAAACAGATTCCTTGGCTAACTCAAATTAGAGCCTTTAATTGGGTATGTGAAGGTTATAAACTTTAGGGGAGTAGGGATTATTTTTATTGCATACACCAGGATTGCTGCTGCCAATCACAATAGATTTTTGGTAAATTTCTTCTATGCCTAAAAACAAATTGACCTAAAATATAAAGAAAATCTCCATATTTAGGTTTAAAAGTATTTTTGTGCCACTTGATTGTGTAAATGTTTAAGGATATAGATAAAACTCTCAAGTGTTTCTTTCTAATATTTAAGTCACTTACATATACCTAATTTTAAAAATGCATTATATAAGATGATTTATTAATTTAGAAGTATTGTTCTTTTCCACTGTTACATTTCATGAAGTTATATTCAGACATTTCATAAGCATCTTTGAAACCCATGTCTTCATCAGCAGAGCACTTTTTCAGGCATCGAACACACTTTGCCAGTTACATTCCCATTGCTTACCAAATGCATGTGTGATGCTGTCCCAGAAATTCTGCTTAAGCCACAAGTACCCATGGCATAATGTTAAGACAATTGCTTTTTTCCAATTTATCTTATAGGTGGGTGTTTGTTCTCTCTACACCATAACAATTGATTCTGTTGTGCTTCATAATGACCTTTACAGGTCTTCTTTATTTCATTTTAATTTGTTTTAAGTTCCGGGATAAATGTGCAGAGCCTGCAGGTTTGTTACATAGGTATGTATGTGCCATGGTGGTTTGTTCAACTCCCACTTACGAGTGAGAGCATGCAGTGTTTGGTTTTCTGTTCTACAGATCTAATATTCAGCAGCTATATTTGTGAGGCATATATTAATGCTAAGAATAATGATTATTTGTGTTCAACTACTTTGCTTTTTCTTCTGGAGATTCTGACGGGTGACTTCAATAAAGATTCAAAACTAATAAAGTGGGATTTTTTGCTCCTTAATTCAGCTAAAATCCAGGTTCCCGTCTCACAGGAAAAATTAGGCACACAGACACATTAAAGGGTGAGGAGGGCCGATTTATTAAGCGAAAAGAAAGCTCTCAGCAAAGAAAGGGGGGGTCCTGCCAACAGGCTCCCACCTCACAGATTGAATACCAGGCTACCACACGCGAGCTAAAGAGGCCAGGCTCCTCCCCTTGTATAAGGCGCGAATTCTCGGTGGCTCCACCCCATTCCCCCAGTGTGTAGGCGGGCCCCCAGTCCATTGTCGGCACGTCCAGACAAGACCCTGTGCCTCCTGCATCTATCATTAACATTGCTTGAGGTGATGCCAGGCCTATATGTTTTCCCCAAATAGTGCTTTAAGCATTAAAGTTAAATGTTTAAAATAGAAGTGATTCTTCATTCAGTCCATAATATGAAAGACTTTTTTAAATTATAAAATACAGCTACTCCTTCTGGGGGATGTTTTTTGGGTAGCTGAGGAAACTTCACATTATATTAGAAATATGTAATAATGATCTTTGGACATCTTTGTAACCTTTTTTCCTTTTTTCTTTTGGCAAAGAACTTTCAGTACTGTGCTACCACAGATTGATACTGCTGGACAGTTGTTTGTACAGACTCGGAAAGGTCAGGAAGTTCTTATTAAGGTGAAGCATTTCATGAAACAACACATTCTTCCAGCTGAAAAGGTGAGTATTATATAAGCAGAATGTATTTCTGCTAAAGGACTATCGATGAATACTTCTGTTATTTTTGCTTATAGGAGAAGCATGGTGTCATTTTCTTTAGTCAATCCTTACCTAGATTCTTCTTCTCACCTTAGAACTAAGCCACGATAGAACCCAGGGAATGCACAGATAAGTCTGTGGCATTAAAATTAAGCCAAAGAGAATTAGTAGTTTTAACATTGGGAGCCTAACTATATTAGAGTAAAATACTACTTTGGGGCCTTGTCCTAAGGCAGTAAGTTTCAGCTATATATATATATATATATATATTTTTTTTTTTTTTGTAAATATGGACCCCTTTGAGAATTTTATGAGAAGTGTAGACTATACAAGATGGACACACCTAGAGAATTTTACATATCATTTCAAGCTGTTCACAGATACTACCACCCCTCTTCCTATAAGCTACTATTTTAAGGCATTAAGTTTCAATAAGTTCACTGAGAGTAGAGAGGCAATATGGAACATTCATTCATTCAGTTACCAAATAATTATTGGGTACTTGATGATTCATTAGGCACCTGGAAAGCTACTGAATGTAAATAGATAATAAGACATACAGGGCTTATGCTCTTGTGAAGCTTAGACTTTAGCAGGAAAGGAAGACACTAAATAAGAGATGATAAATGTTGTGAAGAAAAGATAAAAGCTTTTACAAAAATACGTAAGGGAGTTGGGGCAGGGTGTTTGTATGTGGGTAGAACACTGGTGTAGAAATGCTAATGGCTTTATTCTAGTCTATTCCTGTCACAAGTTTGGTGGCCTTGTGTTAGATGGTCTTGTGTGGCCTCAGTTTTTTCCTCTACAATGTGAGAAGGTACAACTAAATGTGTAATACATTCTCATTTTAATCATCTATGATTCTGAGAGGTCTACAGCTAGCCTGATAAAATCAAATAGGGAACTGAAAGAGACCAAAATCCTTTTAACAGAAATGTTCAGAGCTGATATGTGTTTGTAGGACGGTTTATGCTGTTGCTTGAATTATATAAATAACTATTATATTTTTAGTAAATATCTGGCTTGAGATTAACTTTGCTCACAGAATAGGGTATAATTTCTTTAAAAAATACTACTTAAAGTGAGGAAATTCTTTCTAAAATAGTCACCTCTCACGTGTTTAGTGACTAAAGTATCATGTTGAATATTTTCTGATCTAGTTAGTGTTTGTTCAATTCTGATTTTTAAAACTGAACTTTTGAGTATTAAAAAGGGAATGCAACACTTTTAGGTTAAGATAGCAGTGTGAATTCAACATTGTCCTCCCCTCCCTCAAATCAAATCCAATTTAATAAATAATAAGTTTTTTTATAAAATGGAATAAATTGGTATAAGCATGAAAACAGAAGAGGGACATATCAGAGGAATTAAGGTTTTGAAAAGAGAATGGAAATTAGATTTGGAAAGCAGAATGGATTAGCCCCTAGAATAATGTAACAACGGAAGCCATATCTCAAAAGAATTTTGAAAGAAGGCTGTAGCACAAGTGGTAACCATTTTCCCACAGTGGAGTCCCCTGTGACTGGCTTATATAGAAGGCAAAAATGAGAAGAGGAAATTCAGAAATCAAGATGTTTGATTTAAGAATTACCTGCACATGGACGACTGCTTCGGTTGTTCTCTTACAACCTGTTACAGGAATGGTGTTTGCCCCCAGGCAGAAGGCTGCAACAGCACTCCAAAAAATGCAAATGGGCCAGTGTACTGGCTCAAGCCTGTAATCCCAGCACTGTGGGAGACCGAGGTTGGTGGATGGCTTGAGCCCAGGAGTTTGAGACCAGCCTGGGCAACATGGCGTAAACCCAATCTACTAAAAATACAAAAATTAGCCCGGCGTGCTGCACACCTATAGTCTCAGCTACTCGGGAGGCTGAGGTGGGAGGATCACTTGAACCTGGGAGGCAGAGGTTGCAGGGAGCTGAGATTGAGCCACTGCACTCCAGCCCGGGCAACAGTGAGACGCTGTCTCAACAACGACAAAAAAGCAAATGATCTGTTTCAAAGAAGCCAGGGCTTCAACATGAGATTTAGTGCCCTAGAGGAGGGTCCTCCATGTTTTGGCTTTTTTTTTTTTTAATGGAGTCTTGCTGCGTTGCCCAGGCTGGAGTGCAGTGGCACCATCTCGGCCCACTGCAACCTCCGCCTCCTGGGTTCAAGCGATTCTTCTGCCTCAGCCTCGCAAGTAGTTGGGACTACAGGTACCTGCCACCAAGCCTGGCTGATTTTTGTATTTTTAGTAGGGATAGAGTTTCACTATATTGGCCAGGCTGGTCTTGAACTCCTGACCTCGTGATCCGTGCACCTCAGCCTCCCTAAGTGCTGGGATTACAGGTGTGAGCCACCGTGCCCGGCCTTTTTTTTTTTTTTTTTTCCTTCCAAGAGACAGGGTCTTGCTGTGTCTCCAACTGGAGTGTGTGATGTGATCCTATCTCACTGCAGCCGCAAACTCCAGAGCGCAAGCAAACCACCCAACTCAGCCTCCTGAGTAGCTGGGATTACAGGAATATGCCACCATACCGGGCTAATTTTTACATTTTTTTGTAGAGACCTGGTCTCACTCTGTTGCCCAGAACTACTGGCTTCAAGTAATCCTCCCACCTCAGCCTCCCAGAGCGCTGGGATTACAGGTGTGAGCCACTGCACCTGAACAACTTTTCTTTTTTCCGGGGTGGGGGAGGGTGGTGGGGATTGGGCAGAAATCCCAGGTTGTCTGTCCTCCCTGATTACTGCCTGATTCCTACCTACTTTCTCTAAAATGAAGCCTATCTGATAGCATGCTAGTACTTGCAATCAGCCCATCATTCAGAGGAGAGGCCAGAATTGGCAGAGGAAACCAGGCAGGCTTGTTCTTTCATTGGTAAATGTGAATAAGCATATAAGAGAAACTGCAGCACAGAAGAGGTGTCACAGGTTGGGTTGTGATACTCTGCTGAACTTTGTATCATGCAGCTGTTGAAATACGTATAAAAAATTTGCAATAAAAAGAAGTGCTTTAAGATAAATAAAAAAGCAGCCTATAGCTTTAAAGGGAAGATTGCCAATGTTTTGTGTGACCAGAAAAGCCACAATCATTTGTCTTTGAAGATCCTTTAAATCTGAGACATAGCCATATCTGATAATGTGAGCTTTTTCTTCTTTTAAAAAAATCGTACTGTACCAACATCTATAAAAATGTTTTATCCTGTAGAATGATAGTGAACAATACAAATCTCTGTGTAACATATTAGAGGATGTTATTTGGAGAAAACTAAATAGCTTTTTCGAAATGAAAGAGGGAAAAATCTGTATAAGATTCTATCCAACATTATTGTAACTAAGCTTACAGAAACTAAAACAGTCATTTCTAGAAAATAGGTTGTATTATATAATACAACAATACTTTAACAGCACTTGTCTTTAACTATTGAGACGCTTCATGACTTTTTCTTTATATTTTTAGATGTTTTCAAATTTTCTATAGTGAGAAAATATAAGCTTCGTTTAAACTATTCTAATGACCTTTTGAAACTCCTTGAATATTATAAAGTGAGAGCATAACCCATATCTATGAAAATATTAAAAGCCAATTCTTCCAATTGGAAAATATTAAAAGCCAGTTTAAGCCAATTTAAAATGGGTAAGAAATCCTAAAAATAGCATGTAAAACAGGAACTAGCAACATAACACAGTGAGAACACACTTTTAACATAATGGTAACATTAGTCATACTTTCCTGCTGAGTCTAATATACTAAGGATGAACTGTTGCTTCTTTCTAGTAGACTTCAGTTTAAAATGAAAAACATTTTGCAAAATTATCTGTAGGCTCAGATTTAAGATGCTGAACCAACCAACATACTCAAAATTAGTATCTCTGTCAGTGAATGAGGACGCAGTATGCTACAGGTGATATTTTGGGAAGATTGACCAGGCAACCAACCATAGTTTCTGCTTTTGGCTATTAACTAATAAATTACTTTTCTCACTTTAAGAACCAAAGAAGGGTTCTTTGTAGTGAGGAATTTTATTTAATTTTGAGTCCTACCGTGCCACAAATAAACTTTGCAGATATCTAAATGGATAAAATTTAGAACTCAAAGTATTAAATAATACAAATTTTAAAATAATTATATAAACACTGGCATAATTTAATTTCTTCAAACTGTGGTCAGAGATGAGAAAAGGTGGTCAGAGATTAGAAAATGAGAAATGTATTGCATAATATATTTCTTATCAAACACAGTAGCATTGAATATTTCCAAGGCAATATGAGGGCTGGAAATAATAAACAACCCCAAACAGGAAATCTTCCAATTTAATGGACTTCTGACAGAAATGAGAAGGGCTATTCATCCTGGTGCCTTTGAAAGAGCAGACCTTTGCCTTGAGGTTTTCACTAAATACAGCAATACTCTAGACTAGCCATGCTTCAATGAAAGGAACATTTTAGTACATTGTTATATGAGTGTAAATTGGTAGAATGATTTGGAAAATAATAATATGGATTAAGAGTTTTGACAATGTTTGTAAGTAATACCACTAGCCTAAGTGTAGAAACATACAGAGATACTATAATAGCAAAATATTGGAAAATGCTGTTATACTCCAATATTTTTGTTCTATATTGTTTTAGTTGTACAAATTAGAGATTGTTATTGTTTTATGTGGCTTTTTTTTTTTTTTTTTTTGAGAGAGAGTCTCATTCTGTCACCCAGGCTGCAGTGGGGTGGGCCAATCTCGGCTCACTGCAACCTCTGCTTCCTGGGTTCAAGTGATTCTCCCACCTCAGCCTCCCAAGTAGCTGGGACTGTAGCCATGTGCCACCACACTCAGCTAATTTTTGTGTATTTTGGTAAAGACAGGGTTTCTTTATGTTGGCCAGGCTAGTGTCAAATTTCTGACCTCAAGTAATCTGCCCACCTTGGCCTCCCAAAATGCTGGGATTATAGTTTTAAATTTTAAGTTTACCTACCTATTTATCATTTTATTTATTTACTATTCCTTCTTGGAACTCAGATGTTTCTTCTAGGTCAAGTTCCTTTAGTGTAAATGTGCTAGTAAACCTTTCCCTTTCCTTAGTTTATCTTTTTTTGTTGTTGTTGTTTTCCTTTTTTCTTGCTGGGGAGAGGTGGCAATGACTTTACTTATTGTTAATACCTTTATTTTGCCCTAGTTCGTGAAAGATAGTTTTATTGCATATAGAATTTTACAATGACAGTTATTTTCTCTCAGCAATTGAAGCTATTGTCCCAGTGATTTCTGGCTTCATTTGTTGCTTTGAGAAGTCAGCTCTCAATCTTAACTGTTGTTTAATTATCAGTAATCTTTCTTTTTTCCCCTCTTCTTTCTCTTTTTCAGATTATGAGACTGATGCACTGCCCTACTGCGCTAAGGAGGCAACTTCCTCTTTCTCTTTTTAAGAGCTTTTCTTTCTCTTGAATGTTCTGTAGTTTTACTATGCTCTGGCTTTATTGGCTTTCCAAATTTGAGGATTGCTGTCTTATCAGTTCCGAAAACTTTTAAGAGTAATTTTTCCAAATATTGCCTCTCTCTTCGTTCTTTATGTCTGGGATTCCAATTAGACTTATGTTAGAACTTCTCTTTGAATTCATATTCCTTTACCACTCATATTTGCCTTCTTTTGAGTTTCTGTGCATCATTCTGAGTAATTTCTTCAGGTCTTTCTTCCAATTTATGATTTGTTTTTTCAGCTGTTATCTAATCTATTTTTCAACATCCACAGAGTAACTGTTTTCAAATTTTGGAGTGTGTGGGAATTGCTTAAGCTAGTAAAGGACATAGAAGTGCAGGTTCATTGAAGTAGGACAAAGCTTAGGCCCCCATATTTTTACCAAGTTCCCCAGGAGATTCTGAGAGCCACCAAAATTTGGGAATCACTGCCATAGAGTTTTTAAGTTTCATCTCTATGGTTTTCCTTTCCTTAGGTTTTATTCAATTCTTTTTCAAATGTGCCTGGTCACTTTTGATAGTCCTTTGTTATACTTTTAATTTCTTCCTTTATTCTTGAAATCTATTAAACACGAATAGTTTATGTCCTGTGACTGATGATTACTCTATTTATAGTCTTTGGGAAGTGCAATTCTGTCTTGGTGAATGATTGTTTTTGCTAACTCTTACTAATGGTGGCTTGTTTCCTTGAGTGATAAATAGTTTTTTATTTTGAACTCATGTTCTGGAATTTCATCTGTGAAAGTTATTTAAGGCTTTGTTTAAAGCTTTTTCCTACAGATAGGATTTGTTTTCGCATCTGCCAGGTGTTAGCAGGCACTGTCACCAGAAACACTGTAAACTTAAATTTTGGCTTAAAGTTTTAGTGCCCCATAAGTCTGTGAATTCAGTCCCAAACTTGGGTGAAAACAGGCTTCAGTTAAAAATGTTTATTTTGTCTATTCCAACCAGAACTAAGACCTATATAAAGGCCTGTATTCCCACGGTCTACCTCTGAGGGGTGGGTTTTCTGTTTGTTTGTTTTTGCTTTTTAAATTTTCTTCCACTTAGATTTTACCCATCAAGCAGCCTAGCTTTGGTGGAGGGAAGAGCTGATCTTTGATCCTTCCTCTTGCCATGTTTGGGGCATTTGACTATGTCTGACTCCTGCCTATGTGGCTCATTAAAACCTAGGGCGTAACTGGACTAACATAGATCAGCCTATATGCCCTGGACAAACTTGGCTGCAATGTGTGCTCACACTTGAAGAGTCAGGCTTTTTTGTTTCTGGCCTCCAAGGAATTTTCTCATTTTCCTTCCAGCACAGCTATGTATTAATAAATGTATTTTAAAACTATTTTTAATATTTTACCCAACATTACTAGTTGAGCGGTTTCTATGACTATCTAGTTTGTCGTATTGCTAGAAATGAAACACTCAAATCTTGGTATAAGATTTTAGTAGCCTACTATCTAATATTGTGGCAGCATGATTTTGTGATCAGCAAACCTTTAGAATGTTTTATGCTTCTGTGTCTGGTTTAATAATAGCTGAAAAAGCATCTTCACCTAAAAATGTTTATTTTAGATATTAGCAGTTTATGACATTGTTTACTTTGTATTAACTTTAGCTAGTGAAATTTTTTTCTTTTATTACTTTAAGGAGGTAACTGAGTTCTACGTTCAAAATGAAAATTCAGTGGACAAGTGGGGAAAACCTTTAGTGATTGATAAACTCAAGGTAAGAAAATCTTTAACGCTAGAAAATTCATATGCAAGTGTTTTTTGAGACCCTAGACCTTAGTTTTGTTGTTGCTATTGTTATATATGTAGAGGAAAATTATATCAATAATAACCTTTAAAAAAAGAAAGTTAATAAATAGAATCTATAACATACAAATTAGGCTAGGTAGTGTTCTATATATGGTAGTAATGAAGACAACCTCTTACAACTGTTCAAAGGAAAAAATATGATTAAAACTATTCATTATTAGCCATCACTGAATTGAGACTGAAGTCAAGGCAGGGCATTTGTCCCACATAGAATTAATCCACATTTCATGTTTTTCAAATCTTAACATCAATTCATGTAAGAAATTAAAATGCACAAAGTAGTATATTTGGCATATCATACTCAAATGTGGGAGATTTTGTAATAGTTCTGATTCCAGAAGAAGTTCTCAAGTAGCAAACTTAATTTTTCAGCCAAATCCAAGGAAGCTTGGAGGAAAAGACATTTTATTAATGGTTAAACTGTTGATTTATAATGAATTAATAAGAACTTGGTTTTGCTCACTGGAGAATACAGTAAAATGAATAACTCCATAAGTGTTTTTAAATTTCAAAGATCATAAATACCAATATTTAAAAAAGAAATAAACTACTGTGAGTCCTGGTAAATTATGGTCACTCTGGCATGTTCATCACCTTGACAGGAAATGGCCAAAGCCGAGGGTCTCTGGAACTTGTTTTTGCCGGCTGTCAGCGGTCTTAGCCAGGTGGACTATGCCTTGATTGCTGAAGAAACAGGAAAATGCTTTTTTGCTCCAGATGTCTTTAACTGCCAAGCACCAGGTTACTACATTAATTGAAAACATAATTTTTTCTAATATTTTGATCAGTGTTTAAAATTTCTATATATGATAAGAATGTGTTTTTATACAAAGTTATTGACTTATGAATTTGGCTATAATTTTACTTTTCAGTTACTTTGATTTAAATATAAGAAATGGATTTGAAATTTTCATTGGACTATTCTTTTGTTAAATATCATTACAATTAAGAGTATTGATGAAAAAAATTAGCCACCAAAGGGATTGGTCATGTAAGGATCACGGATCATGGATCCATGGGAATTGGATATCTCTATTACTAGTTGGAATGGATAGAGAGTTTCAAATCTTTTGGTTAGCCCCACTATTCATTCACCAAATGAATAAATCATTCATTTACTGATTACCTACTATGTCCCAAGCAGTGTTCTATGTTCTCGCAATGATATATCAGTGAATAAAATACACAAAGATGCCTTCTTTCAAGGATCTAGTTGACATACCAGGAGACAAAAATAAATAATAATTACAATAAGTAAACTTCAAACTTATCTAATAAGTTTGAAGATGAAAAGTGCTTTGGAAAAAAAACAGCAGAATAGAGGAGCTCTGAAATTTGAAGTACAGGGAATATGGGTTACATTTTTAAATAGAATGGTCAGGATAGGCCTCACTGAGAAAATTATTTGGTAATAACTTATATAAGGTGATTGCTTGAGTTAGTCATGCTGTTATATGAGGAAAGAGTTTTTATAGTAGGTGGAACAGAAAAGGCAAGAGTGTGATTGATGCATTCCAGTAATAACCAGAGAGGCCAGTGTGGCCAGGAAAATAATAGTAGAAGAGATCAGAGAGGCAAGGGCCTCATATTTTGAGCTTTATAGGGCAAATAAGAGGGGCTTATACCTTCATTGAAAGGATGAGCCAATGGGAATTTTGTGCAGATTAGTGATAAGTTTAACTTCAGTTTTGAAAGGATCGCCTTGACTGCTATGTTGAGAATTGACTAAAGGAGGGTAAGAGGGAAGCAGAGTCAGTGGCAATAATCCTGGGGAGAGATAATGGTGGTTTAGACTGGGGTGGTAGTAGTGTGGTGGATGATAAGTAGCAAGATTCTAAATATATTTTAAAGGCAGAGCCATGAGGATATCCTGATTGGCTATGGGGTATTAATGGAAGAGTCAAGGATGCCTCCAAGGATTTTGAGGCGAAAATCAAATTGAAAAGATGAAGGAAGGAGGCCAATTTTTTAAAAAGTAAAATGAAAGAAGTAAACCTGGAACGTAGTCTATAGGAGGTATCTTCAAACCTGGATTTGCAGAACCACCTAAGGAACCTTTGAAAAATCTAGATTCCCAGCCTCCATCCCTAGAGATTCTGATTCAGTATATCTAGGGTAGACCCTGGGAATATTTTTTTTTTTCAAATTACTCTGATTATCCTAATGCTACCAGTCAAGGACTAGCACTTAATTTGTAGTAGGATGATTATGGGACAATATCCAATGGCAGGCCCATCCCTGCACAAGATAGGCCTCAGTATTGCCTTTTGTGTTTATGCATGGCCCTGGTGCTAAAGCTCTACCAAAAACAAGTTAATGCAGGCTGCCAGAAAGAGGTATATAAGACAGTACTGGACTTCTGAGACAAAACGCAGTCTGGATTTTCCACACTGGACTTCGTCTTATTGCTTTGGCATCATTAAAATAGTTTGTAGATTTCTGATAATGGTTGAACTTGTCCATGAAATGATTTTCTCTTTTCCAAACACTGATTTATCAAATTACTGCTGTACTACGTTGTAATCCAATAATAAGCTACTGTAAAATTGAAGTCTATTCACAGAGCTTCTAAAGATTTCCTCTCAACTGTGTAAGGCTATTACATCATTCTACAAAGGTAGCATGATTTTGTGGAAAGGGAACTGAATGGGTAGTCTTTTTGTTTAAAACATTTTTTATTGCTACTCATAGTAAGAAATATATTTTATATTTTACATTGTGACCCAATTTGTAGAATATATAGGTGTGTGTATATGTTCAGAATGAATGGATGGATGGATGGATGGATGGATATTATTGAAACAAAAGTTTCACAAAACAAGAGTTTCTCTTACTATATGCAAGTGCATTTGGATATTTTCCACTGAGTCTAATCTAACACATTCTATTTTGTTCTATTTCATTTTTTAGAGAATGCTAGCTATATTCCATTAAGTTGATTTCATGATGCACTAATGGATCATAATATGAAAAATAATGCTACCAAAGACTTCTCTTGCAGATTCAGCTCTGCCACTATTTTATCATTTGACCCGTGAACTCACTTTTCACTAGATGGTCATGGATTTTTCTCTAGCATTAAAATTTCATGAGTCCATCAGCTGTACTGCCTAAATGAGATAACTAAATTGCTGGAATTTTAAAATTGGACAGAGATTTGCTGTGACTAAGAAATGATGAGCAACTCTCCTAAGCAAACAAGTTGTGTAAAACTATAAATAGAAAACTAGGTGTTTTCTCTTTGTGGTGGAGACACCATGAAGGCCTCAAGCATTGCATTTTGGATCATTTCCAAAGCAGATGAAGAAGGCAGTATAACTGATGTTGAGTAAATACTTCGAGAGGTTTCTTAAGTATAAAAGATGAATTTCTACTCAAGTCACCCAGATCATTTCCCAAATAGTTATAAAACATATGGGAAACATATGTAGTCTTCCAGTTGGCCCTTTTCCCCCCTTCAATAAGTCGTGCAATATTGTATATTGGAATGTTGAAAATAGCAACTTTAATTCTAAAGCTATTACTGGAAAATTTGGGGGCCTTTGGGCTGGTATTTGTTTTATATACTTTAAGTTCTGGGATACATGTACAGAACGTGAAGTTTTGTTACGTAGGTATACATGTGCCATGGTGGTTTGCTGTCATCTTAATGCTATCTCTCCCCTAACCCCTCACCTTGCGACAGGTGCTAATATGTGATGTTCCCCTCCCTGTGTGCGTGTGTTTTCATTGTTCAACTCCCACTTATGAGTGAGAACATGCAGTGTTTGGTTTTCTGTTCCTGTATTAGTTTGCTGAGAATGATGGTTTCCAGCTTCATCCATGTCCCTGCAAAGGACAGGAACTCATCCCTTTTTTATGGCTGCATAGTATTCCATGGTGTGTATGTGCCACATTTTCTTTATCCAGTCTGTCATTGATGGGCATTTGGGTTGGTTCCAAGTCTTTGCTATTGTGAATAGTGCTGCAGTAAACATACATGTGCATGTGTCTTTATAGTAGAATGATTAATAATCCTTTGGGTATATATCCAGTAATGGGATTGGTGGGTCAAATGGTATTTCTGGTTCTAGATCCTTGAGGAATCACCACACTATCTTCCACAATGGTTGAACTAATTTACACTCCCACCAACAGTGTAAAAGCTTTCCTATTTCTCCACATCCTCTCCAGCATCTGTTGTTTCTTGACTTTTTGATGATCGCCATTCTAACTGGCGTGAGATGGTATCTCATTGTGGTTTTGATTTGTGTTTCTCTAATGACCAGTGATGATGAGCTTTTTTTCATATGTTTGCTGGGGGCATAAATGTCTTCTTTCGAGAAGTGTCTGTTCATATCCTTTGCCCACTTTTTGATGGGGTTCTTTGTTTTTTCTTGTAAATTTGTCTAAGTTCTTTGTAAATTCTGGATATTAGCCCTTTGTCAGATGGATGAAGTGCAAAATTTTTCTCCCATTCTGTAGGTTGCCTGTTCACTCTGGTGATAGTTTCTTTTGCTGTGCAGAAGCTCTTTAGTTTAATTAGATCCCATTTGTCTATTTTGGCTTTTGTTGCCATTGCTTTTGGTGTTTTAGTCATGAAGTCTTTGCCCATGCCTATGTCCTGAATGGTATTGCCTAGGTTTTCTTCTAGGGTTTTTGTCGTTTTAGGTCTTACGTTTAAGTCTTTAATCCATCTTGAGTTAATTTTTGTATAAGGTGTAAGGAAGACATCCAGTTTCAGCTTTCTGCATATTGCTAGCCAGTTTTCCCAACACCATTTATTAAATAGGAAATACTTCACACATTGCTTCTTTGTGTCAGGTTTGTCAAAGATCAGATGGCTGTAGATGTGTGGCGTTATTTCTGAGGCCTCTGTTCTGTTCCATTGGTCTATATATCTATTTTGGTACCAGTACCATGCTGTTTTTGTTACTGTAGCCTCGTTGTATAGTTTGAAGTCAGGTAGCATGATGCCTCCAGCTTTGTTCTTTTTGCTTAGGATTGTCTTGACTATATGGGCTCTTTTTTGGTTCCGTATGAAATTTAAAGTACTTTTTTTCTAATTCTGTGAAGAAAGTCAATGGTAGCTTGATGGGGATGGCACTGAATCTATAAATTACTTTGAGCAGTATGGCCATTTTCATGATATTGATTCTTCCTATCCATGAGCATGGAATGTTTTTCCATTTGGTTGTGTCCTCTCTTTTTTCCTTGAGCGGTGGTTTGTAGCTCTCCTTGAAGAGGTCCTTCACATCCCTCATAAGTTGGATTCTTAGGTATTTTATTTTCTTTGTAGCAATTGTGAATGGGAGTTCACTCAAGATTTGGCTCTCTGTCTATTATTGGTGTATAGGAATGCTTGTGATTTTTGCACATTGATTTTGTATCCTGAGACTTTGTTGAAGTTGCTTATCAGCTTAAGGAGATTTTGGGCTGAGATGATGGGGTTTTCTTTTTTCTGTCTTTCTTTTTTTTTTTTTTTTGAGATGGAGTCTCGCTCGTCTCGCTCAAGCTGGAGAGCAGTGGTGCAATCTTGGCTCCCTGCAACCTCCGCCTCCCAGGCTCAAGCAATTCTCCTGCCTCAGCCTCCTGAGTAGCTGGGATCACAGGTGCCTGCCACCATGCCCTACTAATTTTTGTACTTTAAGTAGAGACGTGGTTTCGCCATGCTGACCAGGCTGGTCTCAAGCTCCTGACCTCAGGTAATCCATCTGCCTTGGCCTCCCAAAGTGCTGGGATTACAGGCATGAGCCACTGCACCCAGCCGATGATGGGGTTTTCTAAATATACAATCATGTCATCTGCAAACAGTGACAATTTGACTTCCTCTCTTCCTATCTGAATACCCTTCATTTCTTTCTGTTGCCTGATTGCCCTGGCCAGAACTTCTGATACTATGTTGAATAGGAGTGGTGAGAGAGGGCATCCTTGTCTTATGCTGGTTTTCTTTTTTGTTTGTTTGTTTTGTTTTAGAATATAATTTTTATTTATTTATTTATTTTTATTATTATTATACTTTATTTTTTTATTTATTTATTTTTTTTTTAATTTATGAAGTATTTATTGATCATTCTTGGGTGTTTCTCGGAGAGGGGGATGTGGCAGGGTCATAGGATAATAGTGGAGAGAAGGTCAGGAGATAAACACATGAACAAAGGTCTCTGGTTTTCCTAGGCAGAGGTCCCTGCGGCCTTCTGCAGTGTTTGTGCCCCTGGGTACTTGAGATTAGGGAGTGGTGATGACTCTTAAAGAGCATGCTGCCTTCAAGCATCTGTTTAACAAAGCACATCTTGCACCGCCCTTAATCCATTTAACCCTGAGTTGACACAGCATATGTTTCAGAGAGCATGGGGCTGGGGGAAAGGCCATAGATCAACAGCATCCCAAGGCAGAAGAATTTCTCCTAGTCAGAACAAAATGGAGTCTCCTATGCCCACCCCTTTCTACACAGACACAGCAACAATCTGATCTCTCCTTCCTTTCCCCACACTTCCCCCCCTTCTTTTCAACAAAATCGCCATCGTCCTCATGGCCCGCTCCCGATGGTCGCTGTCTCTTCGGAGCTGTTGGGTACACCTCCCAGACAGGGCAGCCGGGCAGAGGCGCTCCTCACCTCCCAGACAGGGCGGCCGGGCAGAGGCGCTCCTCGCTTCCCAGACGGGGCCGCCCGGGCAGAGGCGCTCCTCTCCTCCCAGACGGGGCGGCCGGGCAGAGGCGCTCCTCACTTCCCCAACGGGGCCGCCCGGGCAGAGGCGCTCCTCGCTTCCCAGACGGGGCCGCCCGGGCAGAGGCGCTCCTCGCTTCCCAGACGGGGCCGCCCGGGCAGAGGCGCTCCTCACTTCCTCCCAGACCGGGTGGCAGCCGGGCAGAGGCGCTCCTCACCTCCCAGACGGGGCGGCCGGGCAGAGGCGCTCCTCACTTCCCCGACGGGGCCGCCCGGGCAGAGGCGCTCCTCGCTTCCCAGACGGGGCCGCCCGGGCAGAGGCGCTCCTCACTTCCTCCCAGACCGGGTGGCAGCCGGGCAGAGGCGCTCCTCACCTCCCAGACGGGGCGGCCCGGCAGAGGCGCTCCTCACTTCCCAGACGGGGCGGCCCAGCAGAGGCCCTCCTCACTTCCTCCCAGACCGGGTGGCAGCCGGGCAGAGGCGCTCCTCACTTCCCAGACGGGGCGGCTGGGCAGAGACGCTCCTCACTTCCTCCCAGACGGGGTGGCGGCCAGGCAGAGGCGCTCCTCACCTCCCAGACAGGGCGGCCGGGCAGAGGCGCTCCTCACTTCCCAGACGGGGCGACCGGGCAGAGGCGCTCCTCACTTCCCAGACTGGGCGGCCGGGCAGAGGCGCTCCTCACGTCTTCCTCCCAGACGGGGTGGCGGCCAGGCAGAGGCGCTCCTCACTTCCCAGAGGGGGCGGCCGGGCAGAGGTGCTCCTCACTTCCTCCCAGACGGGGTGGCAGCCGGGCAGAGGCACTCCTCACCTCCCAGACGGGGCGGCCGGGCAGAGGTGCTCCTCACCTCCCAGACGGAGTGGCCAGGCAGAGGCGCTCCTCACTTCCCATATGGGGTGGCGGCCGGGCAGAGGCGCTCCTCACTTCCCAGATGGGGCAGCCAGGCAGAGGCGCTCCTCACTTCCTCCCAGACGGGGTGGCGGCCAGGCAGAGGCGCTCCTCACCTCCCAGACGGGGCGGCCGGGCAGAGGTGCTCCTCACCTCCCAGACGGGGCGGCCGGGCAGAGGTGCTCCTCATCTCCCAGACGGGGCGGCCGGGCAGAGGTGCTCCTCATCTCCCAGACGGGGCGGCCGGGCAGAGGTGCTCCTCATCTCCCAGAAGGGGCGGCCGGGCAGAGGTGCTCCTCACTTCCTCCCAGACGGGGTGATGGCCGGGCAGAGGCACTCCTCACCTCCCAGACGGGGCGGCCGGGCAGAGGCGCTCCTCACCTCCCAGACGGAGTGGTCAGGCTGAGGCGCTCCTCACTTCCCATATGGGGTGGCGGCCGGGCAGAGGCGCTCCTCACTTCCCAGATGGGGCAGCCGGGCAGAGGCGCTCCTCACTTCCTCCCAGACGGGGTGGCGGCCAGGCAGAGGCGCTCCTCACTTCCCAGACGGGGCGGCCGGGCAGAGGTGCTCCTCACTTCCTCCCAGACGGGGTGGCGGCCGGGCAGAGGCGCTCCTCACCTCCCAGACAGGGCGGCCGGGCAGAGGCGCTCCTCCCTTCCCAGACGGAGTGGCCAGGCAGAGGCGCTCCCCACCTCCCAGAGTGGGCGGCCGGGCAGAGGCGCTCCTCACTTCCCAGAGTGGGCAGCCGGGCAGAGGCGCTCCTCACTTCCCATAGGGAGTGGCAGCCGGGCAGAGGCGCTCCTCACTTCCCAGATGGGGCAGCTGGGCAGAGGTCCTCCTCACTTCCTCCCAGACGGGGTGGCGGCCAGGCAGAGGCGCTCCTCACCTCCCAGACGGGGCGGCCGGGCAGAGGCACTCCTCACCTCCCAGAGTGGGCGGCCGGGCAGAGGCGCTCCTCACTTCCCAGAGTGGGCGGCCGGGCAGAGGCGCTCCTCACTTCCCAGAGTGGGCGGCTGGGCAGAGGCGCTCCTCACTTCCCATAGGGGGTGGCAGCCGGGCAGAGGCGCTCCTCACTTCCCAGATGGGGCAGCTGGGCAGAGGTGCTCCTCACTTCCTCCCAGACGGGGTGGCGGCCAGGCAGAGGCACTCCTCACCTCCCAGACGGGGCAGCCGGGCAGAGGCACTCCTCACCTCCCAGACGGGGCGGCTGGGCAGAGGCGCTCCTCACCTCCCAGAAGGGGCGGCTGGGCAGAGGCGCTCCTCACTTCCCATATGGGGTGGCAGCCGGGCAGAGGCGCTCCTCACTTCCCAGATGGGGTGGCGGCCAGGCAGAGGCGCTCCTCACTTCCCAGATGGGGCAACCGGGCAGAGGCGCTCCTCACTTCCTCCCAGACGGGGTGGCGGCCAGGCAGAGGCGCTCCTCACCTCCCAGACGGGGCGGCCGGGCAGAGGTGCTCCTCATCTCCCAGACGGGGCAGCCGGGCAGAGGCGCTCCTCACTTCCTCCCAGACGGGGTGGCAGCCGGGCAGAGGCGCTCCTCACATCCCAGACGATGGGCGGCCGGGCAGAGGTGCTCCTCACTTCCTAGACGGGGTGGCGGCGGGGCAGAGGCTGTAATCTTAGCACTTTAAGAGGCCAAGGCAGGAGGCTGGTAGGTGGAGGTTGCAGCGAGCCGAGATCACACCACTGCACTCCAGCCTGAGCACCATTGAGCATTGAGTTAGCGAGACTCCGTCTGCAATCCCAGCATCTCGGGAGGCCGAGGCAGGCAGATCACTGGAGGCCAGGAGCTGGAGACCAGCCCGGTCAACACGGCGAAACCCCGTCTCCACCAAAAATACAACAACCATTCAGGCGTGGCGGCGCGCGCCTGCAATCCCAGGCACTCGGCAGGCCGAGGCAGGAGAGTCACAGGAGCCCGAGGCAGGGAGGTTGCAGCGAGCTGAGATCATGGCAGTACAGTCCAGCTTCGATAACAGTGGGAGACCGAAAAAAGAAGGAGAGGCAGACCGAAGAAAGGGGAGAGGGAGAGGGAGAGGGAGAGGGAGAGGGAGAGAGGGAGAGGGAGAGGGAGAGAGGGAGAGGGAGAGGGAGAGGGAGAGAGGGAGAGGGAGAGGGAGAGGGAGAGGGAGAGGGAGAGGGAGAGGGAGAGGGAGAGGGAGAGGGAGAGCTATTATTATACTTTAAGTTTTAGGGTACATGTGCACAACATGCAGGTTTGTTACATATGTATACACATGCCATGTTGGTGTGCTGCACCCATTAACTCGTCATTTAGCATTAGGTATCTCTCCTAATGCTATCCCTCCCCCCTCCCCCCACCCCACAACAAGCCCCGGTGTGTGATGTTCCCCTTCCTGTGTCCATGTGTTGTCATTGTTCAATTCCCACCTATGAGTGAGAACATGTGGTGTTTGGTTTTTTGTCCCTGTGATAGTTTGCTGAGAATGATGGTTTCCAGCTTCATCCATGTCCCTACAAAGGACATGAACTCATCCTTTTTTATGGCTGCATAGTATTCCATGGTGTATATGTGCCACATTTTCTTAATCCAGTCTATCGTTGTTGGACATTTGGGTTGGTTCCAAGTCTTTGCTATTGTGAATAGTGCCACAATAAACATACATGTGCATGTGCCTTTATAGCAGCATGATTTATAATCCTTTGGGTATATACCCAGTAATGGGATGGCTGGGTCAAATGGTATTTCTAGTTCTAGATCCCTGAGGAATCGCCACACTGACTTCCAGAATGGTTGAACTAGTTTACAGTCCCACCAACAGTGTAAAAGTGTTCTTATTTCTCCACATCCTCTCCAGCACCTGTTGTTTCCTGACTTTTTAATGATCGCCATTCTAACTGGTGTGAGATGGTATCTCATTGTGGTTTTGATTTGCATTTCTCTGATGGCCAGTGATGATGAGCATTTTTTCATGTGTCTTTTGGCTGCATAAATGTCTTCTTTTGAGAGGTGTCTGTTCATATCCTTTGCCCACTTTTTGATGGGGTTGTTTGTTTTTTTCTTGTAAATTTGTTGGAGTTCATTGTAGATTCTGGATATTAGCCCTTTGTCAGATGAGTAGATTGCAAAACTTTTCTCCCATTCTGTAGGTTGCCTGTTCACTCTGATGGTAGTTTCTTTTGCTGTGCAGAAGCTGTTTAGTTTAATTAGATCCCATTTGTCAATTTTGGCTTTTGTTGCCATTGCTTTTGGTGTTTTAGACATGAAGTCCTTGCCCATGGCTGTGTCCTGAATGGTATTGCCTAGGTTTTCTTCTAGGGTTTTTATGGTTTTAGGTCTAACATGTAAGTCTTTAATCCATCTTGAATTAATTTTTGTATAAGGTGTAAGGAAGGGATCCAGTTTCAGCTTACTGCATATGGCTAGCCAGTTTTCCCAGCACCATTTATTAAATAGGGAATCCTTTCCCCATTGCTTGTTTTTCTCAGGTTTGTCAAAGATCAGATAGTTGTAGATATGTGGCGTTATTTCTGAGGGATCTGTTCTGTTCCATTAGTCTATATCTCTGTTTTGGTACCAGTACCATGCTGTTTTGGTTACTGTAGCCTTGTAGTATAGTTTGAAGTCAGGTAGTGTGATGCCTCCAGCTTTGTTCTTTTGGCTTAGGATTGACTTGGAGATGCAGGCTCTTTTTTGGTTCCATATGAACTTCAAAGTAGTTTTTTCCAATTCTGTGAAGAAAGTCATTGGTAGCTTCATGGGGATGGCATTGAATCTATAAATTACCTTGGGCAGTATGGCCATTTTCATGATATTGATTCTTCCTACCCATGAGCATGGAATGTTCTTCCATTTGTTTGTATCCTCTTTTATTTCATTAAGCAGTGGTTTCTAGTTCTCCTTGAAGAGGTCCTTCACATCCCTTGTAAGTTGGATTCCTAGGTATTTTATTCTCTTTGAAGGAATTGTGAATGGGAGTTCACTCATGATTTGGCTCTCTGTTTGTCTGTTATTGGTGTATAAGAATACTTGTGATTTTTGCACATTGATTTTGTATCCTGAGACTTTGCTGAAGTTGCTTATCACCTTAAGGAGATTTTGGGCTGAGACAATGGGGTTTTCTAGATATACAATCATGTCATCTGCAAACAGGGACAATTTCACTTCCTCTTTTCCTAATTGAATGCCCTTTATTTCCTTCTCCTGCCTGATTGCCCTGGCCAGAGCATCCAACACTATGTTGAATAGGAGAGGTGAGAGAGGGCATCCCTATCTTGTGCCAGTTTTCAAGGGGAATGCTTCCAGTTTTTGTCCATTCAGTATGATATTGATTGTGGGTTTGTCATAGATAGCTCTTATTATGTTGAGATACGACCCATCAATACCTAATTTATTGAGAGTTTTTAGCATGAGGCGTTGTTGAATTTTGTCTAAGGCCTTTTCTGCATCTCTTGAGATAATCATGTGGTTTTTGTCTTTGGTTCTGTTTATATGCTGGATTACATTTATTGATTTGCATATGTTGAACCAGCCTCACATCCCAGGGATGAAGCCCACTTGATCGTGGTGGATAAGCTTTTTGATGTGCTGCTGGATTTAGTTTGCCAGTATTTTATTGAGGATTTTTGCATCAATGTTCATCAAGGATATTGGTCTAAAATTCTCTTTTTTTGTTGTGTCTCTGCCAGGCTTTGGTATCCGGATGATGCTGGCCTCATAACATGAGTTAGGGAGGATTCCCTCTTTTTCTATTGATTGGAATAGTTTCAGAAGGAATGGTACCAGCTCCTTCTTGTACCTCTGGTAGAATTCAGCTGTGAATCCATCTGGTCCTGGACTGTTTTTGATTGGTAAGCTATTAATTATTGCCTCAATTTCAGAGCCTGTTGTTGGTCTATTCAGAGATTCAACTTCTTCCTGGTTTAGTCTTGGGAGGGTATATGTGTTGAGGAATTTATCCATTTCTTCTAGATTTTCTAGTTTATTTGCATAGAGGTGTTCATGGTATTCTCTGATGGTAGTTTGTATTTCTGTAGGATCGGTGGTGATATCCCCTTTGTCATTTTTTATTGCGTCTATTGATTCTTCTCTGTTTTCTTCTTTATTAGTCTTGCTAGCGGTCTATCAATTTTGTTGATCTTTTCAAAAAACCAGCTCCTGGATTCATTGATTTTTTTGAAGGGTTTTTTGTGTCTCTATTTCCTTCAGTTCTGCTCTGATCTTAGTTATTTCTTGCCTTCTGCTAGCTTTTGAATGTGTTTGCTCTTCTCTAGTTCTTTTAATTGTGATGTTAGGGTGTCAATTTTAGATCTTTCCTGCTTTCTCTTGTGGGCATTTAGTGCTATAAATTTCCCTCTACACACTGCTTTGAGTGTGTCCCAGTTTCAAAGGGAGTGCTTCCAGCTGTGGCCCATTCAGTATGATATTGGCTGTGGGTTTGTCATAAATAGCTCTTATTTTGAGATACGTTCTATCAATACCGAGTTTATTGAGAGTTTTTTGCATGAAGGGGTGTTGAATTTTATCAGAGGCCTTTTCTGCATCTATTGAGATAATCATGTGGTTTTTGTCATTGGTTCTGTTTATGTGATGGATTACATTGATTGATTTGCATATGTTGAACCAGCCTTGCATCCCAGGGATGAAGCCAACTTGATTGTGGTGGATAAGCTTTTTGATGTGCTGCTGGTTTTGGTTTGCCAGTATTTTAGTGAGCATTTTCACTTTGATGTTCATCAGGGATATTGGTCTGAAATTTTCTTTTTTTGTTGTGTCTCTGCCAGGTTTTGGTATCAGGATGATGCTGGCCTCATAAAACAAGTTAGGAAGGAGTCCCTCTTTTTCTATTGTTTGGAATAGTTTCAGAAGGAATGGTATCAGCTCCTCTTTGTACCTCTGGTAGAATTCGACTGTGAAACCATCTGGTCCTGGGCTTTTTTGGGTTGGTGGGCTATTAATTACTGCCTCAATTTCAGACCTTGTTATTGGTCTATTCAGGGATTTGACTTTTTTGGTTTAATCTTGGGAGGGTATATGTGTCCAGGAGTTTATCCATTTCTTCTAGATTTTCTAGTTTATTTGCATAGGGTGTTTATAGTATTCTCTGATGGTAGTTTGTATTTCTGTGGGATCAGTGTTGATATCCCCTTTATCATTTTTTATTATGTCTATTTGATTCTTCTCTTTTCTTTATTAGTCTGGCTAGTGGTGTATTTAGTTAATCTTTTCAAAAAACCAGCTCGTGGATTCATTTATTTTTTGAAGGGTTTTTCTTGTCTCTATCTCCTTCAGTTCTGCTCTGATCTTGGTTATTTCTTGTCTTCTGCTAGCTTTTGAATTTGTTTGGCTTGCTTCTCTAGTTCGTTTAATTGTGATGTTAACATGTCAATTTTACATCTTTCCCGCTTTCTCCTGTGGGCATTTAGTGCTAAAAATTTCCCTCTAAATACTGCTTTAGCTGTGTCCCAGAGATTCTGGTACATTGTGTCTTTGTTCTTATTGGTTTCAAATAACTTATTTATTTCTGCCTTAATTTCATTACTTACCCCGTAGTCATTCAGGAGCAGGTTGTTCAGTTATCATATAGATGTGCAGTTTTGAGTGAGTTTCTTAATCCTGAGTTCTAATTTGATTGCACTGTGGTCTGAGAGACTTTTTGTTATGATTTCAATTCTTTTGCATTTTCTGAGAAGTGTTTTACTTCCAATTATGTGGTCAATTTTAGAATAAGTGCAATGTGGTGCTGAGAAGGATGTATATTCTGTCAGTTTGGGGTGGAGAGTCTGTAGATGACTACTAGGTCCGCTTGGTCCAGAGCTGAGTTCAATCCTGAATATCCTTGTTAATTTTCTGTCTCGTCGACCTGTCTAATATTGACAGTGGGGTGTTAAAGTCTCCCACTATTATTGTGTGGGAGTCTAAGTCTCTTTGTAGTCTCTAAGAACTTGCTTTATGAATCTGGGTGCTCCTGTTTTGGGTGCATATATATTTAGGATAGTTAGCTCTTCTTGTTGCATTGATCCCTTTACCATTATGTAATGTCCTTCTTTGTCTTTTTTTTATCTTTGTTGGTTTAAAGTCTGTTTTATTAGAAACTAGGATTGCAACCCCTGCTTTTTTGTTTTTGTTTTGCTTTCCATTTTCTTGGTAAATCTTCCTCCATCCCTTTATTTTGAGCCTATGTGTGTCTGTGCACGTGAGATGGTCTCCTGAATACAGCACACCAATGGGTCTTGACTCTATCCAATTTGCCAGTGTGTGTCTTTTAATTGGGGCATTTAACCCATTTACATTTAAGGTTAATATTGTTATATGTGAATTTGATCCTGTCATTATGATGCTAGCTGGTTATTTTGCCTGTGAGTTGATGCAGTTTCTTTATAGTGTCGATGGTCTTTACAATTTGGTATGTTTTTGCAGTGGCTAGTACCAGTTTTTGCTTTGCATGTTTAGTGCTTCCTTCAGGAGCTGTTGTAAGACAGGCCTGGTGGTGACAAAATCTCTCCCAGCATTTGCTTGTCTGTAAAGGATTTTATTTTTCCTTCGCTTATGAAGCTTAGTTTAGCTGGATATGAAATTCTGGCTTGAAAATTTCTTTTCTTTAAGAAAGTTGAATATTGGCCCCCACTCTCTTCTGGCTTGTAGGGTTTCTGTGGAAAGATCTATTGTTAGTCTGATGGGCTTCCTATTGTGGGTAACCTGACCTTTCTCTCTGGCTGCCCCTCACATTTTTTCTTTCATTTCAACCTTGGTGAATCTGATGATTATGTGTCTTGGGGCTGCTCTTCTTGAGGAGTATCTTTGTGGTGTTCTCTGTATTTCCCGAATTTGAATGTTGGCCTCTCTTGCTAGGTAGGGGAAGTTCTCCTGGATAATATCCTGCAGAGTGTTTTCCAACTTGGTTCCATTCTCCCCTTCACTTTCAGGTACACCAGTCAAACCTAGGTTTGGTCTTTTCATGTCATCCCATATTTTTTGGAGGCTTTGTTCATTCCTTTTCATTCTTTTTTCTCTAGTCTTGTCTTCATGCTTTATTTCATTAAGTTGATCTTCAGTCTCTGATATCCTTTCTTTCGCTTGATTGATTCAGCTATTGATACTTGTGTATACTTCACGAAGTTCTTGTGCTGTGTTTTTCAGCTCTATCAGGTCATTTATGGTCTTCTCTAAACTGGTTATTCTAGTTAGCAATTCCTCTAACTTTTGTCAACGTTCTTAGGTTCCTTGCATTGGGCTAGAACATGCTCCTTTAGCTCAGAGGAGTTTGTTATTACCCACCTTCTGAAGCCTACTTCTGTCAATTCGTCAAACTCATTCTCCATCCAGTTTTGTTCCCTTACTGGCGAGGGGTTGTGATCCTTTGGAGAAGAAGAGGCATTCTGGTTTTTGGAATTTTCAGCCTTTTTGCATTGGTTTTTCCTCATCTTCGTGGATTTTTCTACCTTTGGTCTTTGATGTTGGTGACCTTCAGATGGAGTTTTTGTGTAGGCGTCCTTTTTGTTGTTCATGCTATTCCTTTCCGTTTGTTAGTTTTCCTTCTGAGTCAGGCCCCTCTGCTGCAGGTCTGCTGGAGTTTGCTGGAGGTCCACTCCCAACCCTGTTTGCCTGGATATCACAAGTGGAGGCTGCAGAACAGCAAAGATTGCCGCCTGTTCCTTCCTCTGGAAGCTTTGTCCCTGAGGGGCACCCACCACACACCAGCCAGAGCTCTCCTGTTTGAGGTGTATGTCGACCCCTGTTGGGAGGTGTCTCCCCGTCAGGAGGCACGGGGGTCAGGGACCCACTTGAGGAGGCAGTCTGTCCCTTAGCAGAGCTCAAGCACTGTGCTGAGAGATCCGCTGCTGTCTTCAGTGCCAGCAGGCAGGAATGTTGAAGTCTGCTGAAGCTGCGCCCACAGCCACCCCTTCCTGCAGGTCCTCTGTCCCAGGGAGATGGTAGTTTCATCTGTAAGCCCCTGACTGGGGCTACTGCCTTTCTTTTAGAGATGCCCTGCCCAGAGAGGAGGAATCTAGAGAGCTGGTCTGATATTTTTTAATGGGAAATAATTTTTATTGTTGGTGTAGTTTATCCAAGTTTTTTTTTCCAACCTGTAAATGATAACTTTGTGAGCTTTTCAGAAGAAACTGATAATTTTTGGAAATTTTGAATTCAATATTTACCTTATTTGTACTATAACAAGTAACAGTTAATTTAAAACAGGCAAAACAAACAATGAGGTTCATGAATTATAACTCAGGACTTATTTTCTCCCTCAGTCAAAAAGAATGTTAAGCTGTGTTAATCTGCAAGGAATTTTGTTAATGTTGATGTAATGTTGGCTCTGTTAGGAGTGCCTGAATAGAGTGCAGACATCTTGAGAGATTTAACTTACACAATTCGATTTTCATAAGCATTTCAGTAACTATCCTTAAAGTCATTGTAAATGTTGATATGAAAATTGTTTTCTCAAAATCTTATGAATAATCAACACTCAGGGGAAAGCTTTTAGACAGTATTTTAAGAAATCTGACAGGAATGGAAAATCAGAGGAAGCCATCTAGAAAATTTTACTCCATGGCAGTCATGAAGAATTCTTTGTTAGCCAAGGGCAATACTACAGTGCATCATATACTATAAACAATACCCTCCAAGGATCAGAGAGGGTCTTTGAAGTTATCTGCTGCCATTTTCTTTCCAGGGCAGGGATTCTGTCTTTAGCATCCTTGAGAATTATCAAGTATTTTCTAGGTAGTATGGGGTACATAAAAGTAAGAGCAATGTTAGAGGTAAATAGAAATAATTGTTATGTGAGTTCAGAGAAGGAGGTATTACTGACTGGGTAATCAGAGATTCTTTGCAGAGGAGGTGGCTCATAAGCAGGAATTTACTTGTGAAGGACGGGGAGAATTTCACTTGAGAAAAAGCCTGGCCCAGGCAAATATGTGGAAATTAGAAAGCATAGGGTGTGTTTGAGGAACAGCAGGTAAAATTAAGGGCTGGAGTCTCAGTAGGACATGCAATGTTAATTGTTCTCCGGGAGCATTGCAATCACTTCCAGCAGGGCATATTTGCAATACAGCAGGCAAGGTTTAGACCAGTAAATTGTTTCCTTCAGTTCTAATTGAGTTAGACGTCATTAGTGCCATTCTTCATTGGGATGAACTGAAGAAGAGTCTGTGATTCAGAACAAGTTGAATAAATATGCACCAAATGCCCTGTACTTGTAAATATTTATGGCATGCTGTCAGTATAAATTATATTTACTATATGTTTCAAAATATTTTTGTTAGCAAACATTTGCTTTAAAAAGATGCATTTCTGTACTCTTTACATAAAGTTGTGGATTTCATATTGATAAATTTTCAAATGCAAAACAAATACTCCTTCTTTATGTATAGACACAGGGAACATGGAGATTCTGCACCTGTATGGAAGTGAGGAGCAGAAGAAACAGTGGCTTGAGCCTCTTCTGCAAGGGAACATTACCTCTTGCTTCTGTATGACAGGTAAATGCCAATCACCATTCTCTCCTTGTGTAGTCAGTCATCCCGGAGTTGTTATGGATGAGCTGAAGGAAATACAGGATGTGGTTCTGTGTTTCAGTCAAATTTGCCATTGGCCGAAAATGTGAGTATGTTTATTTTGAGCCTGTTATTAAATTTTGGCATTTTCAAATGTTCAGAAAAATATGATCCTCTCCTTTGTTAGAATATCAGATGATGTTCTCTAGTAGCCTGCTATAGCATTAGCAGCAGAGTAAACTTAGTTTCACAATTTTTTGATGTCATTACTAAAATTGCTATATATGAATATTTAAGATCTTTTATGTATGAAATATCTTTGTGATAATTTTATATTGATACTTATAAAATATTCAACTCTTCCATAAACCCAGAAAAATAGAAATTTCACCATTACTGGACATATGGCTCCAATTATAATCATGTGGGAAAATAAAGGAACATGTTAATAAAGACAGATTTAATATCATTTGTACATAGGAAGAATTAAGAACTCTTCAATAGAAAAAAATCATTGTTTTGTGATTTAGTTTAGAATTAAACCAAATTTTGCTTGTCCATAATTTTTAAGTGCTTTCAATAATGGCCAGATTTTATTGTTTTGTATAACATAGTATACATTTATACAGTACTCCTCTTTTATCTGAAGGGGATACGTTCTAAGACCCCCAGTGGGTGTCTGAAAACTGGGATAGTCCTGAACCCTATTTAGACTATGTTTTTTCTTATACATATGTACCTATGATACAGTTTAATCTATAAATTAGGCATAGTAAGACAATAATAACTAATAATAAAATAGAACAATTATAACAATACTCAGAATGGTACACTATTTAAAAATTACGAATTGTTTACTTCTGGAATTTTTCACTTAATATTTTTGGAATGCAGTTGGCCTCTCATAACTGAAACCTCAGATAGCAAAACTACAGATGACAGGGGACTACTATAATAGCAGAACTGATCTCCGTTTAAATCAGTAATAGGCATTTATTGAATACCTACAGTAGGATGTATTGTCTACAAAGCACTAGGTGGGGTTTACAAAATAAGTAGAATACACAGCCCTCTTTCTAAAAAAGAAAAAAAAATGAGTCTTAAGTTTTAGAAACAGAACACATGGGATATCTGAAGAACTCATTTAAAGGGGTGTCATATTAGCAAGTGCAGATTGCTATGATTGAAAGCTAGACAGTTCTGAAGTGCCATGCGGTAAAGCAATTGTCTAAGGGTGTCCCATGGAGAACTTTCTGAAGACCTTAAGTGTTGAACAGGCTTTAAAGAATGCAAAGTATATAAATCAGTGAAAGCATTCCTGATGGAATTTGCAAGGCATATTAGAAATTGCTTAAGACAGTAAACTATATGGGGGGGAATCTGTCTTGCCAATCAATATTTAGTACATATCTCCATTGTGAGAAGTAGAAAACAATACTTTTGTCTACATCTGCTGATTGGAGAAAGGACTGGGTTGTATCCCAAGTTATATGTCAGTGAGGAAGCCAAAAATACAATTCAAAATACTGATCCCCAATGTTCAGTATACTTCATTCACTCATTCTTTCAGTGCACATTTATTGAATACTGTGTGTAGGTTATGGGAAAAGCAGGGTGGAATGGGGAGTGAAAGGACATTGAAAAAGATAAAGATGCCTTTGTTTTTAAAGTTTTCATATCCTTATCTAAATCTACTGATGATATCTGCCTGCCTGTAAATTCAGCTTTTGTTTATTTATAGAACCTGATGTAGCTTCAAGTGATGCCACAAATATTGAATGCAGCATCCAACGAGAAGAAGATAGCTATGTAATTAATGGCAAGAAATGGTGGAGCAGTGGTGAGTGTTCAGCCTAATTTTTTCACCTAACACACTGATCCTTTGTGCCAGATGCTATTCTAGAATATTGCTATGATACATAGTGATTAGTTTCATGATCATAATTCTTTAAATTCTGCATGTGTAGTCCAGTTGCGGTGGCTCACACCTGTAATCCCAGCTCTTTGGGAGGCTGAGGCAGGTGGATCACCTGAGGCCAGGAGTTCAAGACCAACCTGGCCAACATGGTGAAGCCCTGTCTCTACTAAAAATACAAAAATTAGCCAGGTGTGGTGGCAGGCACCTGTAATCCCAGCTACTCAGGAGGCTGAGGCAGGAGACTTGCTTGACCCTGGGTGGCAGAAGTTGATGTGCACTGAGATGGCACCACTGCACTTCACCCTGGGCAACAAGAGTGAAACTCTGTCTCAAAAAAATGAAAAAATAATTAATTCTGCGTGTGAAAGCATTTTCAAACTTAGAAATAGTGGTTGAAAGAAAAAGTAATTTTAAAATAACATATGTTGGTTAGGTGATGTTTAAGAGCAGAAAACATGTCATTTTTTGTAGTTTTAGAGATAAAATTCATTAGTGCATACTATTTTTGACCAATGTAATTGCTAGCAAAATTTAATTTTAGTAGGAGCATATTACATGGATTATAATAATTTACAGCAAATATTTTTTAAAAAGATAAGCTGTACATGTTAATAATTTTTGTGGTACATATTTTTATTACTCAAAAATGAAGTGTTTACATGAAAATAGGACATTTTATGCATGGGATAATATATTTTTTAGTCAATCGGCAGTGGTAGACTCATATAAATGCATGAGTTCTTTAGGAAGTCAAGAAATTGGAACCCAAATGAAAATGATAGTCTGAGGATTACACCTAGACTATATATGATAAACCTAACATTTGTCATGATAGCCAGTTATTAGTAAGAAAGCTGACATCATAGAAGCAAATTATGTCTTTAGGAACTTACCAGGAATGTTTTGAAAAGAATCAGAAAAGCTTATTATAGTTTGTTTTTTTTTTTATCGCTTTTTTGGAGGAGGTGGATTTTATAAAATTACTTACAAATTAAAAAAAGAAAAAACAGGAAAAAAGATAGTTGGAGTTCTGCTGCATACTTATTCAAGTACTAAAATTATACAAGGAAATCGTTCTTGTATTAAAACTTAGATAATTAAAAATAATTATAAATGCCTTTTAACATGAACCTCTTTAATAATCTGTTTTAGATGGCCTAACTTATAGCATAGTGGGTTTGTTTTTCTTAACTTCTTTTATTTTGAAATTATTATAAATTCACAGGAAGTTACAAAGATGGTACAGAGTGGTCCTGGGTACCCTTCACCCAGTTTCCCCCAATGGTTCCATCTTACATAATTATACTATAATGTCAAAACCAGGAAATTGAAATTGGTACAATGTGTGTATACAGTTCTGTGTCATTTTATCACTTGTGTAGATTTGTATAACCACCACTGCAACCAAGATAACAAAATTATCACCACAAAGCTCTTCTTCTTTACAGCAGAGTGTTATTCACTTATGCCTGTTACAATTATTTTCCTATATTGTTCATTTTAATTTTCACGTTTTGTACATTTATTATCCTGTTTCCTCTTCTTGGCTTTTATTTCTCCCCCTTCCCCCAACCCATTCTTTATTATAAGTTGCGACCATGGCGTCTGAGATTTGAGTTTCAGAATAATGCAGATGTTTTATTTGAGGGGAAAGCATCATTCATATGTATCCAAGCAAAAGGCAGAGCTGTTTTACCTTTAAATGCTAAAAGTACTGGTTGGCTCTGTAGGACCCTCAGAATCAAAAGGAAACTCCTCCACACTTTGTCTCTGTCTTCTCCAGGACCCATATTTCTTGGCCACTTTCATAATGTAGTTTTTGAAAGATGCTCCCATAAAAACATAAAGGATTGGGTTGAGGCAGCTGTGAAAGAGTGCAATGCTTTCTGTGATTTGGATGGCAATGTCCATGCGTTTGCTCATGTTGCAGTTGGTGATCAGGGAGTAGATGATGTCTATGGCTCGGCAGAACTTGACAATGTTATAAGGCAGCTGAGTGACAATGAAAACTATAACGACTGTGAACAGAACTTTTAGGGGCCGAGATATTTTAATGTTTGGCATCTTCATGAGTGTCCTTGCCGTGATAAAGTAGCACACCCCCATAATAAGAAAGGGTACTACAAATCCGATGCAGATCTCTAGCATTTGAATCGATGCTTTCATTGATGTTCCTAGGTAGCGGGGAAAAATGGGAATGCACCTAGCATTGTCATTTACTGTATAAAAAACCAGCTGGGGTATGCTCAGCAAGATGGCAGCCATCCAGACACAGAAACAGATGATCCAGCATGGTTTTCCCACTCCTGATTGGCTGGGGACTTTAGTTACTGCCACATATCTGTCTATGCTGATACAAGCCAAAAACTGCATTCCAGAGACAAAGTTTAGTGTGTACAAGGCTGAAGTTATTTTGCACATTATTTTCCCTAAAACCCACCCATGAACTGCATTAACAGCCCAAAAAGGCAGAGTGAATAGAAGAAGTAAATCTGCTACAGCCAAATTCAGGATGTACACATCTGTTTTGGTTCTCTGTTTCTTGTAATAGGCATAAATTGCCACTACCATGGAATTGCCTGCAAGTCCAATGACGAAAGCTATTGTGAGGAATACAGGGAGGAAAACTTTTGCAAATTCTCTGACATCTTCTTTGATACAGATCAATTCATATTGACTGTAGTCATAAGTGCTATTCATTTCATTTTCCTCATAATAATAATCTGTTGACTGGTTCTGTTCCAAAGCCATGGCTCCAATCTAGATGGCAAAGAGAATACAGGATAGATATTTGTCTAAATATGCTTAAAAGGAAACAGTTTTTATCAAGCTGTTTTGTTCTTTCCCTAGAGTATAGCCTGTTGCTGTAACATATGTGAGCCTGAATCTAGCACTCTTTGAAACGCTTTAATGGGAGCCGCATTGGAATATGACCCCAAGATTAGTTACTCAAACTTTGCTTGTACAATTCTGTGTGAAAGAGCTGGGATTTGAACAGGACAATAAACATAATGCCCTGGAGAATTTTCTTAATCATTAAATCCTAAATAAAAGTGAACACTTTTATGTAAAAATGATTTTTAAAATATGAAAATTTAATTAGATTTTAACTAAAGAGAATAGTGTTATAATCTTTACATACATAATTTTGTGAATCGTAAAAGTATATCTACAACAAATTGAATAAAAATGAAAATAGTAAATTACTTGGTTTATTTAAATTAAATTTATTTTTTATTTTGATGTTATTTATAAATTTAATTTAAATAAGTTAAATAAATTCTGTCAGCATTTGCACTAAATTTCACTAGTTGCCTTTTATAAAACAAGATCTCCTTTAGCCAACTTCCCTCCAAAACTGGTCACTACTTGCTTATTGTGTACTGTTTTTTAGTAGCACCACTATCCTCTAATCATCTAAGCTGTAAGCCTGCTTCATTCTTGTCTTCTCTCTTACTTTCATCCCTGATTCCCAATCAGTTCCCAAGTTCTGATTCTGCCTTCCAAATAGGTCTTGAATCTGTCTTCTCCTCTTAATCTGCACTCTTCCACACATTTGCACAATTCAGCTATTATGTTTCTCACCTAGCCTACTGCAATATCTTTTTTAATATTTAATATTTAATTTTTTTTTGAGATGGAGTCTCATTCTGTTGCCCAGGCTGGAATGCAGTGGCGCAATCTCGGCTCACTGCAACCTCCGCCTCCTGGGTTCATGCGATTCTCCTGCCTCAGCCTCCCAAGTAGCTGGGATTACAGGCACACACCACCGTGCCTGGCTAATTTTTTCTATTGTTAGTAGAGATGGGGTTTCACTATGTTGGCCAGACTGGTCTCGCACTCCTGACCTCATGATCCACCTGCCTCGGCCTCCCAAAGTGCTGGGATTACAGGCGTGAGCCACCGAGCACAGCCTATTTTTAAATTTTAATCCATTTATTTATTTATTTATTGACCAGGTTATGAGACTGTTTAACTTTTGTATTTTTGATAGAGACGGGGTTTTACCAGGTTGCCAAGGCTGGTCTCAAACTCCTGGGCTCAAGCAATCTACCTGCCTTGGCCTCGCAGAGTTGGGGTAACAGGCATGAGCCACTGCACATGGCCAAGCAGTATCTTTCGAACTGATATCCTGTTGTTACTCCTCCTCAATACCTCCTTGTCAAAAACGTTTTTCTTATTTCCACTGGAGTATTTGATCTCTAAATTGCCAATCTGCCTCTCCTCTGTTTTGTTCCTCATCTGGAAGACACATCTCTTCACCTGAAAGCCAGAATCCAAGCTCCTTAGCAAAATACCCAAGGCTCTCTTCATAATGCGGTACCATCCATGGCTCCTGCCACCTCTCCCTACTCTGTGTCCACACTAGAGACAGTGATAGGACTAATTTCTCAGCAGTGGGCTGGCAACCACCGTGCAGCAGCATCTGTCTACATCATTGCTCATTCTGTTCCTTTATCTACCATACAATTTCTTGCCCTTCCCTGGAAGGGCCAATTCCCACTCAATAAACGCAGATGCCACCTCCCCAGAAGACTTTCCTGATGTATTAGCAATCTCTACATACCCCTCAGAGAACTGATCCATTCTGTGGAAAGGATGCGTTTCCCATACTACCTTGTTCCTCTAGGTTTTAAGTTCCTCAAAGCATGACCTATTTGATTTGTGTTTGTAAATAAAATCTTGTTAATGTGCCTGGCACAAAGTAGCTTCTCAGTAAATATTTGTCAAATTAAAGGTTTTGCCAACAGGTATAAAGCTGTTACTCTAGAATGGATAGATAGTATCCCAGCAATCTTCTATGTCAACATTGTTATTGCACTATGTTGGCTACTAGCACCCCGTAGTATTAAGATAAGCTTGCACAGAATTCATAAGTTTTGGAATGTATAAAATAATGACTTTCAGTGTTTTTATTATAGTGCTGAATTTTGTTTTCTTTTTTCTTTAGCCTTTCTATTTTCCTTGGGTTGTTTTTGTCCTCTGAAGTATCTCAAATATTCTTATAGAATCAGTAATGAAAATATTATTTTTAAAACAGTGTGCCAAATTATAGTACATTTTCAAAAGAAATGTTCTTGTTTGCTAACTTTTTTTGAATGAATATAGCAAAGAAAAGAAGGCTCTGAAGAAAGATACCACATAGAAGAATTGTTTTCATTATGTAAAAACCGGGTGCCAACTTTTTAAAATTACTCTTTTTATCATTAAAGTTACTTAAAAAGTTCCAGTCTGGAAGACTACTCTGGTCTTCATGTTCTTATGCATTAATTATTAACACAATATGAACCTTGTTCTTCCTTTCTCTTTCATCAGAAAATCTTGAACCTGATGATAAGGAATAATATGGCCAAATATTATAATATATTAAGGAAGGGAATTTTTAAGTAAGAATTAATCTTACTAAAAATGTGAATAAAAAAGAGTAGAAATGGAATTATTTGCAGAAATGATCCTTCTGGCAGATATATAGACATGCTTTTAAGTGTCTTTATAATTACTATGAGAACAAAAAAAAAATCAGTACTTGTAAAAGAAAGTGAAAAAAAGTGCTATAATAAAACCTATTTTCTCTTTAACAAAATTTTACCGACAACTAATGGTATTTAAAATCATATTTTCTTCTTGCTATATTAAGATTTTCATTTAAGGTTAAAGTGTACAGCTATTTTCAAGTAACCCTTTTTTTTTTTTTTTTTTTTAAAGAAGTAAGCATTTAAACTTTTATGCATCAGGATTCCCTCTATATAAGTAAATATACAAGATCTTTGGGCTTAAAAAAAAATATTCAAGTCAGAATAAGAAAAGAAATAAAGTACCAACCTGTTGCAATCGGCAGAGAGGAGCAGTCTTGAGTACAGAGTATAAAATCAAATGACCTAACTCCAGCTACTTTTGTTTTCACTTTACACCCCGCCTTTATCTTGTATCCAAGAAGGCTTTCCTGAAATTTAACCTTGTGAGCACTTGATCTTTTATTTCCTGTAAAACCATCTGTGAAGTTAAATTCAACTTCTTAAGTGGTTTAGGTTACAAATTTGAGAAAATGCATCTTTTTTCAAAAACTATAGACCTTTCAAAGTTTCCACTTAGTCAAAGGGGACAAGAAAGTGCCTGCAGCTGAGCTACTGACTGCTGAACCAGAAGGAGAATCCACCTGAGGGCATCTAGGCAGCACTTGTAGGTAGCATCTAGAGAAATACTCTCTAAAGTTATTTTGCCTAAGAAAGAAAGCAAATATGATTTTAACCAAGAAAAATATCTTTTTGAAGACTAAATTATCAAAGATTAAATTATAAGTAATCATTAGGTATTTGCAATAGAATTTAACATTTTTATGCCACATCATTTAATATTTATTTAAACTACTAGACTCTTCCTGGCTTCACTGTACTTTCTCTATCCTTGTCCCAGAGTATTTTCCCATGGCTTTAAACTCTCTTGCTTTCTTGTTACCTTTTTTCCCAAAGCTAGAATACGAACCTTCAAAATCCTTCAGTCTGGGAGGCTGTTTATTTTTTCCACATTTCCACACAAATAAGTTAGAGAAAGAAGAGAAATTTATGTCGATTTGGCCCTCATGGTCTATTTGAACTTGGCTTTCCTCAAATTTGCATGGCAGTTATCTATTTTTTCATGCAAGGCCAGGCTCAGTCTCCACCTGCAGAAATTATTTCAGACCCATGCCATTTTTTCTTTTTTTCTCTTTTTTAAAAAAAAAAAAACTTTTAAGTTGAGGGGTACACATGCAGGTTTGTTACACAGGTAAACATGTATCATGGGGGTTTGTTGTGCAGATTATTTTGTCACCCAGGTATTGAGCCTAGTACCCATTAGTTATTTTTCCTGATCCTCTTTCTCTACCACCCTCTACCCTTTGATAGGCCCCAGTGTGTTCCCCTCCATGTGTCCGTGTGTTCTCATCTTAGCTCCCACTTATGATAACATGCAGTATTTGGCTTTCTGTCCCTGTGTTAGTTTGCTAAGGATAATGGCCTCTAGCTCCATCCATGTGCCTGCAAAGAACATGATCTCATTCTTTTTTATGGCTACATAGTATTCCATGCTGTATATGTACCACATTTTCTTTGTCCAGTCTATGATTGATGGGCATTTAGGTTGATTCCATGTCTTTGCTATTGTGCATAGTGCTGCAATTAACATATGCATGCATGTGTCTTTATAATAGAATAATTTATATTCCTTTGGGTATATACCCAGTAATGGAATTGTTGGCTCGAATGATATTTCTGTCTTTAGGTCTTTGAGGAATTGCCACACTGTTTTCTACAATGATTGAACTAATTTACACTCCCACCAACAGTTTGTAAGTGCTCCTTTTTCTTCACAACCTCACCAGCATCTGTAATTTTTTGAGTTTTTAATAATAGCCATTTTGACTGGTGTGAGATGGTATCTCATTGTGATTTTGATTTGCATTTCTCTAATGATCAGTGATGTTTAGCTTTTTTTCATATGATTGTTGGCAGTATGTATGTCTTCTTTTGAGAACTGTCTGTTCACATCCTTTGCCCACTTTTTAATAGGGTTGTTTTTAATTGTAAATTTAAATTTCTTATAGGTGCTGGATATTAGACCTTTGTCAGATGCATAGTTTGCAAAGATTTTCTCCCATTCTGTAGGTTGTCTGTTTCTTGATAGTTTCTTTTGCTGTGCAGAAGCTCTTCAGTTTAATTAGGTCCCATTTGTCAATTTTTGCTTCTATTGCAATTGCTTCATCATGAATTCTCATAGTAGCCTACAAGATCCCACAAGGTCTGCCTCCATCCCTCATTGTCTTTCTGACCTCATTTTACACTACTCACCCCTTTGCCTACTTGTTCTGCCACACCCAGCTTCTTGCTGTTTGAGAGCATACCAGTCACAATCCTATCAGGGCTTTTGTGCTGGCTCTTCTGTCTGCCTGGAATGTGCTCTGTCTTAATAATTGCAAAGCTCACTTCCTCTTCTCTTTCAAGTCTTTGCCCAATCACCACCAGCTCACTGAGGCAATTCTTCACTACTCTACTTAAAATAACCCTCACCCATCTGGACTCCCAGTCCACCAGACCCATAGCACTTATCACGTTCTAATGCACCATATCATTTATGCTGTGATTGCTGTAAATTGTCTTTCACCCTGTATTAGAACATAAGCTTCATCAGAACAGGGACTTTTGTTTGCTTTGTTCATTGATATATCCCGAGTACCAAGAATAATGCCTGGCACATAATGACTACTCAAAAATATTTTGAATTAATAAAAACATTCTACTGTCCACTTTGATTATTATCTAACTGGTCTGCAACTGCAGCCTCCATAATTATCAGGTAATAATCTCTTTGATCTTTCTATATGGTACACAATACTGACTAGTAGGCATTTGCAAGTACTATTACTCCTGTCTAGAGCACTCTTCCCACCCTATTTTAGTTCCCTAACTCCTATTTACAATTCAGATTTAGGTCTGACCTTAACATTAATCCAGGAAGCCTTCCATAACTCTTTCAGATTAGATCAGATATACCTACTCTTCTATAGTCTTTTCACTGTGTTGTTGGTACTTATTTAAATTTTCTATCTTCCATAGCTATCTTATACCCTGCTGTATCCTCAGCATTTGGCTTGGTACCTTACTCATGGTACCAGCTTAATGAATAATAATTAAATTCATGAATCAATCAACTGATATTTAAGTAACTTATCCTCCACAGACATAAAGTTTAGCAATGGAGCTGGAATTCTAAATTCAGATCTTTAGTCTATTTTATCATCTTATCTCTTATATCTCTTTGTTATTTTATGATGCCATCTATTATAGAATCTTGATACTCTTTTATAGATTCAAAAGCATCTGTCCCTTTCCTTTATTTACCCCACCCCCAACAACCATAAGCTTTTTTGTAAATGGGATTTCTTTATTGCAAATTGGTTGTAATGCTATAGTCTTTACATCTTTTGAATTTACACATTGTTTTTGCTAATTCAGACACATACAAAGCCCTTGAGGCATAGGGGATCTCGGGATTGAGCAGCTTCCTCTGGTAGCGTGTGTATGAATGCTGTGTATAAATCATAGTGTATGAATCATGGTGAAACTAGCTGGCTGGCTGGCCTTTTCCTGTATTTTCCCTTTTCCTCCTGATAGAGCTAGGAGAGACAGTGGTAATAGGGAGATTTGACAAAATACGTGAAATAATCATGTAGCTTGTAGGGTAGGCAGAAGCATCACTCACCTTAGGCAACTTTTCAAAGTACTTACTTGATGCTTCTTTAGCTCTCTTCTACTTCTCATATTCCTAAGAACTGACTATGATTCCATTTTGCTGCTTACCATAAATTGGCTCCTACTCTTAACCTCCCTAACATAGCAATGTCCCTTGTTCTTGAAGAATCTCTCTCCCCGCACCCTCTTCTCATCCCCCCCTCTTATACTGTCATTTTGCTATGTTGCCCAGGCTGGCCTCCAACTCCTAGACTCAAACAATCCGCCCATCCCGGCCAACAAAAGTGCTGGGATGAATCTGTAATTTTGATGAATATTGCCAAATTGTATTCCATAGGGATGGTATTACTTTGTTCTCTACCAATAATGTATAGAAGTGCCTGTTTTTCTAAAATATTGCCAATAGAATGTGTTGTTTTACTACCACTTTGCTTTCTAAATGACTTGTAACAAATTCAGCACCCCTTACCTGCCCTTGCCAGGCATGTGTGGAATACTGGATAATAAATTGCTTTTGAATGTTTTCATTATTGCTGTACTCCATGTTTATTTGATTAGTAGTAAAGTTAAGCATTTCTAAAGATCTTTTTTATTATTCTTATTTCCTCTTTTTGCAATTGTGTTCTTTGCCCATCTGTATACTGATTTTTAGGTGTTCTTTATAATTTAGGGAGCTAAGTATTGCATACATTTTGTCATAAATGTTGAAATATTCCCCCCTAATTTTTTTTTGCTTTTTAATTTTCTAATGTACAGCAGTTTTATATAGACAAACCAATTGATCTTTGTCTTTTGATTTTGATTTCACTTATCATTTTTAAGTTTTAAAATCCTTTCTCACCCAGAGATTTGGTAAATATTATATTATTTTTCTTCTAGTTTTTTATGTCTTGATTTTTTTAATTTTCAACTCTGATCTATTTGGGATTTATTTTGATCTAACCATTTTCTATAGTAACAACAGTAATAGCAGCAGCTTGTAACATTATTACTTAATTCTTATTATTTAGATGTAAACCTAGAGATGGATTCAGTGAATTTTGAAGATTTCCCTGTTAAAAATAACACACACTCTTAAGAGAACACATGGGATTTTTTTTTTTTTTCTTCAACTGTGGGATTGTACAGTGAACATCTTTTTTCATATAAGGGAAATTTTATTGTAAAATAGTACTTACTCCAATTTGAATTGTTAGTATTAAAGCTAAAACCAAATGAAGTTCAAGTGTTCTACCTCAGAAATTCAATGTTGGTAGAAGAAACGGCCTTGAGAATTTGTGGACGGCTATCTGTGCTTCATGGTATATAATTGTTTACATCACTTTCTTAATTGTTACAAACCACACTATACTCAAAGGTCATGTTTTTTTATCCAGCTATCATCTCTCCTTTTGTTAGAAAATGATTTTGTGGGTAAAAGCCTAAGAAATTAAAAATCATCAACTAACATCAGGGAGATGTAATTTTCAGCCTGACTTAATCCTGGCACTTGAACAGCCTTGAAATACCACAGTGTCTGGATTAAAAACAAAATTACTTTATCTAGGCCATCTGTTTTCATTCATGAAGGCCTGTGACACAGCATATATGTTTAAATGTTCTCTGGTCTATTCAGATTTCCTCTAATATATTTTATTTATGACATTGGGTATCTTGTTCATTAACTAAAATGACACAAACAAGCAAAACTCTCTATGAAAGAAGGTTGTTTCAACTGCTGCACTTGCCAAATTCTGCTTGTAACTAAGGGGAGATGATATCTTTGGGAAGGGTTTTGCTCATTTTTCTGAAACATCATTGTTAAATACAAATATTTCAAATTCTACAAACTATGTATTCACCCTTACTTCCTCTACTTAATGATCACAACAGACATCCAACTTAAAAATTGTATTTTTTAGAATATTAATTGTTCTCCATATAAGATTGAGGAAGACAGAATCAAAGAATTATTTGCCTTGCTTCTTGAGTTTCTTCAAAATTTACCTGGTATCTGAAATCTATTGGGCATTTATATAAGGCTGTGGCAACATTTTTGTTTGTTTGCTTTGTTTTGAGACAAAGTCTCACTCTATTGCCCAGGCTAGAATGCAGGGGCATGATCACAGCTCACTGCAACCTTGACTTCCCAGGGCTCAAGCAGTCCTGCCATCTCAACATCCCGAGTAGCTGGGACTACAGGTGTGCTGCACCATGCTTGGCTAATTTTTAAATTTTTTCGTATAGACAAGGTGTCGCTAGGTTGCCCAGGCTGGTTTCAAACTCTTGGGCTCAAGCGATCCTGCCACTTCAGCCTCCCAAAATTCTGGGATTACAGATATGAGTCATCATGCCCAGCCAACATTTTTAAATGATAAAAAGAATGAGGTAAGAAGTAATATTGGGAAATATTAGATAAAAAATTATATATTCTGAATATTCGAAAAAGAGGGCTTTAGGCCAGGGTTCAAAGGAATTAGAAGATTTTACTTCAGCTCACTGATGCTGGATAGCTAGCATCAGTGAAACCTTGAAAGATTTACCCAGATGTTCTTGATTGCCAGAATGGAAAGTAGAGAAAGAAAAATATCTCTAAAAATGGGCACATAGACCAATGGAACAGAATAGAGAGCCCAGAAATAAGGCTGCTCACCTATGACCATCTGATCTTTGACAAGGCTGACAAAAACAAGCAGTGGGGAAAAGACTCCCTATTCTATAGACAGTGCTGGGATAACTGGCTAGCCATATGCAGAAGATTGAAGCTGGACCCCTACCTTACACCATATACAAAAGTTAATTCAAAATGAATTAGAGACTTAAATGTAAAACCCAAAACTATAAAAACCCTGGAAGACGACCTAGGCAATACTGTCCTAGACATAGGGATGGGCAAAGGGTACATGACAAAGACACCAAAGGCAATCACAGCAAAAGCAAAAATTGACAAGTGAAATCTAATTAAACTTAACAGCTTCTGCACAGCAAAAGAAACTATCAGCAGAGTGAGCAGACAACCTACAGAATGGAAGAAAATATTTGCAAACTATATCTGACAAAGGTCCAGTATCCAGCATCTATAAGGAACTTGAACAAATTTACAAGAGAAAAACAATCTCATTAAAAAGTAGGCGAATGACATGAACAGAAACTTTTCAAAGGAAGGTATATATGCAGCCAACAAAATATGAAAGAAAGCTCAATATCGCTGATCATTAGAGAAATGCAAATCAAAATCACAATGAGATACCATTTCACGCTAGTCAGGATGGCTATTATTAAAAAGTCAAAAAATAACAGATACTGGTGAAGTAGAAAAAAAGGAACACTTAATACACTGTTGGTGGGAGTGTGAATTAGTTCAACCATTGTGGAAAGCAGTATGGAGATTCCCCAGAGAACTAAATACAGAACTACTGGCCGGGCACGGTGGATCATGCCTGTAATCCCAGCACTTTGGGAGGCTAAGGTGGGAGGATCACTTGAGGCCAGGAGTTTGAGACCAGCCTGGCCAACATGGCAAAACCCCAGAATACAAAAATTAGCCAAGCATGGTGGCCATGCCTATAATCCCAGCTATTCAGGAGGCCAAGGCATGAGAATCACTTGAACCTGGGAGTAGGGAGATTGCAGTGAGCTGAGATCACGCCACTCTGCTCCAGCCTTGGCAACAGAGTGAGACTGTCTCAAAAAAATCCAAAAACAAAAACAAAAAACCCAGAACTACCATTCAACCCAGCAATCCCATTACTGGGTGTATACCCAAAGGAACAGAAATTATTCTACCATAAAGACATATGCATGTGAATGTTCATTGCAGCACTACTCACAATGGAATCAACCTGAATGCCCATCAATAACAGATTGGATAAAGAATATATGGTACATATACACCATGGAATACTATGCAGTCATTAAAAAGAATGAGATCATGTCTTTTGTGGAAACATGGATGGAGCTGGAGGCTATTATCCTTAGCAAACTAACACAAGAACAAATACCGCATGTTCTCACTTATAAGTGGGAACTAAATGATGAGAACTTAGGAACACAAAGAAGGAAACAACAGACACAGAGGTCTGCTTGAGGGTGGAGGGTGAGAGGAGGGAAAGGAGCAGAAAAGATAACAGTTGGGTACTGGGCTGCATACCTGGGTGGTGAAATAATCTGTGCAACAAACCCTAGTGACACAAGTTCAGCTATGTAACAAACCTTCACATTTACCCCCAAACCTAAAATAAAAGTTTGTTGTTTTTTTTTTAAAGAAAATATTTCTAATGAAAATGAACCTCAAATCATGTTGTTATGTCCTAATCTGATTTTCAGAAGTACGCCCACCATGGAGTATGCCCACACAATGCATTATGTGGGGCAAGTAGCTTCGATCCTTCAGCATGTAGGCGTCTAGAGAGGCACCGGCCAAGGTTTCCTACAACTAAAACCTCAAAGATAGTCCCAAGTAGAAAAATATCCAGTTGAAAAATTAGAAGTGAACACTCTGTAAATGATTCTTCCTGTATAATTTCTAACTAAGAATCAAAGCATGATTGCATATTATTGCATAGCCAGGGATAAAAGATTCCCCCAACTGAGCATTTCCAGATAAGTCATTCAGGTAAGATCCACAATGAAAGGTAAGTATTGTCATCTGCCATTAAATCATCCTAATGTTCTTTGGGTTGGTCCTCAGATTAGTAGAATTTTGTCATAGTCCATTCAGGCCACTATTACACAACACCGTTAATTAGGTAACTTCTAAACAACAAAAATGTATTTCTCATGGTTCTAGAGGCTGAAAAGTCCAAGAACAAGGCACCAGTAGAGTTGGTGCCTAGTGAGGGCCTGCATTCTGGTTCATAGATGGCACCTTCTTGTTCTGTCCTCATATAGTGAAAAAGGTGACCAAGCTCCCTCAGGCCTCTTTGATAAATACACTAATTGCATTTTAATCACTTAATCACCTCCTTTGGGACCTAATCACATGCCAAAGGCTTCATCTCCACATAAAATCAGCTTGGGGATTAGGATTCCAAAACATGACTTCTAGGGAGGGACACATACATTCAGACCATAGCAGTTTCTTTACCTGTTAGCATCTATAAAATCAAAAGGACATATTCCTATAAATATAAACGATGATAAACAATTTGAAAATTTAGACGTTTGGATAAATTAGGAAATCCAAATAGAGTTACTGTGAAGAATATGACATTTAAGATTTTTAAAACTTAACCTTGAAATATGTGAATGGGGGATCTTTTCTCATTAGTACAAATAAGGATGGTCCTTTCTGAACTGATTAAAACATAGATTCCATTAAATTTGAAGGCATCTAAATTATAAGCAACAGTTTTAAAGCCATTGCATTTCAATCTTAACTATATTAACTATATTTTACTTTACATATGTTATTTATAGTATGGATAATGGAGGAGATCAGAATTTTAAGCTCTTGGTTTTATTCGTTTTGAAATTTTAGAGCTAAGATTTCTAATTCTGCTTATGTGATCATTTTGAAGTAAGTATTGCATTTCTCAAACTTCAGCTGATAAAACTCATGTATTTGTCATGAATAAAAATGTATATTTGTATTCAAATATTGATGAATGTATAAGAAATTATAACACTGGGTAAGTGAAGACCTGATTTTTGGCAAAGTTTAAAGGTAAGAACTCTGGGGGAGTTCTACTGCTAGTCTGGTGGAGTAAGTGCTTAAGATTAACCTTCCCACAGATAACAGCTAAAAAGCTACAAAATACATACATGCATACATACATACATACATACATACATACATACCTGCCTGCCTGAAATTCTCAGAGAAGTGAACAAAGGCAAGCTGATTTTGTAGGAGAGTCAAAATTTGGAAAGTGAGATGGGCACAGGGTGTTTTTCATTTTTAGACTTTAGCCTGAGGACACAGTGTGGAACAGGAAAGCTAAAGCTTCTTTAGAAAACTCAGATCTCTGTGTCCTGAGGAACCAGAGGAGAGTGTCTAGGGCAGCCATCACTGCTGGGAAATGAGGTGGGTATTCCTGGAAAGGAAAAAGCCAGAAAAGGGGAGCCCCAGCTTTCATGTGGAAACTTTGCTTGGGTCTCTGGCTAACTCCTGAATGAAAGTAATGTGCAGGGCAAACTCAAAGCACCTTGCAGCTAAATAATAAGAACTATGCTGAAATTTGATTTCCCATCCACCTGAATTGTGATAGACTCTGCAGTTTTACTCTACCTAAGTTAATTGCCTGACAAAACAAAACCATCAACATTCTGTGGACTAATACAACAGAATCGAGAGTTTCAAAACAAAAAAAATCACAATGTCCAGAATACAATCTAAAATTGCTCAACCAATGAAGAATAAGGAAAACATGACCCATTTTCAAGGGGAAAGGCCAACACCCAAATGATTCAAATGTTGGAATCATCAGACAAGGACTTAAGGCAGCTATTATAAATGTGCTCATTGAGGTCAAGAAAAATAAAACGATAAGAAATATCAGAAGAGAAATAGAAAACATAAAAAATAACCAAGTAGAAATATCAGAACTTAAAGGTAAAATATCTGAAAAGAAATTCACTGACTGGGCTTAATAACATAATGGAGATAACAGAGGAAAGAATTAACGAACTTGAAGATAGACAATAGAAATTACCCAATATGAAGAAAAGATGTAAAGAAATGAGCAATCCTAGGGACCATTTAGTTCTAAAATATGTGTGATTAGAGTTCCAGAAGAGGCAAGAGGGGAGAGATTTGCATTTGAAAAAAGAATAAACTCTAAAAATTCTAAAACTGCTAATTATTTTTGATTGATATAAAATAAATGTGTTTAACCTGAATTAAGGGTCTTTGTTGTCTAATGTCAGTGCACATACCAGAGTTTTGATTTTTGTTTTTTTTTTTGAGATGGAGTTTCGCTCTTGTTGCCCAGGCTGGAGTGCAATGGCGTGATCTCAGCTCACTCACTGCAGCCTCTGCCTCCCAGGTTCAGGCAATTCTCCTTCCTCAGCCTGCCAAGTAGCTGGGATTACAGGCCCCCACCACCATGCCTGGCTAATTTTTTATATTTTTAGTAGAGACGGGGTTTCGCCGTGTTGGCCAGGCTGGTCTCGAACTCCTGGCCTCAGGTGATCTGCCCACCTCAGCTTCCCAAAGTGTTGGGATTACGGGCGTGAGCCACTGTGCTCGGCCTATTATAGACTTTTTGATGCATGATAAAATGTTCTACTTGAAAAACATTACATTTTTTAACTGGTATTTATGAAAATGCTTGTAATTTTCTTTTAGTGAAAATTTATTTTCAGTATAATAGTTTCTTATTTTCTTTAATAAGATTATGGAGCAAATGCCAGAAGGGTAGAGAAAATGGTTTTTCTCTCTCAGATGTAATACAGACAATAAGTCATGTATTTGGGGGAAAAATGAGACAGATAATTTTGCCCAACATATTTGTTATCTGATTACAGTGGGACATCTCTTGGTCGATTTAATGCATGTGGGGTTTTTTTTTTGTTTTTTTTTTTTATTACACTTTAAGTTTTAGGGTATATGTGCACAACGTGTAGGTTTGTTACATATGTATACATGTGCCATGTTGGTGTGCTGCACCCATTAACTCATCATTTAACATTAGGTATATCTCCTGATGCTATCTGTCCCGCCTCCCCCCACCCCACAACAGGCCCCAGTGTGTGATGTTCCCCTTCCTGTGTCCGTGTGTTGTCATTGTTCAGTTCCCACCTATGAGTGAGAACATGCGGTGTTTGGTTTTTTGTCCTTGCGATAGTTTGCTGAGAATGATGGTTTCCAGCTTCATCCATGTCCCTACAAAGGACATGAACTCATCCTTTTTTATGGCTGCATAGTATTCCATGGTGTGTATGTGCCACATTTTCTTAATCCAGTCTATCATTGTTGGACATTTGGGTTGATTCCAAGTCTTTGCTGTTGTGAATAGTGCCACAATAAACATACATGTGCGTGTGCCTTTATAGCAGCACGATTTATAATCCTTTGGGTATATGCCCAGTAATGGGATGGCTGGGTCAAATGGTATTCCTAGTTCTAGATCCCTGAGGAATCGCTACACTGACTTCCACAATGGCTGAACTAGTTTACAGTCCCACCAACAGTGTAAAAGTGTTCCTATTTCTCCACATCCTCTCCAGCACCTGTTGTTTCCTGACTTTTTAATGATCGCCATTCTAACTGGTATGAGATGGTATCTCATTGTGGTTTTGATTTGCATTTCTCTGATGGCCAGTGATGATGAACATTTTTTCATGTGTCTTTTGGCTGCATAAATGTCTTCTTTTGAGAAGTGTCTGTTCATATCCTTTGCCCACTTGTTGATGGGGTTGTTTTTTTCTTGTAAATTTGTTTGAGTTCATTGTAGATTCTGGATATTAGCCGTTTGTCAGATGAGTAGATTGCGAAAATTTTCTCCCATTCTGTAGGTTGCCTGTTCACTCTGATGGTAGTTTCTTTTGCTGTGCAGAAGCTCTTTAGTTTAATTAATTGAAGTCAATTTTGGCTTTTGTTGCCATTGCTTTTGGTGTCTTAGACATGAAGTCCTTTCCCATGCCTATGTCCTGAATGGTATTGCCTAGGTTTTCTTCTAGGGTTTTTATGGTTTTAGGTCTAACATGTAAGTCTTTAATCCATCTTGAATTAATTTTTGTGTAAGGTGTAAGGAAGGGATCCAGTTTCAGCTTTCTACATATGGCTAGCCAGTTTTCCCAGCACCATTTATTAAATAGGGAATCCTTTCCCCATTGCCTGTTTTTGTCAGGTTTGTCAAAGATCAGATAGTTGTAGATAAGCGGCATTATTTCTGAGGGCTCTGTTCTGTTCCGTTGGTCTATACCTCTGTTTTGGTACCAGTACCATGCTGTTTTGGTTACTGTAGCCTTGTAGTATAGTTTGAAGTCAGGTAGCATGATGCCTCCAGCTTTGTTCTTTTGGCTTAGGATTGACTTGGCGACATGGGTTCTTTTTTGGTTCCATATGAACTTTAAAGTAGTTTTTTCCAATTCTGTGAAGAAAGTCATTGGTAGCTTCATGGGGATGGCATTGAATCTATAAATTACCTTAGGCAGTATGGCCATTTTCACAATATTGATTCTTCCTACCCATGAGCATGGAATGTTCTTCCATTTGTTTGTGTCCTCTTTTATTTCATTGAGCAGTGGTTGGTAGTTCTCCTTGAAGAGGTCCTTCACGTCCCTTGTAAGTTGGATTCCTAGGTATTTTATTCTCTTTGAAGCAATTGTGAATGGGAGTTCACTCATGATTTGGCTCTGAAAGGAAAAACTGGTACCAGCCACTGCAAAAACATGCCAAATTGTAAAGACCATTGAGGCTAGGAAGAAACTACATCAACTGACGAGCAAAATAACCAGCTAACATCATAATGACAGGATCAAATTCACACATAAAAATATTAACCTTAAATGTAAATGGGCTAAATGCTCCAATTAAAAGACACAGACTGGCAAATTGGATAAAGAGTCAAGACCCATCAGTGTGCTGTATTCAGGAAACCCATCTCATGTGCAGAGACAGACATAGGCTCAAAATAAAGGGCTGGAGGAAGATCTACCAAGCAAGTGGAAAACAAAAAAAGGCAGGGGTTGCAATCCTAGTCTCTGATAAAACAGACTTTAAATCAACAAAGATCAAAAGAGACAAAGAAGGCCATTACATAATGGTAAAGGGATCAATTCAACAAGAAGAGCTAACTATCCTAAATATATATGCACCCGATATAGGAGCACCAAGATTCATAAAGCAAGTCCTTAGAGACCTACAAAGAGAGACTCCCACACAATAATAATGGGAGACTTTAACACCCCACTGTCAACATTAGACAGATCAACGAGACAGAAAGTTAACAAGGATATCCAGGAACTGAACTCAGTTCTGCACCAAGCAGACCTAATAGACATCTACAGAACTCTCCACCCCAAATCAACAGAATATACATTCTTTTCAGCACCACACCACACCTATTCCAAAATTGACCACATAGTTGGAAGTAAAGCACTCCTCAGCAAATGTAAAAGAACAGAAATGGTAACAAACTGTCTCTCAGACCACAGTGCAATCAAACTAGAACTCAGGATTAAGAAACTCACTCAAAACCGCTCAACTACATGGAAACTGAACAACCTGCTCCTGAATGACTACTGGGTATATAACGAAATGAAGGCAGAAATAAAGATGTTCTTTGAAACCAACAAGAACAAAGACACAACATACCAGAATCTCTGGGACACATTCAAAGCAGTGTGTAGAGGGAAATTTATAGCACTAAATGCCCACAAGAGAAAGCAGGAAAGGCCTAAAATTGACACCCTAACATCACAATTAAAAGAACTAGAGAAGCAAGAGCAAACACATTCAAAAGCTAGCAGAAGGCAAGAAATAGCTAAGATCAGAGCAGAACTGAAGGAAATAGAGACACAAAAAACCCTTCAAAAAATCAATGAATCCAGGAGCTGGTTTTTTGAAAAGATCAACAAAATTGATAGACCGCTAGCAAGACTAATAAAGAAGAAAAGAGAATAATCAAATAGATGCAATAAAAAATGGTAAAGGGGATATCACCACCGATCCCACAGAAATACAAACTACCATCAGAGAATACTATAAACACCTCTACGCAAATAAACTAGAAAATCTAGAAGAAATGGATAAATTCCTCGACACATACACCCTCCCAAGACTAAACCAGGAAGAAGTTGAATCTCTGAATAGACCAATAACAGGCTCTGAAATTGAGGCAATAATTAATAGCTTACCAACCAAAAAAAGTCCAGGACTAGATGGATTCACAGCCGAATTCTACCAGAGGTACAAGGAGGAGCTGGTACCATTCCTCCTGAAACTATTCCAATCAATAGAAAAAGAGGGAATCCTCCCTAACTCATTTTATGAGGCCAGCATCATCCTGATACCAAAGCCTGGCAGAGACACAAGAAAAAAACAGAATTTTAGACCAATATCTCTGATGAACATCGATGTAATGCATGTTGTTAAAAAATTTCCTGTCCCAGTTAGTTAAGAGTCCTCTCTCTTCCTTTTTAGTCATACATAAAATCATTTATATGCATATATGATTGCATGTTCTTACAACTCTGAGGCTGTGACTATGGAGAAAGCAGGCTTATGATTCAAGTTCTAAGTCGGTTTAAGGTGTCTCCTTATTCTACCGCCAGCCTGGAGATGAACAGAGTCACCCATTTTAGGCACACTGCCTTCCTCTCCTTCCCTCCCTCCCTCCCTTTCTCAGATAATATCTATTTTAGGTGTTTTTTTTTTTAAATCAGTTTTAGCATTTTGTCAGACAGAGTGTGCATGTAGGATTTCTGGAGTTATGTATTACACAGAAGTGGGGAAATGACTCTTCCACAGCCCTCAGATTAGATATTCAGATTCAAAGGAAATTCAGAAAGAAAAATAAAACATTGTAGTTCACTCAACAAGCCTCTCAGTCTCCTACTTGGGAATCCACAGATTTGTTTACAAGATGGATTTTTTCTTTAATGTTTTTAAAGTCATTATTATCCAGTTAGAAGTAGTAACAAAGGAAAAAATATCTGAGAGCATTGTTTCCCATGTCTCCACATCCCAACATCATGCCCTATAGAAAACTTTTTTTTTTTTTTTAACAGTTTCTGTTTGTAGTTCTCTGGTTTCTATTATAATTGTAGATAAAATATTTTTTCTCTTTCTTAATTTATTCATTTTAGACAGTATCCATTGGCTCTCCAATTTGAATAATGACAATTTCGCTCATTTGTCTCATAACTTTCTCTGCTCTTTCTTAATGTATTTATCTTATTACGTTGTTTTTTGTTGTTTTTTTTTTATTTTTTAAACCTCAAATAATTGTTAAACTTCTCTGCATCCTCATTTCACAGATTCTATTCATGCTCTACTTTAATATAAGAATATGTATACTCTTAACCCTTTCTACACTCTTTATCCCTCCCTTTCTTATTGTAACTTGTATCAGCTACAGCTTACACTTTCACATTGTCAGGATTACTAATATTTATATTCTGTCTTGCAACCAAAATTGTAATTGACTACAGGATAACTGTAAACTTTGAAAACCAATACATAGCACTTATCTTAGAGGACCACGTAAATATTGTTTGATGCTGGCCTAAGTAGTGTGTTAGATTTTGTATCCTTCTCTAACTGATGTAATATAAAATCACCTGGGCCATTCTAAGGTCTGTTTCTAGAATCAAGGTCAATTAGAATGCTTTTCTCATATACTATATATTCATGTCACATTATTTTATATTTGGACCACAGTTCACTTGTGCATTTCAACATTATTTTCCTGGAGTTTCTAATTGCCATGTCTCTTTATTTGCATTATTTGCTTTTATAATATCTCCTTCCCCTTACATACACACACATCTCTAGATTGCACCTTTACTTCTATTGACTTTCTTTCCTGGAGACCTCTCTCTTAAAGACTTGAGTATTTATTTTCCAATCTGGACTGATTACCCTTTAGGCATACTTTGATGCAATTATTCTAGGATTTTCAGATAATACTTTCCTGGGATCCAGTATCTTTTGGATTCTAGGACTTCCTTTCTCTTGATTTACTCCCTTATTTTGCTCGAGTATATTCTTATTTTTTTGAGAAAAAGTACATAATAGTTAAATTCTCTGAGATCTTACATATCTGAATATGTATTTATTCTTCCATTACATAAATTGATAGTTTGGACAAGTATAGAATTCTAAGTTGAACTATTCATTTTCATCTAGCCTCCCTGGTGGCTGTTGAGAAGTCTGATGCCAGACTAATCCTCAGTCCTTTTAGTTGGCTTGTTTTATTCTCTCTGAAACCTTTTAAGATTTCCCCTCCTTTGTTGATATTTTGAAATGTCACAAGCATTTATCTAATAGATTCTTCTTGCTAGTCAATGGCTTTTTCAATCTGAAGATGTTTTTCTTCAGTTCTAGAAAAATGTTCTTCTATACATTTCTTCAATAAATTATTCCCTCTGTTTTTCTCTGTTTTCTCTTTATTTCACTCTTTTTACTCTGATGTTAGACTTCATGTTTTGGCTCTAAGTGTCTCTTACATTTTTGGCCAGTCATTCTCTTTAATATTGCAGGTTCTTTTTACATACTACGGATTCTTGATTTTCTATTCACACTTAAGAGAAAAGAAAGGGTAGCTGGTTGAGGTTTTATCTGTTATTAACTTCTCCCCATCTTCTCCCCATAATATTTTGAAATAAATCTCAGACATCACGTCATTTCCTTCGCAAATATTTTAGTATGTATCTCTGTAAGAGCTCTTTAAAAAATATAACCACAATACTATTAGCACACCTAAAATTACTTAATATCATGACATATCCAATAACTATTCACATTTCCAGTTGCTTAATAATTACCATTAATACTTTTTATTTTGTTTGATTGAATTAGGATCTAAGTAAGGTCTGAAAATTGCTGTTGGTTGATATGCCTTTTAAGTCTCTCTCTTTTGATCCTACAAGCTACTTCTCTATCTCTCTTTTTTCTTTTTATTGCAATTTAATTGTTGAAGAAACTGGATTAGTTGTGTTATAGATTTCCCACAGTCTGAACTTACTGATTACATTCCTGCAATGTCCTTTAATATGTTCCATGGAGTTTATCCTTTTAACTCCTGGAATTTTATAATATTATTCAACTATTTGACATAATTCCTAACATTTCTCATTAAATCTTTATATGATTTCAAATCTCCTCAAACCTCTTTTTATAAAAAATGAGAAAAAAGAATCCGATCATTTGTTTGAGACTTTTTACAGATGTGTTTAACTTAATATGATCCAGTTACGTGCAGCCTTGTAATTGAAAATCTAGTTAAATGGTAGTTTTCCCAAGGGACTAGATGCTTAGACTTACTAGTAAACATGGAAAGTATTTTTTGCAAAAAGACCCTTGTAGGCAATTGCCACAGACCCCTGAACTGTGATAAAATAAAATTTTGCATTAAAATGAAAAAATATTTTTAAAATTTGACCCTTAAGAAATTAATAAAAGAACCAGGCTTATTGAAAGTAGGATCACAGCCTCATATACATTGACATATAAAATATTATATTAGACATATAAAATTTCTCAGCTTTTCTAGCATGCTGATGTCTGAAATGGTGTAAATGGGAGAGGTGGCAGCTCTTTCATGCTGCTTTGACTTCTGGTTATTTTTGTGTAGCAGCTTTCATTGATGGAGTCCATTCTTGGCCTTGCCTAATCATTTTTCTTGGATGATATAGAGTGTTACAAAAGAATTATTGTCTTAATGAATCAAGAATGTTCTCTCTATTTGTTTTCTGACATAGGTAAAGTGGGAAGGATTAGAACCTTCAAGGTGAAATGTTGAACTAGAAATTTCCTTTTATAATCTGCTTGTGTTCCCCTTGGTTTTAGGAGCTGGGAATCCCAAGTGCAAAATTGCAATTGTTTTGGGAAGAACTCAAAATACTTCTCTCTCCAGGTAATTAAACAATTCTGATTGAGAAACCTGTGTAGGAATGAGTCAATCTTTCCTCCTATCTATGTAATTTACTTAAAATTCACTGTTTGGACTCATAAATCATAATGTAAAATATGAGAGTAAATGTCATATATTTGTATTTCACAAGTATTTTCTAACAGGTGTATTTGGAAAACATCGTAGGGCATATTGCTGAACATTCTTCGCTGTGGAATTTTCAGTATTAGAAAGTGTTGCTAAATTATCAAAGCTGTTTGGATTAAATTATCAGACATAAATTTTTTCAGACCTGCGTAATGAAGTGATTAGATGTTTAGATCAAAGGCAATAGTCTTGAAATGTTTAATTATATATATAAGTTCCCAGTTACCATTGTTGAGCAGTGAGAAGCCTCAATCAAACAACTCATTTATTTTTCAAATCATTGTTTCGGTTCCAGATCACAGTCTGCATCAGACTATGTTGGTGTATGTCTTTTACACAGTTCCCATTCCAGTCATCACTGCTTACATGACTACATGAAAACATCAAAAAGACAATTGTGATTCTGCTTATTATGTTTTATTTTTCTTCTTAGCAAACTTTTTCTAACACGATTTTTCTTTTGACTAGACACAAACAGCACAGCATGATTCTTGTTCCCATGAACACACCTGGAGTAGAAATAATAAGACCTTTGTCAGTTTTTGGCTACACAGGTAGGTATTCAATAAATATGACCATGCATTAGCAAGCAGGAAGGCTAGAATATGCAGTAACGTTGAAGGCAATAGCATTTTAATGCATAAGATAGATTCTTAGATATTCCTTTGTCTCTGACAACTGTCTTAATATAAATGCTGGTGGAGTTCAGAGTACAGCCAATAAAAAGAAATAGTATAGCATTTATGTAATTTATAATTATATAAATTATAGAATTTATAGAATATAAATTCTGCCTTTTTGGGAAAGGGCAGATTGTATTTAAGGAAGAGCAACGCTACCAGTCTTCTCTCTGTCATTCATAAAAATGGATTAATGCACAGATAATCCACAATAAAATTATTTTTGTCTCTAATTTTAGCCCTCTTAATCAATCAACTTACAAGAACTGTTAAAAAGCAATGAGTTTTTGACTTATTTGAATGCAAAACTTCTCCTTCCTCTGCCCTTGGGTGGGACTTCTAAGAAGCAAAGATCCATTTGTTTCCTGCCACCTACTGTGGCACGTGTTCATTGTGTCCAATAAATATTTGCTAAGATCACTCTCTCAGCAAGTATTTGCTTAGCCACCATGCCCAGCTAATTTTTGTATTTTTAGTAGAGACGGGCTTTCACCATGTTGCTCAGGCTGGTCTCGAACTCCTGATCTCAGGTAATCCACCCTCCTCAGCCTCCCAAAGTGCTGGGATTATAGGCATGAGCCACCGGGCCCGGCCCCTGGCTTTCTTTTTATCATTGAATATGACTAATGAATATGTTCAAGTGGCAGATATAAGACTTGCAGTTTTATAGAATCACTTATCAGTAAGATGCAGCTGTAGGGTGTACCCACAGGGTAAGTATAGGTGGCAAGATGGGATGAGCAAGCTTGCTGGAGAAAATTGCATGTAGGAAATTGTTGGGTTGCAGTGAAACGGCCTCAAAGATACCAAAAATGCATTTATAATGTAGTTGAGCTGCAAATAGTTTCCACTGCAGAGGCTACATTTGAGTATTCAGTATGTAAACTTTACTAGCACCTCTCCAACTCCCTGTGTCCAAGGCCAAAAGAAACAGTGTAGAGAAGGCTGATTATTGTCTCCTCTGACAGGAAAAGGGTGTAGAGTTAGCATGAGATTATCTCTAGAACTTGGCAGGGAGAAGGGGTGATGCAAAGATAAAATGTGAACATGTTCCTGGCCTCAGTGGTTCAAATGCCAGTATTTTCAAGAGACAAACACACAGTGGAACAAGTCTAGACTGGGAGTAAACCTACCTGAAGGTCCAGTTTCTGTATCATCACTAATGCCAAGCCTGCTCTTTCCCCTCAAGCAGGCCCTTCTCATCTTTAGGCGTTGGTTTCCACAATGATAAAATAAGAAACTTGGATTACGTTACTCATTTTTAAGTTTTGAAACATTGAAACTTTTTTCCATGCAAATTGTTTGGAACCCCATATGTAAAATATTTCAAAGGAGCAGCAATAATAAAACAAATAAAATACTCTGGCTGGAGCTATGGAGCCTAGTCTTCCTTTTTCCTAGCTCTCTGAAATTGTACTTCAGAGAATGAATTAGAAAATGTCTGGATCAAAGGGTTTCTCTTCTTGAACAGTTGATGAGTTTTCTGGGCTGCTGGGTCCTGGGGTTCAGGGCTGAGGCTTACCTCAGAATGTTCATGCCATATGGATCTTTGAAATCCTATTTTCTTCAAGTAATTATATTTCAGCAGATTAAGAATATGTGACTCTTTTTTAGTCAACTCCTTTTGCTCTAAATTTTATAGATAATTTTCATGGAGGACATTTTGAGATCCATTTTAATCAAGTGCGAGTTCCTGCCACAAATCTAATACTAGGTGAGTTGAATTTGGAAATGATTCTTCAGTATTGTACATTAATATTTCAGCTCTAAATCTGGAAAAGATAAGTCTTTCCATATTTAGACCTGAAGTCTACCTTGATTTAGATATTAGGGTGGTACAAAAGTTATTGCAGTTTTTGAACTGCAATTACTTTTGCACCAAGGTAATTGCAGTTTTTGGCAAAAGCCGCAATTACTTTTGCACCAACCTAATAGTTTCCCTTCTTGTTTACTCCATTTGTCAAGGGAAAGTTTTCTATTTGGTGGATTTTCTTACATGGAATGGTGAGGTTTTATTTAAGTGTTGGATGTGGTTTTGTATATCACATCAATTGAAAAGATAATATGAAAATTATATAATTCAGAGCAATACACTTTCTCCTAGAACATGATCTGTAGGCCTTTATTTGTTTTAAGAAAATCTCAGTACTTTATGAATTCAAGTCTTAGATATAAGTTAGAAGCATAAATAACTTCGAACACTGTATGCCATCCTCTTGCTTATTAGAATCCTATATCCCTTTCAAAGAACCTCTAGAATACCACCTCTTCCAGGAATGTTTTTGTGTTCATCCCATCCATTCACCAAGCCCCTGATACCTGCCAGGCCCTAAGGTTATAATGATGAACAGAAAATCTCTTCTTCCTTTGCCTTTCTTTGTTTCTCTCTGTATCTCTTACCCTTGCCTGCTCTTCTGGATTCTAAACTCCTAGTATAGGGACTATGTGTTATTCCAACTTTGTATCTATTGCAGCATTAATAAAATAGCTTATGCATAGTACATACTTAAGAGACAGTTCTGAAATTTGAAATGTTTAATGGTGGTGGTTTTAAAAACATAGAAATCAAAATTCCTATGAATTCATAGTGAACCTTATTATAGAACTGACTTTTTTTCACCAGAAAGCCATTTTTATTAAGGGCAGCTCATCACTTTCCCAGGATTTGTATAAATAACAGAAGGAATGGGCTAGGCCATTTTCACATTCCCCCTTTTTTTCCCCTTTCTTCCCAGGTGAAGGTAGGGGATTTGAAATTTCCCAAGGCCGCCTTGGACCTGGCAGAATCCACCACTGTATGAGAACAGTAGGTTTGGCGGAACGCGCTTTGCAGATCATGTGTGAGCGGGCAACACAAAGGATAGCTTTCAAGAAGAAGTTGTATGCACATGTAAGGATGATTACTTATTTGAATTTATTGTAGCCCGGTGCACTACACTAACACTGAACAAAAACATTACTTGTGAGAGAGAAACTTTCTCTACATGAACCGGGTGATTCTTTTCAATAAGGCGTATTTATGTCTGTATTTAAATATAGTCTGATGAGAGGTATTTATCTTTGTGAAAGATTAGGTAGTTCCTAAAACGCTTCAACACCTCTGCACACAAGAGTGTAGACCGTTCCTTCAACTTTCTCAGATTCTTGTTCTTTAGAGAACCTGGAACATTAGAGCTCCCTGTGGACATGAAGGAGCTGTCATAAGGAAGAAGGATTTGCCTTGTCCGTTGGTTTCCTAGAAGGAATTAGGACACATAAGTGTAAAGATACAGGAAAACAGCCCAAAACTCAGGGAAAGGGGAAACATGCTAATAAACCTAAAAGTGGAATCAGCTTCTTCAGGAGGACTTGAGTTCTGTCACTGGAGAAACACAAGTAGAAATGGGACCAACATTTTGTGAGATATTCATGATTTTTTGAATTTTCGTCTATAAATTATATACTACTGAGTCTGTTGTTACAAATCACTGTAAACATAGTTACATGTGGCCCATATAATAAAAATTAGGAAATATGACCAGGCACAGTGGCTCATGCCTGTAATCCCAGCACTTCGGGAGACCAAGGTGGGTGGATTGCCTGAGCTCAGGAGTTCAAGACCAGCCTGGGCAACATGGTGAAACCCCATCTCTACTAAAATACAAAAAAAAAAAAAAAAAAAAAAAAATTAACCAGGCATGGCGGTGTGCGCCTGTAGTCCCAGCTACTGGGGAGACTGAGGCAGGAGTATTGCTTGAACCCGGGAGACAGAGATTGCATTGAGCCAAGATCGTACCACTGCACTCCAGCCTGGTGACAGAGCGAGACTCTGTCTCCAGAAAAAGAAAAAAAATTAGGAAATATGTATTGAGAGGAAATAGAAGGTATTATTTCAGACTTCCTTGAAAAGTCTTCTACAGAGAAGTAGGATATCCAAATCATCTCCCTTCTAAGTTTTAAGAAGGCAAGAAAAACTATTATTAAATGTTCACTCTTTATTTATGCTAACATGTTATGTTAGGTCAAATATGTGGTGATGGAATTGTATTTGTGTTTGCTGCACTTGTATATTTTAGTACGTCAGTCTCCTTATACATTTTTGACCATCCTATAAAATTTGCAGTATATTTTTTACCTTAAATTATTATAATCTATGTTTGCTTTTTGTAAAGTATTATTCAGCATTATATGATTTATTTGTATAGTTTTTTAACTGAAAAGCTACAGCCTGCTTTATGACACTACACCTGGGAATAATTTGTCATGAGCCCTTTTAGTATACAGCAAAGGCAAGCATTCAGCTGTTGGCTGGGCACTGTGGGAGGAGGTGAGAAAGTGTGACCCTCTCGGGCCCTGGATATAGCCCCTGATGCTGTTGAAGAAGGACGAAGAGGTGCTCAGGGCACCAACCATTACTTCTTACCCTTTTGTCAAGCTTGCATGCAAACTCTGGAGCAGGGTGAAGGGAGGACAAGTCAAGTCGACAGACAAGCATCTCGAATGCACAAAAGCACTCTGCGCAAGTGCTGCTTTCCTGAGTGGTGTTTTAATACTGCATTAGTAAAAAATTTCCCTTCCACCTTTAAAAGTTAATGTGTCATGCAGAGCAAGCCTGGCTTTTTAACAAATATGCCTGTTTTCACTGGAAACTTTTCACATCTGGCACAAATAACGTGATCTGGCAGAAACAAAAAGATGTGTGAGCCTGTCATAAGCAAAAATCTGGGCCAGCTTTTTTATTTTAATTTGTGAAAGGAACATTTCTTTGAATTTGGAGGCTCCTTCCAGCTGCCTTCTAATTTACTCCAGGCTGTAACGCAAAAAATTCTCCATCCCAGTTCTGTCTTAGGAAATATATTTGGCAGTTCCCTAGAGCACCTAGTTTCTACCTATTTAATGCTTTTCAGCAAATCTAGGGACTATAGAGACCCAACTGAGAATACCTCCTTTATTCTAAAGCTGAGAAGTAAATGTCTTTTAAGTCTGTTCATGAAGTTATAAAGTTATAATTACCCTGTTTTACAGCCATCAAAAAATATTTATTCACCACCAGCAACTTGTTTGAAATTAATTCAGAGCCATGTTTCAACCTCTAGGGCAGTGCCATCCAAAAGAAATATACTATGAACCTTAAATGTAATTTTAGATGTTCTAATAGCAACATTTTTAAAAAGTAAAAAGAAAAAGATGGAATTAATTTTAATAATATATTTTATTTAACCCAATATATCAAAAATACTATTTCAACATGAAATCAATATAAAAATTATTAATGAGATACTTTATGTTTTAATATTTATTCTTCAATATGGGGTGCATATTTTATACTTATAGTACATCTCAGTTCAGACTAGGTATATTTCAAATGCTCATTAGCCACATATGGTCAGTAGCTATCATGTTGAACATCACTGCTTTAGGGAAACTCTAATCAAATATCCCCTGTTGAAGGGCAAACATGATCAAGCATAAAAATGGCTAAGGTGTGCATGTTCTCACTCATAAGTGGGGAGATGAACAATAAGAACACATGGACATGGGGAGGGGAACAACACACACCGGGGCCAGTTGGAGGGTGGGGGTGAGGAGAGGGAGAGCATTAGGACAAATAGCTAATGCATGCAGGGCTTACAACCTAGATGACGTGTTGATAAGTGTAGCAAACCACCATGGCACCTGCATACCTATGTAACAAACCTACACATTTTGCACTTGTATCCCGGAACTTAAAATAATAAAAAAGAAGAAAAGAAAGGACAATAAAAGGATAATTAAATGTCAAAAAAATGGCTAAGATGTAAGGAAGGGGCCCAGTTTCAATCTCCTGCAGATGGCTAGCCAGTTATCCCAGCACCGTTTATTGAATAAGCGAGTCCTTTCTCCGTTGCTTGTTTTTGTCACCTTTGTCAATGATCAGATGGTTGTAGGTATGTGGCCCCATTTCTGGGCTGTCTATTCTGTTACATTGGTCTATGTACCTGTTTTTGTAACAGTAGCATGCTGTTTTGGTTACTGTAGCCTTGTAGTATAGTTTGAAGTCAAGTAACATGATGCCTCCAGCTTTGTTCTTTTTGTTTAGGATTGCCTTGGCTATTTGGGCTTTTTCTTCGTTCCATATAAATTTTAAAATAGTTTTTCCTAGTTCTGTGAAGAGTGTCATTGGTAGCTTGATAGGAATAGCATTAAATCTATAAATTGCCCCAGGCAGTATGGTCATTTTAATGATATTGATTCTTCGTATCCATGAGTATGGAATGTTTTTCCATTTGTTTATGTCATCTCTGATTTCTTTGAGCACTGTTTTGTAGTTCTCCTTGTAGAGATTTTTTACCTCCCTGGTTAGCTCTATTCCTAGGTGTTTTATTCTTTTTGCGGCAACTGTGAATGGGATTGCATTCCCGATTTGGCTCTTGGGGAGTGCTAGTGATTTCTGTTTGTTGATTTTGTATCCTGAGACTTCGCTGAAGTTGTTTATCAGCTTAAGAAGCTTTTGGTCTGAGACTGGGGTTTTCTAGATATAGAATAATGTCTTCTGCAACCAGGGATAGTTTGACTTTCTGTCTTCCTATTTTGATGCAACTTTATTTATTTCTCTTGCCTGATTGGTCTGCCCAGGACTTCCAATACTGTGTTGAATAGGAATGGTGAGAGAGGACATCCTTGTCTTGTGCCAGTTTTCAAGGGGAATGCTTCCAGTGTTTGCGCATTCAGTATGATGTTTGCTGTGGTTTTGTCATAGATGGCTCTTATTATTTTGAGGTATGTTCCTCGAATACCTAGTTTATTGAGAGTTTTTAACAGAAAAGTTTAGCAGAGGTGTTGAATTTTACTGAAAGCCTTTTCTGCATCTATTGAGATGATCATGTGGTTTTTGTCTTTAGTTCTATGTGATGAATCAGATTTATTGATTTGCATATGTTGAACCAACCTTGCATCCCAAGGATATAGCCTACTGGATCATGGTGGATAAGCCTTTCGATGTGTTGCTGGATTCTGTTTTCCAGTATTTTGTTGAGGATCAAAGACTTAAATGTAAAACCCAAAACTATAAAAACCCTAGAAGACAACCTATGCAATGCCATTCTGGACATAGGAATGGGCAAAGATTTCATGATGAAGATGCCAAAAGCCATTACAAAAAAAGCAAAAATTGATAAATGCAATCTAATTAAACTAATGAGCTTCTGCACAGCAAAAGAAACTATCAACAGAGTAAATAGACAACCTACAGAATTGGAGAAAATGTAGCATACTATTTGCATCTGACAAAAGTCTAACATCCAACATCTGTAAGGAACTTAAACAAATTTACAAAAAAAAAAAAAAAACCATTAAAAAGTAGGCCAAAGACATGAACAGAAACTTTTCAAAAGAAGACAGACATGTGGCCAACAAGCATATGAAAAAAAGCTAAAAATCACTGATCATTAGAGAAATGCAAATCAAAAAAAACCACAGTGAGATACTATCTAACACTAGTCAGAATGGCTGTTATTAAAAAGTTAAAAAATAACAGATGTTAGTGAGGTTGTGGAGAAAAAGGAAGGCTTATACACTGTTGGTGGGAGTTCAGCCATTGTGGAAAACAGTGTGAGGATTCCTCAAAGAACTTAAAACAGAAATACCATTTGACCCAGCAATTCCATTACTGGATATATATGCAAATGTATATAAATCATTCTACGTTAAAGACACATGCGTGCATATGTTCAGTACAGCACTATTCATAATAGTGAAGACATGGAATCAACCTAAATGCTCATCAATGATAGACTGGATAAAGAAAATGTGGTACATAAACACCATGGAACATTATGCAGCCATAAAAAGAATAAGTTGATTTGTTTTGTGGGAACATGGATAGAGCCTGGAGGTCATTATCCTTAGCAAACTAACGCAGGAACAGAAAACTAAATACCACATTTTGTCACTTATAAGTGGGAGCTAAATGATGAGAACACATGGACGCATAAAGGGAAATAACAGACATGGTGGCCTACCAGAGGGTGGAAGGTGGGAGGAGGGGGAAAAATAACTAATGGATACTAGGATTAATACCTGAGTGACAAAATAATCTGTACAATAAACCCCCATGACACGAGTTTATCTATATAACAAACTTGCACATTAACCCTGAATTTAAAAGAAAAGTTAAAAATAAATAACTAAAAAAGATATGATTACCATCAGAAAAAAAAATAAAATAAAATGTAAATATAATCTGGAAAACACAGGTATGGAAGGTTAATATGGCTTGAATCAAAGCACCGTAATTGTCTGCTGGTTTAACTCATCTTAATGAACATTTTTCTCCATTGTAAACACCAATTCTGTGTTTAGAATTGGAAACCAATTCTGTGTTTAGCTTAACAGTAACCCACAACGCTTGGACCAACTCAATTCTGTGTTTAGAACTGGAAACCAAAAAACTCATTAGAGCCTGCCGGATGCATTTTGTGTGCCCCCTGGGTTTCACTGAGGAATTCTGAATGTTTGATTGCCTGTGGGACTTATGGTGAGGTTTGATTTTCATATTTTTCCACTTACCTCCCTGCTTCTCTTACAAGTTCTGACAAATTGGGAAAACTCACAGAATGTTTTCTAAGCTAAACAAGAAGCAAGCACCAATTTTTAAATTCAACTTTTCACTTTGAGATAATCACATACAAGTATAAGAAATAACATATAGATCTCTTGAATCCTTTGCCCAGTTTCCCCAATGGTAACATCTTGCAAAACTAAAATATAGTATCAGGATCAGGATGTTGTCATGAATATAGTCAGAATACGGAGCATTCCATTCACTACAAGGATCCTTCATGTTGCCCTTTTATAGCCACATTTAGTTTGCTTCCACCCCAACCTTCTCATTAATTCCTGGCAACCACTAATCTGTTCTTCATTTTACAATTTTGTCATTCCAAAAATGGAGTCATACAATATGAAAACATTCGACACTGGCTGTTTTCACTCAACATAATTTCTCGGAGATTTATCTAGGTTGTGTTTATCAGTAGTTGGTTCATTTTTATTGTTCAGTAGTATTCCTTAGTCTGGATATACTACAGTTTGTTTAACTGTTTTTACCTGTTGAGAGACATCTGGGTTGTTTCAAGTTCTGGGTTATTGCAAATAAAATTGCTGTAAACATTTGTGTAGGCTTTTGTGTAAATATAATTTTTCGTTTCTCAGAGATAAATGCCCACGAGTGCAATTACTGTGTCATGTGGTAGTTGCATGTTTAGTTTTTTTGGAAACTGCTAAACTTTTCTATTTTTGATTCTCACTAACTGTGTATGAGTGATTCAGTTTCTCCACATCCCCTCCAGCATGTGGTGTTGTCACTACTTTTTAATTTTAGCCATTCTGATGGGTTTGTAGTGATATCTCATTGTGGCTTTAATCTCAGTTTCCCTGTTGGTGAATCACGTTGAGCATCTTTTCATGTGCTTATTTGCCATCTTATGTCCTCTTTGGTTCATGTCCTGTGTCCATGTCCTAGATCACTTTTTTTTACTTTGAATTTTGAGAGTTCTTTATATATTCTAGATACTATCCTGTCAGATATGTAGTTTGTAAATATTTTCTCCTACTCTGTATCTTGTCTTTTCATCCTCTTAACAGGGTTGTTCACAGAACAAAAGTGTTTAATTTTAATGAACTCTAATTTGTCAATTTTTGCTTATGTGGGTCATGCTTTTGGTGTCAAGTCTAATAACTCTGCCTAATCCTATATTCTGAAGATTTTCTCCTATAATGTGTCACTAAAAGTTTCACATTTTGCATTTGTGTCTGCTTACATTTTGAGTTAATTTTTGTATGCAACTTAGGTCAAGCTTTTTTTTTTTTTTTTTTTTTTTGTGTGCCTGTGGATGTCCAATTGCTTCAGCAACGTTTTTTGAAAAAGCTATCTTTCCTCTATTGAATTGTTTTTGTGCCTTTCTCAAAAATCAGTCAGACATTATTTGTGTGGGTTTATATATGGGTTGTCTCTTCTGTCTTAATTATCTATGCGTCAGTCTCTCTGCCAACACTGCACAGTCTTGATTACTGTGGTTATATAATTAGTCTTCAAATAAGCTAGGCTGATTCCTCTCAGTTTAGACTTCTCTTTCAAAAGTGTTTCAGCTATTCTGGTTCCTTTGCCTTTGCATATAATTTAAAAATAATCTTGTCTATATCTGCAAACATTGAGAAAAATTGATATCTTTACTATGTAGAGTTTTCTATTCTGTGAACCTGGTATATCTCTCCATTTATTTAGCTTTTCCTTGGTTTCTTTCATCATCTACACACATCATCTCATCTGTGTGTAGTTTTCAGCATACAAGTCCTATACATAAGTATTTCAGTTTTGAGCAATTATAATAAGTATTGTGTTTTTAATTTCAGGGTCTATTACTAGTATATAGAAGTATAGTTTTTTTGTTTTGTTTTTTGTTTTGTTTTTTTGAGATGAAGTTTCACTGTTGTTGCCCAGGCTGGAGGGCAATGGCATGATCTCGGCTCACTGCAACCTCCGCCTCCTGGGTTCAAGCGATTCTCCGGCCTCAGCCTCCCAAGTAGCTAGGATTCAGGTGCCTGCCACCACACCTGGCTAATTTTTTTGTATTTTTAGTAGAGACAGGGTTTCACCATGTTGTATGTTTATCTCATACCCTGTGGCCTCGCTGAACTCACTTATTAGTTCTAGGAGTTTTTTGTAGATTGCTTGGGATTTTACATAGATAATCATGTCATCTGTAAATAAAGAACAGTTTTATTTATTCTTTTCTGATATACATGCTTTTTGTCTCCTTCCTTTGTCTTATTGCACTGGCTAGAACTTCCAATACTATGTTGAATAAGAGAGGTGAGAACTGACATTCTTACCTTGTTCTCTGTCTTAGGGGAATGTTAGGTATAATGTTAGCTATAGCATTTTTGTACATGTCCTGTTGTGGATGCCACCACACCTGGCCCTATATCATTATATTTGATATACATTTCTTCTAAATAACATATAGTTGGGTCATATTTTTAATCCACTTTACCAGTCTTTGTCTTTATAATAACTGATATGTTAGGGCTTAAATCGGATATTTTATTTTTGTTTTCTGTTTGTTCTCTCTGGTTATTGTTTTTCTGTTTTCCTTTTCCTGCATTCCTGTGGGTTAATTTAATATTTTTAGAACTCCATTTTGATTTATTTATAGTGTTTCTCGAGTGTATCTCTTTGTATAGCTCTTTTGGTGGTGGTTCTAGGTATTATATATATACATGTTTATCTATCTATCTAGTTACCTTTCTCTCTAGATCTTATTAAAGTCTATTGGTGTCATCATTTTACCAGTTTGAGTCAAGTATAGACATTTTACCTTCCTTTAAGTTCCTTTAACTTCTCCCATTTATAATATAATTGTCTTGGGCCTGGCGCAGTAGTTCACGCCTGTAATCCCACACTTTGGGAGGCCATGGCGGGTGGATCATTTGAGGTCAGGAGTTTGAGACCAGCCTGGCCAACATGGTGAAACCCTGTCTCTACTAAAAATACAAAAATTAGCCAGGTGTGGTGGCGTGTGCCTGTAACCCCAGCTATTCGGGAGGCTGAGGCACAAGAATTGCTTAAACCCAGGAGGCGGAGGTTGCAGTGAGCTAAGATCACGCCACTGCACTCCAGCCTGGGAGATAGAGTGAGACTCTGTCTCTAAATAAATAAACAATATAATTGTCTTAATTATTTTCTCTAAATACATTTAGAACAACATCAGGGTTATAATTTTTGCCTCCACCATCAAATATACTTTAGAAAATTTTAGAGAAGAAAGCAAACGAATTTTATTAGCTGTATTTTTGCTTATTGTGTTCTTTCTTCTTTCCTGATTTTCCAAGGTTTCTTCTTTTATCATTTTCTTTCCATTTAGAGAACTTCCTTTAACATTTCCTTTAGGGTCTAAAAGTGACAAATTCTGTTTTGCTTCATCTAAGAATGTCTTATTTCTTCTTTATTCCTGAAAGATATCCCCACTGGATATAAGTTTCTTTTCTTTCAGCACTAGAAAAATATTGTGCTACTTCCTTCTGACATATATATCTCCCTGCTATAGGTAAGGTGTCATTTTTCTCTGGTGCTTTCAAGATTTTTTTATGTCTGTTTTTTCAGAAACTTAATTATGATGTGTGTTGGTATGGATTTCTGGGATTTATCCTGCTTGGGATTCACCCAGCTTCTTGAATCTTCAGGTTTAGTTCTCTTGCCAAATTTGGGATGTTTTCAACCATTGTTTCTTCAAACTTTTTCAGCCTTACTCTTTCTCTTCTTCCTGGAATCTGGTGATGTGAATGGTAGATCTTTTGTTAGAATTCCACATGTTCCTATGATGCTGTTCTTTTTTTTTTTTTTCAGTTTGTTTTCTCTCTTTGGTTTAGATTGGGCTGTTTCTATTGTCTTATCATCCAGTTCACTGATTTTTTTCCTCTGTCTCCTCTATTCTGCTGTGGAACCCATTTACTGAGCTTTTTATTTGAACTGTTATATTTTTTACTTATAAAATACCCATTTGGTTTTTCTTTACGTCTTCTGTTTCTTTGCTGAGGCTTTCTATTTTTTCAATTGCTTCAGTTGTGTTTGTAACTGCTCACTGAAGCATTTTTATCATGGCCGCTTTAAAATTTTGTCAGAAATTCTAACATCTCTGTTATCTGGGTGTGTTAGTCCATTTTATAGTGCTATAAAGGAATACCTGAGACTGGGTAATTTATAAAGAAAAGAGGTTTTGTTTGGTCCATGGTTCTGCAGGCTGTACAAGCCTAATGCCAATGTCTATTTCTGGGGAGACCTCAGGAAGCTTACAATCATGGTGGAAGGTAAAGGGGGAGCCAGCACATCACGTGGCAAGAGAGGGAATGAGAGATAAGGGGGGACATCCCAGACTCTTTTAAACAATCATATCTCATGTGAACTCATTACTGAAGAGAAGGCATCAAACCATTTATGAGGGATATTCCCCCATGACCCTCCCACTAGGTTCCACCTTCATGTTTCAATATGCAATTTGGAGGAGACAAGCATCCAAACTATATCACGGTGTCTCTTGATTTTTTAAAAATTCATTTTGAATTGTTCCAGGTTTTTGGTATTATGGGTGATTTTTAAAATTGAAACCTGAACAGTTTTATATTGTGAGACTCTGGACCTTTTTAAACCTTCTTGGCTTTCTTTGACACCATTCTGTCAGAGAAAGGAGTGGCATCACCTCATTACTGCTAGGCAGAGAGAGAAGTCCAGGTTCCCCTCCCAGCTTCCATCAGTACCTGAAGAGGATGATGCCCTCATACTGCCAGGTGGGATGAAAGTCCAGGCATCCCATTTGGACTGCACTAACAACCCATAAGATGGGTTGGGGGAACTTATTACTGGGCAGTGGTGAGGAAAGCCTCAGGTTTTTACTTGGCACTATCTGATACCTTCCTGGCAGGGGAGTTGGGGCACCTCATTACAGTGCTGGCCAGGGTGGAAGCCTACGCTCCCCATCCTGCCTTTGCTGGTGTGAGGAGCGGTGGGGGCCAATGTTTTTTCTGTGGTGTTTGACTGGAGTAAAGTGGTTATTCTCTAAAAGATTTTTGGCTTGCTAGGCTGCATCTTTCCTGATCCTTTGGTTAGAGAGATTATGCTTTTGTTGGGGTGCTTTATGTTTTTGTTTTGTTTTGGTCTGTGCTTACTGACATTTCCAGGTTACTAGATTCTTCAGCTGCCGGGAAGAATCTCAGCAGCTGAGATATATGAGGCAAAAAGAAAACCTAGGAAACACACCACTAGGTTATTCTTTTGGACCTGAAGTCCCTAAATAGTCTGCCTTTTCTCTACCTTTCAGAGTCTTCTTATCTTTGTTTTATAGATAATGCCCAGAGTTATTAGTTGGACTTAACAGAAGGAATAGAGAAAAATATATCGATTCCATCCTTGTTAGAAGCAGAGGATAAGGGAGGAGCCAAGATGGCCAAATAGGAACAGCTCCAGTCTACAGCTCCCAGCGTGAGCAATGCAGAAGATGGGTGATTTCTGCATTTCCATCTGAGGTACCGGGTTCATCTCACTAGGGAGTGCCAGACAGTGGGCGCAGGACAGTGGGTGCGACGCACCGTGCGCCAGCCAAAGCAGGGCGAGGCATTGCCTCACTCAGGAAGCGCAAGGGGTCAGGGAGTTCCCTTTCCTGGTCAAGGAAAGGGGTGACAGACGGCACCTGGAAAATCAGGCCACTCCCACCCGAATACTGCGCTTTTCCGACGGGCTTAGGAAACGGCACACTAGGAGATTATATCCCGCACCTGGCTTGGAGGGTCCTACACCCACGGAGTCTCACTGATTGCTAGCACAGCAGTCTGAGATCAAACTGCAAGGCGGCAGCGAGGCTGGGGGAGGGGCGCCCGCCATTGCCCAGGCTCGATTAGGTAAACAAAGCAGCCAGGAAGCTCGAACTGGGTGGAGCCCACCACAGCTCAAGGAGGCCTGCCTGCCTCTGTAGGCTCCACCTCTGGGGGCAGGGCACAGACAAACAAAAAGACAGCAGTAACCTCTGCAGACTTAAATGTCCCTGTCTGACAGCTTTGAGGAGAGCAGTGGTTCTCCCAGCACGCAGCTGGAGATCTGAGAACGGGCAGACTGCCTCCTGAAGTGGGTCCCTGACCCCTGACTCCCGAGCAGCCTAACTGGGAGGCACCCCCCAGTATGGGCAGACTGACACCTCACACGGCCAGGTACTCCTCTGAGACAAAACTTCCAGAGGAACGATCAGACAGCAGGATTCGCGGATCACGAAAATCCGCGGTTCTGCAGACACCGCTGCTGATACCCAGGCAAACAGGGTCTGGAGTGGACCTCTAGCAACCTCCAATAGACCTGCAGCTGAGGGTCCTGTCTGTTAGAAGGAAAACTAACAAACAGAAAGGACATCCACACCAAAAACCCATCTGTACATCACCATCATCAAAGACCAAAAGTAGATAAAACCACAAAGATGGGGAAAAAACAGAGCAGAAAAACTGGAAACTCTAAAAAGCAGAGCGCCTCTCCTCCTCCAAAGGAATGCAGTTCCTCACCAGCAATGGAACAAAGCTGGACGGAGAATGACTTTGAGGAATTGAGAGAAGAAGGCTTCAGATGATCAAACTACTCCAAGCTACAGGAGGAAATTCAAACCAAAAGCAAAGAAGTTGAAAACTTTGAAAAAAATTTAGACGAATGTGTAACTAGAATAACCAATACAGAGAAGTGCTTAAAGGAGCTGATGGAGCTGAAAGCCAAGGCTCAAGAACTACGTGGAGAATGCAGAAACCTCAGGAGCCGATGCGATCAACTGGAAGAAAGGGTATCAGTGATGGAAGATGAAATGAATGAAATGAAGCGAGAAGGGAAGTTTAGAGAAAAAATAATAAAAAGAAATGAACAAAGCCTCCAAGAAATATGGGACTATGTGAAAAGACCAAATCTGTGTCTCATTGGTGTACCTGAAAGTGACGGGTAGAATGGAACCAAGTTGGAAAACACTGCAGGATGTTATCCAAGATAACTTCCCCAATCTAGCAAGGCAGGCCAACATTCAGATTCAGGAAATACAGAGAATGCCACAAAGATACTCCTCGAGAAGAGCAACTCCAAGACACATAATTGTCAGATTCACCAAAGTTGAAATGAAGGAAAAAATGTTAAGGGCAGCCAGAGAGACAGGTCGGGTTACCCACAAAGGGAAGCCCATCAGACTAACAGCTGATCTCTCGACAGAAACTCTACAAGCCAGAAGAGAGTGGGGGCCAATATTCAACATTCTTAAAGAAAATAATTTTCAACCCAGAATTTCATATCCAGCCAAACTAAGCTTCATAAGTGAAGGAGAAATAAAATCCTTTACAGACAAGCAAATGCTGAGAGATTTTGTCACCACCAGGCCTGCCCTAAAAGGGCTCCTGAAGGAAGCACTAAACATGGAAAGGCACAACCGGTACCAGCTGCTGCAAAATCATGCCAAAATGTAAAGACCATCGAGACTAGGAAGAAACTGCATCAACTAACGAGCAAAATAACCAGCTAACATCATAATGACAGGATCAAATTCACACATAACAATATTAACTTTAAATGTAAATGGAGTAAATGCTCCAATTAAAAGACACAGACTGGCAAATTGGATAAAGAGTCAAGACCCATCAGTGTGCTGTATTCAGGAAACCCATCTCACATGCAGAGACACACATAGGCTCAAAATAAAAGGATGGAGGAAGATCTATCAAGCAAATGGAAAACAAAAAAAAAGGCAGAGGTTGCAATCCTGGTCTCTGATAAAACAGACTTTAAACCAACAAAGATCAAAAGAGACAAAGAAGGCCATTACATAATGGTAAAGGGATCAATTCAACAAGAAGAGCTAACTATCCTAAATATATATGCACCCAATACAGGAGCACCCAGATTCATAAAGCAAGTCCTGAGTGACCTACAAAGAGACTTAGACTCCCACACAATAATAATGGGAGACTTTAACACCCCACTGTCAACATTAGACAGATCATCAAGACAGAAAGTTAACAGGATACCCAGGAATTGAACTCAGCTCTACACCAAGCAGACCTAATAGACATCTACAGAACTCTCCACCCCAAATCAACAGAATATACATTTTTTTCAGCACCACACCACACCTATTCCAAAATTGACCACATACTTGGAGGTAAAGCTCTCCTCAGCAAATGTAAAAGAACAGAAATGATAACAAACTGTCTCTCAGACCACAGTGCAATCCAACTAGAACTCAGGATTAAGAAACTCACTCAAAACCGCTCAACTACATGGAAACTGAACAACCTGCTCCTGAATGACTACTGGGTACATAACGAAATGAAGGCAGAAATAAAGATGTTCTTTGAAACCAATGAGAACAAAGACACAACATACCAGAATCTCTGGGACACATTCAAAGCAGTGTGTAGAGGGAAATTTATAGCACTAAATGCCCACAAGAGAAAGCAGGAGAGATCCAAAATTGCCACCCTAACATCACAATTAAAAGAACTAGAGAAGCAAGGGCAAACACATTCAAAAGCTAGCAGAAGGCAAGAAATAGCTAAGATCAGAGCAGAACTGAAGGAAATAGAGACAAAAAAAACTCTTCAAAAAATTAATGAACCCAGGAGCTGGTTTTTTGAAAGGATCAACAAAATTGATAGACCGCTAGCAAGACTAATAAAAAAAGAAGAATCAAATAGATGCAATAAAAAATGATAAGGGGGATATCACCACCTATCCTACAGAAATACAAACTACCATCAGAGAATACTACAAACACCTCTATGCAAATAAACTAGAAAATCTAGAAGAAATGGATAAATTCCTCAACACATACACCCTCCCAAGACTAAACCAGGAAGAAGTTGAATCTCTGAATAGACCAATAACAGGATCTGAAATTGTGGCAATAATAAATAGCTTACCAACCAAAAAGAGTCCAGGACCAGATGGATTCAGAGCCGAATTCTACCAGAGGTACAAGGAGGAACTGGTACCATTCCTTCTGAAACTATTCCAATCAATAGAGAAAGAGGGAATCCTCCCTAATTCATTTTACGAGGCCAGCATCATCCTGATACCAAAGCCAGGCAGAGACACACACAACCAAAAAAGAGAATTTTAGACCAATATCCTTGATGAACATTGATGCAAAAATCCTCAATAAAATACTGGCAAACCGAATCCAGCAGCACATCAAAAAGCTTATCCACCATGATCAAGTGGGCTTCATCCCTGGGATGCAAGGCTGGTTCAATATACGCAAATCAATAAATGTAATCCAGCATATGAACAGAACCAAAGACAAAAACCACATGATTATCTCGATAGATGCAGAAAAGGCCTTTGACAAAATTCAACAACACTTCATGCTAAAAACTCTCAATAAATTAGGTATTGATGGGACATATATCAAAATAATAAGAGCTATCTATGACAAACCCACAGTCAATATCATACTGAATGGGCAAAAACTGGAAGCATTCCCTTTGAAAACTGGCACAAGACAGGGATGCCCTCTCTCACCACTCCTATTCAACATAGTGTTGGAAGTTCTGGCCAGGGCAATCAGGCAGGAGAAGGTAATAAAGGGTATTCAATTAGGAAAAGAGGAAGTGAAATTGTCCCTGTTTGCAGATGACATGATTGTATATCTAGAAAACCCCATCGTCTCAGCCCAAAATCTCCTTAAGCTGATAAGCAACTTCAGCAAAGTCTCAGGATACAAAATCAATGTACAAAAATCACAAACATTCTTATACACCAATAACAGACAAACAGAGAGCCAAATCATGAGTGAACTCCCATTCACAATTGCTACAAAGAGAATAAAATACTTGGGAATCCAACTTACAAGGGACGTGAAGGACCTCTTCAAGGAGAACTACAAACCACTGCTTAATGAAATAAAAGAGGATACAAACAAATGGAAGAACATTCCATGCTCATGGGTAGGAAGAATCAATATTGTGAAAATGGCCATACTGCCCAAGGTAATTTATAGATTCAATGCCATCCCCATCAAGCTACCAATGACTTTCCTCACAGAATTGGAAAAAACTACTTTAAAGTTCATATGGAACCAAAAAAGAGCCCGCATCGCCAAGTCAATCCTAAGCCAAAAGAACAAAGCGGGAGGCATCACGCTACCTGACTTCAAACTATACTACAAGGCTACAGTAACCAAAACAGCATGGTACTGGTACCAAAACAGAGAGAGGTATAGACCAACGGAACAGAACAGAGCCCTCAGAAATAATGCCGCTTATCTACAACTATCTGATCTTTGACAAACCTGACAAAAACAGGCAATGGGGAAAGGATTCCCTATTTAATAAATGCTGCTGGGAAAACTGGCTAGCCATATGCAGAAAGCTGAAACTGGATCCCTTCCTTACACCTTATACAAAAATTCATTCAAGATGGATTAAAGACTTACATGTTAGACCTAAAACCATAAAAACCCTAGAAGAAAACCTAGGCAATACCATTCAGGACATAGGCATGGGAAAGGACTTCATGTCTAAGACACCAAAAGCAATGGCAACAAAAGCCAAAATTGACTTCAATTAATTAAACTAAAGAGCTTCTGCACAGCAAAAGAAACTACCATCAGAGTGAACAGGCAACCTACAAAATGGGAGAAAATTTTCACAATCTACTCATCTGACAAAGGGCTAATATCCAGAATCTACAATGAACCCCAACAAATTTACAAGAAAAAAACAAACAACCCCATCAACAAGTGGGCAAAGGATATGAACAGACACTTCTCAAAAGAAGACATTTATGCAGCCAAAAGACACATGAAAAAATGCTCATCATCACTGGCCATCAGAGAAATGCAAATCAAAACCACAATGAGATACCATCTCACACCAGTTAGAATGGCAATCATTAAAAAGTCAGGAAACAACAGGTGCTGGAGAGGATGTGGAGAAATAGGAACACTTTTACACTGTTGGTGGGACTGTAAACTAGTTCAACCATTGTGGAAGTCAGTGTGGCGATTCCTCAGGGATCTAGAACTAGAAATACCATTCGACCGAGCCATCCCATTACTGGGTATATACCCAAAGGACTATAAATCATGCTGCTATAAAGACACATGCACACGTATGTTTATTGCAGCACTATTCACAATAGCAAAGACTTGGAACCAACCCAAATGTCCAACAATGATAGACTGGATTAAGAAAATGTGGCACATATACACCATGGAATACTATGCAGCCATGAAAAATGATGAGTTCATGTCCTTTGTAGGGACATGGATGAAATTGGAAATCATCATTCTCAGTAATCTATCGCAAGGACAAAAAACCAAACACTGCATGTTCTCACTCATAGGTGGGAATTGAACAATGACAACACATGGACACAGGAAGGGGAACATCACACTCTGGGGACTGTTGTGGGGTGGGGGAAGGGGGGAGGGATAGCATTAGGAGAGATACCTAATGCTAAATGACGAGTTAATGGGTGCAGCACACCAGCATGGCACATGTATACATATGCAACTAACCTGCACATTGTGCACATGTACCCTAAAACTTAAAGTATAATAATAATAAAAAAAGAAAAAAAACAGAAGCAGAGGATATCAGGCATACTGATTTTCTTAGTCTGTGTAGGCTGTCTGTAAGCCACAATGCAGAGCTCTCTGGGAAAACATGGATTGGAGAATGGGGTCTGGAGCCAAGGCTGAAATAGAGTCTTCTCCATTCCAGATCTAGGACTTGGGACCCACACGCTCTAGTATGTGTACAAAGCACATAAAGTTAACAATTTAGATGAAGTAGACCAATTCCTCAAATCCCACCAACTGTCAAAACTCACCGAAGATGAAATAGATAACCTGAATAGTTCTACAACTACTGTTGGAAGTTGAATTCAAAGTTAAAAAGCTCCTGAAAAAAGAAATCTTCAGGCCCAGATGGTATTACTGGTAAATTCTACTAAACAGTTAGAGAAGAAGTAACACCAATTTTACATATCTATTCCAGAAACAGAGAAGGAGGAAACACTTGTCAACTCATTTTATGAGGCCAGAATCATCCTAATCCAAAACCAGACAAGAACAAACCATAGACCAATATAGATGCAAAAACTACCAACAAAGTATTACCAAATAAAATCTAGCAGTATGTAAAAATAATCATACAGCATAATCAAGTAGAGTTTATCCCACATATGCAAGCCTGATTCATATCTATAACTCGATAATTAAAAATAAATTATAATCTGCCAAATTAACAGCAAAAACTGCATGAACATTAAAAAATCACATGATCATATCAATTGATGCTTTGTATTTGACAAAATTCAGCATCTGTTTATGATAGAAACTTTCAGCAAACTGGGAATACAAAGGAATTTACTCAACTTTTATAGAGAGTATTTTAAAAAATCTAACATCATACTTAATGATGAAAGACTAAATGCTTTTCCCCCAAAACTGGAAATGAGGCAAGAATGTTCACCCTCACTATTCTAATTTATGATCATAGAAGAATTCCTAGCCAGTGCAGTAAAACAAGAGAAAAAAAGTGCATGTAGTTGGGGGAAAAAAGAAGTAAAACTGGGCCTGCTTGTAGATGACAATGTGATTGTATAGAAAATCCTAAGGAACATATCAAACAAAACGAAACAACCCTCCCGGAACTAGTAAGTGAGTTTAGCAAAGTCACAGGATACAAGGTCAGTACGTAACAATTTTATTTTTATATACAAGCAATGAACAATGGGGAACTGAAAGTTTTAAAATACCATTTACAATAGTTTTTTTTAAGTACTACTCTACCAAAACACGTACAATATCCACATGCACTACAAAGTAGAAAAAAGTGATATAATAAATCAAAGGAGACCTAAGTAAATATGTAGATTAGAAGACTAACAGATTAAAGATGTTAACCATCCTCAAATTGATCTGCAGACTTAAGGCAGTTCCAATCACAATCCCAAAAGGACATTTTTGTAGATAAAGACAGACTGATCCTAAAATTTATATGGAAATACAAAAAAACTAAAGTAGCCAAAACAATTTGAAAAAGAAGAAAGCTCAATGAATCACACTACCCAATCTTAAGACTTACTCTAAGCTACAGTAATCAGTGAGCAAAAGGCATGTAGATCTTTGGAGCAGAAGAGAGAGTCCAGGAATAGATTCATAGAAATATAGGCCAATTAATTTTTTACATAGGTGCAAAGGCAGTTCAATGGAAAAAGTTACATCTTTACAGTAAATGGTGTTGCAGCAATTGGACATAGATAGGCAAAAGAGTGTCCCTTGATCTAAACCACACACCTCACACAAAATTTTAACTCTAAATGGATCATAGATCTAAATGTAAAAGGTAAAACTGTAAACTTCTAGAAGAAAACATAGTGGAAAAATCATTTTCTGGGATTAGGTAAAATGTTCCTAAACATGCACCAAAAGCAAGGCTCATAAAAGAATTGACAAATTGCTCATATGGCAAATGACTAGTGTCCTGAATATATGAAGGACTCTCTAAATCAAATAGTAAGAAAACAACCCAATTAAAAAATGGACAAAAGACTTTGACATGTCACCAAAGAGGTATAGAGATGGCAAATCAGTACATTGAAGGGGATCAACAGCAGTAGCCATTACAGAAATGCAAATTAAAACCATGATATCTCTGCACACTGTTAAAATGACTAAAATAAAATATGATACTAAGTGCTGATGGTTTGAGGAGCAACTGGAACTCTCATACCCTGCTAGTAGGAATGCAAAATATGCAACCACTCTAGAAAACTGTCAGCTTCTTAATAAACATTTACCACTGACCCAATAATTCTTCTCTTGCTATCTGCTTTAAAAAATGAAAACATGTCCACACAAAAACCCATATACAAATGCACAGAAGCTCTATGAATAATCTCGCAATGGCTCACGCCTGTAATCCCAGCACTTTGGGAGGCCGAGGCAGGCAGATCACAAGGTCAGGAGTTCAAGACCAGCCTGGCCAATATGGTGAAACCCTGTCTCTACTAAAAAATACAAAAATTAGCCAGGCATGGTGATGGGCGCCTGTAGTCCCAGCTACTCAGAGGCTGAGGCAGGAGAATCACTTGAACCCAGAAGGTGGAGGTTGCAGTGATCTAAGATCGCACCACTGCACTCTAGCCTGGGCGACAGAGCCAGTCTGTCTCAAAAAATAAATAAAATTTAAAAACTGGCAACAACTGAAATGTCCTTCAACAGGCAAATGGATAAACCAACTGATACATACTTACAATGGAATAGCAATAAAAAGGAATGAACAGTCAATACACAGAACAATTTGGATAAAATTCAAAGGCATTAAACTGAATGAAAGAAAAGTTAGTCTCAAAACAATACATGCTATGTGATTCTATTTACATGACATTCTGGAAAAGGCAAAACTATAGTAATGGAGAACCTATCAATGGTTGCCAGAAGTTAGGAGTGAGAGGAGGCTGTGACTAAAAAGGGGCAGCACCAGGGAGTTCTGTGGGAGATGGAACTGTTCTGTGTTCTTGACTGTGGTTATTCCAATCTATACATGTATTATAATTCAACTGTATACTAAAGAAAAGGTCATTTTTAATAAATTACAATAACACAGCAAATTGCTGCTGAACTGTCCCCACACTGAAATTGTGCTGAGAATTTTCTAGTTTACCTGTAAGCAGCTTCACTACCATACATTTAGCCAAGTTTCCATGACAGCAGGCAATTAGCATTCGGGAGGGGCTTTGAGTGGTTTGGCAGTAAGGCAGTTGCTCAGTTCGGCCATCTTTACCTTAGACATTAAGATATCCAAAATAAATGATTTTTTGGGGAAAATAAAATGTCTTTCTGAAATATTTCAATTTTAACTGTAAGCATTCCACAAGTATGTGGTTAGGCTGGTGTATATCAAATGAATTAACTCTTCCATTTAAAAATACATAGAGTAAAGCTTGTGAACAATCTCTGGCTTAGTGTTTTCACCAAACTATAAGACTGTGTTACACGTGGACATCAGATACTAGCTTAGCCCCTCCTTCCTTTTGCTGCCTTTTGCTCCCCTATAGGAGGTTGTGGCTCACTGGATTGCTGAAAGCCGCATTGCCATTGAGAAGATCCGCTTGTTGACTCTGAAAGCCGCTCACAGCATGGACACTCTGGGCAGTGCTGGCGCTAAGAAAGAGGTGAGGCTACCTTCTCCCCTCAGACCACCAACTGCTGAGCCTTCTCCAGTTCTCTCCACCTATTGGACATTTCAGTTTTCTAGGCATCTTGATGGCACTCAGAATATTGGAAGCCCCCATGTGATTTTGGGTTATAAATTATAAATGCCTGTCACTTGCTAGTCTCCTAGCAAGTGCTTTAGGGAATGATTTTCAGGAGGGAGAATATCTTTAGCATTCTTAAGATACAGCAACAAGGAATGGGGGAAATCATAGGCTTTACACAGCCCTGGAACTGCACTCACTCTGCCACTTTCTTCTAGCCTTGTGATCACGGGCAAAGTACTTAACCTTTCTGCCTAAGGCCTAGGGTTCTTGCGAAGAGTAACCAAGATGATGTACATAGAATGTGCAGCAGCCACGTACAGTGGCTCTCGCCTGTAATCCCAGCTACTTGGGAGGTGGAGGTGGGAAAATTGTTTGAGGCCAGGGATTCGAGACCAGCCTGGGCAACATAGTGAGACCCTGTCTCTTAAAAAAAAAAAAATTAGCCGACATGGTAACTTGTGCCTGTAGTCCCAGGGAGGCTGAGGCAGGAGGATTGCTTGAGCCCAGGATTCTGAGGCAGCACTAGTGAGCTATGATCACGCGTGGGAATAGCCACTCCACTCTATTCTGGGTGACAGAGTGAGAGCCTGTCTCAAATAACAAAACAAAAAATGCACAGCATGATACTGCTACATAGTAAATGTTTCATGAAAGACACCTCTCATCCTCTGCTTTCTTATGTTTCTGGTTTATATGAAATAAAGACATAATCATTTAATTCTAAAAGCCTATAAAACTGCTAAAAGAAAACTGATTAATGGCGCAAAGACCCTTGGACTATTTTTATGATCCCTAAGGTGATGAGTGTGATTTATCAGCTGCCTGAAATCCTTTTGGAAACAAGGCAAGTTAGAAATAAATGGATAAAATGTGATTTGGAAGACGCGTCTCTTTCCAGAGGGTCTGTATTGACTGAAATGTGGCATTGCAGCAGGATCTCTTTGTTGGCTTTTGTTAAAGATCCTGTTTTAGTGGTGATTTGGATGTGGGAAAGTTCCCTTGTTTCATTTCCCAGTTTTGCCACATTGTGTATAGTCTAAGAAAGAAGCGTTCTTTTCATATTTTGCTTATATAGATTGCAATGATCAAAGTGGCTGCCCCACGGGCTGTCAGCAAAATCGTTGACTGGGCCATCCAGGTGTGCGGAGGTGCTGGTGTTTCCCAGGATTACCCTCTGGCTAACATGTGAGTAGATGTCATTTAAGAATCATCTACGTTTGATAGGCATGGAGGTAAAAAATCTATAGGTGCCTTGACATTAATTGCTTACGTTTATTTTCAGTGTAATTGAAGGCTAAATGAAGTGATATACATTAATATAGAGCTCAACACCAAGAAATAGTTGCTCTTATTATTACAATAATCATTTCATTCCATTATATTAATTTTTACACTGAGGGGACCCACTGAGGATTCCTGGGCTGTAGATACAGCATGGGGTTTCGCTGAATTTGTAGCAGGACATGTCAGTGACTATCTAATATCTAGATCCTGATTACTGGGAGGCAGAAAGGAACATTCTCCATTCCCCATCTGTCCATCTCCACACATAATTACAGTGTCACCTTCTCTATCACACTGGAGATAGAGTCTCATCCTTCATCAATTTTTAACCTTAAGAAATAACTAAATATATAGTATCATACCAGTCACTGCCTGTTCTAAGTTCTAGCAACATGTAGTAAACTGTAGCAAACCAAGAATGAGATTAACTCCACTGTACTTGGGCATTTAACTTTCCCAAGTTGGAAACTTTAAGATGGCATTGCAGAAGCCCTTTAGCTTATTTTCCCGGTACTCTTTTTCTTACCCTGACCTTGGTGGAATTTAAGAATTAATATAGTCTTGGTTTACAATCAGAGTGACTGATGTCGAAGTATCATGTTCCTCTTCCATAACTCCCTGTGCTCCCTGATTCTTTTGCTTTTTCAGGTATGCTATAACCCGAGTTTTGCGTTTAGCAGATGGACCTGACGAAGTTCATCTTTCAGCAATCGCAACAATGGAGCTGCGGGACCAAGCCAAAAGGCTGACAGCCAAGATATAAGGAGAGTGGCACTGCCACATCCCACTGGCAGAAACTCTTCTTTATACAAACTTCATTGGCTCCAACATCTGAATCTCATATTTTCGTAGCAGTTTGAGCACAGGGTTAATTATTCATTTGTGGTAAAGATTATAGCATCTATTTTGATCAGTGGGTTTTATTATTTCAAGGGTCACACAGGGTTAAGTTCAATAAGAAATGCTGTAGCTGTTGTCATTCAATCTAGTGCCTCCTTGAGGCCAGGAGTTCAGGACCAGCCTGGGCAACATAGCGAGACCCCCATTGCTACAAAAAATTTAAAAATGAGCTAAGTGTGGTGGCATATGCTTGTAGTCCTAGCTACTTGGCAGGCTGAGGCAGGAGGATTGCTTGAGTCTAGGAGTTTGAGGTTACAGTGAGCTGTGATCGTGACATGGCCTCCAGCCTGGGTGACCGAGTGAGACTCTGTTTCTAAAAATAAAAACAAATAAAAAATAAATTTCTTCTTGGGGTGGGGTGGAGGCGGGGAGCAAGAATTTGACCTGGCTCTGATCCCTGGTGTGTTGTGTGGGCCTCTTTAACATTTGCCACTGAGCCTTAACCTCACTGTACTTCACTTTACTTTACATGCATTGGTGTTAATATTTTAATCTTAGAAGACCCTGACCCACTGAGGGTTTGTTGTGAGAATCACTGAAGCCATGTAGAAGCACCTTGAAATCTGTAAAACCACAATAAAGTACTTTATAAAAGGTATCCTTATTTGAAGTGGATAAATCTTGTAACTCGAACTATTTAACCCTATAATTAATTTTAAAAGTTGTGATTTAGAAGACAGGATTGTTTTTGAACATAGGAATTAAAGGCTATTTCTGGTCCTTACAATTTTGTAATTTGTTTCTCTGTCTGAGGAAAGCTGGCTGGATTGGTTGCTGATTTGTTTTACTTAACCTATTGTCATGTATCTGGCCATCCCTAAGGCAAGTCACTCCATATGATCTATACTTACCTCTCTCCCTTCCCTGAATTTAGTCAGACAAAATTATATTAAAAAGAACACCAAGGATTGTTTTGAAAAGGAAAAAAGTCTCCAAAGGATAAAGTGAGAAGATCAATTTCAGAATCAGGGCCCCAGTCCTGGTGAGAGAATGGACCAACGGTAAACTCCTCAGCATTGTGGCCATTTCTAGGGTTCTGTCTCCTTAGGCTGTCACTGGGAGTCACTAGGCAGCCATTCATCTGGGACAGTCTGCCAGGTTTGCCATGTGCTTGAAACCACATGGTTTTAAAGAGAGAAACTGCCCTTTCTAATAATCAGACGGCAGGGAGGGAGCGGGGAGGAGAGAGCTCACCAGTCAGGGCTCTACCTATGAAGACCCCTCCAAGATTGCCAAGCAGTCAGCGACAGCCTCGAGGAGGGGCCTTGAGACTGCCTGATAGGGAAGACACCATGAGGTTCCACACAGAAAGGTCATGGTCTTTCTCCAGCAAAACATTTAGGATGCACAGGGGGTAGCTATGATTGTCCAGGGGAGGAGCTAGTTAAGGGTCTCTGGTAATTGACCTTTTACTATAAGAACACACAACAGAAAGTTCAGCAGATTATGGAGGACTGATTTCCTCATCAACCTGTGGTTATTGATAAAAGCTTCTTCAGGGTGGGTCCTCATCACCCCAGCTGTTTCCATGCAACTGTGGTTCACTTAGGTGTCATGGGCATGCACACATTTTGTCCAAGGGAAATAAAGTAGGTGAAAAGCAGTTTAGACACTTTAATGGATACATTGGGCAGGGCTTGCCCAAAACTGCTTTTCTCCTTGATCTTGAGTGAAGCTACAATACGGTGTTGGGGAAGTTCAGAAGGCAGGCATTTTTTACTTAGGCTTTCTAAGGGCTTTAAATTCGTAAAATTCTTAAATAAAGGATACAAAGTGCAATGTATTTATGAAAATGTCTGCTATGAAAAATGTCTTATTTCAGTCAAGCCAGGCAGCCCCGCTTGGCTCCTCCCTTTCTCTGACACTAGATGATCCCTCCCCAAGAAGCAGAGGAAAGGGGAGGGGGGAAGACCTCCTGTTGACAGGCTGCTGTTTGTCTGTCACATGTCTTACTCCACCATTTCTTTTGCCTGGATTACTCCAGTAGTCTCTTAACTGGAGTTCTAATCTATTCTCACAGCAGCCAGGATGACCTTCTCAAATGCTGCGGTGGCTTCCATCTCACCTAGAATAAATTCAGAGTCCTTGCTTTGGCTGATGAGGTTCCATCTGATCTTGTCCTCTGACACCTCTCTGATCTCATCCCCCTGGCTCACTCGTTCCAGCACAGCCTTCTGGCTGCTGTTCCAACATGCGAGCACAGCCAGGCCTCTGGGCCGTGGTTCGGACTGTTTTCTCTGCCTGAAAGGATCTACACTGAGGTTTTCCAGATGTCTAGGTCAAAAGGCACATTATTAAAATGTCCTTTCTTGACCATTGCTTGAAACTAGCACCATGGCTGGGCGTGGTGGCTCAGGCCTGTAATCCCACACTTTGGGAGGCCGAGGCAGGTGGATGTCCTGAGCTTAGGAGTTCGAGATCAGCCTGGCCAACATGGTGAAACCCCGTCTCTACTAAAAATACAAAAATTAGCTGGGCATGGTGGTGGACGCCTGTAATCCTAGCTGCTCCAGAGGCTGAGGCAGGAGAACCGCTTGAACCCAGGAGGTGGAGGTTGCAGTGAGCCAAGATTGCACCACTGCACTTCAGCATGGGTGACAGAGCGAGACTCCATCTCAAAAGAAAAGAAAAAGAAATTAGCACCACATGCATTGTTATTCTCCACCTGCTTATCTGCCTTTGTTTTCCCACAGCACTTATCACCTGACATATTTCATGTTTATTTGTGGTCTGTCTTCTCAAGTGCAAGGCCCATTTTTCCCTCCTCTGTTCACTTCTCTCACTTTTTTGTGTGTGTACTGGTGTCTCCTTGGCCCCCAGAACCATGCCTTACATCCAGTAGCCACTCACAAAGAATATGAATGAATGAATGAGTGTGCGTGGATGCTCTCCTGATTCCTGGTTTGCAGCACAGCAAGCGGTGAGTGAGCAAAGCATTCATGTATAGGTCTGCCAACAGAACAGAGCCAAAGCCTGAGCCCCAGCCAGTCAACACAGAGGCTGGACAACAGACCCAGAAGGGGTTATGGGTAGCTGGAGAAAACCTAAGCCTGAGAAAGGACATCAGTGTCCTGGCAGTGGGGGCGCACAGCAGTTTGGGCAAGTCAGTTGATGGAATAGGTGTTCAATGAGTATTTAACAATCCAGGGAAATATGCATTTCATTTTTTTCTCCTGATGTCTAATCTAGTCTAATCAGCTGGAGGGCTGTGATCAGCTCTAGATACAGAAGGAAGTCAGGATGCCTAAAAGAAACAAAACCACTTCTGGTGATTGTTGGAATTTTCCAATTTTCCAAAGAAGCAGGATTCTGGGAAGTGTCTTCCCTTAATTCAAGACAAAGAGCATTTAGGATTTATGATCCTGCTATGATATTTTTATTTCTTTTTCTTTTCAGCACCTCTTTCTCATTGTGGTGATTATGAGTTTATTGTGAAGAAAACCCACGCCCATTCTAGTGTGAGAGTGTGGTTACCATAAGCTCTGTGAAACAAGGGTTTCTGCCTTACCTTCACCCCCAACTTATGTGACCAAGTAAAGTGTAACGATTTATCCTGAAGAGGCACATCACTCTTAGGACACCCTAAATAAGTACAGGTGAAATGGAGAGCAGTTGCGTGGATAGAATCTCCAAAAGGTGTTTTCCCCAGACTTCCTTCATCTGATGGCTAATCACCTCGATGAGGAGCCTTTCGTTTCATTTTTTTAAGTGGGTGCAGACAACCCCTCCCTCCACCACTCTTATCTCTCTGACTTCAGTTTCTACTGCTCTGTTTCCTTACTCTCTCCACGCAACACATTGGCCTTCTGCTGTTCCTCCAATATCCCAGATATATTCCTACTTCAGGGTCTTTGCACTTGCCTTTCTGTTTGCCTAGAAAACTCTCCCCCCACTGCATGTCCTCAAGGCTTGCTCCTTTCCTGCAAATGTAACCTCCCAGGGATTCCTTCTGTAACCACCCCATCTAAATTTCTATACCCTCCCAACACACACACACACACACACACACACACACACATACACACTTTTTCCCTGCTTTGGTTTTCTTAGAACTTTTCATCGTGTGACATACTATGTATTTTTCTCTTTTCTTTTGCATATTATCTCTTCCTCTCCCCCTGCTAGAAAGTATGTTTTAGCAGAGAAGGGTTATTGTCTGTTTTGCTCACTGCCACATCCCTAGAAGGTGGAGCAATGCCTGGAGCAAGCACAATAGGTCCTCAATAAATATTTGTTGAATGCATGAATGCATGCCAGCTGCAGAAGGCAGGGAACACAGGATGTTTGATTAACCTCCATGTGAGAAGTGTAGTAGCATAGGCTCATGTTCCCTCACTTGCCATGCAGACATTTAAAAAGAAAACTTAGGGCCGGGTGCGGTGGCTCATGCCTGTAATCCCAGCACTATGGGAGGCCGAAGCGGGTGGATCACCTGAGGTCAGGAGTTTGAGACCAGCCTGGCCAACACGGCGAAACCCCTGTCTCTACTAAAAATACAAAAATTAGCCAGTGTAGTGGCGGGCGCCTATAGTCCCAGCTACTCGGGAGGATGAGGCAGGAGAATCACTTGAACCCAGGAGGCGGAGGTTGCAGTGAGCCGAGATTGCACCACTGCACTCTAGCCTGGGCGACAGAGTGAGACTCTGTCTCAAAAAACCAAAAAACTTAAAGCAGTGGTTCTTACCCTGGCTGAGCATCAGAATCACCTGAGCAGCTTGCTATAGATACAGCTGCCTCAGCCCAGCCGTGGTGATTATTTAGTAATAACAAGGTTCACCTGGGCTTCTAGTGAATTGATGGTCGGGGGGAGCCTCGTTTCCTGACAAATCTTGATTATGTCAGCGTTCTTGGCTGCAAACACTAGGAAAAGACTGGCTAATGTGAGCAAAAAGAAATCTGTTGCATTAGTGTGGGAAGGGAAGACTAAGGAAGTCTGGAATATCCCGCCAAGACACAGGCAGAGAAGGAAGCAGGTCTTTGCAGCTGGGACCAGAGCAGCCTGACCTGGCCGATGGGAGAGACACCCCTGCATTGGTGACCTCCATCTGACCTTGTCCTCCAGATCTCTCTGCCCTTGCCTTGCTTTGGCCCTGAGGTGCAAGTGGTTGACAAAGCTCAGTCTGCAGGCCTGCCCTCTGTGCTGTCCAGGAAGAGGAGAGCTCTTCCAGTGCTACCAATAGAAATATAAGGTATGTATGTAATTTAAAATTTTACAGTGCCACATTAAAAAAACATGAAATTAATTTTAACCTAATATATCCAAATATTATCATTTCTACATGTAATCAATATAGGAAAAATTATCAGTAAGCCATTTTACACTTTTGCCCCAAAATCCCAATATATTTTATATTTATAGCACATTTCAACTTGGAAGCTAAAGTGTCAGTGGAAATACTTGATCTGCCAAAAGTTAACTGTATATAAGTAAGCTTCATAAAATGTATAGTTAAAAAAGTAGGTTCACATGCCCAACTTGTTCTAAACATACTTCACAGTTTTCAAAAAACTAAACTCAGTTTTTAAATTTAAATAATTCATTTAAAGTTAAATAAAAAATTCAGGGCCAGGTGCAGTGGCTCATGCCTATAATCCCATCACTTTGGGAGGCCGAGGTGGGCGGATCACCTGAGCCTAGGAATTTGAGACCAGCCTGGGCAACATGGCCAAACCCCATCTCTACAAAAAATACAAAAATTAGCCGGGCGTGGTTGTGCACGCCTATAGTCCCAGCTACTCAGGAGGCTGCAGTGGGAGCATCACCTGAGCCCAGGTGGCAGAGGTTGCAGTGAGCCGAGATAGTGCCACTGCACTCTAGCCTGGGTGACAGAGCCAGACCTTTTCTCAAAATAAATAATTTTTTTAAAAAAATTCAATCACATTAGCCTGATTTCAGTGCTCCGTAGTCATGTGTGGCTAGTGGCTATTGTATTGGGCCACTCAGCTCTAGCCCCTTGGTCCTCACAGTTTCAGAGGTCACCCTCTCACCAAACTCACACTCCGTGGGGAGAAAAAGACTTGGGACATTATTAGAAATAGAGATGGATGCTGAGCAGCCCCAAACAATTGACCACTATGATAATTAAGGGAGCATAGTGTGAAACCCAAATACCTGAGACAAGTCTCAGTCAATTTAGAAAGTTGGTTTTTTTTGTTTGTTTTTTTTTTGTCAAGGTTAAGGACATGCCTGTGACACAGCCTCAGGAGGTCCTGATGACATGTGCCCAAGGTGGTTGGGGCACAGTTTGGTTTTATACATTTTAGGGGGACATGAGATATCAATCAATATATGTAAGATGTACATTGGTTCAGTCCAGAAAGGGGACAACTTGAAGCGGGGCGGGGGCTTCCAGGTTATAAATAGATAAGAAACAAACAGTTGCATTCTTTTGAGTTTCTGGTTAGCCTTTCCAAAGTAAGCAATCAGATATGCACTTATCTCAATGAGCAGAGGGATGACTTTGAATTCTGTCTGTCTTTGTCCACAAGGAATTTTCCTGTGGACAAATTGTGAGGGAGGTACATAGCTTTTTTGTCTTAGTAGCTATCTTTTTAAGGAATAGAATGGGAAGCAGGTTTGCACCAAGCAAAAGTCTCAACTTGACTTTCCCGTTTGGCTTGGTGATTTGGGGGTCCCAAAATTTATTTTCCATTCACAATAGTGATTTTATATATCTTGTTTGGTGAAGGAAAAAGTTGACTGTAGTCCATCTCCTGTATTTAAGGAAAGAAAAAACCTAGCATGAAAAGGAATTGCTAAGTGTTTCTAGTTTACCAACAATCCTGTGATATTGTAGTCCCAGCTACTCGGGAGGCTGAGGCAGGAGAATCGTTTGAACCCAGGAGGCGGAGGTTGCAGTGAGCCAAGATCGTGCCACTGCACTCCAGCCTGGCAACAGAGTGAGACTCCGTCTAAAAATAAATAATAAAAATAAAGATAATCTGAGGGAAAATTGTTATTTGTGCAGGGTGGTTAGGTTTTCTGACTGCCAAAAAAGGTTGGCTCCAATATATAGCAATGCATAGGAATTGAAGTGTATGTGAACTCAAATCTCTTAAGATTACACAGTTGATTTATGAGCCAAAGACTCTTCCCAGCTCAGTGGGGTTCAGAATGATCTTGTTGTGAGAAATGGAGAAAACATTTTTTATAAAATTCAAAACTGTACTGGGCACAATGGCTCACAGCTGTAATCCCAGCACTTCAGGAAGCTGACACAGGCAGATCGCTTGAGCCCAAGAGTTCAAGACCAGCCTGTGCAACATGGTGAACCCCCGTAGCTGCTAAAAACACAAAAAATTAGCCAGTTGTGGTGACACATGCCTGTAGTCCCACCTACTCAGGAGGCTGTGGTGGGAGGATCACCTGAGCCTTGGAAGTCGAGGCTGCAGTGAGCCACATGTGATCACATCACTGCACTCCAGCCTGGGCAAAAAGAGTGAGATCCTGGGCAAAAAAAAGTGAGATCCTGTCTACAAAAAAAGAAGAAATTCAAAATGGTAATCATTATTCTTTTCCAAGCTAGCCTCTGGAAAATTGTTCAGAATACAGTTTTTGGCTTCAGGGGAAATGGTCCTGAAAGGGCTTACTTGCTGCATTTCATTCAGTTTAGACCATCATAATTCCCATCTCTGTCCACAAAATGCCAAACAAACTTTCTATTATTAAGGAACTCAGCCATGATGTAAGGCTGGAGGGATAGCCTGCTCATCAGATGTGGATGGCCCCTGTGTGGAAGAGTAACCTCCCCTTCTTGAGAGAAGCAAATGAGCTCCTTTCACAGCCTGCTGTCACATGTGGTCATGGCTACTGGTTCTCAGGCTGATCAACACAGATCTGTTGACCTTGGCAGTTTACCTCCTCCATTGGTTGAGGTCAGATTCTAAATTCTAAATCCAGTTGAAACCTTTCTGCAAGAGGTCTTCTTCCAGCCCTCTAAGACAGCTGGACTAATTTAATCTTAAAGGAATAAATAATTTAACAGGCAAATCTATAATATGTTGTGATATTCGCATGCTAAGGGAAATTTTCTTTATTCTATTTTTAACCTTTATTTTGCTGGCAAAGTTTGAGACAAACAAACAAAAAAACATCTAGAAGATAAGAAATGAGGAAGTAATGGCCACTCACAGCGTAATATTTTCCCAGATGTGGAGCACATAGGCTGAGGGGTTTAAAATACTTCCTTCCTGTTCAGTGGTGTCTTTGCTCTCCAAACACTTCAGGGTGTATCAAATCAAAAGGATTTCTTATTTATATCTAGTTGAAGCAACACAACACTAGATCAATCTGACTTGAAAGAACACCAGATTAATTTTAGAGGAGACAGAGAACACACGCAATTCTGAACAATTCAAGGAGTCCTTACGGATGCCTGTGGAGGATGCACATCTGACAAGGCCCCTAGTGTCCTTGTCCTAAGGAGGTAGATAGTTCATTCAACTGACAACTTACTTAATCTAATAACCCCACCCTTTCCTACTAGATAGGGCAGGATTTTTGTCAACCACAAAACCTTGAGAAAATAAGCTGGTTTTTACATAGAAAACAAAAGAGAAACATTGGCAAATTCTGTTTTATTTAAGAGCCATTGCCACTGAGGACAGTGTGCAAGATAAGTCTGAAGCAACTTCAACAAAAGAGCCTAGAAGCAAGAAGTAGGAAAATACAATAGGTGGCATTTCTCTTTATTTGGGAACTCCAGTCCCACAGCCCCAAATGGCTGAGAAGCTAGCCTTCTGGAAATATTTTGAGGTCAGGGAAGACTGGCCTGAAACTGAAATTACTCATTGTAATTTTGGAAACTAGCCCACACAGCACAGACTCAGACACAACCTGTGGCTTTCTTAATGTCAATTGGTAAAGGTTACTGTTTCCTGTTATGGAGAGATGATGCCAGACAAAGAAGGGGCCAGATCACAAAGGGCCTCACAATCCAAGACGAGGCATTGGACTTGGTCCTAAGAGCAGTGGAATCACTGATGGGCAGTAGAAATACTACTCCATGAAGAAGGGGTTGGATTCAGCCTATATCAGAAGCAGAAAGACCAGTCAGGATCCTGTTGCATTGACCCATGGAAGACATGTTAGAGGCCCACACGACAGTAGGTGTACCAGACGTAGATTGTTAGAGATATTGAAGATGTAGAAGTAACAGAATACAATAAATTAGAAGTAGTGTGGTAAGAGAGATGTGAGAGTCAAGTACAATGCTCATAGCACTGGCATGGGAATAGTGCAGAATTTTTCTTGGCCCCTTTATTGAACTTGTGACAAGGGTGAACATTTACTCCGCCCACCATGCTCAACCCCTTGCAGGAGGGAGCATGTGAGTGAGCAAGTGCAGGACCTGACTGGCCACTCCGGGTGCTGACCCAGGAACAAGCTCTGGGTGGGGCCCACAGCCAGACCAGGTACAAGTGAGTGAGTGCAGGACCCAGCTGGCCACTCCAGACAGCAGCAGGAGAAAGCTCCGTGCAGCGGTGCCCAGGTTGTGGGGGGCTGCCTGCGACCTTGAGACCCCAGAGTGGGTGTTACAATGCTCCTTTAGTTCTGCTGTCCATGGACGGCCATGTATTAACAGCCCAGTTGGCCCCTTGCCTCCTTGCATGGGGTGGCTGCCCCCCACCGGCAAGGGCAAAGTTGACTCTAGTCCATCTCATGTATTAAAGAAAAAAAAAAAATTCAAACCTAGCATGAAAAGGAATTGCTAAGAGCTTCTAGTTTACCAAAGATCCTGTAATATAGATATTCCTAAAGATCATTTGAAGGAAAATTGGTATTTGTGCAAGGTGTTTAGGTTTTCTGACTGCCAAAAAAGGTTGTCTCCAATGCATAGCAATACATAGGAATTGAAGTGTATGTGAATTCAAATCTCTTAAGATAACATAGTTGATTTATGAGCCAAAGACTCTTCCCAATTCAGTGGGATTCAGAATGAACTTGTCATGGGAAACGGAGAAAATATTTTTTATAAAATTCAAAACTGGGCTGGGTGCAGTGGCTCACACCTGTAATCCCAGCACTTTAGGAGGCTGAGGCAGGCAGATCACTTGAGCCTAGGAGTTCAAGACCAGCCTGGGCAACATGGTGAAACCCTATATCTACTAAAAATATAAAAAATTAGCCAGTTGTGGTGGCACATATCTGTAGTCCCAGCTACTCAGGAGGCTGCAGTGGGAGGATCACCTGAGCCTGGGAAGTCAAGGCAGCAGTGAGCTGTGATCACATCACTGCACTCCAGCCTAGGTGACAGGAGTGAGATCCTGTCTCAGAAAAAAAAAAAAAAAAAAAAAAAAAAAAAATTCAAACTGGTAATCATTATTCTTTCCCAAGCTACCCTCTGGAAAATTGTTCATAATAAGGTTTTTGGCTTCAGGGGAAATGGTCCCAGAAGGGCTTACTTGCTGCATTTCATTCAGTTTAGTCCATTATAACTCCCATCTCTGTCCACAAAAAGGTCAAACGAACTTTCTGCTGTTAAGGAACTCAGCCATGATGTAAGGCTGGAGGGATGGCCTGCTCATCAGATGTGGATGATCCCTGTGTGGAAAAGTAAGCTCCCCTTCTCCAGAGGAGCAAATGAACTCCTTCACAGCCTGCTTACGTGTGTGGTCATGGCTGCTGGTTCTCAGGCTGATCAACATAAACCTGTTGACCTTGGCAGTCTACTTCCTCCACTGGTGTGACAGCCTTTTTGTGGGTTGCTGCTGTTGGCGGGTCCCAAGCTCTTGTCCAGTGTCCAAGAAGAATGAAGTTGCATGAACACTAGAAGGATGGTGAAGGCAGAAAATTTTATTAAGAGAGATGGAAATGGCTCTCAGCAGAGAGGGGGAGCTGAAGAGGAGGGGATGGGATGGGCAGATAGTCTTCCCCTGAAATCCAGCATCTCTTCCCCAAAGTCTGGCCAGCTCTTCTCTGAAGTCAGGCTGTCTCTCTGATGTCGAGCTGCCTCACTAAAATCGAGCCACCTCTCTCTCCTCTACCAACTGAGTCTGGGGTCTTTATAGGCACAGGATGGAGGTGAGGCAGGCCATAGGTAGTTTTGGAAAAGGCAACATTCAATTGGTTAAAAAAAATTGTTTGTGAATTTTTTTTTTTAACCAATTGAATGTTGCCTTTTTTTCTATTATATTTACCACACATTGTTTGCATTGCATGTACAAAAGCTGCTAATTTTTGTTTCAGTTTTACTGATTTTTAATTTCTCCTTAATTTTTTTTATAGTTTAGTTTTTATTTTTAATCAAAGGTATATATTTCAGCGTTCAACCATCAAATTACTGTCCAAAGCTAGTTATGAAAATCATCAGTGGTTCTTCCTCTCACCATCCCAACATGCTAATTTCTCATTCCCATAAGCAACTACTTAAAAACATTTAGTATAGCTGGGCGCCTATAGTCCTGTCAGAGGCATCCCAACCAGAGTGACTCTATTTTGAATAAAGGCAGGATAAAGCAAGACCTGCTGCATTACATTCCCAGGAAGTTAGGCACTCTTAATCACAAGATGTTTATGGTTGAGGAAACAAGTTAGTGGAAAAAGGCATTCTTAGTTTGAAAAATAGGGTTTCCTCTAAAGATAATAGTACACTCATAAATTCTTGCCAAGATCAGAAGTTACACAAGAGAATAACCATACTAACAGCCTGTCAGAAGCCTTTATAATAAACTGCACTATAGGCCTAATATTCCTATATAAGCAAGCATTCTTGTTTAAATCCATTTATACCTAGTGTTCCATTATTGGAACACTAAGCATGCGAGAGTTATTTATATCCTACTGCTCAAGGTCATCGCCAAGGTCTGATTGCAAAAATTCAAAAAATTGCAACCTGAGGCATAAATGGGTTCAGGCAGGGGCATTCTTCCTCTTGCTTTCTGAGGACACCCTACTCTGTAATAGAGTAGTTTCTACTAAACTATTTTAACTTTACTATGTGACTGGCCCTGAATTCTTTGCCATGCAAGATCTGAGAACCCACTCTTGGGCCCTGGGACAAAACCCCTTTTCTGGTAACAGTCCCAGCTACTCTGGAGGCTGAGGTGGAAGAATTGCTTGAGCCCAGTCTGCGTAACAGAATGAGACCCCGCCTCAAAATTAAATAAATAAACAAAACAATTTAAGCTAACTGATAAGCATGGAGATCTACTTCCATGTCTTGAAATAATAGTTATAATACTCTCACCTCTTAATGGTTTATTTTACTTAAACCTTCAGTTAGAGGACGAATATAGTGAACACCTGTATATCCTTATCTAGATTCACACTTGCTTTCTCTCTCCTTCTGTTTCTGAACTGAGAGTTAGCTGCAGATAGTATGTCACCTAACAACAATGACATGAGAATTTGACCTTGATGAAACATTACTGTCATATGTAGTCTAGTCATCTATTGATTTCTCAGTTTAGAAGATGTGCTATGATTATTTTGTTGCCCAGCTATTCCAAACTCTTCTCCCAGATACATCAATCTCCTTTCTCTCAATATGTTCAAATACATATATTGCCTATCAATTTCATCTTCTTAAATAATTTGTTCCCAGAGCCTCTAACCTGTTCAAGTCTGGATGGGTAGTTGTCTAAGTTAGCTGCAACCTGTTGTCTTAATTCAAAATGTCTTTTCAATATCATTTGAAGAATTCCACCATTCTTTTGAAGAAAACCAAAATGTTTCACCCCAAATATACTTCTTTGACATACCCTGTAAAGTCTGTTTTTTTGTTTGTTTGTTTAGACCAAGTCTTGCCTGTTGCCCAGGCTGGAGTAGAATGGCATGATCATAGCTCGAACTGCAGCCTCAAACTGCAGGCTCAAGTGATCCTCCACTTCAGCTTCCCGAGTAGCTGGGACCACAGGTACACGTTAATAAATTTGTATGCTTTTTCTCCTATTCATCTGCCTTATGTCAGCTGATTTTCAGTGAACCTTCAGAGGGTGACAGGCAAGTTTACGTCTTGGCCCCCACACTTTTTTGGGTACCCCGTGCTTTAGTACAGAACATCTTTCTGGAGCTTCTTACAAAAGAATTAATGGGAGGTAAATTTGAGACCTTGTATTCTTAATTCTGTCCCCTCAATCAGTAGTTTCACTGGATATAGAATCCTGGGTTGAGATTTTGAAGGCATCACTCCCTTGTTTTCTTTCAGTGTTATTGAGCAATCCAGTGCTATTCTTATTCTTGTTCCTTTCTAAGAAAGGTTCCCTCTTCTCCTGCCACACCCTGGAGGGTTATAGGATCTTTTTGTTTTCATATGGTAAAATTTCACAATTATGTGCATTTGTAAGGGTTGATTTTCATCTATTGGGCTGGCACTCAGTGGTGTTGGTGTTACTGGAAAGAGATCCTGATCCAGACCCCAAGAGATGGTTCTTGGATCTCACACAAGAAATAATTCAGCATAAGTCCATAAAGTGAAAGCTAGTTTATTAGAGAAGAAACAAAAGAATGGCTGCTCCATAGACAGAGTAGCCCTGAGGGCTGCTGGTTGGCTTTTTTTTTTTTTTTTTTTTTTTTGAGACGTAGTCTTGCTCTGTGGCCCAGGCTGGAGTGCAGTGGCGTGATCTTGGCTCACTGCAACCTCTACCGCCCGGGTTCAAGTGATGCTCCTGCCTTAGCCTCCTGAGTAGCTGGGATTACAGGTGCACACCACCATGTCCAACTAATTTTTGTTTGTATTTTTAGTAGAGACGGGGTTTGCCATCTTGGCCAGGCTGGTCTTGAACTCCTGACCTTGTGATCCACCCACTTCAGCCTCCCAAAGTACTGGGATTACAGGAATGAGCCACCGTGCCTGGCCAGCTGTTTTTATGGTTATTTCTTGATCATATGCTAAACAAGGGGTGGATTATTCATGAGTTTTCCAGAAAATTCCCTTTTTATACAATATAGGGTAACTTCTGGATGTTGCCATGGTATTTGTAAACTGTCATGGTGCTGGTGGGAATGATTTGTCATGCTAATATATTATAGTGTATAATGAGCAGTGAGGACCACCAGAGGTACTTTCATTGCCATCTTGGTTTTGGTGGGTTTTGGCGGCTTCTTTACTACATCCTGTTTATTAGCAGAGTCTTTATGACCTGTATCTGTGATACCAGTCCTGTTGTCCTCCTGTCTTATCCTGTGCCTGAGAATGCCTAACCTCCCGGGGATGCAGCCCAGCAGGTCTCAGCCTTATATTACCCAGACCCTATTCAAGGTGGAGTCACTCTGGTTCAAACACCTCTGACATTGGGACTCATAAAACAAACCCCAAAATGAAGGCCTCAGAAGCAGCCTCAGAACCAGAATTTTTTCTGACCTTCTCCTACCCTCCTGTCGCTCAGTTCCATTCTCTCCCAAGGCTAGCCACAGAAACTAGAATTTCTCTTCCCCAAGGTGGGTCAGAAACCAGAACCTCTTTTCCCCAAAGCCAGCCATAAAACCTAAAGTTATTACCCTTTCCTTCCACCTTTCTACGTAAAAACTGGCCACAAAGAAATGATCTGACTTACCTTGCTGGACTATAGCTCAGAGGACCCCTATTCCAGAGAAAGACCCGCCCCATACCCAGGAGGAAGGACTGCATGCTCGGATAGGCCAAGAAGAGTCTAAACAGACCTTGCTGGGTTTCCCCATGCAGTCCCTTAGCATTAGATCTTACCCTTTTGTCCAATCATAAACACAGCCAATCAAAGTATGGCTGTCAATATTTTGTTAAACTTAAGCATCAAAGTGAACAATTTCCCCAGGATCTTTGGGCTTTCATTTTGAAGGTTCCTGTGTATACTCATTAAATAAATTTGTATGCCTTTTCTCTCATTATTCTGCATTTTGCAAGTTGCTTTTTCAGCAGACCTTTCAGAAGGAGAAGTTCCCTTGGCCTCTTCAGTAGCATAGTCTTCCTTACTGGGAAAGTGCTTGAATTTTTTATTTTGTTCTCAGCCCCTTTTCAAAACTAGTATTTCTTTTGGGATCTAAATTTTTTGGACAATGGGCTCCCTGAACTGGGTCTCTTTTGTCTACTTTTCCATCTTCCTCTGCTTCTTAACAAGATTTCCTCAACTTTCTCTGTCAATGTCTTCTATTGTTTTTCTTCTATTTTTATTAAAAAATTTTTAAGACCTGATTTTCTGTGGAAAAAACTTTTTTTCAAAGTGGCATCCTGTTTTGTAGATGCAATGCTTATCTCTGAGGGTATGGTTATACAGCTTTCTTTTCCAATGCTTTCTTCTTCCTAGTGTCCTCCAAAATTTCCTTTTTTTCTTCCTGTTTTGGCCTCTTTTGTGCTTCTACTGTCATACCTGGAGGCATACACCTGTCAGCATTCACACTAAGGGCTGCCTTCAAAGGCTCTCCACAATGCTGAGTTGCTTTAGGCAAGTCCCTGCCACAGGAAGGGTGTGGTATCATCCAGCTGTTGTATCAGTTGATAAAGTTTTCTGCTCCAAACTCTAGATTTGCTTACTCTGAATTCACCTTGATCATTTTAGGGCTGACAAGATTGTCCTCAGGTCAGCTCTTACATTTAAAGCTGGGAAAAATGTTCCACTTCCTGCCTTGGAATGCTGGGAAACCTGATACATACATACGAAAGGCTATTTTGAGTGATGTAAAATACTAAAATGTGAGATTGGGATTTGAGCTTAAGTAACTGAAATGACTTTCCTGAACTTATGCATAGCTAAATATTTGTAGAATTACTTCCATATGACCTTTCCTTTTGAAGACAAATGACTCATTCTTTCATTGACTCAAGCCACATCTTCGTAAACTTTTCCCTGAAATAGAGACTGAGGGCATGAGGTTCCTCTTTTCCGGCTCACAGACATTGGTTAGGAGCCAGGGAATGAGGCCAATGTTCTTTGTAGACCTTAGGTTTTTTTATCTACTGCCATTGGACAATAGCTGAAAACTCTTCATACATAACTGCATAACTTATAAACCATATTCCTTTTCAATGTTAAAAAATGTAAGCACGAACATTCTTATTTGTGTAAATAACAGAGTTTTCATGAACAGCTCTGGACCTTTCTCTTCTCTTACAAAGTTATTTCCCTAAATTGGGGATTTGTAAAAATGATGGAAATGTACAGATCTTCTTTCATAAGCTTGATGGCAAAACAAACGTTTTAAACTGGCCACGCTATTTCCTGTATTCATGGGGCCCTGGAACCCACAGTAGCCTCGCCCACCTTTTATTCCCTAAGTTTGGAAATTAGTGGTCAATAATCCAGATGTGAAGTTCTTTGCTTTAAATGCTAAATAACAAACAACACATGTAGTAACAACTAGTAATGGGAAAGCATTGATGACCAGGAGAGATGCCTGAAGTTTCCACTACAATAGAGGAGTTAAATAATTTATTTCACAGAAAATCATCTGTGGGAAACAATAATTCTGAGAAGTGATCTAGTTCTGAGGTTTTTAACTGGGGTGAGAATGGGACTGAGTTTTCGGATATTTTTAAAATATGCGCTTTTGGGCATTTTTGCATAAAGGGTTTATACGTATTTCAACAGATTCTTAACACCAAAGTAAGATTTCCTGACCAGATCAGGCATTTTATAGATGAAATTAACGCCCAATGTCAGAAACCTAAGCAGGGCAGAATCTGCCTGACAAGCGTGTTCTTCCTTGACACAACATCACCAAGCCCAGCTCCTCATTCCTAGACACTCCTGTCTACAAGGTTGACACCCTATTAGGTGTTTACATCTATTATTCCTGATCTCCCGAACATCCCCACAAGGGAGACATTAATGACCCCCACTTATTGGTGACAGCTCCAAGGTCACTTGGTGAAGGCCAGAACCACAGCCCAGGTGGCCCCAACTCGGTCCACACCAGCTCCAGGATGCCTTACTTCCATTCTCCTGCCCTAATTTAAACAGACTGGGTGACATGAGATAATGAGTTAAACACTGAATTCAACCAAAATCCACACAAACATTTGGGGTTAATATGAGGATGGAATCAATATCTTGGGCATCCAGCAGTGATTCTGATTTAGAATCAACACCTTGGGCATCCAGGAGTGATTTCTGATATAACCTGGATACTAAACACTTAACATGTACTCAAAAACAGACAAAAAACTGGAAACACTCCCAGGAGCCAGGCAGTCACCTAGTTCTAACCTAGTGCGCATTCCAAGTTTTGGTGTGTGCTGTGGGCCAGCCTTGGGGGTCTGCCTCCCCAGCTTCAGGACAGGCTGTCAGTTGTTTCTGAAGGTGCTTGAGCTGAATATATACCAAGTCCCATATCAAGGCTCAGGTGGCTCTGGCTCCAACCAGCCCTTTGTCCTACCAATCTATGAGCAAACTCTCTTCTTGTTTGTTACTGGTGCTCCAGCGAACACTATGTATTATTCTGCTTGGACTGTCATAACAAAATACCATAGACTGGTGGCTTAAACAACAAATTTATTTCTCACAGTTCTGGAGGCTGGGAAGTTTAAGATCAATGTGCCAGCAAGTTAGGTTTCATTCTGAGGCCTCTTCTCTTGGCTTGTATGTGGCTCCCAGTGTGCTTACGTGACCTCTTGGTGCAGAATGTCAGGTGTCGGGAGAGGAGGTGGTGGGGGAATTTGGGGGTACAGGTAGGCTCTCTGGTGTCTAAGGTATTATCCCCATTACGAGGGCACCACCTTCATGACCTCATCTAACACTAATTACCTCCCTGAGGCCCCATCTCCAAATACCACTGGGGGTTAGGGTCTCACCCTATGAATTTTAGGGGAAGATACAACCATTTAGTCCCTAATGACTAACTTCCCCGAAGTCCTTGTCCTCCCCTCTCCCATCACAAAAGTGGCATGAGCACACATGTGACCATGAAAGTACATATTACAAAAAGAGTTCAGTCTGTTAAAAGAATACCTGATTAATAACTCATTGGACAGAAAGCACATCCATCCAATTCCTCATAACCACTGGTTTTTATCTTACTGCAAGGGGAATGAATTTGATTTTTTTGGCCTTATAACACCCCTATTTAATTCTCATAACACCCCTTTGAGGAATGGGCTCAGAATTAACCTTATTTTATAGATAAGGAAACAAAGAAGTCTGCCTTCCTTGGTCACACTGCCACTGGCCAGTAAAAGGAGGGCCATGCATTCCCAAAAACTCAAGTAGGCAGTTAAATTCCTAGTCAGAGTAGGTTGCGAGAAAGTTTTTCTGCAATTTTTTTTCAAAGTGCTCTTCTCAAAATCCTAATAAAGCTTATTTACACAATTTTCATCATATAACAATTTAAGCATGAGAAGGATTATAGAAGTTCTAGACTGAAAGGGATTCTTGAGCTGAGCATCTGGTGATGATCCTCGGTGGACGGACGAGGGTGTCCAGCATGGTCTCTTGCCCATTTCCAGTGTTCTGCCTCTGCACTGCTCCTCAGATGGACTGTGGGTTACTAGAGTGTATCTCTGAGTTTTGCTACCTCTAAACAGCCCCTCCCCCAACAAACACACCAAAGTGATCACTCCACACTGCTGTTTAAAACACAGATCTCATTCCTGAATCACTATTAGGTTTGATGTTAATGCGTCAGCTTGGCACTTAGGACCCCGTCCAGCTGGCTCCTCCCTGGGTCTCAGGCTGGGTTCACTCTGGACCCTTATCCCCCAGCCATACCAGACAACCCCCACCCCTCCAGCTGTCCTATATATACTTTCCTGTTACCCTGCTCAAGCTGTCTCACTTTTATATCTCAGGACTGAGGCAAACGACCTCATGCTTAAATCTCAGATAAAGCCTCCACCCTCAAAGATCAAAACTCAGCTTTCCCCATACAGACACCTGCCTGACATTGCTGTTGTCTTAATATTATGGCTCAGAATACAGACCTCAGCGTCACATAAGAATTTTGATTTACTCTCTTACTTACTAGTTGTGTGACTTTTAGTAAGCTGCTTTACTTATCTGAACCTCATGTTCTTCGCCTGGAAGATGGGAATTATATCAGTACCAGACCCACAGGTTTGCTCTGAGGATTAACTGGCCCACAGGTTTGTTCTGAGGATTAAATGAGGTTATGCAATACTTGGCAGACAGTAAATATTCAATAAAGGTTAACTATTGTTGGCATCTAGACATCAATGATTGTAGACTAATTTAACGGGCCTTTAACTATTGTATTCACAATACGTATATTCTTAGTATTTAAAAGAAAACATTGCTATGTTGATTTATGCTCTCCTAAATACCTAATCCCAATTTAGCTGTTATAATTTTTTAGTGAACACATTTTTATACCCAACTATTGTTTCGAAACTAAAACCCTAGTTACATATTAAAATACTTCCATTAACATATTACTCTATAATCTGTGAGTGATGATAAACTTGATGCAGAAGTTTGAATTAGTGATTTGGAATAGGAGTAAGTTTCCATTTTGGCTGTTCTTACACATCAACTGTGGAATAAACTTGGTTCTTGCTTTGAAAGGAAACTTGGAAGTGTGGGTATTTCCCCATTCTTTAAGAACTGTTTGTTTATATTCTCCACGTTTATATTTTCTTGTAGTTTGTGGTCACATTAGAAAATATATGTGCTGAGATTTGTTACTTGAAAAATCTTCTGGCTATTTAATTTTCTCTTCTTAAAAATAGAATTAATGTCACATATTATTAACAGCCTGACCCATTCCTGAATGTTGTATGAAAAATAAATGAGATGCTGTGTCTGGAAACTTAGATGTGGCTGAAATATTAAAGTTAGGAATGATTAGATTATGTTAATGCAGCCATCTATATGAAGAGTTACGAATGTAAGATAAAGTCTGTTTAATACTTCATCTGTCTTAGAAATAAAGATATATGAGGTCTTCAAAGGGAAAGATTAAACTAGAACAAATATATCTCATTAACAAAGCAGTCAATTCCCTTTATTTTTAAAATTTTATGTACACATATGAATGATCTGTATAATGTACATTCAATATAGAAAGCTTTATATATTTGATAGTGTATAGAACATTTCACTATTACACTCATCTCTTACATAACATCTTGACATCCATTTTTAAATTTTTTTACACAAGCTCCTTTTCATTCAATTTGGTAAAGCCAGTTATACATACTAATGTGTACTGTGAGCTTTCAGAAGGTTAATGATTGAGGATGCCAGTGAAGGGTGCAGGGACGTCTTGGATGGTGGGGGGAGGATGGCCACGCAGACTTGATGCAGGAGAGGGAAATATTCTTTCCTGGGGAAAAGTGACTTAGCCCAATTTTTGTTGACTGTAGCTCAACCCTACAGTCATGCTAATTCAAAAAAAAATTACAAAAACTAGGAAGAAAGTTTTGTCTTTTTGATTCACAGTTTTGTAAACAGATATAAAGGAACAAATGTGCTTACATACACCAAGAAAAAAAAATTCTTGTGTACCCACTTATGTTGATCCACAGAGTGCTTTCTTATAATGTGATACAATTAGGATCACTGACTTTTTTCCTAAAAATATATTTATAGAAAAAGGAATAACACTGTCATGAAACCAGGAGAAAGGCAGTAAGAGTTTGCTTCAACGTATCAGCTGGAGGAATGTGGACTTGGCACTGGCCTTTCAGCGTTTATTGTCTCTCGTGAATATTTCAAGTCTGATAGCCAAGGTCGCCTGCCTCATGGTCTACGGGAGGTGGCAGGTTAGACATGACTGATGTAGATGTACCTGCAGTAAGGTAGCCAGCAACTCCAGGTCCTGCAAGAGAGAAAGGTAAACACACACCTCTAGAAAGCAGTCAAGTGAAAACATTGACCTTTACAAAAATGTCAGAACCTGCTCAGGCACTCCATCACCCAAAACTAATCATCTATTTCAATTACCTAAATGTACATCTATACCTTAATAAACAGCTGCATAGTACCATTTTCATGTTTGCCTATACTATACACTAGAAATCATTTCAAAATATATGCTGGACAGTAACACTGGTGTGGAAATATGGATAAAATTTTCTTTCTTATATTTGGGAAATTTAATCTTTCAAAAAATTCTGAGCACTGAAAAGAACTATGTCGAATGGAAAAAATGGAAACAGACAGACAAAAGAAACTCTACACGCAGCCCATCCAGAAGTCATATGTGACAAAATTCAACATAAACACTCCTGTCAACACTCAAACTAACCTATTTTCATTTGGTGCAAAGAAATGCTATTATAACAAGTAACACCAAATGAACAAGGGTTGCTAAACCAAGGACTCTGAAAAAGAAAAGGCTCTGGACATCCATCTGTCATAGGTTAAAACAAGAATGCTATGTGAAAGGGTATTGATATTTTAGTCTTATATTTCTCCCTTGATTCTAACAGTTTCTATTGCATGAAAATGCCATATACGCCAGCATTTATCGAGATGTGTCCTATGGGCATATTAATGGCTTTAGCCCTCTAGAGTTTACTTTAAACATTGCATAAACATTTAATTACATCTCAGAAGCACTGCACAAACTAACAAGTACTTGCAAGGGACAGTGTAGCATAATACTACATACTGAGCAATAGTTTTAGCTGAAATTGTAGGAAACAAGGCAAACAATTAAGGAACATTGAGGGTTAGGACTAGAAAGGCAGTGGGAGTGGCATGCATTTAGCAAAACGTTTCTCTACCTGCTTCAGAGAGCTACACAGAAGTTAGCAAGCTGCCTGGCAGAGCGGATCTAAAGCCCGCTCCTGAGGTGAAGGGGGCTGCTGCCAGTTAGAAGGGAAGGAGAGACACCTGAGGGGAAAAAAGAAATATAAGCAGCAAGGGAAGTTGTGAGGAAGTGCAAACAGCAGAGTAGTTTGATGAAGGTAGAAACAGGGATTGGTGGAGGACAAAAAGGCCACCATTCAGATTCATCTTGTTTTTGACCTTAAAAGTATTGGTACTATGGATGTGAAATGGCTTGCACAGATACATGGGCAGAGATGACTCAGCCTATGTGAGCTGTAACTGAAGCCAACCAGAGTGCCCAGGTACTTGGAATGCTGTACTTATAAAAACCTTGTACTTGTAGAACTTACAAAAAATATTTCCCCTTTTTAAGGTACTGTGGGAGCCTGCATCTATCAACTCCTGCCTTGAGCCAATCAGGATGCCAGGCCTTTCATAGCCTGCTCAGGAAAAAGGCCACCAGGGTCAACAAAAACCCTTCTGACAACGCAGTTCAGAGCTATAGCAGCACCCTGTGATGATTTCCCACCACCCTATCATTCTCTGAACTTTCGGCTGCAGCATGATTACTGCAAAACCATCCAGTAGGTGTCATCAAAGATGTAACCCTTAACAGTAAGACCTCAAACACTCCAGACTGTGTAGTTTCTGAGCAATTCTGATTGTGGGCTCAACTTGGTTCCCATCAAAATAGTAGGTTACGAGACCAAACCATGAATGCTACATCTAGAAAGTGGATTAACGACGCAGTTCTCAAACTGTGTGCTGAGGCACCCTGGGGCATTGCTGGATATTTATTTATTCCCTTCGCCCCTCTGTGTGTGTGTGTGTGTGTTTAACAGATGGGGGTCTCACTATGTTGCCTTGAACTCCTGGGCTCAAGCAACTCCCCTATCCAGGCCTCGAACTCCTAGGCTCAAGTGATCATCTTCCCACCCCAGCCTACTGAGTAGTGGATTCGGCCTGTCCACGTGGACTACGGTTGCCTGCCACATCATCCAGCTAACTGCTGGGTATTTTAAATTTGAAACACAGCGCCATCTGCTGACCACCATACAAACTACTACTTTCAAGTTGTCTTGCAATTACTTCATAAACTAAATTATTAGGTATTTCTTTTGGCTTGGAGATGGATGAAAAAATTACTGAGCTATTAAGGGCACTGTGAACTGAGAAAATGTGGGAACCTCTGAGCTAAAATCTAAATGGTGAAATGATGGGCTTAGAAGGAAGAAACCAAATTTTAGTACCATCATTTGCCTCTTTAGGAAAGGCAAATCAAAATCAATTCCCGGATAGTTCTACAAATGAAATCCGAGATGCTCTCCCCAGGACCCTGGCCTCTCCTTGAGGATGTGTCTGGTTTCTTGGGGCTAAAAGGTGCTGCCTGGTCATTTGCACAGAATAGAGCAGTTGTGTTCTCCAGAGAAAGATGGGAAGAGCAGGGGCTGCCAGGAATGGGCATGTGGCAAGATTGCACAAGGCTGCTGGACTTCAGAGAAATGAGAAAAGATGGAAAATTTACAGAGAATCCCACAAAACTGAATTGGCTACCATGATGTATATATGTGAAAAGTTCATCTCCAATTCTGGCTCCTAGAAGCATCTTCACCCTGGCCTCTGTTCCTTTTCCTGTTGTTCCTTCTTTTGCTACTGATTTTCTAGGTTAGGGAATTTGAGGATTTTCACTGCTGAAATTATTTTTTATGAGGCTCTGAGACCATCAGCACCAAGCTGTTCTAGAACCTAATAAATGGCTAAGTGATCAAGGGCCCTGGATAATGAGTAACCACAATTTATCTGCATCACAGGAAAAATTCCACTGAGGCACCTTTAAATAAGCATTTATCATAAAACAAAATATGCCAGGCTAGAGAACCTATGGAAATAGGCAGTCTCATTTCAATTTATCAACATTGAGTAATCCTACCTAGGACTTTAAATTTTTTACCCCAAATCTTGGGCATGTGACTGAATGACATTTACTCAGCAGCTAGAGAGAAGAAAACGTAGTTTGGGTCATTTTTATCTTACTCTGAAGTAGTAACTAACTCCTTTATCTTTCCCCATGTCCTAAACAAAATCCACCTAACCTGCCAAACTCACCTAAAGATATCAGTTAGAAGAAAGGGTTGGTGATATGTGTTGTCACAGCAACCTTGATTTCAATGATTACAGAGGGGCTGGGTACAATCTGTATCTTCTGAAGTTTGGGAGTAGCACGGGGCACATTTTAACTAAATGAAATTCCAATTCAACACAACACTATAAATTCCTGGAGTTCCACATCATGGGATTTTATCATTATTAGAACTACATGCCCCTTTTATCAAACACATGATACACAATACATCAATGAAAAGCTCAAACACAAAAAACATTTGGCAACTCAAGCAATGAGCATACATCAATCCAAATGGCAGTAAATTTACCTAATTTATCTCTTAATTGGCCTACATCATCTGTAGTTAGAGGATGTAGGGCTGACATATACTACAATTTCAGGCAGACAGCAAGAGTTAGGAGCTTTAATTCTTGAAATAGTTCTTTCATTTTTAATGTAATTTAATTAATTAGTTTTTTTTTTGAGACAAGGTCTTGCTCTATTGCCCAGGCTGGAGTGTGGTGGTGCGAGCTCAGCTCACCTGCGACCTCCGCCCCCTAGGCTCAAGAGAGCCTCCCGAGTAGGTGGGACTACAGGCATGCACCAACATGCCTGGCTAAATTTTTGTATTTTTTTTTTTATAGAGACGGGGTCTTGCCGTGTTGCCCATGCTGGTCTGGAACTCCTGGACTCAAGCAGTCCACCCACCTTGGCCTCCAAAATTGCTGGGATTACAGACATGAGCCACTGCACCCGGCAAGTTGGTCCTTTCAAATAGGACAGATTAGAGCTGATGAAAAAATCTCAAGCAACTGACATCACTACAAAAGAGCATCCCAGATTGATAACGTGCTCAGAATTTCACAATTCTGGGGCCAACAATGCTTACAGCTTGTCCAGACTGTTCTACATGGACACGTCTGCAGGCTTCAGTAATGGCCTTCTGGAAGACTCATTATCTCCAAGCCCCTTCCTGGTTGGGTTTTATACCATCTCCCCACTTGGCCAGGCCTGTACAGAACTTGCTACCCCCTAAGCCGGCTCAGGGATGGGAAGAAATTTGTATACCCCAACTTTTATTTTTCCCTAACCTTCTAACCCCTTCACAGCCACTTTTCATATCTCATTCAGAAGCCACCCCACGGATCCAAGTAAAAGGAAAGGCACAGACAAGAAGCTTTTTACTGCCTATACCTTTTCCCTATAGTTACTAAAGCATATGGATGGGGGTGAGGATCAAATGAAGTCCAGGTTTCTGAAGATAAACCCCTATTTCTTCTGGATTCTAACCACAGACCTTTTGGTTCACACTCTTTAAGTCAAGGACACACGTTTTTAATTTCATCAAGTTAAGTCAAAGAATGATAGATAAGACAGAACAAAAGAATTAGAAGAGGCTTTCCTGTAGAGAAGCTTATAATATACACATTACTATTCTTCAGGGCCAATTTACTCTTAGTTAAGAAAAATAAGGCTGACCAGGTGCAGTGGCTTATGCCTGTAATCCCAAGACTTTGGGAGTACGAGGCGGGTGGATCATTTGAGGTCAGGAGTCCGAGACCAGCCTGGCCAACATGGCAAAACCCCATCTCTACCAAAAATACAAAAATTAGCCGGGAATAGTGTGGTGAACACCTGTAATCCCAGCTACTTGGGAGGCTGAGGCAGGAGAATGGTTTGAACCCGGGAGGCAAAGGTTGCAGTGAGCTGAGCTCATGCTGTAGCACCCCAGCCTGGGCAACAGACCAAGACTCCATCTCCACAAAAAAAAAAAAAAAAAAAAAAAAAAAAAAAAGGTGGGCATGCTGGCTCACGCTTATGCCTGTAATCCCAACACTTTGGGAGGCCGAAGTGGGCAGATCACCTGAGGTCAGGAGTTTGAGACCAGCCTCTACTAAAAATACAAAAATTAGCCGGGCATGGTGGTGCATGCCTATCATCCCAAGTACTTGGGAAACTGAGGCAGGAGAATGGCTTGAACCTGGGAGGCAGAGGTTGCAGTGAGCCAAGATTGCACCATTGCACTCCAGCCTGGATGACAGAGCCAGACTCCGTTGCAAAAAAAAAAAAAAAAAAAAAAAAAGAGGCCAGGTGTGGTGGCTCACGCCTGTAATCCCAGCACTTTGGGAGGCCAGGGTGGGTGGATCACCTGAGTTCAGGAGTTCGAGACCAGCATAGCTAACATGGCAAAATTCCATCTCTACTAAAAAAAAAAAATAATAATAATAATAATTACAAAAATTAGCTGGGTGTGGTGGTGCAAGCCTGTAATCCCAGCTACTTGGGAAGCTGAGGCAGGAGAATCACTTGAATCCGGGGAGCAGAGGTTGCAGTGAGCTGAGGTCACACCACTGCACTCCAGCCTGGGTGAGAGAGCAAGACGGTCTCAAAAAAATAAATAATAAAATAAAAATAAGTCAGATTTTTTTTTCAATCATACCATCCTTATGCACAAAGTAATGAATGTAATGCCATGAAAATGTGGTATGTAAACTTTTGGACATAGGCTAAAGAGGTAAAGTTTTTATAGTGCCTATAAGAACAAACTCCTACTTAGAAGCTATAATTTTAACACCAAATCTGAAGAGAGATACGGGGTAGACTGAGAACACAGTCTAGGTATTTTTCTCCATAGATATGAGGGACAGGGGATGGAAAAGTTAAAATAAAAACCTATGACACTGTTCTGAACAGGACATGACCTGCAGCCAAAGCACTGCATGTTTATAAATTTTAGGACTCTGCTCCAACTTTAGGAGTGTCAATATTGAAGTGGTTATGGTGAAGAAAAAAAAGTGTCACACCAAGTTTAAAATTAAAACCAGGTAAAATTTCCTCCAAAGCCTCTAATTTTGAATATTCAAGATTGAGTCTTCATGATTTTATAGACTTCTATACTAGCAATCAAGATTAAAACAATTACAACGGCTTAGAAACCCTGGGTGATAATTTTTTCTCTTAGTTTAGCTCTATCATTTTTGGTTAGGAGAGAATGCAGGGCTGACATCTTTTTATATACTACAATTTCAGGCAGACAGCAAGAACCGCCTCATATTCCTAAGGTTAATTTCAAATTAAGAACTTTTATACCAGACTAGATATTGCCTCTTTAGCATTCAGCAATAGTCTGACTTTCTTATGTTGAAGCCTATATGAAAATGACTATTCTAAAATTATGCAATTAGTGTGTCAAACAAATGTTTTGAGTTTTAAACAATATCTTTTGAAACCAAAGCAGTAAAACATCCTTTCATTCATGATACCTATGTATTCCACCCCCATAAAACAACACACCCTAAATATTTAGCAAAACCATAAACGAATCACTGGAAACTTAGGAGAATATCTTTTTTTTTTTTTTGAGGTGGAGTCTTGCTCTGTCACCCAGGCTGGAGTGCAGTGGCACGATCTTGGCTCACTGCATGCTCTGCCTCCCGGGTTCACACCATTCTCCTGCCTCAGCCTCCCAACTAGCTGGGACTACAGGCGCCCGCCACTACGCCTGGCTAATTTTTTGTATTTTCAGTAGAGACGGGGTTTCACTGTGTTACACAGGATGGTCTTTATCTCCTGACCTCGTGATTCGCCCGCCTTGGCTTCCCAAAGTGCTGGGATTATAGGCGTGAGCCACTAAGCCCAGCCAAGAATATCTTTTACATACAATTATATATATTTGGAGTTTTAATCTGTTATTCTGACAGATATGGAATGATGATATCATGTTTCTGATACTGATATTCCTCAGCAGATATTTATTCATTCTCTTTACAAGATAAATACTTTAATACAGACATGCTCCAAATATATTCTATGACCCAATTAACTGGATCAAAACTGAACAAAGTACATGCTTTAGTCAGTACCCATTCAACACAACAACAGTTTGCATGCTATATAAAGCTAAAACCAGAGGTCTACTACATGCTCATAGCACCTCCAAGAAAGGTCAGCTGGTAGCCTAAGAAACACTCTGAACACAATTTTAAGTCCATTTAGGGCAAAAGGAAGGTCCAAGTGGCTTCTGCCAGGTGTCTTACGATAACCAATTAGGTATGGCTTACCTGTGAGGTATCCTGCTGTTTGTGACTCAGAAATGAACAAATCATGTTTCTGATCTTTGAAGGCACTCCAGACTGAAGAACGGCACAGGATTTCATTCACCTAGGAAAGTAAAACAAGCCCTTTGAACATAAAATCAAGGACTGGATGTTGGAAGACAAAAAGAAAAACCAACTTCCAAAGCAACAAGGAAGAAGGCCAGTGAGGAAAGACCCAAATATAGAGCAAGAACTAGCATTCATCAAACACTCCATAGCAGGCACTATGCCAGACACATCTCATTAAGGCAGACCCAAAGAAGTCCTCAAGTCAGTCGTCCCTCTAAAGCTGGACTCTATTATTTGAACCTACGATTACTGACTTATATGTAATTCAAGGAGGAAGATACCTATGCAGAGTATTTTCTTGTAACAGTAACAGATGGCTGACAGTGTATGGGCTGATGAGCTATTCCCGAGGAAGGAATTAAATTATGAGCTGTTTATGGTTTATGAAACAATCAGGAGTGTTGTTGAAAAAACAAAATTGGTCAATATAGAAAGTATCAGAGTATCAGAAGTAAAATGGGTACCTGTATATACTTGAAATACATACACATATATGAGTATAAATAATACATGTGTGGGAATATGCACTAAACTAAGATGAAAGACATTTCTATGTGACAAAACATTCAGGAAATACTAACTTAGTGAATATCTTTTGCACATCAATGTTCATATCTAGTATTTACTGAGCACCTCTTATGTGGTAGGCACAGTGACCACAAAGATGAGAAAGACAGACTGTCTCTGAAGTGCTTACAATCTAGTAGGGGAGACAGCATCAAATAATTTTGTGCTAAGAATTAAAGTAGGGTTATATACAAGGGGACCATGAGAGTCCAAGGGAGGGGGGCACCTGCTCCAACCCTGGAAAGAAGCAGTAGTGGAAGTGATTAGTTGTAAAGCTAGTAGGGGAGTTCCTATTTAGAAACTACTATACCTCTTTCCTCCACTCCCTTGGGTGTAGAAAGTGGGTGTCAGGATTACGTTGCTAATTTCATTACCAGGAATCCTGAGGCAAGTCAAAGACAAGACAGCTGCTGCAAGTGGTATGCAGGAGAGCCTTTGCTTGGCGTTTAGAACACTCATAGGCAAAAACCAAGAAAATACTTCTAAAAACACATCAGTTAATGACTGCAGCAATACGTGCTGCCTCTCTTCTTTAATATCTTTTTTTTTTGGAGACAGAGTCCCGCTCTTTCACCCAGGCTGGACTGCAGTGGTGCTATCTCGGCTCACTGCAAGCTCTGCCTCCTGGGTTCCTGCCATTCTCCTGCCTCAGCCTCCCAACTAGCTGGGACTACAGGCGCCTGCCACCGCGCCTGGCTAATTTTTTGTATTTTTAGTAGAGACGGGGTTTCACCGTGTTAGCCAAGATGGTCTTGATCTCCTGACCTCGTGATCCGCCCGCCTCGGCCTCCCAAAGTGCTGGGATTACAGGCGTGAGCCACTGCGCCCGGCCTAATATCATTTTAAATCATTTAAATGATCATATCGATAGAATGACAATGGCATGAAAAGTGTTTCTTTACTTGAAACATACAAATCCAGTAAATTCACTACCAGAAAGCTGTAGCTGAAGTCAATTAAAACCTATGGAACATTAGTAGGGGAAATAACCCAAATGTCCATCAATAGATGAATGGATAAACAAATTGGAGCATTTATATACAATGACATATTTAGACATAAAAATGAAGCATTGGTAACATGGATGATGATGCTTAAAAACATGCTAAGTGACAAGATATACACAAAGGGTCACATATGTATATTTATATGAAATACGCAGAAGAGGTAAATCCAGAGACAGAAAACAGATTGGTGGGTGCCAAAGGTTGGGGGAAGGAAGAAAGGGAGAGTAGTTGCTGAATGGGTATAGAGGTGATGAAAATGTTTTGGAACTAGATATGGTGGTGTTTGTACAACACTGTTAATGTCCTAAATGCCACTTAACTATTCACCATAAAATGGTTAATTTTATGCTATGTAAATTTCACGTCAATAAACAAAATGCGCATTAGTAGATGGGGCTATATAGTAACACTGAATGAGGAACTCCTTAGAGGAAATAATAAAAATAAAACCAATGAGGAAAATTAAATTACTGAAAAGGCCTGAAGTCAGCAAATACGTGCAGCTGAAATACATTAACACACATAGGAAAAACAAAGTCATGACCAAAGAAGAAAAAAAAAAAAAACCAACACTTTTTAAGCACCAGCAAGAAAGGAAATGAAAACAAAAATGATGTTCTACATCTTTTAAAATAGCATTATGGGATGGTTAATGAATTTGGTTATCACTACCCATGAATAACTCCTAGAGCTGAAAGTTAATCTTAAGCAGCACTAAATGCTGCATATTCCAGGCTAAAGATTTCCAGCATTTTTCTTCCTGAAATGTACAACATGCCATCACTATCCAGAAGAATTCTCCTGAATACTGAGTATATGGTTTATGCTTTTTCATCAGTTATGAAGCAGGTATGCAAGTCCATCCTTGGACTTCTCTGGATCTTCTCCAGTTACAGCCAACAGAACCATATCTATAAGTGGAACACAGTATGTGGACCATCCATGGCCAAGACCCTGGCTTTTAGAATATCAAAAGTTGCCTCTATGCAGACTCACCTGTTCTCCATACTGCAAACTTCGAGTCATTGCCTTGAGAGCTTTAACAATCTGAGCCTTAGTGGCTGCTGGGCTGTCCAGGTTTTCAAGGCCAATGCCTTCGAGTAATTTTAAGAGGTATGGAACCAAATCTGCTTTCAGGGCCTAGAAGAAATATTAAGCATATATAAAAACACAGAAAAAATGCAAATCATCCACTGAAGAAATAATTTTACCCCCAGGACCTACCTGGAAGGCAGCCTGTTGCACCGTATTTTAATGCCATACACAGGCTTAAGTATCTAATGACATTTTTATTTAATGAGATTTTATTCTGTCCATTAACCATTCTAAATGCTATACATCAATTATTTTATTCAATTAATGCACAGAGGGTAAAACAATATGTTCATAATCACAGAGCTGGGCAGTACTAAAATATGTATCTGGAGCCAGAAAACATAGAACCTGAGCTTTCAGCCCCTATACTGGGCTGCCTGCTCTACTAACACTGTATTAATAGGCAACAATCTCTGAAATACATTAGTATTTTTTTCATATTTTCTTCAAACATCAATCTTTGTGGTCATTGTACATTTCATATCAGCCTAATAAAAGCTGAATAATAATCTAATGTCACAATTTTCACTATCCATTTTGAAACTAAGAGGGAATAGGAAGAAATAAAGGACATTTAGTGAATGCACCTCTTTTTTCAGGTACTGTTCTCACAACAACCTTGTGAGATAGTCATAACCTTATTTTACAGATGAGAAATCTGAGCATTTTAAGGTTAAATATCATGTCTGAGGTCAGAGAGCCAACAAGTGGTAGTACCAGCTCATGTTCTTTCCTACACATCAAACTCCTCAAGCCAATCATAAGTCTGAACCTCAGAGCATCTAATATCTCCTTGAGATGTACCCAACAGCTCTACTTGCCTCAGTGAGGGTCTAGTGGGTAAGGCTGAGGGGCTGGGAGAAGGGGAAGCCCAGATAATAAAGATGCAGGGCCTTGTATTCTGGCTAAGGATACCAGATGTCACTTAGTCATCTGGAAGGTAATGAGAAACTACTGAATGGTTTTTAAGATGAAGAATGGCTCAGTTATATTTCAGAATTCTATTTAAATACTTTATTATTTTTTATTGTATGTATTTATGGGAAATAAAGTGATATTATGACACATGCATACAATGCAGAATTAATCAAGCTAATCAGCATATCTACCATTACAAATACTTATTTTTTTGTGGAAACATTTAAAATTTACTCTTACCAATTTTGAAATATACAATGTATTATTAACTATAGTCAACATAATGCACAATAGATCTTAAAAGCCTTATTCTTCCTAACAGAAACGTTGTACTTTTTGACCAGCATTTTCCCATTCTCCCCAACCCCAGCCTCTAGTAATCACCATTCTACTCTCTGCTTCCATGAGTTTGACTGTTTTAGACTCCACTTACAAGTCAGATCATGTGGTATTTGTTGAGTTACATTTTAGAAAGATTGCTTTTGTAAGTTTTTAAATTTATTGCATCTTTTTTGTTCCTTCAACATCTGTCTACATGGATATCCACCAAGTCCAGTTTTCATTAGGTGGATAGTCTCTTTGAAAAAGGCAGCATCTTGGCATGTTTCTTAAACATGACTTAAGAAACAAAGGAATAAATAAACAGAATGAATTTTTCCAAAGAGGATGAAGCACATTTTACAAATCAAGCTAAGCAAGCTACTAAGCTAATTGCACAATGGATAGCCAAAATTTAAATTTTATACACCATAAAAGTACTCTCAAATTGGTAAGACTGTTGGCAGCTGGCCCCATTTTTCTGTGTGTGTATATATACACAAACATCCACGTATATATACATACACATATACACATGTATTATACACACTACTGTATGTGTATGTATATATAAAATATTAAATTGTATATACACAAACTCACAAGTTAACGCTCACCAACCTTAAGTCAAGGAAACCAAATCAGTACCAAATAGGTAAAAATCTATTTGGTATGTTTGCTTTCCTAAAATAGTGCTAAATCTAGAAAGTCACTTACTTGTGCTACTAATTCACTCTGCTCCTTCTGAAACATTCGATTAATTGCTTCACAGGCTAGACCAACAGTATCTGCTCGCTTTTTCATTCCATTCATCAGTGGGCCAATGGTCTCTAAAGATGCCATGGCTCGAACACACAGCTAAGTGCCCAAAAGAGAAGGTTACTTGTAGACTGGCAATATTTATATAACATAGTAAATACCATAACAAAATAAGTAAAAAAGAATCCCTTACTTTCAGTTTAACAATGAACTGAACCAAATTTAATCTATTAATTATATCATCTAAACTGGTATTTATCAAAACTGATTTGATAAATACCAGTTTTGATAAACCCAGAACTAATAAAATACCATGTGGTTCGTACGCAAAAAGACACATGGCAGAAAGGGGATTTATATAATACTACAACTTATATCCATCAAGAAGGGAGCATAGATAAATTCTGGAGTTTATAAGCTACTAAGTGTATTCATCAATACCTCATTTTCAGACAAGGCATGGATAACCCGAATGGCACTCTTAGGAATGGCATTGTTCCTATGATTCATTGCCTGGATAACTTTGGGAAGATGGCCCAATGGCGGGACCTGATCTGCCAGCTGAGGTTGTGCGCTGAAGAGACACACTGTTGCCATTGTCAATGTTTCCAGAGTTTCTCCCTGCAGGTGTAAAACAAAAATAAATCAACTATAAAATACTCATACAGTCCTAAATATCCAAGGTAATGTATTTGCTGTTCAAAACTAGGGATTCAAAAGTTCTAAGTGCTGATACTTGAAAACAGATTCACGAATCCTAAGAGAACAACGAACTTCCCATTTTCTTTCATAAAAGGAATGAATCTAAAGGACTTTAAGAATGTGCTATTTTAATCTAAGCAGGATTTCACTCAGTTAGGTATGCCCAATTTCTATTGCAGGTTTTTTTTGAGACGGAGTTTCGCTCTTGTTGCCCAGGCTGGAGTGCAATGGCGCGATCTCGGCTCACCGCAACCTCCGCCTCCCAGGTTCAAGCAATTCTCCTGCCTCAGCCTCCCGAGTAGCTGGCATTACAGGCATGCACCACCACGCCTGGCTAATTTTGTATTTTTTTTTAGTAGAGACGGGGTTTCTCCATGTTGAGGCTGGTCTCGAACTCCTGACCTCAGGTGATCCGCCCACCTTGGCCTCCCAAAGTGCTGGGATTACAGGAATGAGCCACCGCGCCCGGCCTCTATTGCAGGTTTAAGAGATCATGTCCCAAATGATATTACTAGAAATTTTTAGACCATGTTGCAGGTATGTTAGATAATTCAGGAGAATGCAGAACTAGTGAAATGTTTTTCCCAGTTTCATTAAAAATCCTACTATTTAACATGTCTGGCTCCCATAAAGCACTTTCTATTGTGGATAACAGATTGGAAAGACCTTCAGCTTATACCACCAGATGCACACATCCAGAAACATAATAAAATGCATCTTAAATTAACATTAAAATTGGAATGTGTCCAACAAGAAAGGTGATACAGGAGGAAATTGCTATGTGCTTTCCCTAAGTTTTAGCTTTTGAGGACTGCATTTTCCAAGCAAACTATGTATGTAGTAGAAATCCTATTAGAGGAATATGACTATGGAAAGTAGCACTGGCAAATACTTGGCAAGCTAATCATGTTTTAAAAATATGTTTTACTAAGCTAATGATAGTAACTAATAATTTCTAAGCACTTGAAATGTGCCAGACTTATGTTAAGCATTCTATATATGTATTAACCCATTAGAACCTCTGCCTCAGAGGCAGGTGCTATGACTATTCTATAAATGCAGCAACTGAGGCAGAGTCATGAGGTACTGCCCAAGGTCACAGACCTGGTCAGTGGTATGGCTGGGACCATCAAATAACACCACTCAGGCTCTTAATCACCTTATTCTGTAGCCAGCCTGTTTAAACAACAATCATATAGGTCAATTGTCTTCAATCTCAACAAAATCTTAAAACTTCTGAAAACAAAAAAGACTTTGAAAAACAAAATCTTATATACTATCGCGGTATTTGGCTTGCCAAACCCAAGACCAAAGTTCCCTTTTCACTCACTCCTGCTTCCCTGGCAGCCTTTGCCACAGATACAGGATTCCACCACATAGTTACTACTCTTCTGTCAATTTCTTTGACTAGGGTTATCCCTTCCATACACACAAAGTACAGTGCAGCACATGCCCAAGCAGAACACACTCTCAGAGGAACACCGAACACACAGGTTTCTCCTTAAAATTACATATTCATTAGAGATGGACAGTAAAAACCTTCTTTTAGGGCTTCTGTAATTGTTAGAAATGGCATCCTCTCAATATAGATATCTCTAACTTTGGTTCATAAACATACTAAAGAGCTTCACTTTTGAACATGGCAAAAAAATGATCGAGGGGCATATCTGAATTTAAATGTGGCTGCTATATTGAAAGAGCCGGCCAATTCCTAATTCATGGTCTTTGTGAATAAGGTTGTAAGAGAAACACCATCAGTCTAGTTAGCCAAGTCTTTGAAATGTTTTGCTTTTGACTGAAGCTTACATGAGGATTGTTCTTCTCTAGGAGCTCAGTTAATTTTTCTAACAGTGCAATAAGAAATTCTCTAGGCTTTCTTAGAACCCAGGCTGGCTGTGCAATAAAGATCCTCAAGAAGACTCCTCCAACAGCAAGTTCACCCTCTGCTTCTCCAAACACCACAGCAAAATCTTCAGGCAACTTTAAATAGAGAAAGAACCACAGTCAAGTCACTTAATAATCTTGAAGCTAGAAATGCACACCATATTAAAGAATTGTTTATAATGTTAACCAGTCCACAAATAGCCATGAATATAATCAAATTATGAGTATTTTTTCTTAATAAAGTTCAGAAAGGGTGCTCTTACTAACTTCGAAAGTAAGTATTCCAATTTTTATGTGTGAAGCCTTATTTTCCAGGGGAATACCCAAGAGTCTTGATGACAAAGTAGTTATAGGTCAGCATTAAACTGACTCAGTAGAAAGTGAAAACAACTAAATCAACAGAAAATAAGATGTAAAATAAAAGTATATTTTACCTTCCAGTTTGCCTCAGGGTTGTCCTGCTGATTTTTAAAGTGCCTTGGGGGAAAAAAAGGGATGGATACCAAACTTCAGTCACAAAATACATTTTCATTAACCTTTAGCATAAGTTTTAGAGGTGATGGGCACAGTAAGAAATGTTTGCCCTTCCAGTGATTTTATTTAAAGGCTATAAATTATTACCTTTGTTTTTACTTACTCTAGCATCATTTCCCTAACTGTTGTGGACACTTTATCTCTGGAATTATCATTCCAAATTAATTCAGGATTTTCATGAGTTCCTTCAAAAATATGTACAGCAGCTTCAGGATTGTCTCTCATAGCATCCATGAAAACGCTTGGTAGAAATTTCATTAACGTAATTCGAACCTACAGAAGGAGGTTTGAGAATGAAAAAGACACCTATTGGAAACACTTCAATATTTTGTTTGTATTTTGCTAATAAGATATAATATAATATAATAAGATATAATACAATATAATTTGTGTTATGACTTATGTGGGCCATAACCATTACCTAAAAGTTCTGGTGTGAAAAAGATAATCCTCGGTTTATGCAAAGGTACGTAAGACTCAGTACGACCTGATCCTACTTACCTATCAAGTTTCATTTTTTCTGTTCTGCCATGGTGACCAAAAAAAAGTTTCATTTTCACCCCCTGCCTCAGTATCACTAGTATGGTAAAGTTCCCAGAGCACACCTTGTAGGTCTTGCCTTACATATGCAGAATGCCCTTAGCCAGGCCTGTCCCTTTCAACTCTCTCTTACAGCCCCTGCCCGCACAAACTAATTTTTCTCATTCTACCTCTGTCTTACAAGTATTTTCTAATGCATTTATTTTGCTGCGTGTTTTATGTTATACTGTGTCTTTTTCCAGAAAGGATTTAAAAAGCAGCTTTTAAAAAATACATCTAGCACATACATACAGACAAAATGAAAATTCATGTGAGGCATGGGGCAAAGGGAAAAATGAGGGTTGGGAAAGTGTTTTTCCTTCAGATCATCACGTTTATCTCTTCTCTGTGTCAAATTCTGGGCTCAAATCTTATCTTATGGAAACCCTCTGGGCCCAATCTTTCTTACTCACTGCTTGTATTCTCAGCCCCTGGCACATAAAAGATGCTTAAATACTTGAATAAATGAAGACTAATATGAAGTCAGTACATGAAAGAAACATAAAAAGCTCCATAACTGCCAGAGATATACTTCAAATTTAGCTCTGAATTTCCTAGCAGCCAATGAACTAAATTTCAGTTACATAACAGGACACCCACAAAATAAAATCATGTCAGTTGCTTCAGAGACACCCAACTGTTTCTGGTGGAAAAAAGCAATTTCTCCTGGGGTTCCCATGCAAGGGCATTTGTTATATATTAAACAATACCATCAAGGTAAACTCAACAAGAGGTTTCACAGGCTTATTTCTTCCTATATTCCCTAAATATGATGAGAGTATTGTGCTGAAATAGAATTAAGAGAAGGTAGACAAAGTGATTAAGTATGTCCTTCTTCTTGGTCAGGAGCTCCCTGAGTATAAGAACAATGCTTGACCTGCTCACTGTGGTATATCTGCCCCTAGTAGTTCATTCTCACAAAGACCAGAGAAGTACATGTCAAAGAAGCACCTAAAAGTCAGAGCGGGATTTAAAGGCCATTTATTTCAATTTTTTCACTGTGGAGCTAAAGACAGACAAGTTACCCAGAGTCATTAAGTCAGTGATCTGTGATTCATAAAGCAAGAGTTTTGCTCAGAACATTATGCTGCCATCTTGCTACATCAGGCCAATTATTTCACCTTTAATACAACTGCTTATTGTTGTTTTTTATCTTTTTTTTTTTTTTTGGACAGGGTCTCACTCTGTCACCAGGCTGGTGTCCAGTGGCGTGATCATAGCTCACTGCAACCTCGAACTCCTGGGCTTAAGTAATCCTCCCTCCTTAGCCTCCTGAGTAGCTAAGATTACAGGTGCACTACCATGCCTGGCTAACTTCTAACCTTTTTTGTTTGTTTGTTTTTAAGAGATGGGGTCTCTCTACCTCACCCAGGTTGGTCTTGAACTCCTGGCCTTAAGCAATCCTCCTGCCTCAGCCTCCTGAATAGCTGGGATTACAGGCATGAGTCACTGTACCTGACTGTTGTGTTTAAGGTTTTTAACGAAATCATCTTCGGAAACATACTTAGCTGTCTAATAAGAATCACTGTTGTAATCATTCTACATAAATTTTAGGGCAGAAATATCTGATACGTCTTAACAGATTTCATTATAGACTAGTATTTAAAAGAACTCCTAATAACTAACCTGTTTTAAAATATTTTGCAACTTGAAACAAAAATTGAAATTTTTATGGCAAGCAAACCAAATTTGAAGTAATAACCTTTTTAGAAGTGAACTATATGCTTGTAATAAGCTGTGTTTGTAAGTGACTGCTACAGAAATCATCTATTGGCCAGTCAGGTGAATTTCAAATGTCTTATTTAAGAGCTATATATATTTGAGTCTTATCAAATTGATATGAAAGCAAATTTTAACTGTATTTAGGATAACTGTCTTAACATGAGTCCTTTCATTTCTAAATTTATTTAATCTAACCTACTGTCATCTGATACTTTTAAAAAAGGCACATTATTTGACCAGTTGTACAAAATCAAAAGTCTCTTCCTATCGGATTTCTGAGAATGCTTGTTTAGTATTCTAATTTAATTCAATTTAATGAATGACCCAACTCTATCATCTGTAAAAAGCAGTATTAAAGCAAAGTTTACCAGGATGTTTAAAGCATTTCAAATGCTAAGAACTACATTAAGTTTATTACTCACTGGTGTGTATACTATTAAACATTTGAGCAAAAAACTTACATAAGGCAAATACTGTGACCATAAATCTTCAGTTATATGTTCAGGTTACTCAGCTATTCTAGAACAGTGGCTGGCAAACAAGGGGTCACATCTGGCCTGCCATCTATTTTTGTATATAAAGTTTTGTTTGAACACAGCCACATCCATTTGTTCATTTACTGTCCATGGCTATTTTCCTGTCACAAAAGAAGAGCTCAATATTTGTAACAGAGATCACATGCCCCACAAAGGATAGAATATTGACTATATGGTCCTTTGATATGGTTTGGCTGTGTCACCACCCAAATGTCACCTTGAATTTCCACATGTTGTGGGAGGGACGCGGTGGGAGGTAACTGAATCACAGGGGCAGGTCTTTCTCATGCTATTCTGGTTCTTGTGATAGTAAGTCTCAAGGGATCTGATGGTTTTAAAAAGGGAGGTTTCCCTGCACAGTCTCTCCTCTCTCATCTGCTGCCATGTGAGATGTGCCTTTTACCTTCCACCATGATTGTGAGGCCTCCCCAGCCACGTGGAGATGTAAGTCCAATAAACCTCTTTCTTTTGTAAATTGCCCAGTGTCGGGTATGTTTTCATCAGCAGCGTGAAGCCCTTTATAGAAAAAGTTTACTGGCCCACCCCTGTCTCACACCATGGATAAAAATTAACTCAAATGGATCAAAAACATAAACCTAAGAGCTAATACTATAAAATTGAGGAGAAAACATAGCCATAAATCTTTGTAACCTTGGATTAGGCAATGGTTTCTTAGATATGACATCAAAAGAACAAGCCAAACAAAAAATAAACTGGATCTCCTCAAAATTAAAAATTTTTGTGCTTCAAAGGGCACCACCAAGAAAGTGGAGAAACAATCAGGAAAATGTGAAAAAATACTTGAAAATCATATCTATAATAAGGGACTAGTATCTAAAACATAAAAATTATAACTCAATAATAAAAATATAAATAATCTTAATTTAAAAATTAGTGAAGGATGTAAATAAACATTTCTCTTAAAAAGTTGTACAAATGGCCAATAAGCACATGAAAACATTAGCCACCAGGGAAATGCAGATCGAAACCATCATATAACATCATATAACATCATATAACATCATGTAACACCATGATATAACATCATATCTACTAGGATGGTTGTAATAAAAGATATAACAAGTGTTAGAGAAGAAGATGATAAATACATTGCTAGGGGAATGTAAAATGGTAGAGCCACTTTGGAAAACAATCTGACAATTCCTCAAAAGGTTTAATATAATGTTACCATATGACCCAGAAATTCCACTCCTAATAAAAACACATGTCCACACAAAAATCTGTACACAAATGTTCACAGTAGTGTAATTTAGGAGAGCCAAAAAGTAGAAACAATCCATGTGTCCATTGAGATAAATGGATACCAAAACATAGAATACTATTTGGCAATAAAAATAAATTTACTAATACTTGCTACAACATAGATGAAAACAACAGAAGCCAGTCACAAAAGACCATACATAGCATGATTCCATTTATATAAAATGCCCAGCATTCGGCAAGTCTATCCAGAAGGAAGTAGATTAGTGGTTGTCAGGTGCTAGGGGAAAGGGAGAATGGAGAGTGACTGCTAATAGAAATAGGGTTTCTTTTTGGGTTGATGAAAATCAAACCTAAAATTGATTATGATTGCTCAATCTGTGAATATACTAAAAACCACTGAATTGTACACTAGATATGTGTGAACTGTGTGGTATGTCAATGATATTAATATCTCAAGAAAACTGTTACCAAAAAGGAAAAAAAAATTTGGCCAGACACACTGGCTCACCCTGCAATTCCAGCACTTTTGGAGGCCAAGGCGGGTGGATCACTTGAGCTCAGGAGTTTGAGACTAGCCTGGGCAACATGGCCAAACCTTTCCACCTCTACAAAAAAATACAAAAATTAGCCAGGTGTGGTGGTGTGTGCCTGTAGTGCCAGCTACTTGGGAGGCTGAGATGGGAGGAAGGCTTGAGTCTGGGAGACAGAGGTTGCAGTGAGCTGAGATTGCACCACTGCACTTTCAGCCGGGCAACAGAGCCAGATCTTGTCTCAAAAACAAAAAAATTTACTGACCCCTGTTCTAGAATCTCTTGCAATTAAGGTGTTGATACTTGTGTTTTTTCTATACAGAAAGTTTAAGCGTAAACACAGTCAGCTTGATAAAATCTGTCCCTCACATATTTCAAAGGTCAGAAATATAACCAAAGAGCTCAGTCAATTCCAGTACATACTTAAGCGTCTAAAACACTATTGAAAAAATAACTAATATTAGATATTACAGTTATGTGCTACCTAGCTCTAGCTTTAAGGAAATTCAATATTAACTATTTTATAGACCCTCCTGTAGGCTTCCAAATGTAATCTTGCTTGTCTCATCAACCCTGCTGAAGACTATTAACTTATTACTAAAGTAAAACTGTTTCAGGTCCTATGACAGATTCTCAATACCTAGACTGAGAGACTGAACAAGAAAACAACTGAATCCAATTTGTTTTATTAATGTAAAAAGTGTTTAATTAGCCTTGGACTTTTTTTTCAAACTGAACTTTACACGGAGGCACAATGTGTACAAAGGAAGCCACCCTGGCTTTAGATAGAAGCAGGGGACCTTAGCCTCCTCCTTACCCAAAGTGCCTTTGTGGACTTGCTTGAATAATGATCCCTAAATATCAGTCCTAACAGGCTTCAGAAGAATCACTTTGGAAGCATGTTAAGAATGGAGACTCCTGGGCCTCACCCTAGATCTACTGAATCAAACTCTGAAAGTAGGACTCCTGAGCCTTTATTTCATGTTCTCCCTATGACTAAGGTGCTGCTTTGTGGGCAGGCACAGAGGATTCTTCAGTGAGTACTACTTGTGAAACTGACTTAGTAACAAAATAAAGGGACATTGATACCACTTGCACCTGAATGAAATTCTATTCAGAACTATTGTTTTAACAGGTATCCTGCTCTCCAAACCAGACCATGGATCCAGAGATCATCCGGTTATCTCTAGATTTGGAATAAAAGATCTCCCTGCAGAGTTCGAAGCCAGAAGTGTTGTTACACTCATGTCCCTATATGAATTCACTGCTGAGAGTGGCATGTTCTTAATAATTCAGGTGTGGAATGTAAAAGACACAAACCACCTCTCCTTCACTAGTTATTTCCACAGGCCAATCCTTGTAGTGTGAAACTCTAACCTATCTTCTGTCATAGTCTTGATATACTTTTAGTTCTCTCTTCGAAGGAGATGAACAGTTTATCATCATAATCCAAACATTCTCTAAAGACTTTTCAATTCCAGTACAGCCTGCCCTGACTCTAGTTTTCTCAAACAGTAATATATAGGAACAATTCCTGGAATGTCAATTTTCTTTCACAACACATCACATCATTTCCTTATCCTCACCATCTCAGATTTCAGTAAACTTCTTGAAATCAGTATCAAAGTAACAATGCTTTAATAATTAATTTCAAGAACTTATTTTTTGCCTACCTTTGGACCTATTAGTTTATCTGCTGTCATTTTGGCAAAAAGTTCTGCTGTTTGGGCTCGAACCTGTGGATGTGTTGAATTGCAGAACATATCCAGTAAATAGATCAAAGCACCTATGAAGGAAAAAGAGAATTAGTGCTTATAAAGAATTTGACTTTTCTAATCAGAATTCATTTTCAACCATATTTCAACTCAATGTAGTTTTTAAAAACTGTAAACATTTCAAAGCATTCTAGTTTATCAGACTGTAAAATGCAGCTCAAAATAAGCTTCATTATATTGCACGACTAGCTAAGAAAGCACTCTATACATTACCCTTTGCCATTGCTTCTTTGATTATTTTTGTACTTGATGTCAAAGCATAAAGAGTTTCCAGAACAAGCTGACGACCTGCAGAGTAAAAGACGTTTCAAGGAATGCATCATCAGGTTAGCTTATATTTACTTGGCACCAGCTCTGTGCCAGGCACTTAACTAGATGTTCTACACAGGATGTCATATTTAATCTTCATAATAACCAGTGAGACAGGTATTTTCATGGCCATGTTATGAGTGAGGAAGCCGATGCCCAGTTTAACCGGCCCAAGGTCTCACAGCTAATTAAGTGGTATAGTTGAGTTTTGTATGTAGGTCTGACTCCAAAGTCCATATTCATAACCACTATAAAACCCTGTCTTCCTACCTCATTGTGCACTGCACACCCAAAAATCTTCTAATTTCCTGGCACCCAGAGGACACTCTAATCAGGCATCTAAGATTTTTACCTGGTGCTACTGTCTTGAGGGAAAAAGTAGGAAGTAGCAGTTTTAAGACCGGGTTCCATTCTAAGACATAATTGCATCCTTCTGGACAAAGCCTGTGTGCCCCTCACCCAGTCACTACCATATTATATGCAAGTATAGGTTACTGGACTTAACTCTTCTAGAGTCAAATGGGAATGACAGGTTGCCAAAGGAATAAAGTGTTGGCAAATAAGGTAGAGGCTGCAAAGTATTAGGCTGAGATGAAAACAACAAGAACAGTAACAATGTACCTTAGCAAACAGTGTAAGATAATTTAGTCTGAAATCTGAATGATACAGAGTAGGCTAAAATATCTGGATGCCAGCTATTTTCCCTGTAAGATTAAAATATTGACTGGACTATATAAGTATAAAGTTATACTTTTAAAAATTATGAGTTCCATAACATCCTTTACTTTCACCAACCAGTTTAGTTTTACATTGTTTGAAGTCTCACAAAGCTACTGAAAACCAAGAAAAAAGAAAAACCAACTAAGGTTGCAGGTATGATAAAAACAATCTGCAAATGACTTTACAAAGCTGCCATCTTAAAGACCTGTTTCAAGCATATCATGTATTGAAAAAAAAATTTCCATGGAAATTCAACTCAGTTTACCAAACATAAACACCAAACATAAGGAAGCCACTGGCATATAAGATGAACGACACGGTTCCTTCTTTTAAGGAGGTGGACAGACATGAATTCAAGATTAACATGACTTCAAAGGGATTGGCAAAGCCAACTAAGCAATGTATTCTGGTTATTGGTGAGTTTGAAATTATATTGTAATTGCCTACAAACTCAATATTCCTGCCTTTGAAAAGCAATCTCAGGGTTGGTTTTAGCACAACTATAAACTATTAGACTAGGTAACTGTATAGATTAGGGCAGGCTGTGTTCAGGAAATAAGGTTGATATATTTTTTAAACCTCCTTGGTATTTTATCTTATTAATATCAAATCAGCAAAAGACAAAGTACACAGATTTGAACACTAAGCTGAATACAAGGCCATCTGTATCTTAAGCATGTTTTCTATCATCCAAGATTACTTATGTTTAGTAAACCATGAAATATTAGTTAATTCTCAATTACCCACGTGTAGATCTCAACAAACTGAAAATCCCAGGTTATTTTCCATTGGTTTTGGACCTCTCTCACCCCCAACTTTCAACTTTTGACATGGGAAATGCAAGACAGTAACCTATGTAAAACATTATTAGGAAGACAAATCTAGTGTAAAGAACACTTTAAAACTAAACACAGATGACACTTGTTTGAGGTTTTGTATCAACTATGCAACAACTCCCTTCCATGGGCTAATCTTGCTGTGGTTTCCAAAATTCCATCTGTATACATACTTGATGGCAACGAATGTAGAAGAGCCAATAAACTGGACAAAACCATTGATTCAGCAATATTGTTGACACAGTCTTGGTTAGATGTCACTATATTCACAACCTGAAAATTAATCAACAGGATAGTAAAAGTTTCAGAAATAATTTTGAACCTAAATCAAATTAAGTCATATAGACTGTACAAGTGAGACAAATGTTTGGGGGATAAAACATTTAGTTTTTAGATATGAGTTTAATTTTAAAAGATTGCCTTTATTCATCTCTTTGGAAATAATACCTTGAGGTTTCTGAGAAGCCTTCAATCCTATACCCATACATGCTCCAGAACTAAGGTATATACTATAGTGTTTTCCAATTACAGAGTTTGGGTAGGGGCTGGTGATTAGGAAAATAATGATTCTCATTACTGGGACTTTCTTTTACTTTCAGAGGAAAAAAGTAAATGTCTTCAGTACCCAGCACAACAGATTGGGGTTATTCTTCTATTATAAAGAAATAGGTATGTTTTTCTTTCAGAAAGGATGACCACTCAAATCTTTTAGAGTATACATCTAAACATCATTGGTCAGCGTCTCGGTGCAACATATCCTAGATTTAATGACGTTTATTTAAAAAGTTACAACATGCTTGAAGGAATTAAGTAGGAAAACATGTTTTTCAATTGAAATAACTTGCCTGTTAAGCTTTTTGACCAACTAAAAGTTTTTTATTCTATTAAAAATCTGTTTTAAGCCAAAATGTTATCTAAGAACATGTTACACAAATTATTCATAAACCATCTATATACCTGTTACTGCAGGGTTGCATTTGGTGTTCTTTGCAATAAACTGTGTGTGTTACAAAGAGCAAGATCTCAGAAATAATCCTAGGAAGTCTGGGTTGCCTGGGCAAAGAACTACTTGTGACTAGGGACTTCTTGCTTCTCTCAGAAGAAAAGGCTACATCTAAACAGTATCCTATGGGTCCAGTGGCTTCAATATCCTGAACAAGGGGACTCCAACTTCTCTTGGACTCTCAAGACCCATGGGTTCTGGCAGTTGGCTTTTTTAGGCAACTCCTATAACAGCAGCACACCCAGGTGTCTGTCTGTAACCCTCACAGAAAAGGTAGCTTTTGTACTAGATTTGTAAGAAGGGAGTTTCAACTGCAGGGGAGGGACAAGGATCACTCCTCTGGAATGCAAACCCACAGTATGTAGCCAACAGATATGGCCTCAGTATGTCTCTCCATGGGAACTCAGCAATCAGAAACCCTCTATCGTCTTCCTGCTGATGTGTGGCTTCTAAGCTTCCCCAGTAAAGCCCATTCCTTAACCCATACCTGACGCCATACAACACTATCCCAAGCCCTAACACATAACAGAAAGAGAACCACTTTGAACGACATTGTGCAATTGTGCAATATTCACTTTTCAAATTGAGCATGTTAATTCAAATTTCAAAAAATATTGATGTGTCTTAATAGGCAAAACGATGAAACAAAAAAGCACACTTCAACTTCAGACAATGACTGATCAAGACTCAAATTACACGTGGTAAGTGGTAGGAAAGGTAACACGCTTTAGTACAAAACATTTTTACCTCTAAAGCCAACTGCTGCACTTGACCAGCTCCATGAACTCGGAGAAGAGAAAATATCAACTTAAAGTGCCCAATGCATTCACTCTCAGAACCTAGAGAATAAGAATAAAATGGTTTATTTCCAAGAGATGTTTGAAATTATTTAACTTCAGAAAACCGATATACACTGTTGTTTACTGTCAATTTTAAGTCTCTGATAACCGGTTCTAAATATCTGTGACATGAAGTAAGTGGAGGACCTCTAAGGAGCAATAAGTCTTTAAAAGGCAAAATGTAAGGTGTTAGAGCTTTATAGGTTTACTTTGTTTTCATTCCCATGCCTACCCCTAACCCTCAGGCTAAGACCTTTATCAAATAAACAATCCAAATATAGCTCAAAAACCTAAAGTGTAAGGTAGCAATTTCACTCTTTACCTCTAGACCTTAGGGTTACCCCCCTCAACCTAATTATATTCTGGGAGACTCTGTCATGATTTGGCTTTTAAATAAGACCAGGTTAGAACTCTGCCACTTAACTATAATACAAACAAACTGGTATGAATATACAAAGCACTCCTTGTGAAAATACATAAAATGAAATGGTATTTCCATTCCTACCCACCTCAAATCCTAATCCCATATATTTACTCCCGTTTTGTTCAGCATATTTTTCCTCTTCTATATGGTAGTAAAACATAGAGTGTAACTTTTTATCTTTTGAGGATTCTTAAGATAACTCAGTAAGACTCCTTCAACTTAAAGAGTCTGAGAATATTCTATAAATATGTTGCTTTTAAATTCATTTTCAAACCACTTCTTGATAGGGAATAACTGTCAAATACATCAATGACACACAAACCATACTTCTAAATTACAAGAGAGCGTTAATTCTAATAAACTTGATAGATATTATCAGAAGGATTTCTGCGCAGGCCTTTCTTCAACTTTTTACAAGTTCCAAATCAAGTCTGCTCTGCTACAATTTCTTTGTACCTAATATTCCACTAGTAATATTCTACACTTTGACAACTTCAAATAGAAGACAAGTTTTCTTCAGATTTTATAACACTGTCTTTAATAACATCCCAATGTACATCTTGTAAATGCATAATTTTCCCAATATTTAATTACTGTTATTTTATTTAAATAACTTTTTGGCAATAACCCAAAAGTCAGAATTTTAATAGTACTTTAATACATACTAAGAAGAGTAAAAATGTACTTGAAAGGTAATGTTCAATGTTATTTAAAAAGATCAAGTAATTTAAATTGAATTTGCATTATTTTAGGTTTATATCTTGTATTTATTATCTAAATTAGAGTTGAGAGAAGCTGTTACATTTTCACTCATCCATCTCCCTGGAGTCAGGCTAGAGTAATGTTTTTGGAAATGTCCTCTTAAAGATGATTAAGAGTAGGAACTCTCACATCTTTATTTCAATTTTTACACACCAAAAACTTCAGGCAATTTTTCAAAAATATCAGTGCCCACATGCACATGGCACTAGTTAGGGACCAGAAAGGAGGCAAAAATTAGATCACTTCTTATTAAATAAATCTAATTCAAGCACTTATACTTGATATGTTAACTTAAGACATCAATGTGAAATTTTATACTATCAAACTATTCTGCCTTTTCAACCCATTTAGACACATGTTCTCATTTTCTAAACATAGTGCCTTGACCTCTCTCCCCAGCTTAACTTTTATTGTAAAAATATTACAGGGTCAATTCCCTGTAATGTTATATTAATACATTATAACCAAGTATAATTCTCCCTGAGTTTCCCTGATAAAATTGATTATTGGAATTTTTAGGGCTCCTGTATTATATGGGTCTTATTGATCAAAGGTGTAGTCACATACCTGGATTATATTTTATGACATTTCTCAGAGCCTCCAAAGCCATTTCTACTCTTGGTAAGCGATCTCCGTGTTGCTCTGACTCCACTTTTGCAGCATGTGTGATGGCCATGAATGTGTGCAAGTACTGGGCCTGGGAGCCTATATAATCCAAGAGACTTGCAGCAAATGCTTTTGGAACCTAGTCAATGCAGACAAGTATTTAAAAAACATGGGTGCCCTAAGAAATAACTCCATAGCAAAAGAAAGAACTTTAAGCTATGAAAGTGAATAAAGCATGATTAAATTATGCATACATATGAATACACCTATGCATTACAGCGGGGATGTAGACGGCAGGAAACATTATAAAGTACTTCTCAACTTCCAGAGATCTGACATACTCCCATTAGTATCTTAGTGTAACAATTCTGAGATTAGAATACCTCCTCCCTTTATCAATTGAAGTAACAGATAGTATGATATAGAACTTCTAAAATTTGGTTATATTTTTATAATTAAAAGTCATGTAAAATTTAGAACATAAATTCAAAGGACAATTTTCAAAGGGACGTCACAAGTCACTTAACTCATTCTGCTTAATAGCTATTTACATATATATTACTCTGTGATAAGTGATACACATTATGGCTTAGTACATTTTTCTTCTAAGAGTAAACTCTAAAACAAAGCCTCACTTCTTTCCTTTTTACAAACAAATCAACCACCAAATCCTCTTTGCCACCTCCTACAAGCCAGGTGCAGTGGCTTGAACCTGTAATCCCAGTTACTTGGGAGGCTGAGACAGGAGGACTACTTGAGGCCAGGAGTTTGAGACCAGCCTAGGCAAGATAGTGAGACCCCTGTCTTTAAATAGAAAAAACAAAAAATGAGAGCAAAAACTTCCTATATGATACCCAAGCACTCAGAAGAAGCTCCTCAGCTGCTTCTGGAAGTGATTAGGAATCATCACAAAAGATGATCTGATGTGACTCTAAAAAAATCTTTATTTTCAACCTATATTTTCTCCTAATATTGGCCAGAGGAAGCCTCGTGTCTGGTGATATCCCTTGTGATGAAATGAGCATGTAACTGGCCTTGTACATCCATGAAGGACTAGTGAGTCCATGAAGGACTAGTGAGTTTTGTGATGATTAGGAATCATCACAAAAGATGATCTGATGTGACTCTAAAAAAATCTTTATTTTCAACCTATATTTTCTCCTAATATTGGCCAGAGGAAGCCTCGTGTCTGGTGATATCCCTTGTGATGAAATGAGCATGTAACTGGCCTAGTGAGTTAAAGGCATATAAACATGGCCAGTGGGATAGCAGTAGGCATAAAATATAAGAAAAAGCTGGGCAAGGAACAACTTCTTATGAATAAACTCCACAAAATTCGATTCTTCAACAATCAAGATAAAGAGGCTCATTAGCTGTCAGTGGTCACCCCATCACAAGCATTTGGTATTATTTCAGTGTAGAGGCACACCTCAGAGATAGTGTGGGTTCAGTTCCGGATCACCAAAATAAAGCAAATTTTTTGGCTTCTCAGTGCATATAAAAGTTATTTTTATATTATACTGTGGTCTATTAAGTGTACAATAGTATCATGTCTAAAAAAAACTACGTGCGTACCTTAACTAAAAAAATGCTAACAATCATCTGAGCCTTCAGCAAGTCAATCTTTTTGCTGGTGGGAATGTCACCTTGATGTTGATAGCTGCTGACTAATCAGGGTGGTGGTTGCTGAAGGTTGGGGTGGCTTCCCAAAGTAAAACAAAGAGGTCTGCTCTATCAGCTGACTCTTCCTTTCATGAAAGATTTCTTTGTAGCATGTCATCTGTTTGATAACATTTTATCCACAGGAGAACTTCTTTCAAAATTGAAGTCAATCTTCCCAAACCCTGCTGCTGCTTTATCAACTCAGTTTATGTAATATACTAAATCTTTTGTCATTTTAACAATGTTCACAGCATCTTCACAAGATTTCATCTCAAGAACCACTTTCTTTGCTTATCCAGAAGAAGCAACCCCTTTTTCTCTTCAAGTTTTATAATGAGATTGCAGCAATTGAGTCACATATTCAGGATCTACTTCTAATTCTAGTTCTCTTGCTAGTTCCAGCCCATCTGCAGTGACTTCCTCCACTGGAATCTTGAACTTCTCAAAGTCATCCATGAGAGCCGGAAACAATTTCTTCCAAGCTCCTGCTAATGTTGATATTTTTACCTCCTCCCATGAATCACAAATGCTCTTATGCATCTAGAAAGGTGAATCCTTTCCAGAAGGTTTTCAATTTGCTTTGCCCACATCCATTAGAGGAATCACAATCTATGGCAGCTATAGCTGTATGAAATGTATGTCTTAAATAACAAGATGTAAAAGTTGAAATTACTCCTTGATCCATGGGCTGCAAAATGGATGTTGTATTAGCAGGCATGAAAACATTAATCTCCTTGTACATCTCCATCAGAGCTCTTGGGTGACCAGGTGCATTGTCAATGAGCAGTAGTATTTTGAAAGCTCTTTTTTTCCTGAGCAGTAGGTCTCCACAGTGGGCTTAAAATATTTGGTAAAACATGCCATAAACAGATGTGTTATCATACAGGCTTTATTTTTCCATTTATAGAGCACAGGCAGGGCAGATTTAGCATAATTTTTTAAAAATAATTTCAACTTTTGTTTTAGATTCAGGGGTACATGTACAGGCTTGTTACCTGGAATACTGAAGTTTGGGGTATGACTGTCACCCAGGTACTGAGTACAGTACCCAATAGTTTTTCAACCTTGACCACCCCCTCTTCCCTCTAGTAGTCTCCAGTGTCTATTATAGCCACTTTTATGTCCATAAGTACCCACTCTTTAGCCTCTACCTATAAGTGAGAACAGATTTATCATTCTTAAAGTTCCTAGGATTTTCAGAAGGGTAAATGAGCACTGGCTTCAACTTAAAAGTCAGCAGCTGCATTAGCCTCTACCAAGACAGTCAACTTGTCCTTCGAAGCTTTGAAGCCAGACATTGATTGCTCCTCTCTAGCTAAATCCTAGATGGCATGCTCTCCCAATAGAAGGCATTAGAAACTTGTTTAGTGTAGTGACCTTCAATTATCTTAGTTAAGTTTCCGGGTAATTTGCTGCAGCTTCTCCATCAGCACTTGCTGCTTCACCTTGCACTTTTATGTTACGGAGACAGCTTTTTTCCTTAAATCTCAGAAGCCAACCCCCCTAGCTTCAAACTTTTCTTCTGCAGCTTCCTTACCCTCTATCTCAGCCTTCACAGAATAGAAGAGAGTTACGGCCTTGCTCTCAATTAGCCTTTGTCTTATGGGAATGTTGTGGCTGGTCTGATCTTCTATCCAAATCATTAAAACTTTCCATATATCAGCAATAAGGAAGTTTCAATTTCTTATCATTCATGTATTCATTGGAGGAGTACTTTTAATTTCCTTCAAGAACTTTTCCTTTGCATTCACAACTTGGCTGTGTGGCACAAGAGGCACAGCTTTCGGCCTGTTTAACCTTCTGACAAGCCTTCCTCATCAAGCTTAGTCATTTCTAGCTTTTAATTTAAAGTGAGAGACCTGTGACTCTTCCTTTCACTTGAACACCTAGAGGCCGTTGTAGGGTTATTAACTGGCCTAATTCCAATATTGTTGACTCAGGGAACAGGGAGGCCAGAGGAGAGGGAGACTGGGGAATGACTGGTTGGTGGAACAATCAGAACACATACACTGATTGATGAAGTTCATTATTGATGAACTTCGTGATCTTACGTAAACAATTAGCAAGAGCAACATCACTGATCACAGATCACCATAATAGATGTGATAATGAAAAAGTGTGAAATATTGAGAGAATTACCAAAATGTGACACAGAGACATGAAGTGAACACATGCTATTGGAAAAATGGAAAAATGGTGCCAACAGGCTTGCTTGGCAAGGGTTGCCACAAACCTTTGATTTGTTTAAAAAAAAAAAAGCAGCACAGTAAAGAAAGTGCAATAAAATGAAGTGTGCCTCTATAAAGTGTGAATAAACTAGTAACTTTCAGTAACAAATGATCAAAGGTATCAGGTAAAATTAAAAGCAGAGAGCTTACCTCCAGCTGGAAAGTAGGAACTTCATTATACACCCTAACAAAAATCTCCCCTACAATAAGTTCTTTGGCATGATCACTGTAGACAAATTCTGATCCATAAGTTTTGTCACAATCACCCTTTTTAAAAGATGAAAAAATAGACTGTTAGATGTAAATCTATCCATGTTCAGTTTAATAACTTAACAGATAAAAAACTTGAGAGATCTATGCATTTTCTAGAGAAAAAATGTGGTGTGATACATGTTATAGCACTTAAAATGACTTTGGAATAGGCATCCAATTACATTATAATTTTTTATTCCAAATATTACTATTATTAACTCATTTTAAAATTTCAAAGGATCAGAGGTCAGCTAACAAAGGTCTTAGAGCCAGAGTTTATAAAGCAAGTATGACGCTTTATTCTTCTCAATCAACTCAGCAGACATCAGACCTAGTAAGATGTAGGATGACAGAGCTGAGAAATTAGCATATTTGGACTGGGTTTTAAAAAGTAATACACTAGGCCGGGCACGGTGGCTCATGCCTGTAATCCCATCACTTAGGGAGGCCGAGGCGGGTGGATCATGAGGTCAAGAGATCGAGACCATCCTGGCCAACATGGTGAAACCCTGTTTCTACTAAAAATACAAAAAGTGGCTGGGCGTGGTGATACATGCCTGTAGTCCCAGCTACTTGGGAGGCTGAGGCAGGAGAATCACTTGAACCCGGGAGGCAGAGGCTGCAGTGGGCCGAGATCATGCCACTGCATTCCAGCCTGGCGACAGAGTGAGACTGTCTCAATAAAAAAAAAAAAGTAATACACTGAACAAAAGTGCTGAAAAATAAGAGGAATGGGAGAAAAACAGTCCCAATGAAGATTAAGAGTGAAACCAAAAGGAATTTAGATTGGACTAAAATAACATGTAAAAGTATACAATAAATTATAAAATGCTAAACAAAGAGAAGATGTTATTATGTCTATTCTGGTAAAAGATAATGCACAGAAGGCCGGGCGCAGTGATGTTATATATGTCTATTCTGGTAAAAGATAATGTACAGAAGGCTGGGCGCATTTAAAAATATCTATAAAAATCAGACAAGTACTCAAGTGTTTAAGGGAGCTAGCCTCAACTGCCTGATGGTAACAAAGTTCTGTAATCCCAGAACTTTGGGAGTCTGAGGCGGGCGGATCACCTGAGGTCAGGAGTTCGAGACCAGCCTGATCAACATGGAGAAACCCCATCTCTACTAAAAATACAAAATTAGCCAAGCATGGTGGCGCATGCCTGTAATCCCAGCTACTCGGGAGGCTGAGGCAGGAGAATCACTTGAACCCGGGAGGCAGAGGTTGTGATGAGCAGAGATCGCGCCATTGCACTACGGCCTGAGCCAACAAGAGCAAAATTCCGTCTCAAAAAAAAAAAAGAAAGATAATGTACAGACATGTGAGACCTGTTCTCCCTAGCTCTGCAATTCTCAAAAATTTTATCTATAAAGAGTTCTAGGTGACTAACATGGAATGAGCTCAAAAACACTAAATAACTGAGATGTTACAGTAATAGTTACTCTAATTTCCAAAGCCACACACATAATTATCTTCAAAATCATCAAGACTCAACCATCTGGTGTATGGATTATCCAGGTCTTCTCCTTACTGCCCATCCTACTGCCTTTTGTTTATTTTTCACGGCTTAGTAATAGTTTCTCCACTAAAACGTGGCAGGGTAGAAAAAATGTTCAGTCTTGACACTGGAAAGCAACTTTCACTTACTAGGGAAAAGAGGCTGAAGTGAACAACTAAAATAAGGTTTCTGGGTTCAAAAACTGGTTAAAATAGAAGACAGCTGTATATAAGTGGTAACAACAATAAAAATTCCTAATGTATTACTACATACAACACAATGCTCTTCTTAAATGGGCCAAATATTAGGTGGCAGAAAGCCATACAGACTGACACTAAAGTGAGAAATAGTGGATTTCTGTTCTAATCAATACTGCCGTATTTCCAGAGATTCCATCAGAATAAATTACCCAAGACATTTATAAAACAATAACATACTTTTTTAATCATGTTTTCTTGTTGGGATTCAAGAAATTCAAGTAATTCTGCTCTTGTAGAATTGTTCCATATCAAATACGGACTTTCTGTGTTGCTGTTAAGCATCTTCAAAATCTAGGAGACAATATTACTGTTTTATAACATTTAGTGAAAAAAATTATTGACATTATCACTTATTAAAAATGTCTATTATAGGCCAAACACTATAATAGTTGCCTATAGTATAATGGACCTCAATAATAAGTATCTCAGTAATTCTAACAAGTTTACTGATATGATCCATTTTACAGCTCAGAAAAACTAAGGCTGCAAATCATTAAATTATTTGTCCCAGATCTTAGAACTGGTTAACTGGTGAAACTGGGATTTGAAATTGAGTCTGACTTCAACATCTCAAAATCTGCTGTGCCATGGTGAAATTCAGTATTTTTAAAGTACTTAATAAACACACTGTGACTATAAGCTTGAAAAGAATCACAACATAATACCTTTACGTACATGTATTTGAAAACAAAACCTGTCTTTAAGAAGCATACCTGTATGAAGGAAAATAAAATTTATGGGGAGAAAGTCAGATTTTCTTGACCATACCCTGATATTGAAGGCTGTGTAGTTGTTCTGCAGGCATAGATTATGACTGCTTAGGCATCTGGTGTGCTTTCCTATAGTTGAGCTCTCCTCAATTTTAAATGTAAACACAGATATTTCACAATTCCTTAAATGTCTGAATAAAAATCTTTTATTTTTACAGAGGTCTACTGCTAATAGGAAAACAGAGGAGTATGACCTCATCTTATACAGACATGCAAGCCTTGTTTTCAAAAGGCTAACTTCTAGTTAAGCATTTTATTAAATCCAGATGGAGCTCATGCCAACATTTAATTTTGAAATGCTATAAAAATTTTTTAGTGGGGGTGGCTATAGAGGTTAATCCCAAACTTGTTGGCATTTCTGGAGAGAATGCTTTCAGTCAGCCAAATGTATCACATTGGTGAGCGAAAAGTCCAGGAAAATAACTAACATCAAGAGTGGTCCCTGGTCGTCTAGTGTTTTAGGAAAAATAGTGAAAACAAAAACAAAATAAAAAACAAAAAACAAAAAACAGTGGCATCTAGAGCTCCTGCCTTTCATACATGGGAACTGAAAAGCATGGCAAGCACTGAAAACTGGACTCAATCACATTGGATTAAAAACAAGCTGTTTAAAAGTTGTAAAAATACTTTGGAAACCTCAGGATTTTTTCACTTACAAAAGTAACAGTTCATCATTAGCGAAAACAAAAGAAAAACTGCCTATAATTATGCCATTCAGGAATAATTACAGTTAACATATTGGTACAAATCTATCAATCCATTTATTTTGTTATACCAAAAATAGGATCTAGTGTCTTCATTTATATTAATGTCTTTCAGTACTCTTTTTTTTTTTTACAATTAAAGGATAATAGTAACCTGTTTAACTGATTTCTATAGTTTATCTAATTCTTTAATGCTATATTCTTAGATTATTTCTCAATAACCCTTGCAAAAGAAGTTAAAGAGGTTGGGAGATCTATCAGGTCATACTGATTTTTGCAATGCATCTATGTATGCACATAGATACATATACATGTATATGTGTATGCATGTATTTACTTTCAGGATTTTAACCCTGTGTCTGAATAAGCTATGGCTTACAATAAATAGCTTGCAATAGACTCTGGGTCTCCTGTCTCCCAGTAGTCTGCCATTGTGAAACACCATTCTAACTTCACTCTCTTGTCCTGTCCCTTTGTGACTCAAGGTTGGTAAGAATTATGATGGGCTCCACAGCTGAGAAAACAAAGTTAATTTGCCCTTGCAAAAACTGGACTTGCATAACTGACATCATTAGCATCAATCCATTATAAGGTGAATTTCTTGCCTGAGAGAACAAACATGTGAATGTTCTTAATTTTTAGGTTTCCTAGATCAATATTATTGTATTACTTTACTGCTTAAAGGATCTTGCACTATTGATTAAAACCCAGGCTACCTGTGAAGCACATACCTCAGTCACACTAGCCACAGCAAGTTTTCTAGCAACATAGGGTGTCAGCATGCCAGCTAAGCTTTTCCTTATGGTTGGATTTTCTGGAGTTGCTTGTTCTTCAGCCAAATACCCTCCAAGGCGACTCAGAGCATGGACACTCAGTTTGGCAAGGCTGTTGGCTACCTCCTGTTACAAAAAAAATTAAGTTGTTAAAGTAGATCTGTTATCTTACATAGGTAATACTATAATTTTACAGAATCACACTATATGGAACATATTTAAGGAGTAAAAAGCCAACCAAACAAAAGGGTACAAGAGTACCTAACATTGAGGTAAACATCAGAAAGTTTATGTGTTGGGGTTTGTTTTTTATTTATAAGGACCATGAGAATCTATGTACTAACTTATACCCAATGCAGTATATCTCACAGACAACTGGAAGAAGCACATTTGGTGGTAATGTGGGGAGTAGGGGATAGGTAGGCAGCCCTGCCTGCTAGAAGCACACATTTACAATATGAGCAATAAATGAGAGCACATAGAAGAGACAGAAAAATATCTATAAAAATCAGACAAGTACTCAAGTGTTTAGGGGAGCTAGCCTCAACTGCCTGATGGTAACATTATATCGTCCTGTGTTACACAACCATAATTTTGCAATCATAAAGTTGACTCTGAGTAATTAACAAAGTATTAAATTATGTCCAGTATATGCTATTGCAAATTCCCTTGCCTTGAATCCTTTAAGCATAAGCAATTACAACTAAAAGTTTTGGGTCTTAAAAAGCAAAAAACCTAATTTTTCTGAAAAACAATTTATCTCTGGGGACTCTGGATAGCTGCAGCTTTGCTTTGCATTAGTTTAACACCAACCTATGGTTTGGGTTCAAATTCAATATTAAAGCAATGTTAAAGTTACCTGCTGGTTTGTTTCTTCACTTTTCTGAATGCCACTCTCTTCTAGTGTGTAGTCATAATTAAACAGAAAACCAAGGAGATACCACAAAATTCCAGCCTGAAATAGGTGTGTCTGTAGCCAGAAATCCACAGCAAAAGAACTGACACATTCTACCCCAAGAGCAGCTACGCGGGGAATACTCTGAGAGAAAGAGAATTAGTTGTTAAAGAGTTTAAAAAAAAAAAAAAAAAAGCTCCCAAGAGGAACTGTTTATGCATGTATGTCAAGTCAACCACGTTATTTTGTAAAATGTTTACCTCTTCTTATATTTTCAATTCCAATTTAAATCTGAATCCTATATCCTTTAAAGCCTAAAATTAAAAGCGACCTCATGACGAGATACCAGAATTACTACCTTTAAGGCTAGTGTCAGAAGACTCGGGAATAGTTTCTGGTTTCACTTCTTGTATTTTTAATTTTTAAAAATAGCGACATGGCATCAATAGCAACTTACATGCTAGTGATCTTAAATATAACAATATATTTTGTGCAGTTGTTAAAGATTTATTTCTGTCAGTTTCTATTCTGCAATCAAATACTTCTAAGGACATCAAGTAGATATAGTAGAGGAGATATTTTCATTAATTCCCTCACTTCTTGATACTTTAGTACCAGATCAGCATCTCAATCCTGTTTTATTCAAGACAATTCTCACTCTGCCCAGTTATCTAAGACATCTCTCTCCCCCTCCCAGTCATCTATCACATCTACCCACAGTCAACCTTCCTCAGCAGGTCTGGATTGGGAGGAAATAGTAAGTTCTCAGATCTCTAAAGCCTTTCCCACCAAGCAGTGCCTGAACTCTCTAGTTTTCAGGTTTTACATGGCCCTATTTTTTTTCTTTCTTTCTTTTTTTTTTTTTTTTGAGACAGAGTCTCACTCTCTTGCCCAGGCTGGAGTGTAGTGGCACAGGCTACCTCTGAAGCACATACCTCAGTCACACTAGCCACAGCAAGTTTTCACACTAGCCACAGCAACATAGGGTGTCAGCATGCCAGCTAAACTTTTCCTTATGGTTGAATTTTCTGGAGTTGCTTGTTCTTCAGCCAAATACTCAGTCTCCCGAATACCTGGGATTACAGGCGCATGCCATCATACCCAGCTAATTTTTGTATTTTTTTGTAGACAGGGTTTTGCAGTGTTGGGCAGGCTGGTCTGGAACTCCTGACCTCAAGTGATCTGCCAATCTCGGCCTGCCAAAGTGCTAGGATTACAGACATGAGCCACCACACCGGGCTGGCCTTTTGCTTTTAATAGACTTATTTATTGCAGGCTTCTCTTTTCTCCCTGCCACTCATTCTAATGTTCAGATGGAACCCACTTCCCTTTAGATGTATCACTTTAGTCTTATTCTTTGTAGGCCAGCCTAGAAGCAAAGCCTCCATTTACAGCAAGGCTTCTGTGAAAAATGCTTTTAGAAATCCAAATAATTTTACTTACAAATAACTTTGGGAAAACAATGTGCTTATAAATTAGGAACTGGCTAGTTGACAAAAAGACACTTTGCTGTCTGTATCTAGAAAGCATTAAAGATTAACTCTACCTTGCCAAAATATAGTACCCGACAGAGATCCTTGATGATGCTAGGCATTTCCGTGATCTTCTCTCGGCATTCCTCAAACTGAGCAGCCACACTATAGCATTTACTTATGTATCCACACACCTGCAGACAACACAACAGAGCAAAAAAACCAGTAGAGTCACATAGGCATTCCTTATTTAACACATTAGAAATCAAACCAGCAGAGATTTGTGAATAATACTTAATGGTATATACAATATTCCAAAATTAAACAGAACGTCTTTACTAGATCACTAGTCTTTCTCATTAAGATTTCCTATAAATGCTCGGGTAGTTGGCAAACCACAGCTACTACAACCCATGGGCCAAACTGACCATGGTCTTTGTACTGCCAAAGAGCTAAGAATGGTTTTTAGATTTTTAAAGGGCTGTAAAAAAGTCACAAAAGAAAATGTAACAGAGACTGTATGAAGCCTGAAAGACTCATATATTTACTCCCTGGACCTTTATTTTAAAAGTTTGCTGGCCTCTGGATTAAGGTATTTTTGTATAGTTTATTAACATAGCAGAATATCACAATTCTATTTACACAACGGACTTCAAAATAGAGGATGGAACTCAACAGCCAGTACTCGTTTTATATTCTGAATTTTGCTGGCATAAGCAAAAGGCCAAATAGAAAGACACGCTCTACAAAGCTCTTAATGACTCCTGATGAATTTCCTATCTTATAACCTTAAATGTTAAGCCAATTAAAATACTAGAGATAGGAGAGTGAGGGATGGAAGATACGTGAAACAAGAATGGCATTAAGCTGGGTAATGGAAACATACGGGTTCAATAAACTATTCTCTAAGAAAGAAAACATAAGCCAACAGATCACAAGTGCTTTAGTGCAGTGTTTCTTAAAGTGTGATACACAGACCAGCAGCATCAATGACACTTGGAAACTTGTTATAAAAACATACTCTCAGGCCGCCACCCCAGACCCACTGCATCAGAAACTTTGGGTGGGGTGGAGCTCACCAACCTACAGTTTAATGAGCCCTCCAGTTGATTCTCAGATATGTTAAAGTCTGAACCATTGATCTAGTGCAATTTTCTTGGAACCACAGGTTTTAGCCTCACCTGTACTGACATGTCACTTGGTTTACTAGAACGAGTCAAGACAGCCACACAGCGACTAAATGCCTCTTGTAACACCTGCAGAGGAAGAAGTCAGCTATTAACTCTCCATTTTGACTTCAAGTCTGAAAGGCCTTTTCTAGCAATAATAAAATATAAATAACCCTTTAATGTTAAATATTTGATACATAAATGTTTGATCAACATTTGTTAAATAAATAGTAAACAAAGGACCCTTAAAAATTTCTTTTTAAGCATTTCTAATAAGCTACTTTGTAAACAATATTACCATTATCAGTTTTGAACCCAATGCTTTCCAACTCACATTATGAAATAAAGCTCCACTTCCACCTTTAATTTGGTATGAGAATATGGAAAATATTGTGTTATCTGCTGAAATAAAGAATCTGCATTTGTACTTGCTAAATTCTTCACTGCCAAGAGTCATATAATGTGTGTAAACTGGCTTAAAAAGCACAAAGGTCACTCTATTACCTCTAGTCCATTCTCTCTTCTGAGCTCTTCAGCATTGAGGGCTGAACAGTTGACAGTATGGAAAGCTAGCTCTGTAGCCGCAGGCAACAATGGTGATTCTTTTGAGAAAAGGAGGTCATCTGAAGTTTCCATTGTTATAGTACGAATAAGCATGGGGTATCCTGCATATTTATAAGGCTGTAAATCTGAAATAACCAATGGTTAGTGTGAGAAAAACAAAACAAAATTGATTATGTTGTGGTTTCAATTTTGATACCATGTTCAATTATGTTGCCTTAAAAAAATAAAAATGGGGCCGGGCATGGTGGCTCACGCCTGTAATCCCAGCACTTTGGGAGGCCGAGGTGGGTGGATCACAAGGTCAGGAGATTGAGACTATCCTGGCTAACACAGTGAAACCCTTTCTCTACTAAAAATACAAAAAAGTTAGCCGGGTGTGGTGGCGGGCACCTGTAGTCCCAGCTACTCGGGAGGCTGAGGCAGGAGAAAGGCATGAACCCGGGAGGTGGAGCTTGCAGTGAGTGGAGATCGCACCACTGCACTCCAGCCTGGGCGACAGGGCGAGCCTCCGTCTCAAAAAAAATAAAAATAAAATAAATAAATAAATAAATAAAGATAAAATATTTTATCTTAACATCTTTAAATGCCTCCTAATTCCAGTTGATAAAAAAGAAATTAAACCTACTATAAAATCCCTTGGATCCTTCCTTTCTAGTAAACTTGGCTGATTTTTCTAAAATGTTTCCACTAGAAAAATAACAGTTTCTGGTAAATTAACTGCACTTGGTGTATAGTTTTGATCCTTTGCAGAATACCTACTTTCTATGCTGATCTTTGTAACTTTTCACCTCATCATAGACTGCGAGGTATAGCAAATGCACCAGAAATTCTATTAATATCAATTATATGCACATCTTTATAAAGAAAAAACACTGAGAAGACATTTACATGACAGTGAATATTTTATATTAAGTTTTCTGGATAACAAGTGCCCTTTTCTATTTTACCAGTTATCTTAAAGTTTTACCAGTATTTTCTTAAATTTGAAAATACTGAATACAATTTCTTACTAGAAGTACAAAACAAAGTTAACTTTTAAACTACATTTAGTTAATTCCATGTTTTAATAACCAAATTTAAAAGTGAAAGCTAGTAAACCTACATGCCTAATTACTCTGTTCTTTCCATCTTCTTTTTTCAATCTAACCTATTAGGCAAAGAGATGCAAATTAATTGGCTGTGACTTTAAAAGTATCTCCATAATTCCAATTGAAATCAGCATAAATCTTTTTTACTTTTGAGGCTGACCAATAATCTGCCTTAAAACTCATTTCTAAACTGGCTTTTAAAAAAAGGTCCCTTGGAACAGGTCCTAATTTTCCTTTAAAAAAAAAAAAGTGACACATACATGGTAAGAAAGAACAGAGAATAAGTCCTGTCAGATCAGGACCTCCACCTCAGAGCTTCTTGGGTATAAACCCACCTTGGGAAAAGTTAAAGATGACCTTGATACCAGAGAAACCAGTATGGGCCATAACTGTATCTTGTGGCTAATAATTTAGTTATCAGCATTAAAAGACAACCAAGGGTTTTGAAAAAGGTTTCCAAACTCATTCTGATTAGTAAATGCCATATAACTAAAATGTATTATAAATGTATTCTGTTAAACTCATGTAAAAGTAAATCAACTAATCACTGCTCTCTTTAATAATCCAACTGCTAGATCCTCAGGCTGTCCCCTCCAATACTTAAACTGCAACCCCCATCTCTTGTCTTTAGTTACCCAACACTCTCCATGCTTATCTCAAATCCCCAAAGTCCTCTTCCTTCTCTCCCAACATACCATAACAAATGGCTCTCCCACTTTGTGCTGTAAGTCAAGTTCAGTTCCCAAGCCAATGGGCATCTGCCATATTGAACCTAACCCCTCATCCCCAACAAAGGGGGACGTTTTGAATATACTCCTGGCTTTCTGACTGCTACTGTTAGGGCTACTGCAAATGGCCCCACAAACACTGAATAATCCTGTAATCTGAAATTATACCTATTTCATCTATACCAGTGTTCTTCAAACTGTCCCACAGGACTAGAGGGTCCTGAGAGCTACAACAGGAAATAGAATGTATGAGAAGTGTATCATCATTCAAAAAGTTTCTACCGCTTTTAAAAAATCTGAATGCTCTTGGTGTTTTTAAACTTCAGAGGCTTTTAAAGTTATGATAGGCTTTCATACGCAATTTAAGAAAACATGAAATGATCTTTAAATTCCAGATTCCATTCTATGTCTCATTTAACACGTTTGCTGCTAAATGGCTAAACACAAAAACTAACCAAGTAACTCCACAGAGCAAAGATGTCAGAAATGCAAAATACTGAAAAACATAGGTATGAAGGGAAAGATATAAAACAAATATTTGGGCCTTTCTTTAGAAAACTACATTTTCCTTTATTTAAACCATAATTCCAAGAGTCTTTTGCAAAAATAATTCTAAATCTATTAAATATGCTGTAGAAACAGGTAATATGGTATAGGGTTAGCTGTGATAAGGTTAGCTGGAGGATAAATTAAAATCTGAGAACAGACATCTTACCTTCTTTATGACGGTTGAAGAGGATGCTCTGTGTTTTTAGAATTAAAATTATATTCTCTGGATCTGGTCCATCCACTATTTTTGCTGATTTGGTACATAAAAATTCATATGCTTTATTTACTTTTTCAAACATGTCCTGTATGTAACGGAAGATAATTTAATGTTAATTTGGAATGTCGCAAAATTCAACTTAAACAAGACATATGGTTTGCATTTTATCAGTAACTTTAGCTATTATTTTATTATTTATATTAAGGAATTAATTCCAACTGTAATCTAGCTGGTATACTGTTAAGGTGAAATTTTTTTTCAAATAGTTGTCTAATGATCTCAATACCATTTACTGAAAAATTCTTCAAATAAGAATATTAAATATATCCTTAAATACACCATGTTAAACTCATACATACTAGAGTTTGCGTCTATATAACAAAAATTATGAGCTACTGTTTATTAAGCACTGTGCTAAATGCCATAATCTCATTTAATCCTCAAACAGCCATGTAAAGTGTATACCAATATCATCCTCATTTTTTACATGAGGATGCTGCAACTTAGAGATAGTAACTTGGTTAAGGACACAAAATCAATTGGTGGCAGAGCTAAGAGGTACAGCCAGGTCGGCCTCCTAACTCCATGCTCTTAAACTGTTACACTGTATGTTCGGTTGATCTATATGTAGATTCTTGTGTCAGTATCATATTGTTTTACTATTGTAGCTTTATGAAGTGTTTTAATATCTGATAAGTCTAGCAATTTAAAAGATTTCAAAATTTCTTCCTTTCTTATTTTTTCTCCTAGATGAATTTGAATTAATATCAGGTTCTCAAAAAACCCCCTAGGGTTTTTATTAAAAATACCTTAAACATATAAAGTCAAATCTTTTCAATGTCACGTCTTCTCATTCAGGAATACTGTCTCTGTTCTGTTTCCAGTGAAAACAGAAATCAGTGGAAATTATTCCAAGTTTCTAGCAATAGACTATCAGTCCTGGTTTTGTTGGTTCTTATGTGATTTCATCTTTTATGAAACATCATTGGATGAGGTGGCATCAGGGAATGACGATTTAAAATCTGAACCAAATTTTCTGTTTCTTCAGTTACAGTGATATGAAATTGGATGTCATTGGAAAAAATTACATAAATTGCCCAAAGCAATCTGAATAGCAATGGTATCACCTACAACCTACAAATGAATAAAGCTCCCCTGAATTCCTAATTTTCAATTATTCTTATGATTGCCCATTAGAGTTAATTCTCAAACAGACATGGATAAGGAGACACAATAAAACCTGTAAGTTACTAGTCATAAAGGCCACTCGTCTGGTAAACTGAGGGAGCATCATCCATGCAGAAACTATGGGCATGTGACTGGAAGTTTATTAAACATACACTAAATATATACTAATGAGGCAGATACTGGCACAGAAGGTAATATACTTTTCTCCTACTACATAATAATAAAGCAAGAGGAAGCCCAATGCCTGAATTCCAACAGCAGTACATACCCTCCCTTCTGGATTCTTATCAGGGTGGTACTTTTGTGCAAGTCTGAAGTAAGCTTTCCTAATCTTGCTCTCATCATGCCTGTTAAACAGAAAAATTGTTTTATGAGTATAGTAAGGCACAAGAAAAGATAATTTACAAAACCATCTAAAATGATGTGTTAAGAATCTTACTAATATCAAGAATTGTATATGATTATATATTAGGCTTCAAATTAAACCCAGGAAGAATTAAGCTTTTTTTTTTTTTTTTTTTTAACATGTTAACTTTACGGGTGAAAGATAAAACCTAAAAGTTCCCTATGCATTCACTTTAAATTATAAAATTATATTTGAGTTGGAAGAACTACAAAACATATTTTTAAAAATCCACTACCTTGTCAAAATGTCCAAAATGCCAATTTCAAATTCTATAATTCTAAGTTATTATATCAGTCTTGCCAAAATATACAGTTTTAGTCTATACTTAAGTTTTCAAACCATTTTTCCATAACATAGTCTACTATAAAACTTCACTGATAAACAAGATAAATCTGCATTCTTTCATAATCTGTCATTTGGTGTCCTAGGCATATTGCTATCAAATCTCTTCCACATGCATAACACAAATTACAAAAGGAAGGGGAAAAATGAATATGTGAACGGCTACCATGTGTCGGATATGGTGCCAGATACTCTGCATATATTTTTCCAATTAATAGAGAAATGAATGTACCAGCAAGAAGAAGAGGATACAATTTGGCTAATAAGTTTGCAATAAATGAAAGTCACACAGATATAGTTCCATATGTTTATTCTCAAAGTGTATTTATCAAAGTATAGGCAAAAGATTTTAAAATGACTGATTTAAATATAACTTAGTCTTTGATACTGATACTTTAAGGTGGGACAGACATTTGCTATTGTACTGAAAACAACTCACGGTCCCTGTCCTTGAGGCAGATTAAGCACTTCATAAGCATCATCTATTGACATCATAGGTGGCTTCTTTTCTACTTCTTTCTTCCAGGCATCAAGGGTATCTTTTAGAAGCTTAACCTTAAAGACAAAAGATTAAAATTTATATCAAAGTAAAACTATTTCAGAGTATAATTTTTTAGTTATAGAATTATTGTGCTGTTATTTATTTAAATGGATACTTTTAGCTGTCCAATTAACAGCTTTCTGAAATACAAATAACCAAAATCACCTAAGCACTGCTGTATAGTTGGGCAGAGCAAGGTATCTGTTACAAGGCAATATTCCTCTACTGAAAAAATTTTTTAAATCCTCTGCCAATTTGTGTTATATATTAGGCTTCAAATTAAACCCAGGAAGAATTAAGATTTATTTATTTTTTTTTCACATGTTATCTTTACGGGTGAAAGATAAAACCTAAAAGTTTTAATTTTTAAAGTGTCCAGAAACCATGAAAGATGTCAAAATTAGATGATACACTGTAGTAAGAAAGCAAGCAGTATATTGTGGTGTGCTTCTCAAGGTGATCTAACATAATTATGGGTATGCTAGCATTCAAACAAATGTAAAGGATAGAGAACACAAGGGAATCTGGTTAGCAAATGGGAAAAAAAGCTCTAATATTTATTGCCTGCCTATGTGCCAAGGAGCTAGGTACTTTACAGACTATCGAATTTAATTTTTGTCTAAAATTTCATCAATAAATAAAAACACTGAGATTCTAAGAGCTAGCTGCATGTTTCCCAGTTTAGTGGTAGAGCTGGATTAAAACCCAGGTCTGACTAAAAAGCCTGTATCTAGTATCACATGTTGAATCCTGAATAAGTACCAGAGTCTACCTGCCTTTTTTTGGTCACTGCATTGTAAAGAGGCAGTGACTTGCAGTACAAATGGCAATTATTCTGAAACCTTTTAGATGGTAATAATGGTATAAGTTCCACCACAGTAACAGAACAACATGGGCACAGGTGCCCACAGATACACAAAGACTCAGGTTAGGGGGGTCCCAAGGGCACTCTGGACAAGCCAACAGTGTATACTGTTTTACAATTGAGCAGGTCGCACTCATTGCCTCTTATGCGTGCCAGGAATTATGCTTATGCGAATTCTTAATAATCTTCATAAACACCACCAGATAGCTGCTATTATTACCAGTATTTTTGAGATGAGAACTGAAGTTTAGACAAATCAAGCAATGTACTGAATATTAAATAGAGTTATTAAATATTAATGGCCCAGCTGAAACTCAATCCCAGACTGGCTGACTCTAACATCTGTGAGCTTAATCAACCTGCTATAAAGACAAGCTTCCACCAAGCTATTATAGTATATAATACTATATACATATAATTATGTTATCTGCATGAAGTTTGTTTTATCTTTGCCACAAAAGATCAAGATTGCAATATTCTTAATATTCCCTTAAAAAAATTATCTTTCAGTGTGAGATCTACCCAAATATAATGAACTATACTCAGAGTCGCACAGTGCTTAGCGCTTAAGAAGGAATACTTAAGAAAGCTATTATCCATCTTACTGCAGGAGGACAAAATACCCAGAAGTGTTTAGAGGCTATTTTTATGGCTTAAGGTGGCACAAATTAAACTGCTGACTTACCGGGTCTTTAATTGGCCAATCTGGAAACCGGAGTGTATCACACAGTTGTTTGAGGTAATAAATATTACAAAATAGTTCATTTTCTAGTTGTGGATAGTTGATTACAGGAATGGGACAATACTGATAAAGTGCTCTTGTGTTACTCTGAAGACGAGGTGTGAAATCAGCGAGATGGGCAGCAATCTTCTCTATCATGAGGCGCCTACAATCACAAAAACCTCCATTCAAGCTTTATGAAGGTATTATTTTAAAGAGAAGGTTGACATACGTAATCATGCAAGATAGTTACATGAATCATCTATAGAATAACTCAATTATTATCCTAAAATGAGAGCTTTTAAATATGGTACTTTGGGCATTTTATTGTATAAACATGGAAAAAAACTTATCTATGATACGTATCTGTAAAGAAGATCATAGAGAAAAGGGCTGATACTCCCAGTCCTTCCTATTAAAAAATCAGCCACTAGAAGGGCAAATGGTAAAGCATCTGAATGCATGAGGGTGTAGCTAGGAAACTCAAACTTCCTATTATCCAAAGAAGCTCACTAGATGGTATTTATTTTAATTAACTTACTGTAGTCTAGGATCTGGCCTCAGCTAAGCAGAAACTTATCAGCACATAGAACAATCCGTCTTTTAGATGGGGCCTTATATTAGCCAATCTCAGGAGAAAAATATTACACAGAAGAACCGTGTTGCTAATTTATTAATATTCTTCTATATTTTTTCCCAATGAAAAATATGACTGCCATACAGAATATATTCAAATTGGTGGCTAATACATGCCAAGCCCATAGGTCAAGAAGTCAAATGACAACAAGCAGGTGGCATGGAGTGTGTGCAGTCTGACGAGGACCAGTAATTGACATAGAAGATCTAATGCTATCTAGCTAAGGGAATTGAGGGGTTCTCCAAAAAGAGACAGCCTTGACACTGGAACTATGAAGTGTCAAGTCTTTTCTGAACAGAAACTGGCTGGGCATTGTTATCTGCTTCTCAGCCTTTCCTTTTTCTGTGTTTCCACAGGTTTCTCCTATGGCATTACCCCCAAACGAAGACATACCTTAGGAATGCTAACCTCCAGATTAAGGACAAAAGGTGTTGGTAAGGGAGCCCACATTCTAGAATAATTTTGGGTATCTCTGTTCTGATCCATTGATCCAAATTATGTGGGCATAGTTTTTAATTAGTGGGAGTATAGTCCTACTTCCAAATACCCAGAGGTATGTCTTGATTTTATCCCAATTTCCTATATATGTATTATCAGTTCATTACCTAAAACCTTACGAGTTCTATAAACTGATTTAAGAAGTACCAGTGGTTGGTAGGTCCTACCATTATATAAAGCTCTATTAAGGTAATAGCAATTTTGTCAAATCTTATTAGAATAGAGAAAACCTTAAGGCCTTATCGAAATCCATCATTTGATTTGGCATCAATGATTACTGTCATTTTAGATTATAAACCTAGTGAAAACATTTCTTTTAACAGAAGTCAAAGCAGATGGCGAGCAGCAAAGAATTATAAAATACAAAATCAATCAATCAACTGGTTATTTACCTCATTTCACTGCTCCAGATTGCTTCTGGAGTATCAAATTCTCCTAGAAAAATCTCAGAAAACTTTTCAGGTTCATAATTTTCTAAGTAACAAACCATTGCTTCAGGTAGAATGTGCCCAAGTATACTTCTCTGAAAAATATCTTGTCCTTTTGTCTTCAAAACAAAACAAAATAAAAGGTAGTCAAAAAACACTAAAGTTAACTTTCAATTTTCTTATAAACGATTTATGGTTAGAGAACACTTTAAGAAAGAACACAATTGCAACAAATTGCTTTTATGCTTTGGGAATGTAGATGGAAACACAGCAAAATGTGAAGTGGAAGGTATCTGGTTACAAACTGGCTTAGCATGAGCTCTAAGGCAGAACCAACAGCCTCTGGCCCTGCAGCAGTCTTAGCTTTAAGTGTCACAAGCTGCCAATATTATTTAGGACGACTAGCCTTTGACCATGTGTAACAGTAATGGATAACAGAAGGAATATCCCAAGAAGATTTACATCAATTATCCTGCATTATATTGTTGGCTGTAGGTCCCACCTGTACTTGCTTCTGTTTTCAAAAATAAGTTCAGAAGATCATTAAGAGCCTGTCCTCATGAAATGTAGCTAGGATTTAGATGGAGAATTTCTACTTAAAGTAATTATAATTAACTGCTTTGCAAATTCCATATCCTCTGGCAGGCCAAATGGAGTCAGTATAATGATCATACTAAATTTTAAACTCATTTATTTACTCAATGGAAATAAAATCCCAAGGGCTAGCTAGGATTTATAACAAATAAATGCTTTTCTTATTTCCTTCTAGGCAAATTTAAGACATTTTACTTCTCTAGGATAAAACAAAGAGACAAGGGATAAAACCCAAACATGGTTTTATCATGTGGTGCAAAGACAAATTAGAAGATGAATATTTTCAGGCTTTCTGCTAATAAAAGTAACAAATTCACTGTCTGTTACACTTTTGGGTAAAGAATTGCTAGTTGTATTCTTGAATAGTATTTGGTAATTCATACATCCAGACTTGTGCTATAAACACTGTTTTACTATAATTATTCAAAATACTATTAGCTGAAATGATATAAATCATTTCTAATAAATTTGGAAAAAATTACATTATGCATAACGGCACAGAAATAAAGAAAGAATGCCCAAATGTCTAATACTACATTAAGGTACTATCATTAGAGACTTTTTTACCTTGTTTATATTCTCATTTTCTATTTGTATAAAGCTGTGGAAATTATGCTGCCACGGAAATCTTTAATATTAGACAATTGGGTCACTTTCTAGGGCTTCATTGGCTGCTTTATAAAACATACAATTTAGTGTCTGTTGTCAAGGTGGTGCAACACTTCTTGGTTAGTCTTCTAAACAGTGGTCTGGTTTTGGTTTCTTATTCTGCTTGATATGATCCAAAAAAAAGTCCATGCTCCATGAAAAGCTGAACATATTTCAAAACACTCTTCAGTTTCATTTTAACAATAAATATCTCTTTGTAAAATGTAGGCATTAAGTTTAGATTGTCCAAACTACCTAAATAGTCTCTTTTTTTTTTTTGAATTCCCAGCTTAAACCCTCAGTAAAATGACAAGAACACTTGAGAGCATGTGAAACATTGAGCAGCTTCAAAAAAGAAACCTAACACTTCTGCCACTTTGGGATATGAACAAAAAGGCTCAAGTCTTCCTGAATCTTAGCTGACGACGTAAGACTCAGGTATATAATGAATTACTAATGAAAATCGCTAATCTAAACTTATACAAAGAGAACAACTTATATTCATGGAGGTGTCAGGCTATCATTCATAGCTGCAATTTCAATATTAAGTCTAATGAGTCAGCAACATTTATTTTCCTTTAAAAATATTAGCTTAGACTTTATATGTGCAAGGTACCACAAACAACGTAAGAACAGAATAAAACAATACCTGCCCTCAAGTACTTATAATCTAGTAAACATAATACACAGCTCAGGAAACTTTACAGCACCAAAACAGCTTACCCAGGGTTAAGTATTCAGAGGATTAACCTGGCTTACCTCTTCTGACTTGAAAGCCTGTTTGGTATGTGTGTATTTCAAAAATCTAGAAAGAAAAATGAATTATCTATCAGATATAGAAACCTGTTTAGTTTTTGTAACCTTAGTTTTCTAAAGACTAGATCTTTTATAGCTAAATAAAACTCAAAAATGGCAACTCACATAAATCCATATTCTCAAATTATTTAATTTCTGAATAAGGCAAGAACTTAAATGAACTAGAAAGATTTTTAAAGTGTAGTCATATTAAAGCTATGTGACAATATAAAAAAATTATTAAACTTTAAGTAAGCAAAATGTGAAACTGCATGTACAATATGAATATAGTTATATTAAATACGTACTTAAATACTAGATAATACATTCTTATGCTAGATGTGGTATAGTGGTACAATTCTGAGTAATTTTCCCCCATTCTTCTACTTTCCAAGTCTTTAGACATGTACTTAAATAGCCTTTACAATGATAATTTTAATAAAAGCAATAATGTACTCACAAAAAATTCAATTAAATCAGTCCATATAAAATTCAAATAATACTTTTAAATAGATTACCCTTAAAGTTCTTACCGAGCAACAGGAAGCACATTGGAACCTGTGTACATCATGATAAAGAAAAATACTCCACTCAGATAAAGGCGGGGTAACTGTGGGTTATCTTGCATGATATGGTATAACAAAATAGCAACCTTCTCAACAAGGATAGGGTCAAAGGTCAGCAGTAGCTGAAAAAAAATTAAAATGTTTTTATTGGGTTGTAAAAAACCTGCATCATCACTTTACGTTTTTTATTTCATATGCTGAGGTTATAGCTCCTTCTGTAAATTATAAAATAAAAACCCATGGGAGTCAGTAAGCTCATCTACCAGACCCACAACAGATTTGAAAAATGATTCATTCTACAACATTTAATGCAGAAAATCAACTGAGAATTGATCAAAATGTATTCAGAAAAGCCCAAACATGCCTGAAGCTAGTTTTGTCATAATGTTACAGGTAACACTGCTTCTTGTGCAAGAATCTTCCTAAAAAGACTTCTCAGTTTGTTTCAATTCAGCTGAGCTGACACAAGAATCCCCTGAAGGCTTCTTGAGAACTCAAGGAGCAGAGCAGAAAATAACGATCAATGAAACAGCCTAAAAGGTAGATCCAGAAGTGCAGGTAACAGGCAAGAGGGTAAACAAGTATCAGGTAGTACATCTGCTACCAGAAAGTACCAAAAGATGTGGCCTCTAGAAATTTGAGCTAGAAATACTGAAGGGAATTTCTGGGATTACTCTAATAAATCTGGGCTAATTAAAAACCATACAGAATTGCTATGAATAAACTTTTGATAAACATTTAATAAGTTTTATCTACAAAGCTTAATAAAGGTGTCGTTCCAGTTTTCTATAAAACACTTGCTTCCAATGAATCCTCAATTCGGGGTCAAATGCTCCCAGTAAAAAAAAAAAAAAAAAAAAAATAATAATAATAATTACAGCCAGGCATGGTGGCTCACGCCTGTAATCCCAGCACTTTGGGGGACGGATCACGAGGTCAGGAGTTCAAGACCAGCCTGGCCAACATGGTGAAAGCCCGTCTCTACTAAAAGTACAAAAAATTAGCCAGGCGTTAGTGGCAGGTGCCTGTAATCCCAGCTACTAGAGAGGCTGAGGCAGGAGAAATGCTTAAACCCGGGAGGCAGAGGTTGCAGTGAGCAGAGATTGAGCCACTGCACTCCAACCTGGGCGACAGAGTAAAACTCCGTCTCAAAAAATAAATAAATAAAATTAATTAATTAATTTACAATAAAGAGAGTAAGTAGCTCAGATTAGGAGGCCAAAGTTCTATACTCATATGTGAGACTAAACAGCTATGTGTCTTTTAAGTAAATAACTTAAATTTCTCTGTGCTTTGGTGTCTTATCTATTCCACAAGGAATTTAGATTAAGCGTTTCATACTATTACATATTTTAAAAAGGAAACATACAGTCATACAGAATTTTCCCTAGTGTTAATGGCAGTAGTTCAAGACTTGACATTATGGGAATTAGTGGCAAACACACACACAAGCACGCACACACACCCAACCACCCACAGTATTTCAATTTGTCACTATACTAGAAAACCTAGAACATTTATTCAGCACACACACAGACACACACCTAGAGTATTTCAAACTATCACTACACTAGAAAACCTAGAACGTTTACTCACTGTATCTCGGACCACTCTAAAAATTCTAAAGCTCTATCAGATGGTAAAAATGATGACTGCTCTTAAAGTCAAATGAAGTACAGATATCCCTTTCCAACCAATGAAGATAATGTTCCCAGAAACTACTATAGCCACCTAACTGTGCTTTGGCAAGATTCAGATCTCCCAGAATAGAAAAAATTAAAAGAAAAACAAAAATAACTTCTTAAAAATAATTTTTGAACTCGATATAAAAAAATAGGAGTCACACACCGTTCAAAGAAGCTAGATTTATCAATACAAGTATCTTTAATCACTTTGTTCAGATATTACTGAAAATTTTTGGGTAATTAAAAGAAAGCCTCCCTCCCCCAAGCTTCATGTTATGCTGAGCACATTTCTTAAAAGTTTTTTAATCATCCTTTCCTAGACTGAAATTTAATGCCATTTGTATTTACTTTTTCCTTTCAGTTTCCTAAGACTCAGAAAAATGGGAGAGGTTGATCTTCTGGGCGTGGTGTTTTATCCACATGTTGAGAGAGTCTATCAGAGAGAAAAAATTCCTCTCTTTGCATCACCTCACATATGCAGCCACATGGCCCCACAGGGAAGGGGATGTGGTAATAGTTTAGAGCCCTCAATAATTGCAGTGCTTTTTCACTGAAGGATATGAATGGAAATGTCCACAAGAGAAAAGCACAGAAATGTTAAAATGTGAGTATGCTTAAATAACAGAAATTGGCAAAAAAAAAAAAAAAAAAAAAAGGATAGGGCATTACTGTATTTAGAAGTCTTTTTCAGCATCAATGACTTACACAGGCATTTAGGTAGTAAATAAGTGAATGTAAAAATATAGAAACTGAGTTAACTCTTCTCTCCCATTGCAGACCAATGTACAACTGAAAGGTACAAATGGCACAAGTTACTGGCATAGAACTTAATAGAAACATTTGCCCGAAATCTCTAGGACCTGACTTATTTGGGTTTAAATAGCTTAATTCCAAAAAAGCAGAATAACGCAAAAGAAAAAGATATTTTGGTGTATCCTAGATTAATTCCAACTCAATGCTTTGAATCATTGGTATCAATGAAAACATAACTAAGAATAGTCAAAATCTAGGCAGAAGCTAGTGAGACTGCTGTGATTACTTCTTAAGATATGAACCACCAAGTCCACCCCTGTGGCCTGCTGGTGTATCTCCCAGTAGTCTTAACAACATCAACATACACCACAAACTGGAGTAAATCACTTTGCAGATATTAAAGTGGTGTGATTTTAAAAATAGGTAATAAATAAAACTCTTTTAGCACAATTCTGGAATCTAGAAACTTCTCATGTTTAGGCTCAATCTTCCACAGCATCTTCAGCAACTCAAGAGTAAGTGAAATAGCCGGGTGCAGTGGCTCACGCCTGTAATCCCAGCACTGTAGGAGGCCAAGGCGGATGGATCACTTGAGGCCCGGAGTTTGAGAACAGCCTGGTCAACACGGCAAAACCCCTGCTCTACTAAAAATACAAACAAAGTAGCTGGGTGTGGTGGCACATGCCTGTAATCCCAGCTACCTGGGAGGCTGAGCCAAGAGAATCATCTGAACATGGGAGGCGAAGGTTGGATTGAGTCAAGATCCTGCCACTGCACTTCAGCCTGGGCAACGGAACGAGACTGTCTCAAAAAAATTAAAAAAATAAAAAATTAAGTGAAATGAATGTAATTCAAGGTGCAGGCTTTTTTCTTTTCTTTTTGAGACAAGGTCTTGCTCTGTTGCCCAGGCTGGAGTGCAGTGGCATGATCACAGCTCGCTGCAGCCTCAAACTCCTGGGATCAAACAATCCTCCCACCTCAGCTTCCCAAGGGGCAGGGACTACAGACATGTGCCATCATGCCTGGCAGCCATTTGCTTTATTTATTTATTTATTTTTTGTAGAGATGGGGTCTTCCTATGTTGACCAAAGTGGTCTCGAACTCCTTGACTCAAGCAACCCTCCCACCTCGGCCTCCCAAAGTGCTGGGATTGGAGGTGTGAGACTCCACACCTGGCCTGTTTAGGCTTTTTGAAAATGGAATAGACTGCAACAAAACAAAGACTGGTACTGATAATAAAATTAAGAGAAAATGATTCTTAAAATTGCTCCTAGTTTGATTATATAACTCACCTGAATAATATGGGGAAGGCAAGTGCTATCTGATAGCAGTCTTTTCACTTTGGGTAGAGGCCGAATGATGGCATTGTCTTGATCCCTAGAAAACATTTTCTCGTGTCAACACTTAATATATTTATTAAAATTTGTATGTTCAGAGCATATGACATTCTACTAGGCATGAAGCAGGTTACCTTACTTTTTTGTTAATGAAGACTAAGCTCTCATACAGCTGGGAACATGATTAGGTATTTTGGTTTAAATCTATTTGGCTGCTTAATATGACTTCATTTCCTTCCATAAGATTTCCTTGAAAAACAGTACCCTAGAAGAGCCAAAGACTCTTATTTATTATTTAATTGATTAAACTTGGTGTTGTCCAACACACTGTCAGTGGATATTTTCCCCCAAAGGGCGTATCAAACTTTGTTACATAAATTTAAACCTTGATTTAACTATGTTTGGTATTTTCCAAGTATAAATTTAATTTTAAGGCTACCTTATTTCTAAATACTAACTGTATAATTTTGAGTCCAACTGGAACCATGAAAACTTCAAGTGTTTTAAAATATGTTACAGTTTCTCAGTAATTTCCATCACAAGATATCTTTAGTACAGTAATGAATCAAAATGATTTATATGTAAATATTTCACAAAGATTAAAAAGTTACATGCAAGTGTTATACTTATGACTTGGAGAACAAATTCTCACCTTCACTGGTCAAGTGGGGCAAGACATGGGCCTACACTTGCCTTCTATAGCAGAAATAGCTAGCCTGTCAGATCAACAGCTGGCATTCACCACTGTCTATGTCCTGCAGTATGTGTAATTCAAAACATTCACACCAATTCACATGAATTATAAAATTGTTACTATTGTAAGTCTCAGTTTTGTAACATTATTTGAAATCTCCCAGAGAAAGTTGCTTTTTTTAGCTACTTTATTAATATAATTTGCAAATTCTTTATATCTGTTTCAAAAAATGCCAAAGGTCAAAGCAGCATTCCTCCAAGGCCATAAATAGGACATCTTTGTTTTAAAACACCAGACTGATTCTATGATGTTACTAAGGAAGCATATCAATTATCCAGGAACATTCAGTTACATTTTACCTGCTTGGAAAATATCCACACATTGTGATCAACATGTTCAATATAAGGGTAGCAAGGTCAGTTTCATTCAGGACAGCCTGTCCACTGGCTAAGAGACACCACTTAAGCTGGGGTATGGACTGAAGTGGTCGCCATCCATCCATGCCTTGAGCCCAGCATCTGGTTTTTGCATTTAACATTCCTTTGGTCCACAATTCTTGGATCTTAATGGATGGAAGGCATTATTACAAACAGACAAAATAAAATGAAAAACCTCACTAATGTTTTTCTACTTTATAGTAAATACATACTAAATTATGAAACAAACATGCAAGTACACTATTTTAGAAAAAACAAGTTTTGTTGACAGGCCTTTGGGAACCCAAATTTGGTTAATACAAAAAACAACCACTTGGCCAACCTGCAGAGCATAAAGAATACTGCAAAGAGTAAAAATGACAGGTGGAGTGCTAAATAATCAAATTATACTAGAGCAGAACAGTTGGTCCTCCATAAAACTATCTTTGCCCAATTCGAAATGAGCCTGGGAGGCTGAAGATCAGAGGCAGGATCAAGTATCAAGATAAAGAGGAAAACTGTCCTTAGTTCTTAGACTGAATAATTTTCAATGAATTTTAGACTGCATATTAAAACTTACTTATTCATACCATATAGAAACATTACAGTTTGACATAAGTACTAAGATAGCTTTTTTTTTTTTTTTTCTTTTTTGGAGATAGGGTCTCGCTATTCATTGCCCAGGCTGGAGTGCAGTGGTGTGATCACAGCTTACTGCAGTCTCAACCTCCTGGAAGCGATCCTCCCACCTCAGCCTCTCAAGTAGCTGAGACTATAGGCATGCACCACCATGCTTAGCTAATTATGTTTTATTTTAATAGAGATAGTCTCTTGCTATGTTGCCCAGGCTGGTCTTGATCTCCTGGCTTCAAGTGATCCTCTCACAGTGCTGGAATTACAGGTGTGAGCCACTACACCCAGCCAGAAATTATTACATAAAAATCACTAAAAACCTGAGTGCTACCTCCGTAACAACAGCTTTTAAACAAGGTTTGAAGGCATAATTTTATATGTATGTTTGGTTCTCCATTTTTCATGTGGAAACTGAGTTGCAGGGCCCTTGAAGCTAATAACAGGAATTTAAATGACAGCTTTAAAATATTCCACACCTCTGTAAGTGCTAAGCAGGGGGGCATAAGAAATGCTGAGACCTTCACAAAAACTATCTCCAAGATACATACCTCATGAAATCCATACGGGCCACTCCTTTCTTTGTCTGCGTTGCCAAAATACCATTCCTTTTCACTCTCTCTTTTCATATCTGGAGCAGCTTCAATTACATTGCTCTAAGTTTAAAAAAGACTTACATTATTTTCCAAAGCAGAAATCTAAAAGACCAGATGTCATAAAACAAAGTTGCACAGCAGTACTTTGGAGGGGTTTATATCCCTTTAAAAGTTAACCTGAAATTTTAAGTGACCTTATTTTAAGATTTAAGAGTTTAGGACAAAATGCCTAACCTAACAGTTCGAAAAAACTATTTCCTTATTAATATATATTTGAAGTAAATGGTTTCCTAAGTTCACACTCAGCAATCTAAGCTAAATTCAGTGACATCTACATTCCCCATGGTCATTAATAAATACCCAGGACACTAACATTTTAGTAGCAAAGAATATTGCAAATAGTTACATAAATAGATACATATCATTAATCTTAAGCAACAATGATCAAAATATTAAAGTTCTTTTGGGGGAAAAACTCACTCCAACTAAGAGTTCCAATAAGTATCTGAGATCAAAGCATTAAAATGCTAACAGCAAAGTTAGTTTTCAGTGGTTTTATACACTTAGTCTCAATTTAATATCTATTACCCTTACTACAAATAATTCTTACAATGTTCTCTATCAATGTTTTACAAGAATCTAGGTTAAAATTTTTATGTAGTTGGGTTATTTTATCACAACATGGTTATGTTCTTTGTCTTTCTTTTTTGAGACAGGGTCTTACTTTGTTACCCAGCCTGGAGTGCAATGGCACAAAAATGCCTCACTGCAGCCTTCACTTCCCAGGCTCATGTAATCCTCCTGCCTTAGCCCCTCAAGTAGCTGGGACTACAGGTGTGTGCCACCATATCTGGCTTTTTGTTTTTGTCAAGACAGATTTTGCCAATTTGCTTAGGCTGGTCTTGAACTCCTGAGTTCAAGTGATCCTCCCGCCTCAGCCTCCCAAAGTGCTGGGATTACCGGTGTGAGCCACCGTGCCCGGCCTGTTCTTTTTCTTACAATCACCTTCCTTGAGAATGAAATAACATGTTTTTAAATACTGCCATAATTATCAGCTTTCAGTTAGACTCACATAGAGAGGTACAGCAAAGTTGTTATGAGCACATAGACTTCTGGGTCTTAACTCTAGCTCTGCCACTTATCAGGTGACCTTGGGCAAGATAGCCTCTGTGTTCCTTAGTTTCCTCATCTGTAATGTGGATAGTAACCACCTCAAAGGGCTATTGGGGGATTCAAAAAGTTAATGTATGTGTACCAGAACAGTGCCTGTTGTAATGGTATATAACAGAATATGCCATATACTAAATACTTGAATAACACTTTCGGTCACAATTCACACGAAATCTAACATGACACATCTCCTTACATCAGGAAATTAAAACACCAAAAAAATCAAATGAGCTCAGGATAGATTCTTCTGTAAGTTAAGTATCAGTCCTCTTGGCTGGTATCAGTAAGGTGTCCAGACTCCTTTAATGCAAAGCATATTCTTACTGCTTGCCAATGTTAAAAGTACTAGTTACATATCTAATGAATTCAGTTTATATCCTAAAAGTCACACTGCCTCAAGATAAGCCATATTAGAGACAGTTACTTTAATTGACAAAATAAAACTCAATCGTTACTGTCCATTTTGGATTGTTCTTACAGTGGTTTCACATCTTCTGTGTGAAATCTCTGAGAACTAGTACTACTGTAATTACTGGACAAATAAGTGTGTGACCACGTATCTTCAGATTTCTATGATTCTTTTGACTCTAAGATTATACTCAAAGAATGTTAAGTTTGTAAAACGTAAACAAGGATACGTACTTGCAGCGGTACTGTAGCTCGGCTTACATGGAGATGTGCAAGGGTAAGCAAGTCCACAAGGATTCTTATTCCATTTGAATCCATGAGATCCTTAACATTTTTCTGGAAGAGGAAAACATTTTTTTCGTAATCTAAACATTTTTCGTAATCTAAAACCTATCCCAATAGTGCCTTTCCCGATAGGTACTACCACCTACAAGGTCCTCGAAGAAGAGAATGTTTGGAATCTTTGGAAATAATTGATACGACTGGGATTACTTGGTCTTTTCAGCATTTTGTGTTCAAGGAACCTGAATTCCAATGGACTAAAAGGGCAAAACTATATTACAAAGAGATCACTTCAGAATTTTTACTTAAATATATTCTGAGGAAAAAACAACCTCTGGTTTTACAATTATTCTGTCAAGGTCTTTTTAATAAACAGATTATTCTGTATCAGAAATAAAGTCTGCTATATTAAAAAATCTTTTAATGTTCCAGTTTGTTTTCATAAACTTAAAATAACTGGTAATTTCTTAGAAGAGACTATAATTTCCAATTAGAATTTCTTTGTACTTATAATTACACTTCAGTTTAAAACATTTGCATTACTTACTATAAGAATAAAACTACGCAAATTGGTATTAGTATCAAAGTTTTAAGAAATGAAAATCCGCTTACACTTCAACATAAATTGTGAATTAATATTATATATTACAACTATGAATTCCTTGTTTGAAATGAGCATGAACCTATTAAAATGTCTTTAAAAAGAAAATACAGAGTAAAATGACGAATCTTATAACTTCCAATTACTTTTTATCAACAAAATGTATACTGATAAAGACTTTCCATTTTATGTCAAGCATATATTTTACTTAAAATTTAACCCTAAAGAGTCCCTAAAGAAAAATAAGCTAATTTTTATTATTAAAAATCATTTTAATGTATTAAAAGTCATCCATTATTCGTCATTCAGAATTTTATTATCATTAATTCACTCTGCACCCATAATATTAAGACAGACTATACAGAGAATACTGACAAAAACCTTTCCCTCCAGGAGATTAGAGCACACAGAACTTTCTGTCTAAAAAGGAGAAGACAGAAAAGAACACTCCCTGGATAATCAACTCAAACTGTGAGTTTATCTTACATACTTATATGACTTGGAAATAACAATGTATGTATGCGAAACTACTGTACCTTATTAAGGATCAACTTGTTAAGGAAGAGAATCAACCTATCTCGTTCAAGTTTATCTGTGCACTATTGAAATAAATGAGAATCTGGTCAGAAGTGAACAGAAATAAAAATTAAGGTATTACTATTACTAGACAAAATCAACCAACAGCCCATAAGAAGTAATGCCATCTTATAAACATTAAGGAGAAAAATCATAGAAATCTGTCAATTATTGCAATTCCTTAATGAATCCTGAAAATTACATTCTTTATATAACTTGTCTAATCTCCCTAGAAAGGAAGATATTTTAAAGTCATCAAACAGATTAATATATAGCTTTAAGGAGATATGTAAAAATTGAAGTAAGTGAAATAATTGGTCCAAATGATACTTGAAGTAAAAGGAATGTAAACACAAAAGAAAGTATAAAACATATACGCTGCAACAAACAGGCAGCAATCAAATGAGCTGCATGATGAATTGATTAATTTGTCTCCTCCACCATGTTCAAGTGTTAAATGACCAATTCTTAAAAGAAAAAAAATTTTTTTGAGACAAGGTCTTGCTCTGTCATCCAGGCTGGAGTGTGATCACAGCTCACTGCAGCCTCAACCTCCTGGGTTCAAGTGATCCTCCCACTTCCAGGTGAACCACCAGGTACATGCCACCACGTCCACTAATTTTTTTATTTGACAAACTGTATAAAATTTTTTGTAAAGTGCTAACTCAAGGTTTCTTTTTTGGAGGGGTAGCATTGTAGTTTTAAAAGGTTTTTACTATCTTCACACTTCTACATTTAGTATGCTAGCATCAATTAAGATTTTTCCAAAATGGAAAATCAGAGGTACATACAACTCTACAAGTCACCATTTCTTTTATACACCTGTCCAACTCATCCATACTTAAAGACTGACAAGTAGGTCAACTAAAGTCATTTGAAAACAGTAACTGAAACACAAAGTGACATGGACAAATTCTAACCCATTATTCATTTTCCTATTCATCTAACTCGGATTTAAATAAGTATAAATTACAGAAAAATGAATGCAGAAAGTTACAGTAATAATGTGATCAAACAGAATTTAAATTTAGTTTTTAAAATTTAACACATACCCTAGTGACACTATCAAATAGTAATTTCCTTAAATGATATCCTTACCCTCTCTAACATTCCAATGATATATCTGGTATCTGTAAAAGGTCCTATTTCTTCGTGACATCTGCCATAAACAATAGCAAGGGCTTGTAAACATAAACACTTCATGTTTACTTTTGGGGTAAGCAAGAAGCGATGATAAAGTTCATTGAAAAATTCATACCTAGATTTAAAAAAAAAAGTTCACAATAGAAATAACCATGAAACCAACAGTGAAAACAAATGCAACAGGATATACAGAGTAGCTCACGATCTCTTAATTGATCCACTTTCTTCATTCTCATCTTCCTCCAATAGTAATCTCAGGTAATAGTCTCCTATTTTAATTTCCTCTGCCAGGCACTCATATTTGACCTTCATAAACAAAAGCAAATTACACTATTTTAGTTTACAATAGATTTTGGCAATTTCTAATAATTGTTTCTTATAATTCTTTCTGTTCAGAACTTATTTCTTAAAATATCTGTTAATTCAATATTGTTAACATGACTATTTTAGCTAAATGCTGAGAATTACATACCAATTTTATAAATGTAAGACTTGCTGATAAAAACTATCACAGCACTATGTGGTGTCAATTAAAAAAGGAGGAATAAAATCTGCTTTATTCTCTACTGGGTTTGCTATAAAAAAGCAAGGAGTAGATGGTTCTGCATCACACATAATTTGCTCAACACACATACACCACTTCAGGTCTTTCCTCTATCCCACAGCTCTATCCCTGGCGATGTGCCAAGACTTAAAACCAACACATAAAACTACCTTTTACATTTTCGTAAAGAATTTCTTCTATGTCAAATCACCCCATGCTACTAAATTGAGGTGATAAATGAGGGCAAAGTCAAAGATCAGGAGTTGGGGCAGCATCACTATGCCTGCACTCAGGCTGTCTGTCTCAAGGAAAGATTTCAGGCAATTATAAAAAGGAATTCCCAGATCAAAATTCTTTTTCCGAAGTCTAAAATAATAGATTTCTAAAAATATAAATTATATGAAATCAAATCTATATCTTCATTTCACTTTCTATATAAAGTCTAAGCATTCAATTCATTCAATTTCTATTAAGCATATACTGTGTGCCATGTACTATTCCAGGCACTGGAGACGCAGCAGTTGAACAAACAAAGGTTTCTGCACTCACAGGTGAAGCCCATAAAAAAGTGAAATATATTTGATAGTTGGGTGACAGTAAGTACTACAGAGTAAAATAAAGCAGGAAACGGGGATAGGGAGAGAGAATATATATGTAAATATGTGTGTATGTATAAAAGGGGCTACATTTTTAAACAAGGTATCCAGGGAAAGCCCACTCAGATAACGACATTCAAAAGATCTGAAAATGAGAAAACAGGTTATGAGGTTATCTGGGGAAAACCCTTATTCTAAGCAGAGGAAACACCAAATAAGATGACCTTGAGGCAAGAACGTGAATTTGGTATTTTCTAAGAAGCCTGTTTGGCTGGAAAAGAGTGTGAGAGAAGGAGAGGAGTATGAGATGAGATAAAAGAAACAATGCTTAGCATTGGGGGTTACACAGATGCTGGCTTGTAAGTCATTTTAAGGACTCAGATTTTAACTGAGATGGGAAACCACAAGAGCACCAAGGGTTTGAGCACAGAAATGATGTGCTTGCTATTTAGCAAGGTAACTCTGCTATGTTGATAACAGATTCCAGGGAGGCAAGAGTAGAAGCAGTGATATTGTTGCAATCTACCAGGAAGAAGGTCTGAATAAATTTTGAAGGTGCACTGTATGGAATTTGCTAAAAAACTTGATATAAAAGATAATGTCAAGGGTTTTCACTAGAAAATAAGGAGTAGTCATTATCTAAGATCATAAAGACTGTAAGAGAAGTAGGCTCAGAGGAAGAACAAGAGTACAATTTTGGAGAAAAGTTCTAGATACTTATCAGATATCCAATTATGAGATAGAAGTATGAAGTCTAGGGCTAAAAGTCTAAGCAAGAGATAAAAATCTGGAAGCCACCAGCAAATAAAAAGCCAGACTGGGCAACATAGTGAAACCTCGTCTCTATAAAAAATACAAAAATTAGCTAGGCATGGTGGTGCAAGCCTCTGGTCCCACCTACTGGGGAGGCTAAGGTGGAAGGATTGCTTGAGCCAATGAGGCAGAGGCTGCAGTGAGCCAAGATGGCACCACTGCAGTCTAGCCTACGCAATAAAGCAAGGTCGTGTCTCAGAAAAATAAAAAATAAAATAAAAACATTTAAAGCCATGAAATTTAATGATTTCATTGAGGCAATGAATAAAAATGAACGAGGTCAAAGAACTGAAACTTTGGAGCTAGCCAACATTTAGTGGTCAGCGAGATGAAGCAAAATGAGTAAAGAAGACTTGAGAAGTAGACAGTGAAAAAGGAGAAAATCCAGCAGAATACAGACTCCCAAAAACAAAGTAAAGACGAGTTTTTCATTTTGCTAAGAATGAGCATATCCAAATGGAATATGGAAATGCAACTGGGTTAAAGTCAAAGCCCGCAGGATCACTCACATGTTCAAATTTAAAGCTATAATAGTTTAAATTGTATATGTTTATAATATACTTCAATTATATATACACCCACACATATAAAATTACTACTACCATCTTTCTTGTTTTTCCTGCTCTTCACATCAATATTTTAATAGAACAGCAAAATATGGTCACATTCAGAATCAATTAACACACACAAAAATCAAACAAGTTACAAGGAACAAGGCAAACAGGGTATGTTTCAATGAAAAAAGAACTCAAAGGTCCCAGAAATGGAAAAGAAAAGAAAAAAGGAAAGAATAGATTTGGAATGCATAGAATCAAATTTATTAAAATTCTTCCATGATTCTCAGGTACAAAGCTAAGTTACTTAACAAAATTTTTTATTTTTGTCTGATACAATGATTAAAGTTTTCCAGTATTTCCTACATAACATTAAAGGGGGAAAGGTAAAGACAAGATATGTAATTACAAATGTTTTTAAAAAAAATCACTCCCCAAATAGTACATGGTTTATTTTTTAAGATTAATATACTGGAAAAATCAAACTTTACCTCAAACTCATGGTGGTTCCAGGAGATCACATTAGCACTTCCAAGTTCTCTGTCAATATTAAATGCTCTCATTTCAGATTCAAGAGTATCTTTCAGTTCTTCTCGTGTTTTGAAATTCCAAATAAGGTTTGACCTGGCATGGTCTTGACCAAACCTAGACATACATATAATCAGGATGCACTAAGCATTTTAAAAAATCTATAAATATCCCTTACTGACCTTATAATAAGCACAAAAAAAAAAAAAAAAAAAAAAAGGGAATAGACTTTAGCAAATGTAAGTAAAGAAAATAAAATCTGTATAAAGGAAGTAGAGTAAAACATTAATGGTAGGTATACATTGGTGGTAGGTATACAGATATTCACTGCAAAATTATTTTACCTTTTGTATGTTTGAAAGTTTTCATAATAAAAAGTTGAGAAAAAAAGGAACCTAAGCTATGAAACAAATCTGTGTGAATTAAAAAAAAAACCCTGATATTTCAACTTCAATGTTTGTTGCTAATACAAATTCCATTTAGAAAACAATTCCACTGGCCAGGCGCGGTGGCTCCCACCTGTAATCTCAGCACTTCGGGAGGCCGAGGCGGGCGGATCATGAGGTTAGGAGTTTGAGATCAACCTGGCCAACATGGTGAAACCCTGTCTCTACTAAAAATACAAAAAATTAGCTGGGTGTGGTGGCACACGCCTGTAATCCCAGTTACTTGTGAGGCTGAGGCTGGAGAGTTGCTTGAACTCGGGAGGCAGAGGTTGCAGTGAGCCAAGATCGCGCCATTGCACTCCAGCCTGGGTGACAGAGTGAGACTCCGTCTCAAAAAAAAAAAAAAAAAACTAAAAAAGAACAAAAACACAATTCTCTGGTCAGATACAAAACTTTAGGTTGGGGAGATAAGAATTACTGGACTTCTGGGTAAAGCATGTGGAATAAACAACAATCTATATGTTAGGACTTTACAGACTACCCAAGAAAGAATACTGCAAACTACCAAGCTATGACTGAGCATTTTCAAAGTATCTTCCTCATATGCTTGGAGTGACTTGTAAAACATTTGGGCACAAGTCTAACTGGGGATGAATGGGCTTCACATATGCTTACTTTCAAGTTTGCAATCCTCCTAGAAAGTCTCATTTCAGAGTTCCAAGGAAGTTCTATGGGGCGCAACACAACTGAGAGAGAAATCCAAGGCATATACTTAAGGATATACTATATACATACTGTATACTTTAAAAGTAGTGTGGGGGAGTTTTCAAAGGACATATTTTTCTTTATTGGCCAAGGTATAATTGATATGTCAGTTTCCAGAGTGAGTACTGTGAGTTATCTTAAAGAAGCTTTGCAAGCTCCCCAAAATGATTGTTTCCCTGTCGCGCGCGCGTGTGTGTGTGTGTGTGTGTGTGTCTGGGAAGGGGGTGCAGGGTAAGGGTGAGATTAGTAGATAAGAAGAGGGAAGAGGTTACCACATTTGATAGGAGGGAAGGTCTTCCTATCAGCTAACTTGGACACTCATTTCTCCCAAGTCTTATGTTATCATCTGCCTCTTTTAAGACTCTATTTCCAACTAGGAAGTATGCAATTATTTCTAAGCCTGTAATAAAGTGTTTTTAAAGTAATCGTCTCTAAGCCTTAACAAAGTCTTTAATGTAATTTTAGTTCCTCAGACTATCACTCTATGAAAAGCCTTAATTTTAGGAGCATCTCTAGTCACCCCAATCTTAACAGTTATAGTTCCTGAACTTGATGGCATAAAAATACATGTGGCATAAAGCAACAGTTTCAGGGAAGAAGAACGTGTCATGATGCCTCTCATGGCAATACTAAATTTAATCTTTATTGGAAAAGAGACCTAAAGTTTACCTATAATAGAAGAGATCCCAATTTGCTTCTATTTTTATTCTTTGTCTTCTCTTTCGAAGAACTACTGGCTTCTGATTTATATTCTGGAATAGAAAAAAACTTCATAGTGCTCAATCTGGGGCTACCACATAGGCTTAGTCAGAAGATCATCAATTTATAAGTGATGAGAAACATTTCTTTCATCAAATTTTGACAGAAACAAAAATTAATGGAATAAATAAAATCTATAAAACATGAATATAAATATAGGATATTAAATTATATCACATATAATAATTTGACAGCATATATTTCTATAGTGTTACTCAAGTATTTTCCATGTAGCCTAAAGCTGTTTCAACACCAAATTTTGTTAAAGTTTACAGTGATTAATAAAATTTATAATAGTCAAAAACAGTGACTTGTTTCAAACATTTACATGCAGTTAACACAAAAGCCTTGGGACAACAATAAATGCAAAAGATTACAGGTTGTTAAAGTGCTACCAAAGCCAAGAGGAGCAAGTACAAATTGAAATAGCTAATGGAGAAGAAATGTGTCTACATTCAAACACATGTGAAGTAAGACTTGAATTTATTAAACAGAGAATATCAAAGATGACTCCACATGCCAGGCAGCTTAATGCATTTCACACACGTAGCATGAACTTAACACTCACCATATTGTTTTTGTCCTGAATTTAATCGTAAAAAGGAAAAAAAAATTAAAGAAAATAAAAAGAATGAGCCTAGATCTGCTAAATTATATCTATTACACATCAATACAAAATTATCTTCACTTTAAGACTAAAATAGGTGCACCTGCTTCTCTAAGCCTGTGACTCAAATTTTAGGCAGTCATAAACCCTTTGAGAATTCAAAGAAAGCTATGGCCCCTGTTTCAGAGATAGGCACATACTTAAGGCTGTAACTGGAAGAGAAGATTTCAAGAATTCTTAAAGTCTGTACATGGACCAGAGGTTAAGAATCTCTGCTCCAAATGAAACCCATATATATATATATATCAGATATGAAAACTCTAATCCTCATTGTGATAGAAACAAAAAGTAGAAAGTGGTATAGATTAAAACATGGAAGTCTGTAATTTCATTAAAGTGCAAAAAAACCCCAGACTAGATGACATAGAAAGAAAAAAGGTAAAATAAATTTTAAAAAATATTATTTGAAATATAAACCCTATAAGTTATGTAAGAAAATGTTTCCTACAAATTTTAATTCTGTGCACTGTCATGAAAACTAATGCAAAGTGGCTTGAATAAAGTATATAAATAATTCAAAATTTGGTTTAATGACGAATCTTTTCTTAAACTTTCTAATTAAGAAGTACTTTCTTCAATCCCTCCTCCCCGCCAGGACAAAAGGCTGGCAGTCCAGAGTAATAAAAATGTAAATGCTATACAGAAAAAGGACAAAAAGCTCTCCATAAACTAAGTGACTGAATTGGAGACTCAGGCTAACAGCTCTAACTAGCTAAACAAATCCCTAAACTGAAAATAACAAAGAAAAAGCAACCTTATACGTTAGCCAAAGGTTACTATTAATCCAGCACAGAGCATCAGCTACAAATGGAACTGACTTCATAAACATTGATTATATAACAAATGCAGATTGTTTCAAGAATTGCCAGTTAATCTTGACAATGATTAGTTTTCAGACTCTAACTACAGCATAAGATCTTTCCAAACTTTGATGTTAGTGTTTCTATTAATAAAATAGTCACAAAGATTATTTGCTGTTCCCTAAAGAAATTAATGTTAAAAATAGTACCCATGCAGAAAGGGGATAAGCCATTGATGCTAACCAAAAGATCTTCTTGACCAACATTTATCTGGCATCATTATTTACTCAAAACTTTAGTAATACCCCATGTAAATGATACCAACAAACCAATAAAACATTTTTTATATTAAAAATATTCTTTTCCCTCTCAAATGTTTTAAAATAGCAGATTATTATCCATAGTTTTAGCTAAGACTAGAGCTTTGTGTTCATGCTTATGCTGGATAAATGTTACATATGAAGTCTGATGCCAAAAACTTATCTACAGTATGATAATTATATTCAACAGCTTGAAACAACTGTTATTTTAGAAATCGGTTTAACTACCTGAAGCCAGGAGCTTGTAATTTTTAATAACTGTGAAAATCATTCATATCTGTAGATTTTTCAACTGTTCAAATGCTATACCAGTATTATCCTGACCAGATATGTATCTAGTGCCTTTACTATTATCTTGCTTGTATATCAAAAAAACCCTATAAGATAGAGAAGGGAGGTATTGTTATTCCGATTTATGAAAGAGGAAAGTAAGGTTCTAAAAACCGTAACTTGGATTAACGAGTGATGAAACTAGGCTCAGAAGTTAACCAACTCAAAGTTCAGTATCCTCTTTACTATACTACACAGTCACTTGAAAGCCTAATGATTCTTTATATTGAATATATCACTTATATAAATTAGCAGTAATCTATTATTCGGGAGCTCTAAAGAATTGAACACTGATCCCAATTTCAGATAGATACACAAGACTATAATATTTGTTCTGCTATGCTTATGTATTCTGGTAATCCATAAGAAACCCACTTGTTTTAGACAGATATTAAAGTTATTTTCCTTGAATAAGGCAATAACTACCATAAATAAGGAGAAGGTTAAAGAGAAAGAATGTATGTGTGATCAACAAAAACTGAGATCAAGACTGCTTCTACAGGACATCTTAATTCATACTCAACCACTGCCAAACCCATTATAGATAGAAGAATGCATTACTGAATCAGGTTCTGTAGAATATACTGCATGCTGAAGAATGAGACTAAAACTGTTTTAGATCTAACTTTGATTTGAGAAACAAATATTACAAAATTTAAGTACACACAATAAATTTAATTTAAAATGTGAATCTTAAACACTTGTCTGGCTAGTTCTGAATAAAAAGGCTATCAGGAAGAGCACCTTTATTTTTATAGGTACAAAACAAAGTCCAGAGAAGAAGGGAAGAAAATAAATACATAAGAATAAAAAAGAACAAAAACTGGAATGGAAGAAAAATTAAGAGTGGAATTCTATATTAAATACCAAAATAAAAACCTAATCATCAACTCATAAAACTATGAGCTAAGGAAAATGTATACAAAAATATGAATTAGAAATTAGGTACCATTCGGTGGGGTGGGGTGGCTCATGCCTGTAATCCCAGCACTTTGGGAGGCCAAGGCGGGCGGATCACGAGGTCAGGAGATCGAGACCATCCTGGCTAACACGGTGAAACCCCATCTCTACTAAAAATACAAAAAATTAGCCAGGCGTGGTGGCGGGCGCCTGTAGTCCCAGCTACTTGGGAGGCTGAGGCAGAAGAATGGCGTGAACCTAGGAGGCGGAGCTTGCAGCGAGCCGAGATCGCTCCACTGCACTCCAGCCTGTGCAACACAGCAAGGCTCCGCCTCAAAAAAAAAATAATAAAATAAAATAAAAAAGAAAGAAATTAGGTACCATTCATTTTTAAGCTTCAGGTATTCAGCAAGAAATATATCAATACCATCTCTGTGAACAGCAGGAAGTAAAGTAGACTAAGACACACAGAAGTGCTAGGAATTTGGAAGCAAATTTTATTTTTACCTCTTTTTGAGCAATGCCCATCCTATCCCTCCAGTGCATCAATACAAGATCCACTTTTTCTTTGGCAAATTTTTCAACTTCTTTAGCAGCTTTTCCAGCTAGTCTTTGCCACTCTGGAACTTTATTAAATTTTCCATACTGATCCTGTAAAATAATGTTGAAATCCATTACATGCCTGTTTGCAAATTTATTTTAAAACTCTATGTAAAGCTGAGTCATTCTATCTATTTTATAAGGTAAATGCTGGATATTATGGTTTAGTGAAGAAACAAACTGAAAACTTCTACAATTACACTTTTTATCCAAGAAACTAACTTTTCTACTTAGGTTTCAAGATGATTCTTTTAGGAGGGGTGGCAAGATGCAAGTGGGAGCTGGGTGCAGACAGAGAAGGAGTGATGACAGAAAAAGAATACATGTAAGAAATTATTATAGTAGTGTATCATAAAGATGTTTAATTTTTCCATGGATGGCCCAACCTTATAATTAACATAGATCTTATAAGAAAAAAATCCTACCTATAACTTTTTTCATGGTTGGCCGTTTTTACCAACAACATTTATCAATCTCATATGTGCAAAATACCACATTTACACACTTACTGGTACTCCAGAATGTACCAGTAAGTTGAATTAGAGAAACAAAACATTAGAATAAAATGACCACTATTCATAACATTAATTTGTGGTGATAGTTGCACAACTCTGTAAATATACCACAAAATATTTAATTCTATACCTTAAAAAGATGAATATTATGGGATGTAAATTTTACCTCAAGAAACGTATCAATAGTTAAGCATTACTATTCAATGCAATGAATTCTTTGTTTCTAAAAATTTTTAGCGTGTTTCAAAAAAGACATATATATATATAACAGTACCCTTACTCCTAAAAAAGACACACTTGGGACAATCATATTTACCATTGCTATTTTCACATTGTCTCTAACATGCATCCGATCAGCATCCTTCTCAGGTACGAGATCTGAGCTGTCCAAGTATGCCAGCAAGCCTGGCGGCTAAAAACACAAAATCCATTTTCAAAACAGTGTGAAAAAGAAAATTTAGCCTTAAAAACGCAAATAAATTAATACTGTGGCTTAGCTATTGAGGGTAAAACTTTACGGTAACTCCGATGATAAATACCTTTTCAATAAAAAACAAACCATCCCCTTTTAACAGTACAGATAACTTGTTCAACTGAATTTTATTAGGCAGTATATAAACCTAATTTCTCAACTGACTTACCAAAATGCGTTTCAACAAGTTTGTTGCAGTTGCATTATCAGCTGTCCAGAGTCCCACTAAATGTCTACTTAGCTGTCTGAAAAAAGCAGACGTTGAGAAAGGTTTGCTGCTTTATCTCAGCTAGAACAGAAAGGAATTTTTAAGAACAAAATATCACATAATTATAAAAAATATGGCTACAGTAAAAAAATCATTCCGATGTTAAAAATAGTTATTAAAAAATTTAATGTGGAGAGTTATAATTCAAATATTACTAATATTTTGGAATTTTCTAAAAATTAAAATGTTTTCCTAATAAATATACACTCATTTTCAATAAACCTGAACATGAAAAAAGTAGGTATTTATCCCACTTAAAGGAAGAAAAAAACAACAAAAACAATTAGACTTGATGACAAAATTAATTTGTATAACGAGTCCTACTAATATAGTGACGATGGCATCCTGGCATTTTCTGGAATTCTGAACAAGCAGAAGTCAACAACTATGTTCTAATATAACTGTTTTGACTAGATCAGAGAGAAAATTACTTTCACTTCTAGAGTTTGGGCAAAGACCTAAACCACTTAAAGCAAATTATTTGACTCATCTCACTTAAAAGCTATAAAAGTATATTTTAATTCAAAGTAAAAATCTAAGATCCAAGTTGAATCTATGGTTTAGTCATTTGCTAATTTTAATCCCCATTCAACACCTGTCTCCTTAACTAAAAGCTCCTCATAAGTAGAAACCCTATTTTACTCACCAGTGACCCTTCTGTGCTTTGGTGGGGATTCAATTACCATAGCTATAAGAATGGTCATGAAACCTATGAGGGAAATAATCAAATAACCACCTACAAACATATGTTTTATATATGTTACATTACCAAAGAACAAAATTTAACTGCAAAACCCAAAATATACTTTGTCACCAGACAGTGAACGCCACTAAAACTGTTCATTCCTGTGCCAATTTGAAAGCTAACATACTGAAGTAATTAAACTTGTAATTTCCTTCACTGGCATTTGGTAGGTTATCATATCAGTGACTCCTAAAAAGGCTTTAGTTAGGGACAAAAGAGATAACATTTTATAACAGCAATTTGTAAAAGATAAAGCAATGCAAATAGAGTGATATTTCTATTATACATTGACAGATCTTAAAAGTGTAATTCAAATATTACTAACCTTTTGGAATTTTCTCCAAATTAAAATGCTTCCCTAATACACTAATTGATCACAGTAGGGAATTTAACTGGTTAACTATGCTGAAGAGAAACACAACAAGCAAGTATTTAACATGGGGGGCGGTTAATGGAATAAGCTATCAACAGTCTCTAATGAAAGATGGTGTCTAGCACTGCTAATAAGACAATACTGGGAAAACATCCTTCTTTATCCTCTAAGACTACTTTTGTTCTTAACACAAGTGAGGGAGGTAGTTTTTTCTAATAGTATGAACAGTAAAAAAAAAATCCCTGGCAAGGCAGCATACCATGACGTATAATAACTGTACATAGATGACAAAGAAAATGTACAGTAACAAACTAAATGTTTAACTCAGCAACTTATGCTATTATTTAAAAAGTCAAAAAATAAAATTAAAAATATTTATGATACTCACTGTTTTTACTAACATGAGTCATAATATAGTATGCTTAAGATAGCTGAAAGGGTCACATGTTAGAAACCACAAAGAGGGTTAAAAGGGCTGGAATTAATGTAGTGTGGAATAAATGAATAAATTTATGTGTTTATAGTTGAATGACTATTAGGAAAAAGGGAATCATTTAATTACAAGAGATTTAGGTTAAGTCTAGCTTAGGCTGGATATGTAAGGTTTTCTGTGGTTTTTAAAGTAGAGTATTTGACCAAAGATATTTAAAAATCAACTATGTGAGGTTTTCCCACGGGGTCATATGCATGCAAGATAGTCACAGGAATATAAGGAGAAAAGGCCTGAGCATGTGGTTCTAGTTCCATAAGCTTTTAAGTACCCTTTTCCATATTGGTCCCATGACTATGGTGTCAGGACCTGATAATAGGTTAGTCGGGGAAAAAGAGTAAACAGTGTTTCCCTCCAGGTTTTCCACAGGCAGGGACAGTGATCATTTGGGCAAAATCCTTCTCTAAGGAAAGGAAAAGAACTAGGTGGATCAAAAGAAAATGTAATATTTGTGTAATACAAACACGTAGTTTTATGTAACATCTGAATCAATTCTCTAGACAGGAAGTTAATTTACAGCAAATTGAATTAAATCACCTACCTATTTGTAAGCATCCTTTGATCTGAGCTTATTGTAAACATCGCAGTATGCAAGTGTCGAGGTAAGGCACCTTCACTTAGGGCAAGCTCCTGCATTTTTGTAGCAATTTCTTTATCACCTTCCTTTGGAAAAAGGGTAAGATGATCCCTAAGGCGGCAATCCAGGACAAGCTATCCAAACTTTAAAAAACTAATTTTACATCTTTAAATGAAAAAACCATTCAGTATGTAATAAAAGTTTAAAATGCATCTTCTAATCACCCCCCCAAAAAAAAACATAGGTGAGTAGCAGCACAGGTAATTTTTAAACCTTTGGAATAAGGTTGAGATGTTTCCAGACAAATTTACCTCATAAAGTATGCTTTGCTAAACTTAATATTAAAACTAGGTTCACTCCCTCTGTGTATAGCTGCCAACAAAACGGAGAGGCTTGGCTATCGCAAGCTCTGTAAAAGATGGGTACTTTGGAAGCTAATATTGAGCAAAGAACCCATTAGCTAAAGGGAGAAAATTAGCCTTTGGCTGTATATGCACACTAAAAATGCAAATAAACTTTGATGTTCCATTCAGTTCAATGCCTATATATATTTACAGCTACTTAACGGCATACTAATTCTGTGATTAACTGTGTGCTATACTTATGCACAATAAATGAATTTTTTGGTAAAAGGAGACTTCTTCAATTGTATTCAAATTGCTTTTATGACAACAAAAGAATACAAGAATTCAAAAGCTATTTAGACTGATGTCATTGTAAACATCATAGTATGCAACAGACATTCATAGCCACAATCTTTTAAAAAATACAGAAGCAAAAAGCAACTATCTTAAAGAAGCAGTATCTTCGACAAGATCATGCTCTAATCTCTAGAGCTCAATTACAAATATGCTTTAGCAAGAACTTTTTGTTGCCTTTCTTACTTGATATCATTTTGCTATGAACTAACTCCATCAATAGATTTCTATACAATCTCAGTATCTCAAGACTTCAACACTGTCAACATTATCCTTCCAAAAAAGAGCAACAGACAGAATGCTTTTAATTAAGTAAAATGAACAAATAATGCAGTAACAGATTTATTTGCTCTACAACTTCACTTACTATGAAATGAAAACTTTTATTATTGAGGATTGTTTCTGTAACAAGTTTCAAACTAATTTATAATAAAGATTTAAAATTACTTTTCTTACCCAGAGAAATGTTTATTTCCCAAAAAGACTGAAAGGCAATATTGTCAACTTCAATTAAAACAGCCTATCAACATTCAAGGTTAAAATTTCAAAATTGTTCTCTCACCTCTATTATTGCCTTCATAACCAACCCAGCTCCTTTTATTATTGCCATGGAAGGATGCTTTAAAGTGAGGGGAAAAAAGTATCAAAAACTAAAAAAGAATTTTATTCCAACACATTTAGCTGTTACTCTTAAGAAGGATATACATTTTTACACAAGGTATAAGCCATAAAATTAGTAAAGGATACATCTCAAAGTCAGTTTGGTTAAATATTTTAGGTATTTTCACAATATAGCCTTAGACACAGACACAAACAAAGAATTTACATTAGTAGGAAACAGAAGGCATTTATTTGAATAATTATAATTATTTGAATGATACATATCAATGATACTAAAATAATAAAAATATAAATATCATATATACATACATGTATCTAATAAGTACTATAGTACTGTATAAAATAACAAATGTTTTCCAGTGTTTATGAAGAGCCCTGCTAAAGCTCATTTTATCATTTGGGAATTTGTAAAGAAAAGGGAACTTTGGGCCTACCACAGAAAAATGAGTTTTTCACTACTAAAATGGAGGCCAGGTGTGGTGGGTCATGTTTGTAATTCCAGCACTTTGGGAGGCTGAGGCAGGAGGATCACTTAAGCTCAGGGGCATGAGAACAGCCTGGGCAACAAAGGGAGACCCCGTCTCTACAAAATAAATAAATAAATAAATAAATTAGCCGTGTTTGGTAGCATGTGCCTGTGGTCCCAGCTACTCAGCAACTGAGGTGGGAAGATCACTTGAGCCTGGGAGGCTGAGGCTGCAGTCAGCTGTGATTGCATCACCGCACTCCAGTCTGGGCAACAGAACAAGACCTTCACCTCAAAAAATAAATAAAATAAAATAAAAAAGCAAGATATAGAAAATGGGCAGAGTGTCAAAACAGCAGTCAACACCCATCAACGGGACTCTACATGAAACACCAAGAAATCTGTAAGCTCAAAATGTACCAATATGATAATGTATTAGGTGCATTTATTCGTCAATATTATAGATCAACCTGCAGCCTACATGGATGCTTATATTTATTCAAAGCTAACCCAAGATGGCTTTGAGTGTAGCCCAACACAAATCTTAAACTTTCTTAAAACATTTTTGTGACTTTTTTTTTTCTTTTAGGTCATCAGGTATTGTTAGTGTTAGTGCATTTTATGTGTGGCCCAAGACAACTCTTCTTCTTCCAGTGTGGCCCAGGAAAGCCAAATGACTGGACACCTCTGCTATAGAAGTATGCAAATGGTATCTTAGAAACAGTGATCCTAAAAGTGGTTCCCTTAAATTCACTGTTATCTGACAAGAAAAATACAAGCTCTCACCTGAAAAAGTTTAAAAAGGGTTCTTCCATTGGATGCTACCATCTCTAAGAGCATATCAAACTGCTGCCCTTCAGTTGTCTCACTATATGGAGCACAGAGGGCAAAAGTAAGGAAGTCCAAGAGCGAACTAATAACGAGGGCACCAGTCCCATGATCCTGAAACAAAGAACAGATTCTCTTAAAGACTTAGGGATGGGGACCTTCAGTTAAATTGTAACAATAATGTGTTCCTTTCTGTTATTCTATATGTCAGACATAAACATTGACTTTAATTTCTCAACATGAGGTTCGAAGTTGGATGACTCTTTAGTACTTGCTTTGCTCATATAGTGAATCCATTATCCATCACACCTCAAAAGGAACAATTAAAATTCAAATTTCAAGAGTATAACCAAGACTTCTCAAATGTGTATAACAAAGGTTAATGTTTATTTGCAAAAAATAATCTTTGACAATATTTGCAAAACTCTGGCAATCTGCTTATGTTCCTTCAAGATGCTATAGAATGCCCATCTCCAAAACTTATCAGGGACTGAGGAATAAAGATTTGGCTTAATTTTTTTTTAGAGCAGTTTATTTCATAATGACATTTTTAAAGAAAGAAAAAACAAAAATTTGGAGTATCACTGTGAAAATCTAAAGGCTTTGACATCTATCCTTCCCAGATGAATGGATATAGTCCTAAGACAAAATATTTTATTATCAAAGACCAAGCTGAACTGTGACCAATACTGACCAAAGCTGGAGGCTACAATAAAAAAAAAACAAAATCATCCACGTGGCACTTCTAGAATATCTTTCAATAATGGTATGGTTATCTACAATGAAGACAAATTTAATTATAACTTACCACATGGGAATTAAATTTCTCCAGTAAGTTTTCCAGAAACTTCTTTGACGAGAGAAGAGAAGCTTTGTTCAACTGTTCTTGTCTTAAGTCATAGTCATCATGCATGGGCTATTGATGAAAAAAAAAAAAACAGTGATAATTCATAAGCAGTCCCATGTGCTAGCATCACGCAAAAGTCATTTATAAAGAGTATTCATTACACATTGAAAGAGTTAAAAACCATTGCCTTTAAAGTGTAAGGCAAAAAGGAAACTCGTGATAAGCAGGCAGAAGTGATGATTTACCATGATTTTGATCAGACTTCACAGATAATTTGCCCAACAATTAACTGAACACATACACAAGGTACTCTCTCAAAAGTCACAGATCTTATTAAAAGGCAAACATTTGCCCACCCAGAATTTTATAACTAAAATTTGAAATAAAACTTAGCATTCAAAAGTATGTACTAAAATTAACAAGAAATACTTGTTTCAGGGTGATTTTCTTTTGAGTGTATAAAACATTCCAGCATGATGGTTAGGAGTAGAGCTCCAATCCTAATTTTACTACTGACAATAACTGGGAGATGTTACGCAAGGTAAGTTACTTTACATAACTCTTTAAGTTTCATATTCCTCAGCTGTAAAGTAGGAGTAATAGTATTTATGTTACATTACTATGATGCTTAGATGAGATAATTCATGTAAGATACAAAGCCAACACCTAATATGTAATGAGGGCTCAATGTTTGTTTCATAGCATTGTTTTTTACTTTTTTTATTGTGGTAAACTACATATAACAAAAGTTACCATCTTAATCATTTTAAATTACACTGTTCAGTGGCATTAAGCATTCACATTGTTGGGCAACCATCACCACCACCCATCGCTAGAACTTTTTTCATTTTCCCAAACTGAAACTCTGTAATCATTAAACAATAATTCCCCATTCTGCCTTCCTCCCAGCCCCTGGCAACCACCATTCTACTTCCTGTCTGTGAATTTTGACCTCATATAAATAAAATCATACAGTATTTATCCTTTTGTGACTGACTTCTTTCACTAGCATCATGTTCTCAAGGTTCATCCATGTTGCAACACGTGTCAGAATTTCCTTCCTTTTTGTTTCTGCTCATTTAGCAAATACTGTATATGTTACTGTGGTTAATTGTATAAACTTTGGAGCCAGAAAGTGGGCTTGAAGCCTCCTCTGCCATTTACTAGCTACATGACCTTGATCAAGTTACTTGGGCCTTAAGTCCTTCTCTACAAAATAGATATAACAGTAGTAACTTCTAAAGTTCATTGGAAGACTGAATAATATATGAAAAATTCATAGAATAGTACCTGAAACACAGAAAAAATTAATTATTGTTTATTAAACAGCTTGACAAGGCCTGTTAAGGATAAAAATTAAAATTAAACATGAATATTATCCTCAGGAAGCTGACAGATTGAGAAAGATACATCATGTTTAGAAATAGCAATAATTCAAAGAAGAAATTGCTAAGAAAGATAAGTGTAATATCTATGAAGGGTAATCTCACTTCAGGGAGGGATAAATCACTACCACCTTCAGGAATAGGAAAGCTCCATTAATTTTTAAAATTTTAATTGTTGTGGGTACATAGTAGGTGTGTATATTTTGTAAGCTTCATTTAAAAGCTGACTTGAGCTCTTATTGAATAAGCAGGGAAAGAATTCTGAGCAGAGAGAATATATGAAATATTAAAAAATATATATATTGGTCTCCATCCTTGGCTCCTGACATAGAGCACCTAAAACCCTTGCAGACAGGGCCACTAGCAGAATCTTTTGTTGCAACAGTCTTTTACCTTGGTTCCTGACACAGAGCTCCTAAGGCCTTCGCAATTTCCTGATAGGGGAGCCTGACACAAAGCTCTCTACCATTAGAATTTCCTGGGTGATAGGAACATCTTTTGTTCTAATAAAGCAACTCTCCAAATCATTGTTAAGTTCTAGTTATCTCACTACTTGTTTGGAACAGTAAATAAAATTAATTCACTTTTGGGAATGCAAGGTTTTATAGAAGTGTTTACTTATGTTTATGTACGACTAAGCTTGCCTAAAACACTTTATATAAGGAAAAGTCCCAGGTACTACACACAAAATTGAGATAATCAGAAACTTCAAAACTATACTAAACAATTGTTTCTCCCTCTGTACAAGCTGCCTCTAAGTTAATCTTTACTGTGCCAACAGCTTTCAGGTGTGCTTCTTCTTTAGCCCTGTGACTACCCTAGCTCAGCAACTCATTTCTTACGTGACAATTTGGTCTACCTGCCTCTAATTTTACTTCTATTCTCCACATACTACCAGTGTGGGTTTTTAAAAACTCAAACCTGATCACATTACTGCTCTTTTGCTAAAAAATCCTTCAGGTGTTCCTTACAAAAAGATACAAATCTAGCTCCTCCCTCCTGATACAGAAGGTTTTTTATTACTGTCTGCATACATCTCTAGCTGCAACTCCTAATTACCCCCCATCCATACCTTATAACCCAATCATATTTAATTATTTGTTGCTTTCCAAACATGCCTTTTTATATGCTATTCCCCCCCACCCCAGGAAGGCCTTTCCAGAGCTAGAAAATTCCTGCCTGTCCTTCAAGATTCAGATCAAATGTAACATCTTCCAGAAAGACTGGGTGAGAATCTTTCATCTTCCCCTCATCACCAAACAAAAATAAAGTGCTGCTTTTCAAGATCCTATGGCCCCTACTACCTTACGTTGTACAGATATGCCTACCTTACCAGACTGTCAACAAAGTGAAGGAAGAAAAGAACTTCTGTCTTAAGATCTTTGAATTTCTGGCACCCAGCACACTGCCTGGTATTTAGGATATGCTAAACAAAGGTTTGAGTAACTATGAGAACAATTTAAGAAACAGAAACAAGAACTTATTGGTACAATGAAAATCTGGGATTGTGGAAATCAAAACCACCAGTCAGCTTAAGAAAAACCAGTTTCCTTAAGAAAACTACTACTTACACACATAAGGGCACAAAGCATATCAACTGCTGCATGGATTACTCCGTTGTTGCTCCTTTTGAGTGCTTTTACTACCTTCACCCCTAGACGCTCGCGAAACCTTTTGGAACAAAAAACAAGCATATACTAGCAATACCAGAACATTTTAAATTGTTATATTATTGAAATAGGTCATATTAACTTTCCATTGCATTACTGGAATAATGACATATTTTAAATTCCACCTCTGAAATTTATCAGTCTTCATAATAGTTTTTTCTTTGAGAGGGAAAATATTTTTTAGGGTTAACTGAAACTAAAAGGCATGTAATTTCCCATTCAGATTGAAGAGTCAGTAATATTACTGGTGAGTATTGGACTAGTATTCCGCTTCTGCTGCCCTCACCTTCCTTTTTCATTTCTCATGAATAAAGTACCATATCACCCTATAAAAGGTATCTGGTTTAGTCAAGGAAAAGGAGGTAAATCATTCATTATCTGCCATTTTGAATAGTTCAAATTCTCTAAGAGAAGTTAAGTTTCAGAAGACAACTTACTTTGGAAGCTGAGTGAAAGCTAGGAAACCAGCTTTGGATGCCACAAGCCTCCTCACGGCCTGGAACTGACTCTCAAGTTCCGCATTTGAAGCAACGACATCCCCTTCTTGGGACAATAATGCTGTTATGGCATTATTGATCAGTTTTTCTTTGTTTTCTGAGAAGAGACCCTAGGTGAAGAAACAGTATTTCAAAAAAGTTTCCATACCAAAAGTTAGTAACAATGAACAATTATGATAAAACTTAGCTTACATCTTGTGTTACTGCATGCAGGACTCCACTGTATGAAATATTAGCATTGAACCTGAATACAGCATCTGCAAAGTTGCCATCTGTAAAGAGATTAAGAGGTTCAAAAAGAAGATACAAATTCCTAATTCTTAAATTATTAAGTAGATGAGTGAAAATGTAATTACATTTAAATCAATACTTACTTGGAGGTGTAGCTAAGAACCTGAGGTGAAGGCTCTCTACTTCCTCATCAACAGGCATGCTGAGTAACCCCCATCGCTGACCTTTATGGGTTGGTGTCATTTTTACACAAACATCTCTATTACCAGAGGCTCTTACTCCATCCAGCAAACTTGCTAATAAGGAATCTCTAAGTAAGGTTAAAAGTAAAAAAAGGTTTTAGCATTGATGATTAAGGGGAATTTTGATCTAGAATGAAGCATAGGCCCTTTAGCAGGTAATCTGCTCAGGGACACACTATAGTTACAATGGGAAACACAAACAGTGGGGCTTTAGGAAGAGCTCTAATACTAGCTCTTCACCATGCTGCTACATGACCTTGTACAAGTTACTTAAACACTAACTTTAATGTCTCTTTCTCTCCCTTTAAAATTATTTTTAACAGCTTTACTCAGTTCTAACTGACAAATCACAAGTCATCCAATTAAAACGTAGAGTTTGATAATTTTTAATAAATTTATACAACTGTATAATCACCATCATCCAGTTCTGATATATTTTCATCATTCCAAAAAATTTCCTTGTGCCCATTTGCAAAAGAACACTCCCCAGCCCCAGGAAACCACCGATCTATCTCTATAGTTTTGCTTTTTAAAGAAACTTCATAAAAACAGAATTCTAGAATGTGTAGTCTTAGGTGTCTTGCTTATTTTACTTATCATACATAGGCTTTTGAGATTCATCCAAGTTGCTGCATGTATTAGGTCAGTCCTTTTTTATTGCTGAGTAGTATTCCATTGCATGAACAGACAACACTTTGTTCATCAGGACTAAGCAAGATAATGTACATAAAGCATGTGACAAACAGAGTATTAAGATCCTTCCTCTGATGAGAACATCCATTTTTTTTTTTTTTTTTTTAAGGTGTTCTTTTTCCTTGAATTCAGGACAGGAAAAAAACATAACCATTGCTTAACATTTCAGTCTTGTTGACCTTAGATTGAAAGCTTTGTAAGGCAAGAAACCGCTATTGGTCATACTATACTACTGGAAATACTATAAAAACACTAGTTACAGGCCGGGAGTGGTGGCTCATGCCTATAATCCCAGCACTTTGGGAGGTCAAGGCAGGTGGATCACTTGAGGTCAGGAGTTCGAGACCAGCCTGGCCAAGACGGTGAAACCCCATCTCTACTAAAAATACACACACACAAAAAAATTAGCTGGGCGTGGTGGCGCACACCTGTAATCCCAGCTATTTGTGAGGCTGCGGCAGGAGAATCGCTTGAACCCAGGAGATAGAGGTGGAGGTTGCAGTGAGCCAAGATCACGCCATAGCACTCCAGCCTGAGTGACAGAGTGAGACTCTGTCTCAAAAAAAAAAAAAAAAAAAAAAAATTGAAAATGGGATGGTCATTTTAAATATGCAAGAAAATGTCTTTTCCCAAGTTAAATAATTTTAAATTTATAGACTACATATCTTTGGTTTTCCTTGTTGACCAAGCACTTTGCCTTGCACATACTAGGGTTTCAAAAACTTAAAAAAAAAATACCTTTCTGTTGAAGAATATTTCCGTACTTGCCCTTTTATAAATTCAATGGTAAAAAGTTGTGGATTTTCTGAGTCACAGACCAATGCAAATACCTAATGAAAAAAACAAAAAATAGCTTCAACAAAAAAAAGTTTATAGTTTTATAGTATTTCATTATAAAATGTATCGCTTAGCTTACAAAAGTCACTATTTTAAGATGTGACTTGTTTACAATATAAGAGTTTAAAACTTTAAAATCTCAAATTTTCAGTTATTGAGTAACAAGTTCCATTCTTCATATACTTGGAAAATAACTTTTGTAATAATCATTGTTTTATGATCAATTAACATAAATATGTTAAGAGTTAAATACAGATTCTGTCCACTTCATATTCTTTAGCCAGGAGTAAACATTAAAATAGAAAATTATCCTAATTTATCAATAGAAAGAAATCTCATTTAAGCTAACAATGCTGAAACTTACTTCTCCTAAAGGCTTCAATGTTGCAATATTATAGGTTGCTGGATCACGTTCTACTAAACATGTTTCTGTAAGTGCTAGAACTCTTTTAACAGGCTCCTTCAAAAAATAAAATTGAGACATATTAAAAAGTTATTTTTTAAAATGTCAAAATCAGATGAACAAATTTTCATTTTTAACATATGGGTCTTACCGAATGTCTAGGTGATATTTTTTGGACTACAAACTCTGCTAAAGATGTGATGGATTCATCAGTGCTGTATTTTCCAAAGCGAAGATTCAAATATTGCTCGAATTCTAAAGGCTCTTTCCTGATCCGCAATGTAATACCTATGTAGTTACCAGCATGGTCTATTGCACTTTTAATAATCTCTTCTCTTTGCTCTGATGCAAATAAATGCTGCACAAATTTAGAAATTTAAAAAGTCAGAGTTGAAACAACTGAAATGTGTCTGTAGCTAATCAACTCATAGGAAAGGTATTAAAGTAGCAATTCTAGAGAAAAAAGAGGTAGGTATTAGAGGCAAATAAGCAGTTGTTTCAATGAAAAGACTATTACTAAATTAAAATAATAAAGTCTGGGATACAGAGCTTTGCAACTAACTCACTGAATGGCAATTATCTCAAAATTTCTCAGGTTCTGGTTCTCATCACCTTGTGCAAAACAGCACGCTGGGTCTTCCAAGAAGGGCCTCCAAGGAACCCCAGCCAAGCCACTGGGGGTGATGGGTATTGTGTGGGCAGGATTCCCAGTTTCAAACAACACAGCTCTGATTTAATCTGTTTTACACAGTAGGCTTCTTTGCAAGATGCTGCTGAAGAATGTTGAAATGTTTACAAGTCATTGGCCTACTGATGTTACAAACCAACTTCCTGGGCTCTATTTACAAAGGTAAGGAAACAGGCTACAGGATGAGTATCTGTTATTTGAAATGCTTGGGATCAGAAGTATTTCAGACTTCAGAGTTTTTCAGCATTTGGAATATTTTCATTACACTTACCAGTTGAGCATCCCAAATCTGAAATGCCCCAATAAGCATTTCCTTTAAGCATCATGTTGGTACTCAAAAAGTTTCCGATTTTGGAACATTTTGAACTTCCAGATTTGGTATGCTCAACCTGAACTTGCATTTGGTGCCTAGAGGCCAGAAATGCTAAATGTCCTGTAAAGGGCAGAGTAGGAGTGTCCCACACAAGAAAGAATTGTCCTCCTCAGAATGTCAATAGCTCCCCTGCTGAGAAACACTGGATCACATCGTATTTAAGACCCTGGTTTTATTCCTAGCAGCCTTTTATAGTCACCATAGATGCAAAAGGTATTAGCTAAAGGTTTGTTGAATAAATCTGGTATAGTACCATATTTATAGTGAATTGATTCATTTTAGCTAGTGTCTTACAGTGAGAAAGTGGACTAATTCAAATGAAAACTTCTTGCTGCCACCAAGTAATACAAAATGTTGGCAATTAAGAAGAGTATTAAACAATTTTCATCCCGAATGTTTACCTTATTATTCCATTTTATGGCTTGGCTGAATTACTGTGATACAGTTATCCTATTAAGGCCTGACAGGCCATATTCTTGTAATCAGGTATGTTTACCAACAAGATGTTAAGCATTCCAAATTACCACTGACCAGGGAAGAGACAGTCTATGGATAGCACTAAGACAGCAGGCTTTGGGCTGGGAGAAGGGCCTTCTTCATCTTTTGGGTCAAGCCTCAGAGGTAACACACAGAGGTTTACCTGTATGTTCCTAGATGAGGGAAACTAGGATGGTACTCATCAAGTGGGGAAAGAGTAAAATCTAAGATGGAAAAAGGCCTGTAACTCTGAAGAACAAACTATATTTCTACATCAGATTATCTAGCCCTCATCATTGTTTATTTCCCTTTTGCTAACATCTACTATCTTATATATGTAAAAGTTCAACGCTTGCTTTGGCTCTGCTACCAACAGAAGGATATTTTAGCTACAAAACACTAAAAATTGAAGCAGCATTCCTGGAACACTAAGGTAGCTACAAGAATTAAAATTTTCAAGAGAAAGGAATTTTGCAATTAAGTTCAAATGAGTCTCTCCATTTGGAGACTTTCTCTACTGCACATCTTTGAGACAGAAAGGCAGGATATATCTTAAAAAAAAAGTTATATATACTTCAGCTTCTATTACTGATTAACAGGGTCTCAGCATCTTAAGTAGCTTCTGTTATACCCCATAATTTACTTATATACAATTCTGAATTTCAGAACAAAAACATGCAATGAATTCCAAATTGAAGTTTCAGTGCATACTCAGATTTCAGATTATAAACAGCTAGGCAAAGGATGAAAGACTCTCAAAAAGTAAGTGATTTTAAATTACTTTTTCCATTTTTTTTTTTCCTTTTTGTGCAGAACAAGGTCTCACTACGTTGCCCAGGCAGGTCTCAAACTCTTGGCCTCAAGCTATCCTCCTAACTCTGCCTCCCTAAGTGCTGGGATTATAGGTGTGAGCCGCCATGCCAGGCTTAAATTACTTTTTCAAAGAAAGCTTAGAAACTTTTGGTAAGACAGTAATACCAATGAAAATAACAACTGTAGTCACTGTTTACCATACTAAGCCATCCATTGTGTGTAAAGCATTTTACATAAATTATCTCACCAGATCCTCACTCTCCTCATTTTGGAAAGCAGCAAATTGGGATTCAAGCTCAGGTATCTTTGATACCAAAACCTGCACTCTTACACTTCCTTCCAGAGGACTCACGTGAAATTTCAAAATGAAGTATAAAAAGCTTTGCTTTCCTTCAAATGGTCATGTCCCTTTTAAAGTGTTTTTTTTTTAAATAGTACTTACCAATCTACTAAATCCTCCATAAAGTATACAAAATCCTCCTTGATAATCTGAGAGATCTACAAATCCTTCAATATTTCTATAGTCATAGGAACAGAGTACTCTGTTGGTTGCAGGATTGATTTGGTCAAAGCCTCCTGGAGTTACTTCCAAAATTACAGGTTTTCTTGAGTCACTCCAGTGATGCTTATAGCAGTTGTATCTCTAAAGACAGAATCAGTATTACTTTTAGGTTCATAAAATAAAATTATATAAAATAAAATTTAATGTATCACAGTCACTATTGAAACAACCAAAAATCTAATTGTCATCATAAATATTTAGAGCTACTATCCAAATTGTTAAAAATATGATTAATTTTAGCTATTTGGAGGTGTTTAAGAATGTTCACACTAACTGAAGACAGTACATTCTTTTTTAATTAGCAAAGGGTTTGGGTTACAATATTTTATGAAGCTATTTTAAGCCACTCTGTAAATTTATAAAAAGAAAAAAGAGGAAATCCTACATAGAAATGTATTCTGAAAGAGTTTTACTGGAAAAAAGATCTACTTTCTTTGATGGATTCTTTTAATCCAAGTTCAATACTGAAAAGAGCTAAGTCACATTTCAGGGAAGTTGTAATATTCAATTTAAACAACCTGAACCGGCTCAGTATATTAATGTATATTTTATTTCCACATATAAAAAAAAAAGCTGAGGCCTACATTTGACCTTAGGCTTTTCTAATCACACAACTAGAAAGTTATCTTCAAGATGTTTGATCACATTAGCAAGTAAAATTCCATTTAGATAATATTCCTTCACAAATTAAAGTAGCTGAGTGTCAGAAATTATTAGAATAGTCAATATCCATTTACTATCCAGTTTTAGTCTTTAAAAAGAAAAAAGGTTTAATCAAGGCTGCTAAGCAAAATGATGCGATACGGAAGAAGAAAATAAATTTAAAATAAAAGAAAATTGAAGCAAAGAGAAAATAAGGATAACAAAGTTTCAGATGTGAAATGAGTATCCTCTCCCCCACCCAAACACCGCAAAGTTTTCTACCCATCAATATAAAGTGGGATACATGGTCAATTACAATTTTTAACGTAAAAATCAATTTGTTGCTCTAGAGTACAACTATTTCTGATGCTGAAATAAGAAATTATCTTCTAGGTTTTCAGAAAAGAGAGTGAAACACTAAGTAATGAACACCTATACTAATATCCCAACACTGAAGTCAGCAATGACCTTCACAGGACATCAAGTCTCCTCAGCATTACTGATCTATGCATCAAACACACACATAGTTCCATAAAAGTAATTATGCAGACAGACAAAGGGCCTGCACTAATCCAAGAATAGAGAACCTTGATTCTGAACTAAAAGATCAATCAATGCCACACCTCTCCTGCAGGAATGGGAGTAGAAGGCAGGGCACAAAAATTGTGGAGCTTTCCAAACTATACTTGTTTACATGCCTCAAGACCACTATATAGGATATTCTCCATTCCTCCCAGCTCATAAACAACTGCCATTAATGAGATGTGCTGATGGAAACATCATCATCCCTCAGGATTGCAGGGGCCAACCAAGAAGGACTTTGGGAAACTCTGATTTAGAAGTATATCTAGGGCAAATGGAGGTCTTAGAGCCAAATTCAGCTTAGGCAAGAAGAGTGCCGTTTAGCCAGCACAGCATTTGGGGTGGAATCTAAACTTGTTTTTAGGACAATACAGGTGTCACTTTGAGCCCCTTACTCCTGATGTAAAATCAGGTAAACTATCCTTTGGGCAATCTTCTAGAGGTACTGTTTCTACCACAAGATTTTGAAAAGTATTAAGTGGCTGAAGTTAACTGGTACAAAAGACAGCTTATATAAAAACTCTAAGTATGCTTTTGAAAGCAGTTGTTTCCCAAACAGATGAGGTACGTCACCTGACAATATAGAATAATTAAAATAAGCACACCAAGTTATGATTTATAAAAATTTGACCATGGCTCATCAGGAACAAGAAATAAGCAGCTCGCCAGTTGCCATTAAACTATTTTAAAAGGCTGCTGGACAACCAGCCAATTGCTAGAGTTGAAATTAGTGAGGTTTCTGGGATGCTAAAACAAGCAGCAGAATATTCATAGAAAGGATGAGGGCTTAAGACAGACAGGAGAATGGTGCTGCCCGCATATCAGAATTCAGTTCCTGCCTTTTGCCAGAAGCTAGGGTTCTGAACAGCGCTATAAATTTAAGCATTATTTTTCTCCATTATAAAAGTAATACCTGCTAATGGGAAGAAATTTAATATTTTAGGAGAGCGAAAAAAGGTTACACTCCTGTTCCTCTTTCCCAGAAGTCTCTGATTTAGTTTAAATGCTGCTGTTACATTACTGGAAAAGGCCTGGGAAAGTTAAGACGACTCTGATATGCTACCACAGCTTCCTCCAAAGCTGTCAGTGCACAATGCCAAGTTTCAGTACAGGCCAGATCCAGTCTAAGAACATGTAAGAAGACAGTTTCAATATGCTCAAATCTTAAAACTTGAATACTACTGAAATAAGAAACTCCTACACCAAACAAAGAATGAATGTTCCAACAAGCAGTATCAGCAGTATGACGTTCTCTGGTATTACTGTTTGGAATACTGTGTAAGGACTACCTGAATGCTTATAGTGTTGCTTTTAATGCTCCAAAGGTTTTTTTGCCTTTTTTTCCCCCCATCTACCAGTATCAACATTCTTAAATCTAACTGTTCATATTTGAGCTTCCTGTTAAACTACATCACATGATATCAGGAGACATTACAATTTTGCTTCTTTTCCCTTTAGCTTTGCTACAAATGGAACACACAGATTATGAAATGATTTCTACAATAAAGGGCAACATTTGAACAAATAAAAATACATAATAAATGTTAAATATTTACCCTTCCTGTGATTTTTCCCTCTGAAAAATCAGTTCTAAATCTCTGAAAGAGAAAACATAACCACAGTTTATGACAACAGACTGGTAAGGAAAACTTGGCTCAGTCCCTTCTACTCAAAGCAAGTAAAATCCTGACTTGGTAACCTGGGCACTAAAAACTGTTATTCAGGTTATAATTTAAGAATATTCAATAAAAAGAGTATGAAACCTTATTGAAGAACAAGATAAACATACAATGCTTTCTCCTGCATATGCAATTTAAAAAAAACTAATAAACTTTCAAATATAAAAGATTTTCCAGCCTGTTAGAGAAAAGTGAATGTTTCACAGTGTCAAGTTAAAGGTAAGTAAGAAAAAATAATCATAGTGGGTATAGGGGCAGAGAACATTAATTTCTCTACTTCTATGTAACTACTTCATTTTAAAAAGAGAAGAAAGAAATTTCGTTTATGAACATGGAATCTTCTTACCAATGCTTCTGTAAGAAGTTCTGTTCTGTGCTCTGTAGAAAATTTTAAAGTTTCTGACTTTTTTCCACTGCCTTTACGAAATGTGAGGTTGAACTCCGTTCCTTGTCCTTTTCCAACAGGGCTGATGCTGCAAATGTCTCCATAAGGCCACTTAAAAAAAAAAAATTTTGACTGGTGCTACTATAATACAGTAAAATGTAATGCTTATTTTTGTCACTTTAATTTCATAATCACTGATTAAATCAGCAAAATTTTACCAAATAGAGTCTAGAAATTGTGTCTTACAGTAATTCTGTAAAAGAAATTCTTTTAAAGGTTTTTAGTCAGAAAAATCCAATATGTATTCCTATTTTAATGACATTAATCCAGAGAAATTAAAATTAAAAAGTGACAAGAACTGGGAAGTGAAATTTTATGATTACTTAAAAATTTGTTAAAAAGTTTGTGAAACATGCCTGATTTGGAATTAAAATAGACCAGAATATCTTTGAATATGTTTACTTATAAATGTTCAGGTTACTCTTGTCTTTATAAACACATAATCCTACTCCCATGACGAGTATTTTATACTAACTGGACTCATGACTTATATATGCTTTTATTACAGTAAAAAGTATAAGCCTTTATAAATTATAGAGAACTAAATTACTAATTTTACATAAAGGAAGTGGCCACAACTAACAGTAACATCAAGTTATACCCTTGAGAGCCTAGAAATAAGCATATTCTCCCCCTCCCCTTTATTATTTATTTTTGGTCCCCAAATCAGAGTATTACGTAAGCACATCAATCTCTTTCAGATTTGACATTTCTATCTTCAAGTACTGATTTAAGGGAGGGTAATGGTCACAGCCTGGCTTTTAAAATTCAAAGGGAGTTCATACAAACACCTAACAGCTTCTAACAGGATTACCTGATTTGTTACTTCTAAGGTATTGGGATTATATGTAGTAATCGCATGAGTTCCAACTGAAAAGACACGCTTATACCTACAAAGGAAAACAAGTGCTTAAATTTAGTTTTAAACAAACAAAAAGATATTTTATAAGAAAATATATATAACACAAAACAAACATTTCAATACACAGAAATGTGTTAGTTGATTAATGGTGACTAAATATAGCTTAGTTATATATTCTCACCTTTTTAAACCTTCTAAAATGTTATTTTTATTAAAACCCACCCACTCATTTTACTGTGAACTATTAAGATATCTAAGTAGAAAAGTATGATTTATATGCAAGCAATCTTGTGTGTTAGTATAAATTAAGTTGGCAAAGCATCAGCTGAGGATGCTGAAAGATCCTAAATGGGAAAGTTTCATTTAAAAAAAAAACACTGCATACCAATGCTTTCAAAATACCCTTACAACAAAGCCATATGGAAAGGAAGGAAAAGCTATGGCCTGGGGCAACTGGTCAGTCACAGCCATATCCTGGAATCTTAATAGTTTCTACTTAAGCAACTACCTATTACATCTCAGTGTTGCAATTTTATAGAAGTAGGAAGCCTACACCACAAACAAGCAGTTTTCACTTCTCACTTCATTTCAAGTAATATATTTGAAGGAGAAAAAACATTTGGGTATCAGTAATCCTTCAGAAGAGAGAGGAATTCATAATCATAAAAGGAAATTGAATTAGAAAAACTTATTTAAAGCAAAATAATTAGTTCTTTGGAACTAAAACATTAAAATGGATAAAACATTAGTATATATAAAACAAAATTAAGGAAAACAAAGAATTCACACAACCAAAAGTTTTTTAAAATGCTGTATATAACTCTATGCTGACAAATTTGAAAATTAAGAATAAATCAACCCTTATATGGAAGAATTTAAGAAAGCTGCAAAGAATTACATCCTCCAAAAGCACCAGGCTCAAATGATTTCAAGACAGAAGAAACCTGAGGACCAAGTAACTCCCATGCTCCTCAAATTGTTGCCGAAAACTGAGTAAAAACAGTTTCTCAATTTTTTTAATACTACTAAAATCTGAAAAGACAATACAATAAGAAAAAAACCCACCAATCTATTTTCAAAGCTAATATTAGCAGTAACAAGTCGCATTTTAAAATAGTAATACACCGTGACCAATTGGGTAAACACTTAAATATTAGAAAAGTCTATTAACATAATTTGTTATATTTATTGAAATATCTATTTGTATTTTAATACGAGATTTTTTTAATTATCAAAAATGCTTAAGTTAAATCAAATGCCTTTTTGACATCTACAGAGAGAATGTTTTCTTCCTTTGAACTATTAATATGCTAAAAAGACATTAATAACTTAAACGAACAGCCATGATCAGACTCAAAGGTAATACAATAAAAGTATTCCCATTAAGATCAAGAGAGATCTTTCACATTTTCATTTTTCTCTTGTCTATTTTTTAAAATCAGTATATTATAAAAATGAGAAAGTATTTCCATTTAGGTAAAAAGGAAATGATAGATTTTATTAATCTTTACCACATCTCCATATACAAAAGTATTGCTACATGGTAAGTGCTTTTTTTCCTAACTCTACATGTCTAAAGTGGAGTGAGAAACTAAAGAATTATAGCACTTCCCTCTAACAAAAAAGCAGTCATTTGCTTCTTTTTAAAGTGGAGTGAGGGTTAGGGCACTGGTGAAGTAAACAAGCTATCTAAAGAGCTTAAAAGTCTCAAAACTTCAAAGGCTTAATCAATTAATAGGAACTAAAACAAAGAAATAAGATTTTGCTCAGTCTTTGACTTAAAAGCTGCACAGTGAAATCAAATGTGTGATAAGAGATGTGAATTCACAAACTATTTTTCAGAATCACCTTGAAAGTCAAACATGAAAATCCTTATAATCCTGAAATAAAACTACAGAATTTGTTTATTTTATTCTGTGAGCAAAAAGTGAAAGAATGCCTGAAATGTTCCAAACGTAACTGCTGGTGTCATGTACAGTCTTAGAGGACTGGCTAAGAAAATATCCTTTTCAATCCTACACCAATCTTCTCCACCATACCTAAGCGTCTTCTAATATCTTTCTCATATAATTTTGTCATCTAGATCATGCTGTCAAAAGAACTTTGAGATGACAATATTTTAGACCTACATTGTCCAATAAGAAAGACTTCCTGATATGGCAAATTTCCACTGTCCAATAAGGAAGTAGTCCCCAACCTTTTTAGCACCAAGGAACCGGCTTTGTGGAAGACAATTTTTCCATGGACAGGGCAGGGGGATGGTTTCAGGATAAAACTGTTCCACCTCAGATCGTCAGGCATGAGTTAGATTCTCATAAGCAGCACACAACCTAGATCTCTCTCATGTGCAGGAGGTGGATGGAGCTCAGGCGATGATGGAGCTCAGGCGATAATTCTTGCTCGCTTGCCCACCGCCTACCTCCTGCTGTGGGGCCCAGTTCTTAAGAGGCCAAAAACCTGGGCTTGGGGGCCCCTGCAATAAGGTAGCAATGAGCCAAGTGTACCTACTGAGCACTTGAAATGTGGCTAAGACAACTGAATTTTACATTTTATTTAAAGTTAAATAAATAGCCACATGTAGTTAGCAGCTACCATATCGGAGAGATCACATTCTGGATCCTTCAGCAAAAGGATCCTGGAGTTGTATGCACGCTAGACCCAGCAGAGTACTGTCATAACTAGTAAACATGGAGCTATCTTTCAGATAAATATTGAGCTCTAAAGCCATCCTAAGAAAGCTATTTAAAAAAAATTCCTAAGAGAATTCCCTTCCCCTCCGCATTCCCTTCCTTAAGTACTCCCCATGCTGCTCCTCTTTTTAGAGTGGCTGTTGAACTTCCGCTTAAGGATGGGGCAAATATTTCTGTGTCATTTAAGACATCTTTATAAGCAAGCTTGAACTTCCGAAGGTTACCAAAAAAGCCTCCCTGGATAACAAAACTAAATTTTCAATGATTTTCTAAAAAGCCCCCTTAGATAACAGATTTAGAGATGAAAATCTCTAAAATGTCTCGCATGTATAGAATATTAGTCACAACATTTACATCTAAAAGATTTTTATCAGCAAAGTGCAATGACTCACACCTGTAATCCCAGCACTTTGGGAGGCCAAGGCAGGAGGATCACTTGAGGTCAGGAATTTGAGACCAGCCTGGCCAACATGGCGAAAACCCATCTCTACTAAAAATACAAAAATTAGCCAGGCATGATGGTGGGTGCCTGTAATCCCAGCTACTCAGGAGGCCGAGGCAGGAGAATCGCTTGAACCCGGGAGGCGGAGGCTGCAGTGAGCCAAGATCATACCACTGTATTCCAGCCTAGATGAGACTCCGTCTTAAAAAAAATAAATAAAAGATTTGTATCTTTTACTAAGTCAACAGTGTCCCAAGTCAAAGAAGAGACAAAGACTCCATGGATTCAGGGAGGCACAAGTCTTCATCTTTGAGGCTAACTCCTACCATAGTACCCAGCATTGACTACAGTAGATACTCCAATAAATGCTTAATAGCTAAATAAAACAATCTATCCAAAAATATGTCAACATACAAATCTATGACCTATTAGCCTGCTCTTGCCTTTAAAGCAGAATGTCAGACAGCAAGTAATTTTACACCAATTTTTAAATTCATAGTATAACATCAGAAAAAAGACCTTTGCCCCCTAACTGAAAAATTAATATTCATATTGACTTTACCTAGTGCACCTGTTTTCTTTTTATTCAGGCACTAAACTTACATCATTAAATGCCTACAAGAAGTAGGTATTTCTTAAGTTATCACAACTCACAAGCTTATTGTAATACAACAGCTTATTAAGAAACATAATTTATGTTACCATTAGGTATAATGTTATTTAGAATCAGGAAACAAATGCTGCTTAAAGAAATACAAGTGTTTGAGGCAACTGCTTTATCTGTGGGGCATTTTACTCCCCCTGCAATTGGTGATAAAGAAAAAGAAAAAAAATGTTGTGCTAATGATAGTATTGGTGGAGATAAGATCATCTGAACAGGAAAACCACTGAGGCAAAAGCTGGGGATGTAATCAAGTTTTGGATTTGATAAGGTGATGCTTATATTTTTTAACAGACAGATTAAACTTATATTAATTTATATTAAAACATTTCTAAATTATTTTAATTCCTGAAAATAAAAATGTTACAGCATTCTTAAGTTTTCTAGTTCTTATGAATACTGCTTTCCTCTTTTGAACAATTTTTGTGGCCGGGTGCAGTGGCTCACGCCTGTAATCTCAGCACATCGAGAGGCCGAGGCAGGAGGATCACTTGAGCCCCGGGACCAGCCTGGGAAAGATGGTAGACCCCATCTTGAAAAAGACACACACACAAAAAAACCAACAATTTTTTAAAATATGTTTTTTTTTAACATATGGTATTTTATAGCATGATTTTTTTTTTTTACATAAGGTATTTTATAACAAGATTTTTTTACATGTTTTCTTTAGGTAAAATAAAAAAAACAGTGTTAGGTCAGATACTGTATTAGGTACTATAATGGATTAAATAAGTATCTGACACTGTGCTGGGTTCAATAATATGACAGTCAATGAGTCCTTTAAAGACTCAGTTTCCTCCCAACATTTTATTAGTTATCTAATTCAGACATCTGAAATAAACTTCAAAGTAATAAGAGCTAAGATTCTTGTCATTGTCTCAAAGTTAATTTCTGACTCGAATATTTAACTAGCTTCTATCAATCAGGCATGTAAAATAGTGTCAACAGAGATACTACAAAAATACTGGTCACCATCATAACATCTATTATATTCTTCTGCACAGAAAATCCATGTAATTCAGTATTATCATAATAGAGAAAATTCAACATTTTTGTAAACTGAGAAAGTTTATGTTTACTATAAAATAATGGTTCTCAAATTCTTGACATCGGAAAATTTTTGTGTACATGTATTACTTTTAAAGTTCAAGATCCTCAATCCCTTCAGTGGAGAATCTATGCCAACAGGCTTCAAAGAAGCCAAACAGAGCTAATCAAAGTTAGAAGAGAGCTTTTATATTACACACTCTAGATCTCACAACACACAGCATAAACCTTTGTAATACTGTAGGCAAGGTTGGCTAGTTATAATTGTTCACTACCGGCTGATGCAAGGAAACTAACATATCTTAACTGAAAGCAGTTCTATTCATGTCCCAGTATTGTAGATATTGACAAATGTTCCCCAGAAGTAAGCCAACATCTACTTCCCCACAAATTTCACCTGCTGGCCCAAGTTCTGTCTTTCAGCTGCACACAGAGCATACCTAATTCTTCTGCCAGTCAGACCTTCCATTTGAATTCTTTTTCCTAGGCTGAATATCCTAGTTCCCTTGGCCATTTTAAAACAAGTTTTGGTCACCAATTTCTTGAAGCCTTTAGGATACTCATGGAACCCAGGATTTTTCCTTTTACCATTAAAAGCTTGAGAATCCAGTAACTTGAACTACAATTTGAGTCCATCTAATAATGAAATTAAGGATAACTGACCTACAACATTTCTTAGGAGATTAATGGTCAGCATTGGTAAAGGAGGCATTACAGCTTAATGGTTAAGCACACCAACTCAAGCCACATTGCCTGGACTACTCACTAGCTGTGTTTTCTCTGATAACTTCCTTAACTTCTCTAAGCTTTGGTTTCCCTGACTGAAAGATATGGATAATACATACAGTCATGCATTGCTTAACAATGGGAATGGATTCTGAGAATGCGTCATTAGGTGACTTCATCATTATGTGACTATCACAGATTTCTTCCCAAAATTCTGTACGTAAATTACTAGTTTTGTCCTTACACAAACCTAGAAAGTATAGCCTACTACACTCCTAGGCTACATGGTATAGCTTATTGCTCCTAGTGTACAACGTTACTGTACCTAATACTGTAAGCAGCTGTAACACAATGGTAAATATCTGTGTATCTAAACATATGGGATCATCATATATGCAGTCCATCACTGACGGAAATGTTATGTAGTACATGACTGTATATCTACTTCATAATGTGAGAAAAGAAATAATCCATGTAAAGTACTTGGCACTTATGTGCCTGGCTAATGAGTATAACAGTCAATAAATGTTATCTATTCCTATTGCTATTATTCCACTAGTTGACTAACGGAGAGTGGGGAATCCCAAAACTCCAGTAGAATAACTGAACAAATTATAATTAGTATATTTATGATTTAAAGTAGCCATAACTGCTTTGAGATGGAATCTAGCTCCGTTGCCCAGGATGGAGTGTAGTGGCGTAATCTCAGCTCATTGCAACCTCCGCCTCCTGGGTTCAAGCGATTCTCCCATCTCAGTCTCCTGAGTAGCTGGGACTACAAGCGTGCACCACCACACCAGATAATTTTTGTGTTTTTAGTAGAGATGGGATTTCACAATGTTGGCCAGGCTGATTTTGAACTCCTGACCTCAAGTGATCCTCCAGCCTTGGCCTCCCAAAATGCTGGGATTACAGTCGTGAGCCACTGCGCCCGGCCCACGACTGCTTTAGTGTATTCATATTCAAAACAAAGAACAAAATTAATGGGCAAACTGATTGTTCATCTGGTTGTACTGCCAGGATACTCTGTAGTGAAAACTTCACTTGAAACATCAGTTTCACCAAGGAGGGCTCATTCAGATAAAAAGTTGTACTCCTCAGAAAAGAAAAAGAAATGGATAGGACATACTCTACAAATATCTGTCCTAAAAGCTCAGTAAGAGCTTTAGAAGAAATAAAAGGGCATCCCATGAAATGTAGTATTTTAAGGCCTTAAATTCCATGATGCAATGTCCACATCTTTTCCAGCTCAGATGGAGCTAGCTTTGAACACAACATTGTGTGTAAAACATAAGATTCCGATAAAGGAGATGTGATCCAATTTGCAATTCTAGGTAAGAGATGTTCAAGTCCCAGGTTGCCTGATGATAGTCACAAAAAATTAGACAAAGAAAACACAAAAGAATTAAGGACAGCTCATCTGAGTTTTAAAGACTCGCAGGGTCAAGAGCAAGGGGAAAAAAAAAAACAAAAAAAACCACTCAGGATTCCTGGAGGTTATGAGGATTGGTAAGGTGTGTAAATGCCAGGCAGCAAAATAAAAAGATATCTTTTCTCTTGTAGAACTCCATTCCTACATATAAGAAAGGTATTAGAAATTCACTAGCTTCCCTTTGTCTCAGCACTTCTCTCAATTTCCTGTATCCAGTTATTACAGAGACTATGAATGTAGTGAGCTTCTGTTATTAAATTTCATAGACTGATCATTACATATCCTAATGCATTGAGGTGAAAATCCTGTTTAGATACCAAAATGATACTCTAAATTCAGAGCATTTGCTACAATTAATGTATACAATATTAAGGTGATCCACAGGTAGATTTTACTTATAAATTTTTATCCAGAAAAAACTGAGAACCTGTACCTTGAATATCACTCTGAAGTTTTTCCATAGTGAATGTGCACTTCTGCTTTAACTGAAACATCTGAACTTTCCTTCCTCTCTGAAATGGCTTACTTAGGCCAAAACAGAAATTTTTCTCCTTCATGAAAGAAAAATGCCTTTCCCCCCCTGAATCTACTCTCCTTTTCTTGCTCCTCCCAGAATAAACATATAATTAAATTATGTCTATACAAGTTGGAAAAATGAAAAGCACAGAAGCTACTTTGCCAGCTAAGGCATCCATACCGATGAGGAACAGACCCTAAATAAAGGCATTCAGCAGCTATAAAGTGAGGTATAATGAAAACTACTACAAAGGTAACAGAAATGGGTCACACAAATATCTTCAAGGGGAATACCTGGACAGGTTATCTTTAATTTTGGCATATGAAGAGAAGAAAAAATATTTATTCATCTTTACTTCCACAATCAATAACATCTTTCTGAAATGCTGGGGCTAGGTTAGCAACACGGAAATAGGCATGGAGTCTCTTAAAACTGAGGCCCTAAATCCCAAAAATCACAAAAAATTTGTTGTACGTAGACATGTTTCTAGAGACAAGGTTCAATTAACTATTCTGAAACAACAGAAAATTTTAATGTTGGCCATTTATTTTTTACATTAACACTGCTGAGGAGTACTTTAAACCTAGATTAGAATTGGCCATATAAAATAGGTAAGTGTAATAAAAAGTCTCAGTGCCATTTAATAATGTATATAACCCAATGAAATGATAACTATCACCATCTGGAAAATGTAAACACTTTCAGGGAGAAGTTAAGATTCAAGGTGTATACACCGAAATCAACAGAACACTGTTGAAAGAAATTTTAAAAGATGTAAATAAATGAAAACACATGTTCATGAATCAGAAGACAATGCTGTTAAGATGGCAATACTCCACTAATGGATCTACAGATTCAATGTAATGCCTACCAAACTGTCAGCTGCCTTTTTTTTTTTTTGAGACAGGGTCTCACTCTGTCACCCAGGCTGGAGTACAGTGGCATGATCTCTGTTCACTGCATTCTCTGCCTCCAGGGTTCAAGCAATTCTCCTACCACAGCTTCCCAACTAGGTAGGACTAAAGGGGAGCACCGCCATGCCCAGCTATTTTTATACTTTTTGGTAGAGACAGGATTTCAACATGTTGGTCAGGCCGGGCAGCTGTCTTTTAAAAAAAATTAACAACTGACTCTAAAATTCATATGGAAATGCAAGAGACCAGGAATACCCAAAATAATACTGAAAAATAAAATTCAGAGACTCGTATTTCTAAGTTTCAAAATAGCACAAAGCTATAATAATCAAGACAATATGGTGCTGGCATAAGGTTAGGCATAGAGGATCAACGGAACAGAATTATGAGTCCAGGAATAAACTAAACAGTCACGGTAAATTGATTTTTGACAAGGGTGTCGAAACAATTCAAGTGGAAAGAACAGTTTTTTCAACAAATGATGCTGGCACAACTGGATATTCACATGCAAAGGAATGAATTTAGAACCCTACTTCACACCAAATACAAAAATTAACGCAATTAAAGCTATACAGCTCTTAGAAGAAAACAAAGAAGTAAATCTTTGTTAGCTTGGGTTAGGTAATGGCAATTACCTTAGATTACCAAAAGCACAAATGGCAAAAGAAACAATTGATAAATTGGATTTCATCAAATTAAAAGCTTTGTGCTCCAAACAATACCATCAAGAAAGTAAAAAAATCTGAAGAATTGGAGAAAATATTTGCAAATCATATACACGGAACTTTTATTCAGAATATATAAAGAACTCTCACAATTCAGTAATAAGACAACCTAATTTAAAAGTGAATAAATGACTTGGCTGGGCGCAGTGGCTCACACCTGCAATCCCTGTACTTTGGGAGGCTGAGGCGGGCGGATTACTTGAGGTCAGGAGTTTGAGACCAGCCTGGCCAACATGGTGAAACCCTGTCTCTACTAAAAATACAAAAATTAGCTAGGCGTGGTGGCATGTGCCTGTAATCCCAGCTACTCGGGAGACTGAGGCAGGAGAATTGCTTGAACCCATGAGGCAGAGGTTGCAGTGAGCCGAGATCACCACTCCAGCCTGGGCAACAGAGTGAGACTCTGTCTCAAAAAGAAAAAAAAAAAAAAGTAAAATAAAAAAAAATTTTTTTAGTTACAGTGAATAAATGACTTCAATAGATTATTTCAACAAAGAAGATACACAAATGACCTACAAACACAAGAAAAGATACCCAACATCATGAATCACTAGGGAAATGAAATTAAAACTACAATGAGAAGCTACTTCGTACCTGCACTAGGATGGCTACAATAAAAAAGACAGTAAGTGTTGATAAGGATGTGGAGCATTTGGGACTCAGACATTGAAGGTGGAAATGTAAAATGCTGCAGCTACTTTGGAAAACAGTTTGGCTGTTCATCAAAAAGTTAAACAGAGTTACCACATAACCCACCAATTCCACTCTTAGGTATATACACAAAAGAACTGGAAATATGGAAACATTCACAGTGGCATTATTCATAATAGTAAAAAAGTAAGAACAACACAAATGTCCATCAGTTGATGAATGGATAAACAAAATGTAGTATATCCATACAACAGATTATATGACATTAATGAAGTATTGACATGCTATAATATAGACAACCTTGAAAACATTATGCTTAATGGAAGAAGTCAGTCAGAAAATACAGCATTTTGTATCATTCTATTTATATAAGATGTTCCAAATAGACAAATCCAGAGACAGGAAGTAGATTAACGCCTGACAAAAGAGGGGGAAAAAGGGAGTTAACTGCTGATTTCTAACGCAGTGTTTAGAGGAAGTTTTTTGCAGGGAAGGCGAAGTGATGAAAGTATTCTCAAAACAGTGATGATGGTTTACAACTTTATGAATACACTAAAATCCGCTGAATTGTATACTTTAAAAGGGTGAATTTTATGGTATATAAGTTATGCCTTAAAGCTGTTATAAAAACAAAACCAAGTCTCAAGGCCTAAAAGAATTACACTAAGAGCACACAGTTGCACTCTGAATTATTACAAGGAAAAAAGAGGATTGTTAAGTCTTAGTCACTACTCTAAGAACATTACCAAAAATTTTGATGATCACAGTTACTTACAAGCTCACAAAGCAAAAAGCATTGCAGTAAGTTTGTTCTTTAGAATGTATCACTATGTTATAATCATATTAAAAATGGAAGTTATATTATGATGACCAAAGTAATCTACCACTTGAGGAAAAAATAAGGATAATTTAAAGACACACTTTTCTAAGGTTGATTCAAAGAACTAAAATGACTCATACTACCCTGGATATGCCACTTTTCTCCCTGACTTCACTCATTGAAACTAACTGGGGGAAAAAAAAATGAGAGACAAGTATTCTAAAGGGTAACAATTATTCTAATTTAGGAGTTCATACAATTGAGCTATTAGACAACAAAATCAAATACTCAAATCTTCCAAAGAAGATTTCTGGTTTGCTAATGCAAACCAGAAATACTAGACAGCTCAGATGTATACCACATCCTAAGAAGTTACCACTCCAGTAACTAAAAAATGAAAAGTTGAGAGAAGAAACACTTACCGGCTTTGTGCATGTGTCATATTTTACCTTGTGGCACGATGCAGAATAATGTGGTCACTGATTTGTAAAAGTGTGACACACTCATTTTACTCATTACTGATCAAAGGGACCAGAGACTAAACTTTTGTAGTGGTCAACAGATGCCATTCACTGAATATTCAATATATTTAAGGCATAATTTTAAAACTTTCATACCTGCCATATCACTTCATTTAATCCTTACAAAAATCTGAAGGGTAGGAATTACCAACCATCTTACAGACAGGAAACAGAAGCACTTACATTTTGGTCTGACTAAGAAGCTACTAAAAAATGCCATCACTCCCTCCCAAAGAAAATATATTAAACCCAATTTTTAAATTTCATTACAGGCCTAAAAAAAGGTTAGACTTCACTAGAATGGCATATTTTCTCTGACAGTCAAACAGATATGAAAATGTTGGCTACAGACAGGTTAGTCTCTGGGTAACAAAGATGTAGGGTTAACACTCTGCTACTACTATATAACCTCATCATTAATTGATAGCATACAAGAGCGTGGATTAACTGGTTTACTTTCCTTTTAACTGTCACTTTTAATTCTTACCAAACTCCTTCCCAAGAAAGATACTGAAAACTGGAAATGTCAAAAGAAAAAAATAAATGTAGCGTTTACATTTATAATATGCACGTTTTTCAGAAGAGAAGGGCTGTATAGCCTGAGTTGCGCAGTATTATTCAAGATTATGAAACAGTAATGTTTACAATATTTTATAGAAGCACAGAAAAAAAAACCCAACAATACTTACTTCCCCCTCCATGAATGTTTTGTTGTGTAGAAACATGCCAGATCCTTATTTTCCCTAATTATGTTCATTTTGTGCTCAAACCTGGAAGATAAAAATATGAGGGCACTTAGTACATGTTATATATCTTTAATCTTTCCAAGATTCCCCTAAGAAAGGTAGTATGACTCTCTCTCACTTTCACAGCCTGCCGTATATCCTTTACAAGACCATAAGGTTTTTTTTTTTTTTTTTTTTGAGATGGAGTCTCACTCTGTCGCCCAGGCTGGAGGGCAGTGGCACGATCTCTGCTCACTGCAAGCTCCGCCTCCTGGGTTCACGCCATTCTCCTGCCTCAGCCTCCCAAGTAGCTGGGACTACAGGCGCCTGCCACCACGCCCGGCTAATTTTTTTGTTTTTTTTTTGTTTTGAGATGGAGTCTCGCACTGCCGACCAGGCTGGAGTGCAGTGGCGTGATCTCGGCTCACTGCAAGCTCCGCCTCCCGGGTTCATGCCATTCTCCTTCCTCAGCCTCCAGAGCAGCTGGGACTACAGACGCCTGCCACCACGCCCAGCTAATTTTTTGTATTTTTAGTATAGACGGGGTTTCACTGTAGCGAGGATGGTCTCGATCTCCTGACCTCACGATCCTCCCGCCTTGGCCTCCCAAGGGATTACAGGTGTGAGCCACAGCGCCCGGTCGACCATAAGGTTTTTAAAGACAGGGACTGGTCTATTCAACTCTTTATCATAAACTTTAGCACCATATTGTGATTGTTCAACTGTCTCCCACACTGGACTGTGTTTCTTGAGGACCAGAAATGACCTCTATCAACATCCCCAGTGTATAGAATTTTTAAAATGTCAAATAAATAAAGCTTTAAATCTGACATTGCCAAATAATGCCATGGCACACAATGGATACCTAAACACATTTTCTAAGAGTCAAACCAATTCCAAAAGTTTTTTGGTGAGCTACTAAGTGCTGGCGATTTTGCTGACACTACTACTTCAAAGGGGACCTACTATAAATAAGGCAATTTAAAAATAATTTTCTCGCTGGCACAGTGGCTCATGCCTATAACCCCCGCCATTCTGAGGCTGAGGTGGGAAGATCGCTTGAGACCAGGAGTTTGAGACCAGCCTAGACAACACAGTGAGATGTTATCTCTCAAAAAATAAAAGTTAACAGGGCATGGTAGCATATGCCTACACTCCTAGCTACTTTTCAGAAGAGAAGGGCTGAATAGCACTATTGAGTAGTGTGGTATTATTCTGAGGCTGACATGGGAGGATCACTTAAACCCAGGAGTGTGAGGCTACACTGAGCTATGATTGTGCCACTGTACTCCAGGCTGAGTGATAGAGTGAGATTCTGTTTCTAAAAATAAAACAATTTTCTCATTATAAAAGTGATATAGGTCCATAGTAAGAAATCTAAAATGTTCAGAAAGCAAATCATCATTTGTCCTTGCATCTGAAGATCATCATTTGTCCTTGCATCTGAAGATAATCATTTTAGCCTTCCTTTTTATATTTAGAAAAATCCTTATTTAAACAACATTGCCATTTGTACTGTTTAACCTGTTTTCAAAGAATGTTAACCTTTCCCCATGTAATTATTCTATAAGAAAATTATTTTTAAGGCTATATGGTATTCCACTTTATGAATATTCCAGAACAGTGCCACTCAAAGCGTAGTTGCAAATGGTTTGTTTCCAAGCCACATCAAGGAAAGTAAAGAAATTGAGATTAAGTGTTTAGAAACTTCTATGGAGGTTTGATTAATGGACTCCTCTGGTTGAAAAGGATATAGAACAGATCAAGATTGTTGAATCTGTGTGATGACTCACACGTGGAATCAGCCTCCCAACAGTCACATGCAATGAAACCACATTATGTACAATATTCATTGACTGTAACCCGGTATATAAAATCCAGAATCCATTTATTTCATTTAAAAAAGGTAAACTTAGCTAATTTTACAGGATAAATTATTGGAACTGGCTGCTAATGAAAGACCGATAGGTTTTGAAAATACTGTATCACTTACTTCATTTTGAATAAAAGTTAAATATGGTTATTTCTTTTGTAACTTAGCTATTTCTCCCTTGCCTTAATAGTTCAAAACGCACTCTAAAAAATATTGTAGAGGCCGGGAGTGGTGCCTCATGCCTGTAATCCTAGCATTTTGGGAGGCTGACATGGGTGGATCACCTGAGGTCAGGAGTTAGAGACCAGCCTGGCCAACATGGTGAAACCCCATCTCTACTAAAAATACTAAAAAAATCAGCCGGGCGTGGTGGCAGACGCCTGTAATCCCAGCTACCCGGGAGGCTGAGGCAGGGGAATCTGTTGAACCCGGGAGGTGGAGGTTGCAGTGAGCCGAGATCGCACCATCGCACTCCAGCCTGGGTGACAGAGCAAGACTCTGTCCCCCCCAAAAAAACAAAAACAAAACAAAACAAAAAAACAAAAACAAAAAATTGTAGAAAATACACCAAAGTGCTAATAATACAAACGGAATAGTTGGAATTCTTTATTTAAGCTTGCTTTATACCTTTTTATACTGTGAATACTAAGTCAGCAAGTATTTTTTACATAATTAGAAAAAACTTTTCAGAAAAAAACATTTTTATAATGGCTTGAGACATAATTCACATACCACAAATTCACTCTTTTAAAAAGTATACAATTTGGTGATTTTTAGTATATTTAGAGTTCTGCAACCATCACCACTATTTTTGGAACACTTTCATCACCCCAATAAGAAACTCTGTTAGCAGTCACCCCCCATTATACCTCAGCCTCAGCACCTAGCAGCCACTAATCTACTTTGTCACTATGGGTTTGCTTATGCTGGTCCATAATGCCAAATAATATTCTGGTATATGGATATACCTATTTTATCCATTCATCAATTGATGGACACGGGTCTTGTTTCTACCTTTTGGCTATTATGAATAATACAACTATGAACAAGCATATACGAGTTTTTGTGTGAACATACGTACTCATTTCTCTTAGGTATATACCTGAGTGGTAAAAACATTTTTTTAAAGATACCCTTATTTTGAAATTGCTGTCTTCATTCGTCCTACTTGTTTTTGTATTACCAATTACCGACAGCCTTTGTACTCTACATAGAATGCTCACCCCCTGGATATTTATATGGCTTATACCTCTACCTCCTTCAAATCTGTGTTCAAATGTCACCTTTCCAATGATGCCGACCCTAAACATCTTGTTTTAAATTGTAACCACCCTCCTCCTCATTCTACCCTATTCCCTTACTCCTGTTTTTCCCCCATAGCACTTTTCACATTCTAATGTAAAATTTATTATTCACCTAATTCTACTGGAATATCCAGAGAGAGGTAGTTTTGTCTGTTCAGCTCACTATTGTTTCTACAGAGGCCACAAGAGTGTCTGATACAAAACAGGTGCTCAAAAATAAGTATTTGAGTGAAGGAATAAAATTCAGCAAATACATGGGCAATTCTGATATCTACTTCAAACCTGATGCTCTAACAGGGACTCCCAAATAGGGTTTTGTCAAACCTTCTGGAAAGGCATCAGCAGTTCATGCTTTGAAAAATAACAAAAGGAACCACAAGTAACACCAAGTTTAAAGAAGCTTTTATTGTTACCGGAAAGAAGAAATTTCTTACAGTCAACTAACATCTTCCTACTAGCGAGTATAGGCACAGCTAAATGTAGTCCTGACAGTTGGTGTGGTGTTTTGTTTGTCTGTTTCTGGATTTCATACCTGGGATGACCAAGGCACCCAACTAAGATTTATTAAACCCAGGAAGCATTATTCCTGCCGTCTGAATCTTTTGCAGTAAATGATATTGCTGAAAAGAAACCTGAGCAGTATCTCTGAAGACTCACCAAAAAAGGGAGAGAGAGATATATATAGGTGTACAGATATTTTTCCCCATATAACTGAAGAGTGGAACAATGAAAGAGAAAGGCAGATAGAAAAGGTGAATGGCTGATACTGAAGAATGGGGTTTGCATTCCTAGTCTATAACTTAAGATATTGGAATAACTGACTCTGTACCAAGGGCCTATCTTGGGGAAACTGAGAAACAAGAAAATGTGTTGAGTGGAGACTGGTTGATAAAATTAAGGATCTAAAAATTAAAATGAAAGGCAGAGAAAAATAAAGATTTTTAAATGACAACCATAAAAACACAGAGCATGACCCAGAAGGAATAAAGATCCCTAATAAACCCATAGCGGGGAATAAGAACAAAATAATCTCACAATAACAAAAGAAATACATGAATTATTAAATAATTTTTTTAAATAATTTTAAAAATAAACACCTAAAGAATGACCTCATAGGTATCACTGATTTGGGGTTATAGAACTCCAACAGACCTTTTGGGACATGAATTAAATAACTTTACATCAAGAAGGCTTTTGAAGGTCTATAAACCTGGAGATGATGAAAGCACCAGACTCCAGAGAGTCCTTAGATTAGGATAGATGAAAGGAGCATGAGAAGATATAACACATTAAGATAAAAGTAAACTACCAACGACCTGGCCTATTAGAATAAATATTGTATTCCTGATGCAGATTAGAATGCTGACAGAAAACTACTGTAGGAGGAAAGAAGTAATACTTCAATTCTCTGGAAGTTCATATCATCAGTACAAGTTCCTATGTCCAATATTTACACACCTGATAATTTTCTGTCTCTAATATTTAAGAAAGCAACAAGTGATGTTTTACTCTGCATCCAATAAAAGGCTAGTAAAATGGGCTTTTTATGGAAGAAAATTGCTCCACCATTTGAAAAGCTTGCCTTCAACTACGTTATATTTATATAAGGGTATATCTGAGAGGTAAGGGAGGGAAGAGACACCCCACTACCTAGCCAAGTCAACCCCAGAAATAGTGGAATAATTCAATGCTATATTACCGTCTGCCTAACCTCAAAATGGAAATCAGGATAATGCTTTTCCATTTTAAAACTCCATTGAAGACTGCCTTTAATAAAGTTGGGGGAAGCAAGGTGACTCTAATCTGGAAATTTATGACATGTCCTGAAATTATTAAACAACTTATATTGAATACTCATCACATGTTAGTGATCAGCCTATGCATTTACCATGCATTTATTTCATTTTGTCCCCATAACAACACTGCAGTACAGGTATGACTGTCATTTTATTGACAAGAAAACTGATAAATAAATCACTTTTCTAAGGTAACACAGCTGGTAAGCGATTGGGCCAGACTTTGGACCAACCTCCTTAACTTCCACACCCTAGGTTCTTAACCTAAACTTTAATACCTTACCTCAACTTTAAGGAAAAAAAAAAAACTTCACCCTGACCATGTAATTACAGATGTATCATTTGACTGCAAATTCCTGGAATAATTCAGAACTAGTTTCAGTTATTGTCTTCATCTGGACAGATGACACTTGTTAGAAATAACTTTGAAATCTACAATTTTAAGCAGTAAAACAAATTACCATATTCAACATAGGACAAAAGAAATACAACGAAGTCTCCAAAGCTGAAATATTCTATCATCTATAAATAAACTTTCAAAATATTTCCTTCTTTATATAAGCTAAAAAACATTTTTTGGCTGGGCACCGTAGCTCACGCCTGTAATCCTGGCACTTTGGGAGGCCGAGGTGGACAGATTACAAGGTTAGGAGTTTGAGACCACCCTGGCTAACATGGTGAAACCCCTCTACTAAAAATACAAAAATTAGCTAGGTGTGGTAGAGAATGCCTGTAATCCCAGCTACTTGGGAGGCTGAGGCAGGAGAATTGTTTGAATCCAGGAGGCAGAGGTTGCAGTGAGCTGAGATGGCATCACTGCACTCCATCCGGGCTGACAGAGCAGGACTCTGTCTGGGGGGGGCGGGGGGTAGGACATTTTTTAACAAAGTGTTCAAAACAAACATACAATGACAAAAATTGGTTACCAATATATGATATCAGGATACTCTTTAAAGAGAGTTCAATTACTCTAACCAACATCGAGCTTTTAAAATAACCAGATTGGCTAGGCACCGTGTCTCATGCCTGTAATCCTAGCACTTTGGGAGGCTACCGTGGGAGGATCACTGGAGTCCAGGAGTTTGAGACCAGCCTGGGCAACATGGCAAGACCCCCATCTCTATTTAAATATAAATTTTAGATGAAAAAAAAAGATAAGATAACCAGATAAATGAGATCTGAAGCTGAGATCTATTTCTTGGCAGTGTAATATTAGCCCATCCACATTTTTCAGGTAAGTCTATTTTACATTCTCAGTAAAATCTTAACTACTCTTTGATAAAGTCATTTCAGCCAATGAATGGCAAGTGGTCTGGAAACTGCATTAACTCTTTTAGACCATGAAGATACTTTTAGAGAACGCAGGTAACTCACTAATGAAGGTAATGGCAATGCACAAAGATCAGAAAATGTACCAACTATGTATCATTCAAAGTGAGAAGTAGAATAATTTCAAGATAATAATTGGCAAATGAGTGAAGACAAGTCTAGAGGTCCTCCAAGTACAGTAGTCAGGTATCATTCAATCTGGGAAGACCCTGGAATACCTCCCTAGGGCACTGATCACAGAGCTGCCATTCCACATGCTATATGTTAACTAGAGACTAGCACAACAAGCTATATTAAGATTCCATTAAAGTGATGTTAATAATCTATTTATTACCAAGGTAAGGCTGGAGAATTTTTATAACTGGCATTTACTGGCTGCGTAACTTTGAACAAAAGTTTCTGAATTTATCTGAATTACAGTACGTCTATAAAATAGGAATAACTGTCCCGAAGGGCTATGGTGAGGACTAAATGAGATAACCCAAAAAAAGAAGTTATTTTGAGTATTTCTATTATATCTTATTTTCAAGAACTTACCAGTTATTGTACCTAATACAGCATTTTGGGGGGAAATTCTATTAAATTACTTGATTTTCTCTAAATCTTTTATTAATTTCAATCCTTCTAGTATGCAATAGATATCACCTAGAATGTTCACCTTCAACAGTACAGTGTTCTATTGATTTAATCAGCATTCAGTTTTACTTAACCATTCAAAAATAACTATAATATATATTTCTTAAACTGAATGATGTACATGAGGTTGCCATTTATTATTGTTACTCATTATTATTTTATTGTTACAATTTATGTTTCCCATAAAACGTTTTTAAAAAGAAAAAAATATTGCTGGGTGCGGTGGCTCACGCCTGTAGTCCCAGCACTTTGGGAGGCCAATGCAGGCAGATCACTTGAGTCCAGGAGTTCAAGACCAGCCCAGGCAACATGGCAAAACCGTGTCTCTACTAAAAATACAAAAAATTAGCTGGGTGTCACATGGCACACGCCTACAGTCCCAGCTACTTGGGGGGCTGAGGTGGGAGGACCACTTGAGCCTGGGAGGCTGAGGCTGCAGTGAGCGAGCCCTCATCTTGCCACTGCACTCCAGCCTGGGTGACAGAGTCAGACCCTGTCTCAAAAAAAAAAAAAAAATATATATATATATATATACACACACACACATACATACACACACACACATATGTATATATAAACACCAAGATAATCAGGATAGATGAAATTTTTAAAAATCATCTTGTCAACTATAACCCAACACTTAAGCTTGTTTTTATTTCAATTTTATTCCTACAAAATACTATTACAAGTCAATCTTATTTACTACATTTTTAATATTCCCCACTTAGGTATTTGAAATTTCAATTGTTAGAATTGTTTCCTTACATGTATCCAACCTAATATTTTTAAATTTATGTTTGATGGCTACAAATTAACTATGGCTTGAGAAACTTCCAAGAAAAACAAACTTCACAAAATTTAATCTCCAGTCAATATTTCCTCTGTACATTACTAAGCTCTAAAAGTGATTCAAAAAAATCATCACTTATAGGCAAAAACTCTTAAGCAACCATTGATTTCCACTATTTATGATGAAAAAAATCTGTAAAATGTCTAGTATCAGAAGCTCAAGTATCAAGCAGGTAATATCAGTAACAGTCATGTATAAGCACATGCTATAAACAACCATAAACTGTCCAACTAAAAAATGTAAACAGTTAAATGGTATCTTGAATGAGATCTTGGTAGCAGCTGTATCACTGGCATTTGCCATTCTGCCAGTTGTTTAGAGGCTATTCGAAATAGCAAGAATTTATCTGATCAAACTAACATCACTTAAATTTCATCTCCTTCATTCCTGCAATTGTGTTCCATATTTCAAATTCTCAAAGACCCATAATTCTTTCTGATGAGGAAAAATCAAATTTACATGCCTTTTGTAATTAAATTGCATTGAAAGCATCTCCAATTTTTGCAAGTCAGCTTCACTTGTTTTCATGCTATATCCTAAATTACACCACCAAAGAAACTTCTGTTTGTTCTTTTTATAGAACTGTCCTATGGGTTAAAAAGTCAAATTCAGGGCAACACAGGCATTTTGGCTAGATTCACTTCTCTCAATGAATACTACTGCATCATGCTTTCGAACAACACAATATTCTTGCATTCTCTAATTTATTACTGGCAGTAATACTGGCAAACCATTTAAGATCATTTATGGTTAAAATGAGAAAGATCTTTTAGAAGACACATAATTTTGACAGAAAACCACAGGATTTGGGAGTCCAGTGAGAAGAAGCCTACATCAAGCTGACACTAAAAAAAGCAAGATGAAGGGACTCAACACCATAGACACTCAAGCCAATTACGGTCAAGCTATAAGGAAAAGAATTTACACGCACAGCAAAATTAAGTATATACACATGGCTTGTGTTAAGCAAAAACACAAACAGAACAATCATTTAACTAGGGATGAATGAATACACTTAGAAAAAAATACACTAGTGAAAGAAGGATTGGCATTAATCAGGCTAGTCACCTGTTTAAAGCATGTACTTAGCATGATCAACTGGAAGTAATTTTTACACAAATATGACAACTTGCAGGGAACAGGTAAGCTACTAATTTTCCCATTTTGAGTCTGTAAAATGCAAGAACAGAACTTACTTTCATTAGCTCTGCCCTCAAGTAATTAAAAATGTGAATTTGTTTTGAAATGCATAAAAAACAAGATGGATTAATGGAAAGATGGACAGATCTGTGATAAAGCAAGTACAGTAAAATGTTAATGTAAAAACCTTTAGGTGGGCATTTGGGTATCTAATGTAAAGTTCTTTCAAACCGGCTGTAGGTGAAAATGTTTACAATATGTTGGGTGAAAATTGCAGAGTTTGCCTTTTCTGATCAAACTCTCCTACAACAGAAACAATGCTACATTCCAAAACCACACTTAAAATGTAGTAGACATTCACATCATAGGAACTAATTTATGAACGTAATATTTCCTACAGCTATATCTTACCAAAAAGGGAGGGGTAGTAAGGAGAACCATGGAAAGACTAACCCTTTGAAAAAATAACTAATGACAGTAATAGAGAGAATATCTTATATTGGCTTCTTGAGGATCTAGTTTTGTTTGTAACTGGATTCAAAATCTGAGTAAATCATAGCACTAGATTAGTTTGGTTTCAAACAAATGGTAAAAAATATAAATGGCTAACAGAATGTTAATTTTTACCCAGATTAAATAGCTACAACTAAACTGTTTAGATAGAATATGCTGTGTATGGGGGAAACTGCCATATGAACTTTAACCCTATTTTAAAATTTTAGCTTCATTTTAATATATGACTCAAGTACAGGTAAAAGCATTTTCTTCTAAATGAACAACAAATCAGTATGTGTAATATGTATGATACCAACAGGAATCTTAAACCATAAATACATCACAAAGTAAGATTTTAGTACCTACCATCTTAGCCTTCGTTAACTTATTGAAGAACCTGATACCTCCAGAGATAGATGTTGTTAAAGAATAAAAAAAGCCAGTGGTAATATCAAATTTCATCTGATAATCATATCTTCAAATAATTGCCCAAATATTTTAAAGTGAAGTGATTGTACTGTCACATCACAATCAACTTTTAACTAGTTCCACTACCATAGTGGCAGCTGAAATAATGAGATCTCCCCCATTGTTTTTAAAAACTTGATTCCTTTCTATTACAAACTGAGTATATATTAATGAAATACACGGCAAGAAAAATTCAAAAGCAACTCCTAAATCTGAAGAAACACTTAATGGGAGGAGGGGACAAGCATACCTACCATAGCAGTTAATTTTTTTGACCTCTTCTGTTCAACACTATAAATCAAGTATTGAAAAGAGACCTGTCTCTTCTATTTCTATCACGTGTATGCTCATTTCATCTGAGGGGAATAATTTGTATTTCTGACAAAACAGAAGTTTATCTGTTGTTAAAAAAATTCAAATTTTCTATGAAAGATGTATTACTATGACTCTTCCCTTTCCAAAGCTTAAAAATGCCTTAAATACTCACCTGAAAGCTTTCTTTCCAGAAACATGTTCACTTAAGCAATGCTTTGAAATCATTGCTATTGATCATTTACATATTTTTAGTTTATACACATTATTGTAACTTTATAGACCTAATTTCTATTTCATTTTATCTTTGAAGCATAACCTGGCTTATGCAAGAACAAAGTATACTATTTCTGTAAGCTCTTCAGCTTATCAACTTATTAAACTTATCAGCTTATTAAGGCACTTAATAATCATGCTCTACTATGGTAAACAGGCCCTGAAATGGGCAAAAGAAATTTTTAGCAGCCATATTTTAACTTGTTGCTGTTTTTCCTATCATTACAGTAAATGCATAATGTGGGACTAAATTTCCTAAGCTTTTAACAAATACAACTTGAAGACAGTTTTACAGAAAGCATCCTGAAAACCCAAACACTGTTCTTTTTATACTATTAAAAGACAAAAGTTTAATTTGCTACAATTTCCCCTTCACTCAATACAAAATAGCAATAACATACATTTCTAGTTTAGTTCTGAAATATCCGTATTATTCCTATCTCTTCTGTAGTGCTTTACAGTTTACAGAACACTACCAAATTATCTTAAAAAAGCAAAGTTTCACTTTTAAAATTAAGCCCATTAGCTCTAAGGTTTGGGGGGAAAATGGCTTATCTGCTCTAAGATTTGATAAACATTCAAAATACATTCCGTAGCTTGACTAGAAGTTTGAGGAGAGAAACCCCATAGCCTTAGATGACTAAGGAATACAATAAAAGTGAGAACACCATGTATATGCGTTTAAATGTATTATAGAATACATGAAATATCAGAGAACGTCTCCTCCATTCATAACCGTACCAATCCTTCCATTAAGTCGTGGCAACTAGAGCTGGCAAAAATCAAAGCATCAAAATAATTTTTAAGAGACAGGGTCTTCCTTTGTCACCCAGGCTGAAGTGCAGCAGCACAATCATAGGTCACTGTAATCTCGGTCTCCTGGGTTCAAGCAATCCTCCTGCCTCAGCCTCCCGAGCACACATCACCACAGCCAGCTAGTTATTTCATTTTTTGATGAGACGGGGTTGCTCAAGCTAGGTTGGAACTCCTGGCCTCAAGTGATCCTCCCGCCTCAGCCTTCCAAGTGCTGGGATTACATGTGTGATTATTGTGCACCCACCTAAAATAATTCTGGATTGCTTTAGGGGGTTTTCTATCTGATAATCAAAATATCAAACTCTTATTAATCCATTGCAAAGAGATATTACCACTGGGCATGTGCTAAATATGTGACTAGGCAGTGTTCTTCTAAGGGCAACTTGAGTGCTTAAACTGTAAAATTCCACTGACTTTAAAGCTCACACTTTTTCACAAGTAGTCCATAAAAGTATAAGTAAAACTCCCATATGTTGACAACTGAATAAAGAGCATCTGAAAAGAATCACTAGCAAGTTATATGTTTTATTGACTGAACCACACCTAAATGTACCTTTGCACAGGTAACTATCTTAAATTAGCAAAGATGATCATAGCCATGTTGGTTTAAACTATTTGTTACAAAGAAATCTAACTCAGTTACTCTCAAAGGAGTTCCTATGATTAAGAATCACTCCACATAACAAGAAGTGTTATAAATTGGCATGTGCTGGGTATGTGAACACTGCTGAAACAGAAAAAATATGTTGAAAACCACTGATTAAAATTTTGAACTAAAGTAATGGTTGGGCTAGGATGCCATCCCATCTGAGGCACTATGACTGGGAGCACTACTAGCATTTAGTGGATGAGACTAGATATTCAACATACATTACAGTCCCAAAGATAAGTACCGTCCACACCATACGACTTTCAAGTGTCCAAGTGAGCCAGGTGTGGTGGCTCACACCTGTAATCCCAGCATTCTGAGAGGCTGAGGTGGGAGGATTGCTTGAGCTCAGGAGTTCGAGACTAGCCTGGGCAACACAGTGAGACCTCATCTCTACTAAAAATAATAATAATAATAAAAAAAAGTTAGCTGGGCATGGCGTGCCTATGGCTCGAGATACTAAGGAGGCTAAGGTGGGAGGATCGCTTGAGCCCAGGAGATCAGGGCTACAGTGAGCTATGATTGTGTCACTGCACTCCAGCCTGGGCAACAGAGTGAGGTCTGGAAAAAAAAAAAAAAAAGAAAGAAAAGAAAAGAAAGTCCGGAAGTCCAAATGGTTAGTCATGTAGGCAAAAACCTATTTATAATGAATGAATCCCAGAATCTAATTGTTTTATATATAACTCACCAAGTACATTTTGTAGGCTTTAATATACAGAGATTTTTCCAGGAATGTGGCTACAATGTAAATTAAGAGATTATACTTTATTAACCCTGTTCTTTTCTGACAATGCTAATAATCCCAATTGTGGTATCTGAGTCACCAATGTGACAAATCTGTAGCCATCAACATTTCTGTCAAAAATCAAAATGGGCCAGGCATGGTGGCTCACACCTGTAATCCCAGCACTTTGGGAGGCCTGGGCGGGTGGATCACTTGAGGTCAGGAGTTCAAGACCAGCCTGGGCAACATGGTGAAACCCTGTCTCCTAAAAATACAGAAAAAAAAAAAAAATCAGCCCAGCGTGGTGGCAAGCGCCTGTAGTCCCAGCTACTCAGGAGGCTGAGGCAGAGGTTGCAGTGAGCTGAGATCGCGCCACTGCACTCCAGCCTGGGTGACAGAGCGAGATTGTCTCACAAAAAAAAAAAAAAAAAATCTCAAAATGATTCCATGTAAAGGTACAAGCCTCTGACACGTCCTTTGTGTATTTTGGTATAATCATACTTAACTATTTACATATTGAAATGCATATAGTCAATTCTGCTATAATGCTTTTTTGATCATGTGAATTTTAACAGGATTGGTGTATTACTGAACAATTTGAGCATGATGAAAATGTCACATTTGCTTATGGTGATTCTGTCCCAACACTAAGTGAACACAGAAAATTGTACCAAACTCAACTGAGCCATGCAGGAATTCACAAAATACACACACACACACTTCAGGTGGTCAATGAACCACATACATTCACATATATGTTACTAATTTTCCACTCCATCTTATAACTTTTTTTCCTTCTACTACTTCACAGTAATTCAGAAACTGTAACTCCATCCAATGCTCACTGCATTGTTTGCTCAAACTTTTTCAAGGCAAAATGTCATAATTATTATAGTATTTAACATGTACAAAACAGTTCTTTTTAAGCTCCTATCTTTTTAAAAAATGTATAATGATGACTGCTCTTTCTCTTGGGAGCTTTTGCTTTTTCATGGGCCTCATAATTTTTGGTTAAAAGCTGGCCATGTGTAGGAGTAGAGATTGAGGTAATTTTTATGACTGGAAATGAGCACGCCTGTTCTTTGTGAGGCCTTTGGTGAAGGGTTTGTGTTAATCTGGTTAGGAGTTGGACTTAGTTTATGATTTGTTTTTGCCATAGTTATCCTCAGTGTATTACAGCCTTCATGAATCTGCAGAACAGTTTTCTCTCTGGTGGGCGATGGTTTACTAGAGCAATGCCTGTTTGATTCTTTGTGTTGTGCCTCTTTGCATAATCTTGTTCCTTTCCTAGTAGTATTTTGTGGGTTACTTGTTACTGAAAGCTTCTTAGCTTGGTGTCAGGGGGTTGGGGGTGGGGGTAGGGGATACAGTATGATGTTCTGATTAAGTCTAAGTCAAACACTGTGTTCCTCAATCTCAGGAGGGCGGCATTCTCGCTTCTCTTGACCACTCCCGGCTGCAGTTTTGGGCTCAGGGCCCCTCCTCCAGGCATAAGATTCTCTCCCACTTCTCATCTACCCCCTGAATGTTCACCAATGGGGCCAAGAGAGATGCCCTTCTCCCCAGAGATTAAAGCTTTTTTCCATAGAAAAGGGAGACGGGAAGAATCACAGCAGTTTCTTGACCCTCTTAAAAGTTCTGTTGCTGTTCCTCTCCCTCTCAATCTGCACAACAGACTCACCCAGGGTTCTTTCCAATCTTTTCTAGTAGACTCAGGGAGGTTTGTGGATAAGAGTTTGCAAGATTGTGCATTCAGCTTTCCTCATACTTTTTGTCCAGTTGTGTCTGAAGACAGTAAATAGAAATTGACATCTACTCTCTGTAAGCACGTCTCTCAAATTTTCAGCCAGTGGTTTTGCTCTGTGGACTCAGCTCTTTAATAGATTTCGAAAAAGTCATGAACTTGTAGTGTAGGTCTTTTTTTGTTGCAGAAGTGAGAGCAAAGCTTCTTTTTTGTCTCAGGGCCAAAGCCAGAGGTAGTTACATTATTTATAAACTAAAGATAGCAAAGAAGGTGTTACTATTTTTTATAAAAAGGAAGCCTTTATTGGGTCTAATAAAGTTGAGAAACACTGACTCAACGAACTCTTTCAAAATATTAATAACTCCCCTTTAACTACTGCCATGTTTTACAGTGAACATTTAGGCCAAAACCTATTTGTAGCAACCAAATTTGTGCTGCAGTTTATCTGCACAGCCTGTTTCAATTACTAATTTAAAGTACCTCAATCAGAAGCAGGGGAAAGGTATGTGTAGCAGAAACCTCAAATTCACCTGTGTAAACAGAACTGGTTGAGGAATGAAGCCAAATTAGTTAAAACACATCTTTTCAATTTCAACCCTAATTTAGGACCTATTGAGAACGAGACTCCACTATCAACCTTTTAACAAATTTAATAAAGCCAGTATTGTTACAGTCCACCTGGGCAAGGCAACCATCTTCTATTTATTTGTGGATAAAGTTAAATTATTCCAAATAATTCATTCATTTATTGATAATATTTTATTTTTTAGCTTAAGTATTTTGTTTACAACTAAGCTTGTTAACAATATATAACATTAATATATTTTAGACTATTTATTACTACCACTTTAGAAAAAGAGGAATATTCATTGCCTCTCAGTGGAATACAAATGCTGATATTTTCCATGAACTGAACTCTAGCCTTAAGGTTCTTTACATTCTTATTTCTTAATAATCCTCTGACTCCTCTTTTCCTCCCTTAATATGTTCTACTTCCTGTTTTCAAACAAGGAGTATAATGTAATAATTTCTACACAAGGACGTGTGTTGCCTGAATGCACTGTGCTATTAATAGCACAAGCCAAGTTTGAGATATAGTAGCTTAAAAAGCGTTTCACATTACACAAAATGTGAACAAGGTTTTATGTTATATGATAGATAAGTCAATAAAGCACTTTACAAAAATCAAAGAATTGTGTTCTGGATACCGAATTTCTGACAAGTGGTTTCTATAAATTTATTTTTTTAAGACAAATTCTGTTTCATACTCCCATAAACTCGAAGCACTGGTAATATATTACAAAACCTGATCACTGTAGTTTTCCCTGCAGGCAGTAGTTTCAAACCCAGAAACCTATCAAGCCCATAAACTGAGAAAGAAAATATAGTAAGAATTACTGCGGGCAGGTCTTGAACTTCTACTTTTTTCCCAAGACACTATATTACAAAAGGCTCAACGTAACTGTACACTATAAAGCCCTTCATAGAGGACGCAACAGCATCAGGTAGAGAACCTCCTTTTTGAGGGAAATCAGAATAACGTAAAAGGGAAAAGCAGAGGGAAAATGAGAAATAATTACTTTGGGAGACCACCGCCACATTAGGGTTAAATCTTTACTTTTTTCCCCCCTTCTAAGCAACGGACACAGGAAACAATCTCAAGACAAAAGTGGTTAACGGAACACTCTACAAAAGGAGAAAATTTAAGGGAAGGCACTCTTAAGCATAGTTAAGTATCAAATAAGCGATTAACAGCCACTTCACTGAGCGTCTAAGTCCTACTGCACCCACTCCAAAGGCCACATTCAAAGGTAAAATCACAGCAGCGGGGGAAAGGCCACGTGAATAAGCTGCCTTGCAGGAAGGAAAAACCTTGGGGGAGAAAATGATTTTAGAAAAAGTACTGGAGAACAGACGACGCGGATGCTCATTTCCTAACAAAACGAAACAAAGCAAAGAAAGTCAGTCTGCAGGACTTGTTCGGAAGGAGGGTCGCTGACCCAAAGAAACAAGAGTTGCCGGCATCCAGCAGGAAGGGTGCTCAGACTAGGAGACTGGAAGGGAATCCCGAGGGCGGAGCCCACAAGGGAATGAAGAGCCCGTGGGGTAAGGGTATGTTAAGGCGACTGAAAGAGCGTACTAGGTATAAAACAGGCAAAAAGAGGGGTGGGGCTGGACAGGGCAGCGCCCTGAGCTAATGTCACTCAAACCCGGGGGGGGCGTCCAACGGAAGGAACCAGACCAGCAGCGTGGGGGAAGGATAATCTGCTTCCTTAGCAGCTGCAAGCTGCAGCAGCCAAGACCACCCCGTTTTCCCTGCCCTGAGCCCCACAAAGTCCCCACGGCGTGGGAAGGGAGTAAGGCAGAGCCCCAGAGTCCAGTGCCCGGAGTCGGCTTTACCTTCGCGGGAGGCTGGAGAAGCTCCAGCCCTAGCTCCTCCCGCCGCCGGCTCAGCTTCCAGAGTGGGATGAGGTGCCCTCCAGCCTCCTCACCCTCACCACTTCCCCTTTCCCCCGCCGGGGCCCTGCAGCTCCGCTGCCGCGGGTTCCTGGTGCCGCCGCGGCGCTGCCTCCCCGCCCCCTCCGCCTCCTCCCTCTGCCTCTCAGAGTTTCACTCTGGAGGCCGCCATCTTCGCTCAGGCTTTGAGCGACCGCGCTCTAATACGCCTGCGTCGCCACCGCCCAGGCTGTCACGAGACCCAGTCAGCTGATTTCAACTGTTCCGTCTTCTGCCCCGCCCTCCCCGTCCCGATCGTTCTTTCCCTGAAATTCTACGTTCTCCCGGCCAGCCCCCTAGCAGCTACACATGCGCAGAGTAACGACGCCGGCCGTGGGATTTGGATTCCACGCGGCGCGTGAGGGGGCGGGCGCCTCGGTGGGTGCTGAAAAGGACACGCCCATGGGCGCGCGCGCGTGCCCACGACCACGCCCCTCCGGCGTGTGCCTTAGGGCCGCGCCCCTCCGCTTGTGTCTTGCGGAGAGTAGGGTCGCAACCCGGTACTTAAGCTTTAAGCCCGAGGAAATCTTGTTTTAAATCACCTCTTTTTAGCTCTTGCCGTCAAGTGCCATGTAGTATCTGCGAGGCAGTCTGAAGCCTCAGTCTATCTCCTGGTTTGGCTGGATTGGGAGCCAGCAGGTTCATTTACTATTGAGACATCCTGAACGACAGCAGAGCAGGGTTTAAGTTATGGATGCTCTGGAAGGTCTCGGAGACCAAATTCTCGGAGACGCCTAAGGCATGTGCAGGTGGGAATGCTGGAAAGATAGTTCTGGTAGCCCCATTTATTGTGTCCGGCTCAAGTGTTTAGAAGTTTACTTAAAACTACTTAATCTTCAACTCTCTGAGATAGGAATCATCCTCGTTTTGCAGATAAGTTGAGGCCCAGCCTCAGAGTAGTGGATTTGATGTTTGCACCCAAGTAATTTGAACCCAGAACCTGTGCCCTCTGGATAACCATCTTCCTGAACCTCACCTGAGAGGGGAGTCAGGGTAGTGAAAAGAGGGGATATTGGGACTAAAGGATTCAGCTAGAAATTATGTGTTCTCTGTGGGCTATGGTTTAAATAAGAAAGGTCAATGTCCACTCCCAGATCTGAGCCGTAAAGACCACAGTTTAAAAATTAGTGATTAAAAAAAAATAGTGATTCTGCTGCAGACTTCAAAGTAGAGGCAGTGTAGGGTGACCTGCATGGATACATTATTGTTTAAGGGTTAAAGGTCTCTGATAAGGAGTTGAATACTCATTCTTCATGGCAGTCCTGAAATTGTGATTTCTTGGCGTCCCCTTCAGCAGTTGGCTCATTTTATAGACAGCGATTGCAGGATGAAAAAATGTGGAAAAATGGTTTTTACAGACTTTACCTCTTGACTCTATTAACCCTTTGCCCTACCTTAGGGGGGAAAAAGACTATTTGTGTTTATCCTTAGACTTTTCTGTAATGCAGCAGTAAGATAAGGTGCATGTAAGGGAAGGTACCAGGAATAGCTGGGTGTGGGAAGACAGAACCCGAAATAGAGTAGGAAGGGAGGAGGAGGAAAAAGAAACAGGAGGGCTGTGTTAAGGGGCCTTATTGGCTTATCCCATGGAAACAGAAACGTGTTTATGTGGTTACAAAGCCTTCCAATAATCCCAAAAGTAAATGTGGGGTATATTATTTCGATTTTATAGAAGCAGCAGACCCAGAGAGTCCAGGAGACTTGCTAAAGGTGACCTAACTCCTACAGGTTGAGCCAAGATTAAGACACGGGGCCTGCCTGTAACATCAAGGCCAGTGAACTATTAAACCTCCACGCTGCCTCTCTGTTCAATATTTGAGACCAATAAAATCAATTCTCAGTGTTGAGAGGCGCCTTAGGCATCATGAACTGTCCCCATCCTCTGTAGCGGAAAATTGCCTCACAAGACATCTTTTTCCATTGTATTTTTATAAGCCATTTTCCTTGTATTCAGCCAACTTGCACTCTCTTCTATGAGTAGTTATTTTGTCTTTGTTTCTTGCTCTTTTCTTCTTGTATGTGACATTCATTTAAGGACTTACCAGTACAGCTTATCACACTTTCCCACTCCCTCTCCCGTGCATATCCTTCTAACTACCCCTGCTACAGATACTCATTTTAAGAAACCATATTCAAAGTACTTTCAACCATTGTTCACAAGATGTAGTTTCAAGCCTTTTCACAACTACTGGTTGCTTTTAACTGGATCCATACAATTGGATCCTTCTTAAAATGCCACAACAAAATACAAGAGTCAGAGAGAGTAGGACTTGTCTCTTCTTTCCCTATTACGTTAAATCAGTTTGATCCTTTCCGCACCCAACTCTTTTTTAAAAGAGTGACAAATGCACACTTCTTTTTCTGGATTTGTCTTTTTATTCAAAATTGAAGTTTGCACTAGCGTTTCTGACACTTTCATAGTGCAGATGTATCAAATTGACAATCTAAATTATGTGATGTACACTTAAAATATTTCACAGCTTTTTAAAAAATACATTTCACAGCCTTTTAGGCACCAATAGCCTTTATCAGTCTCCAAAGTTAGCATACAAGGCTGGAGGGATCTAAGACTTTAGCCCACAAGAATGTCAGACACTTACTTATCTAATTCCAATTGCTGCTAAATTGACCTTCCGAATTATATCAGTGCCCAGATCCAAAATAAATCCTTAAGAACTCATACCACTCAACAATGCTTGAACTATGTTTTCAATACAGTAGCCACTAGCCCCATGTGGCTACTGAACACAGAATAAAAATTAAAATTGTTATGAAAAAATGTAAAATGTTGCATTAGCAATTTTTATATTGATTACACGTGTTAAAGAAAAAAAAATTTAGGCCGGGCACTGTGCCTCACGCCTGTAATCCCAGCACTTTGGGAGGCTGAGGCGGGTGGATCACCTGGGGGCAGGAGTTCAAGAACAGCCTGGCCAACATGATGAAACCTCGTCTCTACTAAATATACAAAAATTAGGCGGGCCTGGTGGTGCATGCCTGTAATCCCAGCTACTCGGGATGCTGAGGCAGGAGAATCACTTGAACCTGGGAGGCGGAGGTTGCAGTGAGCCGAGATGGTGCCACTGCACTCCAGCCTGGGCAACAAGAGTGAAACTCCATCTCAAAAAAAAAAAAAATTATTTAATGATACTTGTTAAAGCTTGGTAATAGGCTGAGCATGATGGCTGAAACCTGTAATCCCAAGGCCAAGTCAGGAGGCCAAGTCAGGAGGATCACTTGAGGCCAGGAGTTTGAGACCAGCCTATGCAATGTAGTGGGACCCCATTGCTACAAAATAATAAAAATAAAAGAATTATCTGGGCATGGGGGCATGCCCCTGTAGTGCTAGTTATTCAGGAGGCTGAGGTGAGAGGATCTCTTGAGCCCAGGAGTTCGAGGTTACAGTGAGCTATAATTGTGCCACTCCTGCCTGGGCAACAGAGCGAGACCGTGTACCCCCTGCTCCCCACAAAAAAGATTTTATTCAGTTTATTTACGACCATCACAATAGGTACAGGAGCCACTGCAACAGGGGCTTGCAGTAAGGGAGAGAGACTGGGCTCAAGTCAGAAAACAACACAGGCGAGTATGCATTTATCTCCAAGGAACGGTGTGTGGGGGTCAGTGGATGGAAAATTACTAAGAGGAAACATCAGGGGTGAGCGGGGATCCTGGCTAAACCTACGTAACAGGATTCTTGCTAAAGACAGGCCAGGGTGATTAGACATCTTCTGGGGGAAGGTGAAAGATGAGGAATCTGATCACATATCAAGGGAATTTTGGCTAAACTGACTTAGCCAGGTTCTTTTGCAGACTAGACTTTTCAAGGAAGCACATAGAGGGGCCTAAGGAAAGGTTCAGAAGCCTGATTAAAATTTGGCTGAGCAAAGACTCTTTGTCACATGTGGAAATGATAATATTATGGCTGTATATTCGGTTAAATTAAATGTTATTAAAATTAATTTCACTTGTTTCTTTTAAGAAATGTAGCTACTAGTAAATGTAAAATTAAATATATGGCTCCCATTGTATTTCTCTTGGACAATGCTGCTATTAGAAAATCTTGTGCAAGCAAACAGTAAGTGTCAGAAAACAACTACGTCGAGTTGGTGAGCTTGAAGCCTCCACAGAATCTTCTACTGGACTTCATTTTAATTTGTTATGTGATTGGTTGGTTGGTTGTTTTTAGTGGTTTTTCTCAAGATTTATCTGGCCACACGTATTTAGTTTTCTGTGTTTCTCTATACTGTAATTGTATAGACTTGAAATTATTTACATGACAGATTATGACATGAAAATTTCTTGACATATATACATATCTGCATATATATATAGGTTCCACAATTTTTGTTTTGTAAATGATAGCCTGGCTTCCCTAGCTCACTTAATCCTACCCCAGGAACTCTAGTTTTATTATTAATGTGAATGAAAATATCTTTTTAAATAGTATAATGATGTTCATACATAAAGGATTTTGAATTTATTATATTTTCTTAACAAAAACATGCTTTCATTTAATTACAGGAAATTATCTAGATTTGATTATATTTTCAAAGATGGATGAGGAGGGAAAAGAAAATACTTATTCTGTGGTCTAACAATTTTAAACTATTATTGAAATTTTAACTGGTTAAGAAAAAGGCCTGTGTTCTTTTTCCTTATTAAATTTAACCACAGCTGCTCTTTTACAATATATACACTGCTGAGGGTTTTCTAATTCAGGTGTTCTTACTAATTAATTCAAATACTTATTGTATTATCAGATTTGAGAAAACTCAAGAACCTTATGTGGTTTTTTCCATAAAGGGTTTTGAAGTGAACAAGATTTCCAATCTGCTATGAAATTATTATATTCAGACATTTTTAGTCATCAGCACTTGAAGGAAATATAATGTAGTTTAAAAAACTCACAGGCACGTTCGTTATCCTCTTTGAGTCTTAGTTCCCTCTTCTGTAAACTTCGGATATTGATACCTACCTTGAGAGACATTTGCAGAAGTTAAATAACTTATGAAGAGCACTTCATTACTGAGCACACACTATAGTTAGTATCAAGGTCTCCAGCTTGTTTATGTTGTCCTTGTCCTTGAGTTTTTAAATGAAACAGGTTTGCTGTAGTTCTTATCATCAGAGGACCAACCAGATGCAGATAATACAGATAATAACTTATATAGAGCAGTTCATTACTGAGCGCCCACTATAGTTAATATCAGGGTCTCCAGCTTCTTTAATCCCTGTCCTTGCGTTTTTAAATGAAACAGGTTTGCTGTAGTTCTTATTATCAGAGGACTAACCAGATGCTAATAATATAGAATGTCAGATAAGCAGATATTCTGTATTATTAGCAGAATGGGGAAAGTTCAAGTGTTCATTCTTAACAACCATATTTGAATACTCCTATCATGAAAAATCATTAAATAGTTCATTTTATTTATTATAGAGAACACAGAGTTGACTTGTTCAATTCATCTGTGAATGTTAACAATGCAGAAAAGACTTAGATGCATGGAATTTCGACAGTCACAATATATTTTTAAAATGGTGATCCAAAACTTGACCATGAGGAAGTTCTTAGAATGACAATGACTCATTCACGCCTAAATCAAGGTGAGTTAATCAGGTGCAACAAAAGCTTTTTTTCTCACTAATTTTGTTAAAGATCATTGCAACCACATAGAAAGAAAGGATATCTATTCATTAATCTTGGATAATAACTTATTCATATTATGCCTATCTGAGAACATAAAACTTCATTACCCAAATGATTGCTGGCTTTGAGCATATAAAGATGATATGACTGTTATTTCCATGTAAAACTTAATTTTTTCAATGAAAAGATGATTTTTTTTCCTTCTTGTGAGCAACAGTAAATGAGGTGGCAGCCACCTACTTAGCGTAAAGGAAAATAAAACATAAAAGAAGTAGTATTTCAAGCTCAACTAATTAGCTTTTAAAGTTATTGGTTCTCAAATCTATACTGTGAATTCTGAGAAAAAAAAAGAGTAAATCAATGTAAACCAAAATAAAAAGCACATACTAACAAAGCCAATTTGAAAATAATCTTACTAATATAGAAGAAACTCACATATACTAGTCACTGCAAATGTTAAAGTTACTTTGGGTCTATTCGTAATCTGCCTGTCAGATAAACTTTGAGAGTTGAAGGATTATACATCACACTACTATAGAGACACATGCACACACATATGTTTATTGCAGCACTATTTACAATAGCAAAGACCTGGAACCAACTCAAATGCCCATCAATGATAGACTGGATAAAGCAAATGTGGCACATATACACCATGGAATACTATGCAGCCATAACAAAGAATGAGTTCATATCTTTTGCAGGGACATGGATGAAGCTGGAAACCATCATCCTCAGAAAACTAACACAGCAACAGAAAACCAAACACCGCATGTTCTCACTCATAAGTGTGAGTTGAAAAATGAGAACACATAGACACAGGGAGGGGAACATCACGCACTGGGGCCTGTTGTGGGGTGGGGGAAAGGAGAGGGAGAGCATTAGGACAAATACCTAATGCATGCGGAGCTTAAAACCTAGATGACAGGTTGATAGGTGCAGCAAATCACCATGGCACATGTATACCTATGCAACAAACCTGCACGTTCAGCACATGTATCCCAGAACTTAAACTAAAATTTTGTTTAAAAAAGGCTTTTTTAAAAAAAGTCTGTAACCATCAGCGCATGTATCCCAGAACTTAAAGTAAAATTTAAAAAAAAGTATGGTTTGAACATGTTAAGTTTTAGAAACCCTGTATATTTCCAGAGTAAATACTATTGCCTACCCAATATCATTTTCCTCTTCTTCACTACAAGTTGAAGGTGGCAATGTGCCACCTACAAGTACTACATCGTCAGCCTCCTCTCAGGTGGGCTGACCATATCAGAGATGACGTAAGTCTGGCCGATGAAACATAAGCAGACATTGTTGGTGTGGGCTACCAGATTCAGCTAGTAGGTGTCCTTTTTTCCCCACCCTTTATTTTTTTTGTGCCCAGAGCATAGTTGTGATGGCTAGAGCTGCTTGTCTCTGGGCATCTGCTTCATTTCTGAATTCATTGCTCAATGATGTTATATTTTCTAAGGGCTGGGCTATTGAGTGTCACTGTGTTATTCATGCAAATAAAAAGAAATTAATAGAGTATTACTATTTCAGCACAATATAGTAAGAGGCTACCAATAAAAATAGCCACATTAATGAGCTTCACAGAACAAAGTGCAATTTTGTTTGGTATTCCTTTGAATTTCTTCACCAGAGTACAGCACAACTGGAATCTCTAAATACTTCCCAAATAATAAGCAAAGTAGAGCAAAAAGAAAATAGTGTACTATACTAGAAAGAAACAGAGGTTTAGTTACAGCAAGTAAGGTTTTACTTTTTTTCTTGTTTGTAACTGTCTTCTGACAATGTATTTACTTACTAGGGGACATATTTTTTTCTCTCTTTGCTCTACCTTACAAATGTTCAAATCCCAGTTCTACATTATTAGCCACTTAACTTTTGAGCCTTAATTTCTTTATCAATGAGATGAAGGTAATAATTCATGTCAACAACAGTTGTTTTGATATTATATAAGAATCAAGATATGCTATGCTATCTAATATTGATGAACCAATATTATTTAATATTATAAATGTATATAATAGAAAAATAAAAGTCATAAACTCTAAAAAATGGGATAAGGGAGAGGGAGATAGTCTAAATGTGCCAATTCTTTATTTAATAATAGGGAGTGAATTAATACTTTCCCAGATTTTAAAAACCAAGAATGAAGGGCAGAAGGAAAATAATGTTTATGGATCATTTAGTAAGCACCACTCATTCTCCGTAAGTGTTAACTTTCTCCCTTCCTTATAAACCCTTTGTTTTCTTCCTCTGTAATTCTAGAGCAGATAATGCAATATTTGGAGCAGTACTGTATTAAGTAAGCATTTAGGGCACCAGGAAAGCAAGGACCATCAAGATGAAATAAACTTGAAAAGGATTTGCTAATTAATGTTTTATAAAAAGCATCAAAATAATAATCACAGTGGAGAAATTAGAACTTTGTTATGGTTCCTTCACTAATTTCGTGAGTATAGAATTGAGGACCTCTAGCGATATAAAACCAGCTCTGAATTGGAGAGATTTAAAAAAAAAAAATCTGTGAAAATATGGAACAAGAGGCTTTATATAACTATGATGAAAACAGGAAATGAAGATAGGCCTGAGAGATCAAAGGAGAGTTACAAGAGAAGGCTTTGCTGGACATTGAAAGTTTACCACACACCCTGCTCTGTTAGAACAGCTTGTTGTTACCTGTTGCTAACCCCATCTGTACAGTTGAAGATGCTCCGCAAAGTTCAGAGAGCTAATGGGATTTCTCCAAAGCCTCATAGTCAAGTAAGTGCCAGAGTTAGAATTTGAACCCAAATCCACTTGGTTCCATGGCCCAGCATTCTCTAAGAGCAATCACTGACTGCTGTTTTTATTTATAAGTCAAATGGTACGCTGTGAGTAAATGGAATAAACTGACTGAGATCTTCTTTTGGTCCTTCCTCTGGGAATTTTAAGATTTTATGTCATGACTAGAACATAAACTGTGTAGTGGTTATTATTACTGTCAGTAGGTGGGGGAAAAGATATGTACATATGGAGGTCATAGATAGTCTTAGGGGAATTACAAAGGTGATAAATAGAATTTCCACTGGAGAAAAAATGTATATGTTAATAGTTATTTAGAAATGTTGTAGTTATATTTTTCCTGAGATTCATTATCATTTCCACTCTAAGGATTTTCCAACATGTAGTCTTATTTATAGGCTTAGTTATATCAGCTTCCCCTTTATGATCTGAAAGCAGAGTCTTTCAAAAATTATATGAATAGATTGGATTAAGGAACTCTTTAAAAATATACCAGATCATCAAATGTAATTGCCTTCTCATCCTTTTTTTTTTCTGTAAAATTGGAGAAGACATATACTTTCTTTAATATAGATTTCTTTAACCTATGTGTCAGTGTGTAAATATTGATTACTGGAAAACCACGTGTTAGTTCACTTGGGCTGCTGTAACAAAATACCATAAACTTACAACTTATAAACAACAGAATTTGCTGGGCGATTGGGTGCAGTGGCTCATGCCTGTAATCCCAACACTTTGGGAGGCTGAGGCAAGTAGATCACTTGAGTCAAGGAGTTTGAGACCAGCCTGGGCAACATAGTGAGACCCTGTCCCTACCAAAAAAAAAAAAAAAAAAAAAAAAACTGGGCATGGAAAAAAAAAACAAAAACCTGTGGTTCCAACTACTCAGGAAGCTGAGATAGGAGGATCACTTGAGCCTGGGATATTGACACCGCAGTGGGCTGTGACTGTGCCACTGCACTCCAGTCTGAGTGACAGACTGAGACCCTGTCTCAATAATAGTAACAATAATAATAATAAAGCCCAGAATGTATTTCTCCCAGTTCTGAAGCCTGGGAAGTCCAAGGTGCTAGCAGATTTGGTGTTTGGTGTGAACTCTCTTTCTGGTTGGTAGATGGTGTATAGCAGTGTCCTCATGTCGTGGAAGGGGTAAGGGATTTCTCTCAGGCCTCTTTTACAAAGGCATTAATCTTCCCAAAGGCCCAACCTCCTAATACCATCACCTTGCAGGGTAGGATTTCAACATACAAATTTTGGGGGGTTGCAAACACTCAGACTATAGCGATATGTAACTATTAGAAAACTATGTTTGCCATAAGATATTTCTGTATTTATATATGTTAAACATATAATTTAAGATTATTTCCAAATATGAAAATCAAATAGCATTTATTTTTGAATTTAAATCTCTGTCAGCAACAAAATTGATTCTAAAACATAAACCCAGGTTTAGCAAAAATGTCCTTGACACACAGTGAGAAATTCAAATAGACAATGGTTTCATGGTGCCTTAGCTCTGAAACAAGTGAAAGTGGAAAATTCTTATTATTGAACACTTTCCAAGAAAATACGCTATTTCTTATTAAGGTTTTCTATACTATCTCATATAACCAAGGAAAAGATATCCTAGTTAATCCAAAGTTCTGGTTAATTTGGGGCCAATTTTAAAAGAAATGTCATATGTCATATATCATCCTATCTCATATATATCATTTATTGAACAGCTACTTTGTGCTGGGCACTCTACTAAGGACTTTAATGCATCACCTCATTTTATTTTCATAACACACAGGAAGACACTGTTATTATCCCCATTTAACAGATGAGGAACCCAGTACTTTAGAGAGGTTGTTGAGTTTTCCCCACGTCATATCACTAGAAAGCAGTAGTGCTTTTCAAACCAGGTCTGTTGGATTTCAAAGTCCATGCTGCAAATCACTACATTTCATTTAGTATGTACGCTCTAGTAGCCATGACTTCCTCTTTCCTTAGTCATTCAGGAGTCACTTCTGGTTATCATTCTACTAAAAACTTATATTAGAGATTTTCAAATGAAGGAAAGACAGTGCAACTCTTTCACACTTGGTTCATAGAGCATTTTCTCAGAATAACATGGCTTACAACTTGTGTTTTATTCTTATAAATATAATTTTATAATACTATATTATCTTTTTATTAAAATCTGTCCTACAGATAAACTATCTCCTCAAAAACATCATGTCTAGGAGTACAAAATTTTAAATAACAGAAAATATGACTTGCCCACATCTGTAGCCTTCCTCAGTTCTAGCCCATCTGTAGGCTAAATTAGGAGTAAAAGAAATGGAAATAAAATAGTCTATTTCTAGTGAAAGCAAATAAATGACAAAGGGGAAGTAAAACTGCAAAATAATCTAAAATCAACTGAAATTAAACTGTGTAGCATTGAAGTTGGTGGATTAAAGAGGGGATTTTCATAGTTTTTTGTTTTTTTAAGTAAAATAGCTGTATCTTAGTGTCTGAGTTAACTTATTACATAACCAGTTGACATGAACACAAGGTCCAAGTCTACATGACAGCAGGTAGATTAAGAAATCAGGTCCTGGAAGCCACTGGCCCTTTCCTTTGTTTCCCTTAGCTTTACCCCTTGACTCATGTACTTCCTCTTCCATTTGGTAAAAGATGTCTTAAGGAAAGGAAAAACCTAGCTCAACAATGGGAACACTCTCTCAATATTTTAAGAAGGGAGCAGGTGGATTTATTACTACCTGGGCAGTTAGCAGTGGTGATGACCTATAGAAAATATGGGCAGGGATTTCTAGTTTTATCTCCGAAAATGTTTAATATACTTGTCTCTATTTTCCTCTTCAGCTTTAATTTTTTTTCGTTTTGCTTCACTTTTATCACCCTACCCAACTTTACTCAAGTGGACTTTTGTATAGAAAATGACCAAAGGCATTCAGCCATCAACAGTTAAAGAGGCCTTCTACATAGTCAGGCCATCTCTCAGCCAACATTTATTACAACAACAACCCAATTAATGTCGTTCTTAAGAGTCTGCTGACTTCAGTGGCATTTCGATTATACAATTTTAGGTTATTAGAGTGGTTCTCATTGAGAAGGGGAACCAAACATTCCTTGTTGCCCTCCCTTCAGGATATGCTCTTGAATATTTCTTCCACTGAAGGTTTCCTGGAAATGGTGAATCCAGTGCGGCAAAGCAGGTGGAATGGAGTAGTGAGTTGGCTGTCCAAAAGAAAGTCTGACTGCCTCTGCTTGGTTCACCAGTGGCCAGCTAGGAATACCACAATCATTATTACAGATCATTCCCATTAACTCATAGTCCTGAGATCTTACTCAGGTCTCTAGCAACTCGGACTGTGAGTGGTAAATTTCAGTTCTGCCTGTTGAGGGGCCAGAGTGAACTATGTAATTCCCGAGACTCAAACAAGCCTCTGAAGAGAAGCTGCTTATCTGATTTGCATAAAAACTTTGACTGCACTAGTCAGATAGGGTCATCACAGTTTTAAGAATCAATAAATCCAAATTCCCAGATAACTTATGAAGATCATAAAAGGATTTGTTTAGACTAGTTGAATATATTCTGTTTTATTAGAAGGATAGAATTTTTACAAAACATCAATTTTTACCATAGCACATGAAATAACTACAAAATGCATGTAGTAGGAAGCTAATAAATAATTCTGCTTCCCTGAGGAACTGATTTGACAGCAGCCCAAATAGCCTTCAAAGCGCTAATTTAGTTTCTGTCCCATCCTGCTTTCTGTTATCCCTATTTCCTCCTTGTGACCCAGTATATGATTCAAATAGAAGCTGTCTAGGGTCATTAAAGCAAGCTGTTGCAGAAGCTGGGCTGTTGATTCAACATTTGGCAGACTGTTCAGTGAAAGCCTTGATTTCATTTTTGTTAGGCCAGCAAACAATAGCAGCACACTGGCTCTGCTGATAAAAAGAACAAACAAAACAAACCAATACGACATTTATATTTCGAAACAAAAGAAGTAGGGGGTTTTTCCCTATTCCACACTTTTCTGGCATGAGAAAGTCTTAAGTAACCAGAATGAGAACTGGTTAATTCTCTGATAGTAAAGGTTTAAAACCAAAATTCATAAAAATACATAAATAAGTAAAGTAGATAATTGTCTTTCTCCCAGCCCTTCACTTCCTACACTGATGACCCTCTTCTCTTCCTACTCTGTTCTACATTGCTATCTGCTCAGTACAATTATTCTCTTTGTAAAGCAGGCTATTTAGAAAGGAAAAGATTCACTGCTTTGTAACCTTCATGCTGCCATGAGCAGTGTCCTGGTTTATAGTTCAAAGCTGATATTGACCAGCATGTCAGAAGAATTTGTACAGTACTTTCTACTTGTCACTGCACAAAATGGAATTTTGATGATAAAGTTAATCACTATAGATCCTAAATTAGGTAAAGCAAGAGCCCACTTCGGGTGCCCATATTAATAAAACAATCCAGGCATTAGACACATCTTAGTATGAACCTGCATATCTCCAAAATTTTTGATCAGACTAATGATAGATAATCTGAGCACTGAGAAGAAGAGAAATTTTTCATGGCTGAAAGCATAACTCGTTACAATCAGCATAATTCTTATCTCCTTAACAAGCAGCAAGTTAATAATGTCACATTAAGGAAGCTTGGGCTTTTGTTGATCAGTGTCTTCTGGAAACAGGCCTCTTGGCGCAGTCATATCCTGAATGACGCAATTTGTAAAGGTGTCTTAGTCTAACACAGGGAAGCTTCAGGCAAGCTCACGCTTATCTCCAGTGAGTCTTTTCAAACACTATTTGCTGAGGTCCTTTAATATAACTTGTCCAATTTTTTTTTTTTTTACACAAAAGCATGAATCAAAAACTGAGGAGAAGCACTATATTGGAATCTATCACAATTAACATTTTGTGGTGGCATTACAAAAAAATGTTTCTTAATTTCACTGTGCTTTTCTATAGTACCCAAATTTTTGATCTCGAACAAAATAAAAGAGTAAGAAATATTTTTCAGAATCTTACCATTTTCTAGTTGCTGCATAGCTTAGGTAAAATTGAATGGGTGAGTAATAAATCAACAGAAAGTCTCAGTGGTCATTTCATAGTTGTATTAGTCCATTTTCACACTGCTATAAAGAACTGCCCAAAACTGGGTAATTTAAAAAGGAAAGTGGTTTAATTGATTCACTGTTTAGCATGACTGGCCTCAGGAAACTTGCAATCATGGCAGAAGGTGAAGGGGAAGCAAGGCACCTTCTTCACAAGGCAGCAGGAAGGAGAATGAACACAGAAGGAGCTACCAAACGCTTATAAAACCATCAGATCTCATGACAGCTCACTCACTATCATGAGAACAGCATGGAGGAAACCGTCCCCATAATTCAATTACCTCTACCTGGTCACTCCCTTGACATGTGGGGATTATGGAGATTATGGGTATTACAATTCGACATGAGAGTTTGGGTGGGGACACAGCCAAACCATATCAATAGTATCATTTTATTGGGGGTAAGGATCAGAATCTAGGCATGACTTTGGTATCACAAGGAAGAAAATACCTTGTAAGATCAAACAGTAGGGAGAAAGAATACGGAATCATACTTTAGTTCACCCAGATATACTAGGCTCTCACATCTAGTGTGCATATGAAGTTTGAGTAATGTCCGGTCAGGATCAGAAACCTTTATCTTCAGCCTGAGTGGATTAGACAGAAGAAATGTCCACAGTAGCAATTTGATTTCTTCTCAAGTATACTTCTGCACCTTGGACCAAAAGAATCAGCATCACCTGGGAACTTGTTAGATCAGTAAATTTTCAGAATTTACCCTAGACCAACTGAATCATAGTCTCTGTGGATAGGGCCCAGAAATCTGTTTTAACAAGCTGGATGTGATTCTGATGCACATTCAACTTACAGACCTACTGGAATACAAATTCAATAGCAGTTTAGAGTGGGAACTTTGGAACCAGACTACATGACACGGAATCCCATGTCTATCATTTACTAGTAGTTCTTTAAGAAAGCCAAATTTAAGCAAGTTATTAAAACACTTTGTGCCTCAGTTTCCTCATCTAAAAATGGGGCTAGGAATAATAGCTTTTAAATGTTTGTTAAGACTAGAGCAGTAAATATTTATGAAGCACTTAGAATAGTCTCTGACACATGCTAAGTGCTTTGAAAGTTTCCCATTATTCTCCTAGGACTGTAGGAATATCCAACTTAATGTTTCTGGAATCTCTTAAGTCCCAATAGGAAAGCAAACATGTATCTCATATCAAACAAGTATCATGTCATTTATGCATTCGTTCTTCAAATATTTATTGAAAATCTACTAAGTTTAAGGTATAATGTTATGTTCTTCATATTTTTAGATAGTAACTCATAATCTTAAAAGACATATTTAAGAGTGCATTAGTCAGAAGCCCAGATGATGGTAACTGGATCAGACTGGGAGGGGTAGAAATGGAAAAAAAAAAAGCAAACAAACCAAAAAACTCCCTACTTTAAAGAAAAGTATATCTATTTAACCAAAAACAGAATAGAAGATACACATAATACTCCCCATCAATGAGGATTCCTAACCTCATCTTAACTTCTCTTCTAATTGTAATACTATTTTCCATGTGACCATGGTGGACTGATTACTGTATTTGCTACCTCAATTTTGTTAAACATGCTTATTTAAAAGAAAGATGTATAACTCAATAAAGAATATAATTATTTCTTTTATTCAACTGATTTTGCTCTCTCCATTTTATTTCCACTTAATGAATTTGCCTGACAATCTTGATGCACATGTGGAAATTTTGCCTTTATAGATGAAAAGCTATCTCAAGTATTGGACTATAGGTTTTTTTGTTTATTTTATTTATTTATTTTTACAATTTCTACCTATCTACTCTGATTCAGGTACTATCATCTGGTCTCCTGACTGACATAATTCACTCTTAAATATGGCTTTTAAGATTATGAGTTATATAAAAATGTTCAGCATCATGTCTTGAACCTAGTATATTTTCAATAAATATTTGATGACTGAATACACAAATTAATGGTATAATACTTGTTTCATATGGAAGACATGTTTGCTTTCCTACTGAGAATATGTATATTTTGACATCCTTTATTTATTTATTTTAATTTTTTTTGAAACGGAGTATTCTATTTCATCACAAACACAAAGATCTGAAACCCCATTTTTGAGCCATCTCTGTATATAATAAGAATCCAGCCTGCATCTCTCAGTGATAGAGAGTACAGTAAACTAAGATGTCCCTGAAGAGGCCATAGTGTTGACAAAATTCAACATGATGGTGGAGTCTACATAAACACAGGAAACAAAACTTGGCCCTTCCACACAGCTGTCCTTGCAATGACTTCGTTTTAAGTCAACGTCTCTTCATGCTGTGCATATTCCCCAATGTCTGCTTGATGAAGTACCACAATCGCCATGGGGTCTACTTTTCTGCAGTCTTGTGTAGATTTTGCTGCCACCCCAAAACCCAAAGGGATGTCTGCCATGGCATACACTACCACTCCCTGGTACTGAGAACTATTTTCGGTGATTCGACCCAGACCATATTTCAACACATGGTTCCCATAGAGGAAGGACTGCTCTGCACCACGCTTTATCCACACTTTATACTTGGCATAAGGTGCAAGGTAATTCAGGGCTGTGACGTGAACCGAAACTTGTGGGTCTTAGCGACTTTTCCAAAGCAGGTTCCCAGTGACACCAGCTTGTCCCCGGAGATATTGGCGTCCAGCTTCACAAGCTTCTCACTCACATAGTACACCCGGTCGTTGTGCAGCCAGTAAGTAGGTGCGGTCGGGCCGGTCCAGCAGCAGCTGAAGATTCTCCCTGATGTATTTCACAATCTTCTCAAACATGACATGGGTCTCCTCTTCAGTCAAAGGCCGCATTTTCCTGCTGGGTTGGAACACCAGATCCTTGTGCCTCAGTCTTATTTATTTATTTTTAAGAGATGGAATTTCTCCCTGTTGTCCAAGCTGGAGTATAGTAGCGTGATCATAGCCTACTGCACCCTCGAACTCCTGGGCTCAAGTGATCCTCCTGCCTCAGCCTCTGGAGTAGCTGGGACTACAGGCACACACCCATACTTTTAATCAATGTGTATTATATTTGAGTTGTGTTTCTTGTAAATAGCATAGAGTTCAGTCGCGGTTTTTAAAAATCCATTTTGACTATTTCTTTTTTTAAAAAAAAATATCACTTTTTTGAGGTCTGACATATAAAAGAAGTTTTTACATATAACTTGTATATATAAAATGTATACTGCTTGATGAGCTTAGGGAAAATTCCTATTTTTAAATTAGTATGTTTGGATCATTTACATTCATGTTATGATTGATATGTATGGATTTAGATTAATGGTACTACAAAATTTGGCTGCTGTTATTTACTTTTCAGAGTCTTCAAATACTTGTACTTGCCTTCTGTCCAGGGTTTGTAATTATATTCAGTGTGAGAAAAGGTGTGAAGCATGCTTACTCCTTCTTACGTGAAACTGGAACTCTGGGGATAATTATTGTTAGAGCTCCCCTTAAATCTAGGGATCAGAGTCCAAGTTTTTGAATCTTACATGAACATTTTTTTTATCAGATCACAATCTCAAATTTGCTTTTAAAAGCTATTTTCCTCCAGCAATTAAAACAGTGCTCTCCAAAACTCCCAGGATGGGCTGCTCAGAAAACTCTTCCCAGTACACTGCTATGGTTTCAGGAGTTCCCCATAGTTCGGAGTTGCTTGAGGTGAGCATTCATGATGTTGTAGACTTTTCTTTTTTTTTTTTTTTCTTTTATTATTATTATTATTATTATTATTATACTTTAGGTTTTATGGTACATGTGCGCAATGTGCAGGTAAGTTACATATGTATACATGTGCCATGCTGGTGCGCTGCACCCACCAACTCGTCATCTCGCATTAGGTATATCTCCCAATGCTATCCCTCCCCCCTCCCCCCACCCCACAACAGTCCCCAGAGTGTGATGTTCCCCTTCCTGTGTCCATGTGTTCTCACTGTTCAATTCCCACCTATGAGTGAGAATATGCGGTGTTTGGTTTTTTGTTCTTGCGATAGTTTACTGAGAATGATGATTTCCAATTTCATCCATGTCCCTACAAAGGACGTGAACTCATCATTTTTTATGGCTGCATAGTATTCCATGGTGTATATGTGCCACACATGCACACGTATGTTTATTGTGGCATTATTCACAATAGCAAAGACTTGGAACCAACCCAAATGTCCAACAATGTTGTAGACTTTTCTAACGAGACCAAACCAAATCGCTAGATGGCTAGTGTCACCAAATAATTGTATCTATTAATTTTTTTCAACCAATGTTTTTAAAGCACTTATAATGGGTCAGGCTCTGTTCTAAGTATTGGGGATGTAGTAGGGAACAAGAAAAGGCTCTTGCTCTAGTGGGTGAGGGGGAAGAAATAAAGACAATAAATATATAGAAATATGACTGAATCAGACAGTTTAAGTTAGTGTTAAGTGATATGAAGAAATAAAATCAGGGTAATGGGCTAGAAAGTAATGGGGATGAGAAGGACAGAATAGCCAGAATAGCCGCTTTACCCAATTGGTCAGAGAAAGCCTCTCTAGGAGGTGACATTTGAGTTGAGGCCTGAATCTTGATAATAAAAGAATCTGGTGAAGAAATGGGTGGCAGAAGATTTCAGGAAAAGAGAAATAAAATTGCAAAGACTTGATCTACTTTTTGTTCTACCTTTCCTTCTGCATTTCTGACCACAGAATTTAAATCTACATGAAGAAAAGTGGTTTTTTCCCCCAACAGCTGGGAACCTTAATTGAATCTCGAAGTGTGTAAACTAAACATACAAACCTCAAACCTTGTAAGCTACCCCAGAATTAGACTGATATAACTCACTCCCCAGTATTTTTTTCTTCAGATCAGTGATACCCAAATTCTGGCCCAATATTAAGGGAATTTGGACAGAGTTTTAGCTAGGTATAATGTTTTGAAGGAGAGAGTCAGATCATCAGATTGTGGATAAGAAATCCAGATGTACTATTCCATTCTTTCACCAAAGACACCAAAACATATTATTTGCATTTAAATCACATTTTTAAACTGCCATGAAAGCAAGCATGCAAAGACCACCTATGGACTGCAGATGGCAGACTATACCCACAAACTAGTGGTTGAACCCTCTGAGCGACCTCAGAAACATTTGGGAAACACTATGGGCCCCAGGTTCTTGTGTCACAATGATTATACCATGCAAAAGATCTATAACAAGGATATTTACAAGTGTTGGAACAATGGGAAGGTTCTGTATACTGATACCACTGAAGTTACCCCCTCATGGTAACGAGACATTTGAGAGGCCCTGCTCTGAGAAATACTATTTTAGTGACTAAAACATCCCAGACTCAGCCCTATAGGATGAAAGCTAACATGTAAGTAGTACTTACAGATACTGACAATTGTCTGTGATTAAGACTGTTGAGAGAGAGCAAGTGGAGTTGGGGGTCTTTGGAGTTCTTAGTACTTTCTAGGTTGAAAAACAGTATCTGGTGCACTCAAGCAGTATAGTAAGAAAAGGCAGTAAAACTTCCAAAAATGGCATCTTTATAAATGGCATGATTTTGTGACATCAGCCATTTGCTAGCCTAGGGATTCTGTTTGGTTTGGTCTTAGAAAAGTCTACTGTATGATTCTATTTTTATGACTGCCTCAAAAAGACAAAATTATAAAGATGGAGAACAGATTAGTGGTTGTCAGGAGTTATGGGCAGGGGGAGGTGGTGACCAAAAAGAAATAGCACAAGGGATTTTTTGGGGAGGTGATGGAAATGTTTTATGTCCTGATTATGGTGGTAGATACAGGAATCTATATATGTATTAAAATTTAGAAAACGTACACACACACACAAATTTACTCAAAATAAAATTAAAGAGTAATATAAAAGCGATTTTCCTAGTAATAATGACTTTTCCCTTCAAAAAGCCATTGAAGAAAAACAAGAGGTTAAAGAAAAAATGCTCATGAAGAAAAGGAGCCAAATTCTCCACTCCCTCAATCACAGTTACCAAATTTTGCTCAGGTCTCTGCCTTATTCCATCAAAAATATAGCTATTGAGTGAGTCTAAGACAAAAGTCTTCCATAAATACATCATTGAATAATATACACTTATGCTTTAAAGAGTAAATGATAGTTTTTCAGCTATGAATTAGTATTCACTTGTATTGTATACAGCTGGGACCATGAACTAGGGCTTTCACAAAATGAAAAAATTTTAATTGTAATTCATCAAAAAATTAAATTAACAAGTTAATTTAATAATAAGCAGTTTAATTAATGGACACATAATGAGTATTTAGACCTGTATTCCACCAACCCATTTATCTAACTTTAATCTGTAATTAAATTTCACTAAAATTCAAAAGACATGCTCTTTTTAAGCTTCTAGTAGTACATTTTGTATCAAGGTGGTAAAACTAACCAATAAAACAATTTTGAGCTACATCTTCCTGTCTTATAGCAGTATATTTCCTAAAACTTAAGGATTCACTTTGTTACATTTGTTTTATTTCTTAAGATGGTATGTTCTCTTGCCCATGTGAAGCTCAAGGCAGATTTATTTCTCTTTACCTATATGCATTCAGGGAGTTTTTAAAACAAATGCAACTTGTCTTGTTCAGAAGGAATTAAATTCAGTGTTGGGAATAAGGAACCAGTTTTAGAATCTAGACCAATCACAGAATGGTGGCGTGATCCAGTGGGTCCCTTAGTCTGTTTTCCAGCAGCCTATCTCCCAAATGAAAATGTGGGGTGTGATTAGTGACATGTGTTTCCTCTCTACTCGCAGGAGCACATAACAAGGTGAATTATACTAATTATAATACTAACTACCACTGCACTAGGTTATTTATACACGTCATCTAACTGGATTGTCACAGACCCTCATGAAATAGATGTTGTAAGTAGATCTGTTAACTACCAGAAATTTGAAATTTTGAGGTTTAATTCCAGCTCTGACATCCTGGACATCAGGACCTTGCAAAGCTCAGAGTCCTTACTTCTACTTTGCTCCAAACAAGTCCTCCTTGCTAGAAACGCCTCCACTGTGTCATCTGTTGACCTCTCTGATGATGTCAGCTGTTGGGTCTTAGTTTTTTAAGCTCCTCAGTTGTTACCATTACCCTGTAGACTTTTAACAGTCTAATAGTTGTTCCATCCAAGATATTATTGCTTGAATTTAACTTCAGTCACTTTATTTTCACTCCAATGTGTCTGGAATTGGTGGGTTCTTGGTCTCGCTGACTTCAAGAATGAAGCCGTAGACCCTCACGGTGAGTGTTATAGTTCTTAAAGACGGTGCGTCCGGAGTTTGTTCCTTCAGATGTTCAGATGTGTCCAGAGTTTCTTCCTTCTGGTGGGTTCGTGGTCTTGCTGGCTTCAGGAGTGAAGCTGCAGACCTCCGCAATGAGTGTTACAGCTCATAAGGGTAGCATGGACCCAAAAAATGAGCACCAGCAAGACATATTGCAAAGAGCAAAAGAACAAAGCTTCCACAACCTAGAAGGGGACGCAAGCTGGTTTCCACTGCTGCCCCGTAGCCTGCTTTTAGTCCCTTATTTGGCCCCACCCACATGCTGCTGATTGGTCCATTTTACAGAGAGCCGATTGGTCCATTTTACAGAGAGCTGATTGGTCCATTTTGCAGAGTTCTGATTGGTCCGTTTTGCAGAGTGCTGATTGGTGCGTTAACAAACCTTTAGCTAGACACAGAGTGCTGATTGGTGCATTTACAATCCTTTAGCTAGACAGAAAAGTTCTCCAAGTCCCCACCAGATGAGCTAGACACAGAGCACTGATTGGTGCATTTACAAACCTTTAGCTAGACACAGAGTGCTGATTGGTGCGTTTACAAACCTTTAGCTAGACACAGAGTGCTGATTGGTGCATTTACAATCCTTTAGCTAGACGGAAAAGTTCTCCAAGTACCCACCCGCACCAGAAGCCCAGCCGGCTTCACCTCTTACTGGCACTTGTTGCGAGACTTTGTGGCATCTAGCCAGGGCACTCTGGCAGCCCAAAGTGAGCTCGTCCCCAGATGAAGCCCAGCAGGCGCTGGCCGGCTGCGCCCAATGTGGGGCCTGCCTAGCCGGCGCCCACCCAGAACCCGCGCAGGCCCGAGAGCGCCACGCACAGCCCCCACTCCTGCCCGCGCCTCTCCCTCCACACCTCCCTGCAAGCAGAGGGAGCCGGCTCCGGCCTCGGCCAGCCCCAGAGAGGGGCCTCCACAGCGCAGCGGCGGGCTGAAGGGCTCCTCCAGCGTGGCCAGAGCAGAGGCCGAGGAGGCGCTGAGAGCAAGCGAGGGCTATTAGCATGTTGTCACCTGTCACAATGCAGTTACCCATTCATTGCATTACACTTTGTAATTGGGAATTTGAACCATCTTAGAAATCGAAGTCTAAAGTTCCAGTAACTGACCAAACCTTTCGTCCTTCTGGCTCTTACTCCATTTAATCTCATAAAAACCTCTGATCGGCCTGTTCTGTCCATCTTCCCCTTTATGTCAGCTCCACATCCTTTCCACCTCTTTTCTCCTTGCCCAGCTTGAAATTCACAACTAATCATTTGACTTTCTTAATGTCCGCCTCTTCCTTTTTTAAGCCAGCAATTCTGAGAGGCTCACCCAAGGCACTCAATGTAGTACCTGAGTATTGCTGCTGGTTATTTGGGGCCCAAGGGCTCTTCTGTTAGCAGGTGATGAATGCCACCAGCACTGGGTCCTTTCGTTCAATATTGTGGGTTCCCTTTTGGCCCAAGGTGTATCTAGAAATGTTATCTGGGAGCTAAGGCCTGGAACAGGGGCCTCGTGACTCTGACCAGTGCCCTATCTTGCTGTGGTTGAGCTGGTATCCAAGACCCAAGATAAAGTCTCCCCAACTATTTCCTCTTCTCTCCTCAAGTGGAAGGAAGGGAGCCACAAGCTGTGCAGCTTGGGGTTAGAGGAAAGGTGATGCCGGCACTCCTTTGGCTGCCCCAGTTGGTGTGATGCCCCCAGACCACTGTCTCTGAGCCTAGTTCAGCACAAGGACTTGCTTAAGTGTTGCAGTCCTTATGGCTTAGACTTCGTTTTAAGTTTTCTTGGAGACAGACAGCATTATAACCCTCAGTGGCAAAATTTATGAGAACTCAAGTTTAAACCCCTGGGATCCATGATTCCTCTCTGACTAGGGCTAGTTTAAATGCTCCCTCTATAGGCAGGGGTCAGCTGAGTTTAGTCTGGTTTTCCTTTCTGCTCTAACAGGACAGCACCCAGTGGCTGTGTTCCTCCAGTCCAAATTCCCAGAGATGCTCTCTGCACCACTCCCTACCACTGCCAGGATGGGGGAGGGGTGGCCTCAGTGACTCAGGCCTGATTTTTCTATCTCTTCAGTAGTGCCTCTTTCAGCGATATGAAGTTAAAACCAGGTACTGTGAGTGCTCACCTGAGTTTTTTTTGTGTTTTTTTTTTTTTTTTTTTTTGAGACTGTCTCTCCTTGCTCCTCAGATTGCAGACAGCCTATTGTGGGACCTTGTGATCATGTAAATTAATACTTAATAAACTCCCCTTTATATATATCCTGTTAGTTCTGTCCCTCTAAGAGAACCCTGATACACCTCAGTTTTCTTATTTTGGGAGATTAGCTGAATTAATTCATGCTTATCTCTGAACGAGCACAATGTTAAGTACCCAATGTTAGCTATTATTAGTAAGATGAGTAAATTAGGACTCCTATCCTTCCCTCTAATCCTTTCCCCACTCTTCTGTATGCACTGTTCTCCCACCCTAACAACTTTTGTTAGCTTTGGTCATCTCTTCTGTAATCATAATTAATCCTTGCATACTTTATTCATTGGTTGAATCTAAAATAAAAAATATCAATACACAGTATTTCTATTGTGATTGTGTTAACATTGTTTACTATCCTATGATTTCAAAGTGTCTTATTTTATTTTTTATTGTATGCCTTCATCAAACACTAAGATGCTGTATCTGCCTTAAACATATTCCATCTGTGATAAGGGATGTAATATAATTGTTGAAGACGGATTTCCCAGAACCATCTGACTTCTTATTACAATCTGAACCAGCTGCTCTCTGGGCTGGATGCCAAGCTGTCATCCTGACTTTTTTTCACCCAAGTCCTGGGTTGGAGTCAGTGTTCTAGGATCTCAAGTTTTTACGTTTCTTGGATTTAATTCTTGTTCTGGCTGGAGAACATCTTCAAGTAATTTTCTTGAAAGGGTGCATGATAAATCAACGTGATGAATTTTTACATGCTGGAAAGTGACCTCATTTTTTTCCTCTCACTTTCTCACTTGATTGATATTTTTACTGAGTGTGGAATGTTAGGTCCATAATTATTTTTCTCAGAAAGTTGAAGTTATAGCATCTAGGTATTCTAATAAGAAATTACATTCTTTTTTCTTTGTAGGACATTGTGGTCCCCCTCTAGAATGTTTCACAATGCTCTCCATGCCCAAAGTGTTCTGAAATTTCCTGAAAATGTTCTGCGTTTGGGTCTTTTTTTAAAAAAAATTCATCTTGTGGTCATGGTTACACTCATGTATACAAGTGGTAAACATTATTCAAAAAAATTGCACGTTGAATTGAATTGTGCCATCAGGAACAAGAAATCCTATAATGCTTAAAGCCTGTGCCACAACATTCAACATTAGATTGTACCATTATGTATGGTTTCTCTAATTGTTTTATGTGTATATATGTTTAATGTCTTGAACTTCATCCTAAGCAGGAAATACATTCTTTTCTCATCTGAGTCTGTCCCTGTCAGTCTTTCAGAAGACCAAAGGTGGTAATTTTGTACATTAAGAATACCCTGGACTGAATGGTGCTCTCAAGAGGCCAGGAGGATTATCTGTGTCAGAAGGAGAAAGGAGATAAACTAAGTGACTTTAAGTAACTTGGAAAATTTTCTAGCCCACTGTACCCAGGATTTGTGTCCTTTGAGAAAGGGCCATTCATGATTTTCTGTTGGCTTGTGGGAGGGAGAATGCATGTTTTTCCATCCTGGGAAACTTGCTTCATAGTGACTTCATGGCCAGACCTGCTTGAAGTCAACCAATTACTAAAGGGCATCCATATACCTGTGTAATTCTGTAGATGTTGCATGTCAGCTTCATTGAGGTCATTGAAACTGGGCCCAGAGGAGATGCAATTTACTTTTATAATAAGGAAGTTAAGATATAGCAAGAGACTAAAGAGAGTTGGAAAGATATCTGCCACCTACATTCAATATTTTTTTCTGTTTGAAATTATTCTATTTTGTTATTAATAAGATAACAAATCTTTGTAAAACCAACCCTTTGCTTGTTTCTTTCTTTCTACAATATCTGCTTTCAGATTAAATTGGTAGTAACTTAATCTGGCTCTCCTGTAGAATCTACATTTACAATTTTAATGGTTTTTATTTTTTAAGCGCTCTATTACATTTGACCTTGTTTTGAAATCTGTTTCTTTTGTTTTGTTGGGGGAGAATGCTGAGAATGTTGTGTTCCATTAGAAAGAAATCCTCAATCATAGTAACAGTTTTAATAAGATCACAAGTCTGCCTGTTGTTCCACCAAATGAAATTTCCATCACTTTAACAATAGTTGTCATTTCAAGATGTGTATAAGAAGATTGAAGAAAACCCCTGATATGGTTTGGCTCTGTGTCCCCATCCAAACAGCAGGTTCCCCCCATGCTGTTCTCATGATAATGAGTGAGTTCTCACAAGATCTGATGGTTTTGTAAGGGGTTCCCCCCTTCACTCAGCTCTCATTCTCTCTCCTACCACCCTATGAAGAGGTGCCTTCTGCCATGATTGTTAAGTTTCCTGAGGCCTCCCCAGCCATGTGGAACTGTGAGTCAATTAAACCTCTTTTCTTTATAAACTACCCAGTCTCAGATATTTCTTTTTTTTTTGCATTAGTTGAACCATAAAAACTAGTTTAATAGCTTATTTTAAAAGTAACAATGCAGTACATGATAATCATTATATGAAATAATTACATGTTTATAATATAATGATTTTGTTATGATCATTTTCTTATAATGACTGAATGCTGAAGACACAGTAACTGAAAAAACTTACCTATTATACTCCCTTTGACTTGGTATTTAGCATTGAATACAAAAGTTCCAATAACTTCCATATAATTAGGGAAAAAATTTACAAATGCATAAAATAGAAACCAAGGTGAATTCTCATGCTGGTAATCAAATAAAGGCTTTTTACTTAACCCAAACAAAAAAGTCCCTTCCTCAAATTATAGAAACTAAATATTACAAAGTATAAAATTATAAGTTTCTGGTGAGATATTTTAAAGAATCTTTATCTTGAATAGTAGAGAACTGTATAAAAGGTGTTAAAGTTTCCATATTGGAAGCTGCTTAAAAAAATGAATATCAAACTAACCAAAACCATTAACAGTAGATGCATTATAGGTCAATTTATAGTTTTCCTCAACATTGAGAGCAAGAGAAAACAGCCTTAAAATATACAACGTTTAGGCAATTGCAATATTTAAGAAATATATATACAATTTATAAAGATTTATAGCATAATTCTTTTTTTTAAATCTAATGTCAGTAAGAATTATGCACTGGTGATAAAATGAATAAGAAAAGAGGGGGCCAGGCATGGTGGCTCACGCCTGTAATCCGAGCACTTTGGTAGGCTGAGGTGGGCAGATCACAAGGTTAAGAGATCGAGATCATCCTGACCAACATGGTGAAACCTCGTCTCTACTAAAAAAAAATACAAAAATCAGCTGGGTGTGGTGGTGCACACCTGTAGTCCCAGCTACTTTGGAGGCTGAGGCAGGAGAATCACTTGAACCCAGGAGGTGGAGGTTGCAGTGAGCCGAGATCATGCCACTGCACTCCAGTCTGGCAACACAGCGACACTCCATCTCAAAATAAAAAAAAAAAAAAGAAAAAAGAAAAAAAAGAAAGAAAAGAACAATTATAATACCAACCATTTGACAAAATGACACTGTAGAAAGTAAATAACCTACAGGTTTCACTGGTATTCCTTGACCATACAGATTAATCTAAAAATCCTAATAATGGAACATCCTTCAAACTAGAAAACATTTTGCAAAATATTTATGCTTCACTTTAAAACACGAATATCCTAAATTATTTATACCATCTTATCACTAAGGCCCTGTCTACATATAAAATAAGTAAAATGAGGAATTGAAATACTGTTTTTAATTGTAGCTAACCCAAGTACCCTGCTCTCCACCTGCCACCCCCACCCCAACAAAGTGTGTGTGTGTGACTTATCAGCTTTAATTTCTACCCTAGGGGAAATTAATTAAAACTACAAACCAGAAAATAGCTTTAACTAGTTTTTTTGGTTTGTATTGGTTTTTAAATGTTATAAAAACAAAGTGGATAAAGAAACAAAGTATCTTTTTATCAACACATTTGGAATAAAAACTGTATGGTGAGTTTGCGTTTTATATTAGCTATTCAAACTCTTTGATAATTGATCCTTCAATTACTATTGGTAATCCAAAAGAATTCAACCAAAGACAAAGAAATGCCTTGTTTAATGTTCTTAAATATTTCAAGTTAAAGTAAAACTTTGATTTGCTAGGTATGCTAGTGTATAGATTGAAAAAAACATGAGGAACAAAGAAAAGTACACTAGGATTATTATTTTAGTTTTCCTTTGGTATTAAGAGAAACAGTATCTCTATCAAATCTATTTTGTTACTTTTCTTAAAAAATATCAATAATTTGGCCAGGTGCGGTGGCTCATGCCTGTAATCCCAGCACTTTGGGAGGCCAAGGCGGGTGGATCACCAGGTCAGGAGATCGAGACCATCCTGGCTAACATGGTGAAACCCCATCTCTACTAAAAATACAAAAAATTATCTGGGCATGGTAGCGGGTGCCTGTAGTTCCAGCTACTTGGGAGGCTGAGGCACGAGAATGGCATGAACCCAGGAGGCGGAGCTTGCAGTGAGCTGAGATTGTGCCACCGCACTCCAGCCTGACAGAGTGAGACTCCATCTAAAAAAAAAAAAAAAAATTATCAGTAATTTAATGATATTTCTTAAGAAGAGTGAGAATATGACAACAGCTGACACCTGCTTTGTGTATTAAGAAAAATATGGTTAAAACATTTTACTTCCCATAATGATTTACCTATCATAATGATTTACTTTCCTGGAAAACTGAACCATTACATCATTTAAATCTGATAATGGATTAAGGACATCAGACTTTGTTTTCCAATTTTTTCTTTTGTGGGAGTATAAATATGGGGACGTGACTATGGGACTATATATTTTCACATTGTTAGCACATTGTTAATACAGTTACTTTTAGGTATTGTCTTTTAGTAGCATTATTAAAGTTAAAAAATAAAGGAAACAGAAGTAAAGAGTTTATAGAAGGATACACAGAAACACAGTACTTATCTCTGAGTGGAGACATTGGAATAGGTTTTTCATTCTATCCTTTTTACTTTGTACATTGTTTATATAACAAATATCATTCAAGAGCAATGAAGATAGCTATATAATGCTATGGTGCTAACTTACCTTAGCATACCACCATCTTGATAATAAATAATGGTCAAATGGCCAAACCTACCAATCCACAGAGATCACTTAAATACCTAAAATGATTATGGATCAGACATACAAAATACCAAATATAGGATACAGAAAAACAACAACAACAACAACAACAAAAATTTCCCATGTCTAAAGCCAAGGCTTTAAAGAAGACACACTTTCTTAGGTATTTTCAACTAAATGTTATCCACCTCAAAAGTGTTTAAGCCCATGGAATGTCCACAGATTCCAGAAAATTTGTGCAATTCTGCTTTTTTTTTTTCTGAGATGGGGTCTTGCTATATTGCCCAGGCTGGCTGAACATCTCGATTCTCCCACCTCAGCCTCCCTTATAACTGGGATTACAGGCACATACCACTGTGCCCAGCTTAATTCTGCTTTTCATATAATACTTCCCACTAGGTATAATCTGACTGCAGTGTGGGTCATCTTAATATAAATCAGTAATCTTAATATAAATCAGTCATATTTATATTATTATAAATCAGTAATCTAAAAACATTTTAAACAACTAATTTGGTGCCATCCTAGAAAAGCACAAACCCCAGAATATATGCCTGTGATTTATATAACAAAATTTAACCAATTAGCTTTTCTATTTAACACTTTAAAATAAAATAAGGAATAATTTGAAAATTGAATAAACCTATAAAAATTGTAGCATTCCATATGTAATCCTAATTTACAAAAATTGTGGGTAAAACAAGTTTTACTTTTATATACCATGCTACCGTACCTAAATAAAATCCATACAACCATTTTGAGAGTATTTATATTGTGGTTTATGAAGTATGTATATCAAGAAAATGAGAAACTATCACCTATTTTGACTAGTATGCTTTAACAAAAAAAAATTTTTCTTACCCTAAATGGCCATAAAATTCCTTTATGTTCATATCATAAATGTTATTAGGCCAAGAAGCTAACTAGTTTGTTCAAAGTAATGATGAAAAAGTTAGTGAAACAAAAGAGAGTTATCAATAGCAGCTTTTAAAGAAGCTTCTCTTTGTTCAAGGGAACATTTTAATGTCCAATGTAATGAGAACTTTCTTCCTTTTCTAGTCTTAAAAGTGTTTCTTACGGTGAAGTCCATATTTTCTTGAAACTCTTTATATGTATTGGTGATTGGAATTGCTAAACAGTTATTACACTTGTTTCCAACAGGAAAATCCAGTTGAGTGGGATTTAAACCCACTCAATTGAAGGAGTGGGTTTAAATCCAGCTGGAGGAATGGAACTGCAACCAGTTGCAAAAATAAGAATATTGGCCGGGCACGGTGGCTCACGCCTGTAATCCCAGCACTTTGGGAGGCCGAGGCGGGCGGATCACGAGGTCAGGAGATCGAGACCATCCTGGCTAACATGGTGAAACCCCGTCTCCACTAAAATACAAAAAATTAGCCGGGTGTGGTGGCAGACGCCTGTAGTCCCAGCTACTCGGGGGGCTGATGCCGGAGAATGGTGTGAACCTGGGAGGCAGAGCTTGCAGTGAGCCGAGATCGTGCCACTGCACTCCAGCCTGGGTGACAGAGTGAGACTCCATCTCAAAAAAAAAAAAAAAATCTTCCATTGTTGTTGTAGATTTACCATCTTCAACAGCCTATGTGTAACTGTTCCAAAACCCCAAAGCTTTTACATCAGGTAATGTGTGTAGTGTAAAAAGATCACCAAGGATTTTTGCAGAAAGACTCAGGTTTATGACACAGGATGCTACAAAACGCTTCTGGTTAAGCCTGAATTTTCTCCAAAACACCAAAGGTTTTCAGACCCTACTTAAAACTTTCAAAGGGTGCTTAGACTCTCTGAATTACATGGTAGACAAGTATGTCTTTTACTACCATATATTTATCACTTAATGTCATTATAAATCTGAGATATCCAATTAACTCAAGGTAGTTACAGCATTCATTTATTACTGACTTTAAGTCAGTTACAGTTGTTGCAGTATTTATCCTGATTATAATCTGTGCCACATTAAAGTCTGAAACATCATCTAAAATTGGCTGGGTATTTTTTGGTGCATAAACAAGGCAGTTAAACAAGGTTTTAGAAAAGAAACCAGGTGAAGGACCACCACGAACTAAATAAATGGCAGACATTTTGCCAGCTTCATAGTAAAGATTCCCTTTCAGAGCTTGAGAATTTAGAGATAAGTTTTTTGACAAGGACCCTTCAAACAATGATGAATTCTCAGGATGTTGCATTAAGACACTCAGAAATTCTTGCTTTGATCCAGGATGTCCACTTCCAAAATTATCATTTTCAATAACATATGCTACTTCAATTGCATATGAAGGATTAAAGTTTTGATTTCTGAATCCATCTAAGGCATGATTCCAGATATTGGCTTTGTTGATACATAATCTTGTAGTTTTTTTTTTAATTTGGAATCCTAACTCTATTAATAGTGTTGATACATTCCTTCTGAATTTGCTGCCTTGCCTCAGTAGACCTTTACTCTGGAATACAGGTGACTGTCTGGGTAATTTAGGTGATGACTCTTCCAACAATCTGGAATCTCCACATTATTAGAGTTGGATAATACCTGTTTTGGCTTTTTGGAACACTCCTGAATTGTAGATAATATCCCTACATTCCAAAAACTCCCAATTTTGTTCCCATGACTGTAGTGAAGAGCAGGCTAAGTGTGTGTCACTGGAACCACAACACTGACAGTGCTTTATTTCCCATTTGCTATCAGGTGCATTATAGTCTCACCCTTCTTTGCAATGACATCTTTGAACATCACAATGCTCATAGTGCTGCAGAAGCTCTTGATAAGCATTTTCCTCTAATTCCCAGGATGCATCTTTTTCAGGAATATGAATTCCCATTCTCAACATCTCTTTCTGAAAGATGTCACTATTATTGCATATTGTACACCTAAAGAAAAACACTCCTGCATTTACTGCTTAAACCTGTAAACGGTCTCTATGAAACCAAGCATTCTTACAACAAGCACTTTGTAATATGTTATAACTTAGGATAGGCTCAATAAATTCCGAGCAAATGGTGCATGGTAAGGAGTCTCTATAATTATTAGATATAATTATTTGAACAGGTCGATGGTTCCAACAAAATGATGCGAAATTGCCAGTAAACTGGAAAATACATTCTCTCTGAAGTCCACATGGGAAATAACTTCGTTCACATTAGGGTGCAACACATCCAACTGAAGCACCATTTTTCTTGCAAAGACAGCATTTCAGTTTAGAAGCTCTATTCACTTCCTTCCTGGTATCTTCTAATAGAAAACCACAAACTCCTTCTTCTTTACCTCTCTGCCAAATTCCACTTGATATCAACAAAGAGTAATAATGTACAGTGAGATTCCATTTCTCCTTAATTTCCTTTTCTCCATATTTATTAGGACAGTCATCATTTTTTCGACAGAAAACACAAGCCACCTACCATTCCCTACTGCCCAGCTGGGCAGTGGTCTTGGGGTGGCCCATGTTCCTGGTCCAGATTACTGGTCCAAGAAGGGTTAAAATGGACCTTGTTCAAGGTTCTGTGAGTCACCAGGTTTATTTTCATTCATTTTACAAGGCGCGCTGGGCAGAAGTTCCAGAGCGTCAGTGTCACTTTTCCCGGCCTGCTCTGCACCGCAGCACGCTGACCGTGCGTAGCCACATTCAACCTCAGGTGTTTCTTCATAGCAGTGTGAGAACAGACTAATACAACCCCACACTTTTAAGAGTAGGCAGAGAGGTAATGAAAAATGATGTCTCGTGTTTGTTTCTTTTAACTTCGTAAAATTCACAATAATGATGTTTTTGGCTGGAAATGATAGATTTCTCCCTTTGTTCGTTCATTATTTCATTTAACAAACACATGGTGTTTGTTAAGTATTAACTCCTTTATTCTTCATCATAATTTTTTTTTTTTTTTTTTTTTTTTTTTTTTTTTTTTTTTAGATGGGGTCTCGTTCTGTCGCCAGGCTGCAGTGCAGTGGCAATCTTCGCTCACTGCAACCTCCGACTCCCAGGTTCAAGTGATTCTCCTGCCTCAGCCTTCCGAGTAGCTGGGATTACAGGCGCCCACCACCACGCCTAGCTAATTTTTTTTGTATTTTTAGTAGAGACGGGGTTTCACCATGTTGGCCAGGCTGGTCTCAATCTCCTGACCTCCATCACAATTTTTTGAGGTAAGTACTATTATTATCCACATTTGATAGATGAGGAAACTGAGGTATAGAGAAGTTAAGTAACTTGCCTGGGATCATATGGCTAGTAAGTGGCAGAGCTGGGATTTGAACTCATGCTGTTTGGCTCCACTAGTTTATCCTCTTCTGTTTTCTATGTATGTGTCCCCTTTAGTCACTTCACTAGAATAGTTACTTCTAACACAAAGGTACTTGGTAAAAAGTTGATTTAAAAGACTTAGCCCTCTTTTATAAAATTTTAAAATTTAATTATAGGTGGATCAGACATATATGTGAAAAGATACTGCCAAAAAAAGGTAAGAAAAAAAAGAAACAAAAATCAATTTTTAAAGATTGAAGGAGTGGTATAGAAGTTTTATTTTCCCCCACTCATTTTCTTTACTTCAAGTATGATTTACTTTGCATAGCCTTTGTAAGAGGGATGGAGGAGAGCAGTGGTGATGGCAAGTAGCTTTAGATGTTATAACAACAAAGAGTCACATATTAAAATTTGGCTTTAAATTTTCCATGGTATGCCAAAAGCTTCTATTTGTTATATTTGTTATAGATTTTTAAAGTTTATTTTTCCATGCTTGGGCTTAGCAAATATGATCACAGTAAGCATACTACTATTCATTTAATAATAAAATGAGTTTTGGGAACCACGATTGTAATGGTTGATCTTCTTGAGGAGCCATCACTCTTCGTTCTCAAAACCACCATTTTAAAACACGCCTAATTCTTTGAGAGCCTTGGCTCTTCAGGTGACACTTATTAAGATTACATTAAAAAATTTGAGCTCATTTCCAACTTCTATTATTCCTTTTTCTTTTTTTTAATTATACGTAAGTTTTAGGGTACATGTATACAACGTGCAGGTTAGTTACATATGTATACATATGCCATGTTGGTGTGCTGCACCCATTAACTCGTCATTTAACATTAGGTATCTCTCCTAATGCTATCCCTCCCCCCTTCCCCCACCCCACAACAGGCCCTGGTGTGTGATGTTCCCCTTCCTGTGTCCATGTGTTCTCATTGTTCGATTCCCACCTATGAGTGAGAACATGCGGTGTCTGGTTTTTTGTCCTTGCGATAGTTTGCTGAGAATGATGGTTTCCAGCTTCATCCATGTCCCTACAAAGGACATGAACTCATCCTTTTTTATGGCTGCATAGTATTCCATGGTGTATATGTGCCACATTTTCTTAATCCAGTCTATCATTGTTGGACATTTGGGTTGGTTCCAAGTCTTTGCTATTGTGAATAGTGCCGCAATAAACATACGTGTGCATGTGGCTTTATAGCAGCATGATTTATAATCCTTTGGGTATATAGCCAGTAATGGGATGGCTGGGTCAAATGGTATATCTAGTTCTAGATCCCTGAGGAATCACCACACTGACTTCCACAATGGTTGAACTAGTTTACAGTCCTACCAACCATGTAAAAGTGTTCCTATTTCTCCACATCCTCTCCAGCACCTGTTGTTTCCTGACTTTTTAATGATCGCCATTCTAACTATTCCTTTTTCTAAAACACACACACATACACACACACACCCTAATGCCTACATAATTAAGGTAGTTTTAGACCTCTGAGTTACTTCACAGAATCTTGATTAAGTGGACAAACCTGCATGTTCTACTCACCCTAGGGGTTATTGCATAGTTTTTTTTTTTTAAATTTCAACTTTTATTTAGATTCATGGGGTATCTGTGCTATATGCATTTGTTACATGGATATAGTGTGGGATGCTGAGGTTTGAGGTACAAATGATCCCATCACCCAGGTAGTCAGCATAGTACCCAATAGGTAGTTTTTCAACCCTCACCCCCCTCTTTCCCACTGCCAACTAGTAGTCTTCAGTGTCTATTGTTCCCATCTTTATGTCCATGTGTATCCAATGCTTAGCTCCACTATAAGTGAGAATATGTGGTATTTGGTTTTCTGTTCCTGCATTAACTTGCTTAGGCTAATGGCTTCCAGCTGCATCCATGTTGCTGCAAAAGACATGATTTCATTCTTTTTTATGGCTGCATAGTATTCTGTGGTATATATATACCACATTTTCTTTATCCAATTCACCATTGATGGACACCTAGTGATGGTAGTGGGAGGCCATCTGGAGTGTCTGCTGCCATCATGCCAGCTGCAGGAGGAAGGTGTGGCTGGGGCTGCATGCTCCATGGAGCCAGTGGGAGCTGAGGACAAGTGGGAGCCCTGCCCCCTCTGAGTTGGGGTGAGAGCTCCTTGGGTGCCTCTGCAAATGCCCAAGCCATGGCTGCAGATCTGGGCATCCCTGTGCTCTTGCAGCCTGTGAGCAGGCAGGAGCCCCACCCTCCCAGGCACAGCTGCAGCCACCCAAGTTGTGGCTGTGGAACTCAGCCTCCTGCTCCACAGAGCAGGCAAGAGGCAGGAGACCCACTCTTCTGGGCATGGTCGCAGCGGCTCAAACCGTGGCTGCAGACCTGGGCCTCCTGCTCCCTGGAGCAGGCAGAATGCCCCCCTCCACTAACTGTGCAGCTGCAGCCATCCAAACCACAGCTGTGGACCCAGGCATCCTGAATTCCTGGGGGCCCAGGAAGCCGCCACTATCCTCACAGGCTCAGAAGTGCTTGCTCCTGCTGCCTGGCTTCTCCCTGCTGTCAGCACCCGGTCCTATCTTGGAGCAAAGTTGGGGCCAAGCCTGGGCGCTATTGCAGCCCGGCTGGGAGTGTACACACTCAGAGCAGTGCTGACATGCCAGCCCCCTGCTGCTTTGGCCCCCTCTGGACTTTGGACTCTGATGAGCATAGGAGGAAAGCCAATGGGGTGCTGAGGGCAGCTCAGCACTGGCCTATAGGCACCCCTTGACAGCTACAGCCTGAGCACCATGAATGGCAGCAGGAGGCAGACAGGTTCCTGGGCTGAATGGGGTGGATCCCCAGTGAGGCCCCACCTTCAGGCCAGGGAGGGCCTGAAGGCTGGGGGTTGGGCTGCCAATCCCATGGACAGGAGTGGGAACTTATGGCACCTTTTGCAGGCCTGCTCATGGCTACCCATGGATCAATCAGCATGCACTTCCTGCCTTCTGAGGCCCATAAAAGCCCCAGGCTCAGCCAGACCTGAGCAGACATTGGGATGACCAGCTGCAGAAAGGAGCTACCCTCTGCTGATAGCTGAATACTTGTTGGGACAACTTGCCTAGCAGAGAGGAGCTACCCTCTCTGCTAGAAGCTGAACACTCATTGGTAATACAGGAGTTATTAAGAAATTATTTTTAGGCAGCTAGAAAGGGTAAAAGAGTTCTCACTGGAATTTTCCTTTAATAAAAAGCAGCCCCAAACCATTTCTTCTCTAACAGAAAGCAGCCTGAAGAGTCAGGCATAGATATGCAAATTAGGAGCTTTTATATGTAAATGCTGGCAGCTGTACCTGGAAGCCAGATACATTCAATATGTCATCTCCCACCCTCTTTTCCTTGTCACCACGTGTGCCAGTGTCATGACAACTTCCAGGTAAAACCACGTGTACAGGTATGATGGCCACCACCAGGTAGAGGCCCTGTTTGCATAATAAAAGACTAGGGTGAGAGGGTCAGTTTTTTCACGGGCTATGTAAATGGCATACCTGGTCAAATCAATCCTCTAAGCCCTACATAAATCAATCACTGCTTCCTCAAGCTTCTGTACAAAATCCATTGCATTCCACCCCAAATCAGAGAACCTTTCTTGGGCAACCTGCTTTCTCAGCATGAGGAAGCCTTTTCTCTTTCTCTTCTTTTTCTATTAAACTTTCCACTCCTGAGCCCACTCCCCATGTGTGTCTGTGTCCTGAATTCTTTCTTGACTGTGACAAAGAACCAGGGTACATACCCCAGACAATGGAGCCATTTCATTGGGACACCCTTCTGTGGAAAGGAGCTGCCCCCTGCAGTCTCCCCTGAACTGTTCCATCGCTCAATAAAGCTCCTCTTCATCTTGCTCACCCTCCACTTGTCTGCATACCTCATTCTTCCTGGTCTCAGGACTCACTGAATAGTAAGGCTAAAAGAGCTGTAACACAAACAGGGCTGAGACATGCCCCTTGCTCACCACATTGCAGGCAAAGAGAAGGAAAGAAGAGCTGTGGTCCTTCGGGGATCCCAGACCTGGGAGTTCCCTGAGCCAGGGCTATGACTCCCAAAGAGGGAGTCCTGCAGTTCCTGGTGTCTCCAAGCTTTTGGGCACCACTGTGTTCCCCATTGCCGGCCATAGAAGCTGCTTGCAGTGTTTCTGGTCCTGCCATAGCCTCACAGATAGCCAGCATCTGTCCCGGCACCTGGAGCTGCCTGCCTTGCTACAGCATCCAGCATGTCTCATTGTGCGCAGTGGCCGGACCCCATGCTTGCTCACACACCCCTCACCGTTCCACGTCTCACTCACCCTTGACAGGTGTGGGACCCAGGCTTGTAGCATGAACTGAGTACAGCCTGCCAGGCCGAGTGGGCAAAACGAGCCCAGTGGGCCCAGTCAAAACTCAGATGAAGGTGCCACTGGCCACAGAGGTTTCCAGCCAGAAAAACAACACCCCAAGGATCCTGTAACACTAGGTAGATTCCATGTCTTTGCTATTGTGAATGTGCTGTGATGAACATGAGAGTGCATGTATCTTTTGGTAGAATGGCTTATTTTCCTTTGGGTGTATACCCAGTCATGGAATTGCTGGGTTGCATGGTAGTTCTATTTTTAGTTATTTCACTAATCCTCAGAGAAATGCAAATCAAAACCATAATGAGACACCCTCCCACACCAGTCAGAATGGCTATTATTAAAAAGTTAGAAAATAACAGATGTTGGCGAGGCTGCAAAGAAAAGGGAATGCTTATACACTATTGGTGGGAATGTAATTTAGTTCAGCCACTGTGGAAGCAGCTAGAGACTTATTGCATAGCTTGAAGCAGGGTTTCTTAAAGCAAGGTCAGGAACTGCCTGCAATGGAATCATGTGTAATACCTAATAAAAAGGCAGATTGCTGGACCCACTGTAGGCTTGCTGAATCAAAATTTCTGGGATTGAGACCTGGGAATCGGAATCTTGAACACACATCCTAGGAGATTCATATGCACACTCAAATTTGAGAATTGCTGTTTTAGTTATACTTCTGGTAGAGTTTCTGTAACCAATGAATTTAAATTGGGGCTTCACAAGAAAAATACTCTGGCTTTAAATTGAGCAATGCTGTTATGTTAGCACCAACTATCATATTAGTTATGATAATAAACAAGTAATTATAGAGGGCCTAATTTGAATCTACCCAATGTGTATTTTTGAACAATGGCCAGAAACAAGTCTTAAGAATATTGTGCAAAGTTAACTGGAAAGAGGGGAAACCTTGTGGTTTAAAACCAGAAATGTGGGGTTAAGGGGCAAAATTTGGCGGTAACTATTAAAAGGAAGGGCCAAATCTTCAAACTCTGAAAGAAAAATAATATAAACTAGTGAAAAGTGAAAACCCCAGTTAAATTACTTAGCTTTGACACTCATAAGGGCAGAGGCTATAAGTGATTCAGTGCTGAACTCCCTGCCAAATGATGGCATTTTTCTTAAGATTCCCTTTTAAAAATATGATGGAAACTATGGACCCTACTGAAGGCTAAAAATAGGTACTTAATACATGTTTGTGAGATTAAATTAAGTTGTTTACATAGTGTTATGCCTGGTTTCTTCCCTTCACTGAATGTCTTGGCTAGTGTTCTTAACTTTGACACAGTTACAGACCTATTTGCTAGAAAAACAAGTTCAGGTTTCCTGTTTTATGGTAGATGTACCTGATAGCAGTAACTTAACTTGAGCATACCCTGAGAATGACCCTGTATGGCAGACCCACCTGAATGCGTGCTTGGAGTTCGGAGCTAAGGAATATGGGAGTGGCCAACACGGAGATTCATTCCTTATCTATGAGAAACATCTAAACCCATAGCCCGTCCTGTGGATTGTGGGCCATACAGGGGATCAAGGCCTGTTGTTTTGGGTTAAATGAGGTTTGCCAGGTAAGGCTTGTTAGGGGGAGGTGGTTAAGTGAAAATGCTATATAAATATAACTGCATGCCTTTTGCAAGTGGTTGCAGTTCTCCTGATCAGCCGACCGCCACTGAACTCTCTCCCCTGTATATAATTTCCCCAGTAAAATTCCATGACTCATTTGCTGATCCTGGGTCCCTACTTGAATCTGGTACCATCCCCATTGGAGTAAATAGGGGTTTGGCACAACACCTATTTAGGGTAAAAAGACCTATTGTACTGAACTTACCTTTCTCCCAATCTTTTACTGAATTAATAGAAAAGATGTTAAAATAAGAATTAAATCATAAGAGTGCTAGAGAGAACATCAGCAGGTCAGATATTTTGAGAAATTCTTCAAAGATAAGCAGATGTGATCAAACCAATGAAGAAGTGAAAACAGGAATTGAAGTCACTAGAGATGAATGTGGTTCTTCCCAAGGGAGCCCTGGGGAAGCTAGGAACTTGGCTCATCCATACAACATTAGGGAACTAAGGAATACTTGTCATGGTAATGCATTAAAGGGTTCATTCCCTATCAGCTGGTCATCCCCCACCTTCCTCCATAGACACAGGGTGGCTTCCTTCAAGATAAAATCTGGAGGAGTGCTCTCTGTGGAAAGGGGGTGCTGTTTTAGGGGGAGGCCTCCTAGTATGGCTGCTGTGCCTTGAAGGGGAAGCAGAGCAGACATTGTGGGACTCATATCACCGACATGGAAGGGAAATTTTAAAAGGTTACAATCACTCTTCCCAGGAGATATTTACACAGAAACACTCACCTCAGCCATGAGTAAATTCCTTTTATTTTTTGATATGTTCCCAGCTGCCATACCACTTCCCTGCTCACAAACGCTACAGGGCACCTGCTGCTGTAACTCCTGCCCTTATATGGAACCTCAGACCTGCTCTTTCCAATCAAGTGAGAATATCCACTTCAGACAATGGTCTTGTGTCTCCCTTAGACTAACATTTCCACAGATAACTGTACACTTTGGGCAAAATATAGAATACAGCTAGTTGAAAGTAGTTGAAAGCAATTGAAAGAAGCGGCAAGGAGTCAACATTTGAAAAATGGGAATGTCGCTAGGTGAGGTTTTTTTATTTATTTATTTATTATTATTTTTTTAATGGCTTTTGGCCTGAAGGCAGGCTCATCTGTGTCATGCAGGGGTAAAGGGTGGGGGCGGATGGCTAAAAACCCAGGTAAAAAATAAAATCCATCGTCTTGCTGGCTTAAAATACCAGAGGACAGAGTTTGGGGGCATTCATCACTTCTGAAAAGTGAGAAGGAAATTCCCCAAAATTGAAAGCCAAAGAAGGGGAACCCCACACTGTGTATATAAATTCTGCCCAAATGCTGTGGCTGACCTCCACGCTTTGAACTAACCATACACAGGGAAGATTCCAAGCAGCCTAAATGAAGACTAAAAGAATTGGACTGACATTTGAGTCACTGCTCATTACAGTTTTTCAGCCAATTTAACTGCCTGCTTAAAAAAAAAAAAGTTTTTAGAGGAACATAATAGAATAGCATCCAGAGTCTTTACAACATATTATTCCAATGTCTAAGACACAATCCAAAATTGGTCTACATAAAAGGAAACAGGAAAACAGAACCCATATAGGAAAAGACAACAAAGACTCGTCCTGAAATGACTAAGATATTGCAATTAGCATGTGAGAATTTTAAAGCAGCTATTCAAGAAGAACTTTTCTTGGGGAAACACATACATGGCTAAAACAAAAACCAACACTAACCATCTCTATTAATCCTCCAAGCTCTTCATTTGTGGATTATGATTTACAAGAATTTGAGAAAAAAACCATAGCATTAAACACAAGGTCCAAGATTAATAAACCTAAGCAACTGAGCCCAGAGAAAACAGATAATTTAGGGAGCAGAGGAGAACTTGAAAAAATTATTAGTATCCTTAAAGATTTTCAAGAGGAGATTGCACTGATAAAATAATGAGGCTGCCAGGTGTGGTGGCATGTGCCTGTAATCTCAGCTGTTTGGGAGGTTGAGGCAGGAGGATCCCTTGAGCCCAGGAGTTTGAGGCTGCAGTGAGCTGTGATTGTGCCATTGCACTCCAGCTGGGGCAACAGAGTGAGACCCCATTTCTGAAAACAGACAAACAAAAAACAGCTACTGTGAAAAAAAGAACAATCAGTAAATACCAAAGAAAGAAGACTTGGAAGTAAAACAGGAATAATGGATTTGCTGAAGACCAAGTTGATGTTCTGGAAAACGAAATTTACTAGAATGTAGAGAAATAAAATAAATGGTGGAAAATGTGAGAGAAAAGTCAAGGCATGGAGGACAGACCCAAGAAATTCAAGTTCCAGAACACAATTTTTCTTAGTTGGAGAAAGAGAAGTGTCTTTAGATGGAAAAAAAATCATGTCAGCCATACAGAATTAGACAGAAAACAAACAAAAACCCAAAATACCCATGCCTAAACACAACCTGGTGAAATTTCAGAACTCTAAGCTAAAGAGACTATCTTAAAAGAATTAGAAAAAGCAAAACAGATTACTTACATTGGAATGAGAATCAGACTGATAGACTTCTCATCAGCAATCCTGTATGCTGGAAGACAGCAGAATACTGCCTTCAACGTTTTGGTAGAAAATGATTTTCAACCTGAATATACCCAGCCAACTAATAGGTAAGTGTGAGGGCACAGTGTAGACATGTTTAGATATGTTAGGATCAGAATGCTTACTGTGCATGCGTCTTTTAAAAAAATTGCTTCAGGGAAATAAAAAAAGAATACAAGAAAGAGGACACCATGGGTTGTAAAAGAAGGGAAAGATGTGAAAATTTCAGAAAATAAAAGTATGTTTTATAAAATTAATGCCTCTCCTTAGGAGAAATAAAACCAGGTATTGTTGACAGGATTGCCACTAGTGATTGAAACTGGTTAGGAAGACCTTTCACTTTGCATTTTATACTCTTCTGTATTATTGTATTATCTGCATTTATTTTTGTTTTGAATACAGATTACTTGCAGTCTTTTTTTTTTTTTTTTTTTTTTGAGACAGAATCTCGCTCTGTCATCCAGGCTGGAGTGCAGCCGCGCAACTTTGGCTCACTGCAACCTCTGCCTCCCGGATTCAAGCAATTCTCATGCCTCAACCTCCCGAGTAGCTGGCATTATAGGCGGGTTCCACCATGCCTGGATAATTTTTGTATTTTTAGTAGAGATGGGGTTTCACCATGTTGGCCAGGCTGGTCTTGAACTCCTAACCTCAAGTGATCCACCTACCGTGGCCTCCCAAAGTGCTGGGATTACAGGTGTGAGCCACTGTGCCCAGCAGCAATCAAAATTGTAATTTAACTTTTAAAATCTAACCACCCCCCCACCACCAAATCTAGTAGTCCTTATTTTCTAAGCGTGTTAACAAATTCCTTCTGAAGACATTTCATAATAAGAGGAGCTAGTCCATTTAGTTTATGATAGTTTTGGAAAAGGTTTGGGCTGCTACTAAGATAAGTTTAGAAATAAAAGCATTTCAGAAAAATCTTTCAATTCAACCGTACACAAAAATGGTAAGATGTAGACACATAATAAAAATGATTTTTATTTCTTCACAATAATCTGAAAGTGGATTTTATGAATTATAACAGAGAACACATTCTCTTTGCTTCAAAAAGATTGTCATCTAATGATCAAAAGCAGAACTGTCCAATATGGTAGCCACTAGCCATACGTGGTTATTGAGACTTGAAATGTGGCTAGTCTGCACTGAGATGTGCTGCAAGGGTAAAATGCACATGAGATTTTAAATATTTAATATGAAAAAAACATAAAATATCTCATTAACAATTTTTAATTACACATTGAAGTGATACTTTAGATGCATTGGGTTAATCCAATTTTATTATTATAATTAATTTAATCTTTGCAGTTTTACCTTTTAAAAATGTGGCTATTAGAAAATTTAAAATTACATTTGTGGCTTTTATTTGTGGCCCTCATTCTACTTCTATTAGACAGCCCTGGTCTAAAACACCAAAATGTTGCACACATCCATTATTGCTCAAATGAGATTTCTGAAAAGAGAGTTTAAAAAAAAAAAAATGAGGGGTGGAGCCAAGATGGCCGAATAGGAACAGCTCCAGTCTACGGCTCCCAGTGTGAGCCATGCAGAAGACGGGTGATTTCTGCATTTCCAACTGAGGTACCCGGTTCATCTCACAGGGGAGTGCTGGACAATGAGTGCAGGACAGTGGGTGCAGCACACTGTGCATGAGCCGAAGGAGGGCGAGGCATCGCCTCACCCGGGAAGCACAAGGGGTCAGGGAATTCCCTTTCCTAGTCAAAGAAAGAAAATGATAACACTCTGGCATTCATTTACCAAGAAACCTCCCTGGCAATGGAGAAAGAATCAATGCTAACATATTAGAACAAGATAGAAAGGAAGTTGGGAGAGTAGGAAACATGACTGAATTCAGGGAGAAGAAATACCAGTTCTAAAATAAAAAAAGATTTGTTGGTTGAATGACTTCCAGTAAAATGTTTGCCTCTAACGCTCGTACTCTTCTAAAGGAACAAATTATTCTTTTTATGATCATATTTTCTTAATGCAATGCCATTCTAGCTGGGGATAGCCCACCTACAACTCTTCCTTAGTACTTTCCTGTGTATACGTTGCTGACTTTTTTTATGCTAGGGAATGTTCCTCCATTGATGTGATAATTACTGCCTTATTCTCATCCTGTTCAAAGCATCTGTAGTGGTTCAAATGAGAAATACATTTCGAAGAAGAGGTGACCTCAGCTCTGGTGATTGTCTTTCAAGCTGCATTTATCATCAGGGCAACTGGACTGATTATCCCTGACCCAACTGAAAAAGTCACTTTTATCATCAGAAAGAATTTACATTCTCTCTTGTTGAAGTGATTCGATTAGCTTATTTCCTGAGAAAGATTACAGTACATTCGTGCTCTCTGCTTTATCACTATAGGGCATTTGTCAGTTGTGATTTTTTATTCTGCTATGAAGGATGAAAAACAATTACAGTGTTTATCAACAAAGGAGCTCTGTGGAAAGTAGAAAAAAACAAACGAAGTTGGGAGTGAGAGTTTTCTTTACAATAATCAAAAGCGATGACAGAAGGAAGAGAAATGAGGATGTTAAAAAATCCCTCAGAACCAACAGAAAATAGAGGTCCTTTTAGTCACTGGCAGTGTTACAGGACCCCACCACTTACCAGGGGTTTCTGCACTACAGTCCCTTCTGCAGTCGCCAGAAATATGTACAGGAAAGGGGTCCCAATCCAGACCCAGGAGAGGGTTCTTGTATCTTGCACAAGAAAGAATTCAGGGCAAGTCTGCAGTGCAAAGTAAAAGCAAGTTTATAAAGAAAGTAAAGTAGTGAAAGTACAGCTACTCCATAGACAGAGTAGGACATTCCCAAAAGTAAGAGGAGGAATGCATCTACCCTCTATAGTGCTAAATGCTCTATAGCGATAAAGCAGGTACAACGCTTGTATATATAGGGAGATGTGCTCTGCTACAAGGGTTTGTGATAAAGGATTGATTTCTTAATTACTATATTTTGCAAGAATTAATATTATTATCTTTAAAGCAAAATTAGAAATGCCTTTGTTTTCCAGATATAGGGATATCTGGACACTCCCAAGTCTGGGTCTGTTTAGTAAACATTATTAATTTGTTCCCTTAACCATAAACACCTAGAGGCTAGGAATACCTAACTTTCTAGAAATGCAGCCCAGCAAGTCCCAGCCTCATTTTGCTAGCCCTCACTCAAAATGGAGTCGCTCTGGTTCACACGTCTCTGACAGCAGGATTAAAAGATAATATGGGCCAGGTGTGGTGGCTTATGCCTGTAATCCCAACACTTTGGGAGGCTGAGGTGGGCAGATCACCTGAGGCCAGGAGTTCGAGACCAGCCTGGCCAACATGGTGAAGCTTCATCTCTACTAAAAATACAAAAATTTGCCAGGCGTGGTGACGCAGGCCTGTGATCCCAGCTATTCAGGAGGCTGAGGCAGGAGAATTGCTTGAACCCAGGAGGCAGAGGTTGCAGTGAGCCGAGATCACGCCACTGCACTCCAGCCTGGGCGACAGAGTACAACTCTTTCTCTCAAAAAAAAAAAAAAAAAAAAAAGATGATATGGAAAAAGTGTTGTGAAAGCTCTTACTTTTACATTCTAGCAACCCTGTATAAGGTCAGTGTTGGAGTCAAGCAATTAATAATCACAATTGGGATGGACAATTTAGCATCTAGGTCAATGATTAGCAGATAATAGTTTTCTCATCCATGTTTGTTGAATTAGCATAAGATATTGTGCTTATGTACTGATATGGCTGGCTACTTTATCAAGGCAGTAATTTGTCCTTTATTCTTGCTGCTGTAGATATTTTTCCCTTTCCCAAGCTAAAAAGGTAGCCACATCTTGTGTTTTTTGTTTTTGTTTTTATCTAGGTGGTTTTTGTATTGCATCAGGAAGCAGACATTGCCAAGCAAGAGAAGACAACTCCTTCTTAGCCTTTTGTTTGCAATAACCTTGGCTCAGTGAGAGTTATGTAGAAAGTAAGTGCATGAAACTTAACAGGTAGAAGCTGTGGGACCCAAAGGGAGAGGAAGATTCCTGAGACTAACAGATGGAGTCGGGTTCTGGGAGGCAGTGGGGGCGATTCTGTGCTGGGCAAAAGTATCACCCCAGGATTGCACAGTCTCAGGCTGGTAGACTCCAAGAATATAGTCCTGGGAGCAATGGCACAGATATCCCCTGCTTACCGTCGGAAGACCATGTGGGCAGGGATGGTGAACTTAACAGAGACCAGCATGGACAGAGGTCTAGAGGACTATTCTCTGACTCCTCCCACCAGCTATTCTCTGGGACCTGAGGAGGTAGAGAACCCTACTGAGGAGTGAGATTGAATGTCCCACCAACTGGATGGCTGGGGGTTCAGGGCAGATTAAAATTGTTTAGCATAAATTTTCAGCTTGCAACAATACTACCGTCCTTGACATTGCTTGCTTGGTCAATGACTCATCTAGAGCATAAAATGAAAAATGATTCACAGTATAAGAGAGCTAGCTGTGACTTCTATGTTCATCTAATTCAGATTCTTCATTTTTAGGTTAGGAGACCAAGGTAAAAGATATAAAAGAACTAGGCCAGGTGTGATGGCTCATGCCTGTAATCTCAGTGTTTCGGAAGGCCAAGGTAGGAGGATTGCTTGAAGCTAGGAGTTCAAGACCATCCTGAGCAACATAGTGAGAGCCTGTCTCTACAAAAAACAAAAAAACTAGCTGGGTGTGATGGTGTGCACCTGTGGTCCTAGCTACTTGGGAGACTGAGGTGTGAGGATTGCTTGAGTCCAGGAGTTAGAGGTTGCAGTGAGCTATGATCATGCCACTATACTCAAGCCTGGGTGACAGAGTGAGACCATGTGTCTGGAAAAAAAAAAAAGATGTAACAAAACTTGTTCTAAGTCATGAGCCCAAAGCCAGTGCAGGGCTGAGACAGTGGGCTGTCAACCCTCAGTTGAGCTATGACTAGCCCTTATGAAAGTAAGATCTTACAATTTTAAACGCAATAAAAATGGAAACTTAAAAAATATCCAGATCTGATAGTAGAGGTATCTGATAGTGGCTATGTGTATTTTCCAGTTAATCCCCACTATAGAAATTTTGAGCAGATGACCTGAGTCATACATAAAGTGGGTGATATTACAGTTTCTGAGAATTAGATACCTCTTCTGTAGGCATTTTAAATATGGATATGTGTATGTATGTGTGTTAATATACAGACACACAAACAGAAATCTTTCCACTATCAAACACTGGGCAGAAATTTCTTTTCAGTTGTGTGTGTGTGTGCTTGCGTGTGCATGTGTGTGTGTATGTGTATTAAACCTACTTTATAGCTAAATAAAAAGTTTATTTATAATTTCTGATTGGGTCTTCTTTCGTAAGAATCACCCTGTATAATAATACTTCTAGTCTAACTTCCCCCAATATCCAGCATTTTTCTAATCTATGTCTTTGTCCACCTTCTCACCCTTCACTCTTTGCAGGTAAAAGGCTGATTGGAGTTTGGCTTCTTATTTCTCTCTGGACAACTGTGGCAGATAATACAACCATCCTATGCATAACAGCCTCTTTCTAGCTGAACAAGCAGCCTGCACTACCACTCCATTATGAGAAGACCTAGGTAGCCTGAGTGTTCATCCAGCAGCAGTCTGTGGGTCACTGTGAGTTCAGACCCTGCTCTGGGCAGATTCAAAAGGCAGGGTGTGAGGACGGCAATGCCCACATGGCAAAAGCCTGTCCTTTAGTTGTAGCACCACTGAGAGATGCTGTGTCACAGGAGGTTGGCCTGGCTTATCCAGCTGTCTGTTCAGATGTTCCCATAGGATTCTCTCTGCCAGCAGAGTCCACGGCGAATGTGGATAAACAGCAGTACCATTAGGACAGCAGATATCAGGCAAAAGGCAACAGCAAAGATGACCTTTAGAACTGTGGGAAAATAGGAAAAGTATTAATGTAAAATTAATGCATTAGGAAAATATGAAGATCACATGTGAGTGTTGCTTTCTGCCTTAATTGCAAATTTCAGAGGAGTTGCTAAAGAGGCCTTGAAATCAGCATTGTGTGTGTGGTAAAAAGAGCACAGGACTAGGAGTCAGGAGATGACCTAGGTTCCAGTTCCAGCATAACCTTTGACCCTTCAGATTCAGCTCCCCACTGAAAAGGGAGGGTAATTAGCTGGAGTATTTCTAAGTCCTCTTATAGCACTAACTTTATGCATTTTTTATAGTTAAATTACCAATTGTCCATGGTCTCAGGGTCAAAGGAAATTCTGAATGCTCAACTGCAATCAATTGGATCTAAAAGAAATGAAATCCTTTGATTTTTAAATTTGATTTTTAGGTAAATATTTGTTAGAGAGGAGATCTTGTGCACATTTTTTCTGTGGCAAACATTTCCAGCATAACTGTGTACTATTTCTAATATGTACCTTTATTTACACATATTCCTTTGATAGCTGACCAGTAAAAGCTGATATTTGGGGCCATTTTGTAATGAGATGCTAATTCATTATTTCATCTGGAAAGTTACTCTCCTACACACGCACCCTAGTCCACTATAGTATACACATCATAAATACCAGTTTGTACCATCTCTAAATGTATGTCTTTTCATTGTAAAAATATAGGGTTTCTTGTTGGCTTAGGCAATGGGAGAGCAAACAGCCCTCCGATCCCAACAGCTCTTTCTTTTTTTTTAATTTTTTTATTATTATTATTATACTTCAGGTTTTAGGGTACATGTGCACAATGTGCAGGTTAGTTACATATGTATACCTGTGCCATGCTGGTGTGCTGCACCCATTAACTCGCCATTTAGCATTAGGTATATCTCCTAATGCTATCCCTCCCCCCTTCCCCCACCCCACAACAGTCCCCAGAGTGTGATGTTCCCCTTCCTGTGTCCATGTGTTCTCATTGTTCAATTCCCACCTATGAGTGAGAACATGCGGTGTTTGGTTTTTTGTCCTTGTGATAGTTTACTGAGAATGATGATTTCCAATTCCATCCATGTCCCTACAAAGGACATGAACTCATCATTTTTTATGGCTGCATAGTATTCCATAGTGTATATGTGCCACATTTTCTTAATCCAGTCTATCATTGTTGGACATTTGGGTTGGTTCCAAGTCTTTGCTATTGTGAATAGTGCCACAATAAACATACATGTGCATGTGTCTTTATAGCAGCATGATGTATAGTCCTTTGGGTATATACCCAGTAATGGGATGGCTGGGTCAAATGGTATTTCTAGTTCTAGATCCCTGAGGAATCGCCACACTGACTTCCACAACGGTTGAACTAGTTTACAGTCCCACCAACAGTGTAAAAGTGTTCCTATTTCTCCACATCCTCTCCAGCACCTGTTGTTTCCTGACTTTTTAATGATCACCATTCTAAATGGTGTGAGATAGTATCTCATTGTGGTTTTGATTTACATTTCTCTGATGGCCAGTGATGATGAGCATTTTTTCCTGTGTCTTTTGGCTGCATAAATGTCTTCTTTTGAGAAGTATCTGTTCATATCCTTCGCCCACTTTTTGATGGGGTTGTTTGTTTTTTTCTTGTAAATTTATTGGAGTTCATTGTAGATTCTGGATATTAGTCCTTTGTCAGATGAGTAGGTTGTGAAAATTTTCTCCCATTTTGTAGGTTGCCTGTTCACTCTGATGGTAGTTTCTTTTGCTGTGCAGAAGCTCTTTAGTTTAATTAGATCCCATTTGTCAATTTTGGCTTTTGTTGCCATTGCTTTTGGTGTTTTAGACATGAAGTCCTTGCCCATGCCTATGTCCTGAATGGTAATGCCTAGGTGTTCTTCTAGGATTTTTATAGTTTTAGGTCTAACGTTTAAGTCTTTAATCCATCTTGAATTAATTTTTGTATAAGGTGTTAAGGAAGGGATCCAGTTTCAGCTTTCTACATATGGCTAGTCAGTTTTCCCAGCACCATTTATTAAATATGGAATCCTTTCCCCATTGCTTGTTTTTGTCAGGTTTGTCAAAGATCATATAGTTGTAGATATGCGGCGTTATTTCTGAGGGCTCTGTTCTGTTCCATTGATCTATATCTCTGTTTTGGTACCAGTACCATGCTGTTTTGGTTACTGTAGCCTTGTAGTATAGTTTGAAGTCAGGTAGCGTGATGCCTCCAGCTTTGTTCTTTTGGCTTAGGATTGACTTGGCGATGCGGGCTCTTTTTTGGTTCCATATGAACTTTAAAGTAGTTTTTTCCAATTCTGTGAAGAAAGTCATTTGTAGCTTGATGGGGATGGCATTGAATCTATAAATTACCTTGGGCAGTATGGCCATTTTCACGATATTGATTCTTCCTACCCATGAGCATGGAATGTTCTTCCATTTGTTTGTATCCTCTTTTATTTCATTGAGCAGTGGTTTATAGTTCTCCTTGAAGAGGTCCTTCACGTCCCTTGTAAGTTGGATTCCTAAGTATTTTATTCTCTTTGAAGCAACTGTGAATTAAAAGAACTAGAAAAGCAAGAGCAAACACATTCAAAAGCTAGCAGAAGGCAAGAAATAACTAAAATCAGAGCAGAAGTGAAGGAAATAGAGACCAAAAAAACCCTTCAAAAAATTAATGAATCCAGGAGCTGGTTTTTTGAAAGGATCAACAAAATTAATAGACTGCTAGCAAGACTAATAAAGAACAAAAGAGAGAAGAATCAAATAGGCGCAATAAAAAATGATAAAGGGGATATCACCACCGATCCCATAGAAATACAAACTACCATCAGAGAATACTACAAACACCTCTATGCAAATAAACTAGAAAATCTAGAAGAAATGGATAAATTCCTCGACACATACACTCTCCCAAGACTAAACCAGGAAGAAGTTGAATCTCTGAATAGACCAATAACAGGAGCTGAAATTGTGGCAATAATCAATAGCTTACCAACCAAAAAGAGTCCAGGACCAGATGGATTCACAGCCAAATTCTAGCAGAGGTACAAGGAGGAACTGGCACCATTCCTTCTGAAACTATTCTAGTCAATAGAAAAAGAGGGAATCCTCCCTAACTCATTTTATGAGGCCAGCATCATCCTGATACCAAAGCCAGGCAGAGACACAACCAAAAAAGAGAATTTTAGACCAATATCCTTGATGAACATTGATGCAAAAATCCTCAATAAAATACTGGCAAACTGAATCCAGCAGCACATCAAAAAGCTTATCCACCATGATCAAGTGGGCTTCATCCCTGGGATGCAAGGCTGGTTCAATATATGCAAATCAATAAATGTAATCCAGCATATAAACAGAACCAAAGACAAAAACCACATGATTATCTCAATAGATGCAGAAAAGGCCTTTGACAAAATTCAACAACCCTTCATGCTAAAAACTCTCAATAAATTAGGTATTGATGGGACATATCCCATCAGCTCTTTCTACAGAACCCTAGTGCACCATAGAACACAGGTGAAAATCCCTGATTTCACCTGACATTATCATTAAGAGAATGAGGAAAATAAGAAGCAGAGCAATTAGATAATCTGGTTATGGTTAAGCAGATAATTGTATTGGGGTTGGGATCTTATCAGTCTCATGATTTTAAAAACCATCTATTCAGTAATTACTTCCAAATATAAATCTCCAGCTCTGACATCTATCTTAAGTGCAAGACTCGTATATCCAATTGTATGCTTGATATGTTTCTTTAGATATCTAATAGGTATTTCAATCTCGAGTCCAAAACTGAACTCTTGATCTCCCCATCCTCATTCCCCACACCAAAATCTGCTCTTCCCAGAGCCTTCCCTCTTCTCAGTTGATGGAAACTCCCTTCTTCTGTTGGCTTAGGATAAAACTATTGGAATCTTCTTGAACTCCTTTATTTTTCTCACAGCTTACACTATCAGGAAATTCTATTGGTCCTACTGAAAAATATATCCCAACACTGACTTCTTTTCTTCTCTGCCACCACCCTGCTTTGAACCACCATCGTCTTTTGCCAGGATCACTATAATGGCCTCTTATTTGTTCCCTTGTTTCTATCTATCCTTTCTCCTTTGTAATTTTTTTTTTTGAGGCAGAGTTTCACTCTGTCACCCAAGCTGGAGTGTAGTGGCATGATCTTGGCTCATGCAGCCTTGACTGCCCAGGATCGAGTGATCCTCTCACCTCACCCTCCCTAGTAACTGGGAATATAAGCATGCACCCCCATGCCTAGCTCATTTTTGTATTATTTGTAGAGATGCGGTTTCGTCATGTTGCCCGGGCTGGTCTTGAACTCTTAAGCTCAGATGATCCATCTGCCTCAGCCTCCTAAAGTGCTGGGATTACAGACGTGAGCCACCACACCTGGCCACAAGGCCACAGTTCTTTTTTTTTGGAGTTGGAGTCTTGCTCTGTTGCCCAAGCTGGAGTGCAGTGGCACCATCTCGGCTCACTGCAACCTCTGCATTCCTGGTTCAAGGGATTCTCCTGCCTCAGCCTCCCAGTAGCTGGGTGCCCGCTACAATGCCTGGCTAATTTTTTTTTTGTATTTTTAGTAGAGATGGGGTTTCACCATGTTGGCCAGGCTGACCATGAACTCCTGAATTCAGGTGACCCACCCACCACCACCTGCACCTCCCAAAGTGCTGGGATTACAGGCATAAGCCACTGTGCCTGGACCACAATCCATTTTTAACACAGCAGTCAAATGACTTAAAGTCAAATCATGCCACTTCTCTCCTTAAAACAAAGTCTGCAATGAATGCTCATCTCAATCAGAATAAAAGCTACAGTTCTAATGATGATAGTTTATAAGGATCCACATCATCTGTCTCCTATAAGTCCCCTCACATTTCGTCTCCTATCACCCTCCCTTCACTCACTCACTTCTGGCCTCATAATCCTCATGCTGTTCTTCAAACATGCCAAGTAGGCCTGCCTTAGTGACTTTGCTATACCTGTTATCATGGCCTGAATGCTCTCCCACACATCCCTTGCTTTCTTTGCCTAAATCTCATCTCCATGAGACCTTCCCATTTAAAAGTGCATCTTGTACATCCTCCTTCACTTCACCCCAAATTGGCCATTGTGATCCTCATCTTCCAAAACACTTATTATGCTTATTATTTGTTATCTATCCCTCTCGCCCTCTAGTAGACTACAAGCTTCGCAAAGGCAGGGACTTTTGTCTTTTTTGTTCAGAATGTATCTCAAGCATCAGAATGTATCTCAAGCACTGAGAACAGTATCTGGCACATAACAAGTACTAATAAATGTTTGTAGAAAAAAATTAATGACTTAGAACTTATAAGTTCCCAACTCTTAGTCCAGTATTTTCTGATGATGCCGGGATGCTTCTTAGCATCATGAAAAGGTGATTTTAAGTTATACCCTGAGAGACAGTCTCATTAGAACTGCAGATAGATTTAATATAAGTTTAAGGGAACTAAATAAAATTGAAGAGGGAAAGAAAGGACTCAATAGAAATGAGGAAGGCAGATACTAATGATCCTTAAAAATCTATTTTCATGGCTGATTCTGCATTTAGAAATTTATTTTCAGTTATTTTTATGGGCTGTGTTGTCATAGCAGTCCGATGGAACATGCTTTTCTGCTCTTTATCCTTCCTTCTTTCCTTTCTAGACACGTGATGAGCACACATGTACCAGGTAGGCTGTACTGGATGCTGAGGTTCCATAATCTCTGCCCTTGAGGAGCTCAATGTCTAGCAGGAGAAACAGAAAGGTAATTACAAGATACTGTGATAACTACTAAAATGGAGGTGCAAAAGAAATGCTATTGAAACAAAGAGAAAGTTGCAGTCAACAGAGTGTATTCTATTTGAAAGACAAAGAGTTTGGAAAATCTTCTGAGAATTGAGCTGGCCTGTAAGGAGAGTAAGACTTTGTCATGAGACAGAAAGAGTTTCACAGGGGCATGTATAGGACATAATGAGGAGTTACACGTGACTGGAATACAGGGTTCAGGGAGGTGAAACCACATTTGTAAATGGGGGGCCAGTTTTTTTTTGTTTTTGTTTTTGTTTTTTGAGATAGAGTCTCACTCCATTGCTCAGGCTGGAGTGCAGTGGTGCAATCACTGCTTACTGCAGCCTCAACCTCCTAAGCCCAGGTGATCCTCCCACCTCAGCCTCCCAGGGGAAGCTGGGACTACAGATGCGTGCCACCATGCTTGGCTAATTTTTTTGTATTTTTTGTAGAGATAGAGCCCCACTATGTTACCCAGGCAGATCCTAAACTCTTGGGCTCAAGCGATTCTCCCACCTTGGCCTCTCAAGGTGCTGGGATTACAGGAATGAGCCACTGTGCCTGGCCAGGGGCCAGTTTTCAGAGTGCTTGGTTTGATGTGGGGCAAATGGAAGTCATCAGCAATTATTACATATGGAAGTGATACAGCCCACTCTGTGTTTATTTTATTTTTATTTATTTGTTTATTTTTTGAGATGGAGTTTCACTTCATTGCCTAGGCTAGAGTGCAGTGGCACGATCTTGGTTTACTGCAACCTCCACCTCCCGGGTTCAAGCAATTCTCCTGTCTCAGCCTCCTGAGTGGCTGGGACTACAGGCGCCTGCCACGATGCCCGGCCAATTTTTGTATTTTTAATAGAGATGGGGTTTCACCTTGTTGGTCAGGCTGGTCTCGAACTCCTGACCTCAGGTGATTCACCCCCTCGGCCTCCTGAAGTGCTGTGATTATAGGCGTGAGCCACCGTGCCTGGCCAACCACTCTGTGTTTAAGAAAAACAAAAACTGTGGAAAAGATAGGATGGTGGAGATACATTAGGCTTGATAGAGAACTATTGAAAATATCTTTAATATGACACTCAGGGCTTAGAACTGCAATTGTGGCCCTGGGAACGAAGAGGAGAGAATTCAAGAGATGTAGTAGAATTAACAGGCTTTAGTAACAGGCTACATATACTGGTAAGGGAGGAGCTGTGGTCAAGGCAATCTCATGGCTTCTTGTTTGGGTGACTGAGAAGATAAATTGAGATTGGGACCACAAAAAAGAATTGGTTTGGAGTAGAGAAGATAATTTATTTTGTCTCCATTGTGGGACTGAGACAGGGTATTATCCTGATAGAGACTATCAGTGGGCAGCTAGACAAAACAGGCCAAGAATTCTACAGTTAGATGTGGAAATAAGGATTGTAGACATAGAAGACAGAGGCCTGGGTATACTGGCTAATACTGAATGTGGAATGAGGAACCCGAGAACAAAGAAAAGACTCAGGTGAGCGCGTGTGCTTTCTCTCCCTGTGATATTTATTTATTTATTTATTTTTAAATGATATGCTCCTTTGTACTGTAAAATATTTCAGGAGTTTGGCAGAGCATTGTCCTAGACACTGAGAAAAGAGAGCATGATCAATTGTATCTTACTACAAAGAGATCCAGTACAGGTAATGACTGAAAAGAGTCTTCCTAAAAGAAGAAGCCAGTTACAGCATCTGTCCTCTGCCTAAAACCTTTCCATGAGGACAAGAGCTCAACATGACCTATGGAGCACTTAGTGCTTGCCTCTGCAGCCTCAGCTCTCCACACATTCACTAGACTTTTTCCAGTTCCCAAAGTGCTCTATGCTGCCTTTAGCCTCTTGGCCTTTATGCATTCTCCTCTTTTGTCTGTAACATCCTTCTCTCTCCTCACCTTCATTCACCTGCTTAGTACCATTTCTCCTTCAGGTTTCAGTTTGAACATCACTCCTCCAAGAAGCCTTCTCTGACCCATTAGGCTAATTGCCTCTGCTGTGTTTTCTCCTGTATGCTCTTCATCGTAGAATTCACGATACTTTGCTGTTAGGGCTGATTTAATTATATATTTCCTTGTCCACCCCTCCTTTCTCCATAAGGTCTGCAAGCCATATGGGGACAGTCTTCTTGTCTGCTGCTGTTTACTTGGCAAGCTTAATGCTTGATACATAGGAAAATATTGAGTACATAAGAGGTACTCAGTAAATCTATTGCTTATTAAATAATCGTTTATCTTGACCCACCAATCCTATTTTTGGAAATTGGTCTAAGAAAGTAGTCCATAAGACACCGTGGAATGAAAAGTGAGTATGATATGGTAGAAATAGGATGTTGGAAAGTGTTAGGCTTGAATCCTGATCCTATTACGTGTGGCATGTTATCCTCTGAGGTTCAGTTTTCTTCTCTGTAAATTGGGGATACTAATAGCTGCTTCACAATGACAGAAAAGCCACTGAATTAGACACTGATGGCTTTCAAAAGAGAAGTTAAAAAAAAAAGGAGATGACAGAAGGGTGGACATAATTTTGCAGAATAGTTAAGGCATATGATGGATGTGAGAAAATAGTACAAGAACATGTAAATCATTAGTTCAAGAAAATTGACATTGAAGAGAGTGAGGTGGAATAAGCACTTGACGGTGTTTTGAGGAGAGGATATTTGGGCATTTTCACAGTATAAGGGAAGGAGTCAGTGCAGAGGAAGAAAGTGAAGTTAGCCAAGAGATTCCCTGGAGTCCTGAGGAGACTGTGGAGATGGGTTCACACTCACAGTGAGGTCAGCCCACGCAGGGAGGAACGTGGTTTCCTGAGGGACAGCAGCAAAGGAAGGTTAAAGCTAATGAGATATTTTTGAGATTGTGGGAGTAGAACTTAAAGGACTTATCAATAGATTATCTTGCTTATAAGAATAAAGAAAACAAAATGGAGTCAGACATTTGGGACAAACAGGCCTTCCTGCAGGGAGTAGGAAAAGTGTTCAGTAGGGGTGAATACATTTACCAAGAAACATTGAGAGACTCAGTTGAGGATGGAATGAAATGTCTACATTCATCGTTTGAAATGGTGACAATAGGCTTGGACTTTTGCTTGCTTCAGCTCTACTCACAGATCAGAATGAAAAAACCATGTGACTGACTTGATCTAGAGGCTTAGGTATTGGCATGGTGAGCAGTGTATGGGACAGGTCAGCATTATAGCTGTCAGAATTGCCTAGGTTTAGGGCAGGAGTGGACTGAGGAGTGAATCGGAGCATACCAAAGCAAGTTGCCAATGTCTTTAGCAAATGATGAGATATATTCCAAGAAACTGAAGATAATGGCAACAAGAATGAGGAAACAGGTATTTTAATCAGATGGCCTCATCTTTGAGGGAGGAGCGGTGCTGGATATCATTGAACAAGGGATATCATTTGAACAAGGGATATCACTGAACAAGGGATATCACTGAACAAGGGCTTTTAATAGCAATAGAGGAACATGAGAATGCCAAAACAACTATGCTGAAAACAGAAGTCAAATACTACAGACATGTTGGCACATACAAATGTGTATATGGCCAATGATTGGGTCTCTACAGTATAATCACTTTTGAGGCTCATTCATAGCTTCTCTCTCTTATTTATAAATAAACTGAGTTCTAGGCTTCTGACTTCTGAGCTCAGCCACAAGGAAGTCATGCTAGGTATGCAGGGCTGGACATGTATTCAGTTAGCAAATATTGATTGAAGGCACAAGGTTCTAGGCATTGTCTACTGGCTGAAGACTCAAAGAGGAAACATGTATGTTTCCTGCCTTTAAGAAGCTCAAGGTTGAATCTTGGGCATGTGTATTTGTGCTGTAGATTCTCAGCTTTACAAAGATAATGAGAGAAAACTGGAACTTCTCACTAGTAAGTCTCCTTCTTGTGAAATAATTAGAGTTGGACATTGAGATGGGGGCGGAAGAGCACTAGTAAAGAAAGTCTGAATGTGTTAGTAAAATGTTGGAATTAAAGAAGCAGTTTGACAAATTTTATTATTTTCAAGCAATGTGCTATGGCCTTAGACTTGTGAATTTTCCAGCAAAGACTCTGGTGAATTTAATTGATACGATCTGGAATCTGGTTAAGTGAGCCTGCTGGCACTAGCTAAAAACACTGCTTATAGTTATGGATAGAATTTAATGGGTGGAACCCCCTATTCTAAGGAGTAGGGTTGCAAAGTATCTTGCGTATATAGGACATATCCTTTATTTAATGATTTTGTCCTGCTTCCCGTATCGGCTTTTTCAGAACATCCTAAGTGTCCTGTATTTTTTTTTTTTTCCAATGAATTACAAAAATTTGGCAGTTACAGCCATTTGTCAAATTTATCTAGGCATCCTGTACTTTTATTTGCTAGATTTGGTGGCCAAACTAATGAGCCACTCAGCCCCTACAATCTTCCATGTTTCAGCCTTCTCTGTAGTATCTCTCTTCTAAGGTTAGTGGCCACCCAGCCTAACGGGCACTTCTTACCTCAGGAGTTTCCCAACACTGAACGAAAATCTGTCTCCCTGAAATTTCTACGTGCTGCCCCCAGCATCCCTCTTTAAGATCATACTGAATAAATCTAATCCTTTTCTTTACAGAAGTTCAAATATTGAACTCACTGTATTAGAGGCCACCTCATGTCACAGACTCTTAACAAACTTTCTATGAGCCCAAACCACTGGTGTGCTGGTAGGATTTGTAGCATTTAATTTCTTTGGTGAAAATACTCCTGCCACATTGGAGCTGCCTAGGTGAAGTGGTTGAACTGAGAGTTGGGAACTGATGTACACATTCCACTCTTGAGATCTGTATGAGCAGCTGCAGCACATCAACCCTTACATTTTTCTTTTTATTAGCATTTTTTGCTGCTTAATCATATTTCAGTCTACCTGCATATTGTTATTTGTGTTTTGAGGGAAAGAATTCTGCAAACATACCACAGGTAGATTTGACAAGAGGCGGAGAGAGATTATGGAGAATGAAGGAGAAGGTAGGGTAAAAAATAACTCCTAAGTTACTAGGTATTGCTGCTCATCAAGATAGACAAGAGTAGGGTCAGGGGAAAAGGTAACAAATTTATTTATTTATTTATTTATTTATTTAGACAGAGTCTCGCTCTGTTGCCCAGGCTGGAGTGCAGTGGCACGATCTCCGCTCATTGCAAATTCCGCCTCCCGGGTTCATGCCATTCTCCTGCCTCAGCCTCCCGAGTAGCTGGGACTACAGGCGCCTGCCATCAGGCCCGGCTTTTTGTATTTTTAGTAGAGACGGGGTTTCACCGTGTTAGCCAGGACGGTCTCAATCTCCTGACCTCGTGATCCGCTCACCTCGGCCTCCCAAAGTGCTGGATTACAGGCCTGAGCCACTGCGCCCGGCCTCAAACTGATTTTACATGGTACAGTTGCTACCTTCTGCAGAAAGCCTTTCCTGACACTCCTTACTTCCCCCACTCCAAATCTGGGTAACTCTTGTTCCCCCAGTAACCTGTGTAGTCGTAAGACATAGCCCTGGTTTTTCTGGGTTGTACAGTATGCATCTCTTTACTTCCCTAGTATATTGTGCACTTCCTGAGGGTGTTTCCTCAGCAAATTCCATCTTAAATAGATGAGACGGAGCCATCCACAGCTTCACCTTTATCTGAAGTGGTAAAGTCCAAACTATATTTTCAATGTAAACTGTTCATATAAGCCAGTCAAATCATTTTACTTTATATTAATATTTTCCATCTTGTTATACTAAAACAAAAACCCCAAACACAAAGGGAGCTCCTGAAATCTGCCTAGAGGAATTTTATTCTAATTAAACACACACACATACGTTTTTCAAAGTTCATTATAAAAGCAATGCTTTTGAACTTCCTAATAATCACTTTATTCACTGTTTTACATTTGGCTCACTGCTAGGAGACAGTTACAAGCATAGGAAATGGACCCAAGGACAAACATTTACTCGGGAAGGAAATAACACAAAGAGGCATATCAATCGATGTCTTTGTCAGTCATTCTGTCACCAACCAGGAGCGGGGATGGCTTTGCTCTAGATTCTGGCATCCAGTAGAAACCATCTCTAGAAACCATCTCATCTTTATCCATAATGGTAATAGAGCACAGTGTTCTCTAGACATGTAGATCTGCCACATGGCAAAGCTATAACATGATTTCTTCTTGCAAAGTGGGCAGTTTCAGCAGGACCTGTAAGTTTGCTTAGGTTTTCTGAAGATATCGGCATTAAAGACTCACACATTCCTTTTGTCCTCCTAACGTATTTCGTAACCACACTCTCAACATTTCAATAAATTTTGAACTTGGAGGCACTTAGAACATAATTACATTTTTAATTTTGTTTCAGTTTGATATGTGTCACTTCCTTCCTTCCTTTTTTTGGTAGAGACAGTGTCTCACTATGTTGACCAGGCTGGTCTTGAACACACCAGGCCTAAAGTGATCCTCCTGCCTCAGCCTTCCAAAATGCAGGGATTACAGGTGTGAGCCACTGTGCCTGGCCTATACTTCCTTTCTTAAATCAACTTTATTTTTATTTATTTATTTATTTATTGAGACAGGGTCTCGCTCTCTTGCCCAGGCTGGAGTACAGTGGTGCACTCTTGGCTCACTGTAGCCTCGACCTCCAGGGCTCAACTGATCCTCCTGCCTTAGCCCCACAAGTAGTGGGACCATAGGCACACACCACCATGCCCATCTAATTTTTTGTATTTTATGTAGAGACAAGGTTTCACCATGTTGCCCAGGCTGATTTTGACCTCCTGAGCTCAAGTGATCCGCCCACCTCGGACTCCCAAAATGCTGGGATTATAGGCGTAAACCACCATGCCTGGCCTTAAATCAACTTTAGAGTCAACATCTCTTATCACTGGAGCTTCTAGAGAAACTCCATCACGTGGTGCTCTCTTTCCTGATGTGTTGTGCCCAAATAGCTTGTTCTCAGCAGATGACTTATTTGCTATGATGTATATACTTCAAGAGCTGCTATATGTATTACACACATCAAATCTTTCTGTAAAGTTTGAGTTTTGTTTCTTTAAAAGGAACATAAATGTTCCAGGACCAAGGGACACAAAGAGGTTTTTAATTTTTAGTTCTGTAGCCTCATATATTTTAACAGAAATATAAAAACAGGTAGTAGCAGTTTTCCAGTGGAGAAAACTTTCCAGATGTCTCCACTGTATCTCCTTTCTTTGCCTCTCCCTTGAGAGAAGGCTGGAACTGATGGGTAAATTGGTTTTTTGCCCATCAGCCTATTCACATCTTTCCTTCCTTGTTCCCACCCTAGATTGTGGGGTTGTGGGTTTTTTTTTCTGAAATCTGTTCCATTTCAGACATTTAAAGAACAGCCTTATCTAATCCTGCTCAAGCAAAATCTCAGAATCCTTAAATACAAAAGGTCCTGTGTGGCCAGTCATATATATAGTTCATGGCAACTCTATGAACTTTGACCTAAGTTTTATCTCTGATTATATTTTGGCACTGCTGCCCCTTTACATTAACACTGAAAAACAAAACAAAACTTAGCTAAGTTTTATGGCAAGTGGGGGCAGGGTCAGGTGAAGAGGTAGGAATTACCTGAGGTCAGGGGTCCCTAAAACGTACAATAATCATCCAAAGCCCATTTTTTTCAAAGCTGGGGGTAATGGCCAAAGTATGTTCTCAAAGCATCATCTGCCCTGAGAAAGGTAAGCTACTCTTTCTACAGAGATCTCTGTGCACACGAATCTGTGCTGCCCTCAGTACCTTGATGGCTGTTTGTGGTCATACACTCCGTGGACCAGTCTTGAGGGATCACAGGGCCAACCAGCTCAGCAAACCTCTCCAGAGGACAGCTGGGGCTGCAGCCAGGTAGCATGAGGGGATACGGCTCGTGCTGCGTCTCATTCCGATAGTACATCTCCACAAAGTACTCCCTGGCAGACAAAGACAGAGGAGAGAGCTCTGTTAGTTCTGTGTTGTTGAACTGCCACTGAATTTCTTTCCACTTGGACTATTACATGCCAGTTGAGGGACTAATGGAAAAACTTATGGGGAGATTTTAGCCAATTTAGGTGTGTAAATGGGGAGACTGGGGCAGGCGGGACAGATTTGCAGGGTGGAAATGGGAGGGCTTGTTTGTTAGATGAACAGGGACATAGGAGGTAGGCACCAGGATGCTAAATCAGAGGAGGTGGTGAGAAGTGACAGTTGCAGGGAGCTAGGTGGGACTTTGAGCCTTTGGATAAGAAGTGGGAGGCAGGTGGGGGTGTTGGGTTTTCCTTCTCCTCCTCCCTTCCTTTTAGGCTTCTCATTTGCTCCTTTTTTTCTTTTTTCTGTTTTCCTACTTGAGTATTTCTTTTTTTTTTTTTTTTTTTTTTTTGAGACAGAGTCTCACTGTGTCGTCCAGGTTGGAGTGCAGTGGCGCGATCTCAGCTCCCTGCAAGCTCCACCTCCTGGGTTCACGCCATTCTCCTGCCTCAGCCTCCCGAGTAGCTGGGACTACAGGCGCCCGCCAACACGCCCAGCGCGGTGGCTCACGCCTGTAATCCCAGCACTTTGGGAGGCCGAGACGGGCGGATCATGAGGTCAGGAGATAGAGACCATCTTGGCTAACACGGTGAAACCCCGTTTCTACTAAAAATACAAAAAATTGAGCATTTCTTTCAGTCCTCTTTCTGAATGTATCTCCCCTCTCCTTAACTAGGCCATAAACATGGAACTGAATAATATATAACATATGTGCTTGAATATACAGCAAGACTTTATCAGAAAATTATCCCTCAGAACAAAGATGTGGGTATGTGTTCCAGTCCTTCCATTATGTCACGTTAAGGAGAGCTCTCTCAATGCTTTATCTCAAAAAAAACAATGTACTATTTGGGAAGGTCCAATGGTGTAAACTAACCTCAGTTAAACCAGCGTGAGTTGCTTATGGAAGCCATTTGCTAATCAAGGAGTCAGGAGGGGAACTCAAGTAGGATTTAGTGATCCTTCTTTTGGTGGTAACCTTACAATGGCTACTTTTGGATGTGATTATAAACAAGCCTTTTAAAACATCACTTTAAAAAGCCATATAAACATAGTAACTGCAAATATTCACTTATAAGATGTCTATAAGGCTGGGCGCAGTCACTCACGCCTGTAATCCCAGCACTTTGGGAGGCCGAGGCAGGCAGAACACAAGGTCAGGAGATCGAGACCATCCTGGCTAACATGGTGAAACCCTGTCTCTACTAAAAATACAAAAATTAGCTAGGTGTGGTGGCACATGCCTATAGTCCCAGCTACTCAGGAGGCTGGGGCAGGAGAATCACTTGAACCTGGGAGGTGGAGGTTGCAGTTAGCTGAGATCACGCCACTACACTCTAGCCTGGGCAACAGAGCGAGACTCCATCTCAAAAATAAAATAAAATAAAATAAAATAAAATAAAATAAAATAAAATAAGCTAAAATAAAATAAGATGTCTATGAAACTTACAAAAACCTCCCTAATATGTACTATGAATGGGTACTTATATCTTGGAATAACTTTTTCAGTAACAGCATCTTCTGTCTTAAGATGATATGGCCTAGATGACCAATACTCCATCAAACTCCGTTATTCTCTTTCCATAGAATTGAATTATGGCTCAGAAGTGACCACATTGCCAAGACTCCCTTGTACCTAGGTGGGACCAAGTCATTAATTTAGCCAGTAGAAAGTGAGCAGAAATGATATGTGTCCCTTTTAAAAGGCTGACGTGGTTGATAAGCAGGTTGCTGCCTCCACCCTTTCATTCCTTTCTACAAGCTGCCTGCAAGTGAGCACAGCACTCTTGAAACCGTAGGTCCAAAGAGGGAACCCTGGGTGCCTGAATCACCATGTGTGAATCACATCTATTAATGTACACCTGCACTTTACTATTAGGTAAGTGTGAAATTAATTTTCATTGGGTTAAGACTTCAAAAATCTGAGGTTCATCTATATAGAAGACAAAATTATCTTTATTAGTGAATATATCTGGGAAACAATTTTAAAAGACTCAAAATTGGCTTTAGTGGTGAAGACACAAGCCAAAGATGCATACAAAGAGTTTAGATAAAATCATTTTATAAAATGTAAAAGTGAAACAAAGCAATATTAACTTAATGAATTATTTTATATAGTCTATGATTTTAAATCTCTGTATCTAACCCAAAATTAAATCTTTAAAGAATATTTTTAGCTACCTTTTCTACAACTTGAACAGTTTACGTATTTAAGATGGTTGAAAATCTAAAATATTCTCTCTTTCTGTCTCTCTCCATATCTCTCATAAGAAAATGTGAGATCACTTCACAGTCAGGATCACCTAATAAGTGGGCTTAGAATTCGTTAACTCGAAGCCTCCTTGTTCCTAATTTAAAAGCAATCACGTTTCACCTTTGATATTTCCCTGGAGTACCAATAAAAAAAAATCCTAATATAACAACAAATGGGACTTGACCTTTACGTGGCCCTTGGTTAATTTTTTCTGTATGTCACTGCCTTTCAGTTGAAAAAATACTCCATACTTGATTTGTAATATAGATTTAACTCAGGGTGGTAAAAGAAGGCAATTCAGTGGGAGAAAATTCTTCTGTGCACCAAGAAAGCAAGCTCTGGTCCACTGGGGTCCAGAAACCAGAGAACAGGGAGGTACGAGTAGAGTCAGTAGCTTCTCTTGTCTTATCCCAAAGGAGATGGTGCCCCTCTCCTGAAGCTGATCCTGGAATTTGGTTGGATTTATTAACTCTGTGCCCAGAGCTGGCCTTCTGAAGGGGAGACTTGTGCTGGGCTTGTTATTAATTGTGCTGGGTTTTATGTCTCTAGTCCTTTCATTCCCATTTTCTGCTCTATTTGGCCAGTCTCCATTTTGTGGGTCTTATCTCTCCACTCTGACTCTAGATATTTGAGGGCAAGGTTAACTAAGACCACATTTTAGTTCTAGTTCATTGTGCCTGACACCCAGTTAGAGGTTCAATAAAGAATGTATCTACCCTTCCCTAACTGTGCAGAACTCACTTCTTTGTAAGCAGTGAAGATATTGTTTGAGAATGAAGTCTCTGTGCTGTTACTTTCTTACTCTACAAATTCAGGGGCCAGAAAGCTACATCCAAGACTACAAAATTTGCAAAATGAAATACAGGGCCCATTGTTTAAACATTATTACAATTTAAAGATGGCCACAGCAGATCATTAAAACAAGCATGGGCTCTTTTGAGCCAGGTCCCCATGTAACTGCACAGTCAGGTTGGTGTGCAGCTATTGTGAATGCCTTGAGGGAAGGGCAAAATAGATCTCCCTGACTAATCCTGAAACAAACTCTGGGGTCACTGCCTTAACTCAGCCCTTTCCTTGCTCTTATTTCGCTAATAATATCCCATGAAGTATGGTGACTTGTTCCAAACACCTCCTTCTTCTCCTCCCAATGAGAATGTCATTGTCACAGCAGATAAATATTTTTGGTATGATCTTGGCCATGATAATCAATTCTTCCCCAGTTTTTCCAGGACATTCCTGGTTTTAACAATGAAATTCACATGTTCTGAGAACACCAGATTTCGTGGGTCAATTCTGGTGAACTGGGACATTTGGCTACACTAACTTTGACCCTTCTAATGGGTTCAAGCTAAGCCGTGGTCATCTGGGGAGGGCCACACCAGGTCACAAAGAGGTAGACACCAGTTAGAAATTGTACTTTAAGAATCTTGACTTGTGGATATGAATCATCAGAAGCTGAATGAATATGTTTGAATTTTTTAATTGAAAAAATATTATTATATAACCATCAAGAAATTTTTCTCTTGCCAAGTATATATACAATACATGCCTACTTCTTAGAATACCTTAATTTTTTAAAAAATGTAATTTGTTACATAGGCTATTTCCCAATTTTTTCATCTACTATGTATATTATTTTCCAATAAAAGTCTTCATGAAAAAGAAAAAAGAGACATGACTGGCAAAGATCTTCTTACCACCATTCTTCCCTCTGAATATAAAACCAAATCAAAGACAAACGGGCACACAACCCATAACCTAAAATAATAATAATGAAACCCAAGGTCCAGTGATACTGATTTTGAAAAGCACTTAGTCACTTACCCCTTCTCAAAGTACAATTCCATCAAGTGGCAAGAAGCATAGGGAGGAAGGAGGCCGTTGTAAACGTCTAGCGCCATCTGTAGACCACTCACAGTAGTGTCATGCTACAGAGATTGAAATCAATTTTATCGCCTGTTCAGATTCACATTCAATAGGTATGAAGCACTTGTAGAGCACCATGATGGCTTCTGATTCAATTAAATTTCCCATGCGCCCACAATGACTTAATAAGTAGAGAAGGAAAGATTTTGGTTGAGCATTAGTGGTGTGCTAGGCAGTATGATTTAGATATGTATCATCATTTCCATTTAAAAGATAAGGAAATTGGCATGGCTCATGCCTATAATCCCAGCACTTTGGGAGCCTGAGGCAGGCGGATCACTTGAGGTCAGGAGTTCGAGACCAGCATGACCAACATGGTGAAACCCCATCTCTACTAAAAAAAAAAAAAAGCTGGGTGTGGTGGCATGGGCCTGTGAATCCAGCTACTTGGGAGACTGAGGCAGAAGAATTGCTTGAACCCAGGAGGCAGAGGTTGCAGTGAGCCAAGATCACGCCACTGCACTCAGAAGGCGACAGAATGGGACTCCATCTCGATAAAATAAAATAATTTTTAAAATAATAAAAGATGAAGAAATTGAGACCCAGGGAAATTAAGCAACTTGCTTAATGTCATATAACTCCAAATGGAAGAAAGTACATTTGAATCAAGTCTCCTTAAGTGCTGTGCCTTTTTGAAATATTTTGAAACACATTAATGCTAGATTATATTTTTCTATAGATTAGCATCATCTGTGATTTAAAGTTGTGGAAGAATATATGAAGTTTAAATGTTTAGGGAAGATAAAATACAAGGAAGTATAGGGTGCAATTTAAAAATAATTGTAAAGCTAAATTTTTACCCCAGAGTGGCTGGAAGGTATAGGGGAGTGGTTTTCAGCCCCCTTTCTGCCATGGATTAGCTATCTAATCTTAGGCAGTCCTCAACTTTCATATCTACAAAGTTGGGATAACATTTGGCTGCCTAAACTGTATGGCAGCATGCACATATTCAAAAGGGGTTAGAAGTAATCTAATAGAGAAAAAAAAAGGAGCTATGGATATGACACGCTGGAAGTCACACCACAAGTTAAAACTAGAAATCAGATTAGACACTACAAAAATGGGCAGAAATGACTAATTTCAGGCCTATCTCTCTCCAGGAAGCACTCTGCTCCTGCCCAGGGCTATTTCCCTAGTCTATACCATTTAGGGCTCCTGATAATAAACAAACTTCCTGGTATCTTCAGTCACCTCTTTCACCTTCTTGCTCTTTCACCTTCTTGAGTGAATGAAAACATGACTTTCTTTCTCCAGCCACAGCTGAGAAACCTTTTGTCATGGAGACGTGAGTGAAAGGAGTCAGCATGCTGTGTCCTGTTTCCCTGCTCATCCTAGACTCCATGGGCAGCTATTTGAATGTATAATACAATTGCAGAATCTACCCCCAACAGTGTGTCTCTCCTTGGCTTCTCGGACTTTTCTCTCCCTGGCTTCTCCAAGATGAAAGACTTTTCTAAGATCTCTTGCTCTCTTTTCTTTCTACTCCCAAATGTAGCTCCAACTCTGAGTTGCAGTCCTTCTTCCCTTTCCTCCTTCTATTCTCTTTGCCATCTGAAGTTTTCTGCTGGGATGCACCTGTGGCATTTCAAACCCATTGTCTAATCAGTACATTTACCTGGCCCAAGACCACCTCCTTCCTGCCACTGAGAACTGAAAACTTGACTTCATCTGGGGCTTCACCTTCCACATCATTGTCTTCCACCCACTTCCAATTCATCACTGATAATCCACACTCAGCTTTTCTTGTAACCTGGCTCACTTCGTTTCCTCTCCTGCCGCTGCCCTAATTTTGGGCCATATCCCCATTTTTCTAGACTATCACAAAAGCTTTCTACACCATATCCTGTTTCCAACATCCAGTCATTCTATAAAATAATTAATTTCCAAAATGCTGCTCCTATCCTGTCACTCCTGCCCTGCCTTCCCTGGGCAAACACTGACAGGGGGGTTCTCCCTTGCTTCCTTGCTTCTTTCTACAATTAAACAAAGAGGCAGCAGGACAAGATGGCCCTTCAGCTGCCATCCAGCATAAACTTCTGACACTCCATATCAGGGCTGTCTAAAAAACCTTCCGTGATGATGGAGATGTTGTATATCTGTGCTCTCCAATTCAGTAGCCACTGGCTATATATGGCTATTGAACACCTGAAATGTGGCTAATACAACTGAGGGACTTAATTTTTCATTCTACTTAATCATAATTAATTTAAATGTAAGTAGCTACTTGTGGCTACTAGGTTCCATATTGAGCACACAGTTAGCATCCACTAATTTGGTACCACCTTTTCCACACAACATTCCTGGCCTTCCACCTCTGTCCTAATAATTTACTTTATTTGTCCTACACACTAGTGAGGAGCACTTACTAACCCCTTTCATCTTGATGTGTTGGATGTGCTGCCTTGTCTAGGAAGCCTTTCTGCTTCTCTTCTCCACCCTCTTGGAACAGAAGGGATGGCTAGCTTTTCTGAGGTGCCAAAGCACTTGCTTGCATGGCATTTCCATCCCGTTTTGTATAGTGTTTATGTTTGTCTTCTTGTTAGTTTAGATTATAAATCCCTTAAAGGACAGAATGATCATTTAATTCTAAAAGCTTTGTGCAAGTGCCTACCACGTACAAGGAGATGGGGAAATGAAGATTAAAAAAAGATGAGGTCCTGTGCTTCAAGAGATCACACACTTGAACAAATATATGTTAAATGAAGATGAAAATACTTACCGCAGAATACATGATAAGTTTTTTGTAGCTTGGCATCTGAGTTGCTTTCTTCATGTGATTGAGGATTTCATTGACCAGGACACCTTAAAGGAGATGAATCAATAACCAAACTGAACCAAACATAAGCTTCTATTTTAGTTCATTAGCTTTTTGTCAATTCATAGTTGCGGACTCTCCCTGCCATGACTTAAGAAGAGGGGCAAAGATCTAATTTTATTGAGCATCTGCTCTGTGCTAGGTAATGTGATTTACATACTTTTTTTTTTTTTTTAACTGAATCTTACGTCTCAACCCTTATTTTTAGGTAAGGAATCTTAAGTCCAGAGATATTAAGTGACTCACACAGCCAGGTAAGGAAAGCTGGATTGGCACACTAGGACTCTACCATACCGGGTTTTGTTAAAGCTCAGGTTAGGAGGCTGATAAGCTTGGAAGGAACTTCAGACAGCTTTTTCAGATCATAAAAGATAATTCTTAGCCCATGTTCTTCTCCAGAGCAGACCTGAAATGACAGCACAGCAGGTACTCCTGTTTTCACCCCTCTTGCTTCTACTCTCTGGCAGTCAGACCTGTGGGAGGCCACGGGAGAAAGCAGCTCTCTGGATGTTTGTACAGATCATGGACTATTCTCTGTGGACCATTTCTCCAGGTTACCCTAGGTGTCACTATTGGGGGGACAGCCAGCATCTTTAGCTTTCATTTGAGTTTCTGTCTGTCTTCAGTAGAGGAAACTTTTGCTCTTCACACTTCACATCTGAACACCTAACTGCTGTTGCTCCTGAGGTGGTGAAAGACAGATACAGAGCTTACGGTATTTATCCTGTTTCTAGGCACTGAGGGCTGTGGGGTACCTTGTGGTGCCAAAACAGATCCTGTTTTAAGGACACGTTGCTTCAGAGATGTCTGTAACTAGCTGGTGTCTCTGCTGGTCTCTTGACCCTGCATGTGCTCCCTGGCTGAGAATGACCAGTAGCGTGTGTTAGGGTGTGTGTGTGTGTGTGTGTGTGTGTGTGAGTTGTCATGAGCAAGGCATTGATATTAACAGATTGACTATAATCTCAGGTTCTGTAGTGCACTCAACAAACACATACTGAGCAGCTATGATGCGCCAGATACTGTGCTAGGAGAATCAGACCTGGTCCCTGCCCTCCAAAAACTCATAAAATAGTAAGAAGAGACAGGTCTGTACACCAGTAAGTATAAAAAAGGGTTAATTAAGGAGGTAGGTATCTGCTCTTTCTATAAGATGCTGGAAATTTCTTGAGGATGAACAGGATAATCTGAATGTACATGTCTAACAGGTTTAAATCCCTCCATCTCAGAGAGGGTTGTCCTGTGGAATGCTTTAGGGACTTTAGCTTGATTAACATGCCATGTTGGTGCTAAACTGTGTGGCCAAGCCTTTGGGAGCCATGACAGCCACCTGAAATCAGCAACTTGCCCTTTGTCAACAAGTGCCTTTTGGTCAGGCTGCAGTTTTGGTCATGAATATATCAGTTCTTGGTTCTGGTATGATTACACCCTTATCCCAGGAGTGATTAGGGGTGACTATCATGATTATCCTCAGGCTCTGGCATATCAATATTCTGTTTTATAGGGGAAACTGAGGCTTGGAGAGGCTCAGCAACTTAATCAGATTATACAACTTGCAAGCAGAGAAGGAGGGCTTTAAATCTAGCATGTCTTGTGTCAAAACTTTTATTTGTAATCATTAGACCACGCTATAGTGGAAAGCTAGCTTCAAAGTTATCTGTTGTATCCTTTATTAAATCTTCGTAAACTAGACAAAAATATCATTGATCTGAAGACATAAACTTTGCTTCCTTCATTTCTAGTCTACAGCAGAGGTTGGCAAACTTTTCTGTAAAAGTCCAGAGAGTAAATGTCTTAGGCTTTGTGGGTTATAAAATCTGTTGCAACTACTCAACTCTGCGGTGGTAGCATGAAAGCAGCAATAGACAATGCATGAATGAATGAGTGTGGCTGTATTTCAATAAAACTTTATTTACAAAACCAGGTAGTGGGCTTGATTAGGCATACAGGCAGTAGTTTGCCAACCTCTGGCCTAGAGCAAGAAGAGCTATCTTTTCACTGATAAGACCAGCCATATGATCCTAAATTTGCCCCAGGGATTTTTTTGGTGTGTGTGTGTGTGTGTGTGTGTGTGTGTGTCTTACTGAACAGTGTCACCCCTGAAGTTAAATGATGAAATAAAAATTCTAGACTGGGCACAGTAGTTCATGCCTATAATCCCAGAACTTTGGGAGGCCAAGGTGGAGGATTGCTTGAGCCCAGGAGTTCAAGGCTAGCCTGGGCAACATAAGGAGACCCTGTCTTTGCAAAAAATTAAAAAAAAATTTAGCTGGGCATGGTGGTGCATGCCTGTAGTCCCAGCTACTTGGGAGTCTGAGGTGGGAGGATTGCTTGAGCCTGAGAGGTCAAGGCTACAGTGAGCCGTGATCATGCTGCTGCACTCCAGCCTGGAGGACAGAGTGAGACCCTGTCTCAAAAACAAACACAGAAACAAACAAAAAATACAAAGAAACAAAAACAAAACAAACTAACAAAAAAACTAGCAAAGGTCAGAAGATGGCCCTGATGTTTCCACATTACTCTTTGTCACCTAGACAATGTGTGTTTTCTGTGCAGGAATGTGTTCAGCTGTTTCATCATTCAATAAACATGTAGTTGACAAATCTCTCTTGCCCAGCCGGATCTGAATAATAGTCTGAGCTTTTGTTTTGGCAGAACCACATAGGAGAAATTTTCCTGCTTAACAATGGCACTGGACTTTTTCCAGAAAGCAGGACAGCTGGTTTCATACAAGTGCCAGCCTTTAGAATCCAAGATCAGAGAACATCTCAGAGAAGGACTCTTATAGACAGAGTCTAGCTTAATCTCCTCATAGGTAGTGAAACAGAGATCCAGAGAGGGGAAGTGGCTTCTCCCAAATGTAATCTACTAGTAGGGAAGGGAAATAAAAGAGGAAACATGAGGAAAGTGGAGCAACTCCATTTCTTATTCATATATACACATCTCTACATCTACTATTAGACTACTGTCAACTCCCGTCTGGTATAAAGCATGTTGGGATTTTATTCAAATGCAGATCCTGATTCAACTCGTTTGGGAGTGGGGCCTGTGTTTCTAGCCAGGTGGTAGTTGATGCCAATGCTGAAAAGTAGACTGCACTTTGAGTTGTGAGGGACTAGGTGCCTGAATCCACCATAACTAAGTTGGGGGAAATAAATCAAGAGTCCCACTTCCACCATTTGATGGGGCTTGCAACTGAGTCACACTGCTGGCACCTGGTGGGCCAGAAATGAGGCTGAGTGTTTATGTGGCTTCCAAGGCACCCTCTACATCTTTTGTTGTTAAGCACTTAAGATTGAGCTTCTTCCTGGGTTCTGCCCATACACACAGTCTGTATCCTGCCTGGTAATTTTTTCCAACACTCCAGGTTCCATCTAAGACTCCTCTCTGGACTCTCCCTTCCTCAGGGCTGGATCTTGTTGCTCATGTGTTTAATGTGAAGTAAGGACTTGCACATTTCTACCAAGTCTGTCTCTGTGCCATGCAATCAGGATTTCTGTAATAGCAGGTCTACAACAACCTCATGTCGTTAATGGCCACTGTCCTAAATTTTTTGCCCCAACCTACTTTATTCATCTCACATGAATTTGCTCCTGACCATCCTGGTTTCATACCTCATTCCCCTGGTTACAGCTTGCCTCACTCTTTATACCTGGTGTGCAGCCCTGCTTTTCTAGCTATAATTGATTCCTTTTCTGGTCAGTGATTTGAATTTTTTCCCTAGTTAAGTAGCCTCAGTGAACAACCTCCCAGTCTGGTCCAGCCCTAATATGCTTTGCCTCTATGCGTTCTCTTGGGATTTTGATGGACTTGTCCTGATGCTGTGGTGAATAGTGTCTGTCAATAGCTGGAATCATGATGTGATTGTATTAATCTCAAAATGCCTTGAATATGTGTGTCAGCCTGACTTGGACCATCTCCTGTGGCTTGGACTTTCCTCATTATGTCAACCTGACATGATGGACTTTCTCTTCTTCTTTATCCCTAGTTTTAATACCTACGATAACCACATCTAAGTTTGACACCCCATTTGGTATCTTGGCCTGCCCATCCAGTTTCTCTCGTAAGCCCCAACATCTGTCCTTGTCTTTGCTGGTCCTGACTTTTTTCTTCCATCCACTTATCCTGATTACAAGAATCCAGCATCCTCTTGCCTGGGTCTGCCTTCATATGGCAGGGTGTCCTGTGCTACGAAGAGCCAGTTCTAACCAAGAAGAGGCATCACTGATAAATAAATCTCAACAGCTTTCAATATCAATGAAATATTTCAAGCTGTGTTATAAACTTGTCAATTGCAACATATTTTAACAGCACATAATTGGTCTGAAAAAATATAACAATTAGCCTGAAAAATATATTTTATCAGCTTTCACAATGACTACTACTCAGGGTTTCAGGAAAGCAGGCCACTTTTGTCATACCTCCCACTTGAAAAATTCATCATATAGGCCACAAGACACAATTAAGTTTCATGTGGCTCAGACACAGATCCTTGATTTTTGATCTGGAGGGGATGGAAAGGATCATTTAGCTTTAGCTTTCATTTTCCAGATAGAAAACTAAGGGCCTGAGTGAGTAATAGTTATGATTATACTAACATATGACATTTATTGACAGTGTATTATATACCAGGTACTGTTTGTTCTAAGCCCTTTGAATACATACATTCATTTTAATACTCACGGTCTATGAAGTAGGTATCATTAATATCCCCATTTTGCAGAATGGAAGCTGGTGCAAGAGTGATTAAGTGAACTGTCTGAGATCACACAGTTGATTAGTGGAGGGAACGACTCAGACCTGGATCATTTAACCACAAATCCAATATGCTCCTCTCATTTTTAAATACTTACCCCCTTGGAGCCTAGATTTCTCTTTCTGCTTGTGAATTCCATAGAGGGACAGGAGGGACAATTCTGACAATTCTCTCAACTTAGTCATGGTGTCCTCAGTGGCCCAGGAGGGTAAAGTGAAATTGTGAACACTCTGTAGCAAAGAAAAAGGAAGAAAAATGTGTGTGTATTTATATGACTGTCCTCTTTGTTGACTTATCCTTTTTCACCTCACAAGAACTAGTAGGGCCAGAGTTTCTTGTCCTGCCATTTCTTTCTAAGAGAACTTCATATTGTGATAAGTAGTGGTATTGACTTTCAGAAGAGAAGCTTATAGGAATGAATTTACCCATTCTTACCCAGTCCATAGCTTTTGGTTTAACTCTGGATCAGTGGGTGGCTCATATTTTGCAGAGTAAGGGTGCAGTAGGGAAATAATACCTCATTCCTTTATGAAAGGGTTAGAAATCTTTCTATGAACCTGACAGAGTTAAATGATATTTCCTTAAAAGCTGAATGGGCTGCCTGAGAGGCCAGTTAGGAAAGGCAATATATTTCTGGAACCTTCAGTAATATATTCTCCCCTACCCCCATCAAGGTCTAGTTTGCTGACTTTTTTTTTTTTTTTTTTGAGAGACAGGGTCTTGCTTTGTCACCAAGGCTGGAATGCAGTGGCCATCACAGCTCACTGTAACCTCAAACTTCAGGGCTCAAGCAATCCTCCCACCTCAACCTCCTGAGTAGTTCTGACTGTAGGTGCATGCCACCACACGTGGCACCTTTTTTTTTTTTTTTTGGAGACAGAGTCTTGCTCTGTCATCCAGCCTGGAGTGCAGTGGCACGATTTCGGCTCACTGCAACCTCCACTTCCTGGGTTCAAGCGATTCTCTTGCCTCAGCTTCCCGAGTAGCTGGGATTACAGGCATGCGCCACCACACCCAGCTAATTTTTGTATTTTTAGTAAAGATGAAATTTCGCCATGTTGGCCAGGCTGGTCTCGAATTCCTGAGCTCAGGCAATCCGCCCACCTTAGCCCAAAGTGCTGGGATTATAGGCATGAACCACTGCACCTGGCCACAGGTGGCTAATTTTTAAAAGTGTTTTGTAGAGGTAGGGCCTCGTTATGCTGCCCAGGCTCATCCTGAACTTCTAGACTCAAATGATCCTTCCATCTCAGCCTCCCAGAAGTGCTGGGATTACAGGCAGGAGCCACCACACCTGGCTGTAGTTCACTGACTCTTGAGGAAAGCCTGCACCTTGCACACAGTAGATACTTGGTAAATATGTGTTAAATGAATGGATAAGTACAAGCATGGCAGGTAGAGACCTTGTGCCAATATTTATTACCCGTTAGGAAGAGTTGATTAGGAGTCCGCCAGTTTCAAAGGCAGGATTAAGAGAGAGAGAAGGTGAGTTCGTGAAAGAGGAGACCAAAGTGGGGTGACCTACAGAGGAAATAAGTGAGAGATTTGGAAAAGATATCACATGACATGACCACATTTTGGAATAGCTCAGATCAAACTGTAGTAAGGAAGAAAAAAAAATTAAGACTGGAACAAAAATGGGGGCTCTTGTTTTCACTGAAGAGTCTTTTACAATGCTAATGAATTTTCACTGAAATAGTTGCTGATGATAAAGTGAAGATACTGGGAAAGTAGCATGTGATTGGGTCAATTAACTCTAGGATGGATGGAGGCAAACTGTGTCATCTGTTATTAAGATAGAACTACGGAAGTAATTGCTGCCCCCCAGACTCTCACGATGACCTCAAAGTTAGAAGTCAATATGAATTAGGTGGGTGGTCAGAATCTTGCCCCGTATTTAGTGAGCTAGTTGGGAAAACAGGAACAGAGAGTACTCCTTTTGGCCAGAAGGTGGAGCATGGTGAGTGAGAAACACCATGTAACCTTGAAAAGCAATCGTAATTTATCTGGTCACAAACGGTATTTCAAATGCATTGCAAAGCAAGAAAGAGGTTCTTTCTTGTTAAGCAAATATAAATAGCCTGGCTTATATTTTGCTTGTTTATTTCTACATTCAGAAATCAGGTAATTTTCCCCTCTTTCTTTATAACAACATTGTTTTTTCATTGAGACCAAGGACAGGAACCCAGCATTTTTGAGTGGCTGCAAAATAAATAAGCTCCTACTGAATCCAAGGGGGGAAAAAAACTAAAGTGGAAACTCATAGAATAAAAGCAATTTTGCTTGTAATTTTCTAAAGGGTGAAAACATAAATAATAATAGAGAGAAAAGAGAAGTCAGCATTTTCAAGTTAATATAAGCAAGTTGTGAATCACGTTTCAATGTCGAAAGAAGTGTAAGTAATACATTCATAAAGAAGTGAAAGAAAAGATATTCATCTATTTCAAAATAAGCATAAATCATAAAATCAGATTGCAAGTTAACCTGTGATTTTTTTTTTCTTTTACCTCACAATATAAAGGGTCGTAGACTTTACTCCAAATTCCAAAAAGGTCCTGGCCATGCAATCCTGAAAGTTTTCCCAAGGTAGCTATAAAATCCTGAAACACAAACAGAGAAAGAAAAATTCCTACACAGGTTTCTCAGCTTCAGCATTATTGATATTTTGGGCTAGACAATTCTTTGTTGTGGGGAGCTGTCCTGTGCATTATAGGATGTTTCACAGTATCCTGGCCTCTGCCCACTAGATGCCAGTAGCCTTCCTAATCTCCCACTTGTATAACCCAGAATATCTCCCGACATTGCCAAATGTTCCTTGTGAGGCAAATGTGCCTCTGTTGAGAACCGCTGTTCTTCACAGAAAAATGCACCAGTAATATTGGTTATGATAATGTCATTCCAAATAATTTTACAAACACGAATTGATTATTCCTTATTATTACATTTAAAATGTAGATAGATGCTGGCTGACTGCCACATGTTCCTGGTTTGTGCTGGAATTGGATTGAAGTGTACTGCCTCAGATTCTTTTTAGAAGTGGGTAAAGTATAACTCACGTGTAAATATGTCCCAGGTGAGAAAGGAAAGCATATTTCAGGCCAAAGCATCCAGGAACATGCAATACGAATAGGGCTTGGTCTTTGGCTATACATATAAAACTTGGATGGAGTGCAAATCTTTCACTAGGTTCTGTATGTTTCTTGGAATGTCGCAATAATGAGACCCAATGTTCAGCTATCTGACTGCTGAAATTGGCAGCCATTTCTGGGAAGCCTTTTGGAAGATATTGTCTGTCTGATGGATGAAATTTCTAGGGAACTACAATTTGCCAATATTAACCCCAACAGATTTTCATAAAATAATAGAAATTATTGTTAAAGAGCTCCTACTGCCATCTTCTCAAACATAAAGGCTCCAGGGCCAGATGACTGTCATAGAGGAATTCTACCAAGCTTTTCAAGAGTAAATTATTCTAATGCTATTTTAACTGTTCTGGAGCATAGAAGATGAAAGAAAACTTTCAAAAACTTCTTATGAATTAAGTGTAACACTGATACTGACAAAGATAGCCCCCAAAATAAAACTATTAGTTCAATGCCACTTGTAAATATCAATGCAAAAGGTGTAAGTAAAATAACAGGAAGTAATTCAATGTCACATAAAAGGAAATGGGTTTGATTTGAGAAATGTAAAGATTGTTCAACATTGGTAAATCTATGAATGTAATCAATCATTGTAATTAATCCAAGGAGAAAAATAATATGATTATATTAAAAAATGTTAAAACAATCATTCAGGAGATTAAACAACTAATACTGATTTAAAAAAATACACTCAAGAAAATAAGGTGGATACTTCCTTAATTTGATAAAAATATGTCTATTTTGGTTCAAAAGCCTGTATGCTTATTAGGAAAACTCCTCTAAAATCAGAAATAAGACAAGAATACCCACTACCAACACTGCCCATAACATTATACTGTAAGTAGTGGCCAGTGTAAACAGGCGAAAGGAAGAAATCAGAGGTATACATTTTTGAAAACTGGAGATACTGTAAACCTGAAACAAACTTAACAAAAAATGTAAAGACATATATGAAGAAAACCCTAAAATAATCTTTAAGATAAAACAAGTAGGAACATGTACCATATTCTTAGGAAGATTTGACAGTGAAAAGTTGCAAATTCTCCCTAAGTTAAATAAATTTAATATGATCCTAATGAAAATACTAAAAATTAAAAAATACATTTGGAACTAGACAAGCTGACTCTAAAGTTCACAAAGAAAATTAAAACATAGCCATGGAAACTCAGAAAAAGCAATGAGGGATGACTAGCCCTTTAGATATTAAAGCATATTATAAAGTCTTAATAGTTAAAACACAAGTTTTGGCTAATAAAAAATTAAACAGAATAAAAATTACATAAATAGACCTCACATCTATGGGAATTTTAATATATAATAGCTTAAATAAGTAGGAAAAAAATGAACTATTCAATAAACAATGATGGAGCAATTAGATAATCTTCCAGGAAAAAACTTAAACAGGATACATACTTCATACCTCCCACCAGTATGAACTGTAAATGAATTCAATATATAAATGAGAAATGAAGCTAGAGTGGAATTAGAAGAAAAGCATTGCAGACTTCCTTTATAACCTAGGAGTGGGGAAAGCTTTTCTAAACATGACTCAAAATATAGAAGCCATATAAGAATACATCAATACAGAGCCTACATGGCAAGAACACGGTAAGCACTTAATAGACAAACTTTTTTTAAAAAATGCCATTCATTATCTGTGATATTGTGAAATATATATTTGGTCTTTTTTTTTTTTTTTTTTTTGAGACGGAATTTCGTTCTTGTTGCCCAGGCTGGAATGCAGTGGCGCCATCTCGGCTCACTGCAAGCTCCGCCTCCTGGGTTCAAGTGATTCTCTTGCCTCAGCCTCCTGAGTAGCTGGGATTACAGGTGCCTGCCACCACGCCTGGCTAATTTTTTGTATTTTTAGTAGAGACAGGGTTTCACTAAGTTGGCCAGGCTGGTCTCAAACGCCTGACCTCAGGTGATCCACCCACCTTGGCCTCCCAAAGTGTTGGGATTACAAGCGTGAGCCACTGTGCCCGGCCTTATATTTGGTGTTCATCTCCATTTTCTGCCATAGAATTCCTAAAATCCTTGGAGTCTCCAAAGTATGTCTTTTTGCATGCTAATGATTGATTGATGGCTGGCAGTCCCTGGCCAGCTTCAGGATGGGGGCTGGTCACCAGAAAGCCAAGGCCAGGATTAGAGCGTTGGGACTTTCAGCCCTACTTCAGAACCTCTGGGGAGGGGAGGGAGTTAAAATTTAAGTTGATAGCCAATAGCCTATGGCTTAATCAATCATGCCTATGCAATGAAATCTCCATAAAAAGCCCAAAAGGAGAGGGTTCAGAGAGCCTTCAGACAGCTGAACACATAGAGGTTCCTGGAATGTGGTGGTCCTGAAGAAGGCAGGCAAGCTCCTTGACCTTTTCCTTAATCTTTTGTAATATCCTTTGTAATAACCGGTAACTGTGTTTCCCTGAGTTCTGTGAGCTGCCCCTGCAAACTGATCGAACCCAAAGAGGAAGTTGTGGGAACCCCAACTTAAAGCCAGTCTGTCAGAAGTTTGGAGGTCTGGACTTTCATCTATGTCTGAGGTGGCGGGTTGGGGGTGGCCAGTTTTGTGGCCTGAGCCCTCAACCTGTAGGATCTGATGCTATCTCCAGATAGATGGTGTCAAAACTGAATTGGAGGCCACCCAGCTGGTGTCCACTACAGAACGGGCTGCCTTTTCTTGCGGAGAGATCCCCCATATTTGGTCACAGAAGTCTTCTGTCTGTGTTGATTGGTGTTGTCAAGTGAGAAAAATAGGAAAAAGCACATTGAATGTGTTTTTTTTCACACACAAAATATCACAGACAGAAATGTTAAAATATATAGAAAAAAGTTTCTAAAAACTTATAGTAAAAGGAAAATCAATCATCCAAAAGAAAAGTAGTCAAGGGATATTGATATAAAAGGAAATATAAATGGCATTTAACTGATGAGAACACACGGACACATAGAGGGGAAGAAGACACACTGGGGCCTCTTGGAAGGTGAAAGGGGAGGAGGGGAAGGGTCAGGAAAAATAACCAATGAGTACTAGGCTTTATACCTGGGTGATGAAATAATCTGTACAACAAACCCCCATGACACATGTTTACCTATATAACAAACCTGCACTTGTACCTCTGAACTTAAAATAAAAGTTAAAAAAGAAATACAACACCAAAAAACAAACCAAAAAATGGCATTTAACTAGATGAAGATACCCAAACTCACTCATCACAAGAAAAAAAGTACTATAGCACAATGTTGTACAGTAGTTATAGTAGTGAGCTTCCTTGTCTTATTCCTAATTTTAGAGGGGATGGATGCTTCTAGTGATATTATTTTCCACTTACCAGAGTGGCAAATATCCCCAGAGTGGTCCACATACTGTTGGCAAAGTTGTGGAGAAATGGGCACTTGCATGCAGTGCTGATAGAAGTAGAAAGTAGTAAAACCTCTTTGGAGGGTAAATTAATAATATTTCAAATTAACCCAGAATGTCTACTTCTAGGATATTATCCCACAGGTATTCTTGTGAAACTATTTAGATGCACAAGTTACCCATACACGCTGTTTGTAAAAATGAAGGATTGAAAAATGACCCATATTCCTATCAATAGGGGCTGGTTAAATAAATTATGGCATAAATATAAATATTATACATTTGTTAAAAAAAAAGGAAAGAAAGAAAAGGAGGAAACTCTTTACATACAGATATAGAAATATTTCCAATATATTTTCTTAAATGGAAAACAAAACAAAACAAAACCAAGGTGCCCAACCCTATGAATAGTATACCATTTTCGTGTAACAAAAGGAGAAGCTATCAGAATATATTTTTGTGTTTGTATATGCATAAGGAAATTGGAAGACTGCATAAAATACTACATAAAATACATAAAAGACTATATAAAATACATAAAAGACTGCATAAAATAAATACATAAAAGACTACTAGAAAATAATGCTAGTGGTTACCTGTGGGGTCATGGAGACTTCCACTGTATTCCTTTTTATATTTTCTAATTTTTGGACAGTATGAATGTATTATATTCAAAAGATTATTTTAAAAAGTACACAGCATTATACCTACTTTTTGTATTGTACTGAAAATGGGTATTTTGCAAAATAGAAACAAAAAAAAGACTATCTTTGTATATGAAGACAATAATCCCAGCCCCTCAGCCTGAATAAGGCAGGTGATTTTAGACTTGTATTTATTCTCATCCAGCCATTTACTCACACCTGGTTCCTCTCAAGGCCATGAGTAAAGGATTCAAAAGGACTGGCTTGTCTATTGGCTTGTGACCCCTGTACAGGGAAGGGAAGCAGGAGTGATGACCTCCCTCATTAAATATTCTAACCCATTGCTGTACGCAGCCACTGACAGATGCATTCTTCCCATCTTTTTAAGAAGCCAAAGCTTCATCTTGTGTCTTGGCCCTCACACTCAAGTACCACTAACAAACTAACAAGTACCACTAAACAAAACTAGCTTTTAACCTTATAAGGGTGCAGCCTCTTCTGGAATTCCTCTGATTTCAAAGTCTCACTCTCAAGTTCTTGAAAACGAGGGCAGTTCCTGAAAGGCAGGTATAGCAACTGAGGATAAGAGAAAAATCATAAAATTGTTATGAGTCAGAAAAACTTTGCTAAATATGCTGCAGCAATATTTTAAGCCTCATTAGGTTCAAAGCAACCTTAATAAAATACTCAAATGTGTTTTGAGCTGAGTGGAAATTCCAAAATTGGGGAGAAAGAATCAAATGATCTACAGGTCTTAAAATAGTAGGATATGTATTCAGAATTGAAAATCCTTTTTTTTCTTTCGTAAACTTGCCGTAATATAACTGTGCTGTTGGTGGTAAATATTTACACTTCTCGATCTTCCATGTGAATAACTGTTATCTTGCTTCCTTCCCAATCCCTTTCATTTCTTGCAGTAGGTGCACATCTGTACACACACACACACACACACACACACACACACACACACCCCAACGCATGTATGTATGGAGAAAGGAATTTGATTCTGGAAAAAATCTTAAGTCAATTAACCACTCATTAAACTTCAGTTTTTGCAAATTTGCAGATTGTTAAAAGTACATATTGAATACTTAGAAAAATATACTTCAAAAACCTGTTGTGAGGACAAAGTGATCTTCCTAAAATTAATTAAATTTTGAGTGTTTTGTAATTTTAACTGTAACCCACAGGTTTGTAGCTCTCAAGTTTATTTTGTTGCCCTTACTTTCCATCTGTGACTAGTCCTGTATTTCTAGCCCTTGGTAGAAATAACTAATTTGGATGGTTTTTTTTTCCCTCAAATTTAGCATGTACAAGGCTAAACTTGTATATGTTACAAGGGCCTTCTTGCTGTCCCTGAAGGCACAGGCTTAGGATCTCTGCATAAAACTGTTCCCTGCCTTGAACACTCCCCGACTGACTTCTACTCCTCTTCTAGCCATCCTTCCCCAGCCTCTATCATATTAAAATGAATTCAACTTCATTTTTAACCATTCCCTCTTTGTAATTTTCCCTGCTTTTTCTAGTGGCAGAATTTATCAACCTACTTCATAGTCACTTTTGTTTCTGTATTTTCAAAACATATCCCCTTCTATTTCAAAATAGACCTCTTTTCTTTACCTTCATAGTCCCCTCCCCGTCCTAGGCACCATAACTTGTGTTTCAACTACTGTGAGAGCTTCCTATTTGGTAAATCAGTGTTCACTCTTTCAGCCATCCTAATTCATTCTCCATACAGCAGTTACACTAATACCTTTTATTATTATTATTATTATTATTATTTGAGACGGAGTCTTGCTCTGTCACCCAGGCTGGAGTGCAGTGGCGCGATCTCGGCTCACTGCAAGCTCCGCTTCCCGGGTTCACGCCATTCTCCTGCCTCAGCCTCCTGAGTAGCTGGGACTACAGGCGCCCGCCACCACGCCCGGCTAATTTTTTGTATTTTTAGTAGAGATGGGGTTTCACTGTGTTAGCCAGGATGGTCTCGATCTCCTGACCTCGTGATTGGCCCGCCTCAGCCTCCCAAAGTGCTGGGATTACAGGTGTGAGCCACTGCGCCCAGCCTATTATTATTTTTAAGCATGAATCTTTTTAAAGTATCGATCAGGTCATTTTGTGGTTCATGACCTTCATTGGCTTTCTATTTTACCTAAAATAAAATCAAAACTCACCACCACACAGACTACATCAAGAGTTCGCATGAGTTGGCCTCTAGGAACTGCACTGCCCTCTTTTCCTGTTACTGTCCCTTGTCACTCCTCTCCAGCAACATTGTGGGCCTTCTTGCTGTCCCGGAAGGCACTGGCTTAGGAGCTCTGCATAAAACTGTTTCCTGCCTTGAACACTTCCCAATTGACTTCTACCCCTCTTCTAGCCATCCTGGGCCAGTCTCTATCATATTAACCTGTTTCATTTCTTTCCAGGAACTCATCGCCATCTGACATTATTTTATTTACTTGTTTATCATCTATTTCCTATAAAATATAAACTTGATGACAGCCAGGATCATGTCTGTTTTGTTCACTGCTGCAATGTCAATGCCCAGCACAGGGCTTGGCATATTAGTAGCTACTCAGAAAACATTTATTTTAAAAGTTGCTTCCTGTTCATCATTTCTGGTTGTGTGTGTCACCTTGTCTTACCTTGCTTCTCTTCCTCTAACATCTTTTTACCATCTCATTTCAGGCCTTATTTCTTAATTCCAGAATTGCTTCAATAGTTATTCTCTGAGGCTCCAGTGTCTTTTCTGTTCAAGCTACTGTCAGGCAAGTGCCCAAAAGCACCACTCATCACATGTGCATAATACCGAAGAATGTATACTGGTTTCTTTTATGTCCATTGCTTTTAGTCTAAATTTGCATGCATGGCTTTCAAATTGTTCCATAGGAGAAATTATATTGTTAAGAGAAAAAGCACAAGACTGTTCATTAAAAGGCCTGGAATTTAATTAATTACTTCCTGGATGTTAGTTTTTTTCATTCACAAATTGAGTCAGGCTGAAAATAAACAGAATAATTGCCGAGACATCTGTCCAGAATTTTGCAGTTTATGGTGTTTTCCATTTTTTGACTAACTTGACTTTCACAAATCCCTAAGAAGAAGTTAGGTGGGTGCTATTTTCCCATGTCACAGAAAGGAAACTGAGGTTTATGGAGGTTACTCAAGGTCATATATCTGAAGTGGTAGTTGGCTCTCAGATGTAGGTTTTCCAACTTCAAATTCAGCCCTTCTTCTAACATCACACTGCCTTTCTTTCAACTCAAGATTCCTCCTGGCTATTAAATTTGGATTATCTAATCTGTGTCCAATATAATCAATTTTATTTTCATTCTCTTTCTAAATATGAACTCTGGGCACAGAAGAACTGGCATTCTACATATTCACTCATGGTCATGTTTTTGTGCTGCCTTCCTCTCCTTCCTCCCTCTCCTCTGAGGTCTGTTTCAAGTTCTCACTCTCTTTATGAAGACCTGAATAACTGCCTTGTGGTAACTGCACGTAAGTCTCATTCTCTGACTTCACCCAGCATATGTGGCTTATACTTGAAATTATTGCCCACCATCTTATAATGTCTTCTACACATTTCACACATGCTAATTTGCTTTCATCAAACTATAAATTAGAAAAACTTGGCCTCCTATTTCTCTACAGCATTCAGCACAGCTAAATGCTGGGAATAAGCTAGTGTTGATTGGTTTCATTAGATTTCTTAGTTGATATGAGAGAATTTTTTTGACCTTAGTGAATCAGATAGATGGAAGCCATAGGTAGATAATGTTCCTTGCTTCTCTCTTTCTCTCCCTTACTCTCCCTATTTCTTTCCTCCTCTTCTACTAGCACCTGCATTCTCTTTCTGTGTAACTTAATTACTATCACTCAGGATTAATTGTTAGATAGCTGTTGTGGTCTACATTTTGCTAAATTTTGGTGCTGCTATCCCGTCTTTGTTTTGTTTTGTTTTTTATTTATTTTTGAGACAGAATTTCGCTCTTGTTGCCCAAGCTGGAGTGCAATGGTGTGATCTCGGCTCACTGCAACCTCCGCCTCCCAGGTTCAAGCGATTCTCCTGCCTCAGCCTCCCGAGTAGCTGGGATTACAGGCATACGCCACCATGCCCAGCTAATATTTGTATTTTTAGTAGAAACGGGGTTTCACCATGTTAGCCAGGCTGGTCTCGAACTCCTGACCTCAGGTGATCCGTCTGCCTCGGCCTCCCAAAGTGCTGGGATTACAGGCATGAGCCACCGCACCTGACCTCCAGTCTTTATCTCTGCAGAAAAGGCTGGTAAAGTGATTTTTTTTTTCTTTTTGGAATAAAATATTCACAAATGCTTAAGAACACTGGTAATCACAATACTTCCCTCCTGATTCTGTGAAGGGAAAGAGATGTAAATAAATCATCCTGTCTTTTCAAGAAACAGCAGAAAAATGGTTGGAGTAGATTTAACTCCAGTGACTTTCTGCACAGCATTTGGGAAAAATCCTTAAGTCCCTATATGCAGCAATTAAGTCAAATTTCTAGGGGTACTGGAAGGACAAAGAGGATAGTAACCTACCCCAGAGGTCACTGGGCAAAAGTCTGGGTCCAGCAGTCAGGCTAAGCTTCAGCCATAAAGAGATGCGATGGTCATGCCTATGATGGGACTGCAGGGAAATTAGGAAGGGATTCTTTGTCCCAAACTATTTCTTTCGTATAGTCTTAAGTTTCACACCTGGAAGATTAGTTAGATTTATCTATTACTACTTTAAAAATACCCATTCCTCTGAAAAGATTAAAGAAAGCTTGGTCAGTCCCACCCTGTGTAAACACGTTTGAGAGTTTCTCTCAAACAGCCCCATTCAGGCAGCTTAGTTTATAGTACTGGTTCTCAAACTTGGCTCCCCACTGGAATCATCGAGGGAGATTATTTTTTAAATACTGGTGCCTGGGTCCACCCTCAGACATTCCGATTTCTTACAGAGAGTGCCCTTGGCATCAGGATTTTTTTAAAAAAACCACGTGATTCTAATATGCAGCTAAGTCTGAGAATCACGATTTTATAGGGAAGAAAATCGCTCTGGAATGAAATAGGCCTAGTTTTAATCCCAGAGTGATGCTTGCCAGCAGTGTGGCTTTGGACCAATTTGTTTGTTATTTAACCTCTCCAAGCACTTATTTCCCTCACTATAAAAGGAGAACAAGAATATTGTCCATTCAGAGTTGTTATGAAAGGTAACACGATGATTCATATAAAATGTTGGGCAATAATTATGCACTCAAATCTTTTTTTCTCTACCTAGGAATGTGGATTTTCATAAGCGGAGGAGTGTTTGGCGGTATAAAGATCTTTGGATAATCTGGAGAGTGGAGAAACCTGTTTGGGGCACCAAAAGCCTGGGAATTAAGGCAGAACACTGGGGGACTCGTCTCTCTCCCTCTTTCTCTCTCTCTCTCTCTGTGTGTGTGTATGACGATGAGGGGGCAAATTGCCAAGAGTTGCAAGAGTGGCAAAACAAAGTGAATCATACAGATCCAAAGAGAAATTTGGTTCCTACTCTATCTTAGCTAGGGTTTTCCATGTCCTAAATTGTCCTTTGTATCTTTATTTAAGAAAGAATTAAAACTGCACAGCTCAAGGAGTGTCCAGACTCCCAAATCCACAACTGCTGAGTAGCCTGCCTTCCTCATTCTAGGTCCATCTGAAATCTCCTGGTTTTCCCAGTATACTGACCTGATCTTCAGAAAGAGGAACTGTGTGCACCGGGATGGGCTGCCAGAGTAGGGTAGGATTCCAGATGCTGACACCCTCTGGGGGAAACAGGGCTGCCAGGTTTGTCATAGCACTCATCAAAGTCCGGTCAATGTCTGTGCTTCGAATATAAACCTAGAGTAGGAAAATCAAAGCAGAAGCAAACATAAAGGGAACATGAGGTTTTTTTCTACAGAGCTGCCAAGGTATTAGAGAAAGGACAGGACACCCACAGTGAAATATTACAGACATTGTGCTAACATCAGAATCATAATACTTGTTAAGGAATGAGCAACATTATGATCATGGTACAAAGCAACCTGGTTGGCCAATAGTTGAATTGACAAATGAGATCAATTAAGCAGTGGCTACTTGTCAAGCCAAAGTATTTATTCAGGTGTTCATAAAATCTTGAAATTACTTATATTCACAATTTTTTGGAACAAAAAGTTGCACAAAGAGCAATATATTTGTAAACGAGATCTCTGACTTGTATAAGTTCCTTGGAAAACAGGCAAAGCACTTTTATATATGCAGAACTATTTTAATTATTTCAAAGATCAAAGTTCCCACTCTTGGCTCCCCAACTTGCCTGTTCATGTTTATAGGACTCATTCAAGAATTTTCTATATCTCTTTCTTATGTACTCTCCAAGTTCATAATGCTGCTCCATGCCCAGCTATGGGAAAAAAATAAAAGCAAAAATTAATGAAAGTAAGTTCTATGAATCACATTATCATAAAAATTTGTTGATTTTTTTTTCATTATGTGTGTAGAATGAACAATGGTGTGGTTTAATAGTTCCACAATAATAACACATATTTAAATGAAAACAAAAGAGCTGTACTCTTTAGTTACAGTTCCCTGACTCCCTGAGAAAACTCATTTATCTTCATTAGCACTTAACATAGAGACTTGCACATAGTAAGTGCTTAGTTGATAGTTGGGTGATTGATCTGATTTAAGTAAATGATTCATCTCTGACGTAGTGGGATCCTTGCTGGTAGAGCATTCAAAGAGACCTACTTGGTGGGGATTTTGTGGAAGAAGCTCAACCATCTGATGAGATTAGACTCGATGAATCTGAAAGTCTCTTTCAACCTCTGTGGGCAATGGTTTACTATCTGCCCAGTTTATTAATTCCTGGTTCATAAAAAAATTAGAACATGTTACTCTAAGTGTGGTCTGTATTGGCTTCACTTAATAGCATTATAGAAATCAAATTCTTGGGCCCCACCCTTGACCTACTGAACCAGAACCTTTGGGGGTGGAGTTCAAGAATATTTTTTAACAAGCTTCTGATGGACAGTAATCACTGAGATGCACTGCATTAGCTGAGTGGTCCACAACCATTACTGTGCATCAGAAACAAAATTATCCAGCGGTGCATTTTCAAATGCAGATTCCTCAGCATCTCCATCAGAGATTCCAGCTCATTAGTTCCTGAGTGGGGCCCTGACATCTGCATTTTAACAAGTCTCCCAAGTGATTCAGATGCAGCTAGTAGAGCACCATGCTTTGGAAACACAGCATTCAAGTTTGTCTTTAATCCAGAGCCTTACTAGAGCTTTGGGAGCCAGAGAGGAGGTTGTTACGGTGGCTGCTGCTTGGTCCCACTTGTCATTTGCTTGTCACCCTTGTCATTTTCTTGACCACCACTATAATCACTTCCCATCTAGGATGGGGACAAGGTGGGAAAGGAATAATATACCATGACCTGAGTAGCGGAGAAGCAGGTACTTTAGGTCTAATTGTGTTCTTACAGCTGACTTTTTAAATAGTGGTCTGTATAAAGCAGTGATTTTCACACTTTAGCATGCACAGAATCACCTGGAGGACGCAATAAAACACAGACTTCTGGGCTTTAATTCCAAAGTTTATGGTTCACTGCGTATTGGGTGAAGAATTTACATTACTGAGAAGTTCCCACGTGATGGTGATGCTGCTGGTCCAGGGACCACACTTTAAAAACCACTGATCTAGACAGCCATCATCCTATGATTATGCAGATTAAAAATACCTAGACAAGGCAGATTAAAAGTATCTAGACACTGATCTAGACAGCCATCATCTTATGATTATGTAGATTTAAAGTACCTAGACAAAGCTGGGTATGGTGGCTCAGGCCTGAAATTCTAGCACTTTGGGAGGCCAAGGCGGGTGGATTGCCTGAGCTCAGGAGTTTGAGACCAGCCTGGGCAACATGGCAAAACCCCATCTCTACTAAAAATATAAAAAATTAGCCAGGCATGGTGGTGCTCTCCTGTAGTTCCAGCTACTTGGGAGGCTGAGGCACAAGAATTGCTTGAATCCAGGAGGCAGAGGCTGCAGTGAGCTGAGATCGAGCCACTGCACTCCAGCCTGCGGAGACAGAGCGAGACTCCATCTCAAAAAAAAAAAAAAAAAAAAAAAAAAGTACCTAGACAAGGGTGGGAATCTGAGCCCTAGAACCTTGTCACTTCAAATGTGGTCCATGTACCAGTGCCATTGTCATCCTTGGGAGTATGTTAGACATGCAGAATCGCAGGTCCCACATCAGACCTGCTGAATTAGAATCTGCATTTTGACAAGATTCCCAAGTGATTCATTTGCACATGGAAGCTTGAGAAATACTGCCCTAATAGAATCTGATGGGTAATCAAGGTTCTTCAGAAGAAGAACTCAGATCCTGCAGCCTAGAAGAATCTTTTGGTCTTAATGGGAAAACACAGCAACAGAACAGGAGTCTATACAGAGCCATAGGTATTAACAAGCAAATCTGAATTTTTGTAGCCTCTCTTTCATTCAAAGGGACAGAAGATGGGTAGGCTATGGGGAGAAGAGCTCTGACCTGGGAGACAGAAGATGCTGGTCTCAAATAGCCTGCCTGAGTTTTCTCCTCTGTGAAATATAGTCAGGGCAGAAATTCTCAGCCTTGGCTACACATTAGAGTGAACTGATCACCAAGGAGCTTCTAAAAATCCCAATGCCCAGGACACATACTAGACCAATTAAATAAGAACCTCCCAGGCAGACATCAATATATTTTTTAAACCTCTCCAGATAATCCCAATGTTTTGGCAGGATTAAGACCCATTAGTTTTTGAGACATTCTACTCTAAAGATTCTGTGACATTTTCTTAATTAATATATTTAAACAGATCAGGACAGAAGCAATTCACCTGGCCTTGTGGCTCCAAACAGAAGAGTCATCCAATCTTACAAGCAAAGGGAATAGGGCTTTGGAACAGTGACTAAAGATGGCTTTGCTCCCCAGTTCACCTTCTCCTTAGATGCTCTTCAGAAAGTAGGGCTCCCTATGTTTAACTGACCACTTATAAGGAAGGTCAAATCCCAATATGTCCAGCTGACAAGAAATCATATTCTGATATCAGCACTTTGGGGAATCATGTTTCCCAATGCTGTTGATTCAGCTTATTGATTACAAGACTATTTTTCACTTTCTCATGTGAAGCCTAAGAAATTCAAAGCCTGGCTTATGATTACCACTTGGCTCTCTTCAGCATTTCTAAGCTCATATAGTCTTTGCTCATGTACATCTCTTACATTTAAATAAAGCCAGAAAGGCAAAAAATATCAAAACAGAAAATTCTATATACATTTCCCCTTGAGACTCGTCAAGAATCTTTTTTTTTTTTTTGAGATGGAGTTTACTCTTGTTGCCCAGGCTGGAGTGCAATGGTGTGATCTCGGCTCACTGCAACCTCCACTTCCCAGGTTCAAGCGATTCTCCTACCTCAGACTCCCGAGTAGCTGGGATTACAGGTGCCCACCACCAATCCTGGCTAATTTTTGTATTTTTAGTAGACAGAGGGTTTCACCATGTTGGCCAGGCTGGTCTCAAACTCCTGACCTCAGGTGATCCGCCTGCCTCGGCCTCCCAAAGTGCTGGGATTACAGGTGTGAGCCACCACACCCAGCTTCATCAACAATCTTTAGCTAAAAGTCCAACCAACCTGGGTGAGTTGGCCAAATCCTTGTGGCCATGAGGATTCCTTTATGGGGTCAGTGGGAAAGGTGTCAATGGGACTTCGGTCTCCGTGCCGAAACACCTGAAAATAGATGTGAGAGAGTGATGTTACAAACGTCACTTGGGTGTTTTGCTTCTGCTTATTATAACAGGTTTTTTTTTTTCTAAATCATTGGTTTTAACTTTGGCTTCCCATTGTAATCACCTAAGGAGTTTTAAAAGACTCTGAGGACTGGCTTTCAACCTCAGTGATTTTTATTTAATTAGTCTGGGATGTGGCCAGGACATCAGGATTTAAAAAATCTCCCTGGGTAAATCTCTAGTTAAGAACCACTATTCTAAGCTCACTAACACTTTCACTGTGTTTCAGGTAATGTAAGAATCAAGATGATCAGCCATTAGAAGGCAGGTGACACATAATGGAGATCAGTTTGTACATAAGATAGGACAGAAAGGAACACAAAGCTTACAAGAGTACTTTACTGCAGACAAATTCTGATGAGAAGTATTCTTCCCTTAATGATTACAGTAATAGTGGTATAACTTTTTTTTTTTTTTGAGACGGAGTCTTGCTCTGTTGCCCAGGCTGGAGTGCAGTGGTGAATCCCAGGTTCAAGCAATTCTCCCGCCTCAGCTGCCTGAGTAGCTGGGACTATAGGCGCTTGCCACCACGCCCAGCTAATTTTTGTATTTTTAGTAGAGACGGAGTTTCACCATGTTGGCCAGGCTGGTCTTGAACTCCTGACCTCAGGTGATCCACTCGCGTCGGCCTTCCAAAGTGCTGGGATTGCAGGTGTGAGCCACCGCGCCCAACTAGTATAACTGTTTTTTTTTTTTTTGAGACTGAGTCTCGCTCTGTCGCCCAGGCTGGAGTGCAATGGCACCATCTCGGCTCACTGCAGCCTCCGCCTCCCGGGTTCAAGCGATTCTCCTGCCTCAGCCTCCTGAGAAGCTGGGATTACAGGCACACACCACCACACCCAGCTAATCTTTGTATTTTTAGTAGAGATGAGGTTTCACCATGTTAGCCAGGCTGGTCTTGAACTCCTGACCTAGTGATCCACCTGCCTTGTCCTCCCAAAGTGCTGGGATTACAGGCATGAACCACCACACCTGGCAACATTTTATATATAATAAAAATAATAGATTTTTAACCCACATACAATTTGTGACCATTTTGAACCAATGATTTGTTCATTTTTTGGAGATTAGGAGTAAAAGATTGCAGGTGGGGAGGTTAGGAAAGCTAATTCTCAATATTTTAATAACATACTTCTATATTTGTACCCATGTCATGCTATTGTGATTGCACATTTCTCTTTGGGAAGAGTAGTCTGGACTTTTGAAATCTTGGTGCTTTGATTCTAATATGCTTTCTCAGTATAATATCAAACCAAACACAAAGCTATCTTATGAGCAAAAGATAAGGAAAGAAAACACTGAAGAACTACAAGATGAAGTCTACACTGATGTCAGCAAATATTTTTAATATAGAGACAGCTGCATAACACCTTGATTTATCTGAGGTTACCCATACCTGTACTTATGCTACCTGGCTAAAATGTTCCATTGAAAAGTAAGCCAAGAACCTGCTCTTTTGAAATTCTGTAAAACAGAATTCAATAGACATTAAATAAGAAAACAGTGTCAGACTTTAGTCATTTTTGAGAAGGAATTCCAAGAAAGTGGGAGATGCTTGCTTTGTGTCTCTAACATCTGAAGAAAACAGATCTTTTGCCCTTTAAACCAGTGACAAATTAAAACTTCGGTAGAACAGTCTACAGAAACAGGGGCAATGATGCAATAAATGTTAAGCAATCATTTTGGTCAGGTGAGAAATTGCTTCCATGAATGATCCCCTGAAGGCAGGAAGGACAGCTGCATATTTTTTTGTGAGCACCTGCAGTTACTAGTCTCAGGGGTGACTTGGTCATGATCAGAAATGATTACGGTTAATCATTGATGCCTCTTTCCACAATTGAAGTACAGTTTAGAGTTTTTATATCCCAGGTAAATGTGTCTTTGAATAACTAAAGTTGTTACATGGTTTCAATAAATTACAAACCCCACACTCTTTTAGTTTCTAGGGCTTCTCAACCTCAGCATTGTTGACATTTTGGGTTAGATAATTCTTTGTTGTGGGGGTTGTCCTGTGCACTGTAGAATGTCTAGCAGCATCCCTAGCCTTTACCCACCAGATGCCAGTAACATTCCCCAGCTGTGACAACCGAAACAGGCACATTTTCTGCCATAGGGGCAGAAAATCACCCCAAGTTGAGAGCCACTGAGTGAGCCAAAGAGAAGTCAGGTGAGAGACATTGTAATAAAATAATTTACAATGCTTCCCACCAACCTATAACCACAACGGTAACTCCTTAACATTTTTTGAACACTCACTTTGTCCTGGAAACTGTGCTAAGTGCTTCTCGTAGATTTAATCTTCTCATCAGTTCCACAAAGCAGTTACTATTATTATTTCCATTTAACAAATGAGGAAGTTTAGCTTAGTTAAGTGACCTGTCTAAACTCACAAAGCATATAAGAAGTGATAGAGTTGATATTCAAACACAGGCTGTGCCTCCAACTCCAGCATACTTAACCACCTGTGAGAGGTTCATTTCTGTATGATCACACTCCTCACAGTCCCACCAGCTAAATCTGAATGGTCTGGGATCTAACACTTCTTTATTAACTCTACTTAATATACTCTCTTCCTCTAGGATTGGAAGGGGTGTGTGTGTGTGTGTGTGTTTCGTATCAGAAGAAACCAAAACCTTGATACGGAAACTACCCCGAAGGCACTGTGAACTATGTATATTATTGAAAGAGTAGAACTGAGGTTATGCAACTAAATGACAGAATGGCCTGAGAGAGAAAAACAAGTGTGGTCACCTTAGCAGAGTATTTTGAAGAGCAGAGAACTGGAACATAATCATGAGACTTGGGCAAGCTTTCTCACTCTGGCCCATAGTTCAGAAATAATTGTACTCCCCTACATTTCAGTAGGTTTTAAGTGTTCCCAAGGTAGTTGCTAAAACGTGCTGTCAACTCTTTGGAAGGGATGTCCTGGAGAAACACTTAATAAACCATTCTCCACCTCCAGGGCTGGAAATCAAAATGTGTGCACACACCCCTCCTGCAGCCAAATGTGAAGCTGGTGTTCCTTGAGCTTTTGGAGTTTCAAAATTGAGCTGGAGTTCTTGGACTATGCGAAGACATTCTTTTAATTCTGTGGTAGAGCAATCTTCTTAACTGCTGCTCTACCAATTATTACCTCTGTGCTCAGCCCAGCAATCATACTCTATGAAATCCTTTAAAAACCTAAAAATACTTTATTAGCAATTAGGATTTTTGCAGTAGTAGTGGTAATTGTAATAGAAAGACATCCAAGATAATAACAATTCCTGGCCAGGCACAGTGGCTCACGCCTATAATCCCAGCACTTTTGGAGGCCGAGGCAGGCGGATCACGAGGTCAGGAGATCAAGACCATCCTGGCCAACATGGTGAAACCCCATCTGTACTGAAAATACAAAAATTAGCTGCGTATGGTGGCGCGTGCCTGTAGTCCCAGCTACTCGGGAGGCTGAGGCAGGAGAATCACTTGAACCTGGGAGGCAGAGGTTGCAGTAAGCCGAGATCATGCCACTGCACTCCAGCCTGGTGACAGAGTGAGACTCCGTCTCAAAAAAAATAAATAAATAAAAATAAAAATAAAAAATAATAATTCCTTACATTTGCACAACCCTCCATGGTTTGTAGAATTTTCCCCTGCTACCTCTTTTAATGATTACATCCCCCTGTGAGGACAGGTTGGCACTACTGCTGCACTGAGCAAGTAAGAAAACTATATGATCAAAGAGATCATGTAGCTGTCAAGATCTCTAATTCTCATGATAGTTGGCCCACTGTTTCCCCACCACACTACAATCACTTCACACTTTTAAATCATAGGTAACTGTTTTTAAAAGGACTTTTGGTTTGGTGCCCCCATGAATGAACCTGCTCCATTGAATCTGCTAAACAAATCTGGCATGTGGCTTAGGGTGTGGAGAACCTGGTGAGTACAGTCAAGGCCATATCCAGTGGAAAATGTAAAGATATACAAAAATGGAGTTTTTTTTGTTTGTTTTGTTTTTTTTTTTTTGAGATGGAGTCCTGCTCTTGTTGCTCAGGCTGGAGTGCAATGGCATGATCTTGGCTCACTGCAACCTCTGCCTCCCAGGTTCAAGTGATGTTCCTGCCTCACCCTCCCAAGTAGCTGGGATTACAGGCACCTGCCACCACACCTGGCTAATTTTTGTATTTTTAGTAGAGACGGGGTTTCGCCATGTTGGCCAGGCTGGTCTTGAACTCCTGACCTCAGGTGATCCACCCACCTTGGCCTCCCAAAGTGTTGGGATTACAGGCGTGAGCCACTGCGCCCGTCCTAAAAGTAGAGATTTTTATCATGAGCCCACCACTGGCTCCAACAATTATCAACTTGTATGTGGCTAGTCTTGTTTCTTTTATATCCTCATCACTCTTAGACATTATATCATGTTCTATTGGTCTTTGCATAAATTAAAAGTCCTTACAAGGGCTCACAAGATCTTACCTGATCTGGCCCCTACCCACCTTGATATCCTCACCTTGGTGTCCTCAGCTTACCCACATGGGCTCTCCTGCTGTTACATCCAATATATTAAATTTGCTCAAGCCTCAGGGCCTTTGCTCTTGATGTCCTGTCTGCTTTGAATGTCTCAAGTCTGCTTCTTCTCTCAGCATACACATCACTCATCAATTTGAGGTCTGTCCTGAAAATTTGACCTTTTCAGAGAGACATCCCTTGACCATCATTATAAATCTTGCTCAATCTCTTATCTCACTGTTTTATTTCAAATAAATATTCCTGATGTTTTCTTATTTTTTGTTTTTACTAAAATAAAAAAAAATCTGGCTCCCTCCCTCTCCCTATAAACTCCTTGAAAGCAGAATCCTTGCTGTCACAAGCACTGCTATAACCCCAAAACAGTGTCTGGAACATAGGAACATGCAAAAAAGGCCTGTTTTGATGAATAGGTGAATTTTGGATTGGGTCTAGTTCTTCCAGGTACATTATGGATTTCTTTCCAGTCTTCTCATTTCATGAGGGTTTTTGATTGTCATCCTTATTTATCAGCAAGGTGTGCTATGTGTGCTTTTTTTTTTCCTTTCTTTCATCTTCTTGTCTTTCCCCTCTGTCTTAGCCCATTTTCTGTTGCTTTAACAGAATACCTGAGACTGGGAAATTTATAAAGGAAAGAGGTTTATTTTGCTCACAATTCTAGAGGTTGGGAAGTCCAAGATCAGGCAGCTGCATCTAGTCAGTTTCTGGTGAGGGCCTTGTGCTGTGTCATAACATGGCAGAAGGCATGACAGGACAAGAAGGGGCACACTGAGAGCCAAACTGGTTTTTATAATAGACTCACTGACATGATAACTCACCCACTTCTGTGATAACCTATTAATCCATTAATCTGTTAATCCAGTAATCCATCAGGAGAGTAGAGCCCTCATGGCCCAATCAACTCTTAAAGGCCCCACCTCTTAATGCTGTCACATTGGGATTAAGTTTCAACATGAGTTTCGGAGGGCACAAACATTAAAACTGTAGCAGTCTCTATCCTATTCATTTGTGCCTTTGCTTCTAGAACAGTGAGTCTGCTTCCAGACTGGATTGAAGTCTCATAAACCATCATGTTCTCCTTTTAGACACATCATAAAACTTTGGGATGATTCTGGAAGCCCTAAAAGGAACCTTATCTCCTGACATTAAATTCTTCTTCTTATTTTATTAGGGTGTACTCTAAGTTGTGAAAATCTCTTGATGCACAAAGATAACTATGAGTAGAAGGCTATTTTATTTTCTTCTTTTAGGACCTAAGAGATAAATCCATTGGTAAAGCAAATTAAAAATAAAATACTTTGGGCAGAAATAACTGAGTAATGTAAATGAGTGTCATTTCAGAGGTTAGAAGGAAAGCCGGCTGACCATGAAAGGAATCAGCATGAGAATATGTTCTGTACTCCCCGTGAAGAAATCAGGACAAGACTAATAAGACTTTGATCCAGAGACTGGGACGAACACAGAGGCCTGCAAAAAAGGGAAGCTGTAAAAACTGTGCATTACGTTGTGCAGAAGATGTATGATATATCAGAAAAGGTCTGGGTTTTCAGTCGGTTAGACCTGGGTTCAAACTCCTGCTTTGTCAACGTCCTGCTGGGTGACCTTGGAAAAATGATTTAACTTAACATTCTGCATGCCTCAATTTCCCTTTCCTTGCATCAATTTCCTTTCGTGTAAAACACAAAAGCATTATTTCTCATCCAGGAGCATCATGAAAATTAAATGTGTAATATATGTAAAGCCATCAGTGTAATACCGAGCACACAGGATGCATTTGATATATGGGATTTATTATTATATTTGTTATAATTATTTTTGTTGTTATATTATTCAGACATTTAGCTTAGCTACCATATGTAATTCCTTTCCTGCTGACAATAATTTGAAGCATATAGGGCAAATGAGCACTATCTATTGAGCAATGGGAAACAGCTCTCTCCTTCAAGACATACCTCTGTTAATTTCTAATCATCTCTCCCTACTTTTATTTCCTTGGCTGAGAGGAATAATTAATTATTCCTTTGCATTTAGGATACTGAGAAGCACTCACAGGAATAACCTGGTTGGCTGAAATGTCTTGGCCAAATGCACCCTGAAAATTTGTGAAATGCATTGGCATAAATCTGGGGAGAAGCTCATGTAAGCAAACTGAACTGAGCTGGCTCTGTACCAACTCTCAGCGCATGGTGCTGTTCCCGGCAAATGTCTTTGAAAAACCTGTGGTCTCCAGACAGCTTGGCTGTACCTTGGCTGTTCCTTGGCTGTAGTGATTAGGAGCCATACAGCAAGGGAGAGAGATTGTATGTAAGGTTGTTTGTGAACTGAGGCAGGAGACCTGATTTTTGCTTTTCAGTGGAATTTTATTTGGTCCATCTTTTTTTTTTTTTCTTTTTTGCAGAGATGAGGTCTTACTATGTTAACTAGCCTGGTCTTGAACTCCTGGCCTCAAGCAATCCTCCTGTTTCGGCTTTCCAAAGTGCTGGGATTACAGGTGTGAGGTGCTGCACCCAGCCTCTGGTACATCTTTTTATAAGCCAACCCAAGAGACAGGGTTTTTCCCTGTTGTCCAGGCTGGAGTGCAATGGTGTGATCCTAGCTCAATGTCGCCTCACACTGCTGTGCTCAAATGATCCACCTTCCCTAGTAGCTAGGAGGTCCTTCATGTCCATAATGTGGAAGTTACCCATTCCAGTGTATAGATTATGTGCTGAGAATTTGGAGGCTGCTTCCATCAAGAATATCATATTATGCCAGGCGCAATGGCTCACGCCTGTAATCTCACCCCTTGGGAGGCCAAGGCTGGTGGATCACCTGAGGTCAAGAGTTCAAGACCAGCCTGGCCAACGTGGTGAAACCCCATCTCTACTAAAAATACAAAAACTGGCCAGGCATGGTGGCGTGCGCCTGTAATCCCAGCTACTCGGGAGGCTGAGACTGGAGAATCACTTGAACCCGGGAGGCGGAGGTTTCAGTGAGCCGAGATCACGCCACTGCACTCCAGCCTGGGCAACAGAGTGAGACTCTGTCTCAAAAAAAAAGAAAAAAAACCCAAGAATATTATATTACTTGATTAAGAATTCTGCATGAAGAAAGTCAACCATGAAGAATGAGAAGAGTGTATACCTTGTAAGTCATCATTCCTTTCTTAACACCGGTGAAATGAGATGGAATTTTTCTGAAATGAGATGGATCAGCTGAACTTGTGGGTTTTCTCTGGATTAGGGGAGACAGGATGCTTTAAAATGACATTTTTCTATTTCTGGATGAAATAATATGATGCATGAAATAACTTAAAAAACTCAAGTGGGTGTGTCTGGGAAATGAGTGGCTATGTAGATGAAATAAGATTGCATGGGTGATAGTTTTTGAAGCTGGTTGATGAGGACATCCAGATTCACCATATTTACTATTCTTTCTATATAAAGTTAAAAATGTCAGTTCTCTCAGTGTTTTCTACAGGACTTTGGGGAAAAAAAGAGGGAGGTGAATGCTGTAATCAAAATTTTGAAAACACAGTTTGGAAAACACTAGATCTTTTCCTTGAAAGCCACAGTGCGTATTAGCATGTTAAAGACTGATGATTACTGCATTAAAGAGACCTTTTAAACACAGTTTAACCCAGTTCTATTCCCAAAGCTAACTTGACTATTGAAACTGATTTTTTCCCCATGTATACCTGTTAACAACTTGTCAAACTAGCATTTCATGGGACACAGGCACTTCAGTTAGTCTGAGAACAAGAACCAAGGACAGTTTTCCTCCTCTTTCTGCTGAGAACAGCTTTTCAGAATTGGGGAAGATTTATTTTTCTTGGATCACAGAGGAAAAGCAAGGGAACCATCTGCTGATTCGGAGTCAAGCTAATCCAGCAAACCTTACAGGGGGATCTCAGACTAGCTCCATGTGCTGGGTTATATATACACAGCAGGAAAAGACCATGTCTAGTGATAAAGGGAAAGGCATCCGGGGTCAGAGAGCTTGGGTTCAAATTCTGTCTCCACCATTCCATCTGTGTGACCATGGGCAAGATGCTTAACCTTTTTGTGCCTCAATTTCATCATCTATAAAATAGGAATAATAAGTTTTACAAAACTTTATAGAATGGTTGCCAGATTTGGCAAAAAAACATACAGGATGCCCAAATATTGCATGGGACTAAAAAATTATTTGCTATTTATCTGAAGTTCAAATTCAAATGGTCATCCCATATTTTATTTAATGACCTTACTTTAGAGGATTGTTGACAGGCTTATGTGATACAATTCATATTGAACACTCAGAACAGTGCCTTGTAAGCACTCAATTGCAGTAAGTGCTTGCAGTAAGTGCTTGCAATAAGCACTCAATTGACTATTGGTTATTATCATGAATATTACCACTTTAATCATGGGCATCTTTTAAAAAAATTCTGGTTCTCCTAATAATTTTCTAAGAGTTTTCTCATTTGTATAATGTAACCACTTAAGGTCAAATACTCTCTTTAGTCAATAAAAATAAGAAACATGTTTACTGGCTTAAGTACTTAGATGGACGTTGTTTTATAAGGGCCAAGAAAGATATATTAAGTGGCCCTTCATCTACCATTAATGGAAGGAAGCCACGGTAGGAAAAAATAGTTAACACTGGCTTTGTGCAATATTTGTTAATTTTTTTAGTTCTAAGAGAGCTAGCTTTGTATTTTGGCTTTCCTCAGGAAAGAATTAACTTGTAGTCCCTGAATATAGGAAACCCACAACAATTTGGTAGTCAGAGGAAGTTAGCCTGGGCTAACTTGGGTAAAACATGGAGGAGGGAATACATCATGTACAGTGAACCTGGAATAACTTGGATTTCTCAGAGGATTGCCACTCAACCAGCTTGTCACAGGTTTACAGTATTACAAGCATGGCAGATGCAGTACAATTTCTACAGTCCCTAAACTTGCTTCATGCACATGTTAGCAAGAAAACTACTGATAGAAGTACAAGCCTAGCTCACATGGGTTTCCCTAAAGAAGGCACACAGTATTATATATTTTTTTCTGCACAGAAGTCTGACAACTGGTGAATAATTTGTAAATAAATTGATAGTTTGTTTCACTGGGTTTTCTGTCATTGTTGACTCATGACCTAGTAAGGATTTACTGGACTATAAGAATCATGATTCAAATAAGCACATGGCTATCATATTTTCTGTAGAAAGTAAAGAGTTTTGAATATCCCATGCTGAAAAAAAAAAAAAAGCCTGAACTTTAGTTTTTAAGGAAACAGTGACTTTCCTTCAAATTATAAAAATAATTTTTGAGTATACTTGACAGAAAGAAAATTTACCTACTTATCGGCCCACTTTCACTATCTCAAATAAAAAAATGTAGGGAAGAGAAAGAAAACAAGAGAGGAAAGGCAAGAAGCAGCTTAGAGGCTTAGAGGCAGAGAAAGAGTGAAACAGAAGGAAAAAAGATACAGAAACAGAAAATCAGACTCTTAGGTAACATGATGAATCCCCTTCACTTTGCAAACCCTCTTTCCATCTATTTTCAAACAATGTCAACAGTATATTTTCTTTTCCTGATATTATGCATCAGCCACCCCCCACCTTTTTTCATAACTGGTCACATGTACCAATGATTTTAATCGTCAACTAAATCTATATATCAGAAAATCATCCTAAAATTCCAAATTTAGATTCACTTTTATGCTTCAAGGTTGTTTACAAATATTTGTTCTAATTTCCTGATAAACGAAGGTGAAAGGACTACTTAATTCAGAAAATGACTGTTTTTTGGCTTGCAAACAAATAATCAGTAAATTGAATGAAGCCAGCTCTTGGTACATAAACAGCGCCAGCTGTGGCTTCTTCTGGACTGGTGTGGCTGTCAAAAGGAATCTGAATTCAAGGCAGTTGTAAAGTAAGTAAATAAATAACATCAGCAAAAGCAAATAAAAAGCAACCCCTAAAAAACCAGCGACCAAAAAATATTTTTGTTAGGACACGTTAGGTCTTCATTAAGAGGAACTTGCAAAACTTGATTATTCACTTTCTGAGTTTGAACAGAGCCTGGTCTCTGGGAAACAATCCAAGGGTAAGATGAAACCTGACGCTTGCCTTATCAGACTTTGCTGGGAACACAGTTTTAAGGAAAAAGCAATGAGAAAAGTCTACTTACCAAAGTCACAAACTTCAACTCCTTGGCTAGTACACTTCGGTCTAGCCAGAAAAAAAGCAGAAACAAGAAGCCAAGGCTAAGGCTTGCTGCCCTGGCCACGAGGAGGGGTGCAGCTCTCATGCTGAAGAGAGCTGTTTCTGGCAGGAGTTAGGAGGAACTGCTACCACTTCAAAAGCCTGTAGAGGGGAAGCTATTTAATTAAGGGATTGAAAGGGAAGGAGGAGCCACACTCATAAATAGTAAAGTTTCCAGGAAGCGTAGGGCAGGTTTGGTATGTAAATAATGTCATGTAAATTTTGAGCTGAGAGAGATCACAGTTTCCCCATTTAAGTTAGGACACCAAGGCCAAGAGCGGGGAAAGCTGTTGATCAAGGTCACAGAGCATGTTAGCAGACATTTCTATTCTTGTTTTCAGTTTACTTTTATCTTTTTTTTTTTTTTTTTTTTTTGAGACAGAGTCTCGCTCTGTCACCCAGGCTGGAGCGCAGTGGCACAATCTCGGCTCACTGCAAACTCCGTCTCCCAGGTTCAAGCAATTCTCCTGCTTCAGCCTCCTGAGTAGCTGGGATTACAGGCGGGCGCCACCACACCCGGCTAATTTTTGTATTTTTAGTAGAGACGGGGTTTCACCATGTTGGTTAGGCTAGTCTCCAACTCCTAACCACACGATCTGCCTGCCTCGGCCTCCCAAAGTGCTGAGATTACAGGCATGAGCCACCGTGCCCTGCCAGTTTACTTTTATCTTTTTTTTAGGTAGGTATGATACAGTGTTGGATTTGTGGCTGTCACTTGGGAAAGGGATCTACCCTGACTTTAGAAACCTTAGACCAGTGATTCTTAATCTGTTGGGAGTCCAAAGTTGTAGGACTGAAATCTGGAAGGAAATACAGGTGTTGACATATTTGGGGCCTATTTCCATGCCAAACATGGCTACTTTTTCAAAAACTCTCATGTAGCCTATAGAGGTATTTTTAAATTAAAGAAGAGAAGTAAGAGCAAGTTTATTTTGAAAAATTTTAGGCTGGGCCTGGTGGCTCACGTCTGTAATCCCAGCATTTTGGGAGGCCGAGGTGGGCAGATCACTTGGGTCAGGAGTTCAAGACCAGCCTGGCCAGCATGGTGAAACCCCATCTCTACTAAACATACAAAAAAAATTTTAGCTGGGCATGGTGGCACATGCCTGTAGTCCCAGCTACCTGGGAAGTGAGGCAGGAGAGTCACTTGAACCCAGGAGGTGGAGGTTGCAGTGAGCTGAGATTGTGCCACTGCACTCCAGCCTGAGTGACAGAGCAAGACTCCATCTCAAAACAAAACAAAACAAACAAAAAACAACAACAAACAAAAAAAAAGAAGAATTTTAGTCACACCTTAAGACAATTGGACATTACCTGTGGTATCTCAAAATTAGATTGGAGGTCCCTTTCCAAACCTGACAGAGTTTTTTAAGAAAGCAAAAATCCCAAACCTACAATTCTATATTATTAGTCATCACCTTTGGCCATAAGCCTTAAATTTTGAGTGAGTTACATCCTTGCCTCTCCAGCTATGATCTTATTGGGGACACTACAAAAGGCGATCCAGACTGATGGAACTTTGCTTTCCGTTTTCCCCAACCTGTCAGTTCCATCATAGGCTAAAACAATACAAACTTGAGGTGCACATTGAGATTTTGCAAGATTTGGGGGCAGAGCTGCCTGTCATGATATTTCTATCCTAATGGCAGAGAGAGAACAATGGTTTACCCACAACCTGTTTCCTGGTACATTGCGCTTACCTGTGGCAGGAGGATTGTGTTCTTATGTGATCATAGGATGCCCTGGAATGTGGTGTATGGGAGAACTGTTGCTTCTTCTGGTAGTAGGAAACATGTGCAAATAGGCTGGGCATGTTGGCCCATGCCTGTAATCCCAGCACTTTGGGAGGCTGAGGTGGGCAGATCACTTGAGGTCAGGAGTTTGAGACCAGCCTGGCCAATGTGGTGAAACCCCATATCTACTAAAAATACAAAAATTAGCCAGGTGTGGTGGTGGGAGCCTGTAATCCCAGCTACCTGGGAGGCTGGGGCAGGAGAATCACTTGAATCCGGGAGGCCGAGGTTGCAGTGAGCTGAGATGACACCACTGCACTCTAGCCTGGGCGATAGAGTGAGACTCTGTCTCAAAAAAAAAAAAAAAATGTGCAAATAATAAATGCATGTGTGATTAGGATTAGACATTCAAGGGAACTTGCAACCTTCTCTTTGCCATCACATTCTCCACCTGCCAGTCTACACTGTCAATTTTAATGGGTAAGATTTTGAGGAAATGGGTGCAAGAAAAAGGAAATAAAAATTGGGAGGTTTTCCAGTCCAGGACATACATGAAGTTGATACATTAATCCCTGCTGTGTGCACCGGGCAATCTGAGAAAGGAAGCTCCAGCACCTATGTACCATTCACAGGCAAATTTCTGAACCACATTTCTTAAATTGTGCCAGATGTCTGACTCTGTTGAATGCCTTATTTTCTCAGCTATCTGCCTGGGTCCTTGTTCTATCTCCTTCCTTGTCTCACCCTTGGACTGGTGCTTGGAACTATTTCAGCAATAGCCTTAGACCTTCCTGATAATGAAGACTGATTCTATAATCTACCTATACCATGTTGCACTGGTTGGATAAACCCTCTTTCTGACCTAGACCCTAATTTTTTCTGTGGTACCGCCTCTGGGTTCCTTTTAGCTCTTCAAGTGAGAATGGCAACAACAACAAAGTTTTCTTTGAAAACCAGAAAAAGGCTGCTTGAATTGAATACATCTCAACTCAAACTTAATCCAAGTTGAATTAAATGGTTTATACTTCTATCTCAATCATCACCCTCACTTCCACTTTGATCATTGAATTATAAGGGGAGAAGAAGTATTCAAAGTCATAAATGTAGAGTCTTGAAAAACCTGAACACCATGAAATGGAGTGTAAAAGATCCTCAACTCAGATGAAACCTGTTTTAGAATGTTCTGTAGCACCTTGAACTTTGAACTCAATAAGGTCTTTGCAAAGACATAAGGGTCATCTGGGATAAACATATGGATATAGTATGTATTAGTCCACTTTCATACTGCTGTGAAGAAATACCTAAGACTGGGTAATTTATAAAGAAAAATAAATTTAATGGACTCAAAGTTCCACATGGCTGGGGAGGCCTCACAATCATGGTGGAAGGTGAAGGAGAAGCAAAGGCACATCTTACATGGCAGCAGGCAAGAGAGTGTGTGCAGGGAAACTGCCCTTTATAAAACCATCAGATTTCATGAGACTTATTCACTATCACAAGAATAGCATGGGAAAAGCCCTCCTCCACTATTCAATTACTTCCCACCAGGTACCTTTCACGGCATGTGGGGATTATGGGAGCTACAATTCAAGATGAGATTTTTGTGGGGACACTGCCAAATCATATCATAGTAACATCAAAAGTGAGATTTGAAAAAACACTTGGGAAGTCTTTATGTAAGAGTTTAGGGTGTCAATAATTTTCCATGATTAGTAGGACTTACTGACTGAATCACTTGTGTTCTCTTGTTGTACTTCTTTCTCTATATGTCAAGTGCTCAACCTCTAATGAACTGTTCTAATGAACAGTTAGAAAGTTCCATAAGTGGAGCAGGTTAGGATTTTTGAAAATCAGACTCCCAGATAGATATTTGCATGTAGGAAGTTTATTAAGGAGTGCACTCAGGATTAACACCAGTAGGGGGTAGAGAAATAACCAAGGTTGGGCAGAGGGAGAAGTTGATTTGTAATGCAATATTGTTGAAGACTTCAGCTGACCCTGTTACAAGTTCTGAAGATGGGAGGGCCTTTCAGGTTGTCTTGAATTGAGGTGAGGAGCCAGGCCTTTTTTATTAGCCGGTCATTGGACGTTGTCTGCCCCTGGTAGGGAGTATGACCATGGATAAGGCAAAGGTGATTCTCTTCTGCCAAAATAATTCCCAAAGGGGTTGCTAGCTGAGTGATGTCAAACAAATTTCCAAGAGCTGGGAGCAATAAATCCTTGGGCAGTGTAACACAGAATCTATGATGATGAACACTTATAGGAAAAAAATTGTGATCCTTAGTAGATCACAGCCTATGAAAGCACTAAATGTGCCTCTGACCATAGGAGTCTGAGTTGGGAGGTGAGATCCATCAGTAAGTATATGGCTGTTCACCAGCATCACAGGGAAGACTGTGTTTAACATGTCTGGCTTTTTATGGCCTTCATAATTGTATTATTTGACTCTCAGGGCCTTATGAACTATTGGGTACTCAATAATACTGATTGACCAACTGTCAATATAAATGCAAATGACTGCATCAGAGCCCTGTTACAATGTGAATTGCTTTGAAGCAAAATTTAATAAGATGGCTTTAGAATAAATGTTCTCCTCTCAAACCATCATTTTGTGGGGGGCCTTTTTGCCCTCGGCATAAAATAACTATTTTATTTACTATTTAGACATACATCCCCCATAAAACCAAAGACTATATCATAAGAATGTCATCAACTAAGGTGTGTGTACCTAGGGGATTCATGCAATGGTCTAACACTTTAAAAAGTAAAGAAAGTGTTAAAACTTTTGTTTCTGTTTATTTTTTTTACCTAAGAAAGAAAAAAAAGATTTACAATAGAAATTTATTCACAATGGACTGTTTTAAAATGGGCCATTAAAAAAAGATCCAAATACTGATACCTGCTACAACATGGATGAACCTTTAAAATATTAGGCTAATATTCCTTCTAAAATAGAACACATATTTGTATGATTCCACTTATATTACATGTTCAAAATAGAAAAATCTTAGGAAACAGCGTGAGATTTTTTAAAGATTGCCTAGGACAGGGAGAAAGGAGGTGGAGGGTGATGGCTGAGGGGTATGTGGTCTCTTTTGGGCTGCTAAAAATAGTCTAAAATTGATTGTAATGATACTTGCACAACTCTGAATATACTAAAAACCATTGAATTGTACACTTTAAATGAATGAATTTATGACATCTGAATTATATCTCAATAAAGCTGTTATCTAAATAATTTACCACAAAATAAATATTCCAATATTTAATATAAGCATGGTAATAGAAGTATATCCTTAATAAATAAACACATATCTATAACATGTAATACTGATGGAGTCCATGGTTGAACCAGTTTAAACATTACTAAATAAAATTAATATTAATCATAAAATATAATTTTTATATATATATAAACTTAGAGTATTAAAATTATCTATTGCTGTGAAATAAATGAACACAAACTTAGTGGCTTAAAACAACACACACATTTCTTATCTTACCTTTTTCCTGAGTCAGGAGTCTAGGTATAACGTAAAAGGCCTTTCTGCTCAGGATTTTTCACAAGGCTCCAATCAAAGTGTTAGCTAGGCCTGGGATCCTGTCCCAGCTCCTGTAGTTGTTGGCAGGAATCAGTTCCTTGCAAGCTGTTTGGGGGCCCCAGTTCCTAAATTGCTGGCTGCTGCGTAGAAGCTGCTTTCAATTCCTTGCTACTTGGGCCCCTCCAAGAGGGCTGTTTGAGTCATCAGAACATGCAAACTAAGGCAGCAGAGAAACTTCAGAGATCATCTTTCCAGGACTTCATAAAATTTATCATGTGTAAGGATTACCCAAAGAGTTTAATAAAAAACAGACTTCTCCTGGGCCTCACTCCTGGAAATTCTGATTCAGTGGGTTCAGGTAAGATGAGGAATGGTGTCCCACTAATACTTAATGGTGCCTAAGGCAAAAGGCAAAAATCATTATACCAATCCTGTTATTACATAAAGTTTTGATATGTTGTTTATTATGGATCGTTTAACATTAATTTTTATTTTTCAAAATTTTGCATTAAAATATTCCTTCTTTTGATTATAGGTTTTTGGTACACCTTAAGTGTTGAGCCCAAGGAGAATGCCTCACTCACCTCACTCTAATTCCCAGCTGTGACTCTAAGAATTGGAAGGATGGAGATAACATACTTTTTCCTTTTGAGATGAAATGATCTAACTTTCTCTGATTCTGTCTACAAGGAAATGCAGGCTTGGGTGAGGTGAATCCAGCTTTGGCTGACTGTACTGAGGCACTCAGGACTGAATGGGGCTCAGGACTTTTTGTCTTTTAGACTGAACAGAGCTGACCTCTAGCTACTCCTTGGACTGTCATTACTTGCATAGAGCTAGCCCCCTCACGCTTCCTGTGTGTAACAAAGCTGCTTTTCTCACAGTCAGGAGGCAAACGTTGACCTATTGCTATTTCACCTTTAATACAGGCTTACAGAATGAACTTACAAAAATATGATGTAATCTCATTTTGTATAAATGTGTATCGAAGAAAAGACAGAATAGAGATGGGCCAATATTTTTAATGGTGATTTTTTTGGGGGGTTGATGGGATTATGGTGTTTTCATTTTCTTTCTTCTACTTTTCTCTACTTTCCAAATATCTTATAATGAATAGATATTTTAATTAAAATCAGAAAACAAATTGTAAAATATCTAGCATTAACTTCATGATAATTCTCATTTGAGTGAGTATCAGAGTTATAGAAGGTAGGCCTAGAAAGCAATTTGCTTCATAACACTGTTCACCTGTCTTCACATGAGCCAACTCCTAAGCCATTGAAGAGAGAACTTTTTCTATCTTCTGCTCCAGTTTCTGACCCTGTCCCTCTCCTCTTTTGTTTGATATGTCTTATATTAAACAGATAACTTCTTGTAGTAGCATGAAAGTACAAGAAAACACAATAACTATTTAGAAAGTCCTGTTTGTCCTTAAGAACTTCTTAAATCAAACCAGTTCAATGGCCTATTAAACATATTCCACCACACTTAGAATAAAATCCAAAGCCCTCCATGGTATACAAGCTCTGCTTATATCTGGCTCCTATGACCTCTTCAACTCACCTCCCATCAGGCTTCTTTTGCTCACTCCATTCTAGCCACACTGATCCCTTATGTCTCAAACGAGCCACATGTTCTTCCACTTGATGCACTTTGCATTGACTGTTCCCTCTGAGGGAACACTCTTCCCTCAGATGGGCTGATTCTCTCACTTCACCTCTTTGGATGGCTTTCCTTGAGCACCCCAGTTAAAAGAGCAGCTTCCCCAGCAATCTCTATCATACTGCAGCAGGAGAAACCACACACAAAACCCCTCAGACACCAAGTTAAAGAAGGAAGGGCTTTATTCAGCTGGGAGCTTTGGCAAGACTCACGTCTCCAACAACCAAGCTCCCCGAGTGAGCAATTCCTGTCCCTTTTAAGGGCTCACAACTCTAAGGGGGTGCGCGTGGGAGGGTCGTGATCAATTGAGCAAGCAGGGAGTATGTGACTGGGGGCTGCATGCACCGGTAATTAGAATGGAACAGAACAGGACAGGGATTTTCACAGTGCTTTTCTATACAATGTCTGTAATCTATAGATAAGAAAACCGGTTAGGTCAGGGGTCGATCTTTAACTACCAGGCCCAGGGCCTGGCGCCAGGCTGTCTGCCTGTGGATTTCATTTCTGCCTTTTAGTTTTTATTTCTTTCTTTGGAGGCAGAAATTGGGCATAAGACAATGTGAGGGGTGGTCTCCTCCCTTATTCCCCCCACTTTGAAACTCTCACTCAATAGTGGGAGTTCTCACTTTCATTCTCATTACCCATGTCTTCTTGCAAGACAGATTGATAGTGATTCATATAGTAAGTACACTTGTGCTGAAGCATTTTATCATTTGAAGAAATGCAGGTAGCAAACAAGGGAGCAGTAAGAAGGTTTCTATTACCATTATAACTCCTATTATAAGAGTTTTAAATCTTTTTAGCACTGGGTACCATTTTCCAAACATGCCCTAGGATCAAATCTATGCCACACTTGCATGGGCACATATGCCAGTTTTGTCATATTTCCAACTATGTCTTCAACTACTTGCCCTTAATCATCTATGTGTAGACAGCAATTAGTAAGGTTAAATTTTCTACAGACCCTTCCTTCAGCTGCTAGCAAGTAGTCAAGAGACAATTTATTTTGATAGATAGCATTTCTCATCTGAGTTTCTTGCCAGGTCACAATAGTCAAGGCTCTGCCGGTCTTATTAATGATTATTTCTAAGACAGCTTGTAACCGTATGATTCAATTGAGCATGTAAATATGGGTTCATGAGCCATCTTGAGCCCAAGTACCAGGCCAATAATATTGTATGATTCTCTCAGGAGGCCATTCATCATCTTTTAAATTTTTTATAGCTATGCTTCTCTTTTTGAGGGAAGCACAGACAGGGAAGCCCAGGAGTTTGTCTGTCTTTACGGGCAGTAGGAAGAAAAATGGCTTAATAGTGCCAATAACACAACTACCTGCCCACTGGTCAGGCAATTTGACATAAGCTCTATACCCACATATCCAGTATAATCCAGTGGGGGCTGTCTAACAGGTGGGTCCACACAGTATTCAACTTTGGGAATTTACTAAATGGATTTTTCTTAGTGTGGTTTGAACTCCACTAGGTGGTTATTTTTGTAGTATTATTATAATACAGTTTTTGTCCAAGGCAGCTGAGTCTTCCCACAGGAAGGGTGAAGTCCTTCCTTACTCTTGCTATACAGTATTATCTAATGATTGAAGCTTTTAGGACCTAGAAGTTATCAGGGTGATTCTTTTCAGCCAGGAATTCATCAGGAACTGGGTCTGTAGGTAATAATTCTCGGGCTTCCCATGGCCATTGATCTCCCATTACAGTTCCTCTACATACATAACACGAAGTGACATTGAGAGACTGGGCTATGTGCTTAGCTAATTGCAAAACAAATTTCTTGTTTTTCCTGGAATTTCTGGTACTGGCACATTTAGTTTATCATAGAAGGTTTGAAATACTGGCTCTGGAGAGTGTTTATAAATTTCTCCTCAAACCACAATATTTACTTGAGGATCCAGTCCAGCCCCATTGATTCCTAGGGTTACATGCTCCCCTTTTTTCCAGCAAGGATCAAGGGGGTTGGTTATTACTAGTTCTAAGGGGTTACACTGACCACTGGTACAGGAAGGGCCACTTTTCCCTTTCTGAAGGTGGACAGGATCCTTTTTATTTTTTATCCAAGTAGCCTAAATGATACAAGACCAGTATCCACATTCATTTCCACACAGTTCTAATTCATGACATATGTACTTATTTTCTGCCATATAGCCTCTTTCCTAATTAAGAGAACCATATCCTATTCCTAATTTATTACTATTAATGACAGCACAGGCATCAAACTTCAAGGTGACTTGTTTGGGCACCCGTTTTTCTTTTGTTTTGGCAAACGCTTTACTCATATCATTTATGACCCCCAGTAGTTCTTAGTCCTTAATCTTATTTCAAAAACTGTGGTCATGGGAGGCTCAGATGGGTCATAACACACATCAGGTTGGTCATTTCCTGGGCTACATAACTTGCATAGAATAGCATTATACAAACAAGTTTTTTTTTTTTGAGTCCTGGTACACTTATAATAATCATAAAATAATAGGACCGTAGCAATTTTTTTGTCCTACTTCAGTGACTTGATGTATACACTGGGAAGACTCCTCAGTCTGAGGAAGATCAGTTAAAGTCCTTACTGTACAAGTCCAAATTTTAAGGAAAATGAGTCCCGCGATGAGTTTTTTCATGCTTCGGCCATGCGTGGAACAGTCAGCTTCTGGGTGTGACTGGAGCAGGGCTTGTCATCTTCTTCAGAGTCACTTTGCAGGGGTTGGAACAGCTGCTCCCGTCCACATACTGCTCACAGTCTACTGATGTTCAAGGATGGTTTCGGAGGTTGGGCCTGCTAGAATAAACTGAATCCAACACCTCTAGATGGTTATGTTCAACTGGGCTTTCTGATACTGGGAGCAAGGTGGTGGGGTTTAGGGTGTTGCAAACTTCAATGGTTATGTGGGGATTTTCACATAGCAAGCTTTGGTACTTGGTTAATCCAGCATTTGTTAACCAATGATGTCCTTTGGTAGTCATTAAAGTTACTACAGCATGGGGGGGTCTTTATATTCAGGTTTTGCCTAAGGGTTAGTTTATTAGCTTCTTGTGCTAACAGGGCTGTTGCTGCCAGGGCCCTTAGACATGGGGGCTAGCCTTTGGAAACCCCATCTAGTTGTTTTGAGAGATAGGCCACTGGCCTTGGCCAGGGCCCCATAGTCTGGGTTAAAACTCTAACTGACATTTTTTTCTCTTTTTGACACACAGAGTGTAAAGTGTTTTGTCAGGTAAGGTAGACCCAGGGCTGGGGCCAACATGAGTTTTTCTTTTAACTTATGAAAAGCTCGTTGCTGTTGGTTGTAATAGATGTAGTTTATTCAATCTACATTTTTATTAACTGTCACCTACCAAAATATTGACTCAAATCTTGCAGCTATTTGATTTCAAGCTTTAAATTGGTATGGTATTCCCCGTGGGACTCCAATTGCATCTAAATAGACGTGAGAGTCGAAAGATCCATAAGGGGCTTCTCTCGCTTTAAGATGTCTTATTTTTCCTCCTTCTGGTTTTTGAAATGCCAGGGTGAAAGGGATAGCCAGCTGGACTAAAGTATAAGTGCCACTCCAGTTATTCGGCAGAGTGTGCCCAGGAAAGGTCCACCACAATACCACCACGCATCCGCTCAGGGATGAACACAGGCTGACCGATTGATAAGCTCTTGAAACTTTTTAAGCTCACTGCATCCCTTCAGGTCTCCAAGGAATGCTAAGTTTCCTCCCTGTTGTGAGAGACACGAAGTGAACTTAGTGTTGGGAGATGGAGGCTGGATGGCCCTCAGTGGTTGACCTGCAGGGTGCCAGATTTTGGGACATAGCAGAGAGAGCTTGGCACGACTTATTATTCCAGGCTGTAGAATCCTGGAAAAGAGCTACTATGCAGCCCATGCCTGGTCAACTGGAGGACCACCTTAGTGGAAAGGGGACAATCTGGGCCTCTGGCCTGCCATGCGCACAAGCATAACAATTGCTTTTGTTTAACGTGCAGATGAAATATTTGATCCATTCCAACCAGGCATTTGCATCTTGGTATCCTGTTTTAATTGCCAAAGTTTGTTTTAAGTCTTTAACTTCTATGATCCTCTAGTAAAATGAATGTATTTTGGGAAATTACAAAAACCGCTTTGGGCAGTCCATCCTTGCTCTTTAGTGGTCCACAGAATGTTGGATCAACTATGGCATAAAAGCTCTACATTGGGGAGCAAACTCCTGGTTGACACTGGAGTCCTTATCAAAATTTCCCTGGATTAAATCATCCTAATTTACTAATGCCCAGTCTGAGGAGAGTCAGGAGGGACAGGGGTACTTTTCTGAAGTAGAGATCTGTCTTTGACTTGGCAAGTCCCCACAGGGTATAACAAGGCAAGCATTAAATGCAATAGTTGGAGGCAAAATTGACTTGGTTATGTTAATAACCAGATGGTCAGCAATAGAGCAAAGAAAGAAGAAAGAGTAATAGAATAGATGACAGAGTTAAATTTTTGTTAGCTTTAGTTTGGTAGGATTTTCCCCTGGGACTATGGCCCATAATTCTGGAGAAGGTGGTGCTTTGACTTGGGTGTGATGAGTTCATCCCTTTTCTGCTATACGAACAGCAGTCTCGGTAGTTAGCAGCACAAAGTAGGTTTCTTCCTAGGCTGGCTCGAGTTTTTCTTCTTTCCTCCCTTTGATGAGAACATGATCTTCAGGCTGGTGCTGGTTTACTGGAAATTCTAGGGGTGGTACCTGTGCTAAAAGACTTTTAGTTTTGAGGGAAAGGAAAGTGGAAGATAAACCAAGTATATAATTTCTAAGAAATTGACCTTTTGTTTTAAATGTGGGGACATTAGCAATGGACTTTATACTCCTTGGTGCCTTTCTACTGATAAATTTCCTTTAGCATCTATTTTTATTAGTTTTTAGACCAAAGAAAGCCAAACACCATTTTATATTTAATAATGCTTCTTGTATGATTTTTATACCAGATAAGCTAAATTTCACCTTTATATTAGTGTGCTATTAATGTTAAACTTAGTTTTAATAAAACTTTGTATACATATTTATTCAATTTTTAATGTTGGACCATAAGGTAAAATTTTTATAGACTCTTTTTAACCTTTTATAATCTTTGTTAAAGAGCAGGTTAGTGCTTTAAGAAAAACCTGTTGTGTTTTTACTTTAATGTCCAGTTCACAGACAAACTGGATGATACCCCTTTAACTTTAGCTAATATGATTACACACAGAATTTTTTTATATATATAAAATTAAAGTTTTAAAACTTGCTTAAATCTTCAAAACAAAAATTTTTTTTAACCTTTTAATGTAGGCAAAAATTTATATTCTTATGCTTCCTTATAATCCTTTTACCAAAGGTGTATTTTACTTTCCTTATACACCTTGCACATAAACTGTTTTTTTCAACAGTTTTACATTCAGGAGGCCTAGTTACTTTTAAGTTATACAACATTTCTTGCATAAATTATTTTTTTATAACTTTTTTTCTCTTTCATGACTTTCGCAGACAATTCTTTGACATGCCTCAACTTTCTGACTTATTACAAACATTTATTTCTTTAAACAACCAGTTAATTTATTTCAGTACAAGAATTTACCATATAACACCCTTTTTACATAAGTTCTCCCCCCGCCTTTTTCCTGTTTTTTTTTGAAGATGATAACCATTCTTTTCCAAAGCAAATTTCTTTTATGTCTGTGGACTAGATTGTCTAAGGCCACAAGATTAGAAGTTACTATAAGACATGGTACACTGTTAACTTTTAGCAAACTTTACCTTTGTTGAAAACCTTGTAAGTTTGGGTTTTAATTATCCTTTGCTATTAATAAGACCTTGTTTTGTCCAAATTAACTTAGAATTTATATAGGTGGCTTTTTTTTTCCCCTTCAATTACCTGGGAGGGACCATAGATCATCCTGTCCTGAAGGGAGTTCCTCCTAGGTCTGGTCAGACCTTTGTATGGTAATTAAGATTTAGATCCCCTGTTAGGAAACCTGCTGGGTTAAGGGAATTTTCAGTGGTTAATGTTAAATCATCCTCTTTTTTTTTTTTCTTAGGACACTTCTGAATTGGTGAGGTGTGCTCACAATGAGGTTTGCTCTAAAAGTTATTTTTTTACTTTTTTCTGTTAGCAAAGCTGTTGCTGCTACAGATTGAATGCATTTGGGCCATCCACAGGTTACTGGGTTAAGGATTTTTGATAGGAAGTCCTCAGCACTTTCGGGATATGCCCTTGTTTACACTGACAACAATGTGGTATTGGAGTGTTATAGGGTTACAGAAAATTCCTTTAATTATCAATTATAGGTTTTAAATTTACCTTGGCTTTTAAAGGAATAGGGTACACTGTTTTTTTTTTCTTAACTACTTGTATATCTCTCTCTTTCTTTCTTTCTCTCTTTGATTTTCTGTCTCTTTTTCTCTTTGACTTTCCTTTTGCCTCTGTCTCTTTCTCTCTCTCTCCTTCCTTGACTCCTTCTTTGTCTCTCTGTCTCTTCCTCTTTCTCTCTCTGCTGGTCTTTCCTTGCCTCTGCCAGCCATTTGTGCTGCTGTTAGACCACTGTGGTGGGGGGTTGGTGTAAAACCAGCTGTAACCAAGTGTCCATGTATGGGAACCGGTCTGGGTGCCCTGGCTTACAGGTTACCTTGTGCCATGCCTTTGAAACAAGGGACCTGTCCAGCCTTCTTTCTGATGGCCAATCCACCTCTAATGCTGGCCAGTCTATTTCACACAAAGTTCTAAGTTTTCCTGGTGTCATAGTAAGGGAGGAGACCACCCTTCATATTGCCTTATTCCCAATTTCTGCCTCCAAAGAAAGAAGAAGTAAAAACTAAAAGGCAGAAATGAAATCCACAGGCAGAGAGCCCAGTGCCACGCCCTGGGCCTGGTAGTTAAAGATCAACCCCTGACCTAACCGGTTATGTTATCTATAGATTCCAGACATTGTATGGAAGAGCATTGTAAAAGTCCCTGTCCTGTTCTGTTTCATTCTGATTACTGGTGTATGCAGCCCCAAGTCACGTAACCCCTGCTTGCTCAATTGATCACGACCCTCTCACGTGGACCCCCTTAGAGTTGTGAGCCCTTAAAAGGGACAGGAATTGCTTACTTGGGGACCTTGGCTCTTGAGGCTGGAGTCTTGCTGATGCTCCTGGCCAAATAAATGTCTTCCTTCTTGAACTCTGTGTCTGAGGAGTTTTGTCTGCAGCTCGTCCTGCTACATTTCTTGGTTCCCTGACCAGGAAGTGAGGTGATTGGCAGACGGTCAAGGCAGCTCCTTAGGCAGCTTAAGCCTGCCCTGCAGATCATCACTGTGGGGGACTCTGACCAGCCCGAGTGATGCGGATCCTGAGAGCGCTCCCAGAAAGGCATTTGCCCCGGTGGGATGCCTTGCCAGAGCAGTGCATGGCAGGCCCCCGTGGAGGATCAGTGCAGTGGCTGAACACCAGGAAGGAATGGGCACTTGGAATATGGACATCTGAAACTTGGTAAGACTAGTCTTGAGAACTTGCCCACTCCATTTGAGTGGAAGCGTGGCCTGATCACGCATGGCGTGCCTTTATCGGCACTTTGGTTTTGGTTTTGACTTGGTTTGAATTGCTTGACAGGATTGGTCTTTGGAACTTGCCTACTCCATTTGAGTGGAAGCATGGCCTGATCACCCATGGTGTGCCGGTACCAGCACTTTGGTTTTTGTTTTTGACTTGACTTGGATTGCTTGATGCTTTGGTTTTGGTTTTGACCTGGCTTGGATTTCTGGATACTCTGATTTTGGTTTTGATTTTGGTTTGGTGTAAACTGCAAAACTGTGTGTGTGCCTTTTTTATCTGTTCTTTGTTTTGTGGTGTGTGTGTGGTGTGAGTGTAGTGTTTTGTCTCAAAGAAGCATGGGTCAGGCACAAATAAGCCCAGCCTACTAGGAACTATGTTGAAAAATTTCAAGAAAGGATTTAAGGGAGACTATGGAGTACTATGACACCAGGAAAACTTGAAACTTTGTGTAAAATAGACTGGCCAGCATTAGAGGTGGGTTGGCCATCAGAAGGAAGCCTGGACAGGTCCCTTGTTTCAAAGGTATGGCACAAGGTAACCTGTAAAGCCAGGGCACCCGGACCAGTTCCCATACATAGATGCTTGGTTACAGCTGGTTTTAGATCTCCCCACAGTAGTTGAGAGAACTGCAGCATAAGCGAGGCAGAGAGAGAGAGAGAGAGAAGAGAGAGAGGAAGAGACAGAGGCAAAGGAAAGTCAAAGAGAGAGAGACAAAGTCAAAGAGAGAAAGAAAGAGAGAAAGAGAGATATATACAGGTAGTTAAGAAAAAAAAAAAAACCAGTGTACCCTATTCCTTTAAAAGCCAAGGTAAATTTAAAACCTGTAATTGATAATTGAAGGTATTCTTTGTAACCTATAATGCTCCAATACCACTTTGTTGTCAGTGTAAACAACGGCATATCCTGAAAGCACTGAGGCCTTCCTATCAAAAATCCTTAACCCAGTAACCTGCAGATGGCCCAAATGCATATAATCTGTAGCAGCAACTGCTTTGCTAACAGAAAAAAAGTAAAAAAAAAAAAAAAATAATAACTTTCAGAGGAAATCTCATTGTGCACACAACTCATTAGTTCAGTTCAGAACTATCCTAAATCAAAAAAGCAAAAAAGTAGCTTACTAACTCAAAAATCTTAAAGTATGGGGCTATTCTGTTAGAAAAAAAAAAGAAGGAAAAAAAGGGGGTGTGGAATTTATATAAAAAGAGTATCATATTGTAAATTCTTGTCCTGAAATAAATTAACCAGTTGTTTAAAGAGAGAAATATTTGTAATAAGTCCGAAAGTTAAAGCATGTTGAAGAATTGTCTGCAAAAGTTGTGAAAGAGAAAAATGTTATAAAAAAAGAATTTATGCAAGAAATGTTGTATAATGTAGAAGTAACTAGGCCTTCTGAATGTAAAACTAAAAAAAAAAACAACAACAGTTTATGTGCAAGGTGTATAAGAAAAGTAAAATATACCTTTGGTAAAATAATTATAAGAATACAAATTTTTACCTACATTAAAAGGTTAAAAATATGTATATTTTGTTTGGAAGGTTTAATCAAGTTTTAAAATGTTAATTGGAAAGAAAATTCTGTGTGTAAACATTGGCTAAAGTTAAAGAGGTATTATTCAGTTTTTCTGTAAACAGGACATTAAAATAAAAGCATAGCAGGTTTTTCTTAAAGCACCAACCTGAGCTTTAGCAAAAATTATAAAAGATTAAAAAGAGTCTATAAAATCTTACCTTATGGTCAAACATTAAAAATGGGATAAATATGTCTACAAGGTTTTATTAAACTTATGTTTAACATTAATAACACACTAATATAAAGGTAAAATTTAGCTTATCTAGTATAAAAATCATACAAAAACATTGTTAAATGTAAAATAGTATTTGGCTTTCTTTGGTTTAAAAACTAATAAAAATAGGGGCTAAAGGAAATTTATCAGTAAAAAGGCACTAAGGACTATAAAGTCCACTGCCAAGGTCCCCACATTTAAAACAAAAGGTCAATTTCTTAAAAATTATATACTTGGTTTATCTCCCACTTTCCTTTCCCTCAAAAACTAAAAGTCTTTTAGCACAGGTACCACCCCTAGAATTTCCAGTAAACCAGCACCAGCCTGAAGATCATGTTCTCATCAAAGGGAGGAAAGAAGAAAAACTCGAGCCAGCCTGGGAAGGACCCTACCTTGTGCTGCTAACCACCAAGACTGCTGCTCATACAGCAAAAAAGAATGGACTCATCACACCTGAGTCAAGAAAGCGCCACCCCCTCCAGAGTCGTGGGCCATAGTCCCAGGGGAAAACCCTGCCAAACTAAAGCTAAAAAAAATTTAGCTCTTTTCATCTATTCTGTTACCCTTTCTTCTTTCCTCGTTCTATTGCTGACCATCTAGTTGTTAACATAACCAAGTCAATTTTGCCTCAAACTATTGCATTTAATGCTTGCCTTGTTATACCCTGTGGGGACTTGCCAAGTCAAAGACAGCTTTCTACTTTAGAAAAGTACTTCTATCCATCCTGACTCTCCTCAGACTGGGCATTAGTAAACTAGGACCATTTAATCTGAGGAGATTTCAATAAAGACCCCAGTGCCAACCAGGAGTCTTGCCCCCCGATGTAGAGCTTTCATGCCCTAGTTGGTCCAATGTTCTGTGGGCCACTAAAGAGCAAGGATGGACTGCCCCAACTGGTTTTTGTAATTTCCTAAAATCATACATTCATTTTGCTAGAGGATCATAGAAGTTAAAGACTTAAAACAAGCTTTAGCAATAAAGATAGGATACCAAGATGCAAATGCCTGGTTAAAATCAATTAAATATTCCATCTGCATGTTAAATAAAAAGCAATTGTTATGCTTGTGCACATGGCAGGCCAGAGGCCCAAATTGTCCCCCTTCCACTAAGGTGGTCCTCCAGTCGACCAGGCGTAGGCTGCATAGCAGCTCTTTTCCAGGATGCTATAGCCTGGAGTAATAAGTCATGCCAAGCTCTCTCTGCTATATCCCGAAGTCCGGCACATGGCAGGTCAGCCCCCAAAGGCCATCCAGCTTCCATCTCCCAACACTAAGTTCACTTCATGTCTCTCATGACAGGGAGGAAACTTAGCATTCCTTGGAGACCTGAAGGGATGTGATGAGCTTAAGAATTTTCAAGAGCTTATCAATTAGTCAGCCCCGAGCGGATGTGTGGTGGTATTGTGGTGGACCTTTCCTGGGCACTCTGCTGAATAACTGGAGGGGCACTTGTGCTTTAGTCCATTTGGCTATCCCTTTTGCCCTGGCATTTTATAAACCAGAGGGAGAAAAAATAAGACATCTTAAAGCGAGAGAAGCCCCTTATGGGTCTTTCAACTCTCACACTATTTAGATGCAATTGGAGCCCCGCAAGGAATACCAGATCAATTTAAAGCTTGAGATCAAATAGCTACAGGATTTAAGTCAATATTTTAGTGGGTGACAGTTAATAAAAATGTAGATTAGATAAACTACATCTATTACAACCAACAGCCACAAGCGTTTCATGAGTTAAAAGAAAAACTCATGTCAGCCCCAGCCCTGGGGCTACCTGACTTGACAAAACCCTTTACACCCTATGTGTCAGAAAAAGAAAAATGACAATTGGAGTTTTAACCTAGACTGTAGGGCCCTGGCCAAGGCCAGTGGCCTATCTCTCAAAACAACTAGATGGGGTTTCCAAAGGCTGGCCCCCATGTCTAAGGGCCCTGGCAACAGTGGCCCTGTTAGCACAAGAAGCAGATAAGCTAACTCTTGGGCAAAACCTAAACATAAAGTCCCCCCATGCTGTGGTGACTTTAATAAATACCAAACGACATCATTAGCTAACGAATGCTAGACTAACTAGATACCAAAGCTTGCTCTGTGAAAATCCCCGCATAACCATTGAAGTTTGCAACACTCTAAACCTCTCCACCTTGCTCCCGGTATCAGACAGCCCAGTTGAACATAACTATGTAGAGGTATTGGACTCAGTTTATTCTAGTGGGCCCAACCTCTGAGACCATCCTTAAACATCAGTAGACTGGGAGCCGTATGTGGATGGCAGCAGCTTCGCCAACCCCTGCAAAGTGACTCTGAAGAAGACGACAAGCCCTGCTCCAGTCACACCCGGAAGCTGACTGGTCCACGCACAGCCAAAGCATGAGAAAACTCATCGTGGGGCTAATTTTCCTTAAAATTTGGACTTGTACAGTAAGGACTTCAACTGACCTTCTGCAGACTGAGGGCTGTTCCCAGTGTATACATCAAGTCACTGAGCTAGGACAAAATGTTGCTAAGTTCCTATTATTTTACAGTTATTGTAAGTGTGCTGGAACTCTAAAAAGAACTTGTTTGTATAATGTTATTCTATACAAGGTATGTAGCCCAGGAAATGACCAACCTGATGTGTGTTATGACCCATCTGAGCCTCCCATGACCACAGTTTTTAAAATAAGATTAAGAACTGAAGACTGGTGGGGCCTCATAAATGATACAAGTAAAGTGTTTGCCAAAACAGAAAAAAAAAAGAGGTGCCCAAACAAGTCACCTTGAAGTTTGATGCCTGTGCTGTCATTAATAATAATAAGTGAAAAATGGATATGAAAACACAGTGAAACCCTGTCTCTACTAAAAATACAAAAAAAAAAAAAAAAAAAAGATGTGGTTCTGTTAATTAGAAAAGAGTCTATATGGCAGAAAATAAGTACATTTATCATGAATTAGGTCTGTGTGAAAATAAATGTAGATACTGCTCTTGTGTCATTTAGGCTACTTGAATTAAAAAAATAAAAAACATCCTGTCCACCTTCAGAAAGGGAAAAGTGGCCCTTCCTGTACCAGTGGTCAGTGTAACCCCTTAGATCTAGTAATAACCAACCCCCTTAATCCTCACTAGAAAAAAGGGGAATGTGTAACCCTAAAAATTGATGGAGCTGGACTGGATCTTCAAGTAAATATTGTGGTTTGAGAAAAAGTCTATAAATGCCTTCCTGAGCCAGTATTTCAAACCTTCTATGATAAACTAAATGTGCCAGTACCAGAAATTCCAGGAAAAATGAGAAATTTGTTTTTGCAATCAGCCGAGCATGTACCCCAGTCTTTCATTGTCACTTCATATTACGTATGTGGAGAAACTGTAACAGGAGATCAATGGCCGTAGGAAGCCCAAGAATTAGTACATACAGACCCAGTTCCTGATGAATTCCCAGCCCAAAAGAATCACCCTGATCACTTCTAGTTCCTAAAAGCCTCAATCATTAGACAATACTGTACAGCAAGAGTGGGGAAGGACTTCACCCTTCCTGTAGGGAGACTACAAGGTGGAGTTCAAACCACACAGAGAAAAATCCAGTCAGTAAATTTCCAAAGTTGCAGACCATTTAGGCCCTCCCAGAATCCCACTGGGACTGGACAGCTCCCACTGGGCTCTACTGGATATGTGGACATAGAGCCTACGCTAAGCTGCCTGACCAGTGGACAGGTAGTTGTGTTACTGGCACTATTAAATCATCTTCCTTCCTACTACCCACAAAAAACAGGCAAACTCCTGGGCTTCCCTGTCTGTGCTTCCCGCAAATAGCAAAGCATAGCCATAGATAATTAAAAAGATGATAAACGGCCTCCTGAAAAAATTATACCATACTATGGGCCTGCCACTTGGGCATAAGACAGCTTGTGGTGATACTGGACCCGCATTTACATGCTCAACGGAATCATACGGTTGCAAGCTGTCTAGGAGATCATTGCTAATAAAACTGGTAAAACCTTGACTGTTCTGGCCCGGCAAGAAACTCAGATGAGAAATGCTATCTATCAAAATAGATTGACTCCCAACTACTTGCTAGCAGCTGAAAGTCTGTAGAAAATTTAACCTTACCAATTGCTGCCTGCACATAGATGATCAGGGTCAAGTAGTCGAAGACACAAAGACATGACTAAACTGGCACATGTGCCTGTACAAGCATGGCACAGATTTGACCCTGAGGCTATGTTTAAAAATGGTTCCCAGCACTAAGAGGATTTAAAAATCTTATAATAAAAATTATAGTAGTAATAGGAACCTGCTTACTGATCCCTTGTTGACTACCTGTACTCATTCAAATGGTAAAAGGTTTCATCACTACTCTAGTTCACCAGAATGCTTCAGCAGAAATGTACTACATAAATCACTATCAATCTGTCATGCAGGAAGGCTTAGGTAGTAAAAATGAAGGTGAGAACTCCCACTAATAAAATGAGTGAGAGTCTCAAAGTGGGGGAATAAGGAGGAGACCACCCCTCATATTGTCTTATGCCCAATTTCTGCCTCCAAAGAAAGAAGAAGTAAAAACTAAAAGGCAGAAATGAAATCCACAGGCACACAGCCCAGCACCACGCCCTGGTCCTGGTAGTTAAAGATCGACCCCTGACCTAACCGGTTATGTTATCTATAGATTCCAGACATTGTATGGAAGAGCATTGTAAAAATCTCTGTCCTATTCTGTTTCGTTCTGATTACCAGTGCATGCAGCCCCCAGTCACATACCCCCTACTTGCTCAATTGATCATGACCCTCTCACGTGGACCCCCTTAGAGTTGTGAGCCCTTAAAAGGGACAGGAATTGCTCACCTGGGGAACTTGGCTCTTGAGACAGGAGTCTTGCCAACGCTCCTGGCCAAATACACCCCTTCCTTCTTTAATTCAGTGTCTGAGGAGTTTTGTCTGTGGCTCATCTTGCTACAATGGTAACACTGTAATCTCCCTTAAATCCTTTTTTGAAAATTTTCAGTATAGTTCCTAGTGGGGTGGGCTTACTTTGTGCCTGACCCATGCTTCTTCGAGACAAAACACCAGGTTCATACCACATGCACACCACAAAACAAAGAATGGGTAAAAAGGGCACAAACATAATTTTACAGTTTACACCAAACCAGAATCAAAACCATAATCAGAGTGTCAAGAAATCCAAGCCAGGGCAAAACCAAAACCAAAGTATCAAGCAATCCAAGTCAAGTCAAAAACAAAAACCAAAGTGCCAGTACAGGCACACTGTGGGTGATCAGGCCACGCTTCCACTCAAATGGAGTGGGCAAGTTCCAAAGACCACTCTTACCAAGTTTCAGATGTCCAGACTCCAAGTGCCATTTCCTTCCTGGTGTTCAGCCACTGCATTGATCCTCCATGGGGGCCTTCCATGCGCTGCTCTGGCGAGGCATTCCACCAGGGCAATTGCCCACACGGGAGTGCTCTCAGGATCTGTGTCACTCAAGCTGGCCAGAGTCCCCCACAGGGATGCTCCACAGGGCAGCCCTAAGCTGCCTAAGGGGCTGCTTCAACTGTCTGTTAATCACCTCACTTCCCAGTGAGGGAACCAAGAAATGTAGCAGGACAAGCCACAGACAAAACCCCTCAGACACCAAGTTAAAGAAGGAGGGGTTTTATTTGGCCGGGAGCTTCAGCAAGACTCACGTCTCCAACAACCGAGCTCCCCAAGTGAGCAATTCCTGTCCCTTTTAAGGGCTCACAACTCTAAAGGGGTCCACGTGAGAGAGTCTTGATTGATTGAGCAGCAGGGGGTATGTGACTGGGGGCTGCATGCACCGGTAATTAGAACGGAACAAAACAGGATAGGGATTTTCACAGTGCTTCTCTATACAATGTCTGTAATCTATAGATAAAATAATTGATTAGGTTGGGGTCGATCTTTAACTACCAGGCCCAGGGTGTGGCACTGGGTTTTCTTTCTATGGATTTCATTTCTGCCTTTTAGTTCTTACTTCTTCTTTCTTTGGAGGCAGAAATTGGGCATAAGACAATATGAGGGGTGGTCTCCTCCCTTAATACCGTCCTGTTTTATTTTTGTTATAATGCTTTAAATATCAGACATTACATTATATATTTATTGTTTGCTTGTTTATTGTCTCCCCCATAAGAATGCAAACTCCATGAAAGCAGGAACTTGTTTTATTTACCGCTATGTCCTCATTGCATAGAAAAATACCTGGCACGTAGTAGGGGCTCCGTAAATATTTGTTGAATGAATGAATAAATTCTTAGTATGAGCATCTTTACTTACCAACTCCTTTATTTACAACAAAACAAAACAAACAAAATATACATATATGTATATACACATATATATAGTATACATAAAAAATATTTTATGATATATGTATCCCAATGTGTTTTCAGATTTCCTTGTAGTATCTCTATACTGTTTATCTGTTTATCCTGTTACCAGAAGGATGGGCACTTTTACCCACTTGGATGACTTGCTTTGGATAAACAGTCTTGCCAATCTATCTCTTGGTTCTGTGACTTTCAAAGCTTTGTAATTTTCTAAGTCTTCTTCAGTAATTTGGCTGCTGAGTCTAGACTCCCTGCTGTTTTCTGTCAATTGGTATGTGTTCTGGGGGAATTAATCTGCTGAAGGAGAGACATTTTTTAATTCCATATTTGATCTGAAAATTAACATAATATCTTCATTTTATTTGATATATCTGTGTTTATTTTAATAAAAATAAAATTTTAAATTACTTATCATGGTGTACATACTCCATGATTATGTTACCCCCCACCTCTCTAACGCACACACCCATACACACACACACACACACACTTTGCTGAATGCATCATCTAAGATAAATATACCCTCCTTTTGGAAGTATGGCAATATATTATCCTCAAAGGGGAATTACTGTAAGAAAAAACAGGACCCTTTTTGATGCTTAATGGGAAAAGCTTTGTGATAAGGCATTAAGGCATCCTCTGTTATGTCATAGTAAAATTAGTAATGTTTCAGCATCCCAAAACATCCTAAATATATCCATTTATCTCATTTCATTCTTCTTTTTTACATAATAAACTTAATAGAGTTGACAAGAGTGGAAACTGAGCAACCTGACATTCATACTCTTTATCTGAAACTGCTTATTAGAAATAATGTTGAAGAAAGAACTGGTATTCTTAGCAGGAGGAAAACAAAAATACTTCCGTAACATAATTTTGGATATTATATAGATACAGGAAAGAGAAAGATTTTTATAGTCCTGATTTTGGAAAATGAAGTAGTGACTTTCTTTTCTCATCTGTATAACATTAAATAATTAAATAATAATTATTGTGGTAATGTAAAGACATTAGTGGATTTGACCAGTGATATGGTTTCTACTTGTTTCCCTGCTCAAATCTCATGTCTGAATTGTAATCCCCAATGTTGGAGAAGGGGCCTGGTGGGAGGTGGTTGGATCCTGAGGGCGGACTTCCCTGTTGCTGTTCTTATGATGGTGAATGAGATCTCATGAGATCTGGTGTTTTAAAAGTGTGTAGCACCTTCCCCCTCACTCTCTTTCTCCTATTCCCGCCATGTAAGACATGCCTGCTTCCTCTTTGCCTTCTGCCATGATTGCAAATTTTCTGAGACATCAGAAATTTTCCGAGACATCCTCAGCCATACTTCCTGTACAGCTTGTGGAGCTGTAAGTCAATTAAACCTCTTTTATTTATAGATTACCCAGTTTCAGGTATTTATAGCAGGGTGAGAATGGACTAATCACACCAGATTATAAAGCTACATGGATGTTTCAATCAGAAAAGTCTTTAATTCAAAAGGAAACCACAGGAATCACTATTTATTGACCACTTCTCAGTCTCAGAAAGCCTGATAGGAGACTAGGGTTCTGTAGCTGGAGAGTTTTAAAGTTAGTGCTGCTTCTAGCATTATGAAAAAGTAAGGTCAAGAGTCATAAAATATACTCCAAAATATCAGTTGCTAAAATATGCCAATTACTTGATTTAAAAAATACCTCAGCCTATAGAAATTCTATCAAAAATATGTAATTGATTAATGTGCTTAGTACCACGTTTTCACTTTACAAAATTATTTAATCCATGAAACAATGACTCACATCAAATGACTACCAGTCCACCTTTCTCCAAGTTCCCTCTGGGACAGAGTTACTGTACTTAATCCTAAATCATCAAATCCATTGTACCTAACTCTGTGGAATGTTTTTTCTGAGTTAGTTTATTTAGTTGAAGAATTACTATAAGGCAGTGATTTTCAAAGTGTGGCTTGGGGGTCCTGAGACCCTTCAGAGGGCCCCTGAGACTCCTTCAGGGAATTCCTGAGATCTAATCAAAGGGCTTGTGGGGTCCAAGTATTTTCACACTGGCCGGGCATGGCGGCTCATGCCTGTAATCCCAGCACTTTGGGAGGCCGAGGCAGGTGGATCATGAAGTCAGGAGTTTGACACCAGCCTGACCAATATGGTGAAACCCTGTCTCTGCTAAAAATACAAAAATTAACTTGGCATAATGGCGCATGCCTGTGGACCCAGCTGCTGGGGAGGCTGAGGCAGAAGAGTCGCTTGAGCCCGGGAGGCAGAGGTGGTGGTGAGCCGAGATTGTGCCACTGCACTCCAGCCTGGGCATCAGAGCGAGACTCCATCTCAAACAAAACAAAACAAAACAAAACAAAAAACATTTCACACCAACACTAAAGTATTATTTCCTTTTTTATTCTCATTCTCTCATGAAGATTCATTGGAGTTTCCCAGAAGCTGTGTGATGTGATGACATCATCACTCTCATGATAAATTGAATGTGTGCTTATGTATTCTTGTGTTTTAAAATTTTTTCACTTTTAATTTTGAATATTGTAAATATCAATAGACACAACCCATATTAACTAAAGCTCTTAAGGATCCTCAATAATTTTTAAGGGTATAAGAGGGTCCTGAGACTAAATGTTTGAGAACTATTGCTATAGATAAGCTAATGATTCAAATGTTTTATTCATTCAACAAACATTTGTTGATTTTCTAGGATGAGCAGTCCTTGGGAATGCCAAGGTTGAAAGACAAAGTGCCTGCCTCAAGGAGAATACTATGTTGTAGGAAAAGATGAACAATTATGAGATAAACCCAACAAAACAAGCACAGAATATTATGGTTGCTCAGAAGAGAAACATTCATTTAATCATTTATTAACCTGATACTTAGATCAATGAAAAAGACATGAAGGCATGAGGGAGCATGATGTGTCTAGGGAATTGCAAATGGTTTGATGGGGATATCTTGATGGTAATTAATTTCTTTAAAACATAGCTCATTTCTTTAGCTATTATTGGTTATGTTGCTGTTGCTGTTATTATTATTGGATCATATTCAAAACGATCCACTGAGTGCTATGTTGTAAATGTTTAACAACTGGCTCTGAAAAAAAGTTATAATTTTCTATAATTTGCAGCATTTTTCAATTTCCATGGTGAAAATGCTCCTATGGCTAATTTGAAGCTACCAACATGATGTGACTTTACATGGAGGTGGAAAGAGATGAGCACACCATTATACCATATTCCCATTATGCAGACACAAGTGAAAATAACTTCAAGAGCATAGATAATAAAATGTAGTAAAATAATTTGTAAGTGATGAGTTTTGAGTATTCTTGCCTTCATTTTAAATATAATTTATTTTAACATATAATTTAATTTTTAATAATGGCTGCATTTAACAACCAGTTGGCAAAATTACTGAAAGTTTAACAATTGGTTGTTGTAAACCAGTATAAACTGGCTCCAGCCCACCACTGGATCTACTATAACATTAGTATTACATTGTTAATTATGCTGTTACTACAGTTTCCTCGTTTTGGAGGAGGAGGAATATGGGACATCCTAACTGAGAGACAGATGGGTAATTGTAAAACTCCAGTTGTGGGTGTGGTTGTGAGATGATGTGGGTGGCAGAGGAAGTTGTGCAAGGGCTTCAGTAAAAGGGTAAAGAGTGGCAATTATGAAGGCAAGGTCAGACAGTGAACACCAGATGTTTCACCTTAGAAGAGAAAGAGAGGAAGAGAGGACACTAACATTTATGGAGTGCCTACTGTATGTTGTGCATGTGCCAGTCTCATGGCATGTTGTATTTCATCTAATCCTCACAACATACTTGAAAGGCAGATAGCTAAGTAGCACTGTGCAGGAAGACAAACTCAGGTCTGGCTAACTCCGAAACCCTTATTATAATTTATTTATTTATTTAGTTTTGAGATGGAGTTCCTCTCAGTCACACAGGCTGGAGTGCAATGGCATGATCTTGGCTCACTGCAACCTCTGTCTCCCGGGTTCAAGCGATTCTCCCACCTCAACCTCCTGAGTAGTTGGGATTACAGGCACCTGCCATCATGCCTGGCTAATTTTTGTATTTTTAGTAGAGATAGGTTTTCACCATGTTGGCCAGGCTGCTCTTGAACTCCTGACCTCAGGTGATCCACCTGCCTCGGCCTCCCAAAGTGCTGGGATTACAGGTGTGAACTGCTGCACCCAGCCAAAATCCTTATTCTTTTGATGTTATCAAACAAAGCTAGAAAGTTTACAAGAGAGTGGAATAGTGGTATCTAGAAGCAGAAACCAAAGAGACAAATATGGAGGCTAGGGGGATGTCACCAATAGCACAAGATCACAACGTATTGGACCTGGGAAGGTAACTGCTGGACAAGTCAATCTTCAGCATTCTGAAACAGCTTCCTATGAGGAATGTCTATGGCCATCGACAGAGAGGACATCCTGTTGTAATGAAAGAGAATTCCTCTCTCCTTTTTCAAGAAATGCGAAGAGCTATGTGAATGTACCTTCAGCATCACAGGGATCAATGCCATAGTTAAAGGAATATGTTATAAGTAAAGTGCATGAATTCAGAGCCATAAACATCTGATTTATGGTGGTCTATACAAAATTCCAACAAGAAAGGAGGAGGAAAGTTCCCAGGGAGATGTTTCTTCTCTCTGTTTTATTTCAACCATAGCTGCTTTAATGGTCTTCTTCAGCTTCTTCTCTCTGTTTTCCTTTCAATAGACACAAACAAGTTATTGCTTGTGGGATCTCAAGGAACAGTGGGATCTCAGTCTAGGTAACTGGCTCCTGACCAGAGTCTCCTTCTCAACCTCCAATGTTGGAACTTTCTTTTTCATAAATTATTGATCTTCCAGAAGTCTCCCCTCCTTCCATTGTACCTGCATCTCATGCTTTCTTCTTCACACCAGCCCCTAGATAGCATGAGAGCTGTTGGCCTTGCCCTGCACTTGGTTAGTGTGCTGGTTGGCTCCTCCAGAAAGCAAATGCCAAGACAGAGTTAGAAGAGCACTCAATTTAGTAGGAGTAATGGCTGATAAAGGAGTAGGGAGGGAAAGCCTTCAGATTATAATGCAGGTCCAATAACTGGGAAAGGAGAGTGGAAAGAAGGAGGATTGGGTCAGGAGAGCCTCAGATTAGTGCAACCCTGAGAAAGACAGCCTGCAAAATGGGGGCTCCAGTGCAATAGAGGAATCTTGAGTTGGGCAAAAAATGTTCAGGCCTGGTACTCCTGCCATTCTCAGTCGTCTGGGGCTACCAGAAAAGAATGTGGCCTCAGGCCAAACACTAGAGTAGATCCCAAAGGCACTGCAGCTGGAGGATGTCAGCTAACTGCTCTCCTTGGAATTTATGGGAAAGTTTGTTTTTGAAAGCACATCTGAGGATCACACGTCCCTGGTTGTTTCTGTGAAGGGCATTTTTTATATTCTTGGCTTGGCATTGAAGGGAGGAACAGTGGGATCTCAGTCTAGGTAACTGGCTCCTGACCAGAGTCCCCTTCTCAACCTCCAATGTTGGAACTTTCTTTGAAGACTGTTGTCCACTATAGTATTCAGGATTCCTTTGGAGGTAAGTAACAGAAATCTAATCTACTTTGATTCATTTTAGGCAAGGAAAATAAGTTTTTGCTTCATATACTGAACTAAAGGAAGGGAAAAGATCAGTGGGAACTTGGAACAAAACTGCCACTGACGTTCATCTGTTCCGTTCATCTCCTCTCCCAGTTTGGCTTCAATTTCTTAAACTATGTATCTTTCCAATTGAAGCTAGGGCCAAGGCTGCTCTAAGCCTCACCTAAGAAGAAAGAGCTCTTCTCCTTCAACTGAAGTTGAAAAAACCTGGTTTTTGTTTCCATGCCTATTGCCTCATATTCATTCATACAAAAAAAAATTTATAGAGCGCCTACATGTGTCGGGCACTGTTCAAGGTTCTTACAATGCTGAAGTGAACAAAATAGATAAGTTTCTTTTTAAAATGAAATATATTTTAGCAGAGAGATATAATAAATGAGTAACCAAATAAATAAACAGGATAATTTCAGATAACGACGAAACCATCCCTATAGACTTCAGAAAGTTAATCAGAGTAGAAGAGAGAGGGAGAAATAAAAATAAAGCAAGATTGCAGCACATTCACCATTAATCATGAGGTCAGCTTACTCTCTGACCTGCCTACTAAGAGTTATTCACTGCCTATTACCCCAGAATCACACAGACCTGTCACCACTTAGCTGTTCTGTGGATAACTACTTAAACATGGTGAAATGTTGTTTTCCATTTGAGATATTCTTTCATGTCCTGCATACCAGTGAAGCTATTGATGTCAACTGGTCTGAAGGACCTCATTGATGCCCCATGAAAAGCTGACTTAACAAGGAATGCAATTTCCACATCCTGATGATTTTGTCACGCTTACCTGACCAATTAATGACCTCAATTTTCTAGGCCCTTGCCCTCCATGATCCCCTTAAAAACCCCAGCCCAGAACATCTCAGGGAGATGGATTTCAGGGTCTCCTCCTATCTTTTCACTTGGCCACTCTGCAATCATTAAACTCTTTCTCTGCTGCAAACCCTGTTGTCTCACCCTATCAGTCTGATACTGCAGAGCAGACATACAAACCCATTGGTCCTGTAACAATGAGAACTACAGTGAAGACAATAAAATAAGGTGACATGACAGTCAGTGACTTCAGGTGGGGGATACTTTAGATGAGTGGTCAGAGAGGGTTTCTATGAGGTGACATTTGAGGTGAGACTTGAATGCAGGAAAGGAGGGAGCCATCAGAGCATCCCAGGAAGTGTAAAAACCCTGAGGCAGGGAGTGAGGTTGTGGTCTCAGAGGAAAGAAAAAAAGGACAGAGTGACTGAAGAATTGTAAAAATGGGAAAGGGCAGGAGCAGACAAGGTCGGAGAGGTGGGAAGGTGTTGAATCACCCAGGATCTTATTGAGGCCATGGTGAGGAGTTTGGATTTATTCAAAATGCAATGGGAAGCCAAATGGGGTGTTTTAATCTGCATTAACAATTTAATATGCATTAACAATTCTGTGGCTGCTTGTGAAGAATGAATTATGGAGAAGCAAAAAAGGGAATGAGAACAGCCAGGAGGCTACTGTAGTGGCCCAGGAAACAGATGATTGTAGCTTGGATCAGGGTGGATTTGGGGAGGTCAAACGAAGTGAATGGATGAAAAAAATACACACTAGTATTGGATATGAGATGTGAGGGAGAAGGGTGAGAAAAGGAAAATAGCTCAGAGCAGTCTGAGCTACGTGAGATATGCAGAATTTATCAGGCTCAGAGAAACATGAGTATGGGACTTCAGTCACCTTCTCCACTACGTCTGGGACAATTGTTTAAAGGCATTTTGTTCCTGACTAGCTGCTACATCCATTTTCTTCCTGTTTTTGTGATGCAAAGAACAATATATAGCCAATCATTAGCTTATGTTATTTTAACGTAAATTCTTGGTAAACAACTTAGGAACTGCCTCTTCTTTTACTCCTTAAAACCTCAACTTGTAACTGCTACTAATCAGGGTGTATATTTATGGCAACTTGAATCTATGCTCCCATGTGGCCATCCTCAAGCTTTGGACTCATATAAACTCTATACTTAATTTTTCTGGTCCTCATTATTTAAAGCTAATGGGGGAATCAAGGAGCACTCCTAGGCACTGGGCTTCAGAAATTGGGTGAATGGCAACAAAAGTGTCAGACACAGATGATGAAGCTTCAGAGAGACACAGGTTTATCTTATTCATTTAAGACATACTTTTATAGCTCTTACTATCCTGGTTCTCAACCTTAGCCTCACACTGAAGTTACCTAAGAGTTAAAAAAATAGGCTAGGTGCAGTGGCTCATGCCTGTAATGTCAGCACTTAGGGAGGCTGAGGTGTGAGGATAGCTTCAGCCCAGAAGTTCGAGACCAGCCTAGGCAATATGGTGGAAGCCCTGTCTCTACAAAAAATAAACAAAGTTAGCTGGGTGTGGTGACTTTCCCCTATAGTCCCAGCTACTCAGGAGGCTGAGGTGGGAGGTTGGCTTGAACCCAAGATGGCTACAGTGAGCCATGATTGTGCTGTTCTTGGATCTCACGCAAGAATTTCAGGCATATCCATAAAGTGAAAACAAGTTTATTGAGAAAGTAAAGAAGCAAAAGAATGGCTATTCCATAGGCAGAGCAGCCCCAAGGGCTGCTGGTTGCCGATTTTTATGGTTATTTATTGATTATATGCTAAACGAGGGGCGAATTATTCATGAGTTTTCCAGAAAAGGGGTGGGCAATTCCTAGAACTGAGAATTCCTCCCCTTTTTAGACCATATAGGGTAACTTCTTGAAATTGCCATGGCATTTATAGACTGTCATGTCACTGCTGGGCATGTCTTTTAGCATGATAATGCATTATAATTAGTGTATATAATTAATGTACATGTCTTTGTGACCTGTACCTTGTGCCAACCTTTTATCTCATCCTGTGACTTAGAATGCCTAATATCCTGGGAATGCAGCCCAGTAGGTCTCAGCCTTATTTTACCCAGCCCCTATTCAAGATGGAGTTGCTCTGGTTCAAAGGCCTCTGACAATGCTACTGCACTCCAGCCTGGCTGACAGGGCAAGACCCTGTCTCAAAACAAAATAACAACAATAAAACCCTGTGCCTAATTAGTTATTAGAGAATTTTTTGGAGATTTTAATTTAATTGCTATGGGATATGGGCTGGATATCAAGATTTTTAAAAGCCACAAGTGATTCTAATATGCCTCAAAATTTGAGAAACACTGACTCATTACCTGGCTGGTTCTGTTTCAAATGCTTTACAGATGTTAATTCGTTTAATTCTCATAACAATCATGAAAGTTGATCATAAGAATTGGGTCATTCTTGTCACACACAACTAAAACAGAGTTGAGAAGCCAGGGGGAACAAGCACGCAGGGTACAACATTGCTGAAAGAATGTAATTCTCTGCAAGCCCAAACTGCTTGTTGTAACCTGAAACCAGTTTTATCTCTATCTTCTGAGATAACTTGCTGCAAAGACTAGCACTAACTGTGCCCACAGCCACCATTCACCAGTTGAAGCTTTCTGACTCCCTAAATTCTTTCTTATGCTAATGAACTTTCTCAAAGAAGAATACATAACATTTCTCCTTTTTTATAAAACTGATATGGGAATAGGGCACGAAAGTGCTGGGTGGAGAAGGGCGGGTCCCTGGCGAGGGCTCCATCCCCGAGCCTGTGCCCACGGACCTAGGTGAGGACAGGCATTTGTTTTCAGGTCCAAATGTTACATTTCCCAAGACCACCCTGGCCCACCATGCCCCCAGCCCCCCATCCTGTGCCTATAAAAACCCTGGAGACCCTAGTGGGCAGACACACAAGCAGCTGGACATTCAGAGGATCACAGCAGTGGAAAGAGACACAAGCAGCTAGACGTTGAGAGGAACGCACTGGCCTAAGAACATACTGGCCTAAGAACATACTGACAGACGCTGGTAGGCCAGCAGGCCGGCAGGCTATCAACCGGCGGAAGGACACGGACTTTGGCCAGGACGGTATAAGTGAGCCCCGCTGCTGGGCGGCCTGGCTCCAGGGGAAAACAACCTTCCACTCCATCTCCCTTCTGGCTCCCCCATCTACTGAGAGCTACTTACACTCAATAAACCTTGCACTCATTCTCCAAGCCTACGTGTGATCTGATTCTTCTGGTACACCAGGGGAAGAAACCCCATGATACAGAAAGCCCTCTGTCTGTGCGATAAGGCAGGGTGTCTAATTGAGCTGACCACAAGCCGTCTACGGACGGCTAAACTGAAAGAGCACCCTGTAACACACGCCCACTGGGGCTTCAGCTGTAAACATTAACCCCTAGACACTGCTATGGGGTCGGAGCCTCACAACCTGACCGTCTGTATGCTCCCCCTAGAGGTGTGAGCAGCGGGGCACTGAAGAAGCGCGCCACACCCCCGTCACACGACCTGCCAGGGGAATAAGGGAACTTTTCCTGTTTCAAAACTGCTAAGCCGTTCTTTGCTATTTGGACATAGCCGAAGACCACCAGGTCTGTATGTATGGCCCAAATTGCAATTCTTTCTTCCCAAATAAAATATTAAATTTAGGGATTCATCTCTACATGTTTATTTTGACTTTGACAGAATTATATGAGATAGGTACTATTATTAACTCTCATTTTATAGATGAGGAAATTAAGGCTCAGAAAGATTAAGTTGCTCGTCTAAGGTCACATGACAGAGATGGAGCAGGTATCTCTCTTAGGGCCCCCCTACCCCCCCTCGCCAAGCATGGAAATAGAGGAAAATATTGAGTTCCTTCCAGGGAAATTCTAGGCAGTGAACTAGCCGCCTCACTAGCCCCGGGAAGTAAATAAGCAACTTGATAAGCAAGAAGATAATAGTAGCTGAAAACAATAGCCAAGGTAGAGTCCTGAGACGTTTGGTTCCCTTAGAAACTAAAGACAACATCTTAACGTATGTCCCTGAGTTACTTTTCAGAAACACAGACCCCCACCAAATGGATCCACTGCCATGCAGACCTCAGATAAGGGGCGATTGAGAACTGAACTCTGACTGCCGTTCTTTTTTCTAAATTTCTTCCTTAGGAGCCTAAAGGACGTCATACCCGTGGGCCAGACCTAACATTCCTTTCTGCTGATCCCAAGTTTTTAGACAAAGTTTCCCTTCCTTAACCAATGGCGAATCAGAAAATCCTCGAATCCACCAATGACCTGTAAGTTCTTGCTTCAATATATACTGTCTTTTTAGGCCAAATCAATATATAACCTCCACATATGCCTTAAAATTCTGCCTGTAGCTTCTACTTCCCTGAAATTTATCCCTGCTTTTAAAAACTCTTGCTTGTAAGCTATTGGGAAGGTTGGGTCTTACAGTGTGAGCTGCCTGATTCTCCTTGCTTGGTGCCCTGCAGATAAATGCCTTCTTTTCCCCCTTGCTGCAAAACCTTGATGTAGATGTTTGGCTTTACTGCACTGAGTGAGCAGACCCTGGTTTGGTTTGGTAACATGACTAAAAAATTACAAAGAAAAGGAACAGGAACACAGTCCTCTGGTCCTCTGGTATTTAGAGCTGAAACAGAGGAGGAGAGGCCTGAAAACAAGAAGGCAGAACTTAGAAGGGAAACAGGAGAGTGTAGTGTTGCAGAAGCTTGGTGGAGAGAGTATCTCAATGAGGAAATGGTCAGCTTTTTTGAAAGCCCTGAGTGTTTGCTGAAGAAAGACAAAGACAGAGAAGTGACCACTGGATTTGGCAAGATGAGGTCGTGTTGAGTCTGATGGGAGCAGTGCCTGTGGAGTGGTGGAGATGGAAGTACAATCACAACTGATTGAAAAAGGAGTGGGAGCTGAAGATGTAAAAGTAGTAACCACCAAGAACTCTTTGGGAAAAATTAGCTAAGAAAGGGAGCTGAAAACTGGGAGGGGGCTGGAGGAGATTTGAAGTTGTGTGTGTATTCAAGTATTAATTTTGTATGATGGTAAATAAAGAGTACAGAGGACGGTGGGCACATCAGCTCATGCCCATAATACTGGCACTTTGGTAGGTCAAGCCAGGAGGATTGATTGAGCCCAAGATTTGGAGGCCAGCCTGGGCAAGACCCTGTTTCTAAATTTTTTTTTTTTTTTTTTTAATGAGCCAAGCATGGTGGTGTATGCCTGTAGTCTCAGCTACTCTGGAGACTGAGGCAGAAAAAGATCACTTGAGCCCAGGAGTTGGAGACCAGCCTGGGCAACATAGCAAGATGTTGCCTTTTAAAAAGGGGGGGGAGGGGAAAGGAAGGCATTTTGTTCCTGACTACCTGCTTCACCCATTACTTTCATGTTCCCGGAATTTTTGATACGAAGAACAATGTATAGCCAATCAGTAGCTTATGTGATTTTAATATAAAATTCTTGGTAAGCAACTTAGGAACTCCCTCTTCTTTTTCTTTAGAAACCTACTTGTAACTGCAGCTAATCAGAGCATGTATTCAGGGCAACTTAAATCTATGTTCACAAGTTGCAGTCTTCAAACTTGGTCCAAATAAAATCTCTACTTATGTTAAGTTGGCCTCAGTTTTTTCCTTTAGGTTGACATTCCTTTGATCTTTTAATATGTTGAATTTTTAAATTTCTTCATTGAATCCTTGATCATGTTGCATTTTTTTTAATAGCTGTTTTCTTTTTCCATTATTTTATTTTGGATTTTTAAATAGTGTTCATAAAATATTGGTCTATAGTTTTCTGTGTTACTATTTTCAGATTTTGGTGTCAAAGTTATACTGGTTTTGTAAATACTGATTGAATAGCCTTTTTCCCTTATGCTTTGGAACTATTTTAATAACACTGGCAAGCTTTGTTCCTTGTAGATTTGACCAAAGTTGATTAAACCCCTCTGTGAAATTGTCTGAATTTAGTGTTTTTAAAAGGGTAAATCGTTTGATCACTTTCTCAGTTTCTTTGTAGTATTTTGTCTCCTTGGTTTTCTCCATCTCTTTTGCTGTCATTTTTGGTAAATTAACTTATATTTAATATAAACGTAATTTATATTAAAATAATCTATTTCATCCAGTTTTTATAATCTTTTAAAATTCCCGTTATGTGCATGTATATTTTTCTCACTTCTAAATGTATTCATTTTTGTATTGCCTTTTAAAAATTATATTAGCCAGTTAAGCTACCTATTTCATTGTTTTTCCAAGATTCAGTTCTTAGATGTATTTATTAGTCCTGTCTCTCTGTTTTTTTTTTTTTTTTTCTGTAATTCATGGTTTTTTACTTTCATCTTTCATGTTTCTTTTGGTTTACTTTAGCTTTCTTCTTCTAAAATGTTTTGATTTAAAAGCTTAACTTTGTCAACGAAAAGAGTCAAACTCTGTAAAGTATTTGAAGAGATTTATTCTGAGCCAAATATGAGTGATCATGGCCCATGACACAGCCCTCAGCCCTCAGAAGGTCGGGGTGCAGCTTGGTTTTATGCATTTTTGGCGAGCATGAGACATCAATCAAATACATTTTAGAAATACATTGGTTTGATCCAGAAGGATGATACAACTCAAAGTCAGGGGTGTGGGATTCCAGGCTATAGGTAAATTTAAACATTTTCTGGTTGACAATTGGCTGAGTTTGTCTAAAGATCTGAGTCTGACAGAAAGGAAATATTTGGGTTAAGATAAAAGATTGTGGAGGCCAAGGTTCCTTTGAAGTCTTATTGTGGCTGCCCTTAGAGATAATAGATGGCAAATATTTCATATTCAGATCTTTAAAATGTGTTAGACTTTTAGTTAATCTCTAGGATTGGGGGGGCCTGGAAGAAAAAGATCTAGTTATATTAACAGAGATTCTTTACAGACACAAATTTTCCCCCACAAAGGACAGTTTTGCAGGGCCATTTCAAGATATGGCAAATAAACATGTTTTGGGGTAAAATATTTTGATTTTCTTCCTTGTCTCATAATGTTATGCCAGAGCCAGGTTGGAAAGCCACGATGTATAGGGTTAAATAAAACCCATTGGATGAGAACTTATGGTTTGTAGGACATGACTCCCCAGACTCTTTGGATAGGAACTTGGGCAAGATAAAAAAAATCAGTTTAGTCCTCAACTCTTTATTGGTTAATATTAAAAATGTTTAAAGTTATGAATTTTTTCTCATAGTTTTTGAGGTTTCCCATAGTTTCTGCTGCATTGTGATTTTATTGTTATTTTCTAAATTATTTACAATTCTTTTCTTTTTCCATGTCAGATGAGTAATGTGCGGATGTGGTAAAAAGTTTAAAAAAGGCTGCCGGGCACGGTGGCTCACGCCTGCAATCCCAGCACTTTGGGAGGCCGGGGTGGCTGGGTCACGAGATCAAGAGTTCAAGACCAGCCTGACCAAGATGGTGAAACCCTGTCTCTACTAAAAATACAAAAAATTAGCCTGGCATGGCGGTGGGTGCCTGTAATCCCAGCTACTCGGGAGGCTGAGGCAGAGAAATGCTTGAACTCAGGACGCGGAGGTTGCAGTGAGCCGAGATCACGCCACTGCACTCCAGCCTGGGTGACGGAGTGAGACTCTGTCTCAAAAAACAAACAAACAGACAAAAACAAAAAAAAAGAAAGGCACATCTCGTACATGAGCGTGAAAACCCAGTAATCACCCTTATGAACTACAAAAGGATCTATTTACTTTACTTGATTTGAATTTTTTCTGAAACAAATTCAGAGAGAGTTTTAAAGTTTTTTGGCTGTAGGACACTTTGTTTTTTATTTTTATCAATTTTCAAAGATAAGCTACAGCCCCTTACTGCAATTATATTTTTACCTATTTCTCATTACATTTTTAGAAGTTGTTGACTTACGGATTTAGATGCTGCATAAAAATTTACAATAATTAAATCTTCATTGTAGACAGGGGCATTTATCTTGGTATAGTGACCATTTTTATAATTTTTTTTCTCCTACCAAAGTGGCAAACTTTCCCCGGTTATTACATAGATAAGCCTTTTCTTCGTATTGTTATATATATATATATTCTAATCTTCCTCCCACTTTGAGACTGTCCCTCATCAAAACAACCTACATCCCTTAGTGGTATGGTTTAAATGTACCCTTTAAAACTCACATTGAAACTTAATCCCCAGTGTGACAGTATTGAGAGGTGGGGTCTTTAAGACATGATTGAAATCTGGGCGTGGTGGCTCACACCTGTAATCCCAGCACCTTGGGGGGCTGAGGCGGGAGGATCGCCTGAGGTCAGGAGTTCAAGACCAGCCCGACCAACAGGGTGAAACCCTGTCTCTACTAAAAATACAAAATTAGTTGGGCAAGATGGCTCATGCCTGTAATCTCAGCTACTCGGGAGGCTGAGGCAGGAGAATCATTTGAACCTGGGAGGCGGAGGTTGCAGTGAGCCGAGATCGCACCCAGCCGAGATTGCACCATTGCACTCCAGCCTGGGCAACAAGAGCGAAACTTTGTCTCAAAGAAAACAAAAAAAGACATGATTGCAGGAGGGCTTTCCCTGAAGAATGGAATAACCCATCCATGGACTAATGGGTTAATGGATTATTATGTTATCATGGGAGGGGAACTGATGGCTTTATAAGAAGAGAAAGAGAGACCTGAGCTGCCATGTTAGCATGCTCAGCCCCTTTGCCATGTGATATCCTGTGCTGCCTCGGGACTCTGTAAAGAAGTCCCCATCAAGAAGGCTGTCACTAGATGCAACCCCTCGACCTTGGATTTAACCTCCTGATCTGTAGAAAATAAATTCCTTTTCTTCATAAATTACACAGTTTCAGGTATTCTAAGCAACACAAAATGAACTAAGATGTAATAAACAACCAGATGACTTTATAATTTCTACAGTTTGATCCACAGCTTCAATTACAATGTTAGAGTTTCAGATGTTTCTAGATCCTTTCTTAGCACAAAGGAAAATGTAGAATGTGGAGGAACATATTCCTCATGAAACCAACCAATGAAACTTACAAACATATAACTTTGACAACAGAGGGAGCAGAAGGCTGCTAGCTAAAGGTTTTCTTAAAGAATCCCCTGGGGAGCTGGTAAGAAATTCACGCTCCTGGACTCTGAATCTCCAGATTTGGAGGGTTCAGTGGAGGCAGAAATGGGAATTTCAAGCAAGTACTCCAAGTGATGTTGTCAAAGACCCATGTTGACCCCCTTAAACTCTACTGTAGGGAAAGGTTTCTCATCCATTACCTCCTCAGGAAAGAAACACTTAAACATCAGGAACATGTATTTTTTTTTTAGGAAACTTGAAGCTATATTGGCTATGTTAACATAACAAATTGGCCTGGTACAGTGGCTCACGCCAGTAATCCCAGCACTTTGCGAGGCCGAGGCAGGTGGATCACCTGAGATCAGGGGTTCGAGACCAGCCTGGCCAACATGATGAAACCCCGTCTCTACTAAAAATACCAAAAATTAGCTGGGCGTAGTGGTGGGCGCCTGTAATCCCAGCTACCAAGGAGGCTGAGACAGGAGAATTGCTTGAACCTGGGAGGCGGAGGTTGCAGTGAGCTGAGATTTCGCTGTTGCACTCCAGCCTGGGCAACAAGAGTGAAACTCTGACTCAAAAAAAAAAAAACCACCACACCGAAAACAAAAAACAAAAAAACCCATAACAAATTAGCTTTAGGTGAATGTTTGTCTTTTTTCTTTTTTCTTCCAGAGAGACTCAATTTACTAGGCTGACGTTGCTGTCTTTCTTCTCTCCCTCTCTCTTCCTCTATTTTGCCCTTTATAGTAGTTTCCTGGGGCTTCGCTAACAAAGTAACACAAACCAGGTGGCTTAAATAACAGAATCTTGATTTTAATATGGAGTATTAAAAGCCAGAATTTCCTGAATATAAAGCTGGTTTTCCTTTCTTTTCTTTTCTTTCTTTTTTTTAAACCATCCTGCTATATCTCTGCTAAAAGGTATGTGTGAGCCAAAAGTTTAAAGAAGTGGCAATTTTATATCTTGGTATTTTAATTATCGACAAATAACATTGTTTTCTATCATGTATTTATTTAACAAGTATTTATTGAAATCTGAAATATACTGTCGGGATCAAGAGCTTGGCCCTCTGATAGTTCATTGAAAAATCAACTCACAATAAGGCAGATAATCAGAGAAAGGTCATACAAATTTATTTAACGTTATACAAAAGAGCCTACAGAATGAAGACCCAAAGATAAAGGGGAAATTGCCCATTTTTATGCTTAGGTTCAACAAAGTATGGACAGCTGTGTAGAACTATGATTGGACAAAAAGGGTAAGATCTCCTGCTAATGGACTAAGTGGGAAACCCAGCAAGGTCTGCCTAGATTCTTCTTGGCCTCTCTGAGCATTCAGTCCTTTCTTCTGGCTATGGGGCTGGCCCCTCTCTTCAATGGGGGTCTTATGACTAAAACCACCTATGCAAAATTATAACTGAGGAAATTATGACAGTTGTTAGAAATACCAAAATTGTTAGAAATAATTGGTGCGGCAAAGAAAAATCAGCACGGAGACAAAAGATCTCCCAGCAAGGCAATCTTTGCTTTCTGCAGAAAGGATGCTCAATCGCAGATGGAACAATGGTGAGAGCACACCTGAACAAAGGAAAAGCAAACATATTTATCCCTTATGCATTTGGGTCGTCCTTACTGCTGTGTCCTGCATCCATTGGCTGGAGCTGAACCTCACAATCTTAAACTGATACCCAATTTGCTAATAGCCTAAAACTTTCCTAAATAGGTAAGTGCAAGGAAGAACAAAGAAGTTGCTTACAAAAGGTTTAAGGAAGCAATAACATTTCCAAATAAGGAAGGGGCATAGACTGTGAGCTGGAACATGCTTGTGAGCATGTCCAATAGTTACATAGGATAGGGCTTAACAAAGAGTTATTAGCACAAAGCAAGGAGGCTTGAAGAAAGTCAGTCTTTACAATAAACTGCCATTTCTAACACTTATGATTTATTCTTTAACAAGAAGGGGAACTTTGAAGAGGAAACTTTTTACTTTCTACAACAGAAAGAAATCAGACCTAACCGACTCCTTCTTGCTTCTAACCTTTAAGCTGTTCTTGTTCACTCCTGGGGATAGGCCGAACTGACTTTGGGAAGGAATTCAGTTCATGGTTTGACTTAGCGGTCATGCAGCCTGGCTCCAAGAGTCTGAACCTCCCCAAATTGCTCCTGAGGATAACATCACTATTGTGAAACCTAAGATCAATGCTGGAGATATTTTGCAGACCCTGCACTGGATGGATCAGCTGACACCACTCAGACCTGGCTCAACCAGTTCTGCCATCCCACCCAGGAACAGAAAACAGCAAGAAAAACTCACTTCGACCCTCTAGGATTCCATCTCCAACCTGACCAATCAGCACTCCCCACTTTGCAACCCCCTGCCAACCAAATTATCTTTAAAAACTCTGATCCACTGAATGCTCAGCGAGACCTATTTGAATAATCATAAAACTCCAATCTCCTGCACAGCTGGCTCTGTCTGAATTACTCTTTCTCCACTGTAATTCCAATCTTGATAAATTGGCTCTGTCTAGGCGGCAGGCAAGGTGAACACTTTGGGCAGTTACATGACCTATAGTCAAACAAGGCAAGTCAGATAATTTCTCTATGGATGGTTTTTTTTTTTTAGGCGGAGCCTTGCTCTGTCACCAGGCTGGAGTGCAGTGGTGTGATCTTGGCTCACTGCAACCTCTACCTCCTGGGTTCAAATGATTCCCCTGCCTCAGCCTCCTGAGTAGCTGGGACTACAGGCATGTGCCACCATGCCTGGCTATGTGGCCAATTTTTATGCAGAAAAACAGAGAGAAAATTAGAGTAATATTTTTAGGTTTTATGGCTGGCATTGGGGAAAAGGGGTTCTGGTTTCTATGAACCGCCTTGGGGAAGACGGATTATAATTTCTATGGCCCACTTTAAAGTTCAGATGGAACCAAAAAAGAGCCTGCATTGCCAAGTCAATCCTAAGCCAAAAGAACAAAGCTGGAGGCATCACACTACCTGACTTCAAACTATACTACAAGGCTACAGTAACCAAAACAGCATGGTACTGGTACCAAAACAGAGATATAGAGCAATGGAACAGAACAGAGCCCTCAGAAATAATGCTGCGTATCTACAACTATCTGATCTTTGACAAACCTGAGAAAAACAAGCAATGGGGAAAGGATTCCCTATTTAATAAATGGTGCTGGGAAAACTGGCTAGCCATATGGAGAAAGCTGAAACTGGATTCCTTCCTTACACCTTATACAAACATTAATTCAAGATGGATTAAAGACTTACATGTTAGACCTAAAACCATAAAAACCCTAGAAGAAAACCTAGGCATTACCATTCAGGACATAGGCACGGGCAAGGACTTCATGTCCAAAACACCAAAAGCAATGGCAACAAAAGCCAAAATTGACAAATGAGATCTAATTAAACTAAAGAGCTTCTGCACAGCAAAAGAAACTACCATCAGAGTGAACAGGCAACCTACAGAATGGGAGAAAATTTTTGCAACCTACTTATCTGACAAAGGGCTAATATCCAGAATCTACAATGAACTCAGACAAATTTACAGGAAAAAAACAAACAACCCCATCAACAAGTGGGCAAAGGATATGAACAGACACTTCTCAAAAGAAGACATTTATGCAGCCAAAAAACACATGAAAAAATGCTCATCATCACTGGCCATCAGAGAAATGCAAATCAAAACCACAATGAGATACCATCTCACACCAGTTAGAATGGCGATCATTAAAAAGTCAGGAAACAACAGGTGCTGGAGAGGCTGTGGAGAAATAGGAACACTTTTACACTGTTGGTGGGACTGTAAACTAGTTCAACCACTGTGGAAGTCAGTGTGGCGATTCCTCAGGGATCTAGAACTAGAAATACCATTTGACCCAGCCATTCCATTACTGGGTATATACCCAAAGGATTATAAATCATGCTGCTATAAAGACACGTGCACACGTATATTTATTGTGGCACTATTCACAATAGCAAAGTCTTGGAACCAACCCAAATGTCCATCAATGATAGACTGGATTAAGAAAATGTGGCACATATACACCATGGAATACTATGCAGCCATAAAAAATGATGAGTTCATGTCCTTTGTAGGGACATGGATGAAGCTAGAAACCATCATTCTCAGCAAACTATCGCAAGGACAAAAAACCAAACACCGCATGCTCTCACTCATAGATGGGAATTGAACAATGAGAACACGTGGACACAGGAAGGGGAACATCACACACTGGGGCCTGTTGTGGGGTGGGGGGATGGGGGAGGGATAGCGTTAGGAGATATATCTAATGCTAAATGATGAGTTAATGGGTGCAGCACACCAACATGGCACATGTATACATATGTAACAAACCTGCACGTTGTGCACATGTACCCTAAAACTTAAAGTATAATAATAATAAAATAAAAAATAATTTCTATGGCCCACGTTCGGGCAGAATGGGTCTGGGAGACAGGAGGGCAGGAGAAGATCAGAGAAAAAACTTTTGATTCAGAGGCCTTCATTTGTTTTCTGAGCCTCAACAATACTAGGCACTGAAGTAGAAGCTGGTGATATAGAGAAAAACAAAGCACATTCACTCTTGGGAAATATTTCTGAGTGAGGCAACTTAAATCAGATAAACTAATAATTACCTAACTTGTGTGTGCCCAGAGTGTGCAGAAAAGAGAGAAATTAGTTCTGTGTGTACATCTTGCCCTGAGCTTCATAGGCCTTCTTCCCTTGTTCTCTGAAAAATTATGTCCCTCTTAAGTGAAGCCACCCCAGAACTTGAGATTACTTTCCTCACGTGACCATAAGCTTTTGTACCAAACTTCGTTCCAGCCACTTACTTCTTACCGTCACGTAAACTATTGTTTGCTCTCTACTCCCTCTGCTCTTGGTATGAACTCAGTGTTCTGAGCAATAATCTGTGTTGTATGCCTTTTGGAAAAGAACAAAGCAGGTTATTTGGAGAGGGTGTTTCTCGTGTTCCCAAATAGACCCTTATAAGGTCAATCTATGTTGGCTCCACTAGTCAAGTTAAAAGAACACTGTCCTTTCTGGAGCATCTTTGTTCTTTGTTCCTTTACTTGATTTACATATCCATAATATAAGAACACTGATCTTTTGATATTCAGCTAACAAAAATTTATTGGGCATCTGTTATGTGCCTAGATCAGTTTTAAGTGCTGGGTATACAGCAGTGAATCATGATGATAACAATCATAACAAAACAGAAAAAGATCTTGTCTTTCTAGAGCTTATATGAGAGTGGAAGAAGTAGACAATACTCAAACATAAATCTATGATATAGTTTTAGATAGTAACAAGTTCTATGAAGAAACATTAAACAAGATAAAGGGACAGAAACAAAAGATGCTTAGACAGAGATATCAGGGAGGTGTCTTTGAACAGGTGACACTTAAGCAGAGATCTGAATAAAGTAAGGGAGTAAAGTGTGGCTTTCTGAGAGAAGAGTACAGCTGTGAGTAGTTGTGGAGGGGAGATAATCTAGAAAAGAGGAAAATATTTGATTCTGCTATTTTGTGTTCCTGGTGTTCTTTATTTCTTTGGTACAACTGTGGTTTGAGACTGGACCTCATGGGGGCCTGCTTTTACATGGGTTACACGTGATGAGCTGACTGGGTTGAGTGACCCTAGAAGAGCAGGGGAAATTTGATCCCGGGTCTTCGTGTATAAGTGAAGTTGTCATTCCAGCAGGCCCTGCAGAGCATGGAAGCTCAGAATTTGAACCTGGGTAATAAATAAGCTGAATTATATGGTAGATGTGGTAGATGTCAGAGATCTCCATTTTACTTGGTAAGTAGCTGCCAAGACTGAGGGACATTTTAGAGGTGATAAAAATGTACTGTGTAAAAGTGACTTCCCATAATAGGTAATGATACATTAAGTTTTTTTTCCTTTCTGTTTTACCATATATTTTTCTGATTTAAAATTTAAAGGAAATGTTGATTAAGTGCCTTTCATATGCCAGGTATTTTACATATGTGTCTCATTTAGTCCTCACAATAACGAGGAAAGAAGGCTCAGAGAGGTTAAGTAACTTGTCCAAGATCACACAGATAGTAAGCAGCAGAACCAACATTGAAACCCAAGTCATTGAAACTTCAAAGCCTATGAGTTCCTGCTCGCACAACAGAGCCTTTCTCAGGCAGGGAGTTTTAGCTAAATTAGCCAGTAGGACATTTTCCTCTGAACTTAAAGTTAAAAAATGTCTCTCAAAGGAGGTTCCTCAAATCTTTGTATTGTACTGTGGGTTGAAGCAGAGGGAATTAGGAATGTTTGATAGGCAGCTATTTTCTAAGTTGATCTTGAGGTAAGTTCATAACATTGAAGAGAAGTGCCAATCGAATAATAATTATCACACCACAGAGATGTCCTCTTTTGAAAGATAAAGGCTGACCCTGTTTGACAATATCTCTCACATGTGTTTTTTGCATCTCCTCATCCCAACTCTGCATCTATTGAACTGGAATGAGGAGCCAGAGAGAAGATCAGATTGAGGATATTATGTCTTAAGAGAATTACCATAGTTTAGCTTGACTACTGGCAGAATCTGGATTTGAGTGTGCAATTCAAATACAAATATGTTTTAAGCATCTCCCGTAATTACTAATTGCTCATTCATTTCTTATATTTTCATCAATGAGTGATGTCATTTCCCCAACAGTGGTTTGAATTAGAAACCTTGGTGGTGGTCTAGATTTCTTCATCTCCTGAATCCTTGCATATTAGTTACCAAATCCTGTCAAGTCCTATTTCTTAGATCCAGAATCTACTAAGGTGTAGTTAACATGAGTCCAGAGTTCAGACCCCAAACTAGCTACTTACTAGTAAGTTAATGAACTTCTGTGCATCCATTTCCTTATCTTTAAAGAATACTATATTAGTTTCCAATGACTGTTGTAAGAAATGACCCCAACTCTGGTGGCTTAAAACAATACAAATTCAATGAATAACACCTAATATTTGAGAGCACAAAAAGGTGACTACAGGCAACAATAATTTATTGTACATTTAAAAATAACTAAAAGAGCTGGGCATGGTGGCTCACACCTGTAATCCCAGCACTTTGGGAGTCCAAGGCAGGCGGATCACCTGGGGTCAGGAGTTCAAGAACAGCTTGGCCAACATGGTGAGACCCCATCTCTAGTAGAAATACAAAAATTAGCCAGGCATGATGGTGCACACCTGTAATCCCAGCTACTCAGGAGGCTGAGGCAAAAGAATTGCTTGAACCTGGGAGGCGGAGCTTGCAGTGAACCGAGATCGCACCACTGCACTCCAGCCTGGGCAACAGAGCAAGATTCCGTCTCAAAAACAAACAAACAAACAAAAAACAAAACTAAAAGAGTGTAATTGGTATGTTTGTAACACAAAGAAATGATAAATGCTTGAGATGATGGATACCCCATTTATCCTGATGTGATGATTACACATTGTATGCCTGTATTGGTCTCATGTATCCCGTAAATATACATACCCACTATGTACCTATAAAAATTAAAAATTAAAAAACCCACAAATTTATTATCTAATGGTTCTAGAGGTCAGAAGCCTAAAATAGGTCTCACTGGGCTAAAATTAAGGTGTTGGTAGGGCTGCATTCCTTCTGGAGGCTCTAGGGGAAAGTGCTTTTGCTTGCTTTTCCATTTCTAGAGGCTGCCTGTATTCCTTGGTTCATGGCCCCTTCCTGTCCTTAAAGCCAGCCGTGGCTGGTTGAAACTTTCTCACATGGCATCACTCGAACACAGACTCTTCTTTGGCTTCCCTCTTTCACTGTAAGGAGCCTTGTGAAAGGCTATCTGGGTAATCTGGGATACTCTCTGGGCCTATCTGGGTAATCCGGGATACTCTCCCTAGCTTAAAATCAGATGACAAGTAAACTTCATTTCCTACACAACCTTAATTCTCCTTTTGCATATCAGCAGTTTCCAGGGATTAGGACATGAGCATCTTTGGGGGACATTATTCTGTCTACCATAGCTACCTATCTCATAGGGCTATTGAGAGGATTCAATGAGTTTCAGGCTGTAAAGCACTTTGCACAATGCTTAGCGGGATATAAATACTCAATAAATGTTATCCTTATTGGTGTGAGTATTAGCTTATGTCTTCAGTCTTTCCCTCATTACCCTTCATACCGGACTCAGAGTTATATTTCAGGAGACCAGTTTCATCCTATTGTCCCCATCTTTAGTTCTTACTCTGGGTCCTCTTCTGTTCCCCTGCTACCCTGTGTTTTCTATATATCAATTTACCATTCTCTCTCTCTCTCTCTTTTTTTTTTTTGAGATGGAGTCTTGCTCTTTTCCCCAGGCTGGAGTGCAGTGGTGCAATCTCAGTTCACTGCAGCCTTTACCTCCCTGGTTCAAGCGATTCTCCTGCCTCATCCTCCTGAGTAGCTGGGATTACAGGCATGTGCCACCACGTCTGGCTAATTTATTTTTTGTATTTTTAGTAGAGACAGGGTTTCACTGTGTTAGCCAGGATGGTCTCGATCTCTTGACCTCATGATCCACCCGCCTTGGCCTCCCAAAGTGCTGGGATTACAGGCGTGAACCACTGCGCCCTGCGCCTGGCCTCTCTCTCTTTTTTTTTTTTTTTTTTTTTTTTGAGACAGAGTCTCACTTTGTTGCCCAGGCTGGAGTGCAGTGGTACTATCTCAGCTCACTGCAACCTCTGCCTCTGCCTCCTGGGTTCCAGCAATTCTCCTGCCTCAGCTTCCCGAGTAGCTGGAACTACAGGCACACTCCACTGTGCCCAGCTTATTTTGTATTTTTGTAGAGACAGGGTCTCAAACATTCTGACCTCAAGTGATCAGCCCACCTTGGCCTCCCAAAGTGCTGGGATTACAGGCGTGAGCCACCACACCCGGCTTCAACTTACTATTCTCTAATTGTTGACTTACTTGTCTTCCACCAGAATGTAAGTGATTGTGTCAAAGTGTGGTGCATGAACCAGCAACATTGGCATCACTTGGAAGGATGTTAGAAATGCAAAATCTAAGCCCCTGCACCCTACCCCCAACCCCACTTTTGCATCAAATGAATCAAAATTTGCATTTTAACAAGATCTCCAAGTGATTCATATGTACGTTAAAGTTTGAAAAATATTGTTCTGATATATAACTGCCTGATAAATAGTAGGCACTCAATAAATGTTTACTGAATAAAATAATAAATTATACCAGGCACTTGTGTTAGATGGGAGAAGGACAGAAATAACAGGCATGGTTTTCCAAAGCTCCTTGAATGATTCTGCTTTTATATTTCTTCATGTCTTTGTATAGCCTACATGATGGTCATCTCAGAATGGCTTAAAGGTGCAAGCTTGAGCTCCTATGAAATTACACAGGGTTATCACATAGTTCAGATAGGCAAGAATTTTTTAATCTGTTTTGCTTACCACCATATCCTAACACCTGGGATAATGCCAGGCATATAAGCAGATGCTTCATAAATATTGTTGAATGAGTGAATCCGTGTGTTTTTTGTTTGTTTGTTTGTTTGTTTTTTTGAGACGGAGTCTCGTTCTATCGCCCAGGCTAGGGTGCAGTGGCACGATCTTGGCTCACTGCAACCTCCGCCTCCTGAGTTCAAGCGATTCTCCTGCCTCAGCCTCCCAAGTATCTGGGATTACAGGTGCCTGCCACCGCACCTGGCTAATTTTTGTATTTTTAGTAGAGACGGGGGTTTCACCATGTTGGCCAGGCTGGTCTCGAATTCCTGACCTCGTGATCCACCCGCTTCAGTCTCCCAAAGTGCTGGAATTACAGGCATGAGCCACCGCACCCGGCTGGCCATGTGTTTCTTTTTCCCCCAGTGGGAAACTTCACCACAAGGGGGACCCATTTTCAGCTCAAATCCATTCAAGAAGGTATTTCTTTCACCAAAAAGCCTCAAGATATACCATGCTTTTCTCCTTTTTCCACCACAGGAGACTGCTAATCACTAAGAACAAACAGGCAGCTGCTCTGGAAAGTAAATGTTTAAATAAGAAAGAGGGAGAGAAAGCTGCAGGGTTTGTCACCAAAGAGAGAATGTGGGAGTTCAGTCAGGCTGGTGGAAAAAATTTTAAGATGAAATTATAGGAATTAAAAACAAACCCTCTTGGAAGGCCTGGGGGTTTGCATAAAGTGTTTGTCTGAAGACAGCTGAACTCTCTTAAAAGCTTAGGGTGTAGATACATAGGAATATAGAGTAGTTTATCTAAATAGCTTGTTTACTCATGTGGTCCTAAGACCAACCTTTAATCAACCATGGCTGCGTAATTGCTCTCTACTAGGGGATCGGCAACCAGGTCAATTACCCTCTAACAGTGTTTACTCAAGACCTTTGTCATTTAATCCATACTGAATAAATGTGAGCTTTGCTGGCTGAACGGGGCCACAGCTGCTACTCTTTACAGCACCTTCCTTGGTATCTGTGAGGGGCCCGAACCCTTAGCTGGACTGACAGGCAGAATATCTGTGTCAGTGTATGTTATTCATCTGTCATTGGGTCAGTGTCTGTGGGACGGACCCCCACAAGAGAAGCCATTTGTGGGCCAACAATTCACATAGTAAGCAGGAGAATTCTTTATGGCAAAACTATTGGCAAAGTCTCTGTTATGAAAGTGTCCCTTGAATATACGTTGAAACAGGCACTAAAAGTACAGGTTCTGGTCTGAGAAAACAGGGCAGATTGTACTGGGATGAAAACAGCATAAGACTCAGAAGAGTGGATCAGCAGATCATAAACAGTGAAAGAAGATTTGAAATCTGGTGTAGCAGTTCCAGTGGCTAAGACTTTTACCAGTTCCTTGGTGATGAGAAACTGGAAATTAATGCCAAACCTATCCCAGTAGATATGGAACTGTGTGCATGCTACTGGAGCTGTGCAGTAAACTCTACATGGTTCTCATGCCATAGTCATTCTTTTTGTTGTTGTTTTGTTTTATTTATTTTTTTTTTTGAGATAGAAAGCGATTTGCCCACTTTGGCCTCCCAAAGTGCTGGGATTATAGGTGTGAGCCACTGCACCTGGCCCCATAGTCACTCTTAATGAATTGTTTGCTGTTGTCATCAAGCCCTGAATTACACTGTACCTACAAGTATTGGCCTGGGTGAACACAGGTGACAGATGCTTAATGCTGAGATACAGGATAACCCCCTCTCCTCACTGGTTTAATGATGTTTGTTTTTCTCTAAGAATGTACTTGCAATATGTCTGCATGTCCGTTCTCTGCTTAGAAAACACTGTGTCTTGACTCTCAGCTCTAAGTTCACTTTTATATCTTCTTTTACAGCCAGCATAAATGTTACCCTTTCCCAAGTCTTTCCTGACTCTCCCAAGGAGTTATTTTGACACTATCTCTGCCATCCCATAGACTTTGTACATACCTCTCTTATCATATAGTTACTTATTTACCTGATCTTCTCTCTAGATAAACTGCCAACTACTACAGCTATAGGTTGCACCTGATTCTCCTTTAATCTTCCCCCTGACTCCCAGAAATCACCAGCATGCAGTAGGCACCTGTAAATGCTCGTAAGTAGACCTTGGTCTCATCACCAGGACAGGCAGCCAAGCCTCATCGGTTCTCGGAAGATCTTAGTTAAGGGACAGTTGACTTGCTGTGGGCAAACATCTGGCCTTTAATTATTTAGCTGGTTAAATAGACTGTGATTGTCTCTGGTTGGTAGTTGCTATCTTTTTTACAGGAGAAATCAATCTGCTGATATATCAGTTAGAAGATAATGTTATAGATAATGCTTATACATGGTGACCTAGTTGCCAACTGCATTGTATAAGCTAACAGTATCATAACACTTTGGCTTAGAAAACTTATTATCATTATTATTAAGAAATCATTTCAATTTTTATTGCTGGAAGGACTTCATCTGGAATAGAGGCCCAAATAAAATGAATCAAAATTCTGCCTTTAGGAAGCTATTCAGCTTAATCATTTTGAAGACATGCCAATGGCAAACTACAAATTTAACTAAACATATTATGTTTCCTCCCTCTTTTTTTTCCTTTTCTTCCTCTCTCTTCTCTCTCTCCCTTTTTTCCTCCCTCCCTTCCTTCTTTCACTCTTTCCTTCCTTCCTTTTCCTCAGATATTTATTGAGCACTTACACTTTGACAAGTTTTTTTTTTTTTTTTTTTGAGACAGAGTTTCACTCTTGTTGCCCAGGCTGCAGTGCAATGGTACGATTTCAGCTCACCGCAAACTCTGCCTCCTGGGTTCAAGCAGTTCTGCTGCTTCAGCCTCCCGAGTAGCTGGGATTAAAGGCATGTGCCACCGTGCCCAGCTAATTTTGTATTTTTAATAGAGACGGGGTTTCTCCGCGTTGGTCAGGCTGGTCTTGAACTCCTGACCTCAGATGATCTGTCTGCTTTGGCCTCCCAAAATGCTGGGATTACAGGCATAAGCCACTGTGCCTGACTTGACAGGTCTTTTTTAGGCATAGGAGATACAAAGTGAAGGAGCCATAACCCCCTGACTCCCAGTTGCTTTTTTTCTAGGGCTTTTCATTTGGAAAAAAGGAGAGAGATGAGAGAGACTTTGAAATTTGTAAAAATGAATTAAGAGCAAGAGTTGGCAGCTAGTGATCAGCTTTGCACCAGTTGAGACAGCACTAAAAGGGTAAAATATTCCATCAGATAGTAAAATTCATTTTTTAATTGCCATAAATCTAGACTGTATTAATTGCTCTTACTATATTCATATTGTATCAAATGAATACAAGATGTGGCCCCTGTCCTTGGGAACTTCATCATTAGAGTTATATCTTTTATGGAAATCTAAGTTCTTTGTCAACATGATGAAAGGCTAGTATTTTTATGTCTATGGAAATGCTGGAGGAAACATGGTTCTAAGGGTTTGCCTTTCTAGTCTAGATCAGTAATTCTCAACATGCCATCCCCAAACTTCCAGCATTATTGTCAATTGGGAATTTGTTAAAAAGGCACATTATTAGGCCCAAGTCAGAGCTACTGAATCTGAAACTCTGGGGTGGAGTGGGGCAGCAATCTGTGCTTTAACAGGCTTTCTCTCTGTAATTTTGATGCATGCCCAAGTGTGACTGAGAACCACTACTCCAGTCTTGACCCTTGATATGCATAGTGTGGTCCCCGGACCAGCAGCAGTCGCTCGGAGCTTGTTAGAAATGTAAAGTCTCAGGCCCCAGTCCAAACCTACTAAATCAGTATTTGCACTTTACCAACATTCTCATGTGATTTGTAAGCATATTGTATTTTGCAAAGCACTGCTCTAGACTAGATTATACCTTGAAGAGCATTGAGCCAGAGCCAGTCTTGACTCCTCCCATCTCAGTCATCAAAGCACTGAAGTAGAAGATAACAGGCTGTTCCTTCCACTTCCCTCAGCACTTGAGTGTCACTATCTGGAACTGGCATTTTGCAAATTTGGACAACATTGCAGTTTCTACAGAGAAGACTCTGCTCCTGTCCTTGAAGACTGGGGGTGGTACCATATGAAACATAATCAGTTTGCTAGTACCAACAGATTGCTGTTAAAATCATTTCAGTGTCAGGAGATTTCCCCTTTCTTAAGACACAATTAGGTTTTCTGTCTGGAGGAGGGGTAATACAGTTTCCAATGTAAGTGGGTCAAACAGATTTACAAAATAATGAGCAATAGGAGAAATTTGGAATTTCTTAGCCTGGTATTACTTTGGTATCAGGAAGGGCCAGTTTAGTTAAAGTGATGAATACAAGATATTGCAATTCTTCCCTAATGGATTGGTAAATAGCTGCTGTCCCCATGCCACCCCAGCTGCCCAGCTCTTCCTTTGGACTCTCCCTAGATCTCCACATGACTCAGCAGTCTGCAATCAAGATATTCTTGCCTGGCACATCAGGAGTCCCTAGGACCTTAAATAATGTGGTTTGCAACTCTTCTGGTTTGTTAGTGCTCTTACCCTACCATTTGTTAGATAGAGTCAATCTTTACTATTTGCAGATTCCATATTTGTGAATATACTTACTCGATACAAATTTATTTGTAACTCCCAAATCAACAGTTATGATGCTTTCACAGTCATTTGTGGACATGTGCAGAGTGGGTAAAAACTTGAGTTGTCCAACAAGTGTGGTAACAGGCTCCAAGGGTTTAGCCAGTAAGCTCTATCAAACATTTGTAAAACAAGTAATTCCAGTCTTAGACACCATTTTATGTAAACAGAGACTCATTCGATGAATTTAGCATAATTTTGATGTCCAATCTGATAAAGTATGAATAAAAAAATCATAGGAGAATCTTGCTCATTACCATGGAAGCAAAAATGCTAAGCAAAAAATCAGGAAATTCAATAATGTGTACAAAATGTCACATGAACAAAATGGATTTTTCCCAGAAATGCAAGGATGGCTTAATATTAGAAAATCTTTTAGTGTAATTCTCCACCTTAATAAACTTATGCCATGATCTCAATAGATAAAAAGAACTCCAATAATATTCATCATTTTTAAAAAGAAGAAAAACTAACACATCAAGAATCGCTTTAACCTAATAAAAAGTAGCCCCTCCACTCCCTCCAGTGATTAAGATGTTGTGACCAAAGGCTTGCAGGAACCTACCCTGTATTTCCTTAGGAGCATTGGTTGAGTATTTGCTAATTGAGAGTTCCAGGTCAATTTATAGTACATAACTACCGTGAATAATGAGAATTAACTGTATTTAAAATATCATCTTATGGGTGTGGTTTGTAAATATTTTAATCTTTACTCTTGAAAGCTTTGCAAAAAAACGTGAAGAGTGCCGTCATTTCACCTTTTCATTGGATTGTGACTGTTTTAAAGTACTTACCGGGTGGGAATGGAGAATGGAATAGTCAAATGTTGCAGAAGGATATTCTCTGCGTGAATGTCTTCATCTTTGGATTCCCAAGGCAGCATTTATTAAATATTTCCCGAGTATGGTTAATTGATTGTGCGTCTTCAAGGGGAAATTCCACGAACCAGTGACGTAGTTGTGAGGAGAGATTGGGGTCTAGTTAGATCCTTGGCCAGTGATTCTTACAAAATTCTTCATTCTTTTTGCTACAAAGTGGATGTGAGGTGCCATAGGGAGAAAGTAGTAGGGAGAGCACAAAGCCATGAGCAAGACAGACATGTAAACAATTCCCACTCTATAATCATAGCTATATTTGAATGGTTGTAGGAGAAGCTGTGGGAAACTGGAGGAGGAAATGCCTGCCTTTTCTAGGAGGTTTCATGGAGAAGGAGATATTTGACTTGTGTCTTGAAGTATGGAAAGTCATTTTATTTATTTATTTATTTGAGACAGGGTCTCGCTCTGTTGCCCAGATTAGAGTGCAGTGGCACAATCGTGGCTCACTGCAGCCTCAAACTCCTGGGCTCACGCCATCCTCCTGTCTCTGCCTCCCAAGTATCTGGGACTACAGGTGGACACCACCTAATTTTTCTTTTTTTTCAGAGATGGGGAGTTTCTATGTTGTCCAGGCTGGTCTCAAACTTGGGCTCCAGTGATTCTCATGTGTCTGCCTCCTCAAATGCTAGAATTACAGTTGTGAGCCACCAGAGGAAGGAGTTCTTTAGGTAGGCAAGAGGGTGACATTAATTGAGGATTGATAGGGGGTAGAATTTTAGGCAGAGATAGGGGAATTAGCAGAGGAATGGAGTTGTGTCCAGAGTGTGTGTGTGTGTGTGTGAGGGTGTGTGATATGTATGTAGAGTGTGTGGGGTGTGTGTGTGTGGTGTATGTGTGGTGTGTATGTGTGTGGTATGTGTGAGGATGTGTGTGGTATGTGTGAGGATGTGTGTGGTATGTGTGGGGTATATGTTTGTGTGTGTGAGTGGGTATGGTGTCTGTGATGTGTATGTGTGTGTGGTATGTGTGGGTGTGTGTGGTGTATGTGGTGTGTGTGACAGTGTGTGTGGTATGTGTGCATATGATGTGTATGTAGAGTATATGCGGTATGGATGGAGTGTTTGCATGGCGTGTGTGTGGTGTGTGTGAGTGGGTGTGATGTGTATGTAAAGTGTGGTGTGTGAATGTGTGTGAAGGAGGTTGAGCAGATAAGAAGGGGACAAAATTTTGGGGATGGGGTGAGGGGTGGTGAGTATCCTGTGCAGTCAGGGATTTGGACTTGATCTTGTAGGCCCCAGGAGAGCAGTAACAGGTTTGTTTAGGAAAGGTCATCTTGCCAGCTGTGGGAAGGATAGTCAATTAGGAAGTCCCTGTGGTAATATTAGTGCTGGTGATAACCCACTTCACACTCCTTCTCCAGAAAAATCTTTGTGCTCTTGGGGCCTTGAAAAGCAGACCAATACCTCTGATATGATTCTCTAAATTTAACCTTTTCAGACTTGAGTGGGCATACAATCTTCTTGTTGAAATGCAATTATGGTTCCATAGGTCTGGGTGGGGTCTGAGTCTCTGTAGTTCTAATGAGCTCCAGGTGATGCCAATGCTGTTGGTCCACAGGCATGCTTTGGAGAGGAAGGCTTCACCCTGTTTGCAAACTACAATAGCCTGGGTAATAAAGAAATATTGATGTCTGGTGCCACCCTAGATATTCTGATGCAATAGGTGTAGGCATAGGGTTTAGGCGGAGCACTAAGAATTTTAAAAGTGCCCCAGGTGAGGGATCAGTTTTTTTTGTGTGTGGTTGTTTTGTTTTAAAATTTTCAATCCCTTCATGATTTAAAAAATACATTAAAGATAAATTAATAGAAAAATAAAATTGAGAAAAAAGACTTGCAAATATAAGCCAGAATTTTAAAAAATTATCGTTAGATTCAACAGATGTGAAATGACTGTGTCAAGTTGCTATACAGGTTCTGTTTGCTTACTCTTCATTTCTGCACTTTTCTTGTTAGCGACCAGTAACAAAGAGTAGACCTACAACAGTCCTTGGACTACACTTTGAGCAGCAGTACAGCACACTCATAGCTGAAACCACCAGCCATTCAAGGAGAATAGGGGATTCATCATTCCAGGAGGGCAGGAGCAATTGCTTTACCTTGGGATGGCTACTGGTGGCTAGAATGGGCCTGATGGAATGAGATTTCTTACTCAGTGTGTTTCCAGATTCTATAGTACCTGGTGAGATCTAAGGGCGCTTAATGATTCCCTGGTGGTGGTGGTGGTGGTGGCAGCGGTGGCTTCACCTGTCAGAAAAATCATTATGGAAGAAGGAGGGAAACTTTTTCTAGCTTCCTGGGTCTTTCTCTATAAATCTTCTCTCTTTGCCTTCAAGTTTTGTTGTAGTATAGATATTGGGTTTAAACTTCCTCCTTGAGAATGGTGACAGCTACCTTCTCCCACGCTATATTTTGCAATAAGCCTTGTTATTTTGTACAGGTTATTTCTTTTCCATGCCTTAAAATGCTAGCTAAAACCCTTAGCACAATGTTACATAGAAGTAGCGAAAGTCACTGAGTGCCCATGAGTTGTTTCTGACTTTACAAACAATGCATTCAATGTGTTACTATATTTTTTTCTTTTTTTTTTGCTGGGGGTGGGAGTTTGTGGGGGTTACTCTTTATTAGGTTAAAGAAATTCTCCCCTATTCTCGATATGTTAGGAGTTTTTCTTCTTTTTTAAAATGATGAATATTATTGAGGTTCTTTTTTATCTATTGAGATGATGACATAAGTTCATAAATTTATTAAGTGGAGAATTAAAAGATTTTCTAGACTGGGCGCGGTGGCTCACACCGGTAATCCCAGCACTTTGGGAGGCCGAGGTGGGCGGATCACGAGGTCAGGAGATTGAGACCATCCTGGCTAAAATGGTGAAACCCCGTCTCTACTAAAAATACAAAAAATTAACTGGGCGTGGTGGTGGGCGCCTGTAGTCCCAGCTACTCAGGAGGCTGAGGCAGGAGAATGGCATGAACCCAGAGGTGGAGCCGAGATCGTGCCACTGCACTCCAGCCTGGGCGACAGAGCGAGACTCTGTCTCAAAAAAATAAAAATAAAAAAAAATAAAAAATAAAAAAAGATTTTCTAGCGTTATGCCTTCTAATGAAAGTATTTCTGAAAAAAGTCCATTTTATTCATGTTATATTTTATACACATCACTGGATTTGCTTTGCTTTGTGTTTAGCATTTTTTGCTTGGTTAGTAATAAGAGTGTCCTGTGACTTTTCTCATTCATACTTCATCATACTGGACATCAAAGTTATGCTAAACTTGTCAAATGATTCTGTTTACCTTAAAGAGTTTATAGAAGGCTAGAATTACTTGTTTAATGAATGTTTCATAGAGCTTGCTGGTTAAACCCTTGAAGCCCGAAGTTTTTATTGTTGGCAGATTTTTAACTAATGACTCAAATTCTATAATTGTTGTAGTGTTCACTTATTGTTGTAGTGTTCACTTATTTTTGTAGTGTGAATACTCCCACCCTGGCCAACATCAAGCTACCAACAGTTTAACAATCAGCTCACAAAATCCCTTAATAATTGACTTAATAATTGATTCCTGGATTCCTGTCTGAGATGGATGCATGACACTCATTGACAGGGTTGTATCTTCTGGATTTTTAATTGAAATTGCATTATATTTTTCTACAAATTTATTCATTTCTTTGTTTTCAAATTTATTGGCATAAAATTATACTATTCTCTTGGTATCTTTTAAATCTCGACATTATATTTAGCTATGTCCTTTACATTTTTAATATATTTTTTTCCTTGCTCAATCATGCAAATAGTTTGTCAACTTTTGTCTTTGTTGGTCCTCTCTACTGTATATGTGCTTTATATTGGATTAATTTCTACTTATCTTTATTTTTTCTTCCATCTACTTTCGCTGGGTTTATTCTGTTTCTCTTTTCTTAACTTCTTCAGTGGGATGCTCTGTCTGCCAAGGTCCTGGCAAGAAATAGATGACACACTCAAAGGAAGACTTAAAAGAGTTTTAGGAGGAGAATATTTACATAAATGTGTCAGCGTTAAAGAAACCAATAGAGATGAGTTACCCAGAACTAGCAACAGTAGTAAGCCTCATTACTCGGTTGTGAGGGGAAGGTAGACTCTTTCCAGACCTTTGATAAAGGGGCTGCTCAAAAAAGCCATGACCTTGGGCCTCTGCTAAAACCATGGCTTTAAGTAAGGAGGCAGCAGATATATAAAAAACCTTATCTCTCTTTCTAATCTCTTATGTCCTGTCAGTGTCACCCATTGAGTAAACCCAACTGGAAGTCAGCAGGAAAGTAGCTGGGATGATGCAGTCTTTACAGGCAAGCCTTTTGCAAGCACAGAACAATGGACAGAAGGGCAACCAATAGATCTAGAGGGGTACCCTGAAAGTGATCAGCAGAGAGACTTAGCTATTGATTTCAGTCTCTCCCATCCTCTCATTGGTATATTTCAGGTTATATATTTCCTTTTAAGTACTATTTTAGCTGCATTTCATAAATTATAAAATGAGGTAGTCCATTATTGTTCATTGCTGAATATATTGTAAGTCCTGTTAAGATTTCTTCTATAACCCATGAAGTATTTAGATGTATGTTTATTTCCATACATAAGTGGTTTTGTGTGTTTGGTATTTATTTCTAACTTAATCACATTGTGATCTGAGCTAGTGTGTCTGACACTAATTCCTGGAAAGTTTTTGAGACTTTCTTTCCAGTCCAGTACATAAAGATTCTCTCTGTGTTTGAAAAGATTGGGTGTTTTGGTTGTAGTATTCTGTGTATGTCAGTTAGTCCTCAATAGATCAAGCTTCTTCTGGTTTATTCAAATTTTCTATGTCTTTACTGATTTTTGTCTTGATCTGTCAATTACAGAGATAGGTGTATTGAAAACTGTCATTATGATGATATATTTTTTCATTTCTCTTGTTTTCTGTCAACCTTTGCTAATACATTTGAAAAATATTTTATTAGAAAGAATTTAGTCAATGTTTCTTCCTGGAGAATGCATCTCTTTAAAATACGTGTCGACCATCTTATCTTTTGTTTTTCTTTCTGTCTAAAAGTCTATCTTGATGGACAATAATGTAGCTCTACTAGCTTTATTCTGGCTAATACAATAGTGACATTTCTTTTCATCTTGGCTCTTTCATCTGGAATCACTTTTCTTCTGTAGGATGAACATTCATTACAAATTTCTTTAGTGAGAATCTGTTGGTCCATCTGTTAGGCATTTGAAAATGTCTTTACTTGTTCCTGTTTTTCAAAAATGTCTTTCCTTAACATGTAATTCTGAGTGAACATTTATTCCTCAAGGGAATTATTTTCCTCTTTACTCATTTCCAAGTTTTAAAGTGCAATTTTCCTTGCGATTTCTGGGAGTTTGGATAAGGGGATCACTGAGGGCTAAGTGCAGGTTGAACCATAGAAAATTGTTTTTCATAAGTCAAAAATAATCAAATATTGGCAATTTCTTATGGCTCAACCTTAATTGTCTACCCTTATGCTCAAATTGGATACCTTTGGGAAATCCTAGCTTTAGATAGAGGTATTTGCTATAAGATCATCCACGTTGGTTGGGCTGTGGGTTTTGTCACCTGTCCTCCGTATTCTATGAGGCCATGGAAACAGAAAATCAGTAACTTGACCAGGCAAATGACTTCAAGGTAAGAGCCAACTTTAATATTCAGTTTATTTCTTCTTGTTTTTATTTTGGCCTCTAACTATTCCTTGGTTTCTTGCAAGCTTATCAATATACTTAAAAGATATTTTGAATATTTTAGTGGCATCATTTAGTTTTCAGTGGGAGTGGTAATGGATGCAGTCTGCCACACTGCCAAAAAAAGAAGTGCTTCTTTTTGTCCTTTTTTCTCATACATTTTAAAATTGAGGTATAATCCACACAGCATAACATTCACTCTTTTATTTATTTATTTATTTATTTTGAGATGGAATCTCACTCTGTCACCCAGGCTGGAGTGCAGTGGTGCAATCTCGGCTCACTGCAACCTCTGCCTCCCGGGTTCAAGCGATTCTTCTTCCTCAGCCTCCCGAGTAGCTGGGACTACAGGTGCGCACCACCATGCCTGGCTAATTTTTGTTATTTTTAGTAGAGATGGGGGTTTCACTGTGTTGGCCAGGCCGGTCTTGAACTCCTGACCTTGTAACCCACCTGCCTCAGCTTCCCATAGTGCTGGGATTACAGGTGTGAGCCACCGCACCCAGCCACATTCACTCTTTTAAAGTATGCGATCCAGTGCTTTTTAGTGTATGCACAAAGTTATGTAAACATCACCATTATCTGAATGGAAAACAGTTTATCATCACCAGAAGAAACTGTACTTGTTAGCAATCACTCTCTATTTCCCCTTCCTCCAGTTCTTGGTAACCACTAGTTTACTTTCTGTTTTTATAGATTTGCCTATTCTGGACATTTAATATTAGTGGAACCACACAATACGTTGGTCTTTTATCACTGGCTTCTTTTATTTAACATCATGTTTTCACAGCTCATCCGTGTTGTAGCATATATCATTAATCTATCCATTTTAATGGCTGAATAATATCCATTGTATGGAGACACCACATTTTGTGTATCCATTCCTCAGTTGATGGACATTTGGGTTTTTTCTACTTTTTGTCTTTTATGAATAATGTTGCTATGAACATTTGTAAACATGTTTTTGTGCGAACCTATGTCTTCAATTCTCTTGGGTATGTACTTAGACATGGACTTGCTCACTCATCTGAGGTCATAAAAGGGTGTCTTAAGATAAATATTTACATTCTAAAATTGGATTGCAAGGACTTGCTTGAGAGGTGATCTGCGGCCTTGATGACTTCAATCCCCCAGCTTCCTTTCGCCCACTTCAGCTTCCCCTCTTATCCCTGAATGTGCTGCTCCCTCTGCTGGGAACACTTTTCACATCCTCCTTTCACTTTACCAATTCCTTCTAATCTTTCAAGTCCCAGCTCATATGTCATTGCCTCAAGGAAGTTTTCTTGACACCCCAGAAAATGAGGTCAGGCACCTGCTTATGTGAATGATTTAGCATCCTCATTGTCTCTTTTTAGTTATTTTCTTTTACTATTAGTAATTTTACATTCGTAAGTGATTATTTGATTTCACATCTGTGTTCCTCGTTAGACTGTAAGATCCATAATGGCTGGGAAGATGCCTGCAGTTGTTCACCATTGTGTCTCTAGCACCCAGAACAGTCTTGGGAATTAGCAAGCTTTCAATAAGTATTTAATGAATAAATAGATGCAGTGAAAGCTGATTGTAAAGATGCTACATTAGTTTGCTAGAGCTGCAGTAACAAAGTGCCACACATTGGGTGGCTTAAATAACAGAAATTTATTGTCTTCACAACTCTGGAGGCTGGAAGTCCAAGATCAAGTTATCGACAGGGTTGGTTCCTTCTGAGAACTGTGAGGGAAGGATGTGTTCCGAGACTCTCTCCTTGGCTTGTAGATGGCCATCTTCTCTTTTTCAATTCACATTGTCTTTCCTCTAACCATGTCTCTGTATTCAAATTTACCCTTTTTATGAGGAGAAGAGTCATATTGGTTTAGACCCCACCCTAATGATATTTTTACTTGATTTCCTCTGTAAAGGCCGTGTCTCCAAATGGTGTCACATTCTTAGGTACTGAAGGTTAGTACTTCTACACATGAATTTTAGAGGGACACAATTCAACCCATAACAGATGGTTAAAGACTACTGCCTTTAATGGCAACTGGAGTTTGAGGCTGAGAGGGATGGTAAGTTCATGACAGTGTGTGTTTCAAAGGAACAAGCGCTAAGAGGCACTTAGCTAGCAGTTAGTAGATCAGAATGCAAACTCACCTAAAACAGGTTTGCTTATTTTCATGTTTGGATCTTTACCTACTGTGGGATAATGCAACCCTTTGAACATATAGGATTTCAAAACATATAGGTCTAGGGAACTTTTTCCCATTTCTTACATAATCTGTACATAAAGGGTTTCATGGTAAAATACATTTAGGAAATGCTTCACACACACTTTGCTTTCTTAGAGTGTTATAAGGCACAGTGATATACTAGAGGCTCTGATAAATCTTGCAATAAAGTGACTTCTTTAATCCAATATTTCTTGAATTTATTTATTTATTTTTTTACCAAGGAGTCCCCTCTCGGTGTTAACATGCTGTATCATTTGTCATTTATTATGTAATTTATTAACTTACTGAATCATTTGGTCAGATAGGTTTGGGAAATGCTAGGGTTTCTTCTGTGAGTGGGAGAGAGATGCTATCCCTGGTGACCACTTTTCTGCCTTTCCTCTCCTTATAAGGGGGTAATTACCTCTCTAGATCTCTGTCTTCCTGTTTACATGTCACATTTAGGTTTTGTATGAATATCAAAAGCCCTGGCTTTGGCTAATAGTTTTGGCTGCTGTCACAAAAGATGAGAAGGTGGCTGTGTTTACTGGTGTAAGTTTGTTTACACAGGAAATATGCAAAGAAACCCTCCCTCATTCCACTGCTCTTAGAAACACCGCAAGCCAAACATAAGATCTTTTCTGGGTCTCGAAGTGCCTCAGCGATGATTTGAGCAGTAGTCATGCATCTGTTGCAAGCTTTTCTTTGTTAAGATCCCAATTTTAAGAGCATCAACAGTATAAAATATCACACTTGAGTGGGAGGCTGATTTTAAAATGGCAGATGAGATAATAAGATCAGACTGATGTTAATTCCCTTACTGCGAATCCCACAGACTTTTGTGAGAATGGAGACCAGACTTATTCTAGGGCATCTGCTTCTTCCCACGTTCCTCCCACTTGAGACTGAGGAGGCAAATTGCTTGGGGAAACCCCCAGTCACGCAGCTGTAGCCTCTCTAGAGATGGATAGAGCAGCACGTAGGTGAATGGTATTAGGCAGCAAGTGAGTCACTGCATTTTGGCATCATAACTCATCGCTGTCTGTGGCAGAGCAGCAATAGCCATTTTCCTTAAGTAACATCTGGACATGACTGCATGAAGTTACCCAAGGGATAACAAGAAGGCTGAGGAAAGAACATGAATTCCCTGACCTTCATCCCAGGAGCTCAGTTTGTCTTTGTTTTAGCTCTAGAAGTACAGCTCTAACTAAAACCTCCCTCAAGGAGGTAAGGCCTGGTCTGAAGGACCCCGGGAAGGCTGCATTGGGCCAAGGGGCCAGTTAAGTTTAAGGAAGCTCAGGGGTGAGTTTGATGCCAGGAAACAGAGATGAGCTTGAATGAGCAGCCCTAAAGGGTTCTCTTAGGAAACATTCTCCAAAGTCCCTTTGGCTTCTATAATTCTGAGGTTCTTTATCCTAGAAATACGTCAAGCACTCTGCTAAGTGCTTTACCTGCAGGTGTTTTTTAATCTGTAAAATAACTCTATGACACGTGTTCTGTAATTATCCTTATTTTATAGGTTTTGAAACAGGTTCATAAAGGTAAAGCCACCTGCCCAGGATCACGCATCACTAGGATTCACATCCAGATCTGTCTGACACCTGAATCCCTGCTCTGCACCACCATGTTGCCTAACTTCATGAGGGCGTGCAGCATGTTATGAATGGAAATGCACTTTCACAATCATCTCCCTCCATCTCTACTATAATTATGTTAGATAAGTTGAGCAGGTATGATTATTCCCTTAGTGCAGAAGAGGAAACTGAGGCATAGAGAGGCTAAGTGACTTGTCCAAGGTCCTGTAGTGATAGGTGGTCAGATCAAGGGCCCAAGTCATATCTTCTCCAAGTCCAGTTTCTTCCCACCCCATGCTGCTCTTTGAGGTCTGCTGTTTTACAGCCCCTGCTTCTCTAGCCTGAATGTGTGGTCAGAGTTTGTGGTGAATGTGAAATCGAGTCAGAATTCAGAACCCAGTTAATTATGGAGAGTACATCATAATGCCCTTAGGATGAAAAATTATCGTTATTGTTGTTTTTAAACACAACACTCACCTAAATACTTCCCGTGAACAAAATCTATAGTTTAGTTGGAAATATAATGGTTTCACTGACCTGTTTCTTAAGGCTCCTCATTATAAATAACAGGAAAACTATATGTCATAAAACTTGGACAAAATTGTAAGTTGCCTAAACAAAATCAGTTTAAAAAAAGTAAAGTTTTTACTTTATGATCGCTTAAGGAGCTTGAGGATGTTAAAATGGTAGAGGTGGAAGAAACAAGGGCTGGGAGTTAAAAGGGGGTGTTTGGTGAGGAAGAAAAAACAATGAATTGCAGTACTTTAAGAGCCACTGAAATGAAGCAGTATAAATTGCTCATTAAAAAAAAATTCTTTGTGAATTAAACTTTCAAGATTTAAAAAAAAAATAAAAATTCTGACAGATTATAGCCTGATCAAGGTGCTCAGCTTGCCCTTAATTTTTATCAAATTATTAAAAATTATGTATAGATGACATTAAGATGTCTGAGATTTGATTCAAAATAATCCAGTAGGCAGGATAAGTAAACATGATTGGCCACTTGTTGATAACTGCTGACACTGGCTGATGGGTACATGGGAGTTCATTATATTCTCTCTAGTTTTGTTATTTGTTTGAAAATTTCTATGGTACAAAGTTTTTTTTTTCTTAAAGAAACTTTATTTCTTGTAGCCACCTAGTGCCATCTATTGGACATCTATGGGAACTGGCCTTTAGGAGAGGAAAACCTGCTGAATTGCTAAGTATGATGCACAGTAACCAAGAAGTGAGACTCTTGGCTACTCAGTTACTTCGAAGGACCAAACAGTGGGCAGTTGATGGGCTTGCTTCTACTTTTGGAGTCACAGAGTTGGGTATAGGTATGAAATATGAACTTTTCAGCTGGGTGCGGTGGCTCATGCCTGTAATCCCAGCACTTTGGGAGGCCGAGGGGGGAGTATCATGAGGTCAGGAGTTCGAGACCAGCCTGCCCAACATGGTGAAACCCTGTCTCCACTAAAAATACAAAAATTAGCTGGGCGTGGTGGTGTGCGTCTGTAATCCCAGCTACTCAGGAGGCTGAGGCAGGAGAATCACTTGAACCTGGGAGGCAGAGGTTGCAGTGAGCCGAGATAGCGCCACTGTACTCCAGCCTGGGCGACAGAGCAAGACTTTGCCTCAAAAAAAAAAAAGAAATATGAACTTTTTTATGTCTCAGTCAGGTAGTCATCTATAGAAACAAATATCATATATAAGCTTTTTTTTTTTTTTTTTCTTTGAGAGATCTTAGAAAACCAGCAGTTTGGAGGGTCGCAAAAATTTTATTATAACTTCTGAAAGTAGAAAATAATATTTTTATGAAATCGTTTCTGCACTAATGTGTTTCTTAGGTTACTCAGAATCTGTAACAATGATGGACTTTAGAGTTCAGGGCCTCATGGGTTGAACTTTTGTTGTCTCATGGTCCCTCGTTGATTTGACCCTCTTCTGGCCAAATAGCCAACTTGCAGATTAAGCACCATTTTAACCAGGAAAGGGATGGAAAGATAACCACTTAGTGTCTATTTTCTCCTACTTTTTAAATATTTTCTTATTTAATCCTCACAAACACTCTGTAACACTGGTATTGATATTAAAGTACTGGGGCTGCCATAACAAAGTACCACAGACTGGGTGGCTTCGGCAACAGAAATTTATTTCTTCACAGTTCTGGAGGCTGGAAGTTCAAGATCAAGCTATCGGTGGGATTGGTTTCTTCTGAAGTCCTTTCTCCGTGGCTTGTAAATGGCCATTTTCCCCATCTGTCTGCACATGGTCTTCCCTCTATGTGTTTCTGTGTTCTAATCTCTTTTTCTTATAAGGACACCAGTCCTATTAGATTAGGGCCCACCTCAGTGATCTCATTTCATCTTAATTACCTCTTTAAAGGCCACATTTAGAGGTACTGAGGGTTAGGGCCTTAATACAAGAACTTTTGGGGGGACACAATTCAGCCCATAACAGTGTTATCATCGTTACCCGCCCCCACTTTTTTTTTTTTTTTTTGCCAGTGATAGAGTGAAGACTTCGAGAATTTCAGTATCCACCCCCAAATCTCATAATGTGGAAGTGGCACGGTCTGGATTTGAATCTGGATTACTCTCACACTCTTTTCTCTCCCACACTGCATGCTGGTGTCCTGTTTACCCCTTTCTGCATGCCAGGAGACACTTCTTGTCTCTGACTTCCTCTTGGTGGAGCTGAACAGCACCCCTCAGCTCTCTGCTGCTTTGAGAACAAAGATTTTTGTCATTGCTTTTATTTTAGTAGTAAATTAAGGTTTTAAACCTAAACATTTAAATTCAGTTATATTTATTTCAGTAGTAACTGAAGGTTTGTACTGCTCATTTCTCCAGGGAAATAGACAAGGGCTAACCCAAATACTAAAGTAGTAAGACATTTTTGTCCTGATTTCCTTGTCTGTTGTCTGGGTTGCCCTTCTTGGCTGGCTCTTCAGGAGCCCCGAGCCTTGTTATCTTCTACTTTTATCCTGCAGATAAGCTGTTCCTCAGTTTCCCCCCCCCTTCATTTGCTCCATTTGTCCATCACCCCATCTTCCCCTGATCTCTTCCTTTAGGAAGATGTCTAGAGTCAATTCCTTACTGCGTTTAGAAGGCTCACTTTGAGCAGATCAGCAGTGGCAAATCAGTAGGTGATTCAAAAGACTCTCAAGCTATAATTTACATCTTAGGAAAAGCCTGAATAGGTAGCTCTCATTTTTCACAAAATGTTTTCTTACCTGTCGATAATAATATTAACAATGAATCTGCCTGTTCAAGATGGCTGACAGAGCACACCTGTTCAATTGTCCTCCTTTCCCAAATTCTGTGAGAATGAACGAAGAAATATAAACATTGAACATAATAACTTATGTTTCTACTTTCATGTACACTCATTTGATATTCACAACAAATCTGAAAGTTAGGCAGTAATGGCTACATTTTAGCTAAGGAAGTGAAGGCGCAGACAGAGACTAGCTTGCCCAAAGCAAACAGCCAATCAATGGAGGAGCTGGCAGCGCAACCCAGATGTCCAGAATTGTCTCATTCAGAGCTCTAGTTTGTCGAGGTTATTTTGTTCTGCGAGTCCAACCATCCAACTAGGCAGCCTCAGTTTCTAATTGCCTTAGAATTGCTCATATGGTGAAACAACTTTATATCTAATTTAAAATTCAAAGGTCTGTTTTTATTTGCATTAGATCTCAATTTACAGCATAGGCTGTATCTGGTCTTACCATGCATCCCTTCTGTAACACAGGCACTCTCCAGAGTATCAGAATTTTCAGTGGTGTGTGGGTGATGCCCAAGATTCATTGAGCTGGCCATCTTAGGCAGCTCTCTATCGCATTTAGTATTATGACAGTATCTGTGTTTTGGTTTGATGGATAAAATAATAATGCAATTTGATACATGGTTTCTTAAAACTTTTTACCTTATTGGTGTCTACCTGAAAGCAATGCCAAGTGTCCAGTTTCTAAAAGTGATGAGCGGAAACAGACGAGGCAGGTGTCTATGGAGAGTTTGTCTTGTCCTTGAATTCAAAAAGGTTTGAGAACCGTAGTTTCAGATCATCCTAAATAAAATGCAATATTCCTGAGCAGTTGTGTAAAGAGGAAATGCACCCAATCCACGGCTTTACTGACATCATTAGGCAAACGATGATTGACCAAAAGCTGTTAAGGAGAAAACTGAGCATAAATCCTTATACTGGCCAAGGCAAACAACTTTTAGCTGTACGTGGCAGATAGATATGAGTGAATTCTACAAATCAAACCAAATCACGCCGGACAAACAGAACACTAGTACCTAAATCTAAGAATTTGAGAGCTGTCAGATAAGGTGGTAACCTACAAGGTATATTTGACAATGAACAGATTTGAATATACTGACATTTAAAAATAACAATTTTTCTTATCTGCTCTATGCTTTTCAAGAGAATTTCTTATTTGATTGCATTTATTATAGAGTATTGCTCTATGCTTTTCAAGAAAATTTCTTATTTGATTGCATTTATTATAGAATTTGGGAATAAACTACTTGTTATTTTACTATATGGACATATTGACTGCTACTTTTTGGTTACATTGTCTACCATCCTCTGTATCTTGTTCACTGATTGTGTAGAGACAGTACATATTCGCACATGTACCATGTGTAACACATCTACAGTTACACTATGTAGTTAGTGGCTACCACACATACATACACACATACACATCAGGATTATATTGCACATGATATGTTGTAAGCTTTTCTCCCTTAAATATATAATGAATTTATTTGCATGGGAACAAATAGACTTATACATTAAAAAGTGCCTTATGTTCTAGGCCAATTTGTAAGAACACAGGCTGCTATAGAAGATGAGGCACATATCACTACTGAATTTCCACCCAGCTGGCAATATTCATTGCTTCTATACATTGGATTTAATTTTTTATAGTTTATCATTTCCAGATCGGTGTTCAGGGTTTAGGTAGCTGGTTGATAGAGAAGTATAGGCATTCCTTGTTTAGGCACGGGATGAATTCCTGGAACTGGGAGACCAACCAAATGAGCAAAATGAGCAAGAGGCGGTGTTAGCAGAACATAACCTCTCTGAAGGCGCTGTTCTGTAACTGATCTTGTAACTACCTTGAATTCTTTTTTTTTTGAGATGGAGTCTCGCTCTGTTGCCCAGGCTGGAGTTGGAGCTGGCTCACTGCAACCTCCGCCTCCTGGGTTCAAGCAATTCTCCTACCTCTGCCTGCTGAGTAGCTGGGATTACAGGTATGTGCCACCATGTCCAGCTAATTTTTCTGTATTTTTAGTAGAGACAGGGTTTCACCATCTTGGCCAGGCTGGTCTTGAACTCCTGACCTTGTGATCTGCCTGCCTCGGCCTCCCAAAGTGCTGGGATTACAGGTGTGAGCCACCACGCCTGGCCCTTGAATTCTTTTAAAATCTCCTAATGTTAGGAGATGCCTCAGGCCAAAGTTTTTTAGGCTATGATTCCCTCAATTTTGGTCATTCTTCCCAAGTTGCAGTGGTAATGCCCTGACTACTTTTGACAGGCACCCTGTTTTCCCTACCATTTCTCTGAAGGCATCTTGAGCTGCTTTAAAAGTTGTGTTTTAATACTCAGTGTGATAATCTTCCTCGCCACTTTTGAGTCACTTTCAGCACAATTACTTGCAAACTTTTTGTTATCCATCGTGAGTCAAAAACCTTCACTGGAACATGGCATGAGGGCAGGAAGAGACAAAGTGACCAAAGATAGTGGTGTAACAAGGGCGGTATTGGTGGGAGCAGTCCCCTGTGGGTGCAGGCAATGAGTGGGCGCATTATCTGTAGAGAGCTTAAAAACAGTAATAAGACAAAAAATTGGTCTGCTTTGTTATCACTGAGCACCAGCAATTCTAAATGATGTCAGTGATAAAATTCTTCTCTGTACCTCAGCTGACTGTTCCCATCTGCTGCCGCTCCGGGAATACCACTGCTCAGCAAACACTAGATTTCCAGGCTCTGTCCACAGTGAAGGAAGCACAGTTGAGTTCAATAGTACTTTCTGGTGAGAGCATTAAAATATCATAGCCACATGTGGCTGTTTACAGTGATATCAATCAAAATAAAATGATATGAAAAATTCACTTCCTCAGACACATTTTAAGAGTCCATTAGCTCTATGTAAGTAGTGGCTACAATACTGCACAGTGTAGACATAGAATATTACCATCATTAATGAGAACTCTAGGAGACAGTGTTGCTTTAGACTACCAGCAGTCTGGCCATAAGAAAAACATATATTAAATTCACTGCTCAGATGTACTGTATATAGTAAGCATTATTGCATGTATTACATATATACAGTCATAACATTTATGAGAATAAATCGTGGCATAACAAGTCAGCATTTTATGGGGCAGTATTAAATGACATAGCATCTTTGCCCATAAAAGTTTGAGAGTAGTATAGCTCAATGTTAATATTAAATGCCCACTTTGTGCCAGATACTAGGCTAAATATTGGAGATAGCAGAGTAATTAATTGAATGCCTGCCTAGGAGTAGTTTAGATCTGGTAGGGGAAACAAAGAGGTAAACAAATATTACATTGCAGTGAGATAGTTATAATAATTGAAATGTGTTTATAGTATGTGGCCAGTACAAAGGAGGGCTTAATAAGCTATCTCTACCTTGAAGGTGGAACTCAGTATTTCAAGTATGTGTAGGAAAGGGCAATATGGCAATGTAATTGGAGAAATGAAGACCTAGGATGATTTACTCACAAGGATCAATTTAGCTCAGGCTACTGTAAAAAGGAATAAACAAGGTGGTTTCCAGGCTTAAGGAAAAGGGGTGAGCTGTACTGCAAGCACTGATGTTGTTAACCTGGAGGATGAGTTAGGTTGTCAGGATTAGAAATGTCAGCTGAGTTAATGTCATAGAATCATAGTGTCATAGAATCATAGAAGTCATTGTATGAAGATTGAATTATGAATAATAAGTATGAAATGAATTGGGGATAATGGCATGCTAAGACAGGGAAGTGGGGAAGAAATAATAAAGGGCAAAGTATAGCAGGAAAAAACAAAGAAGCACTATTTGACCCAATGTTGAGTCCCATCTAGAATAACATTTGTGCTTTTGGCCATAATTAAACCAGCAGAGTAACTGGAGCTCCAGAGTAGGGGTAGTTTTGTCAAACCCCTGGCTTCTAGGGACATTGGTGCCTTTAAAACACTTGTAGGGTAAATATAAACAGTACTTATTGCAGTGGCTCTCAAAATTTAGTGAACGTAAGAATTACCTAAGGAGCTTGTTAGAAGAGATTTTCTGGGCAAGTCTCCACTCTATTCGAGTATGTTTGGGATGAGGCCAATAATTTGCATTTTTAACAACCGTCCCAGGTATTTCTTATGAAAGTGGCGCCACTGACCACAGTTGGAGAAATACTAGTTTATTAGAACAATGAAATGGGAAAGAAAGAAGTCAGGACACATGAAGACTTCCTGGTCACTTCCCTTTCAAAAGGAGAGAAGGAATATACAAAGTGAATATTAGTTTTGATTTCCAGAGAAATTTTCATCTAAAGCAAATGGTAAATGGATTCCAGACATTGGCTATTACACGTGGAAATGAGCTGACCCCATTAAGAATAGTAAGAGGGAAATAATTCCTTGCACTTTAAGATTTATTTAATTTGCAACATAGGTTTATTAACAATAATTTGTTTATTTCTATAAATTGGGGACAAGGCTAGGGTTTGTCTAGCCACAGCTCTGGGTGAAATTCTAAGCAGACGCTTAGTGAAAATCAGACCTTTGTTGTAGCCAGCATGCTGCCTCTCTATTGGTTCTCAAAGATCCTTTTTAAGTTCCTCTGAGGAATGTTTCTCACTCGAGATAAAGGGGAAGCTCAATATCCTTCTAGGTCACCATTATTGATCTGCCCTAAACTTTCTTTCTTACCAAAATGAAGGGCTCTGCATCAAGGGATCTTTATGGAAGAAAAGCTCCTCTCAGCATGCAGGGCACAAGATGGCTGATGTGGTTGATGTTCTGTATCCTTGGGGATAAGAGAGGAGAAAGGGTAACTGGGCTTCTTGGAGTAGAAGACAGACAAAGTCTAGGAGAAAGTGGTAAGGTGTTTTGAACCTCTAGGGCTTCCTTATGTTTGATCTGGGCATTCTTTATAACTCTAATTTAGTCATAAAGTCCTTAAATCGGTAGTGTTTGGTCCTTATTGGATGGATGGCATGGGCAAGGGGGGCCTGGGGAAAGGGAAGTCTTGGAGAGAACTCTAAGGAAGGAAATCCATAAAAGAGGGAGGAGAACAATGTGCCCTCCCAGAAGCCTGCTGGAAAGGAAGGCTGATGGAAGGTGCCTAGAGATAAGGTATTGAGTCAGAAAATGTTAAACAGAAGAGTGCCTTTGGTTAATGCTGAAAATCTCGTGGCAGCTTATTGTTATTGCCCTGATACAAAGTTCCATCTTCCTCATTTGCCTGGGACCAGTATGTCTGAGCTCTCTCCTCCTGGACAGGAAAGTAACTACCTAGTCATTCTGGGGACCCAAAGACCTTGCTACCAAGTGGGTCTCCTAACTACCACTGAGCTGGCTAGACAAAAAAACTTTCTGGGTGATGGTAGCCTTGAGGTTTGGCTAGGGTTACCCTCCCATGACCCAGCATAGGATTGGCTGGAGGCTGAGGCAGATGGATAGACTGGGGAAATTCAGGGCTGATGAGAAGGAAGCCACTGGCCCACAGGATCACTGCTGAAGCAGTTTATCTTCTCTGAGTTTTCAGTTTGAGGAAACTCTAACTATAGAACAAAACAAAAACTCTCAACAAGTGCTATTTATATCCCCATGGAAACACTCTCATAATCTAAAACAGTGGTTTTCAAAGCGTGTTTCCTGGACTGGCAGTATTAGCATCACCTGGGAAACTGTTAGAATTGCAAATTCTCAGGCCCCACCCCTGACCTACTGCATTGGACTGTCTGGATCTTAGCCAAGAGCATTAGCCATCTGAAGAAAACATTTTCTCAAAAGTTCTGTAATCCTTATGCCCCTTAGCTCTAACTAGGTTACTGTTTTGGAATTTTTAGGAATTTGAGGAAAATGTTTTGGGCATGCCTCCCACCTCTCGCTTGGAGCACACAAAAGAATACCTAGTGCATAGACAAAACTCAGTACTTCTATCTCTTCACCCATGGCATGAGCTCTTATTAATATATATGTTTTTTCCTTTCCTTTTCTTTTTTTTTTGTTTTGAGACGGAGTCTCGCTCTGTCCCCCAGGCTGGAGTGCAGTGGTGCCATCTTGGCTCACCGCAACCTCTGCCTCCTGGGTTCAAGCAATTCACCTGCTTCAGCCTCCTGAGTAGCTGGGATTACAGGCATGTGCCACCACATCTGGCTAATTTTTGTAATTTTTTAGTAGAGATGGGGTTTGACCATGTTGGCCAGGCTGGTCTCAAACTCCTGAACTTGTGATCCACCCACCTCAGCCTCCCAAAGTGCTGGGGTTACAGGCGTGAGCCACCGTGCCCGGCCCCTAAAAAATTTTATTTTTATTAGCATGGAAAATCCATAGCAAATTGTAAAGCTGCAGATGCCATGTTAAGACCAAGGTCTTGCAAAATGTGTATACTTACAGGATGTGCAGATATCTTTGTAAAATTCATGGAAAGAGAAAGAGAAAACAAGGCGCACAGGCACAGGCTCCAGAGAAGTAGTGACACCTGCTGCTCAGCCTGTGCGCCTTCCTGGCAGGTGCTTCCATTACTCAACCTTAATGATGCTGGTTCTTACAGTGGCTCTCCTGGCAGGCCTGCCTCTGACTTTCTGGTGCACCATCATCTGCTGCTGCCTTCAGCAGCTGCCATATTTTATTCCTCCCCCTCCATTTCTTACTTGAGTTGAATTCAGGTGAGGTTGCTAGATTTACCAAATAAAAATACAGGAAGCCCAGTTAAATTTGAATTTCAGATAAACATTGAGTAATTTTTATAGCATAAGTATGTTCCATGCAATACTAGGACATAGTCATACTAAAAATAATTTGTTATTTATCTGAAATTCAAATTTAAGTAGGTGTTTTGTGTTTTATCTGGTAAGCTTACTTTAAGGAAAAGGAATTACCATTTCCAGTTGCCTAACTCAGGAGGGGCATTTTCTTTTAGAAAGGAATATACTTTGCCATATAAATAAGGACAGGCTTATCTGCATACACCTGTGCTATCTATTAAGCTAGTCACTAGCCACCTATTGAGGACCTAAAATGGGACTAGTCTGAATTGTGTAAATACTGGGTTTTGAAGAATTTGTGTGAAAGAGACTGTAAGATGTCTCAATGTTTTTTTACAAATAGGTTATATGCTGAAATGATTTTGGATGTACTGGGTTAAAAAGTATTGTTAACTTTCTTTTCCGGCTGGAACCATGGAGGGTGTTGAAGAGAAGAAGAAGGTTCCTGCTGTGCCAGAAACCGTTAAGAAAAAGTGAAGGAATTTCACAGAACTGAAGATCAAGTGCCTGAGAAATAAGTTTGCTCAAAAGATGCTTCAAAAGGCAAGGAGGAAGCTTATCTATGAAAAAGCAAAGCACTATCACAAGGAATATATGCAGATGTACAGAACTGAAATTCAAATATCGAGGATGGCAAGAAAAGCTGGCAACTTCTATGTACCTGCAGAACCCAAATTGGCGTTTGTCATCAGGATTAGAGGTTATCAATTGGGTGAACCCAAAGGTCTGAAAGGTGTTGCAACTTCTTTGCCTTCATCAAATCTTCAATAGAAACTTTGTGAAGCTCAGCAGGGCTTCAATAACATTCTGAGGTTTGTAGAACCATATATTGCATGGGCATACCCAATTCTGAAGTCAGTAAATAAACTAATCTACAAATGTGGTTATAGTAAAATGAATAAGAAGCTACTTGCTCCGACAGATAATAATTTGATTGCTCGATCTCTTGGTAAATATGGCCTCATCTGCATGGAGGATCTGATTCATGAGATCTATACTATTGGAAAATGCTTAAAGAAGCAAATAACTTCCTGTGGCCCTTCAAATTATCCTCTCCACAAGTTGGAATGAAGAAAAAGACCACCAATTTTGTAGAAGGTGGAGATGCTGACAACAGGGAAGACCAGATGAACAGGTTTATTAGAAGAATAAACGTGCCTACCACAATTATTTTTTCTAATCTGGCCAGTTAGTAAACAGTACCTGCTCTCAAGTTGAAAAAAACAAAAAACCAAAAAGTATTATTAAGATTAATGTAGTCTGTTTCTTTTTCCTCTTCTACTGTGGCTACTGGGAAATTTAAAATGGCATAGGTAGCTTGCATTCATAGTCCACATTCTGTTTCCACTGGACAGTGCTGGCCTGGAGCTGGAGCCAAGTCTGGGAGACATAATGACCATCAGGCCAGGAGCAAAGTGCCACCCTTTCCAGAAAGTGTGAGATTCTCCTCATTATAAGCTTGTGGCTTAAATGGCTGGTGGTGTACAGGTTCTTTGAATGTAGTATTTATTCACATAGTTTTCATTTTCTGTCCTGACAAAAACTTGGTGATGTTTGAGTGATTACAGAACAAATAGGATTGTGGTTTATGTTTCCTATTATGCATATTTGGCAGTTGAATTACGACATTAGATTGGGACATGGTGAGAGGGGGCAGGATACGGGGTAGGAGGAGGGGAGCAAGTTACAAAAGGCCCCAGTTCCGGGAAGCTGGGCTGAGTTGTTCTGTTTAACTTCTTCTTCCTTTTATTCCTATGGTTTTATGATTGCAAATTGGCAGTGGCAGGGCAGCTCTGACTATATTTGCTAGAAGCAGATGTCCACATTAATTTAGATGTTTAGGGATTGAAAATCATAGAGGGTGGTGCTAGGAAATATAGAAAATGCCAATGAAAATTTTTGTCAGGCAAATTAAATCTTTGCAAGTCCCCCGACTTCTGAAAACTATTTACAGAACTGGATTCTGAAAGTGGGACATCTTTTTATAACATAAAATATCTGGGGATTTCAAGGTTTAGATGTAGGACTTTTAAGTCCTGTGTTTGATCTGCCAACCCCTTCCTCTTTCCTCTCTCCATTACTTGACCTTTTTCCCTGAAGTTCCTGGAAAGCAAATAAACATTCGTGAAAGCAAAGGAAATAAAAATTTAGGACCTTTTAGAAGCCAAGAGCTTGGTCAATGGTAAAATAACCTGATCTTTACCAAGCTCCATTTAAAATGCTTATGCCAACCATGTCAAATTGAAGAATCAGTTCTCAGCTGTAGGATCCACCATCTGTTGATTTCCATTTTTTCTTCCTGATCTCGCCACCCACTGTCTGGGATGCCACATTGCCCTTCACAGATGCTTTGCCACCTGATTCTAAGATGTGACATCCAAGATCTCCAGCCAGAAAAGGAGTTGCTGCCACATCTTGTATGAACTAGCAATCAAGTGGCTATTTCGTCTAGCCCATTAGCCCTCCACCCACCCCCTTGGTCTTTCACTTGGCATTACTTTTCAGTATCTTGAGGATTATTGTAGTACTGTGTAACACATGGCCTTTCAGTAAGAAGAGTGTTGATGGCATTGCCTGGCAGAAGGAAGTAGAGAGCAGAGGCTTAGGGGCTGTGTGCCAGATGGCATTTTGGGAGAAGGAGAACATCTCACTTCTTTGAAGTCTTGAGATCTCAGGTCCAAAGGAGACTGAGTGTGTAGGAGGAGTGGTAGCTACTGACCAGGAAGTTGTTGCTGGCTGCACTCCCCTCCTGATAGGGAATCCTGGATTGCCTACAGAGGGGTCTGAGGCAATTGTATCTGGTTTGGGGTTCTACCAAGTGAAGCTGGAGATTCGTAAAAGCTTGTCATCTATTGATCGTTGGACCTTGTACTATACCAATGTGGAGATGGAGACATAGTGCAATTTGCTTAGATTTAGGTGCCAAAAAAAAAAAAAAATCAGACGTCTCAGGCTCATCTCAACAGATTATATTGCCAAGTGTCAAGTATTAGACTATGACTTCATTCTCCTTATTTACTGCCTAATTATAGTCATGTTATGCACCACAGTGTTTGTACTATTTTGAGATTCAGCTATAAGGCAGTGCAGTTTATCATAGCAAATCAAAGCAGGTGAGAGGAGGGACAGGGTTTGGGTGTAGCCTAGTGTGTTTGATGGTGGTGAGGGATAGTCAGCAAGACAGAAAAGGAACAGGACCCAAGGGCACTGCAATCTCTCATCCTGGTTGAGGCATGAGACGGGAGAATGTTCCAACAGGTACAGCAATGATGGGAAATACGGGCAAATAGTTCCAGCTAGGGCTGGAAAGATCTAAAGACTTGTTCACTCACACATCTTGTTGGACCTTAGTTGGGGCTGTTGGCCTGAATACCTACATAGAGACTGGTGATAGTGGGACATCTGCCTCAGGTGTTCAGCTTTTCCATGTGGCAGCTTGGACTTCCTCATAGCATGGTGGCTGAGATCCAAGAGCTAGGATCCCAGGAGAAGGAGGTAGAAGCTGCACGTCCTTTTCAGACCTAGCCTCAGAAGTCACACAGCATTACTTTTGCCATAGCCTGTTGGTGTAGACGTCCTAAGCCGCTGGCCAGAATCAAATGGAGGAAACATGGACATTACTTTTCAATGAGAAAAACATTAAAGAAATTTGGGGCCATATGTTAAAACACAATCTGTCCTATGACCACAATTGTTTACTTTCCTCCCACATGCAAAATATATTCACTCCACCAAAGACTCTAGAAAAATCTCATTCCATTATTAAATCAGGCTCAGACTCAAGGTCCACATGCAATTGAGGCTCCCGCAGTGTGGTTCCTCAAGTCCATCTTCTTGAGTACCATCCTTCTCAATCTGAAAACCTGTAAATTAAAGAGACTGATGATCTGTCCTACAGTGGTGGAACAGGAATAGGATAACTGCAGTAGATACTCCCATTCAGAAAGCGAGAAAGTAGGAGGCACACAGCAGCCACTGGTTCACAGCAATTCTGAAATCTCCAAGGCACATGTGGCTAATTCCTTTATTAGGGCTTAGTTTGCTATTATACTTATTATCTGAGAATGATCTCCCATGGCTCTGGTCTCTGCCCTCTAGGCTCTGAGTTACTCTTCCTTGTCCTTGAGAAATGGACCCATAGGTAATGCTAGGAGATTTGAGAAGAGAGGAAGCTAGTACCTGGCTCACTTGTTCACAGGAAGCAGAGCTCTGGATCCTGGGTTTGGTTCTGGAGCAGGGATCTGGCAGTCCCTGGGCATAGGGACTGGTGATAATGAAACATACGGACCTGGTTCTTATAGTAGGGAGTAGACAGACATTAATGTCTCAGGCCCCTTACACAAAATGAGGGACTGGGCTTAGGTATTCTTTAGCTCAGGTAGGGTAGAGGACCCAGATAAATAAGGGAGTTTTCCTATAAGGAAAAGATTAAAACTATTTCAGTCCATGGGAGCTTGGTCAAATTGACAAAAAATATGCTTAGTTTTTTTTTTCTCAAGCCAAATTCACTTCCTAGAAGTAAATCAGGGCCCTTTGAGAGCTGAATTGCTTTCAGCAACATTAATATAATACATTAATTTGCTATTCCTAGGTGATATCATGAAGGAGTTTTAAATTGAGGTAGTTTTCCTTCAGAGCTGCTAGAATATTTTAATTATTTCCTTATGGTATATATTTCACTTACTTCCAAATGGGATTGAGGCAGTATACATCTAAAAAGATTATCAAAACGAAAATAAAGGATCAAAATCTATATAAATAAGTGTGCTAAGACTTAGGGTTAATTTAGTAACAATGATTGAATATTAAATGTGCTCTAAGCTTCATTCCAGAACATACTTTCATACAGCTGTGTCTATGTTTGCTATGTCTTTGAATATGCATAAAAGTCTAAGTATTTGCTTCTGGAAATATTTACTTCCAACTTCTTTAAAGATAAAGCATCTCATTTATTTAGAATGGAATGTTTGAAGTTGGAGGAGTCTTTAGAGATCATCAACTCCAGCTTCTTCTCTCTGCAGCTGAAGGCTGGAGGATCCAGAGAGATTCAGGGGCTTGCCCAAAGGTCAGACTGATTGATCAGAGTTGAAGTTGACTTCATAGCCCAATGTTCTTTCCTCTATACCATAAAGGAGAAATTCTTTTTTTTTTTTTTTGAGATGGAGATTCACTCTTGTTGCCCGGACTGGAGTGCAATGGCGCAATCTCGGCTCACCGCAACCTCCGCCTCCTGGGTTCAAGCAATTCTCTTGCCTCAGCCTCCCAAGTAGCTGGGACTACAGGCATGCACCACCACACCCGGCTAATTTTGTATTTTTACTAGAGATTTTGTTTCTCCATGTTGGCCAGGCTGGTCTTGAACTCCCGACCTCAGGTGATCTGCCCACTTCGACCTCCCAAAGTACTGGTATTACAGGTGTGAGCCACTGTGCCCAGCCCATAAAGGAGCAATTCTTAGAGCTGAAGTTTTCAGAGTCACTGTTAATTAATAATTTAATGAGAAAGGAAAAAACTATATGTTTGCAATAAAAAAAAATGATTTGATATACACGGATCTGATTTTAGATATGAAGTGGCTCTAAACACACATGAACCAGCAGGCTCATGGCTGGACAGTGGTGAATACAGGGAGACAGAAGGAGTAGAGTAGAGACAGGGTTAAGGGTAAGATTGTGAAGAGAGACCCCTGAGGGAGGCCAGAAGTTGTCCTCCTGGTCCCTGCTCACAGTGAGGCTCCAGAGAAGGTGAGAAGTTAAGTCTGGATGCCACTACTCTCCTCTTCAGCCATTCAGTGAAGTGAAAGCCATTACAAGTAGGATTTGGTCAAATCAAAGAATTTAAGTCTTGCAGGTCATTTTCTGACTTATTTCCAAGGAATTAGAATTCAATCAGAGAAGCAGAACCATATAAGTGATATAAAATATTTATTATAGGGATGAGATCTCACGCAATTGTGGGACCTTGGTAAGAGTATAGGTAAGTCTGTTGCTCCTGTGTCTAGTGCTGGGCTTGAAGTCAGCAAGGCCAGCAGTCTGGAAAGGAAGATCAATATGAAGTGGGGGAGAGAAAGGATAAATTGGAACCCACATCAGTCTCTCAATGCCTCCAAACCCTCCAACTCCAACAATGTTGGGATTTGCAGAATGGCTGACTTATTTCACCCCAAAGCTGTTCACAAACTTGGCCCAGGATTCAGAGAAGCTAAAGAGAAGATCCAGTAGGAGGTGGAGGAACTATGGGCCTGCAGCTGCCCTGATGGACAAAGTGAGCCACAAGATCAGTGACTATGGGCAGAATGCAACAGCACCTGCTTCTACACCTCCATCTCATTGTAAACATGCTGCTGCTTCACTTCCACCTTCACATCTGCATATTTTCTTGCGGGCAACTCTGATAGACAACCATGCAGAGAAGGGAATTCCGGGAGATGTATTTCCAGCTTAGCTAAGTTGATTTCATACAAGCCACCACATCCATGAATTAAGTTATTCTCCTTATTCTCCCAATAATCTTATATTCAGTGCACTAGCCAAAGGGTTGGTAAGCTTGCTATTTTTTTAATTCTTAGGAAAGCTTAGAGAGGGAGAATATATGAGAAAAGAAGACATTTCATGAAACAAATTAGCAGAAGCATTCATGGAGGGACACACTGATCTCACTGATATGGTGGTCACACAGTAACCTTTAAGGAACAAATCTTTCTCATAAAACAAGGCACATCTCTACCTGAAATTGTAACTGCTGGACTAGAACAAAGTAACTGAACAGCTTGAATGTACCTTGTAAAAGGGCTTTTGTTTCATTTAGAAAATAACTTGAACCCTGGGAAAATCTGGATCAAGTTGAGAGAGAGAAAGAAAGAGGAAGGGGAAGAGAGAATGAGTTTGAGAGTGAATTTTAGAGTAAAACATAGCACATTGTATGACCTCCAGGCTATAATAGAGTGTATATAAAGCATATATATAAAGCATATATAAAAGCCCCTGAAGGCTTTTGAGAGGTAAACTGCAAAGCATTGACTAAATATATCATTTGGCCAATTTTCCCGTGACAATTTAGTTTGGTGCCCTTTGACTGAGACATTCTTTTTTTTTTTTCCTTTAAAAAAAATAAAATAAAACTAACACGTACCTCTCACCTGGCTGAAGGCTTAACAAAAACTTGAAAGACTTCCCTAGACTACAGTGCCAACAGAGTGGGAAATCTGGGCACAGGGCCTAAATCCAGATGCGACTTCTCCAAGACCAGAAAAGTAGACTAATATTATTAGCTGCATTTTGTTTTGATGTTAAGTGAATAATGAAAAGGGCTAAAGGACACCATGACTATCTGGGAAATAAAGAATGCCAGGTGGTGGTATGCCCTGTTGCAGGCAGAAGGAGGCATTTGAGTTTGCTATTGAGTTAAAGGAAGAATTTGTCTTGGTCTGTGAATCAGGCGCAATCTGTTCACTAAGTTAGAGGTTGCAGAGTAGCTTACCCTCAAGTGAGATAACATGTGCCTGTGCTTGCCATTTCCACAATAGGCATGCAGTTGCTTTCTTGAGATGGTTTACTTCATTACACAAATTCTTTCTAATATTAGACCATAGGTTTTTCTTTATTGTGGTAAAACATTATATAGCATTAAATTTACCATATTAGCCATTTTTAAGTGTATAGTTCAATAGCATTAAGTACATTCACATCATTGTGCAACACAGTTCTAGAACTTTTTATCTTGCAAAACTGAAACTCTATACCAACTAAACACTAATTTTTGCCTCTCCAACCCCCTAGCCCTTGGCGACCACATTTCTACTTTCTGTTTCTATGGTTTTGACTGCTTAAGATACTTCATATGGTTAGACTCCTACAATATTTATCCTTCTGCAACTGGCTTATTTCATTTGGTGTAACTTGAGGTTCACCCGTGATGAGGCATGGGACAGAATTTCCCTATTTTTAAAGGCTGAGTAATATTCCATTATGTATATACTCCACATTTTCTTTATTCATTAATCTGTTGATGAACATTTGGGTGGCTTCCACCTCTTGGCTCTGTGAATAATGCTGCAATGAACATAGATATGCAACTACCTCTCAAGATCCTGCTTTGAATTCCTTTGGATAATACCTAGAAGTGGAATTGTTGGATCATATGGTAATTTTATTTTTAATTTTTTGAGAAACCTCCATGTTATCTTCCATAATAACTGCACATTCTCACCAACAGTACATACGAGTTTCAATTTCTCCACATCCTCAACAAGCTTTGTTATTTTGTTCTTTTGATAGTGGTTATTCTAACGGGTGTGAGCTGATGTCTCATTGTGGTTTCAATTTGCATTTACTTATAATTAGGGATGTTGATCATCTTTTCATAGGACATAGGTATTTATAAGAACAAATATTTTGTGCAAAATAATATGGGGAAAAATTAAGGTAGTAAGGTTGAGGGTGAATCTTGTGGCCATGGTAAGAACATATTTTCTTTTTAATGTGGGATTGTATTTGAAAACTCTCACACAGTTTAATCATTTTGTTCTGCCATTATTTGGCCATCCTTGTACTTTCTGACTTGGTCCTCCATGAGAAGGTAACATCTGAGTTTGTGAGTCATTAATTGTCAGGATTAGAAATAATTTAGTAGATCTTCTAATTGTAACATCTGCATTTTACAGTTGAGTAAACTTTGGATTAAAAAGTGAAAAAAATTCAATTGAGAGCAATATCTTGATATAAGGGGAAAATCCTTCTGATTACTGAGAATTTTAGTTTCCTGGCTTCATTGAGGTATAATTGACAAATAAAATTGTGTATATTTAAGATATACAATGTTATAATTTTATATAAATATACATTGTGAAATGATTATTACAATCAAGTTAGTTAACACTTCCATTACCTTACATAGTTACCATTTTTAAAAATGGTGAGAACCTTTAAGGTTTACTTTCTAAGCAAATGTCACGTATACAATACAGCATTTATTATTACCTATAGACACAATGCTGTACATTAGATCCAAAGAACTTATTCATGTTATAATGGGAAGTTTTTAACCATTTGACCAACATCACCCTATTTCTCCCACCACTAAGCACCCAGCAACCACCATCCTACTCCACATCTATAAGTTCGATTGTTTTTTAGATTCCTCACGTAAGTGAGATCATATAGTATTTCCCTTTCTCTGTCCAACTTTTTCGCTTAGCATGATGCCCTCAAGTTGCACCCATGTTATCACAAATGGCAAGATTTCCTTCCTTTTTATAGCTGAATAATATTCCATTGTATGTGTGTATATGTGTGTATCTATATGTGTATATATATGTGTATAAGTATATATATGTATATATGTGTATATATATGTGTATATATATACACACACACATATTTCCAATAAAATCCAAGTATATACATACACGTGTATATATATACGCATATATACATACACGTGTATATATATATAATATATATATACGTATATATATTATATATATACACACTTTCTTTAGCCATTCATCTGTTGCTGGACACTTAGGTTGTTTCCATATCTTTGCTATTGTGAATAATGCTTTAATAAACATGAGGGTGCAGATATCTCTTTGAGATACTGACTTCATTTTCTGTGGATATATACCCAGAAGTGAGATTGCTGCATGATATGTTATTCTTATTTTTAATGTTTTGAGGAACTTCCATACTCTTTTCCATAATGGTTATGCCAATTTACATTTCCACCAACAGTGCACAAGAGCTCCCTGAGGAACCTGAGGTTTTCTTCATGTCCTCGCTAACACTTGTTATTTCTTGTCTTTTTGATGATAGTCACCCTAACAGGTGTGAAGTGATATTTCATTTTGATTTGTATTTCTATGATGATTAATGACGTTGAAAACTTTTTTTATGTAATTGATGACTGTTTGTATGTCATTTTTGAGAAAATGTCTATGTATGTCCTTTGCCCACTTTTTAATTGGACTATTAGGTTTTTTTTTTCCATTAAATTGTATGAGTTCTTACATATTTTGGATATTAACCCCTTGTCAGATATGTGGTTTGGAAATATTTTATCCCATTCTGTAAGTTGCCTTTTCATGTTTTAATTGTCTCCTTTGCTGTGCGGAAGCTTTGAAAAACTTAAATTCTAGTTTCCATTATTAAATAGTTTTATGGAATCCAGAAATATTTAGGAGGTTTCGGTTTCTGAAACCCTGTGGTTGAACATATTTTGAATAATTGCCACAATTTTTCTGAGATCTCTGCAAGATGTTTTGTTTTGTAATCTCCTCCTTTTTTGTGGCTCTGATGAAAATCGTTGAGTGCTAGGCTTTGGAATCAGACCAGATTGTTTGGCTTATATACCTTATAATTAAAACAAACATTAACTTTTACTTTTACTTTTGTTTTGAGAGCACTGAGAGCAAATTCATATATGTGATCTCATGATGGCAGAGGGTTAGGAATATAAGAGCAGATCAGTTCAGCTCCTATCTTGTGGCAGGTGCTGTTCTGGGCCTTATGGGGTTTAAACAATCTCAACAAATATGGACAGGGTCCTCAAAACTAGTGCAGGCCTGACTATTCTTTCCAGAGTATCCTGTGTGTATTAGTCAGGGTTCTCTAGAGAAAAAGAACCAAATACGTACACACACACACAGATATGTATATACACACACACATACACACACACACACACATATGTATATGTATATACTTGCACATACACATACACATGCACACACACATACACACATATACATATAGAAAGAGATTTATTATGAGGAATTGGCTCATATGGTTATAGAGGCTGAGAAATCCCAAGATCTCTAGTTAGAAAGCTGGAGATCCAAAATTGCTGACGGTATAGTTTCAGGCTGAAAGCCAGCAGGCTCACGACCCAAGAAGAGCTGATGTTTCATTTTGAGTCCAGAGGCTGGAAAAGACTGATGTTCCAGCTCAATGCAGTCAGGCAAGAGAAGTCCCCTTTCACTCAGCATTTTTCTTCTATTTGGATCTCAACTTGATTGGAGGAAGCCCACCTACATTAGGGAGGGCAGTCTGCATTACTCAGTCTACTAATTCAGATGTTAATCTCATCCAGAAATACCTTCACAGACACCCAGAATAACGTTTAACCAAATATCTGGACACCCTGTGGCCCAGTCAGGTTAAAATATTAAATTAATAAGTACACTATGATTGCCACTGAGGGTTTCCAGGATGACTTTGGGGACATATGGACAAGTTGGCTAGCTGTGTGACCTTGGGCAAGTTATTTAACTTCACTGTGCCTCAGTTTTCTCATTTGTAAGGTAAAGATGATAATATTTCCTCCCTCACTGGATTGTCTTGAGGATTAAATGAATTAGTATTTGTAAAATGTTTAGAAGCATGAATGGCAAGTTGTAAATGGAACATGTTAAATGTGATTTTAACATATTTTAATAGTTGTCTATTTATTTTGATGTACAGTAAAAAGAAATACAACTGGCTTGATTTCAAGTATATTTTTGGTCAGAATGAGGCTAAGTAAAAAACAGTAAGTTGATTTCAAGACAAATAGTAAGTAAATACTACTATAGGAGGTATGTGGAAATGATAAAAACTGTGACAATGGAAAAAGTAAGTGATAACATTTAGAAAATACCCAATTTTCTGAGGAATTTCCTGGAACTGAAAGCTTTCCTGGGATGTAGAACATTTAGTACCAAAACTGGGTAAGTCCCCAGTAAACCAGGATGGTTGGTCACCCTGTAAACAACTACAGCCTGATATTTATCCCACAAGCATTTTTTGAACACTTGTATTGTTCCATGCAGTGGGAGCTTCCAAAGGACCCCGCCTCTAATGCGCTCTAAGTAGAGTGGACCCCAGTCCATATCCTGCCACTGACATGCTTGTTATTTTAAGCAAGTCTCTTTGGCTTCTTTCAACCTGTGTTTCTTAGTGTACAAAAGAAGTGGTTGAAATAATGATCTCTAAAACCCTTCCAGCACTGGAGTTCTTTGATATGAAGCACAGAGTACATCTGCTACTGTTAAAATCTCAACTCCCACTGATGGCCAGCATGAGAAAAGAACAATGAGCAAAGCATGCATTGTAATTCTTTTCTTAGCTCTCAGTTCCAGCCTGAGGTAGGGGAGCCTCTTCTATGCTCCCAACCAACGAAAACTCTGACACAAAATGATTATCCCAAATGTAGGATCCCTTAGAAATGCCTGAATAATGTATGTGGCCTAGGAAATTGGCAGAAGAGAGACTTCTCAATAGGCTCAAACATGTAAGATTTACATAAGAAGTACCTGCACAATTTATTAGGGTGAGAGGAGATGTTTATGAGGTCAGGAAATACAGGTTGCTGTAATTGTGGTTGTGTTTAGAAGTTGAAAATGAATCTTTGGTGGCTGGACCAGGATAAATTATTTACTTGGTTGATTAAGAGACTATCATCTAGAGTGTTGTTTCTCTTCGTCCAATAACCTTTCAAAGTTGGCAATATTCCAAATTTCAGGCAAGTTATGTTTCACAGGAGTATAACTCACTCCCCATCTGTTTTTGTGTGACTAAAATCATCTTACAGTTGTAGCTTGGAAAAACTATCTCACACAAATTGTTATTTATATATGTATTTTTCCAGAGTCAATTTAATGCAACAAATATCTAGAGTGCTAGTTATGAGCTCAATTCTGTGAAGTCATGAAGAGGAATAAGAATCTCAGTTGCTAGGAGCCTTGGCTAAGAGAAGCTCGACAGGAATCCAGTCATCCACATTATATTGATGTTGCCATTTGTGGAGAATCTGATTATTTTTACTTGGAATTGAGGTTTGCCTTCTGTGAGATATGGTGGACAGGAATAAGGCTCTGGGTACTGGCCAGTCTAAGAAGAGTTTCTTGGCTCCTGAGAACTTAGTTTTCAGGAGTCCTGTCTTTTTTCATAATAAACCTCTTCTAAAGCTTGTAATGCCCAGACTTCCTTCAGACAACATTCTAATTATAGCTCCCCTGAGTCACTGGAGGTTTTTAGAACCAGAATGTTGAGAGAGAGAGAGAGAGATAGACTATAAAAGCAGGCTTACTAGTGTGGGGGTATAGCTCAGGGGTAGAGCATTTGACTGCAGATCAAGAGGTCCCTGGTTCAAATCCAGGTGCCCCCTGTGCATTTGTGTTTTTGTTTCAGAAGAACATGGATTCACTTTGACTTCTTATCTTCAGAAGAACATGGATTCACTTTGACTTCTTATCTTCTATGGCTCATGGCTGATTGACTAATAACTAATGTCCCTTGCTTGCATTCTTAGTACATGCCAGTCTAGGCCCTTTACATTGGTTCTCCTCTATTTCTGACCACAGTTTTACAAGATACATACTTGTTTGCATGTATTTCCATTTTACATGAGGAGGCTGAGACTTGGAGATACTTATTAATTCACTCAAGGTCAAAAAGCTATAAAGGGCAGATGCAGGATTTGAACCCAGAGCACACACTCTCACTGACTTAAGTATACTACACATACTGCTCTCCTAATGTTAAAATATTTGTGACAAACTCCTACTAGGCAATGTTCCCACAGTCCTGTGATTGCCCATTGAGTTTTAGAACCTGCTGGCCACAAGGAAAACCAGGGACTTAGTGACTGTGCCCATACTTTGCGTTGCCCTGGGGAAAGCGAAGGAATAGAGTTTTATCCACAGAACATTTGCAGGGAGGTGAACAAGAACCGGTCTGAAGTTTAAGGAACTGCATTTTTCTGCTTTAAAGCTTAAGGATTTCTATTACCTTCCATCCCCTGTTCATTTCCTACAGCCAAGTACCCCCACATTGGGTAACTTCATTCAGGACCCAGGCATGGAGCCAGAAGTCAGGTGTAACTGCCACCCATAATACAGGCAATGCTCTGTTTTTATATCAGTCTGAACAACATACACTGGGCACTTACTATGTACCAGAACCATGCAAAATGTGAGCCCAGAGGTGAATAAGACATTAGCCCCTGCCCTCATTGAGGGTGTAGGCATGTAGAATAAGAAAATAGAGTCTATGAGCTATACCTAGCTGTGATAGGTGCAGTAACACACAAGAGGCAGTGATTACATCTGTTCAGAGGAGGGGAGGTGAAGGTAAGCGTCTGGAGCAGCTGATGGCCAATCAGGGTTTCAAAGATGAATAATATCTTACAGATGGAGGGTGGAATGGAGGTGGGGTTGTGGAGAGGGGTGGTTGCAATTCCAGGCAGAGGAAACAGCTCAGCAGAGGCTGAAGCCAGGTAGATGCAGATGGAGGCAGCTGGAGCACAAAATGTGATATGGGGAGTGTCAAAAGATAACGCTGAAGCTGAGGAGGCAGGTAAAAATCAGATGAGAAGAACTGCATGTTGTGCTAAGAGACTTTATTGTGAAGGCGTTTAAAGGGCAGTGATCTAGATGGACTTAGTTTTCCAACAGGCTGCTCTGGAAGCAGTACAGGGTGGATGTTGGGGTGGAGGCCGGGAGGGTATTTAGGAGGTGGTGGCACTGACAATGCAGGGGTGGAGATGGATTTGAGCAATGTCAAAGATAAAATCAATAGCATCTACTGATTCACTGGAACTGGGGAGGAGAGGGTGGGAGGAGCCTAGAGTTGACTTAAGTGTTTTGGTCTAGATGACTGAGTACAGGATGGTGGCATCTCCAACCAAGATAGGAAGGAGACTGCTCAGCTGGTTAAGCAGCTAGGCAATGTTCCCACAGTCCCGTGATTGCCCATAGAGTTTTAGAACCTGCTGGCCCTAAGCTGGAATCCTGGCCCTACCACCTGCTAGCTGTGTGACCTAGGGCTAGATATTCAAATCAATCTGTGACTCAGTTTCCATCCTGTGTACTACTACTCGTGCCTATTTTATAGGATTTTTGTAACAATTACATGGAGGTTGTCGGTAGAACTTTTAGTACCATGCCTGGCATATTGAAAATGCCCAACATATGTGAGCTATTATTATTACAACAAAGCAAAATAGATGGAGAGGCAGGTTTGGATCAGAAGATGATAAGCTTAGGTTTGGGTATACTGGATTTGAAATCTGAGGCTCCTGTTGGGCATCAGATTGGGTGGGTGCTGGGAGTGGGTGTCTGGGGCCCTCAGACAGCTTGTGAGCTGGAGCTCTGGCTGCTGCTTGTTCCCTGGCCCCATGGCAGCTGACAGACCTCATCAGGGAAAATTTGTTGCAATGACAAAAATTTCCTTGACCTTTTGCTCAATCTTGGAGATGGACGAGATTGAGGTCTCAGATTGGAACGCAAAGGAATAGGAATCAGAGGTGTTCAAAATTGAGTTTTGGGCTTTGGAACATTGAAGGTGCTTTGTTTTTCTTTTTGGTGTTTTTTTGCTTGTTTGTTTTGTCTTTTTTTTTTTTTTATACTGAAGTGAGATAGTTGGTCCTGGATGAGGTCCCTATTGAAAATCTGATAAAAATATGCACAATATACAATATGTGCAAATACATAATATTTGCCTATAATTTCAGAATTGCACATGAACATCGGAAGTCAATTTGTGGATACCCAGTTCAGATCCCCTCCATGTCCAATACTTGCTGGTAGCCTGTAATGCTCAAAACATTCATTGATGTGCCCAGAGATCTATGGGCAGCTGGTGGTGTATTTTTTTAAAGCTGGAATATTAGACTGAGGATACAGCATTGAGCTTCAGATGCTGGGAAGAGAATGAGTATAAATGCTCTGGGGAAAACAAAAGATGGTACAGCTAGGAGGAAACTGGGGATGAGTTTAAATTCAAAAGGAATCTTGGACACCAAAGGTATTTATGAGGTGTTTTGCAGGTCATAAAAATGGAATAAATGTTTTTTTGAAGACTATTGGTGTCAAGGGGGTGTAGCTCAGTGGTAGAGCATTTGACTGCAGATCAAGAGGTCCCTGGTTCAAATCCAGGTGCCCCCTATGACATGCTTTTGCTCCTCTCGGCAGCTTCATTAAAAGTCCTGGACTAGGGTAAGGCAAGCAAGGTGCGTAAGGCTCAAAATTTAAGCAGATGCTTACTCTCAGGTTCATGCAAGTGCCTTGTCTCACTAGTTCCTTTATAGCAGAGCTATCATCTCACATAAACTCACCCTGCCTCTAATATGCACACACAAACCCAGTCATAAACCATGACACATACACACACACGTGTGCTTTCTTACATGTGTCTTTATCTCTTCTTTCCTGTATATTCAATCTTATTAACCAGGCACTTTTTCTCTCCCTTTCTTCAAGTTTTTTTATTTATTTTAGGTTTCATGGAAGAGTTTATAAATTCTGTAAATTTTAGATTTGCAGAAGAATTGTTAAGTTAGCAACAGAGAGGTTTTGTATACCCTTTACCTACCTTGCAACATGTTAACATGTTACATAATCATGGTATATTTATCAAAACTATGAAATTAAATGTTTGAGGTGATGGATATGCTAATTACCCCAATATGATCATTATACACTGGATACATTTATCAAGATATCACACTGTATCACAATTATTATATGTCCATTAAAGGTAATAATAAAATAAAAAAGAAATAAATGCTGGTCCAACATTATTTAGTTTTATTTTTACTTTGTGTCAGTATAGACTAGATGTATATATTTATGGGTTACATGAGATATTTTGATACAGGCATGCAATGGTGCAACACTGTTAACCAAATGACAGACTATTCAGATTTCTCCAGTTTATTTTTTTCTGCTATTTTTTTTTCTGCTCCAGGATTCAATCCAGGATACCATGTTGCATTTAGTTGCTATCTTTGTAATGTCTCAGTCTTCTTCAGACTGTGACAGTTTCTCAGTCTTCTCTTGTTTTTGTCATTTTTCTTTTAACCTTGACATTTATGAAAAATCCTGGTTAAATATTTTGCAGAATGTCCTCACTTTGGATTTGTCATGATTAGACTGGGGTAGTGAATTTTTAGAAAACCTGTCACAAGGATAATGTGCCATTTTTTTCATATCACATCAGGGGTGGAAGATAAGGCTGCAACGATTTAAGGTTCTGCTACACTGGTAGAACTTTTAGGGCCGGGTGTGGTAGCTCATGCCTGTAATCCCAGCCCTCTGGGAGGCCTAGGAGGGCAGATCACCTGAGGTCAGGAGTTCGAGACCAGCCTGGCCAACATGGTGAAACCCCGTCTCTACTAAAAGTACAAAAATTAGCCAGCCATGGTGGCTGGCACCTGTAATTACAGTTACTCAGGAGGCTGAGGCAGGAGAATTGCTTGAACCAGGGAGGTGGAGGTTGCAGTGAGCTGAGATGGTGCCACTGCACTCCAGCCTGGGAGACAAGAGCAAGACTCCATCTCAAACAAAACAAAACAAAAAACAAACAAACAAAAAAAACTTTTAGGAGTCCAGCATCTGGGGCATATCAGCATATGCCTTCTAAAGTGAAAGATGTAGCTATGCCTTACACTGCTCACCACACAGAACAAGGCCCATTGCTTGGTGGGCCACTTTGGATTTTGGTGGCAATGTATTTTGATGTGCTTCTTTGGTATATTTACCAGATAACAATAACCCATAAGACTGTCAGGTTTTAGTGGATCCCGGACCAAGAAAATGGTCTGCAGTAAGAGTAGACTATAGTGAAATCTGGTCTTCCATTTGAGTGTTATGACTTAGTATTGAAAGTGTATGTGTTTACAGGTATGCTCATTATAGCACTATTCACAATAGCAAAGATATGAAATCAACCCAAATGCCCATCAGTGATAGACTGGATAAAGAAAATGTGGTACATATACACCATGGAATACTATGCAGTCATAAAAAGGAATGAGATCATGTCCTTTGCAGGGAATGGAGGGAACTGAAAGACCTTATCCTCTGTAAAATAACACAAGAACAGAAAACCAAACACTGCATGTTCTCACTTATAAGTGGGAGCTGAACAATGAGAACACATGGACGCAGGGAAGGGAACAACACACAATGGGGCCTGTCAGGGCGAGGGGGAGGAAGAGCATCAAGATAAATAGCTAATGCATACGGGGCTTAATACCCAGGTGATGGGTTGATAGTTGCAGCAAACAATGATGGCACACATTTACGTATTAAGAAACCTGCATGTCCTGCACAGGTATCCTGGAACTTAAAATAAAATAAAATTAAGGGCTGGGCGCGGTGGCTCACGCCTGTAATCCCAGCACTTTGGGAGGCCAAGGCGGGCCAATCACTTGAGCTCAGGAGTTTGAGACCAGCCTGGCCAACATGGCAAGGCAGAGGTTGCAGTGAGCTGAGATCATGCCACTGCACTCCAGCCTGGGTGACAGAGTAAGATTCTGTCTCAAAAAACAACAACAACAACAAAAAATTAAGTTAAAAAATAAAAAAGAAAGTGTGTGTGTCTAGAAGCTGAGAGTAGTTTGGTGGGGTAGGTTGTGGAGATGTTGGTCAAAGGACACAAAATTTCACCTAGACTGGAGGAAAAATTCAAGAGGTCTATTGTACAACATTGTGGTTATAGTTAATAAAAATGTATTGTATACTTGAACATTGCTGAGGATAGAAAATGACTGAGGTGAGTCTCAATCAATTTAGAGGTTTATTTCACCAAGGTTGAGGATGTGCCTGGGCAAAAGGAACACAAAATCACAGCAACATCTGTGATCTGTGCTGTTTTCAAAGAGGATTTAGGGACTTCAATATTTAAAGCGGAAAGAGCAGGCAGTAGGGGACGGAGGACAGAAAAAGGGAAGAAGAGTAGGTAAGAGGCAAGTGGTTGCACCTCTCTGAGGCTTTGTGCAGGGTTCACTGAATTCATATTTTACATGTGAAAAGAGGGGGTAGAGAAATAGTCAACTATGCCTTCATCTCTTGCTCCGTGAATATGAATTTTTACATAAGATGAAGTAAAGATAGAGTAGAGGAAGCAGTCAAATATGCATTTGTCTCAGGTGAGCATAGAGATGACTTCTAGTCCTATCTTTGTCCTGTACCTGTGAAAATACAGGACAACATTGATTTATATTGTCAGGGTGAAATTCCATAGAACACTGTTTTAAGGTAAAGATCTTGGGATCCACAAGGAATTTCCTTCTGAGCAAGTAAGGGAGGCCTCCTAGGGTGGTATATGAACTTCTGTCTTTGGAGCTATCTATTTAGAAAAAAAAAGGGAGACAGTTTTGCATGACTCAGTTCCCAAGCTTAACTTTTCCCGTTGGCATAGTGAGTTTGGAGTTCCTGAGATTTTATTTTTCTTTCACAAGATATACAGTCATGCATCACTTAACGGCAGGGCTAGGTTCTAAGAAATGTGTCGTTAGGTGACTTATTCATTGTGCAAACATCATAGCAATGTATTTACACAAACCTACTACACACCTAGGTTCTATGGGATAGCCTATTGCTCCTAGGTTACAAGCCTGTACGGCATGTTACTGTACTGAACACTGTAGGCAATTATAACACAATGGTAAGTATTCATGTATCTAAGCATACCTAAGATAGGAAAGACAGAGTAAAAATGCCATATAAAAGATTAAAATACTACTGTTGCACTTACCATGAATGGAGTTTGCAGAACTGGAAGTTGTTCTGGGTAAGTTACCAGGTGAGCGGTAAGTGAATATGAAGGCCCACACCATTACTGCACACTACTGTAGACTTTATAAACACTATATACTTAGGCTACAGTAAACTTATTTTTAACAATTTTTTTTTTAATAATAAATTAACTTTAGCTACTGTAACTTTTTTACTTTGTAAACTTTAAAAATTTTTTAAAAACTTTTTGGCTGTTGTGTAATAATACTTAGCTTAAAACACAAATACATTGTACAGATGTAGAAAAATATTTTCTTTCTTTATATCCTTATCCTATAAGCTTTTAAAAATTTTTACAATTTTTAAATTTTTATTTTTTTTATTTTAAAGAAATAGAGACTGAGTCTCAGTATGTTGCCCAGGCTGGTCTTGAACTGGGCTCAAGGGATCCTTCTGCCTTGGCCTCAAAAAGCGCTGGGATTACAGGTGTGAGCCACCCCACAGAGTCAATTTGTTTGTTTGTTTTTTTACATTTTAAACTTTTTGGTTACTAAGATACAAACACACACATTAGCCTAGGCCTACACAGGGTCAGGATTGTCAATATCACTATTTTCTACCTCCACATCTTGTCCCACTGGAAAGTCTTCAGGAGCAATAATATGCACAGAGCTGTCATCTCTTGTGATAACAATGCCTTCTTCTGGAATTCCTCCTGAAGGACCTGCCTGAGGCTATTTTACAGTTAACTTTTTTTTTTTCTTTTTTAATATAAGTAGGAGTACACTCTAAAATAACAATAAAAAGGCCGGGCGCGGTGGCTCACACCTGTAATCCCAGCACTTTGGGAGGCCGAAGCAGGCGGATCACGAGGTCAGGAGATCAAGACCATCCTGGCTAACACGGTGAAACCCCGTCTCTACTAAAAATACAAAAAATTAGCCGGGCGTGATGGCGGGCACCTGTGGTCCCAGCTACTCCGGAGGCTGAGGCAGGAGAATGGTGTGAACCCGGGAGTCGGAGCTTGCAGTGAGCTCAGATCGCACCACTGCACTCCAGCCTGGGCGACAGAGCGAGACTCCGTCTCAGAATAAATAAATAAATAAATAAATAAAATAACAATAAAAAGTATAATATAGTTAATACATACACCAGTAACATAGTGCTTTCTCATTATCAAGTATTATGGACTTTACATAATTGTATGTGCTATACTTTTATATAACTGGCAGTAAAGTAGGTTTGTTTATCCTAGTATCCCCACACACGTGTAAGTAATACATTGCCCTACAATGGTATGACAGCTATGACTTCACTAGGCAATAGGAATTTTTCATTCCATTATAATCGTATGGGACCACTGACATACATGCAATCTGTTGTTGATGGAAACTTTGTTATGTGGCATGTGACTGTGTAAACAAATATATTTCAAATTATTTAGAAACTATGGTAATTTATTATGAGACAAGAATTAGGCATCTCATATTTAAAAAGCAACTTCTTTTTGTTTTTCTAAACAATTTTTTGAAAGATTCAACCTTGAAGACCACCTTGTCTATGCCTAGGAAGTAAAATGCAGAATCATTTTTTAACCATTTTTTTTTTACTTTGAGAAGTGTTTACTGCTCTGCCTTCCTTTCTAAACCTGTCCATGTGATTTTGTGATCTTTTCCCACTATAAAATCAAAATACCTTTATTGTATAAAACTTTAAACATACATCAAAGAATATAGGTAGAAAGAAATACAATTTGGCTGGATCTAAATCACTGTTTTTATTTTAACTGTTGTCTTTTTTATTTGTAATTGTGTTCAGGCACGTGAATGTGAGTGGGTTTTTTTTGTGTGTAAATATTTAACAAAAATTGGAATACATATGTATCAGGCTTATCTTAAGCAGAATGTCAAATCTTTTTGGCCTTGACTATTTCTAAGGCCTTTGGCCACCAATTCTTCCCTGGCTGTCAGTGGGTAACCAGATGTGTGGGCTCTACAAACTGCACACAGACAAAAATCCCTACTGTCCTTTACCTCCTGCCTACACTGGATGCCACTCACCTCCCACTCTTGGCTTCCCTCTTGCGTTTGAGGTGTGTGAATCCATGAGACCCACTTGGCGTCCCACATGGAGAATCTGGAAAGGTTGAGGAGTTAATGCACCGTGGGGAAAACCTTTCACCAATGAGATACAAACATTGAGGGGTAAATTCTTCTCCTTGGGACAGATTGTCCCGGGATGCAGTACATCATACACTCTCTTGAGAGGGAGCTTTATGAGATTAAGCAATCAGTTGCACTTGTTATCATGCGATGGCCAGCTTGGAAATACAACCTTGAGTTAACTTAACCCTGTTCCTCGGCTGCACCTTCTTTTACCTAACTCCTGCTCCCAGGGATTGAACTCTTTGAAAAAATATAGCACACAAGCTTCAGCTTCAAGCTCTAGGTTCTGGGGGTACTCAGGTGTAGCAGACAGTGTGGATGCTCTGCCAATTTCCCCTTAGCATTTACCACAATAGTTCACGCTGGCGGGATTCCAACTGCCAGTTTCTGCATCTCTTTTCCCAAGGGTTTTTCTGGCAGCCAGAGCCTATTCTGCACCCGTTCATGGCAAGCTGAATGTGCCAGAGAATTAATGGCCTGTGGGAGCATACCTCCAACAATGACTGACAGAAATTGTTGTTTAAATACCCAGATTCCTTACACCCTTTATGGGATAACTCTGAGCTGCAATACCTTCTAGATGGGCCCTAGAGTTCCTCAGTGGAATTAAGTCTGGTTTCCCACAGTATCATTTGCACAATAATGCAAGCTTGATGGGTTGCTTTCCATTTTACTTTCTTTCTCTACCAGTATATTCTGGGGTCACCTCCCCAATAAAGTTGCACTTGAATTATTGACTTGGGGTTTGGATCTATGGGAACCCAAACCAAGACATCAGCCTAAGATCTAAGATAAAATTTTTCTTCTCCTTCTCCTTCTTTTTTTTTTTTTTTTTTTTTTGAGACAGGGTCTCACTCTATCACCCAGGCTGGAGTGCAGTGGCATGATCATGGCTTAGTGCAGCCTTGACCTCCCCAGGCTCAGGTGATCCACCTATCGCAGCCTCTGAGTAGCTGGGACCGCAGGTGTGTGCCACCACGCCCGGCTAATTTTTGTATGTTTTGTAGAGATGAGGTTTTGCCATGTTGCCTAGGCTGGTCTTGAACTCCTGGGCTCAAGTGATCTTCCTGCCTTGGGCCTCCCAAAGTGCTGAGATTACAAGTGTGAGCTACCATGCTGGGCCAAAAGACATAATTTTTAAAAGAGTTATAAACTGACTTTTAAAATGTAATAGTATATCCTATTCATGACATTAGATATTCTGAAAATTTTCTAAACTATATGATTTAAATGCTACATGATATTTATCATGAATTAACAAAATTTATGAAAATAACATATTGGATATTTCCACTGTTTCCAACTTTTTTATCCAACTGTAATTGATCCAGCACTAAACAGAGCTAGTTGAGCTTTGTCCCATGGGTCAGAATTACAAATTAATAAGCCACAGATGGATCATTTGTACACATGATGGGAAAGAAATACTCCATATGGAAATTTCCCCTGACTTCTATTTAATGTTTTTTGAAGGTTGCAGTGTAGAATGGGTCCTTAGAGAAAAATCAAAGGATTCTCGATAATATTCTACTTTAAAAGAAAATGAATTGCATCCAAGCTTTCATTAAACAAGTTACTATCTCTGTCTCATCTCTCTTTGAAAATAAATGACTACTAAAGCTCAGTATGTGGTACTTTGCTACCTTATGGATTGTTTTATTCTGGGGCAAATTGGACTTCTTGCTTACAAAGGACTGTACTTCATTCACTGTAACACAATTAGGAAGTCTTTATAGTTTTATTCCAGCTCCCTGAAATGATCTGAGGTCAGCTAAGTAACTTTACTGGGCTTTGCATTCTTCTTATTTGTACATTGGGGATAATAATATTCCCTTTACTAAATAACATGTCAATAGAGTACATGGCACATAGTAATTGCCCTGTAAGTGATAACAATTCTTATTTTACAGTGACGTCTTTTTCAACGGTGAAAGGAGTAGGAGAGAGTGGGGCCTAAGAAATATTAAGGGGGGTGTAGGGACAAGACACGCAGATGTCTAGTTAGATTCAGGGGACATGCATGGTTCTCTGCTCAAAGATACCTCCTTTACACATTCTTCCTGTTGTGACAAACTTGGTCCCATACCTGTGAATGATCCCAGCCTTTCTACCCAAATCCTACTATAATCTAGCTCAGTGCTTCTCAAAGTGGATTAGCAGAATCAGCATCACCTTGGAACCGGTTAGAAATACTAATTATCAGTTTCTGCTCAAGAGCTGCTGAATAGAAACTCTGGGCGTGGCCCCCAGTAAGATGTGTTTTTAAAAGCCCTCCAGGTGATACTGGATGCACATTAAAGTTTGAGAAACGCTGATCTATCTTGAAACTTTAACCAGACCTACCCAGTCACTCCTCGCATAGCCAGCTCCTGGAGTCCTGCCTAATTTAGATTCCCCCCTCTCCTAGCTTTCATTCTGAGCTCTTACTATTTGTTTTGTCTCAACTATGCATTGCTCTCCAGCTCTGATTTTGATAGCTTGTCTTTAGCCTCATTCTAAGATGTTGGTTCTGACATATAATGTGATTTTGGCTTGCTCCTTGGTATCTGCATGCTTGCTTCAATTTATTTTGGTGCAGTTTATATCCTGGGACTTCAGTCTTTCTGGAGCTGGACCAGGAAGCCCATATTTCTACTGGGTTCCAACTCCTGCAGCAGGATTTGCCCATTACCAGCCCAACTTCCAGGCTCAGTTCTGCCCTGGGCTCTACAGCATGGGAGAAATAGAAGAACCTCTGCTGCTAGGACTCAGTCAAATGTGTAGTTCTTGCTTTGACTTTAGCCCAATTTCTATCTGGAGTTCCTGCCTTCGTTCCTAGCTCAGTGCCCCATTTCTTCTGGAGCTAGAGTTCTGCCTGGCTCTTTCGTTACTCTTAGTAGCTGGAGTCTTGCTCTTTAGTCAGTATATTAATGATGTATTTCTGCATTAAAATTACTCCCCAAACTTACTGGCTTAAAGCAGCAATAAACACTTATTATCTCACAATTTCAGAGAATCTGACATTCAGAAACAGCTTTGCTAGGTGATTGTGGCTTGAGGTCTCTCATGAGGTTGCAGTCAAGCTATTGAAGGGATGAAGACATGGCTGGGGATGGATGTACTGCCTCCAGGGTGGCTCACTCATGTGGTTGAAAAGCTAATGCTGGCTATTGGCAATAAGACCCAGCTCTTTGCCATCTATATGTCCCCATAGGACTGCTTGGGTGTCCTCGTGACATGGCATCTAGCTTCCCCTACAGTGAGTGACTGAAGAGAGAGTAAGACATGCTTTTTAGGATGTAGTCCCTGAAATCATAAACCATGATTTCTGTCACAATTTATTTGTTAGAATCAAGTCATTAAGGGTAGTCTATACTCAAAGGGACAGAAATTAGTCCCCACCTTTTGAAGGGATGAGTGTCAAATAATTTACAGGCGTATTTTCAAAACACCATAGTTAGTCTTTGGAGAAAGCTTCCTGCCAGTTGTCACTCAGTTATTAAGATGCTGCACTTTGCTGGCTCATTTCTGGCAAATTCTAGAGGCTGACCTTCGTCTTTGTCCAGGTATTCTGTACTCTACACCAGACAAATAGCCCTTTTAATCTTTTTCAGTACTTAATCCAGGTTGAATTGATATTGAAAGGACCTTATATTAATTAGAAAATTCAGCCATTTATTGAGTACTTACTGTAGGGATTGACAACAGGTACATTTGGTCATTCCCTTATTGCCTGTTTTTAACTTGGTGAATGTGACATGTCCTAACAACAAATGCCTTTGTCAATAAGATAATAATTTGAATTAATAAGTTTGAGTTTTTTGTATGCTAACCAGGCTCTGGCTGCCACATGAATGTATCCAGTTAGAGCATTACACAAAGCTGTCCAGCTGAGGGTCAGTAGTGGCTAAAATCCAGCTCCCACTCTGTAAGCCACAGAACTCCCTGGTTGGGGTTGCATGTGCCTAGAGGAAAGGGAACCTTTTTCTAATGAGAACAGTGAAAATAAATAAAAATCGAAACTGTTGGAACTTTAAATTATTTTGAGTCTTAGAGAAATGTGATTATGGGGCCTGAGTCACATGATAGGCAGCTGTAACCCAGACAGCTTTAACCTTTGTTTCTCCGATTATAGATTAGCCTTCTTCCTTACCTATCTTGTTTTGTAAAATGTTGTAACTAGCTACAGGGCACCAGGGCAGACCCCTTCCCTCTTACTGTTGATCTTCATTACAGATTAGCTTTCCTCTTACCTCTCATACAAATACCTCATGGTTATCACATTGTCTAAGACAAAATGTTAAGTATACTTTTTTATTTTATTGAAAAGGAAATAAAAACAAGCTGTATGGAAAAGAAAACAAACTGTCACTAATTCAATTGTTGCAACTCATAAACCAGCCTCGTATAAGAAATGCAATCCTGTTATATTTCTTTGTTTTGTTTCTATGTAAGCAAAACCCTAACTTTTAACTGCAGAGCACTGACCTCATTTCTCTGGAGTCTGTGTTTACCAGATGACCATTACCAGCTTTTCACTTGAATAAACTCTTTAAAAATGGATTCTGATCCTTTTGATTATTTCAGGTTGATAGCACAAATGTTCCATCAATTTGCTGAGCCTTAAACCCCTAAACTTTTTTTTTTTTCTTCTAATTCTTTTATAGGTGTGAATAGGCTAACAGTGGCCCTGGTTGTGTCTTTTTCCATTGCACATAAGAGAAACCCAACTCAAACTGGTTTTAGAAAAAAATTAACTTAACTGGCAAATCTAGGCTTTGTATTGGCTTTAAACATGGCTGGATCCATCTATCCAAGTCATGTTATCAGGAATCTGTTTCTCTCCTCTTGGATCTGTTTTCTCTACGTTAAGATTGTTTTCAGGAAGATTCCCTATATGTGGTGGCAAGATGGTCAAGTTTACTCACTGCGTTCTTGGCAAACCTAGGACAAAAGGAAATTTTTCTTCTGGATAGTTCCAGCAAAAGTCCTGTGATTAAGTCTCACTGGCCTATTTCTGAACCAGTCATTATAGCATTGAAAATGAAATTCTCTATTCAGCTGGACCTTCAATCTTTGCATATTTCTGGACTAGGAGAGTTGGTTCCACCTCATCCAAACCACTAAGATTGGGAGTTGGTAGTTATCTAAGGAAAGGCAGGATTTTTTTTTTTTATCAGAAGAAGAGGGAGATAGATCCTGGATGGATTAAAAAAATTGTATTTTCTATACAATCATTGGATTCACACGTTGGTGTAACTAGTCATTATAGAGCAGAATTGCAGAGAGGAAACTGAGTCCTCAGTCAGGGCTCCCAGCAGTACATTGCAGGCTGGGTTTGAAGAATGCTCATGGTATACTTTGGATGTGTTATTTCTTGATATCACCAGTCTTTCCTTTAGCCTTCTTATGCTGGCTCATTTCTGAGTATTTTTCTGAGGACTGGGAGCTGATATCACAGGTACTGACTCTTCTGAAGGGAGTCCAAAGAGTATTTTTCTCCTTACATATAGGAAGTAGGTTGACCTACCTGAGAAAAGGCTAGAAGGAAGCTTAGAACTCTGGTGCTCTAAGAAATTCCAGTTGGTTGCGCCACTTCTCAAAATCCAGAAGTTTGATTACAAAGCAAGTGCACTAGAGGAGTTTGAGGAGTCACTTGAGTTTACCCTGTTTCAGGCCATATGCTTTTGGATGGTTCATACTTGGATCAGGGCCCTAAGCCAATCAGACAACTGCATTTCTCTTTCTTCAGTAATTGATTAGGAAACAGAGTGACAATTCAAGCGCAGCCAATGCTTCTCAAAGAGGCTTTATCTGATTTTTTTGGGAAAGGGATCTTTTCTTTTGTCTGTTTACTTTCTGCAGGCCTTGAACTTGAAAGCAAGCAAAGCTGGAGCTTTTGTAATCAACTGAAAACCATAAAGGCAGTCTGTTCTGTAGGTAGAGCTGCCAGTGCAGAGGATGTTACAGATGAGAGACAGAGAGAAAAATACCCAAGACCTGGTGAGGTGGTTTCAGCCCCTAGAGCAAGTCACTCCTGGACTTTTCAATTGTGAGACCCAGTAAATTCCTTGTTTTTCATGTTTTCTGTGACTTGCAAACAAAAGATCCCCAGCTGATGCATTCTGACACCAAGCTGCTCCAGTAATTACAGAGGTCCAATAAGGCCCGAGTCCTATGCTTAGCTCCAAAGCTCAGTTTTCCTACACTCTAAACCTTAATATCAGAATTCCATTTAGTCCCTTCACCCTGCTGAGCATGTTCCTGTCTTTGTAAATCTCTGATAATAAGTTATGCCACCCACCACCTACAGAGGTTGAGGACTAATTAAGAACACTTGTGAAATCTTTTGTTTTCAAAAAATGTTAGCAAAAGGGCTCTGTACATTAATATCTCTTACTCTTGATTCTCCTGACTTCTTTTTAATGTCCCTTTTACAAAATAAAAATTGTTTTTTAAAAAATGACTAATTATCTAGATTCCCTTCTCAAGGTGTGAACAGCTAAACTAAAAATATTTCTCTCTCTGACAAGAGGTGAGAAGATTTAGGGCTGGACTGGGTCGCTCTTTTCTGTTCGTTTGCTTTTCTTCCTCAATCTTTCTAAATTCTTGACTTCTGGATTTCTGGTACTGGAAAGATATGCAGTTATTCAGAAAATGCTAACACCAGTGAGCTGTCAACTTTACTTATTTGTTTTGAATCCAGGTTTATTACCAACTGGTATCATTTTGAGAAAATATTCCATTGATTTGTGTGAGTTAAGTAGATTTAGTATGGAGGAAATTAACAAGATACAGACACCGGGAAAGGAAAGGAAAGTGAAAATATTTTGGGAAGGAAGAGGAGAGAGAGAGAGAAGATAGGAAGCAACATGAATTGAGTCAGAAAATATGCTTGGATCAACCTGTGACCACGATGTCAAATTTTGGTTGGATAATAGGATATAGGTAGGGGTGCCATATTTAGCAAACAAAAATACAGAACACCCAATTAAATTTAAATTTTAGAAAATGAATACTTTAAAAATATAAGTATATCCCACTTAAATATTACATGGCAATGCTAAATGTGAGATTATGGGGATTTTTCTTTTCTAGGGACAATGGGTTATCTTCTTAGCATCCTGGAACCTATAGGTGATACAAACTGCAGTTATTAATAATGTGGTAAGACCATAGGATATTTGCATTATAAGTTCTTGGAACATATGCCTCTTCCTTGTTTCAACAAATGCCCTTAGCAGGATGAAGTATTCACATGTTCTTTCTTACCTCTCATTTAAGCACTATGACTATACTGTATATAGTCATTTTATATATGTATATATTATGTATATGTATTTTATATATACATTTTATATATTGTACAGAAAATGTATATATAATACATATATAATATATACATAATATATAATATATACAATGTATATATTATACATATACATAATATATAATATATGCAAAGTATATATTATATGTATACATAATATATAATATACACAATGTGTATATTATATACACAATATATTATATACACATTATATATAATATATAATATACACATAATATATAATATATAATATACACATAATATATAATATACACAATGTGTATAATATATAATATACACAATGTGTATATATAATACATATATATTATATATGTATTATATATACATTTTCTGTACAATATATAAAATGTATATATGTATTATGCATTATAATATATGTATTATATATTATACATAATATATACTATATATAATATATACAATGTATATATTATATATGTATTATATATACATTTTCTGTACAATAGATATTATATACATATGCCTGAGGAGGTCACTTTTTCTTCATGTTGTTTTGTTAGTGAAAAATATGTTATACATAAAATGATTATATATAATTAGTTAAAATATATAAATATATGACATATTTTTATATATTTTATGTATATATATGTTTATCATAGAAAGTGAGACAGGGTCTCACTTTATTGCCAAGGCTGGAGTTCAGTGGTGTGATCTGGGCTCACTGCAGCCTCCACCTCCCTGGTTCAAGTGATTCTTCTGCCTCAGCCTCCAGAGTAGCTGGGACTACAGGTGCACACCACCATGTCCAGCTGATTTTTGTATTTATAGTAGAGATGGGGTTTCACCATGTTGGCCAAGGTGGTCTCAAACTCCTGACCTCAAGTGATCCGCCCACCTTGGCCTCCCAAAGTGCTGGAATTATAGGTGTGAGCCACCACGCCTGGCCACAAAACTTTTTATTATGAAAAAATTTCAACTGCACACAAATGTGGAAAGAATTGTAATAAATGTTTATTACCCTGCTTGAACATTTGCCAACATTTTGTTTATCTTATTTGATATATTCTCTCTACTACCTTTATTTTGCAGGAATATTTTAATGAAAATCCCAAATTTTGTGTCACTCTTAGACACTATGTTTCCTTAAATTTTATATTTCCTTTTCTGTTCTAAAGTATATTGTCTTTGTCTCTTTGGGATGTTATAATAAAATACCTTATAAACTTATAAACAATGGAAAATTATTGCTCAGAGTTCTGGAGGCTGGGAAGTTTAAGATCAAGGTGCTAGCAGATTTGGTGATGGCCCATTCTTCTAGATGGTGTCTTCTATCTGAGTCCTCACAGGTGGAAGGGGCAAACAAGTTCCTCCAGGCCTCTTTCATAATGGCATTAATCCTATTGATTAGGGCTCTACCCTAAAGACCCAGTCACCTCCCAAAGGCCCTACCTCTTAATACCACCACTCAGGGGATTAGATTTTAATATATGAAATTGGGGGAACACAAACATTCAACCATAACATCTATCTCTTCTGTTGCCAAGCTTTCATGTTTCACCTCTATTTCCCTTCATAAACTAGTACATATAAAAGTATTCTCTCCCCTCATAAGATAATATCCCTTGCCTTTTTCTTCTCGGAGTGTTCCTGCGGTTTGTGATCTCCCTTAACTCTGGTAGCCTGTTCAGACCTTAAGGTATCTGTTCGGTATTATGCTGAGTCCTCCATGGAGGCTGGGGTGGGAAGGGAAAGGGAAATGAGGGGTTGGAGACGAGGTAGGGCATGGAAGAGGGGGATGGGGATGGGACCAGGACCACCAGTTTGGGCTTTCTCTCAAACTTCCATCCTATGAAAGAAACTAATCTTTTTATCTTCTTAGGCTCAGTCTAAACTTTCCAGAGTAATTAGTGGGTTCTGAGAATTAACTATTTGAACTTTTCTGAAAGTAGGTTTGAAGATGCTGAAAGTACCCTGGTAGAGTATGTTTGTTTTCAAAGTTTAATGTGCACAGAATTGCCTGAAAGACTTTTTTTTTTTTTTTTGCAGCCTCTCACTCCCATCACCCTGCCTAGAGTGCAGAGATATGATCTTAGCTCACGTCAGTCTCGACCGCCTGGGCTCAGGTGATCCTTCCATCTCAGCCTCTCAAGTAGCTGGGACCACAGGATCACAACACCACTCTGGCTAATTTTTTTAATTTTTTTATTTTTGTAGAGATGGGGTTTTGCTATGTTGGCCAGGCTGGTCTCAAACTCCTGGCCTCAAGTAATCTTCCCTCCTTGGCCTCCCAAAGTGCTGGGATTACAGGTGTAAGCCACCGCACCTGGCTTGGAGGGCTTATTAAAACACAGATTCTTAGCCTCACCCCCAGAGTTTCTGGTTAGTAGGTCTTGGCAGGGCTGGAGAATTTGTATTTCCACACCTTTCTTGGTGATGTGTTGTTGGTAGTTCAGGGAGTACATGTGAGAGGAACCATTTATATAGTAAAAACTGCAAACCTGAAGAAGAATAGAAGAATCCTTATTCTGTGCTCTCTTAGATTTAGTTTCCTCATCTATGATCAATAACTATTCATTTCTTCCTTATTTCCAATAACGATTTGCTGCTTTTAAGAGCAAGAGGTCACTTTTCCTTCATGTTTTTTTGCTAGTGGCAAATCAGAAATGGTCTTGCCTGTATTTACTGATCTTGTAATCACTCTTGGAATCCAGCTGCATCTCTAGTGTGAGTTTTGGGTTAACAAGAATAATGCTGAGCTTAAAGAATTGGACTCAGACTCTTGAAGTCAGGGGTTGATGAGAAGGTGGCTATAATGTGTTCATTCAACAACTTCCTATTGAGCACCTGCTATGTGCCAGGTGCTGTTCTAGCCACTAAGGTAGAGCAGGTAATAACATAGACAGGGCCATTATCCTTATGGAATTTGTATTTTAGTGGGGTGAATAAAAAAGGGCAGTCTAGGTGGGGCCCAGAAATAGAAAAATAGAAAAAATATAGTGACGAGTCAAAGTTAAATAATAACCTGTATTTTTCTCTCATAATTCTGGAGTCCAAAAACCCCACGTCATTTTCACTAGGCTAAAGGCAAGGTGTTGGCAGGGCCACAGTCTCTCTGGAGACTCTGGGGGAGGATTCTTTTTGTCTTTTCCAGCTTCTAGAGCTTAATTTCTTAGCTTGTGGCCCTTTCCTCCATCTTTAAAGCCAGCAGCATAGTATTTTCAAATCTCTCTTTCTGCTTTCATCACATTGCCTTCTCTTTCTCCTATTGTGCCAATAAGAGAAGATCGTTCGGGGCTGTGAAGACTGTAGACACAAGGTGGAAGATGATCCAGGAAGGAGGATGGGAATAATATTGGAAAACAGTGATCATAATCTGCTACTGGTGTCACATGAAGTTGTGTGGTCATATAGCAAAAAGAATAAACATTTATGAGAAGTTTTTCACTTGCTAGGAGTTTTACAGCCATTCCTTCTTTAAATTTCACAATAGCCCTTTGAAAGATATACCGTTTTACACATAAAAAAAAACCCTAAGTCTCAAAGTACAACTTGCCCCAAATTGGATGGTTAATAAGTGGCAACATCAGGATTACAAGGTAAGCAGCCTGCCTTTACAGCAGAAACCTAAAGAAAGCTTTGCTACTCTAAATATGTTCTGTGGACTAGCAGCCCTAGGGTCACCCATGAACTTGTTGAAATTGCAGTCTCAACCTCCACCCTAGACTTGCCAAATCAGAATTTGTGTTTTAACAAGAGCCCTATTGATCCAAATGCACCTTAAAGTTTGAGAAACATTGCTAACCAAGCACTACATTTGAAATGCAGTGAAACTACATGTTTAGCAGCTGTGAAGCTGGCTGAAGTATCTTCTTTTTTGGTCTTTACTCCAACAATATTAGGATGCCTAGTCTGACAAGTCATTTGGCTAAGCAAATAACAATTAAGAAAACCATGGACCTCCCCAATTTCATGTCTCTGGGTCTAACAAAGGACACCACAGTGTATTCTAAACAGCAGTTACTTGTCTGCTGAGAGCTAAAATATTTGCTGACTCAGTTATTTCTCATCTCTGTGTATGGCAAGTTCCAGTGTGACAAATTATGGAGGAGAGAGTTATTACAACACTCTCTCTTACATCAGATGATAGTGTTAGGCATATTTTGGGCACTGCAATCATTGCACAGCAAGTAGAGAATCCTTCATAATTATTGTGCTTATAAAAGATGCTTATTTATAGAAGCTTGTTTTTACCCCAGGTCCTTGTCAGGCTGTTACTCCACTGCTAAACCTCAGAGTGTGTAGTTTTGGCTGAATCAAGAAATAGAATAATAGAACAGAGGATGGCTAGTAGACTAATGTTAATCATGGACCACTTGCATTAGAATTACCTGGTGCTGGTTAAAAATGTAGATCTTGGTCGGGTGCGGCAGCTTACGCCTGTAATCCCAGCACTTTGGGAGGCTGAGGTGGATGGGTCATGAAGTCAGGAGTTCAAGACCAGCCTGGCCAACATGGTGAAACCTCATCTCTAATAAAAATGCAAAAATTAGCCAAGCGTGATGATGTGCTTCTGGAATCCCAGCTACTCAGTGAGGCTGAGGCAGGAGAATCGCTTGAACCTGGGAGACAGAGGTTGCAGTGCGCTCAGATTGTGTCATTGCACTCCAGCCTGGGCCACATAGTGAGACTCTTTCCCCCATCCCCACGTAAAAAAACATGTAGAACTCTGGGACCCACCTGGAAAATTAGTTTCTAGGGGTAACACCTAGGAATTTTAACTTATAACATGCTTATCACACAATTCTCATATAAACTCATCTTTGATTATTATCATTGTATACCATCAGACCTAACCTTTATTATTATATGGATTAGGAATCAGAAAAAGAGAGTAGTATAATGACTTTCAGTGCCTCACGTAGAGTTACATTTCCCATTTCCTTTTATTATATACATGGATATGTGTATATCAGTCTGGTATAGATAACTGGCTTTTTAGGAGAAACTTTTAGATCTACTAGTATCTAATAAAGGCAGGGCTAGCTGCTTGTGAGTCGCTGAATGTGGGATAGGCAAGTGGAGACTAAAGAAACAGTAGTTAAACTTAAAACATCTCCTCTCATGTGATATTAAGCAACCATTTGTCACCTGAAATAACAAATCCACACGATTTAACTAGAGTTAAGACAGCTGGCTGAATTCCTTGAGCGATATGACATCATGCCACAAATTGCCAGGAGGGGACAGCAGAGAGCTGCCAAATGGCCGTAGATGCCAGGTGAACCAAGGTTATCAGTAAGGAGGATGTTAGATTAGTAGCCAGGTGAACCAAGGTTGTCAATAAGGAGGAGGTTAGAATAGCAGCCAGGTGAACCAAGGTTATCAGTAAGGAGGAGGTTAGAATAGCAGCCAAGAGCTGGCTACCCTAGGAGTGTCTGCTGGGGACACACCCAATTTGGGCAGGCTGAAACTTAGCCTTAAATGAGGAGAGCTGAGCCTGAAGCAGAGGCAGTTACCTACCCCCATGAGAAAAGGCAATGTCTGGGCCAGTGAGTGGAAGAGTGAAGCTGGAGTCAGGAATGCAAGCTGGCAAGTGAGGAGCGGGGGTAAGTGGTGAGTGTGTCAGAATGGGATAGCTAATGGGCTGCCAGGGAGTACCAGCTTCTTCAGAGGTAGTTATCCTGATTCGCATTGTTCTAAGGGGTAATTGTCCTGGTAAGATCAGGAAACAGTCGGGCTTCTGACAAAGAACCATAAATTAAAACCATAACCATATTATTTAAAAACCTGGAACCCAGTCCCTTATTTGAAAAACCCTTTGGTAGTGAGATTTTCAAATTATTTTCAGAAAATGCCTTAGTATTAAAAACAAACAAGACAGTATATGATTAAATACTGCAATTATAGTGTAATCAATACTTGCTCAAAAAGTTTCAGTGAAAGGGGAGACCAACGAAGCTTTGAGTGGCCAAGGAGGACTTCTTTAAGGAAGTGGAATGTGATGATCCTTAATGGATGAGTATGACTCAGGCATGGAGGATACTCAGTGAGGTAAGGGAGAAAAGCTCAGTCTGTTTGCAGGCTTGTGAGGAGGTCACTCATCTGTTTCCAGAGTGCCTTGAGTATGCTGTGGGCTGGGGCATAAAGACGTTAGTTTGACCTTTGATAAACTTGGTTTTGTTTGGATGGTTTCCAACAAGTTCTGAAGCAACAGAGTTAAGCTTCTTTAAACAACAGCAGTGTATCATTTACTTGAGGAAGTAAGTATTGATGCCACTTGCATCTGACATAGGTAGCTTCCAATTAGATAGTTTGCTAGGGAAGATATAGTGCCTGATTCCTTCCAGCTGGGGCACCATAATCTTGACTCTGAATAGATAGAATGTAGTCAGTTCCTGTCTGGATATATAAAAGATGATAAAAGGTTTTTCTGAGAATGCTGTAATGAGAACCAAGTACAGTTAACTATGCAGTTATACAATGAAGGACACAAGTGATACATCTTCTACCCACTAATGGGCTGGTGATTATCACTGTAATTGTGGTCTAGAAATTAGTTATGACTCTGGGTAGACTTTCTTTGTATATCCCATCTCTCTAAATAATTGACAGATCATGTTTGGCCTTTGCTTATGCATTTGTCTAGAATATGTCCTTTTCAATTTTTTTAAATTAAGAAATTTATTTTTATTATACTTTAAGTTCTGGGATACATGTGCAGAGCATGCAGGTTTGTTACATAGGTATACATGTGCCATGGTGGTTTGCTGCATCCATCAACCCATCATCTACATCAGGTATTTTTCCTAGTGCTATCCCTTCCCTACCCCACAACCCCATGAAAGGCCCTGGTGTGTGATGTTCCCCTCCCTGTATCCATGTGTTCTGATTGTTCAACTCCCACTTTTCAATTTTTTATAAAAGTTGTCATGCCCTTCCAATACAACTCTTTGAAGCAGCAGTCCCCAACCTTTAAGACACCAGGGACCAGTTTTGTAGAATAGTTTTTCCACGGAAGGTAGGGGTGGGGATGGTTTCTGAGGCAGTAGATTCTCATAAGGAGTGTACAACCTAGATCCCTCGCATGTGCAGTTCAAAACAGGGTTTGTGCTCCTGTGAGAATCTAGGGCTGCTGCTGATCTGACAGGAGCTCAGGCATGGATGCTCCCTCACTCACCACTCACCTCCTGCTGTGCTGCCTGGCTCCTAACAGGCCATGAAATGTTACTGTACCTTTAAAACAGGGGGCCCCTGTTTTAAAGCACTACCTTGTATTCAGGTTGGTGACACAGCAGCTCTTGTTTCTCCAGTGTAGAATGTTTCTCAACGTTATTATTATTACTGTTATTTTTGGTCTGAGCAATTTGAAAGACTAACCTCTTTTCCATTTGTAGCAGTGGCTCTCTGTGGTGGCGATTCTTATAGAAATGGAGATAGGGTTGGGGTGAAGTAGGAAAGGACATATTACCCATCCCCAAGGGGCACATCACAGAGATTCTGAGAAATCCTCTTCTCCTCTCCTTGAGGTGCTTTTAGCTAAGGAGCATTGCTATAACTTCAGGATTCAGGATACTGTGTTGTATGTATGTGTATAGTCATAGATGTCTTGCAGTAATTTGTGTGTCTCTTTCTGCTGTTGGTTTGGGAAGGATGTTTTAAAGGCTTTTGGTGAATCCCTTTGGTGGGTTCAATCACTTCCTATTTGAGATCTAACATGACAGCACATTCCTCATTGGGCAGTAACAAGGATGCCAGGATGGTTCTTGGACAACACCTCTATATTTCTTCCTGACAACTTGTTTAGAGGAAACTCAGGGATGGTTATTTAATCATTTAATGCCCAATATTGGGATATGCATTCTTTCAAGAAGGTATTTCCTTCTAAGACATTCCTCAATGTCTCAGGACATCCATAGAAAATTATTTGAAGAAGGTTTAAAAAAAAGGTTAAGGTCAGTTTTTTGAAGCTACATGAAACAAGAAGGATAACTTAGATGAAAAGAAATGAACCACTTGATGGCCTCCAAATGGCAGAGAGTTATTAAAAGTAATTAACAAATCAAATCACAGGTGAACACAGCTTTAGTGAGTGCAGGTCAATAGTTTAAACAGTACCTATAGGTTTATGCTTATTTTCTTTTGAATAGATTATCCACTCTCTTCTTGTCCTCACCCCTTGTGCCTCTTCAAAGTGGTGGTGGGTGCATTAGAGGGTGTGGCTTATGTGACCTTGGCTGGTTGTTGGTGGTGGTGGGGTGACATTCTTGAACTGTGGATTGTTTTCTGGAATCACTGTGATCTCTCTGGCAGAAGAGCTGAGCTGGGTTGTTCCTCGGCTTGGAGAACTCCAAGGACAACTAGTTCTGTCAGAGGGGTGTTCCACTGATGTCTGCCATTGATGTTTTCTGCTTCTCTACTCCCGTGATCTGGCTGCTCTTATTGCACCAGGTTTCCCTGTTAACTTAGCCCCCACCTTGGTTCTTGCTATGCCATGGGTAACCATGAAGTCTGGCTGGGACTCCTCCATTGTGATCACTTCTGCGAAACTTTCCAGACTGATTTTCAAGAGCTTTGGGAAGCTTCTAGTCCCACTCATGGGACCAGAAGGCAGCTTTGGAGAGTTGACTGAGGCCTTTTCTCTGCCTAATTGTTTCTCATCAAATTTGATTTGAGGCCAAGTGCTCACCCTGGTGCAAGGGCAGATTGAGGAGTATTTTTCTTGTTGGCAACCACAAGCTGAACAGAAGTCTTTTCCTTTTTGGAAATTCCTTCAGCTCCCTTTTACTATAACTCTAATCTCTGGGACTCTAAGCCACAGAGGTGAGACTGAGATAGATCTTGCCTTCCTCTACCTCCTTTGTTAATTATACCATCCCTCAGTTTGAAAGTGAACAACTTTTGGGCTTTCTATCTTCTCTACATTTTATATTCTTTCTGCCTAGGGCAGCAAGCCTCATGGTGAGCCATCAAATAAATATACAAGGAGTAGCTTCCCTAAGGTGTATCCTGGCTCAACATGTGGTCCATGGGCCAACAGCAACGGTAGCACCTGGAAGCTTATTAGAAATGCAGGCTCCACCTGGCCTGAGATGGATCAGAATTTGCGTTTTTAAACAAAATCCCCAGGTGACCTATATGTGACTTAGGCTTAGGCCTCAGTAAGTTAATGAGAGTTAAAAAGATTTAGGAAATATTTTTTCTCTTGAAAAAGCTTGCTTTTATAAACCATTAAGTTGCTACAAAATCCTATTTTGGAATTTTGAAGCTGAATATTAACTGTTTTTCTTCTTGCATAATTGCTGTAATAATCATTAACCTTCTCAAGGGAAATAGATGTTTCTGGTAGACTACGGGAAGTTCAGTATGTGGAAATGCAAAAGAGAAAATTACTTTTATATTAAAATATTCTTATTTTGAAAAAAGAGAAGAAAATAATGAGAGATGAATAAAATGGTTAAGTTGCTCACAATATAATTTGTCATACTTTTTTCTTTTTTAGCTTATGTATATAAGCTATAAAAGAGTTATATATGGTTATGCTGATACTGTGCAGTTTGTTAGTAGAAAGCAAATTGATTTGTGTCATTATATCCACGCATCTTAAAGTGTATTTCACCAAAATGCTCTAAAAAGGGAGATTTCATAATCAAATTGGTTTGGAAAATGCTGTAAATTATATATTCCTCTTGAAGACTTGCAGTAAACATTATCATTATAAGGATGTTCCAAAGTCCTGTGAAGAATCCTTCTAACCTTATTTAACAGTTTCCAAAACTCATTTGACCATGGAATCCTGTTTCATGTAATATCCATTAGCATACCACATAACTTGTGTTTTCTGAAACATGTTTTAGAATATTCTAAAAACCCTTATATTAACTATAAAATGATTGTTAAGTCTAACTTGTGGTGTCCTGAAGTTCCACCTGGTAACTCATAACTTGTCCAGACTGATCCAAGATTCTTTTCACTCCTCAGTAAAGTCGAGTGGCTATAGGATCTACCAAACTCTCTTGAGGCAATACAACCACCCCTGCCTCCCCAGTCCTGGACCCAGCTGCTGTGCCTTAGATGTATTCGTATCTGGTTCTTGTTTTTTTGCCAATCTCATCAACCTATTCAGCTGACATCACTGATCGCTTGCCTTTTTCATTTGGTTTCACCCCAGATGCTACCTCTTGTATCTCTTTGAAATTGAGAACCAAACAGGTGATAAATAAGCCAACATCTTCCACCCATAACCCAGCTCAGGCTCCCAGGCTGGATTCCTGAAATTACTGCTGTTTGGGAGGAAAGTTGGACAATTACTGAAGTAAATATATCTTAATGAGTCAGTAAAGATCACCTGACAGCTGTAAGAGACAAAGACATGGCTTTGCAAACCCAAAATGAGGATACGTCATCTGCAAAGAATTTCTATGTCATTCCCTGGCATAGTCTTGGAAAAATTTTCAAATTCAGTGTGAGGCCAGTCTTGCAATTTCAGGTTCTTTCCAGTAGTATTCTACAGATGAAGAACATAAATGTTTAGAAAGTATGGTGTCTGAGAGATTTTTTCCCCTTTTTCTCTTACACTGTAAAGAATCTTGTGTTTGAAAATCGAGCCTCATTCCACAGGAATGCATACAGCCAGTTGTGTATAGAAGAACATTAAATATGTTCCATAGAACTAGTTTTGGTAAATATTAGTCAGAAGAAAGTCCTGTGGTCCAAAAAAGTTGGGAGCTGCTGGAGATGTTAGTTGGAATATTGGTGGGGTTAAGATGGGATAAAAGAAATGCCAGAAAGCCAATGAGTTGTCAGAGAGTGGTTGAATCACATACCTAAGCTAATGCCATGGGCTTGTGGTGGGTGGGATATGTTCGCTTGGCCATATGTCTTGCCTTGGTCAATGGGATGTTAGCAGGTCTGACATGAACAGAGGCTTGAAATATGCCTGTGCAAGAATTTCCTCTGTGTAGTTGCTGCCACTTTAGGCTGGCTGGGCCCCAGAAGCTGACCTGAGGCCAACTGATAGCTCAAAGTCAAGCCCAACCAACTTTCAGCCTGAAGCAGAGGTGCCCAGCAGAACCCAGCCTAGAGCAGCCAAATTATAGTAACCAGCAGATTTGTAAGTGTTAGAACAAATGTTTGCTGTAGGCCATGAAGTTTTATGCTGGGTTAAACAAAGTTAAACAAACTTCTCTATTATGTTATTTCTTAAAGACTTTAATGTGCTAAGTACATGGCAAATCATTAAGATGGTCATAGAGGGAAAGGCGTTTCCCGCTGGACCCTTATTTTTCAGAACAACACATCCTACCAAAGCAGGTAGAGATATAACTAGAGTTAGCCCCTATGGGAAGAGTAAATGACCCTCTCTTCCCCCACCATCATCCCAATGCAGCAGACCCACAGAAGTTCATTCTGAGAAGAAGGATTGCTAACATAATGGCTTTCAAGGCAGATAGCTATTGGGTCACAGGTTAGGAAGAATAGTTTGGGGTGTGAAGAGGGGAAAGTTGAAAATTTTGAGATTACTCCACATTTTATCTTCATGCACAAAGCTGTTAATATAGCTATATCAAATTATATCTATATCAAATTATATTCATTCTTTAAGACATGGCTACAATGAACAGTATTAAGTGGAAAATGCACATAATCTGAGGCAAAGAATGTACCCAGCTGTGAGGCATGTAAGAATGGGACTATGAGGTGTGACAATAAAGTAATCTAATGAATTACCATGCCTGCTAGTCACTGGGGTATGTTTTCTTTGTAAGTTTATCAAGTGCATCACTTTCTCTTATGAGGGCTGTAATGGAGCTGTCGCCTCACTGAAAGGAGTCTTCTGCCTTTGGAAGGCCTAGAGTGGGCAACCTTGTCCTGCTCTGCCAGAGGTCTCGAGGGGAAATGTATGTTCAATTTTCCTCCTGGACACACGTGTTCTTGGGTTTCTCTTTCCTTCTTACTCTTCTCATTGGTGTGATAAAACCCAGATGCTAACTAAGATAAGGAGACCATAAAAGCCACTTGCTTCTAGCCTTTGGGACATAGGTTGGAAGAACTTTTTCTGTTTTTCCAGGGCCAGAATAGTAAATATTTTAGGCTTTGTAGGTCATACAATCTCTATTACAACTCCTTATCTCTGTTGTTGTAGCGTGAAGCCAGCCATGGATAATACTTAAATGAATGAGTGTGGTTGGGTTCCACTAAAACGTTACTTATAAAAATAGACAGTGGACAGGATTTGGCCCATGGACCATAGTTTGCTTCTTTGGATGATAATTTCTTGCAGCTAACATACTGCTGCTTTAAGCCCACCAAAGTGCATTGTAAAGAAAATGCATTTTTCTGAGATTTCCCCTATGCGTATCTTCCTTATGAACCTGTGGCACAAAGTGTTGGATTTGCAGATCCTGGGTTTATGTCATTTTTTCTCTATCTTTTTCTTTTTCAGATAGGATAAAAATTAACTTGTGATGTTCTTGTGAGATGAACATGTCCCATAATAGTTTCCCCTAGTTTTCAAATGCTCTGTATTTACTTTTAAATTTTCTACAAAAGAGAGGATGTTGGAAAGCAATAGCAAAATAAATTGCAGTGAATTAAATATTACAACTTGATTAACTGCAAAAAAAGGCAGTTAAATTAGTAAGATAACCATCACTGAGACATAAGACACTGGTGTATTGCTTGTGCTTTGGAAGGATAGTCAGCATATTTGGCTTTGTGATAGGGCCTACTGGCTTAGTAGAACTATGAATTCAACTCTACACTAATGAAACCCATATCATCTGTACAATAGCATTCCTGCATTTCTGTGCATTTGAAATTTTAATGACACCACCTCAAAATACGGCCTAGATTTCTTCCTTTTTGTGAATCTTCTAAGTTTTGTGCCATCACTACTTCTTATAGGATAATAGGATAACTGCAGATAGTGTGTTAAAGCAAGCTGAAATAGAGAGTTGCCCAAGAAGTCTTGCCTGCTGTTCACGATCCACTTAATTGCCAGCTTTGCTAGATCACTCATCGTGTAACCCCAAAACTTTTCTAAAGAAACAGCCAGAATCAAGGGGAAAGACCTGACTGATGCCAGCATATGGCTGCACTTTTCTGCCTTTCCAGTGACCTCATTTTCAGATGTGCAAAGGCAAAGAGGTCCTAGGAATCTCCGGCTCAATTCTACAGTGAGCAGTTTCTCCAGCGACTAGGGGAGTATGAAGAATGCAAGCAGAGAATTCTGGTACTAATTAAAAAAATCTCTATCTTAAATTTTACCCTATTGACTCTTAACTATGAAATATAATTAGATAATTTTCTGTCTGATTTTCTCCCCAGAACTTATGTGTCCTTAAATCTCCTCATTTCAATGTCTAATGAGTAGGATCAGGTTCATGCTTATTAGCTGGTTTTCTTGAGGTCTGTGAAGCCATTTCCAGGGTGAAAAACAACAGGAAATAGTCTCAATTAGGAGAATGTGAGTAACTTTCTTCTAAAAGAGTCCAAAGCAGTAGCAGGGGTTCATTTTCTTTGGATTAGTTCTTGATTTCAGTATGTAAAACAGGCAGGTTTTCTGATAAAAACAACAAAGTAGAGTCTGTTCAATACGTGAAGGGCTTTGTCAATGACCCAAACACCAACATGAGATAGATTACTGTAATTGCTTCTTCTATGACATCTTTATGATAGTAATACCTTGAATGACCTGATGAGCTTATCAGAAGGGATATGTTTGGAAAAGCAGTTTATTTATGTATATAACATATTATATCTAATGAGGTCACAAGGTCAGATTTTATTTGCCTTTCTTTTGGGCATTCAGTATCTATCTCACTTTAAGTACCAGTTCTTTGGGAATTTTATTGGTAAAATTTTACTCTCCGTCTTCAGAGAGAAACATGTTACCTAAGCCAATCAACTCATTGCATGCCTTCTAGCTACAAAGATGAACTTTGATTGGGTCGTAGGTTCATTACTAAGCCAATGATATATGTTTGGACTGTCACTGAGACATGGGATGGAAAGAAGCAGTCTTTCTACTGGGCTTGAATTGAAGAGAATATAGATCTTTGCATTATTGCAGCATGTTGCTCTCATGTGAATGCTAAGGCTGGGGTTAATACTTAGAAGACAGAGCCAATAAATAAAGGTTTCTGGGAACATCCTTGAAGCTCTGATTAATCCATATCTGATTGCCCCCCCCCGCCACAGAATTTTAAATTATATAAGATAATAAATTCCCTTCTTGCTTAAACCATGTTGGGTTATGTTTTCTGTTACTTGCAAGCAAACAAGGCCTAAATATTCACGTCTACATGACCACTATTCAAGCTGAAAGGAACCTGAGGGTTGATCCCCTTCGACTTCTTATTTTACAGAAGGAGTAAGCCAGGGTGGGCACCTGTCACATAGTCTGGTGGTGGTAGAAGTACATCTAACATCTGGGTCTCCTTCCTTTCCTAACTTTAAATTAAGAAATATATCCATCATTGGAGGTGAGATTTTTTAAGGAAGTTGTTTAATTTTTTAAAATTATTAACCTTTAGATATGCCAGTTTTGATGTCAGTTCTCATATACATTTATCTTCTAGAATACAATCACTGCTGACTTGCCGAATAAAACAAACAAAAATAAGAGTGATTGTAACAGGCCCTTGGCTTATTTATCTGAGATGGAAAATATAATATCTCCTATGGCTATATGATGGGCCTGTAATACCCTGACCTCTGCTATCTCAAAAGTACATCCTACCCCCTGGCAGGGTAACTTGATTTTGAACCCAACTCCCACAGTGACTTCTAATCAGCCTAAGCTCTGTGACCTGTGAAGCTGAGCCCCTATTCTGCATCTTCTGGAGATGGCCTCTGTTCAGGCAGTCACCTTCTCTGCTTTGAACCGAGCCCCTGGTCATCCCCAGGGTTGATGCAGAGTCTGATCTTCAGCCATATTTCCCTTCTGACCCTTGCTGCACTCTCTTTCCAGGAATGTTTATATATGATTTGAACTGTGGTTCTCCTTATAAACTTCTGCTTATGTTCCCTTCTGCCTCATTACAGAATGTTTATGGTGTTTTCCTGCAAAGATGGCCCCCAGGACCCCTCTGACCACACTCCTTGGGAATTCTGGAATATTTCTTTTTCAGAAATAGAGCAATTACCCTAATTGCTGCCCTCAGAATACATTTAGCTACTACAGAATACCTGAGGGCCTAACTGAGTTTATAGACTCAAGAAACAGTAAATATGAGCCAATGTTTAAAAAACCTATGGATTTTATATTGTGAGTATCCAGTTTTAGTCTACTCTTGAAAGTTCGATGACCTGGCAATACTGTTTCCCCATTTTCACATGTCACAATTGATGGATAAAAGTTTCAGTTGCCCCCTTTGGAGAGGGTGTGCTGCAGCCCCTGTCATTCCTGCTGTCTGGCATCCAGCTTTGTCATGCCTTTACCTTATATGCCAGTCCAGTATTTCTATGTGAGCTGGTAACCTCTTCCCAAGTTTAACTGGTCTAATCCTGTTCTCATCTCAGTTAGGTATTATTAATGACTCTTATCCTCAAGGAAGATTTAGTTCTGAAGTTCTCTGTGTAATTCAGATTATTCATATACTGATTTAACTGGTCTTAACTTATTTGCTATATATATATGTGTGTGTGTGTGTGTGTGTGTGTGTGTGTGTGTTTTGGATTATAACTACCTTAGCAAGATAGGTACTTAGAAATATCTCTTGAATCGACATTTATGGAGTAGCTACTATGTGCTAGCATAGTACAAACTTTCTAAATGAATGGTTCAGAAACCACCAATTTTAGAATCACCTCTGGTGCTTGCTAATGCATGTTAAATATATAGATTCCTAGGCTCCATCCTAGATCTACCATAACACATTATGTAGGTGTGAGGCCCTGGAGTCTGCATTTTATACAGGGTACTGTTTGAAACTTACCTGTGAGCAGCTCTCCAGAGTGGGCAGTAGTAGCAGCACCCATGCTAGTGGCAGTGGCTGTGGCCTGAGCAAAATGATAAAAATGTGTTCCAGAAGGAACAATACCTAGAAATTCTGCTGGCCAGCCCCTCTGCACAGTGGCCCGTGCAGAGTGATGGGGCCAGCTAGGAGGTAAGCAAGCCCATCAGAGTGGGCCATGGTTAAAGAGGAGCTGCATTGGAAGAAGAGGGGTAGTACTTATCTAAGATTGGGTTCTCTGGGAAGCAGACTCTGAGATTTGAATACAGAGAGTTTACAGCCAGTGCTCTCCAGATCAACCCCTGGGTGGGATGAAGGAAGCACGACTGGGAAGAAAGGAAAGTTGAACTGAAATGGAGAAAAAAAAAAAAAGTCTCAGTCAACCTAGAGGGAGCTCTGGTCTGGGATGGCCTTTCAGAGTTGTGCTGGGTTGGGCCAATGCACTCGGCCCCGATAGTCCCCCATAACCAATCACTGGATGTGAATAGCCCTTGAGAAGACAGAGTTTACCTTAGGCAAGGTTGCTTTCTTCAGCTAAGAGGTACTCAGCTAAGAGCCTTCAGCCTCCACTATTTCCAGCATCTAGAGCTATGACTACTTTAGTCCTGGAAGAGAGACTCTGGGTAGCGACACAATAGTACCTGCTATGGCAGAGTTTGGCAGGCTATGGCCCAAGGGCCACATGCAGCCTTTCATGTATTTTAGCAAATATGGTTTTATGGGACATAACCGTGTTCATTATGGCTGTTTTCTTACAATAATGGCAGAGTTGAATGGGTATACCTAAAGTATTTACTATCTGGCACTTTAACAAAAGTTTGCCATAGACACCTGATCTACAAAGCAGCCCAATCCAAAGTATCTTTTCCAACAGGGATTTTGGTGTCACTTTCCAAATACTGGGCCAGTAGAACGAGGGAAGGGACAGGGGAAAGTGTGCAGTAAGGGGAACATTTCTGCTCTGGCAGGAGGTCACAGCAGAAAATCTGCCTCAAGCCGTTTAGGCATAAGGAGGTAACCTCTTGAGGATTCCACTGAGAAGACTTGTAAGGGTTTTCTTTCCTTTATATGATGGGCAAAGAAGGAAGTCCATAATTATTTTCACCAGAATAATGTGATACATAAGAGACTTATACGTTCATACTTTAAAACTCATTTGCTACTGGAAAAGAGTTGCTTAACTTAGTGTCTCTTGTGTTTAAACAGAGCCTGTGAAATAAAGGGTTTGGGATATCCTGGAACCCTAAGGTGCATGTTAGAAGCAAGGAGAGGAGCCATTGCTCAGTCTCCATGGTGAGAGACAAACACATCTGAATGCCCAGTCAGCCGAGATGTGCATTTAAAACAAACAAGACTTCCCAAGTACTAGTAAGAGCTTGTTCATTTCAGTGGAGTATGTCGTGTTTCTTTATTATGCACTTAAAATAGGTAGTTTCTATAACAACAGTCTTAAATAGATGCATGCTCATCTCTTTGTTATGGAAGATAACATTTCAAAGACACTGTTCTGCTTTGCAAACCACTTTCAAGACAGAAAAAGATGTTCTGAGTCATAAATTCATAGGGGACTGAGCCTGTCTCACTAAATCTCCTCCATTAAACTCTCCATAAACTCCTCCATAAACTCTTAGTATTCTGGGGCAGAACCCAGCCACTTCCCAAGGCCAGCGGCCATTTCCCTCTCTGTAGCAGTACAATCGGTTGCATTTGAAATCTTGGATCTGGGCTGAGACAGTTAAAAATGCGAGACACTCAGTATGAATGATCATCCATGAGCCTTCAGTAGGGGAAGTGGGAAGGAAGGTTCAGGACACCATGTAAGCATCTTGAAGGGTAAAGGCAGTATTTCCCAAATCATGAGAAAAATCAACTACACCAGAATCACTTGGAGAAACTGACTTTTTACAAAAGACTCCTGGGCACCAACTCAGTGCTTCCAAATTAGGTTCTGAGAGAGGGACCCAAAAATCTGGGCTTTGTTCAAACAAGTTTTTCTGGTAATTCTGATACACAAAAGTTTGAGAACCAGTGATTTAGCTTATCTTTTGTTCCATTGCTGCCAACCTCATTCAGAGGAAAATGTGTTTAAATGGCCGTCAAGAAGAATTCTGTGGAAGGATAAAATCATCATGGGGGACTTATATTCTGGTGGATTTGGCAATTTAGAAATGTGGTAGTGATCCCAGTAGAGTTTATGATTTTATGCATATAAACTGCAGGTCTTTCATTATTTTAAATTCAGTCAACAAGCATTTAGGCATTTATTGAACACCCACTGTGTTGTAGGCAATGTGGCTATGCTGTGTGGGTAAAAAGTATACAGGGACGGTTGCGGTGGCTCACGCTTGTAATCCCAGCACTTTGGTAGGCTGAGGCAGGTGGATCACTTGAGGCCAGGAGTTTGAGACCAGCCTGGCCAACATGGCGAAACCCCATCTCTACTAAAAATACAAAAATTAGCTGGGTGTGGTGGCAGGTGCCTGTAATCCCAGCTACTCGGGAAGTTGAGGCAGGAGAGTCACTTGAACCTGGGAGGCAGAGGTTGCAGTGAGCAGAGATTACACCATCGGACTCCAGCCTAGGCAACAAGAACGAAACTCTGTCTCAACAACAACAACAAAAAAAAGTATACAAAGAATCCCTACCCTCAAGTAGGCATTTGTTTGTGGCAATTGTTTCCACTTCACAGATGATAGATTGTGGTTCAGAGATGTTAAGTAGCTTACAAAGATGGACTGCTGATAAATGACAGAACTGGGACTAGTTCTGAATTCCTGATTCTTGTCCAGTGCTCTTTTGAGTTCACCTTCTATCTTTTTAGATACAATAAGGCCCTTAAAAACAGACTTGGCTTGCAACAAGCTAAGAATATGAAGAATCATACTCAGCATATCTATCCCACTTTTTAAATGTTGCAGCCATCTTTCTCATTAACATTGGAAATACTTCTGTCATTTGAAAATGCTTCTGACTATGCAAGTCCCTCACTATGATCATGTTCAAGCCTTGAGACTTACTAGAATGAAAGGATTCTTTCAAATGACGTTCCTGGAAAACTTTCATAAGTACACTTTCTTAAAAGCAGGTCACAGAGGACAGTGTCAAATACTGCAGTGATGTTGAATAAGAGGAAATGGAGATGGGGCCATTGAGCATTGGACTTAGGAGTCCGTTAGTGACCTTAGGGTGAGCAGTTCTTATCCAGTGGTATGGACAGAAGTCAGAAAGCAGGAGCATGAAGAGGAGCTGAGGAAGGAGTGGGAGAATTGTGCTGAGCTCAGACAGATGTTCAAGATAAATGTGGGCAGGTAAATGGTGGGAACCAAGGTAGGGGGCAAAACTAGGCCAAACAAATAGAAATTGAGCACAAGGAATGGTGGGTTAGAGCTGGAGTTGAGGTTATTTGCAGAGATGCAGAGCAACACCCAGAGGCTGGTGTTTGCAGTTGCCCAAGTGGGCAGACCAAGGCTTGTTATAGGGGGTGGGGCTGCACAGACAGTTCTGGTGTGGAATCTTGTCCCTGAGAAGCCAAACACTTTGTTTCTCTGGCATCATTGTGCCTGACATTTGCCACCAGAATAGGCTATGGGATATGTCTCTCTATGGAGCTTTTTCTACACGATAAGCCACCCTGAAATTTAATGGTTGAAAACTACCACCATTGGTTTAACTCACAATTGTATGGGTTAGTTGGGTAGCACTGGGCTCATGTTGGATCTGTGGTCAGCTGTGGGTCAGGTAGGAAGCTCTACTTCTGGGGCCAGTCTGGCTGCTGGTTGAGGCCATAAGGGTGACTGGGCCATGTGTCTCTCATTAGTCAACAGGCTAGCCTGGGCTTGTTCATGTTGATATAGTGGCTGGACAGGGTTTCAAGAAAAGGAATGCAAGGTCTCTTTAGGCGTAGGCTTGGAACTGGCACAATGTCATTTCTGCCATATTCTCTTGGCCAAAATAAGTCATGAGGCCAGGTCAGACTCAAGGGATTAGAAAATAGACTTTTGATGGGAAAAATTTCAAAATCACATTACAAGCAGGTCTGGAGGCAGGGAAGTGAATAATTGGGGCCACTTTTGCAAACAGTCTACCCAATTGCCCTCTGCTTCTATGAGCAGGCAGAGCCCATCAAATTGGAATATAAGTCACACTTTGTAGTTTGCACAGAAAATCAACTTCTCTTCCCAAGGGGCATATCCGTCCAGGCATCTGCTGAGTGAATTGGTGGCAGCTCAGTGATTACATCCCCATTGCTTGGTCTTAGGCCTGGAGAGCAGGCTTCTTGGTCCTGATTACCTTGAACACACTCTGTAGTCCTTTGTATTTGAAATGCTTTTGGTAATTGCTTGCTACCCAAGGGAACCAGTTCTGGGAGGAATGTATAACAGTAGCAGAAATGAACAATACAAAAGAGGCAATCAAGCCCTATGACTTCTGGGAACATCCAACACAAAATGTCATCTCAACTCTACTCCCTCATCTCTTTCTCAGGAGATGACCAACAGTCCCACAAAACTGAAGTAATTAAGCAGTCAACTCTCTAGGTGATGGCCTTGGCAGACCTTAATATATAAAGAATTTTGGCTTTCTCCTTCATTGTCACTGTGCTGATGGGAGCTGCCTTTAGGATTTCTTTGTAGTTGAACAAAGCTGGTGATGGCCCTAGTGTACTTAGTGAACCCCTTTTATGGGATGGTGCTTGAATGCCAGATATATTGCTCCCTCTTCACAGGGCATGCAGCCACCATTAACATTCCTCTTGCACCTTTTGTGGGAATTACAAACTAATTACAGAATGTACAATTAAGTGCTTCATCTTTCAAATGCTGAAAAAATAAACTAAGCATTCCTCCTTTTGAGCTTGATTTTACTATTGGTGATTAGCAACATGATTCACCCTGAAATGGGAGGGGTGTGCTTTCAAGTATACCTTTTGCTTTTTCAAGTATAATAAAAATATTGGAAGCTCAGGACAGGTTTGTTTTCCCTTCCCTAGAAGTAGAGTTGAAAGGAAACCCCTTTCTTCTTATCCTTTGTGAATGATCATTTTATTCTTATTGGACTAGTGGCCAAGGTTGTCATGGTCTATGAAGCATAAGACAACTACTAACACTCATGTAGCATTTTACACTTAGTGAAGCTTGTTTATACCCATGTCTCATTTCATACTCACAATAAGCCTGTAAAGAAGGTATTTTTATTCCCACTTTACACTTGAGAATTCTGAAGCTCGAGGACTTTGTATGATTCAGTCCTGCTGCTACCAAAAGGATGAATGGGGTCTTTAGCCAGGTCAATATGATTTTAGAATTCCATGTGCTTCCTCCTCCAATGTAGAAGAGGGAGGAGTCAGCCAGATAAATCCTATTTGGGGCATGCCTTGAGGTACTCCATTTCATCCCTAGAATTCTTCTGTGTTTGATACAACCAAGTGCTTCTCTTTGTGATATGTGGTCATTGTCATGGTTCCACGGACAAAAGTAGAGTTATGGCAGCATGAAATAGACAGGAAATCTTACCCATTAAAGAATGTTGATGTAACATTGTCTGAATGTTGGGATTTGATCATGAGGTCAGACCTTATTATGATTTCCCCTTAAAATGACATGAAAAGTATAGAGCAAGCCTCTCTGGACATGAGGCTGTATCAAAGTAATCACGCATTTTAACCCTGTGAACAGCTACATTACCCTCCCCACAGTTCTTCCATTTTATTATCTTGTCTCTGTTTTTTTTTTGTCTCTACTAGATTGTACAGTTGGCACATGTTTACATCCCGAAACAGGCAGTATGTTTATTTAATAAAGGAATCAATGGACATTTCTCCTTTCTTGGTTTTGGAGAATGACGTCTAGGAGATCTTTGTTGGAATTTTCAGAAACTGCCAATGATCTCTTCTGTAGTAGATGTTCCACATACCACACCCATATCCCACTGGACACCCATCCAACTGATAGCACTTGCATTTCTTTGCCTGAGGGCCTTCTCTAGTCACTAGAGTCTGCTTTGCCCTGCACTGGGCAAGATAGAAGTGCTAGAGAATTGACATCCCCTGAGAGAAGTCCTTGCCAATGAATGATGGGAGCTGGTCGGTATGTACTCCAGCTCCCTCACCCCTCTGGGAGGATAACTTTGAGGCACATGGCCTCCAAAGTTTTTTCAGTGAGACTGAGCCCCAGTTACCTACTGTGGTAGCTGGGTTGATAATGTACCCTTAAAATGCTGTCTTCGTTTTCTCTGTCTCACTCCACTTCTCTCCTATTGGTATTTTCTTCACCTCACGAATAACTACTTGCGTTCAGTTCCACTTGCAGCAGATTCAGGGTTTACTTGGGAGGGAATGCAAACTAAGAAACCTTTGTACTCGAGCATTACCGGCACTTCCCTTTGCCAAGTCAGTAAGTGTTTGCTGAATGTCAATTCTTTGTGAAGTTCCATGTGTGGAGAGCAGGGTTTCTCAACTGAATTCTCCAAACAGGGAGCTGATCATAATCCTGAAAGATCCTGAAGATATAATTCTGGAAAAATAACAAACAACACTACTTTTTTAGTTTTTTCTTTATATTAATTTTTTGTAGAGACAAGGTCTTGGTATGTTGCCCAGGCTGGTCTCAAACTCTTGGTGTCAACTGATCCTTCCTCCTCAGCCTCTCAACGTGCTGGGATTACAAGTGTGAGTCACCACACTTGGCCACTAAAGGACATTGTTTAAAAGATATTTATTTATGTTTTTAAAAGATTTATTTGAGAAATATATAAAAACATGATAGAACACTTCATAGGCCACTTTACACAGCAAAATACACAATAACATATTTTTGCAAGCATAAAACAGGTATGGTAGTCATGCAGGTATAACAATTACAAGCAGATAAACTGTATTTATAAAGAAATAGGTCAAAAATGGAAATGTAACAAACTATAGAAATGATCCCTGAAAGTGTAGTAGTGGGGTGGGGGGAGGGGGGAGTGATAGCATTAGGAGATATACCTAATGTGAATGACGAGTTAATGGGTGCAGCACACCAACATGGCACATGTATACATATGTAACAAACCTGCACATTGTGCGCATGTACCCTAGAACTTAAAGTATAATAAAAAAATATATAAAAAAATGGAAATGTACAAATGTATATTACTGTGGTTGGTAATTGTGACCAGCTTTATAACATCTGTCATCTGAAACACCGTGACAAATAACCTAAGTCTTTTGATATTTGGTCAAAACCTGCCATGGGTCACCACTGCATATGCAGCCTCTCAAGTAATTGAGATCTTGTGAGAGTTTATTTTTCACAAATGCAGATGTACAAAATGGACATCTCTTAATTTACTGAGGAAGTTTCAATGTTGTATACATGCGTAATGCTTACACACGTCAACATTTTGATAATGCACTTTACATAGAGTCAACTCTGCAAAAAATGCATAAAATAAATTGGAACTCTCTAAAAGTCTCTAAGCAATTTATATCTCCAATATTGAAAATGATGCAAATATGAGATACGTAGCATAGCAAATTGTAAAACATAATGCTGACAATTTAAAATAGTGGAAAAAAACTAAAAAAGGAAAAAATAACCCCAGAAAATCCCCCAAGAAATGAAAAAGAAAATTTGACATATGAAAAAGCATATTGCGGAAATAGTTTATGGGCAATTGCATGGAGATAGTCCCTAAGAGCTGGCTGATTTTCACCATCATTGACTATATTTCGAAGTCTTCCACAGTGAGGCATAGCTGCATTTTCTCTTTTAGGGCATGACCCACCTTGGAGAATATATTCACTCTGGTGATGCTGTTTTTAAAATTCTTCTATGATTTGCTGTACCCCAACATGAGCATTTTCTATTAAAATTTCTCATCTTCTGTGCCATCTTCCATGTTGCTTTGAACATGTGGGAATTCATTTCCCATGCACTCATATACAGACCAAAAATTTGGCAGAAACAATATTGGTGATGGAACAGCAACACTGTTGCATGTCTTCTTCTTCTTCTGTGCATATAATTATTTTTGAACCAGTCTGTAACTTCGTTAGGCTTCTTCAGGCAAATACGGCTTTAACTCATAAAAGCTCCTGGAATTTCATCAGCTGGAAGGAATACCAATGCAGACACATGATGCATTTTTAAACTGAAGTTTTCATTTTTGCCGTATCACATGGCCAATTAACTCATCTGAATTTTCTGTGAAATGCATTGGGCTGAATGGAAAAAAAACAATTTTTATTGGTAACATCTTGAATTCACTTTCAGAAGCCTTGATTGTGTATAATTCTAAATCGGTCATTGTGCTTTGGGATTCAATTAGACATTAGGAATTTTAGACTGTAGGGATTTAGACTTTAGGGATTTTGGTCTTTTGGGATTTCAACATTCAGATTATGGCGTTCAGGATTGTGTCTTTTGGGATCATTATCCAAACCCCATGGAGAAGTCCAGGGTGAATCAGGAGGCAGAGGGTGTCAGGGGAAAGCATAGGTGACAGCGTTTATTGTGGTTTTCATGGGAAGGAATGGGTGAGGCAGGGTTACGAGGATCATTTTAGGATTAGCTATTTGAATAGTTTTAGCAAGCTCTGGAGCATAGAGACTGCTCCTACTTGGCTGATAACTGGCCCTGTGATAACTAGGGTAGGGAAGTAGTGTAGTGTATACTAGACTATTCTAGACTAAAATAGTATAGACTGTGGTAGCCTGATACAAGGAGGAGAACTGGTTGGTTTGCATATCGAGGGCATGCTCTCAGGAAGTTTGATATCTTTAAGAATTAGCTAACTCTGGAAGGGGCAGTCCCTCCCAGATCCACAAGATGTCAAAGCCTCATAAAAATAGAGAAAATAAAAAAACATGATTAATATAATCTGCTTTTTTGGTTCCCAGTCCCACACCTTCAGTCCCTGGTTTACAACTCATCCCTTGCATCCTGGCTAGCTAAGTTACCACTTCAGTTTGGCCTTGGAATCCCATGTGTGAATTACCCCTTTGGAGAATCCTGATGAGATGAATCCCAAGACCGTGGATCTATTCCTATCTCTTGGCCTGTGCCTCAGAGGATTAGACCCTGTACAGCTGAAGATGTTCTCTTTTTAATACCTCCCTGGATTAAGAAATGCTTTGGCCACCCAAGAAACATAGAGGGCTAGACTTGACTCCATCATGCCTCTTATTGCATGTAAGTTAATCAATAGCCATTGATTAGCTATAGAACATTGATTTCTAGAGAACATGGGCCATCTGGTCCTGCATCAGCTCCCAGCCAGGATCTGTCTGGCAGTACCAGGTCAAGGGATGGGTGCCACAGAGGCTACAGTGAGATGTGGAAGTACATGGCTAGATCCAGCCATTTCTCAGGAAAATTACCCATCTTTAAGAGGCTCTTGACCCCAATAAACAGGACACAGCAGTGGCTATGTCTGGCTTTGTGGTCTGAACCAAAAGCTTATTGGATTAAATTAATTCATAGGAAGGGCTTATAATAGTGCCTGGCATGTAATAAGCCCTCAACAATTATTAACCATTATAATTAATCACTTTTACAGTGCCTGATTCTTAATGGAGACTCAATAAATGATGCCTTACCACTACTACCGACGCATGCTACCCTGCACATACCATAGAATTTAAATGAATTCAAGTGAGAAAGTGATCCTGTAGGCTTTTGGTAATCTGCAAGGCACCAAAACAGTACAAGGGGAAAAATTCCTGGTAATAACTTCATTCATGATTTTCGAAGAAATATGAGAAAAAAATAGTAGATATCTATAAAAGCATTTTGAATATCTGACTCCTATAAAGGGTTATAAATTGCTTAGCAGGGTTAAAAAATACATTCTCTTTGGGGAAACCTTACATTAGACATGCTATGAAATTAAAACTTTTAGTGACATAAGAAAAACTTAAAAGTAGCTATAGAACATAGGTTTATTACATGTTGATAGACGTTCTAGAATGTACATTTTGAGACAATTCACAGTAATTATTTCTTATGTTTTCTTATTCATTATCTTAGAATTAAGAGACTATTTTTGAATTTGAAAGCTATGTAAAAAGAGTGAGGTTCCCATTGTTTTTCATGTACCCTAATTATTCCAGAGAAAGTCAGCCAGGGGCTAAGAATATTTTATAAAAATAACCAGAAATCAGTTTGTTCTTATCTCTGCCCCCACTTGCCTAGTGGGACGTTGGTTTCCTCCAAAGGGTCTTGAAAGTCCCTGCAGCAGATCTCAAACGTGCTCTCCACTCCCCCGCCAAGCCTGCTTTTAGCCTTTTTCCTCTCATGCTCTGATCTGCTGTGGAGATTTCTTCCAGCCCTGCCCTGCCACTGCCTGATGGAGCGGTTGTGTAGAAGGCTGTTATGCCTGTTCAAAGGCTGCTGGCACTGACCTCATGTGTCCTGTAATGTCACCACAGAACCTGCTGCTGCTAATGTCCCCTTGATGGCCCAGGGAGATTATAAACAAACAAAGCTATATTTACTAACTTGTTTATTGCAGCTCTCTTTCTCCATCATTTAGACTCCAGTCTTCAGAGGTTAGGGAAAAATCTGAGAGAGAATGGCATCCTCTTCTCAGGGTCCTTCCACCCACCCTTCTAAGCCTGGGCCCCTGTCCTTGAATCACACCCGGCCCGCCTTTTCCCCTGGGCCCTGGTATCCTTCAGACTTGTCCTGACAGCCTAAATCCCAAGGTGAAGGCAATTTGGGACTATTCTTAGATCCCTGCTGCTCTATTAATAGAGCCCCAGTTGGCAATTAATTTTAAAAATTAAGCGGATCTGTTTATTTGGAAAACAACCCACCTTACAAAGAAGTTGACAGAGTTTCTAATTCCAATAGATCCTTATAATTCCCTATCAGGAAGGCTCCCAAACAGTGCACCCTGGATTGATTTTACACAAGATGCATCTCACCATGGGTTCTGGAGTCTACCTGGATTTGAATCTTATCTCTGCCATTCATTTACCTGTGCAACCTGGGAAAGGTGCTTAAGTTCTATGGAATTTAATTTATTTATTTGTAAAATAGGGATTAAGAAACCTTCTTTTCTATTTTTTAATGTCTGAAAACCATTGTTTTATAGATTTTCTCAGTTTTAAATACAATAGACTTTATTTTTGAGAACAGTTTTAGATTTTCAGAAAAGTTGAGGAGGTAGTATAAAGTTCCCACATACCCCATACCATTTTCTTTTATCAATATCTTACATTAGGATGGTACATTTGTCATAATTAATGAATCAATATTGACACATTATTAAGTAAAGTCCATAGTTAATTTTATTTCCTCAGTTTTTTCCTTATGTCCCTTTTCTTCTTTAGGAGCCCATCCAAGATGCCGCATCACATTTAGTTGTGATGTCTCTCTAGGGTCCTCTTGGCTGTGGCAGTGTTTTGGACTTTCCTAGGTTCTGATAACCTTGACATTTCTCTTCTTCTCTTTTTTTAAATATCTTCTTTGTAGGCTGGTTGTGAGCACTAATTGCTATATTTGAAGTGTTTAACAGAGAATATGGCCCATAATGAGACCTTAAAATAACTCGAAAGAAGACAAAGACCATTTTAACCTATAATAATGAGGGAGGGCTTTATTTTTGTGAATTCAAAGGAAGGACAGAAAATGGGATGGATACCTCAAGTGTACTTCAAAATGTAAAATTTTGGCTTTTAATTAATATTTGTCACAAGCAATTCATTTTAGTACAAAGAATGTGAGGAGGATATTACTAGTTGAGGTAGGACAAATTAGCTAGCTGCTGTATCTTTAACCTGGGAGCTACCCATCTTAGGGTTGCCAGGTGCGTTAGATAAAAATACAGGACACCAAATGAGATTTACATTTCAGGGAAACAACAAATAATCTGTTAAGGTAAATATTTCCAAAATGTTGCATGGGAGTCCTGTATTTCATTTGGCAACTCTAACCCTTCTTTCTCTCCTTGGGAGATTCTGGCACCATGTGACTTTCTGCTCTGGACATTTTACCAGATGTCTTGATGATTGACTGTGTCTCCCATGTCCACATCAAAAGATCAGTAACAGTTACCTGGACTCATATATCATGACAAAGAAAGGCAAGGCCTTCTAAAACTAAACTCTGGAGCGTGGGTTATGAGCCTGCTCTGTTTAATAGGTGAGGAGATACTGGCTGGAGGACTTTTACCAGGCTCAAACCTTAAGCATCATCATAATTCTTAGTGCTTAAAAGGGCAGCTCAGAATATTCAGCACCTGCCTTTGTGGCTGAAGCCAGCCCCAGGAAACACTTGATAAATAGTCATAGTTATTAATATTTGCCCCTATATCACCTAGTTCCACTGATCACCTGTAGCCATCTGTTCTAGTTCTGCTGTGTGAGAAGCTTTGATGGAAATGCCCATTAATCACAGCATCACAGCTGGCCTTTTGAAGATTGATGGCAATTAGTTGACAATATTTATTTGAGAAGCTGTATTACTTTGTGATGATATTACAGAACCATGAGTAAATCATGCTCCTCCCTACCCCTTTTCATTAATAATAAGAGCCACAGAGACACGCAGAAATTGCCACCATGTCTTAATTATCTCTCTAGGAAGCTACTTTTCCTGGACAGCAGGAACATGTTGGGAGGGGGCTAGGCAACCTTAGTCCTGGAAATTGCTCCTAATATTTCCTAGCAACATGACAGTTTGGAGCTTCCTTGGGGCCTTTAAGTGGCCACCTGCCTTCCCATGGTAATAGTAGCTCCTAAGTGGGCAAGCTAGAATAATTAATAATTCTTGGGGGTGGGGTTATGGAGATATTGGCCAAAAGACAGGAGAAATAAGTTTGAGAGGTCTCTTGTACAACTGTACAATAAATGTGATTATAGTTAATAAACTGTATTGTGCACTTAAACATTTCTAACACAGTAAATATTGTTTTTTCACAAAATAAGTATGTAATACATGTTATAATTAACATATTACAACATAATCAATTAGCTCATTATAATCAAGCTAATGCTTGATTTAGCCAGTTCAAAATATATACATTAATCAAAACATGATGTTATATACCATAAATAGATATAATCTTCATTGGTCAATTAGAAGATAAGTACTTCAAAAACCTCACTGATGGAAGTTTGCAAAAGTCAATAAAAATTTGCACTTGTAGGGGTCCTTGCATGACTCCTTCATGCATTTTATCCCTTTGTGGCTTCATAGCAATTGCTGTAATCCCCATTGCACAGATGAGCTAAAGTGTGAGGATTTCCTGAAGATAATTAAACTTTTAGGATTGGAGTTTAGATCACCTGACTATGAAACCAGGCCACATTCTCTCTGATGTCCCTGACTTAGTTTTGTGTCCACTTTCTAGGAAGGGAAGTTTGTTTCTTCAGCACTTGAAGAACAGTTTTATGATCTCAGAAGAAGGTGTCATTCCTATTTGGCCTGATATTTAGGTTAAGGCATTATGGAAATCAGCAGATATTACAAATTATGTACTCCCTGAAGCCAGTTTTTAAACAACTACCAGAACACCATTGCTAACCCACAAAACAGGGCTTATCTCTGCTCTCAGTCTATATAGTTATTATTTTCTAAAAGAACTCTTTACCAAATTTGCACTGTTCAATATGGGAGCAATAGGCACATATGTCCATTGAACACTTGAAACATGGCTAGTCCAGATCGAGATGTGCTGTAAGTGTAAAAAACACACTGGATTTTCAAAGACTTAATACAAAAAATGCAAAATAGTTCATTAATAATTTTTAAAATGTTAATTACACGTTGAGATAATATTTTGGATATACTTAAATAAAATATAGTGTTAAGGCTAAGTTCATGGTTTATTTGTTTTTTTTCTTACTGTGGCTTCCAGAAAATGTTAAATTATATACATGGCTCACGTTATATAGCTACTGGACAACAGTGGTAGGCTATAAGCTTCCAGATGACAGAAACCATGTTTCCACAGTAACTAGCACCCCATGTCTGCTACATAGTAGGTACTCAATAAATATGTGTTGACTAAATGTATGGAAAGGGGTGGAGGAAAGAAGGTGGCTATATAGGCACCTTATATGGGGCCTTATGACCCATTGAAAAGTATAACTGTTAGATTTGGAAATGTATATATAGAAGTCATACATGCAGACCAAGTTTTCTGCCAGAGGTGGAACACCATCTGTGGTCTCCTTTTAGAGGGCTCCCTGCTTCTGTAAGAAAATATTTAGTGACTAAAAACTTAGCACCTTAAAAGGGCATCTGCCCCTGCCTGTGCTCCAACAATCCCCAATGGATAGCCTTGTGCACACACACACACACACACACACACACACACACACACCTTCCCCAGCAGCTGCTTCTTACTTGGTGAGTAGTAACTCCAGGTTCTACCTGACTCCCTTTTTCTTGTTGGCCTCCCTCTGGGATCTTCTCTCTTTGCCCAGCTCCCATAGGTTTGGTAATATATTAGCATGGTCTTCTGGGATTTTGAATTAGTTAATTCCCAAGGCACTACTGCCCCCTTAGTTGCTCCCTCAGCTTCAAATATTTCAGCTCTCAAATAAGGAAAGGGTACTGTTTGACACCTAGACCAAGCTTTGTAGGTAAAGATCATTGGCTTAAGGCAGCATCCAGGGATACTGCTCAGAAAGAGGAACTAGGACAGCATACCTTCTCCGTTGTCAAATGGCATTTATCCATGGAAATGCTTCCCTCCTATGGAATTGAATCTGTCTCCCAGAAACTTCCACCCATTAGACTATCTTCCTTTTCTTCCTACTCAACCTTTCATCATTTAATAAAAGTAGTCAATATTTATAGAAACATTTCCATGAGCCATTGGCTCTCTTAAGACTCTTATATCTCTAATCTTATTTAATCCTCACAACAACCTTATGAGGTTGTTACTATTATTAATTCCATTATAATGATGAAAGAATTGAAGCTTAGAGAAGTTAAGTAAACTTCCCAAGGTCATCCAGAAAGAGTGGCAGAACTGGGATCGACTTAAGTTCTGATTTGAAAGTCTATTAGCCACATTTCTATACTGCGTTTTTTTTTGATCAGCTAATTCTACGTTCTGAACTTCTCAGTCTCTTCATGCCTTCCTTCACAAATCTCTTCCTGCTTTCACATGATAATCTTTCAAGAGTTTGAAGACAGAAGTGTCTTCCTCCCTAAATACTAGTCATAAGTCATCTATTTTTTTCAGAGTAGTCATTCTTATTGTGTTTCCTCATCTGGTTCTGGCTGTCTGACCAGTCCTTACACCTTAGCTCAATATTTGTCATGTACCATTTTAGAATTAGTCAGTATAGAGGACAGGTTGGTATATGAGAAAGTAACAACATATGTTCTTAAATAATTTTCACATATACTGTATCTTATTTGAGCCTAACAACAATCTTGAGAGATAGTCTTAATATTTTCAGATTCAATCACGGATGAGAAATCAAGTGACTTATCCAAGGTTACACAGAATTAAATAATTAGAGCTTTAAACTTAGATCTTCCTATGAAAAGTTCATCTTTCCTTTTACTTGAAGTACACTAATAAATGATGTTGAGGTCCTTATGCATATTAGCACATTGCTCCCCTGGGAACTTGGACTCATGAGCTCCTGCACCAGAGCTCCTTGGAAAGCCTGTGAGACAACTTGGACAGCCAGATTCACTCTTTAAGAAATATTACAAAGGCTTTGCTATTTATTTATAAAGATGCAAGTTTTTGAAAGAGTAACTGCATCTTTCTAAAAAGGCTCACCTTTGGTGGAGAAGATCACTTGGATGGCTCAGAAAAGAGAAATGAGACTGAAGGAAACCATTACAAATGCTGGATAAAAACGTACAGCCATGAAGGCTCCTGGTAGAGAACCTTATTTGTAAAGTACCTGTTATAGTGTGGGCTCTCAATAATTATCCATTTGAAGGGCAGTGCTCACAGAGCCTTATATAAGTGAAGACTAACCTTTCTCTGGATAAGGAGCAATCAAAGGCTAATAAGTTGAGATCATTTCTCAAACCTTAGAAATATTTAGGGACGTAGCTGAAGCTAGAGCTCGGATTTACTTATTTGAGCCAGCGCTGGCTTTGGTTATAGCTTATACTCCAGCAGAACTCCTCAGAAAGACCTTTTGAAGGGTTTGTAAATGGTTGCTGTGGTAACAAGGTTCCACAGGCACCATTGGGATGCTGGTAGTGGTGATGAAGCTGTAATCAGTACATTTGACCATTGCTCCTAGTAACACAGCTGCCTTATTTTTCCATGGGAAAGGACTGGGGTATGCTCAGCAGCTAATAGGTTCAGATGGAAATGAAACAGCTCCATGAAAGGTACCTATAAAACCACCACTGAATTACATCAATAGGCCCATCTACTAAGTTTTTAGCACTTTCAGAAATAGTCTTTAGTGGCTCTCTGCCACTAGAGTCACAGTACAGTTAATTAGCATTATTTTCACTATTAGATGAGTTCTTACAACTTAAGCTAGTTTGCAGCCCGTTTTGCCTCCACTAATTCACTGGGAAACAGTAGTACAATTGTTCCTGGATGGTAATGTGAATACAGGTTGCCCTGCTTTTATATCCCACTTAACAACAATGCATGTATGTTGATAAGCATAATGGATGCCAATATACTGCTTTGCAGTTTACCAAGTACCTTTATAATCATTATCTTATTTCATCCACACAAGAGCCCTGGGAAGTATTTATTACCCACATTTTATAGATGAAGAGAAGAATTGAGCCTCAGAAAATGGAAACGTCTTATTAAAAATCACGTGGCTGGTAGTGAAAGGGCTGGGACACAATTTTAGGTCTTTTCAACTGCAAAACTCTGTACTTACTACTTCCCTGTAGTGCAGTACAAGGCCCTTTGCATGTTGTCTCTGCCTTTTTCTTTCTGTTCTTTCAGAGCCATCGAATCCTCTTTATTACACGCATTGTGGAACAATTTGCCTAGTTCTCCAACCACCATTCTGCTTATCAAATGGCTGCCTTTGGGTTCTCATCCAGAACTCTCCTTTAGCTCATTGTCTCCCTGGAAAATGTTTATTCATTTAAAAAACTCAAGTAAAATATCACCTCCTCTACAAGACATTTTTATAGCCTCTTGTCTTTATTACTAAAAGACTTGTTATTCTAATGGCATTTGTTTTCCCATTTGTCTCTTCCATTAGGTTATGAACAGATTGTGGGTAGGACCTAGTGCTCTTTTCTTTTGTATTGCCAGGACCCACTTTAGCTTCTAGAAACAAATAGAAATGGAATAAATACCTTTAGAAACGAAAGGCCCACACGTACTTCTAATTATTAAACATAATTCAGTTTCATTTGATTTATGTCTGTGTCATTCCTTTCTTTGCACTGACATGTCCTTGCAGAGGGTGATCTGTGTGGCCTCTCCTGGTGGCAAGGCATTCCATGGAAGTGGTTTACAAGAATACTATGAAGTATATCATGAAGGCACATTTGAATTTCCATGTGATTATCACATGGAGATTCCTTTTCCTCAGTGGCCAAGATTATTGATATTTATTATTGCTTCCCACTCTTCAGTCTTCAGTTCATAGCTCCTAATAGAATATATTTTTTAAAGAAATGTGTCTTAAAATCACTGAGTACAGCATTCAACTTACAATGCTTGTTACTTGGAAAAATTTGAAAAATAACTTGTTCTTGGCTCAATAATGCTGAGCAATTTACGGGTTTCTCATCCATTTATAAGAATACTAAAAACAATTCATTTTTTTCTCAGTAAAAACAAGTTTTTCAGTTCAGTCATTGTGAATCCCATACTTGCTCTTCTCAGTGAAGATAATGGACTAAGATAACACCACTTTTCCTGAATGAGAATAAGAGAATCATAGGCAAGTTGCCATTGGATTACTACAGCTTTGATTTGGCTAGAGCTTTCGTAGCTCTCCTCCTTCATATATGATTATAAAAAATTTATGTTTTCTCATTTAAGAGAGTGTCTTTTAGCCAACTACCTGCTAAGAATCAGAATATAGGAGATTTAAATATCATGAAACAATTAGTGAATGTGGCAGACATTATGCATTACCTTCCTTTAGTCCTTGCTAATAGGACCTCAGTATAATTCCTGGCAGCAATATGTCCAGTTTCAATGGAACACTTAGGATTTGGGTAAGCATATTATGGCTTTCTGGCTCTCCTTTGCCAGATAATTTCTATCTCTGCCTCCTTGGAAGCTAGGGATAGAACTGGAATGTCAATGTGCTAAAGGAAAGATTCTGTAACTTGGCTGTTCCCACCCCTATTGCTTCTTGCCTTGGGACCTTCAAGTGACAAGTCTATGATAAAACACTAAATCCTTAGGAAGGCGGAGAAAAGGATAGCAGTTACTGAATTTTTGAAGACACATTTCAGCTGCTGAACCACCCATAGATTTTTTTGCCTCTGGGTTTTTAAACAGTAAACCATGGATGTCTTTTAAAGTTGAAGCTACTGGCTGTTAGACTTTTTGTTATTTGTAGCCTAATGCACACTGACTGATGTAATATAAGTGAACATCATATTTCCACATCTGTAACAGCCACAGACTCTAACCCAGAGTAAGGACAAATCTCTGTCAGATTATGAGGTGCTCCTCTAAATTCTCTGCTTAAGTATGTGCCACCCATTTATTCATAAATTCAGCTTACATTCATTTGCTTTTAATATGTGTTCTTTTCTCTGCCATCTAGGATCTTCTGAGCATTTTGTTTAATATTTCCAGATAACAGTGAGTAGTAGGTGAGCCTATTTCTATCCCAGCATTATAATGAATACTTTACTTTTCAGATTGTATGACTATCTCTTTGGTCTAAAGCAGTACTATCTGATAGAAATATAATGAGAGTGACATGTAATTTTTCTAAAAGGAGAAAAATACATGTATATTACAATACAACAGTAATATCTTATCTAATGCAATGGTTACAGTGAAACGTAATCCTACCAAACAATAAAGTTGTGTTTAATGGAAAAATATTTTGCATTGCTTCAGTTTTAAAAGGAAAATTAAATAAAATTGTAGTTCCTCCATTGCACTGGCCACATTTCAAGGGCTCAATAGCTACATGTGGCTACTGGCTACTGTATTAAATAGGTCAGACCTATTCTCTAAACTCCTTGAGGGCAGGAACTGTGTTCTATCTAGGTTTTACCTTAGTTACTCCTTCTTCTGGAACCCTTTTCAGGTACTCCAAGATGGGGTTAAGTGCACCTGTTATGTGCTCCTACAGCCCTCTGTGCTAACTTCTATGGTGGGGTGCTTATACAGCCTGTGTTGCAATTACTTATTTCCTTGCAATTACGTTCATTTTCTGAAGATCTGTGTCTGATTCTGTGCACTGGAGTCTGCCCTACTCCCTCAGTCTGGTTGGTGCTAGGGCCTGTCTTGGACTTGTTGAGTTTCTTCGGCCTCCATCAGCAACTGGTTGTATGATCAGCCTCACTGCAGAGGCAATGACTCCACCGGCTTCCTGAGCCTGGGCACCCCCTGGAATGCTTCATCATGGCTTATGCCTTGTCTTGATTTACATGTTGTGGTCTCCTGATATAGACTGGCCCAAAACCATGCTTGTACAGTCTTGAGATTTCCTGTTCCACCTGCCAGACTAGATTTCCTCCCAAGGCAACCTCAATTTACAATTGTTTGGGTTGTAAGCGACAGGGCACTCTTCCAGGGGATATTTTCTTGTAGTGACTCTAGATATGAATAGTTATTTTGACAACATTCCAGCAGATGGCAGTAAAGTGTTTTGAGCAAGGGTTACCTTTTTCTAGTTTGCACAAGGTCCCGAATAAGCTAGCATCTGTGCTGCCAGTAGAGCCCGCCTGTAAACCTAGCAGAAGGATCTAGTTGCAGCTTCTTGCTCCTTTCCTCTCACCCCTTATCCTTGTAGTTAATCATACCTGGCCAGGTATAGAGAAGATGTAGTAAATTGGAAAAGCCTCATATTTGGGGAATGAGATACATTTCTTTAATCTCATTTCCTGTTGCCAAGCATCACAGGATACTGCTGCAGGGACCACCTCCAGCTTGCCTCAGTCCTTGTACTCTGCTTTCATTCCCTTTCTTTCTGTAATCATGTGTAGGCAATGCCTACACTCTAGGATGATTCTGATTAAGCTGCTTGTATGGAGCATCAGTTTCTTTATGGGCACCAATGGTGTTTATCTCTACAGATTGGAGGAACATTCTGTACAGGATTTGTTTTTTAAGAAATCCATTTAAAACCATTAAAAGGAAAGAGCAGAGAGATGAAAGGGCACTATCTAGTGGTTCTAAGAGAAGGAAGGTGCTGAAATGCTTATGATGCTAATTTTCCTTTTAGTCCCAGTTGTCTGGAGTAGAGGAATGGTATCTAACTGTTAGAGATGTGAGAGATCTATAAAGCTGTGAGCATCTCTATGTGTGAAAGTCCATCATCAGGAAAAATGCAGTTCTTTAATTACTGGCTCAATGAAGATGCATTTCAAAGTGCATTTGGGAAGGAGAATCTATATCTACCCTCCTGTAGGCCTGTGCTCCAGCCCTCAACTCAGTAGGTTCCAGGGAAGAAAGCACGTCACAACATGTGGCATTCACTCAGTCTGTCCTGTTTCACAGAGCTGACTTTATCCCAGATAACCGCCCCCTTCTCCCCACCTTTTCTGGAAATGCATTTCTGCTTTAGAGAGCAAAGTCAGCCATTATCTGGTTTGGTTCCTTTGGGGTTGGACTATTACAGATTATTTTTTGATAGTTTGTGGGTCAACTTGATAGAGGGGTACGGCATCATGACATACTGTTCAGGAGAACTGCCTGCTGATTTGGCATGGTGGAAATTTTCTCAACTTTCTTTCTAGAAGCTATGTAACAGATATGGCTAAGGTTAAAGGGAATTTGTCCCATTGTGAGACATTTTATGGGTGTGAAATGGTTCTAGCATTGGTATTAATTGTCAAGTAGTTATGTAGCTTTGGAAATTTGTCCTTTTTGGATCCTGCTTCTCTTACATTAAATGTCAGATATGAAAGAGAAATTTCTGGAATTCTGACTTTGCGTTCTATGTAATCTGGAACACATTTCCGCTGCAAATATTGAACTAAGAGGAAGAATAGCAAATGCCTGGCACTTTGCTGCCACCTTGCCCATTATCAATTCCATTACTCTATTCTCTTGGTCTAGGCTTAGGTGTGGACTCAGAATCTTTCTCAACACAGTGCCTAGGAGGCCACTACCAATCACTTGAAGTAGACCTTAAAGGTGGAAGCTTCTTGCTGATCCTGGATGATGAGAATTCAAGGTTCCACACTGTTCATCACATTGAGGTTTCCATTTTCTTATCAGCTTCTAAGGACAATTTGTTTTTAATGGCAACAGTTATCTTCACAGACTCACCAGGATAAACTCTCATATCCAATTTTCAACATATGTCAAGGAGTGAATATCTGAATGTGAAAACAAATGAAATGAAATGCAGCAAACAGTAACAATAAGGACAGAGACTATATCAATATTAATGAATGATGTTTGTGCTATGCTATATTAAGTAGGAGAGAGAGAGGATTTATAAAAAATCTTAAATTTGGTCTGGAAGAGCATCCTCACATCTCAGTATAAGGAAAAAATCCCGCTTGGCTAATAACATGTTAGCAGTTCATAGTCTCTTTTCTTCAGGGATGAGAACCACTATGTTCAAGGCCTTACATCTTATGTACATTTATGCTAATGCTTGAATCTTATTTAAATGCAGTATTATATAATCAGTACTTATTCATGGTATCCATTTTCACTGGTGATTTGCAGACTTTATGGGTAACAGAATTTCCTAGGGAGTTTTAAAAAATATGATTTTGTGGGCCCCATCTCCACAGAGTTTGACTTAATAGGTCTGAGGCAATGCCTAAGAATATGATTTTTAAAATCAAGTCCCTCATATTTCTTAGGTCATAATTTACAAAATGGTCACCATGCTCAGGTGAAATATTTCTCTCTTGAGCCTAAAGTCAAGTATGATGGCTTTCATTTGTCATGTAAGTGAGCCACATGGTGCAATAATTTAATTCTGTAGTGCTCAGCTTGCGTTACGTGTTAAAGAGTAGATTCAGGAAGCTGTATGGTGAACAGTGGTGGTTCTTGAGAATGACCCCTAATGGCAAAAATATTCATCTATCTATGTGATAATATTACACTTCTGGTATCCCCTGATGGAAGAACATATGGAATAATAAGATGCTATGAGTTCAGTAACACAGGCATCTAGATTTCATTAGTCCCAACCGCACTTATGAACATTCCAAGGTCTTGGTGTATATATGTTTGAAATATATCATGTATTTAATCAACATATAGTAGATTAGAAGACCTCATGAAAGAATTTCATATGCTAACCCATTCCATGTGTCCTCCTCTCTACCCTAATGGGTTCGTGACAGAAATTTGAATTTTTCAGAATAAGGAGAAGCCCAGAAGACTTGAGTTTGAATTATACAAATAATGGATACTGCCTGAGTCATATAGTTACTTAATCCATAAACCTAAATTTCTGTAAAAAGATGATGACACATATATATTAGATATACTTTTATTTCCGATTCAGAGGGTACATGTGCAGGTTTATTTCATCGGTATATAGTGTAATGCTGAGATTTGGAGTACAATTTATCTGGTCACCCAGGTAGTGAGCATAGTACCCAGTAGGTAGTTTTTCAGGCCTTGCCCCCACTACCTCCCTCCCCCTTCTAGTAGTCCTAAGTGTCTATCGTTCCCATGTGTACCCAATGTTAAGCTCCCACTTATAAGTGAGAACATGCAGTATTTTGTTTTCTGCTCTTGCATTAATTTGCTTAGGATGATAGCTTCCAATCACATCCCTGTTGCTGTCAAGAACATGATTTTGTTCTTTTTTATAGTTGCATAGTATTCCATGGTGTATATGTACCACATTTTCTTTATCCAATCCACCATTGATGGACACTTACGTTGATTCCATGACTTTGCTATTGTAAATAGCGTGGCAATGAGCATATAAGTGCATGTATCTTTTTGGTATAATAATCTATATTCCTTTGGGTATATAGATCATGGTTCAAATGGTAGCTCTGTTTTAAGCTCTTTGAGAAAGGTGATGTTAATTTTGTATAGTATCTTGCAGGTGCTCTCTTGATTTCTTATGTCTGTATGTCTACCTCTGTAGCAAGATTAGGGAATTTTCTTGAATTATTCCCTCAAACATATTTTCTAGGTTGTTTGTTTTCTCCTCTCTCAGGAATGCCAATAACTCATAGATTTGCATAATCCCATTACATAATTCCATACTTCTTAAAATCACTTTACATAATCCCATACTTCTTGAAGACTGTTCTTTTTTTCAATTTTGAAGCCTTTTTTTTTTGTGAAGTGGTTATTAACAAGTCTATATAAGGTTAGGATTTCCAATTAAAAGTTTTAAATTGAAAGCCTTCAAGGTTCAGTTGTGTGTCATGTAGCCAGGAGTAGCACTGAATTTGGCATAAGACTTAATGACCTTATTTACAGCTTCCAAGAAATCCTTCTCAGTAGCAATTTTTCGCTGTGGTCTGATGACAAACATACCAGCTTCTGTGCAGACACTTCTAATCTCAGCAGCAGTGCCATTTGGACACAGTCGTGCTAACAATTCAAATCTGATATATCTTTCAACTCTCATTGAATGAGCGTGAATCTTAAAGATGTGGGTCCGACCCTCTAGATCGGGCAAGCTAAATTCAATTTTTCTATCTAATCTCCCTGGCCTCATCAGTGCTGGATCCAAATTATCAGGTCAGTTAGTGGCCATCAGCACTTTAATATTGCCTCGAGGATCAAAACCATCAAGCTGATTGATCAGTTCCAACATTGTTCTCTGCACTTCATTGTCACCTCTAGCACCATCATCAAACGGAGCCCCTCCAATAGCATCAATTTCATCAAAGAAGATAAGGCAGGCTTTTTTTGTTCTGGCCATTTCAAAGAGCTCGTGAACCATTTGAGCCCTCTCACTGACATATTTCTGTAGAGCTCAGATCCAATAAGTCGAATGAAGCACGCATCAGTCTGATTAGCAACTACCCACACACAGAGTGTCTTCCTGTACTGGGTGGATTAAAGAGCAGCATGCCCTTGGGAGGCTCAATGCTAAGATTCACAAACCTCTCTGGATGAAGTAATGGGGTTTCAACCACTTCTTGCAATTTCTCAATCTGCTCCCCAACATCACTGTATGTGACATCAGGTTTTTCCTCCATCTGCATCATGGTAACTGTTGGGTCAGTCTTAGGAGGCAATGGGATGTGAATTTGATATTTATTTCTGTCCACACCTACTCTCATCCCTTCTTCAATGTCAGTGGGTGCCACCTGATCACTAAAGTCCATCACAAACTTGGCAAACTGCTTTACATTGACAATGTATTTTGGGTCCTCTGAATCAGCCTTGATTATCTTTGTACACCTGGCAACCTGTAAAGGCTGTGTCTGCTTATCTGCAGCCAAATTCGAGTGCTGGTGGGGCCAGGCCAGTGTCAGATTCTTTAATACCAGTGAGCTCATTAATTTTCTTGAGAAGTTGCTGAATGCCATCTTCAACTTGCTTGATCTGCCTAGAGTAAGTGCTCTGACCATAAGTTTTCAGCAAGGCAATATCTGCCTCATCCAGAACTTGGATGGGCTTGTCATCCTTCTCATCTTCTTTGGTCTTCCGCTGATGGGCACCAAGGCAATCTGGCATTTTAGCAGTTCCAAATGCCTCTGCTCCTTACTGGTTACACAGCACCTTCATTTCTTCTGGTGGTGTCTGAAGACTGTTCTTTTTTAAAAATTATTTTTTTCTTTATTTTTGTCTGACTGGATTAGTTCAAAAGAATAGTCTTCAAGCTCTGACAGTCTTTCTTCTGCTGGGGCTAGTCTATTGATAAAGCTTTCAGTTGTATTTTAAAATTCCTTAAGTGATTCCAGAAGCTCTGATTGATTTCTTTTTAAGATGTTTATTTCTTTCTTCATTTCCTGGATTTCTTTAGAAGTTTCTTTGTGTTGATTTTCAACTTTGTCTTGGCTTTTGTTGAGCATCCTTGCTCCATGGTTTGAATTATTTATTATTTCTGAATTTCCATTTTGGTCAGGGAACATTGCTGAACAGCTAATGTGATCCTTTGGTGGTGTCACAATGTTCAGATTTTTCGCGGTTCCAGGATTCTTACACTGGTTCCTTCTCATCTGGAGAGTTTGGTGCCACTAATTTTTGTATTTATTTTCATGCTGGTAGGATTTTTTTCTTTCCCTATATATATTTCCGTTTCTCCCCTTTCCTAGAGGATGTGACTGTAGAGTATGTTGGGTAATGTCTTTTGGCTTTGCTTCTATAACCCTATGCACTTTTGTGGGCAGTTTTATATTGGGCTGTGTGATTCAACTTACAGGCCAGTAGATGGTGCTGAAAGGTATGAGCCAGTTGCTGCACAAACAGATGGGTATGTACATGGTCTGTTTACTGTGAGGTGCTCTCTGTTGTTTTAGGTGATGGGCTGGACAGTAGAGTGCTTGGTGCCCTGTGCTTCTTGTTCTGTGGGGGTGGAGAGACACAGCTAGGCAGAGTTGGAGCCTTTGGCTTGCCCACGAATACTCCCATGGTGAGTGCCGGCACCAGCCCTGTCAAGGGTGGCTGGGAGGAGTTCCTGGTGAAATGCACTGAGATCTCTGGAGTGGGGCAAGGGGCTGATGAGGAGTCTGCACTGGCTCCCCATCTTTGATAGGTAGGAACATGGTCTATTTTCTTATCATGCTCCTGTTCCAGGGCTGATGACTCCTCATTCAGACACACACTGTAGTCTGTGTCTAGACCAGTGTGGCTGAGAGCCTCAGAAAATGCCTCTTTTGTGATTCTCCATTAAAGTGGTTTGGGGCAACTTCATCACTCAGCCTGTTACAAATAGCTTTATGGCAGGGCTGTTCTCTGATATGATAGCACTGCTGCTTTGTGTAAAGGTGGGGCTATGCCTTTGGGCTTGTGTGAGAAGTGGTCAGGTGCCAGCAGAATTTGAATGGGGAAGGTAGTTCCTCAGTTTCCAGGCCTCTAGATGGTCTGCTGGACTGCATGTATGAGTCCTGAAGGGTCTGGAGCCAGATCAGGCTAGCCCAGGGTTCAGGTGCTGACTGTGATAGAGAGGGGCAGGCTGGCCCCTGGGTCACTGGATGAACTCTCAGGCAGGGGCAGGCAGAATGCTTGGGTGGTAAGAACCTGAGGGAAGAGCATAGGCCTGTGGGGGTAGGGATTTCAGGACTCTGGACAGCAGCTGAAATGCTCATGTGGAGGCAGGGTGCTTGCACTGGCTACCAGAAGGTGGCAAGAAAAGGCAGGGAGTTGTGGGGTGTGCAGTCTGTCCAGTTCTTCATATCTGGGCAGTGGTGTCCTTGTTGGAGATGTGTGAAAGCATTCAGCTTCTTTGTTTCCACCTCAACCTGAGGGCAACAGGGGTGAGGGCAGAGGGTTTTTCATTTATATCTCTTGGAGTTCCATCCCACAGGACCCCAGAGCTGCAACTTTCTGCAGTATCCAGGCAGGGGCAGCTGTGCTGGGAGCCTCAGATGGTGGTCCCTGCCTGGTGGGGAGCAGCAGAGGTGGGGTCTGCAGTTGGTCTGCTCTTCAGTACTGTGGCTGTAGCAGCTATCCTAGGGGCTTGCAAAAGAGCCTGTCTTGCCTGTCTTCCCTTGTTGGCTGCACATTGACAGCTGGTGTCAGACTGCTCTGGGATCCAGTGCTTGTGGTGCTCCATGTGGGCTTGAGAGATGTCTCTGCATGGACTCCAGATGGTTCTTGTTGGTCTGCAGGCCCGGAAGGGTCAGGGGAGTTCTCCTGTGCCCAGGATTGCAAAGGGTTTGTGGGGACATTGTGGATCCCCAGTGGCTGTCATCATTCACTTTGTTCTTCTTTGTTCTCTGTGGGTCCCATTGCTTCTTTGGTGAATCGCAACGTGTTCTCAGAATATCCACTTGAAGAGCCAGTGTTTACTCACATTTGTTTCTTCTCTGTGGGAGCAGCTAGCAGGCATCTTCATAAATAAATATATAATGATCTCGCTCTGTCACCAGGCTCGAGGGCAAGGGCCTAATCATAGCTCACTTCTATCTCCAACTCCTAGGCTCAAGCAATCCTCCCATCTCAGTCTGCTGAGTTGCTGGGAGTACAGACCCAGCTAAGTTTATATATATATATATATATATATATATATAACAGATGAGGGTCTTACTATGTTGCCCAGGCTGGTCTCAAATTCCTGGTCTCAAGTTGTCCTCTTGCCTCAGCCTCCGAGATCATTTTGATTATAGGAATGACCCACTGCACCTGGGTCCTAATGAGTGTGATATAAAGATTAAATGATGTAATGTATGCACAATTTTTGACTTGAAGTAGGCTCTCAATGTTAGTTTTCTTTCTTCTTTCAAAATAATTAGCAAAATGAATCTTTAAAACAATAGTCCCAGGAGAATCTGAAGCTTTAGGCTCTTCACTTTGATTCAGCTCCAATGTTCCAGAGGCTTTTCTTGTGTACATGAGATAGTTTGGGGGACTTTCTGTTTGGTGTTATGCTGGTGCTCTTTTGTCCTATGTTATTTTCATGGCTATCAATTGACCAAGGGTCTATAAACCACAGTAATCTTATGAAAATCAGGTGCAGAATTGGAGTGGGCTTCTACAAGTTATTGGTATCTGACACTACTGGTCATTAAAATGATTCTTGTCACTTGAGGAATGATACAGAAAAAACAACCACCCCATCTCCTTTCACTCAAAGAGGAGCACAAAAGGTATCACCCATAATTGTTGTGTTTTGTTGTTAATGTTCCCAAGTCAAGCCTAGAGATGGAGCCAAGGTTATCACATCCACATGGAACATTCTTTTTCACCTCTAGTCAGGAGATAGCAGGAGGAAGTTTGTATTTCTCTTTTTCTGCAACTATGCTATAATTTGACACTGAAAATACTCAGGCTTGAGGTTTAATTTGAATATCTATAGTATAAAATTACCAGTGTTCACATCCCCTAGCATTTCCTGACAAATTAATTGCCAATACAATTTTCAGCAGTGGGTATGTGTGGAGCGAGGCAGGGTTGAGAGTTCAGCTTACGGGAGGTAATTATAGGTGCCCTTGGGCCGAGAAAGAGCACAGATGATGCTAAAGGAGCCAATGTTTTGGGTAAGAAGCACCTGCTCCTTTGCCAGCTCTGTAGACCCATGGATCTGGGAAACACATATAATTTGGAGGATTTAGTGTCTACGTTTGGTACACGTAATTTAATCTCTTAATCATCGTGTGTTTTGTGGTTGCCATGAGCTCTCTGAAACTGAACTGTGTGTCTCCATTACTTGGTTCTTAGATCTTTGCTCCATTTATTCAATACTCCAAGCCTTCAAAGCATCAGGATAAAAAAGGCAAACAGCAAAACTCTCAAAGGCAGAGAGTAAATAAAGCTATAAAGAGATTCTTCATTTTGGCTAGGTCTAAGGGAAGGGGCACTTTTGTTGATATATCTGAAAGTAAGTGGTCTCCTCTGAAAGAGGTGGAAAAACATTCTGTTGAGATGAAGCACCTGACCTTTTAAGAAATAATCTCTGCTTATTTCTAAGTATTCATTGGAAAGCGATTTATCTCAAATATACACCTTTAGACAAGATGCATTAGTTCCTTTTTCAACCTAAGCCTCTCAGGAGTTGTAATCCTCTAGCATCTGAAGATATTTGCTGTTGGAGTTATTTTAATTTTTATTTTATTTAATTGTAAAAACAATAATAAAAACCAAGCAGACAAACAAATAAAAAACTTAAAAAACCCTAAACTGGGGCGAGGGAGGATTGGAGGAGTAGGTGGTTGAAGACCAGAACAGATATAAAGCCATAAACATCCTCCTTAAACTTTTTCAAGTTTTAAAAATACTAGCATTTTTATAGATTTGTTTTCATCTCATAGATATTTTTGAAAATAAAGGGTTATGACATTATTATGTGACAAAGTAAAATAACAGAGAAGTGCACATTTGATTCCATTAAGTCTTGTTCTCGAGTTTTTCCTGTGATGTCAATTGCTTTTAAAAATATTAAAGATCCAGTGAGAATGAGATAATATTTCTGGCACTCTAGTTCCTGGAATAATGGGATTGGAGAGAAAGGAATGAGGATATTTGTTGGCCAAGGTTAATATACAAGGGTTTCATCCTGTCTTCTTCATGAATTTGAATCTCATCACCCAAATATCTCATCTACAAGGCTCCTGCTATGTTTTCTGGAAAACAAGTCCACTTTCAGAACTCTCACCAAGGTAATCACAGTCAGAAGATGCCAAGGTTGGGCAGGACCATCTACTCCAACTCTTTCATTTAACAGATGAACTAAGGTCCACAGATGGACAATGGACTTACCAAAGATTGTCCAGCAGGTTAGTTTAGAACAAGGGCTAGAATCTAGGTTTTCTTTAAAGCAGCAATAAGCAAGTGCTATGGGAATAATCAATTGCTTCACATGGATGTGGGCCCTGAATTCCTAATTTGGAAATCAGTTGTGCTCTACAAAATTCACAGATTCATGATGCTATTTGATAGAAATGTCATGGTGTTGACAGTCAGGTGGACCTTGGAAAGAAGAGAAAAAGAGAATAAACATTTATTGAGCATCTACTATTGCAAGAAACTTCCACTTTACTATTGCATGTGATTTTCACATCTCCCTGATGAAGTGGACATTATTTCTATTTTTAAATGAGAAAATCAAGGCTCAGAGAAATTGAGCAATTTGCCAAAGATCTTGTAGATGGTAATGTAGAATTTGAACCTAGAAATATGATTCAAAGCCCATCTGAAGTCTTTCCATTCACTCACCATTTTTTGCTACTCTTTCTAATACTGGGCAAACTACAAAGCAGGGTCTAGATCATTAGCCTTATCATTGAATGCAGGCATTTATGGTGCATTTATCAAGTACTTAGTTTTGTAGTTGGTGTGTGGAAATGCCAAAGGGTAATGAGACCTTTGTGTAACTGAGAAGGGCTTTCTAGGTGTAAAGGCATCAGATAAGTGTGGCCTTCTATTTCAACTAGCAGGAAATTCATTTTCCCATGGTGTGCAAGGCCCTATGTCGTTGCTACTCAAAGTGAGCTCTATGAACTAGCAGTGTCAGCATCACCTGGTAGCTTTTTAGAAATGTAGACTCTCAGCATCCCACCCCCATTAGATTCTGCAGGTGATTTTTATTCACAATCAGGTTTGAGACACACAGCCCACCTCCTCTCTGACCTTATTGCCCAGGTATAGTAGCCTTCTTTTTGCCCCTAAACATGCTTACCTGGCTCCTGCCTTATGGCCTAGGCATTTGCTGTTCCAATTGGCTGACCGCTTTATCTTCTAATTTTTTTATGCCTCTATTTTGTCCTTCAGCTTTCTGCTCAAGCAATATTGTCTCAGAATGTCTGAGTGCTGACTTCCAGGGAACTGCGTTATCTTGCTATATTTTCTCATAGTATTTATTCTCTGAAATTATACCATTTATTTATTTGTTTACATGTTTATTATCTCTTTCCTCACTAGACTGTTAAACTCCATTAATGCAGGAATGATTTGCCTGTCTATTCATTGTTTTATTCCTGGCACCTGGAACACTGCCTGGCCCAAGTTAGGCATTCAATAAGTATTTTATGAATCAATAAATGAATGGACAATATTTCACTGCTATTGAAATTTCGACATGTTGATACTAAAAGCTAAGATTATTTAAGATTATTTGTTTTATCTAACCAACCACGAATCAATGTGAAAACAACAGTTTGGTGTATTTTCTGGTTTAAGTTCTTTGATGCTGCAATTCATGAATCAAGGAAAGCTGCGGGAGAAAGAAAACTCTTTTTAAACTTTTGTCAATTTCATAAAAATATTGATTTTGTTAGGGTGGCATTTGGGGATTTCAGACATATCTGTATAGGGAAGTTTTTCTCTTAATATCTTTTCAGCAATTTCCCTTGAAAAATGCAGATGTATAGATTTGGCACATGCAAAAGTACTATGGAAACCTTCCCTTTTGATTCACAGGCACTTACAGTGAAGTGGTTTGTTTCTTGGCTAAAAACACCAGTTTAGAGAGAGTTCATGCATACTTCACGAGCTGACTCTGCAATAATACACTGCAGATCTTCCTGGAATGAACAGCAAAGGTAACTCTGAATTCTGATGAGACATCCTGGGAAGAACTCTTACACCTACTATTTATAAGAGCGTTATAAAAAAGAAAATGACAAAGAAAAATGAGTTCACACTTAATGTATGTCAGATGACTTAGAAAACAAGATCTCATTTTAATTATTGTAACAACTTTGTGAGATAATATGACCCCATTTTACAGAGCAACAAATGAAGATTTAGAAATTGAGGCTTGTTCAAAGGCATCTTTCTAGTAAGTGGTAGAACTGAAATTCAAGTTCATGTTCTTTCCATCATGTTGCTGTTCCATTCTCAGTGAAATTCCATCCTCCACCAACTTCCCACTATATTTTGCAGTTTCCTTTATATGGCAACTTTTTGTGTGTGCGTGTGAGCCAAATTTCCTTCTGGTTTCAGAAGAGCACCCTAGAGACTAATAGCATCATAAAGAATTTATGAGAAAAACAGAAGTGATGGTGCAAAATCTTCAGTACTGCATGGACAGGAGATGCTTAGATCTGAGGTGAGGAAATCCAGAGATGAATATTTTGTTTACCTCATAGGACTGTGGCATTGTTAGCCACTCAATCCAACCAGATTATAATGTACTAAAAATTTGAAACATCAGCCATTGTGGTTTCACATACATGAATGTATATTATTTTGTTAGCCAGGTAATGACAGTCATTGTCAAGTGGAAGACCTAATCAGACTGAATATTCATTCATGCCTTGCTTTGTCAATAGGGAAAAAAATTTCAAGGACAATCGGATATTCTCTCAGATGACTGAACCTTTCTTTCCATCTACCTGAAGGTGAGGAAACGAGGAGGGAGGGAGGCTTGGACAGCACACCCTCCCTGATTAGATTCCTGCCCTAAGCCCTAGCCCTCTTATACAGATGTTCTGGGGACCTTTGTTTCTTGAGGGGTCCATTTTGCATTATTTCCCCTGGAAATGAAACCTCTAACTCTATCTCAGTACCTATGCCAAAGACCAAGACAAGATTTCCAGATGAATCCAAGAGGCTGCCTGGGTTCCCAGTTGTTTTCTTTCATCTGCCAAAAGGTCATTGTGCAATTCCTGAATTTCATTGCTCAATGTATGACAGAATTTGGGTAATGCCCAGTAGATGGTGCTCATCAGCAACTTTCTGGAAATGGCATACCTTGAGCTTTTACAAAACTACTTTAAAAAGGTTTCGTTTGAGTTTAGAGACTTTTGGAAGACTAGAGCTTTGTAAAAGATACATTTTTGCTCATCTCCTGATTCATTATCCATTCTTTCAGGAATAAGAATTCAAAAGACAGGAGGGAAAGTTGCTTTCTTTTAGATTATAAAGTTGCTTTCTTTAGTTTATAAAATTTTTGTTAACTCCAGTATCTTCCATGGCTCAGAGGGGACAGGAAAAAACAAAAACAAAATCAAAAACAAAAACAAAAGAACAAAACCAGCCACCAAATGATTAGGGAATGATTTTTCTCACTTTATTCCCATTTTGCTTTCTTTCTCAGAGGATCAGAATGTGTCCTCCTCCCCTTTCTGAACACATTGTGCCCTAAGGGTTTTTATTTGGAGGTCATTTGCTTATTACTCAAAATCTCCTTCTACTTGAAATGAGTTTTCTTGGGAGTGATGGTGAAATGCCCAGAAATGCCTTCTTAACCTTTGATGTGCCTAAAGTTCAGCATCTCAGCACTATTTTAATAAAATCTAGGCACCAGGTACACCGTTGTTTCTACGGAGAATGAATTCTGAATTCTTCTTTCAGTGGAGTTGTAGAGACTGAAATCATTCTTTGGGCATCAGTAACTCATCTCTTTGTTATCCTGGACTATGATTGAGGGTGATCTCAAGAGCCTGTACACTTTGTTGTTCTTAAAAGGGCGAAGATGGGTGGTACCCTCCCAGGGGCAAATCTTAGCCTCTCCCTATCCAGGACTTTGGAAATCCCGTTTTCAAACTAGAAAATGCTTTACCTTAAATTCAAGTCTCCCGTTGTGTTTGTATCTTTTTTCAGTTGTTGAGTAATCCTGTCTTGGGCAGGTGCAGTCCCATGATAAATTATAGTGTTTAATAATAATTTTTATCCTTTATAAAATTTATATTGGGGAAAATTGATGTGGAAAAGGGTTAAGAATACAGTTCAAGGGGGTAGCAGAATCAGATGAAAACATTGGTAGTGGGTAATTCCCTAAAAATCTTTTAGAAACCATGGGTCATTATTATCATCAGCTGACTGATGGGACACACTATTCTTTCTATATTCAGGCCTTGTCTGGTCTAAACAGAGAAAGGGTCCTTCAGTAGGGTTCATAAATATCTCCCAAGACCTTTGGGTCCAACTGAACAATCTGATCTTATTACAAAACATATTCTCAGTTTTTTGGTAAGTCTCAGAGGAATAGAAATATTAAGTTATAGTGGTAAGTACATAAGAGACAATAAGGCTCTGTTAATAATAAGCTATTGCCAGATGTACACAAGAACCATCCTACTGAGTATTTGGTGTTTTCTCCCAGAGATTTTTAGATCTTTCATTCATTTATGCATTTGATACGTACTTACTGAGAATCTTTTACATGAAAAATACTTTTGTAGATAAGAGGTTGGAAAATGATGGCCCGTGGGCCAAATCTAGCTCATCCAAGTTTTATTGGAACACAGCCATGCTCATGTGCTTACATATCATTTGGCTGCTTTCATGCTACAATGGCAGAGGTGAGTAGTTGCAACAGAGACTATATGACCTGCAAAGCCCTTTATAGAAAGAGTTTGTGAACTTCTTTTCTGAATAATGGAGAGACATCCATGACCTAAATGAGCCAGCATTTTGGGGAGAAGATATGGTGCTGGAGAGGGAGACAATAAACAAATGAACAAATATACTAAGTGCTATAAAGTAAACAAAACAGAGTGATGTGCTAGAGAATGAGTAGGAGAGATGGAGGAGAACTTAAAATTATATGGCCAGAGAGGCCTTCCTGAGGGAGTTACATGTGCAAAGGTATATCTGAGTGGAGGGAATGTACATAAGGAGATCTGGAGAAAGGTCATTGGAGCTAAGAGAACAGCAAGAGCAAAGACATGCTCTGGCATGTTCAAGGTGCAGAAAAGAGATCTATTTGTTTGAAGTGGAGACGGTGAGAGGTAGAGTGATAGGCAGTGATATCAACCAGGTAGTCAGGAGCTGAATCAGTGGGGCCTTATAGGCCACGATTCAGCATTTGGATTGATTCTAAGCACACCAGGAAGCCTTTGGAGGGTTTGAAGTGGGTAGTGACATGACCTGATGATGCATGCTTTCAAAGACCATTCTGAGTGTTAGGAAGTGGGTGGGAGGTGAGCAGGAGGGGAAGCAAGGAAGCTGATTAGGAGAACTCCAAGTGAGAGGGGATGAGAGCAGTGGTGATGATGGAAGTGGGTTGACTGGGTACACCTTTCAGAGTTATGGCCAATGAGGCATGCTAATAGATTGGATGTGAGGGGTGAAGGAAAAAGAGGATTAAACATGACTCTTAAATTTTTGAATTAAGCAACCAAGTGGAGGGCGGTGTATTTAAGTAAAGAAGACTTAGGGTAGAATAACTTTGGTTAAGGGAGGTAGATGGAGTTCTGTTTTGGGCAAATTAAGTTTGAGATGCCTGTTAGACATCCAAGTGAAGAGGTCAAGTTAGCTGTACATACTTTGGATGATCAGAGTGGTATCAGAATCAGAAATATGAATTTGAAGTGTGTAGCATGTAAGTATTTTCACAGCCATGATACTAGAAGAGATCACTTAGGGCAATAACATTGAAAGAAAAGAGGAGAGGGCTATTAAGTGGGTATAAACATGGTAAAGATCATCTCACAAAATGGGAAAAGTATGAACTCGACCAAAGTTCTAATTCTTTCCTGCCATCTTGCCAGCCACATAGCCTTGGTTGGGAACTTTTACCTCTTTGGTCCTCAGTTCCCTGATTTTAGAAAATTTTGAAAAATCTATTACTTTTAGCCTCTGATTTGAACAGTGGTTGCTTTTCAAATCATGTTTCTTATCAAACCGTGAGACACTTCTACTTGGAGGCGTAAATTTCCTTGATTTCCATGTGTTCTCACTTGAAATCATCTTCCAGCTTTGTGTATCAAGGAACAGAAGTTTGGGGGATCCAATGTTTGAAAAATTTTGCTAGATCTAGACGCAGTTTAGAGGCTCCTGGCTTCCTGGCAACTTCCCCACCTGTGCTGATAATGCTGGGCAAGTGGTGATGCTTGTTATGTATAATCATCTGAGTTGATGTTATGGAGAGCAGCCATATCTCCACAGCAGAGGAAGAGCTAACTGCAGTCTGAAGAGTTTAGAGCAATCTTTCAGGGCCCTGTGCCTGAGTGTGGCCAGGAGACTAATAATTGAGCAGTTCTGCCAGCTTTTTCAAAGGGGTCCAGTGGACCTCTGCCCTCATTGCATCACGCTAAACTGGGGAAATGGATATTATTGTTTACACTGAATATTTTTCACCTGAGTCAGTCTAGGAGGGTTGATATCAGATCATCTTAGACTTTGTGACAGAAGACTCTGCATTTACAGAGTGACTAAGACAAGTTGCTCACCTTGTTTGAGCTTAGTTTCCTCTTTCTGTGAAATGCATGTAATACCTGCTTCATTGGGTAGTATAAGGATTAATGGAGGTCATCTTTGTGAAAATGTCTGAGTCAGTATTAGTGTTTTTTTTCCTCCTGTATATTCCTGAACTGTTCTTAGCATGCTCTGCCCTGAACGCAATGGTGGTAAAGATGAGAACCATGACCATCCTTGGTAAGGATGTCTCAGAGGATCAAAGGGAATTCTATCACAGGTGAGAAAAGGAAGATTCACCTGTAACACTGAGGTGCTACTTCCTGTATGCCACTAACTCTCCTGTGTTACAAGTATGATGTGTTAATTTTATCATTAAAGACTACCTCCCTGACCCACCCTGCACAGACACTGAATGTATTGAACTTAAGCAAACTCCACTTATTGTACATTTCTTCTATGTTGAAAACAGGCTATGATGTAAGGAAGCATGAGATTAATGAGGGCAGAGGGGTGAAACTGCTTCCAACTTGACTTCCATCCAATGCTTGAGGCATCTTGGAGATCGTCAATGATCTACAGAACTTTCCTATATATACAATAAGAAGAGTTAATTCAAGACCAGTGCATGTGAGTTTACTCAAACTTTAAAATGCTTATGATTCATCTTCAGATTTTGTTAAAATGAAGATTCTGATTTAGTAGGTCTGGAGTGGGGTCTGAGATTCTTCATTTCTAACAAGTTCCCAGTGATGTTGATACTTCTGCTTCAAGGACCACATTTGAGTAGCATGGTTCTAGATTTATTCATGGTCTTAAATGCTATGACTTTGTGATAGAGAATATAGAAAGCATACCCATCTATCCATCCATCCGTCTGTCTGTCCGTCCATCCATCCTTTCAATGAATATTTATCTAGTGCTCAGCATGGGTCAGGCCCTGTGCCAGACAATGGGATTATAGAGGCAAATGTGGCCTAATCTCATTTAGAAAGTCATACTCTAGTTAGGGAGACAGACATGAAAACAAACATTTTTCAAAATCACTCTGACCCAGATTCCTAGAACAGCAATTTCTTTCTTGTCCTTAAAATCCTTATCTATTCTCTGGCTAAGTTCCTTTCATTCACACATACTGAGGGCATCTTAAATGATATCATATAAGGCAGAAATCTGTTGGCATATCCCTAAGGAAAAGAGAACTGGACTCAGGGCATTACGGAGTTCATTTTAAGTCTCTGCTCTTTTATAGCCATGAAACCTTAGTCAAGATTCTTTGGGCCTCACTTTCCCTCTGTGTAAAATGAAGGAGAATCATACCTAGCTTGTTTAGCACACAGGATTTTTATGTAGCTTAAGCTGAAATAATAAATGTGAAAAGTGTTTGAAAACTTCAAAGTGATACACATGTGTAAAGAGATGTTTAGCTTCTTGTGTGTACATGCACTACAGTATTGTCTGTAATGGTGACAAATAATGGAAATTATATAAATGTCTCAAAAATGAGACTGCAGTAAGTTTTGGGCCATATGACTAGTACTAGTGAAGGGACTGTGAGCAACAATGACATGCTGCTAGTTCTAGGCTGTGGCATTTAAGAGCCAATGTCCCCCTTCTATCCCTCCCTCCCTCTGGTGCAGAGACCCTGAAGGCCACACATACCAGATTGTGTAAATACATGCATGATGGTGGCAACCCAGATCTCTAAGTAACCATTTGGAGGAGAACCACATTGGAGATATCTTATTTCAGTTGTTGAGTAATCCTGTCATATACTGGCTTGTTTAGCACATGGGATTTTTATGTAGCTTAAACTGAAATAAATGTGGAAAGTGTTTGAAAACTTTAAAGTGATACACGTGTAAAGAGATATTTAGCTTCTCATGTGTATGTGCAGTACAATATTGTCTAATGGTGACAAATAATGGAAATTATGTAAATGTCTCAAAAATGAGAGTACAGTAAGTCACCCAACCCATATCACAAGTTTTGTGAGGATAAAAAAGCAAAACCTTTTATCATGTTAAGCTGTTGAAACCTTAGAGTTGCTTATTATCACAGCATAGACTATCCTATCCTAAATATATAATTAATTCCATCAGACTTTCTGTGCACTTAGATACATAGGCAATTGCAAATATATGGTATTGCCATGTGTATTTTTGCCACAAATGCTTTTTTACTATATATATAGTATTGTAATTTATTATTTTTGCTTAATAATGTACTGGAGATATGTGTTATTTGGTTCATGTAGATCTACCTTATTCTTTCAGCAGATACAAAATATTCCATGTTAGACATATAAGCCATTTCTACATTGATAAATATTCTCCACCTCTCTATCTTTCTCAAATGACTGAAATAAGTATATTTGTACCTGCTCCTTGGCACATGTGTGGGTGATTTTTTGGAATATATACTGAAAAGTGGAATTGCTGAGTTACAGGACATATACATTTCAAATGCTAGAAAATACTGCCAAATTGCCCTTCAAATTAACTGTATGAACTTATACTTCCACCAGCAGTGTGTAAGAGAGTCCATTTTCCATACCTTTATATTACTTCTTGAGTAGGAATATCTAAAAATTATTGCTTATCTATTGCCATGTAACAAACCATCCTCAAACAACCATTATATTATCTCTCTTGAGTTCATAGCATTATTAGACTCAGCTGGGAAGTTCTGCTCCTTGTGGTATTGGCAGGGGTTGCAGCTGTCTGGGGGACTCAATTGGGCTGGAATCACTGAGCTGGCTTGTTCACATGGCTGCCAATGGTGCTGCTGTCTCCTCCATGTGGCTTGACAGAAGAGCAGCTGGGTTCCTGGAGAGGAAGCAGGAGCTGCCAGTACTCTTAAGGCCTGACCTCTGAAGTAATCCCAGATATCATTTTCCCCATATGGTATTGGGTCAAAGCACTTCCAGGGCCATCCCAGGTTGGAGGGGAGGGCAAAAAGACTCAGAAATGGTTGGTGTTCATCTTTGGAGACTATTTACACAGTGATTGTATATTTAAAAAAACAGCAATTATATCTTTGAGTTTGAGTAAAGTTAAAGAAATGGTATCTGCGAAACTTCGAATAAACAAGTAGAGCTTAGAATATTTGATTCTTGCATATTAGGTTAATGTGCTCTATGCTAATCAGGTTGGAGAAATATTAAGCTCTGCTAGGAATTCTATTGGACTGAAGGTAAGTCATCCTGCCAGTAACTACCTAAGTCAAGGTGTGAACAAGCTGGAATTTCTTCCCATTCTAATTTTTTTCAAGTATACCAGTAGAAAACAAAATGAAGAATCGGGTTCAGAATCATTTCCAGTTACCTATCACATCTTTGGAAGCTTCAAGGTTAGATATAATGGAAAGCATGCAAAAAAAAAAAAAAAGAGGCTGAGAAGTATACAAGGTCTGCAGCATTCAAACTGATGTTTTACTAATTAATATCCTGCTCCACAGATGATGCAGGAGGTGAGGCAAATGAAGGGGCTATGGTAGGAGAGGAGGGCAGATAGTTGGAGGCAAGTCCACGGATACCACAGGTATATCAGATGGACCAGGACAGCTTTCCTAATCTGGTTTTGATTTGCCTACACCATTGCCATGTGGCCCATGTAATGATGGGAAGATATGTGGGCTAATGGGGAAAGAGGGAGATATTTGTCATGTCTACCTGCTCATGGCTCCTAGACAGGATCCTTTCTTTCCGCCTATTCTAGACAAGATGGCTATGAAAATGTTTATGGTTTTGGTTGTATTATTTTAAATTTGCTGGGGAAAGGCCATTAAACACTAAATTTAGGGCTTTCCAAAATGGACACTGAGAAATAAAAAAGCTTTATTAAGGAATAACATCTTTGGAAAAAAAAAGGAAGGAATGGGATTGTGTATGGAGGAGAGTCCAGAGTGTGTTGCCAAACTGGCAAAGCATCTGCTAGCCAAATGGGAGAGTTTGGAGGGAAAATTGCCCACTATAGGCATCCTGCATGGGGTGGAAATGCCTAGTTCTTTTACGAGTTGCCTTGCTTAGTCATTGGTTGGTGGCTGCCCTTAAAATAGTGTGCCTTTGAAAGTGGAGGCAGACCATGAGGTTGCTCACAGCTGGAGGCTGTTAGACAACTACATTCTTTCTAGCTGGGCAGCGAGTGCTTTCTTGAAAGATCTGACTAGTGCTTCTCCATGTCTGCCACATGTAACTTATCTTTCTCCAGTTCATTTTTTTTTTCTCAAAGCTGCATTGAGAAAGCAAGCTTTGCAAGATGTTCTCTGTTATTGATTTCATCTACAGACTCTCCTTGGTTGCAAGTGTTTGAGAGCAAGTTGAACTTGCTTAGGAGAAAAGGCAAATTTATTGCTCATGTCATTAAACCATGGGAAGGCCAGAAATGATTCGAAACCAGAAACTCAGATGCCCCCAAGATGGCTGCTGCCTCTTGTCTCTGCTTTTCTTCGTGTGATGGGCTTCCTTGAGAGTGCCAGTGGTAATAACTGCCCTACACTTACTTCTCTCTGCTTCTGCCAACAGAGAAGAAAAATTGCCTTACCTTTCTGCTTGGTTCTAGTGTTTAAAATCTCAAGAAACGATTCTATGCAAGAAACAGCATTGTATGCCAATTTCTAGATCAATCATTACTGCCAAGGAGGCAAGGTAGAAAGCTGGCAACTCCTATTTAAACTCCATGATCCAAAGCAGCAATTCCCAGAAGCAGGGGAAGGGTGAAAAGGCAATGCAAATAAATACTTATCCTAATCTTTCTTTTTCTCCCCCTAGTCCCAGCTTCGTTTTGTAACTATTTCCAATGTCAGATGTCAGTTTAAAGGTGAATACACTCAATTTTAATCAGGCTTTTTGCACAGCGTTCAGGCCATGCGAGGCTTTATAACTCAAAAGAAGTGTTTCTCAGCCTTTTAAAGTTGATGTTCCTTTTGAAAGAAAATGAAGAATATCAAAACCTCATTCTTCCTAAACCCCAGAAATTTGGACATTTGTACCTCACCTGCTGCTTTGAGAACCACCACTAAGAAGATTTTGTTCAGTTTTATTTTTCTATAAGCTTTGTATCAGTTAGCTATTATAGCAAAACCATTCAAAGATAGTGGCTGCAAGCAATAAGCATGAATTTTTGCTCACATGTCTATGAGTTGGCTGGGTATTTCTTCTGGTCTCAGCTGGACTCACTTATGCAGCTGTGCTCAGCTGTGGGTTGGGTGGCCACTTAGTTGATCATGGCTGGGTTTGATCACATATTTGGGTATTAGCTAGTTGTGGGCCAATCTAGGGTGGCTTCATTTAAAACAACTGAGCTCTGCTCTGTGTGGTCTCTTGTCCTTCAGTAGGTAAGACCAGGTTTGTTCATATGGCAGTACAGTTTCTAAGAGAATGAGAAGTGTGCAAAACCCTTGAGACCTAGACTTGAAACCAGAAGAACATCAAAACCAATTAAAATCCAAGGGGTGAGAAAATAAACATCACCTCTTGGTGGGAGAAGCTGCAAAGTCACATTGCAAAACATGTGGATACATGAAGAATTATGGCCATTTTTGAAAATGAATGATTACAGGTTTTTTTTTTTAAGAGATGACCTTAAATTTTAAAATAAGGTCTTTTATTAAAATATTAAGTTTTTCACACTACACCTCTTTCTTTCCCATATTTATAATTGTGGCACCTTCTGCCATCCTCCCTTCACACACCATGTACCTGTATGTTCCAGTTAATAAACCACTGCTTTGGAAAAGGACTTAGAATTTGGAAAGAATTCAAGGAGGGATTTTCCATCTGACCAAAACGGAGACACAGAGGCTGGGTTTACAGTGTGTATGAGGAGGATGGTTTAGATAAATAAATGAAAGGAAAAAAAAAAAAAAAACAGGAGATGAAGTTACCTCTGTAAAATGAGGGGGTGAGGTTGGATGACTCTTAAAATACTATCAGGATGGCACATATTGAACTTGAAATTTATAGTCTTTATGATTTACCCTGACACTTTTCTTTTTCACAGAAATTCCCCCAGAATAATTGAATGGGCAGGCAGCCAGAGGAATGGGGCATAAAAGGGGTTTTAAAGTATAAAACAGAATAATTTGGGATAGTAGCATGGAGTCAGAGCAAGAAAGAATAGTAACATTTGCTGAATTCCTCTTATATGCTAAGTTTTGAACTCTGAATCTTACATTGTATTTTATTTTTCCCACAACCTATGTACCAGGCATTATCATTCCCATTTTACACAAGAAGAAATGGAGACTCAGAAATATTAAGAAATGCTCCCAAGTCTCACAGTTAGTTGAAGCTTTACTTTTGTTTATCCTTGAAAATCAGTGATTGGAGGGTGGCAAACCGAATAGGGACAGCAGCAGACCCTGCAGGCAGCTGATGGAGGAGGAGATGCAAGCTCTGTGATGACTGTGAGCCTCTTACAGACCTGCCCTACATCTCCTTTATCTTTGTATGCCAACTACACAGCACCCAACACATGACAAATATTCATGTTGGAGATATGATCGTGCATTATTCTGCAAACACACTAGGGCTCTGTCGATGTGTAATTATTAGAACATGACTGAAGTGATGTAGAGTGTCTCAGTCTATTAGTGCTGCTGTAACAGAATACCATAGACTGGATAATTTATAAAGATGAGAAATTTATTTCTCACCATTCTGGGGCCTGGAAAGTTCAAGATCAATCTCTGGCATCTGGTGTGGGCCTTCTTGCTGCATATGGGGAAGGCAGAAAGGCAAGTGAAAGCAAATTCACTCCCACAATCCTTTTTTTTAATAGTGGCATTAATTAATTTATGAAGGTGGAGCCCTTATGACCTAAATACTTTCCCAAAGGCCCCACCTCCCAACACTGTACTGGGGATTAAATTTCCAGCACATGAATGTTGGGAGGCACATTCAGACCATATCAGGGAGCAAACAGATGAAAAGAAGGCATGGCTGAGGACCACAGGAAAATGCCAATGAATGCCAATGAATGCCAAAGCCGGAAGTTCCATGCCTATCACTGTGGGGGTTGGGCATGGAGTGAGGAGGAAAGCTGCTGGAGCCCAGCTTTCTCAGCCCAATGGGATTGGACACTGACATCCTCCAGAAATTGCTAAAATCAGACTTGATGCTTCTCTCAAGTACCGAGAGAAGGAAACACTTGGAATCTCTCAGCTTTGCCACACCTAGGGGAAAAGTCAGCGTTAACTGAAAAGAAAATATTCTAAGAATGGAATAAAATATAGGGAATAGATAATCTTTAGGATGCTTCTATATGCCATGAGGGTATTCTGCCTTATTATAAAATGACAGACACTGACTATAAATTCGCTACAGCAATGGGTAATGAAACAAGTGTTCACAAATACAGGACTTTGAGTTTAATGCATACGTTGCTATTATTGCTGTTTTAATCCAACAACCAGTAGTAATACAATGGGAGGCTTTCTTAAAATGATGCATAGGATAAAGATACCCAAGAAAAATAGTCTCTAAGACCTAAAGGTTTTGGTGATAGATGATTTAAAATGATTTACCAGTGTGGTTCTAGTTATTATTGTTGTATAACAAACTAGCCCCAAAACTCACTGGCACAATATAACTACCTCATTTTTTTTTATTAATTACGTCAACTTTTACTCTTAATTCTCCACACATTATAAACATACAATATGACAGTTTTTTACTTATGAGAGTATATATTTTTACTTATTAGCTCTGCGGTGTGCAGAGTAAAACTTGTTCTTTCCTCTAATCAGAATTTTTATGTGTTATATATTTTTTATTTTTGAAATCTTTTTTTATTATACTTTAAGTTTTAGGGTACATGTGCACAATGTGCCTGTGGGGTGAGGGATAACATTTGGAGATATACCTAGTGTTAAATGACGAGTTACTGGGTTCAGCACACCAACATGGCACATGTATACATATATAACTACCTCATTATATTCACAGATTCTGTGGGTCAGGAATCCAGACAAGAAATAGCAGAGATGGCTCCTTGATTTCTGGGGCCTCACATTCAAACTCTGGGGGTTTCTCAATGGCTTGGGGGCTAGAATCATCTGGAGGCTTTTTCCTCTCATATATTTTACAGTTGATCCTGGCTGTTGGCTGAGACCTCAGCTGAGCTCTGAGCTTAAACACCTACATATGGCCTCTCCATGGGGCCTAGTTTGGGCTAGGTTCTAAGAGCAAGTAGACCAACAGAACATGGTGAATATGAAGGGAATTTGCTAATCTAGGCTCAAAATTCACATAGAATCACTTCTGCTTTATTGATTGAGGAAGCCACAGAATTCTGCCAAGCTTTAAGTGGAAGGGACGTAGACCCCATCACTCATTGGAGAAATATGTGGGTTACACATGGGATGAAGGATGGTGTGGCCATCTTTGGAAAACACAGCCTATCACAACGGCCCATTCCTTTTTTAATGATTCAAGGTCTGGTGTCATCATAACCAGCATCCTTCCTGGCACTAGACTATTACCACATTGGCATCATCCTGGACATGAGAAGAAACCTCTGACAACTCATTCTAAAAGAGAATGCTGGGCTGCACATTGAGTAGCCAGAATTCCAGATCCAGCCCTGCCACAACTAGCTGAACCCCTAAGCTCCTCAATTATAAGGTTTTAGGGGTTTAAGATATTAAGATCACTGCTCTTACTATGGAAAGAAACTTGCTCCTTGGGCATTAAGCTAGATTCCCAAACCCCACCCAAGGAGGTCTTTATACCAATCATGTCATGCTGTCCTTCTAAAAGCCTCTGGCCCTGGTGAGAGCAGATCTATGTGCCTCTTGACCCACCTCCCCACCCTCTACCAGTGCATCAATTTGTACTAGGGAATCTGGAATTGCCAATGAGAGGCTAACTAGGTGTGGCTCGCTGTTGGAGAGGGAGATGTGTGGAGCCGTTTCCTACCATATGCCACTGATGCTAGAAGGCTGCTTTGCAGAAAGGAGTAAGGACTTTGTGAAGACAGAGTCAGTGGTTGTGTGTGTGTGTGTGAGAGAGAGAGAGAGAAAGCACAGCAATCACATGGATGAGAGAAAATGCAAGAGCACAAAAGTGAGGAAGCTGAAGTCAGTGGCATTGCTCATGATTTTATGGTCTCTGGTTTCAGCCTCTTATAATACCTGCTGTGCTTCATCCACTTTAGTTCTGAGACATCCCTGCAGTTTCCAGAAAATTTCCCATTTACTTGAGAAGTACAAATGGGATTCTATCCTTTTCAACAAATCATCCCTGACCAAGATGCATGTTCCAACCTCACATACAGTGAACTTGACATTATAACCCAGATAAAACTCATCCAACTCAGAAAAATTCTCCTCCCAATCCTTACCAGTCACAGCCTGGTGCCCACATTGTAAAATCCTTGATGAGTCTCAGCCTACAATTTATTATTCTTTGAGGATATAGAAAACAGAAGAAGACAAGTTGTAAATATTTGGTACTTTAAGAAACCTTAGAGTTTAAAGACCAAGCCCCTCATATTGCGAGAAAGGAACTGAGTCTCTTGTAGAGAGGGGAAGTGACTTGCCCAAGGTTGTCTACTAGTTAACAGTGGAGCTCAGATGAAAATCAGGTCTGATTGTCATTTCAGCCCCTGCCTGACTTCAAATCAGCCACAGCTACCAGGGAGAAAGCAGCTGATTGAGCAATCAAATATATGTTTTACATTTACATTGCTTTTCTCTGCACTCTGTTCTCATGGGAGTCAGAATCTATAGCGACATGTTAACTGCCAGCAGCGATGAACAGATTTGGTTATTGCCCTGATGCAGCGAGCAGTGAGAGTGGGGGAGAATAGAAGAATTTCATTTTAGGGGTCAAATTAAATTTGTGCAAGCCCAGCATGCTTCTGAAAACTCTAGCAACACAGCCTAGGTTATAACATGCACAAACATTGAAATCACTTGTAGACTTTCCCAGTGAGGGAAAGGAATTGATATAATGTCATTTTGAGGCCACTTCTATTTCCATGACTGATTATATTGCACCAAAAAGACAAAAATGTTTCTTTTCAACCTTTTATTCTGGAATATTTTTTATTTTATTTTATTATTATTATACTTTAAGTTTTAGGGTACATTATCCTGGAATATTTTAAACACATATAAAAATGGACAAAATAGTGTAATGGATCTCCAGATGATGATTTTTAAAAGAGCTTTATTGATGTATAATCAATGTACAATAACTTGCACATATTTAAAGTGTACAATTAGAAAAGTTTTGACACACAACTGTGAAACCATCAACAGTCAAGACAATGAACATATTTGTTACCCTCCCCCTCACGTTTTCTCGTACCCCTTTGTAATCTCTTTCTCTGGCAACTCCCTATGGTCTCTCCCCTTCTATATCCCCCTTCTCCCTGTCTGCAGGCAACTGCCGTCTGCTCTCTGTCACTATAAATTAGCTTACGTTTTAAAGAGGTTTATATAAATGGAATCATACAGTGTGTACTCTTTTTAACGTCTGATTTATTTCACCAAGCGTAATTATTTTGAGATTCATCCATGTAGTTTCATGTGTCTGGCTCATTTCTTTTTTATTGATGAGTAGTATTCCATTGTATGAGTATGGCAAAGTGTGTTTGTACATTTATCTACTGGTGAACATTTGCATTGTTTCCAGCTTTTGGCTATTAAAAATAAAGTTGCTATGAATATTTCAGCATAAGTCTTTGTGGGGATGTATGCTTTCTTTTCTCTTGTGTAAATACTGGAGTGGAATAACTGAATCACATATTAAGTGTACATTTAACTTTTTAAGAAACTGCCGAACTGTCTTCCAAAGTGATGATACCGGCCGGGCGCAGTGGTTCATGCCTGTAATCCCAGCATTTTGGGAGGCCGACTTGGGTGGATCACCTGAAGTCAGGAGTTCCAGACCAGCCTGGCCAACATGGTGAAACTCCGTCTCTACTAAAAATACAAAAATCAGCCCGGCGTGGTGGCAGGCGCCTGTAATCCCAGCTACTTGGGAGACTGAGACAGGAGAATCACTTGAACCCAGGAGGTGGAGGTTGTAGTGAGCCGAGATTGTGCCACCGCACTCCAGCCTGGACAACACAGTGACTCCATCTCAAAAAACAAAACAAAACAAAATCCGAAAGTGATGATACCATTTTACAGTCCCATCAGCAATGAATGAGTTCCTCGATATCCTCACCAACATTTGGTATCATCAGCTTTTAGGATTTTAGCCATTCTAATACATACATGCTGTTATTTCATTGTGATACTTATTTTCGGTTTTATAATGACGAATTATGCTGGACATCTTTCTATGTGCTTATTTGACATCCATGTATCTTCTTTGATGAATTGTCTGTTCAAATCTTTTGCCCATTAATTTTTTTTTTTTTTTTTACTATTTACTTTTAATTGTTATATATTTGGGTTCAAGTTCTTTATCAGATACATACTTTGCAAATATGTCTACCAGTCTGTGGCTTGTATTTTATTCTCTTAATTGTGTCCTTTGAAGAGGAAGCATTTTAATTTTAATAAAGTTTATCACCTTTTTTCTTTTTAGTATCATATCTAAGATATCTTTGCCTAATTCAAAATCATGAAGATTTTCTGCTATGTCTTATTTCATAATTTGCATTATGTTATATTTTCCATTTAGGTTCAGGATTCATTTTAATTAATTCTTATGTATAGTAAAAAGTATGGATTAAAATTTATTTTCCTAGCATATCCAATAATTCCAATACCATTTGTTGGCAAGACTATTCTTTCTCCAGTGAATTGTCTTTACACTTTAAAAAATGACCCTGGAAGAGTCAAGGAGGAGATTGCATTTGATTTTTACTTTAAAGAATAACTTGGATTATAACGTTTGGGTGAAAGGAAAGTCCGTGGCCAGAAGATTAGATAGTGCAGGACTCACAGGGCAACACTGTTCAGACTCATCTCCTTTCACATCCCCTGACTCCAAATGCCCTGATGTAAGATCCAACAAAGCCAAATGGTATCTTGTGTTCTGTAGGAAACATGCTCTCTCTAAGCTAGAAGACTTAATAGGTCCTTTTCCTTCTACCTGGAATCTCTTCTTTACTTCTCTCAACTATACATTCCTCAGCTAGTCTGAACAGTCTCTTGGGACTTAGCTTTTGAGAAGCATTCATCAAACCCAACTCTATGTACCCATAAGACACGTTGCTAACCAGGTTTGGTTACATAACTTTCAGGAGCTAGTGTGAAATAAAATGGCAGACCCTTGTTCAAAAAGTAGGAAAAAAGTCTATTAAAGGTACTACAATACAAAGCTTTATCTTTTCTTCCATGATCTCTCTCGACTTGTGTATTTATTTGCTGTTTGCTATTTATTTTCTATTTAATGTCATCCCAAGTAAAGAAAAAAAAATTTTAAATCGTTAGGATAAATTTTACCATTCACCTCTATATTGTGAAATGACAGTTTAATTAAGAGCATTGATCTCATATGTAGAATCAGTGAAATTATAGAATTCTTGTTTCATAGCTTGTACATGCAATATTTTGTTCTTCCCAGTGAAAAATATACACAAAACTAACTTAACATTTCTAAATTTCATTTATTGATAAATATTTCACCGATTTTTTTTGGACTTATTTTTTTATTATACTTTAAGTTCTGGGATACATGTGCAGAATGTGCAGGTTTGTTACATAGGTATACACGTGCTATGGTGGTTTGCTGCACCCATCAGCCCGTCACCTACATTAGGTATTTCTCCTAATGCTATCCTTCTCCTAGCCACTGCCCCCAACAGGCTCTGGTGTGTGATGTTCCCCTCCCTGTGTCCATGTGTTCTCATTGTTCAAATCCCACTTATGAGTGAGAACATGCGGTGTTTGGTTTTCTGTTCCTGTGTTAGTTTGATGAGAATGGTGGTTTCCAGCTTCATCCATGTTCCTGCAAAGGACATGAACTCATCCTTTTTTACGGCTGCATAGTATTCCATGGTGTATATGTGCCACATTTTCTTTATCCAATCTATCACTGATGGGCATTTGGGTTGGTTCCAAGTCTTTGCTATTTCCACCAATACTTTCTACCTTCAGCTTACTGATGAATAAGGAAGGAATGAAACAAAAAGGAACTATGAGTTGCCCTCTATTTTCCTTTCTTTCTGTGTCATCATTTTTAGCATAAGTGGTTGGCTAATATGGGGAAGTGATACAAACTTTTAAAAAAGAATATAATAGTGTTTCTTGGTCATACATGTTTGCTAGAATATCATTGCATTCCTTCTGTGTTTGAAACAAGTTCTGGTTTGAGCCTTAAGTGTGGCCTCTTGGGCTGTCAGCTGTCCCTCTCCCCTCTAAGCACATGTAGAAGTAACTCTCTTTTCTTGTACTCACTTTGAGCCTCATTGAGCTCTCACACACTGTGGTCCAATGGAATTATTTGGTCACTTTGAGCCTCATTGTGCTCTCATGCACTGTGGGTCCAATGGAACTATTTGGTCACTTTGAGCCTCATTGAGCTCTCGTGCACTGTGGGTCCACTGGAATTATTTGGTTACAGGGCATTGCAAATGCTACCTGCAAATTGTTTGGCAAGAAACAGTGAACATGCATGTCACATGTATCTCCTCTGATCAAACCCATGCTCTTTTATATAACATAAGTTTGAAGATAAAATTACTAAGATTTTCAAGACAATGACTGCAGAGCATATAACCAGGGTCCTTCTGAGTGTGGGGCCCTTTTTGACTGCACAGGTGGCATACCTGTGACACCAGCCCTGGTGCTAACTCAGATCATTTATCACTGTATCATAAATGTCAGATGTCACCGTTGAGTTGTTTGGAAGTTGCATTAAAGTTGCATTAGTCAAGATTCTCCAGTGAAACAACAAATAGGACACAGAGAGAGAGAGAGAGAGACAGACAGACAGATAGACAGAGAGCAGGGGTTGATGGGGGGGTGGTAGATTTTTTTCCCCAAGGAATGGGCTTATGTGATCATGGGGGCTGGGGCTTGCAAGTCCAAAATCTACAGGGCAGGCCAACAGGCTGGAGACCCAGGGAAGATTTGATTTTTCAGTCTTGAAGCTGAAGGCAATCTAGAGGTAGAATTCTTTCTTCCTTGGGAAACCTCAGTCTTTTTTTGTAAAGCCTTCAACTGGTTGGATGAACCCACTCATATTATGGAGGATAATCTGCTTTATTCAAATTCTACCAATTTAAATGTTAATCACATTTAAAAAATACCTTCACAGCAACATTTAGACTGGTGTTTGACCCAAAACTGGGTATCATAACCTAGCGAAATTGACACATAAAATTAAGCATCATAGAAGTAGGCTCTGAGATAGATATCAGTGTGTAGGAAGTTTATTAAGGAGTTCTCCAGGGCCAATATTTGTGGAAGGGAAAGGAAGAGAAGGGAGCAGTATTGGGCAGAGGGGAAAGCTGAGCTGAGATACAGTCCCAATGTCAGCCAGACCTATAAGGAATTCTGCAGAGAAATGACAGTTCACATTTGTCCCAGTTGAGGGCAAAGGACTGGGCCTTTTTATGCCCATGTCAATCAGTTATTGGATATGAATTCTTCATATCCAGAAAGGGGGTGTGGCCTTGGGCAAGGTGACTCTCTTCAGCCCAGGCATTCCCTCTAAGAGGCTAATAGTACTTCCAGCATGTGGGGGAATGAGACCTTTCACACCAGAGGTGGACCAGAGTGCCACATCACAGCATCTGCCACTCTTAGCCTCCCTTTCCTGTTATACTTCCCAGCCCTACATGAGGGTCAGGATCTTATTATGTTTCCTCTGCGCTTCTTAGACACAGCCCCTTGTCTGGCACATAGTAGGCACTCAACAAACCTTTGTTGAATTAACAAAGATACTGAGCAAAAACTAATTTTCTCTCACAAAAAGCAGATCCTGATAAAGAACAGAATGGCCATGAATCCTTATGGAGCTTTTCACAATTCATGCAGCTCTTCCACATTTGTCTCATTTAAACTTCACAACAACCTCCTGAAGTAGGGAATGACTGTTCTCATCTTTCTAGATGAAGAAACTGATGATCAGAGAAATAAACTTGTTCTCCTGGAGTCACAGAGTTAATGAGTGGGTTTTTCAGGATTTCCTTGCTGCAGCTTAGAGTGATTGCATTATGTTGACTAAATATGTCCTGTCCTTCTTACCTAAAACATGGCCCTCATGGTTATGCTCTAAGGATAAAGTGAACTACAAATACTCTACCTTTGTTTCTCTGCCCAAAGGATGCTGCTGACCTGTTCTTCCAGAACCAGTGTGAATTAAGGGAGATCCACCTACATTTTGAGGGTTCACATTGTGGCTGCTGGTGTCAATGGTGGGTTGAGTGGCTCTAAAACATGTTGAAGCTACTTTAGTAACATCCCCAGGGATAGAGCTACTCCCTTGTCCTTGTTATATAACAAAGTTCTAACTACCCAAGCCAACTGGCCACCAATAACACAGGGTCAGCCTTGAGGCTGTTCAGAGGAGGGAGATTTATGGGAGCTCCTCTTAAATGTTGCTTCTTTTACTTCCATGGTGTTGACCTTTAAAAAAATCCCACAGACCATCAGATGAAAGTAAAAATAGCCTTTCTTGGCATTGAATTATCTGACTTTCCTTGACGAAGAGGTCATAGATTTCCCTCTTCAGATGGTTTCTTCTTTTTGATTAACTAGCCAAATCTATTGAGGAAAGAGGATTCAACTCTTTGGAGGAAGAAAAATGGAAATGCTTAGGTAAAGGACATCTTTTTTTAAAGCTGCGTTGTTAGGTGACTTCCATTTGATCTTATAGAACCCATAAAGTATAGATCTGTGGGTTGGAATGATAGCCATAGAACTAAACTCTATTTTGTGAAAGCAAATAAGATGTATCTAATATGTCTTCTGCTTCTTGGATGTCCTAATAACAAAGAAATTAAAACCAAAAGTCAAGATCCCATGATTCAGTGCTCTGAAAGGTATCTGTGATGTAACGGGAAACAGACTCAGATACAAATGGATTTTAGTCCACCTCTGTATTTACTAGTTCTATGACTCTAAACTTTAATTACTCAACTGTAAAAGAAGAATAAAAATAAATGCCTTGCTTGGCTATTGCTTAAGTCACATAAAATGGAAGAGAAAGTTCTCTGTAAACAGTACAGCGATTTTTACTAAAGTACTTTATTAGTCATAGGATTAGGAAGGATGAAAGATTTTTGAAAGCCTGTGCTAATTGGAAGTGTTGGGTACCAGGTCTCATAATTAATTGTCATGCCATATTTAATCTAATCCTGAGTAACATGATAGCCTACGGGATTATTATACCAACAATTTGGATTCTAGAAAGCCCTGTGATATTTGAGTAGCAAATTTGTGTTTTTTCAAATGGTAAATCATTACCTATTGGTGGAACCAAAACTACTTGACCCATTCTAACGTGTACAGTTCATGAGTTTTGACAAATATAGACACCTATGTAACTAAGGTAGAGAATATTTCCATCACCATAAAAAGTTCTCTTGAGCCCCTTTATAGGCAGTCCTCTCCTCCAGATCCCAGGCACTATGGATATCTATTTTGGTCACTAAAAATAGCTTCTCTTACATGTAAAATTATACAAATGGGATCATACAGTATATACTATTTGCATCTTCTTTCACTCATTATAATGTCTGTGAGGTTCATCCATGTGTGTGAATCAATAGTTCCTTTCTGTTGCTGAGTAGTATATTTTTGTTAGAGTACACATAATTTGTTTATCTAGTCACCTGTCAAGGGTAGGCAATGGTCATTTCCATCTTTGTGGGGGATTATGAGTAACATTGCAATGAACATTTATGTGCAAGACTTTATGAGAACATATGTTTATATTTCTTGGATAAATTCTATGAATGGCTGGGTCTTATGGTTAGTGTAAATTTAATTTAATAAAAAGCTGCCAAACTGTTTTCCAAAATTTTACTTTCTCATCTGCAATGTACATGAGTTCCAATTGCTCCACATTGTCTCCAAAACTTAGAATTGTCAGTTTTAAATTTTAGCCACTCTAGTATGGATTAGTGGTATCTCATTGTGGATTTTATTTGCATTTCTCTGATAAATATATTTTAATGTATTAATTGACCATTTGTATATCTTCTGTTGTGAAGTGTCTGTTCAGATATTTTGCCCATTTTTCAATTGGTTTGGTTGTCACTGATAGCTTTTAAAAATGAAACTAAATAAAACAGAATAGGAAATATCAGAATACATTGCATCTGGTATATTTTGTTTCATTGAACTTTTGTTTCAGTATTATACATATAACTACATGCATCTGTGTATACATATATATACATATATACATATATACTATTTGCAATCTTAAATACATTATTATAACTTAATATCAGATTTATTATTTAGTGATAAAAATATCCCACTCCATATCTTAAGCCCATTGAAAGTCAGATTTTCTTATACTTGAAGCTGAAAGCATATCTGTTCTGGCTTATGCTTCTATAATTTCTCCCTGGGACAACGTCTTTACATTCCACTTCTTACATTTTACGTAGATTTAGAGTTGTACATTTGAATAAATATACAGCGGATTGTTCATCTTGCTTGGTTGATTGCTAAGTGTGTGATTGCTGAAAAGTGGAAATCATTTCTAGCCACTGACATTTGGATTCATAAACTTAGATGGAAAAGTGGTAGGAAAAAGAAGGATATGCAAGATATAAAAGACCTTTAGAGAAGGAATATCAATTAATTTTCAAATTGATAATAGTAGTTGTAGTTTTTCAGAAAGTTTCAGAATTTATTAGCTATGCCATGTTTGATTTTAGAACTTTGTATTGTCAGGGGATTTTCTCTTTTGACTAGTGACAATGTTAAAATGTTTGCAATATAAATTCTCCACATGCTATTTTGAAAAGAAGAAAGAACTTTTCTGTTCATTTTCAGTATATTCTGCACATTAAAAACTTAAAGCTAAAACTACCCTTTTTATGGTTTGAGCTGTCCAGGAGTTTGTTCCACAGCTCCTCAATAAGGCTGAAAGATGTTTTGCTTCTTGGCATTAAGCAGCTGGCTAAGGGAAATATGTCCTCCATCCAGAGAGAGCTGTTTCCTGAGATCTTGCTTTTATTTGTTAGGATAATACAAGCTCCACTAATAAATAAACCTCCACATTTTAGGGTTTAATACAAATAGAAGTTTATTTCTATCTTATGTAACCATCCAGTGTGGCTATTCCTGATGGGGTGGTGAGTGCGTGAATGGGTGTCTGCTCCATGCAGTATGTGCAGTCACTGAAGGACCAGGCTGATCGAGGAGCTGCCATCTTCAGTATGTCCTTCCCATCATTTCCCCTGACTACTGGCATCTAACCAGAGAAAAGACCAGGGAAAGGAAGATCATGGTTGGCAGTATCTCACAGGCTGGGCGTGGATTTGTGCCCATCACTTCTACTCCCATTCCTTTGGCCAGAACTCAGCCATTTGGCCACACCTACTGCAGAGGAGGCTGGTCCACTGTATTTGGCTGTTTGCTCAAGAAGAGGAAAACTTGGATTTTGAGGCAGAGCTTGCAGTGTTTGTCACTTCACACTGTCCATTTACTTTCAATTTCTGTAATTTCTTGTGGAGATAGTGAAACACAGAGACAAAATGAAGATGAGAAAAAGAATGTTTGCATACAGCAAGTGGTTGGATCCACAGGGGAACCCAGATATCTCAACCTGTCCTATTTTACAGACCACATGAACAGCCTTCCCCTTCCGGTCTCATCTCTCACATCATACTCTAGCTGCACTGGACTTCTAATTCCTCTAGAACTCCAGGCTCAGGGAATTTGCATGGGCTCTGATTCCTGCCAGAACCCTCTTCCTCCTATTTGCCAAACGATATCCTAAGCATGTTTTGTGTCTCAACTTCAGGACTTACTCCTTGAACAGATTTTCTCTGAACTTGAAACCTAAATTTGGCCCTTTTATTCAGCAGTCTCAGAGACTCCTCTTCTTTTCTCCTTCACAGTAGTGGTTCTCAACATGAATTGGAGAGGGGGAATTTTGACCCCAAAGGACATATTGCAATGTCTGAAGATATTTCTAGTGGTCACAACTTGACAGGGGGCAGGTACTACTGGCATGTAGCAGGTAGAGAGATGCTGCTAAACACCCTACAATGCACAGACTGGCCCCTCACATCAAAGGATTACCTGACCCATAATGTCAATTGTGCTGAGGCTGAGAAACCCTGTTGTAACATTTATCACAACTTGTAAATATGGTTTATTTGTATGTTTGTTTAATGTCTATCTCTCTCACTAGACTAAAAGGGATAGTAACTACTCATTCAGTGTTCTTCTCACTACACTACGTTGCATGACACTGCCTTCCCTGTATGCAGTCTGCTCATCACTGTGTTGGGGTTTGCAGGTTTCTGAGAAGGGGCAATATGAGTGGAGGGTAGTGGGTTTTACAAATTTGCCTCCAGCCTCACCCCCCAGACCACCCACATCATATCTCCTCCTTCTCCTTCAATAATCAATACTCAATGCTCTAAGTCTTCTCTCTCCATCAATACTTGTTCCTCTAGCAGATCTGAAACTGATGTACCTTGAATGTAAATGATAGATGATACTCCCAGAGGCCCACTGTAAGAATGAGATAATGAAATGTTATCTTTTCTAGATATTTTCTAGATTGTGGAATTTTCATCTATTTTATTTTATTTTATTTATTTTATTTTATTTATTTTATTTTATTTATTTTATTTTAATTTAATTTTTATTTTATTTTATTATTTTATTTTATTTTATTGTATTGTATTTTATTTTTGAGATGGAGTCTTGCTCTGTCTCCCAGGCTGGAGTGCAGTGGCACAATCTCGGCTTACTACAACATCCGCCTCCCAGGTTCAAGCAATTCTCCTGCCTCATCCTCCCGAATAGTTGGGACTATAGACACATGCCACCACACCTGGCTAATTTTTGTGTTTTTAGTAGAGACAGGCTTTCACCATATTGGCCAGGCTGGTCTCAAACTCCTGACCTCGTGATCCGCCCCCCTTGGCCTCCCTAAATGCTGGGATTACATGCATGAGCCACTGTACCTGGCCCTATTTATTTATTTATTTATTTATTTTTGACAGAGTCTTGCTCTGTCGCCCAGGCTGGAGTGCAGTGCCACGATCTCAGCTCACTGCAGCCTCCACCTCCTGGGTTCAAGCAATTCTCTTGTCTCAGCCTCCTGAGTAGCTGGGACTACAGGTGTGTGCTGCCACACCCAGCTAACTTTTTTTTCAGTATTTTTAGTAGAGATGGGTTTTCACCATGTTGGCCAGGATAGTCTTGATCTCCTGACCTCGCGGTTCGCCTGCCTCAGACTCTGAAAGTGCCCATTTATTTTTAAAAGTCTTTTATTTTAACTAGGAAAGTAACATATGCACACTAAGGAAGAAATAAGTAGAACAATAGAAAAAAATGTAAAAAGTCACTCATTGTCCCACCATCTGAAGAAAAACACTGTCCATATTTCAAAACATTTTTCAACCAGAATTTTCTCTATGTGTAATATTGTGTGGGGTGTGTAGGTGTGTGTTCGTTGTTTTGATCAGACTCACTATGTAGGTTTTTCCTGCTCTTTTTATTAACTATTAGCATGTGATCTGCAAACATGATTTTTAATATTGCTTTATAGTTATGCCATAATTTATTTCATATTTTAATTTTGGGGCAGTTATATTGGTTTCATTTTTTGATATTATGAACAATACTGCAATAAGCATCTTTGTACAGAAATCTTTTTGCATGTTTCTGGTTTGTCAGACTAAATTCTTATAGTGGGGGTGATAAATTGAAGGTTTTAAGACTATTAACATATATTATTAAATGAGGACAGTTATGTTTTGAGAATGGGATCCTTAGGCTAAAGGAATGAAAGTCCTTCAGAGGAATTGTGGGCATTGGACCACTGTCAGTAAGGAGGAAGAAGGAGAGAAAACAGTGATGTGAAACATCAGTCTCCCTGGAAAGCACACTGGCTTTCAGAAGGTCTCAGGAATAGAGTTGCCAGACCAAGAGGGCAAGGGGGTTGTAGACCTAGAAGGTTAGAGAGAAGAAACCAAAGGCAGAAACTTTGCCTACATTTAATCCCCACAGAGAGAGGGTAGCTTTGAGCTGCTTGCATAGTTTGAGGCTGCAGTCATGATCCCAGTCCCTCCTGAGGCTGTTGAGGGGAGGAGAGTGACTAGTCCTTGTTAGCATTTACACAAAATGAGTCATGGAGAGAGAAATACACATTGGCAGGTCGAGTCTAAGCTACAATTGGCTCCAGGGCCAAAGCTTCCCATTCTCAGCTGCTTCTCATTCCAGACATCTTAATTCCCCCTTGTTCCCTGGGTGAGGCATTAACTACACAGTCCGGGGTTGCTGATGAACCCTGTGTGCCACCAGAAAAGAAGCAGGCTAGTTGATTCTATCTTTTCTGGGTGGCAATTCTCTCTCTCATGACCTATTAAGAATCCTGGAGGTGCTTTTGAAAGCCTGCTGTGGCCTGGGACCAGCTTTTGTCTCTTAAACGAAAGATGCAAACGGAATGGTATCACTTTCAGAAGGCCACTGGCAAGGGGGAAAGCTGGGAGGACTTGGTGCTTCTCAGGAAGCCTGGGGTCACAGGCCAGGCAGGTTATTGACCAGAGAGGTAGAGGGATGTATTCTGCCAAGATTGTGTGGGATGAGTCACTGCTGTAGAATACTAATAGCTTCTTAGGCAGGGATACAAATCCCTCAGTGGAAGGGGTGTTATTGTTGCAATGAGAAAATTCGTTATCAAATGTTATACTTCAAGTAAGAGAAGGAAAGAAGAAAATGAATATTTATTGAGCTTTTATTAAATACTAGGGCCCTGCTTGATATTGAACTTGCACTTTCTCATGTAGCCTGCAACTTGCCCTATGAGGTAGGTTTGTAAGTAATATAAAAACTCATTTATAAATGTGAGGAAATTGAGTTTCAGAGAGGCTGTGCTGCTTGCTGAGGTCACAGAGGTTGGGGTAGAACCAGGAAACAGAAGTGTGGCTGATGCCTCTATAAATAAATAATGTATATAGAAATGCATAAAAAATGTAGGGCCCTAAGATTTTGAAAAATAAATAATATATAAATTTAAAAGTTCAACATTTAGGTGTACTTTATTGAGGTATAATTTACATAATGTCAAAATTTATTCATCGTAAGAGTACAATAAGTAGTTTTAGTAAATTGATAGAAAATGTACCAATACCACCACAACTCAGTTTTTGAATATTTTTATCAAGTATACTTTCTTTTATGAAATAAGGCTGTGTCTGAAATGGTGGATAGAGAAAATAATATAATTGCTGACATTATCTTTTCTAGATTCTAGAGGAAGGAAGAGGCTGTGGGTGCAGGGAACAGGGACCCACTACAGCTTCTTAGAGCAAAGCAAAGTGAGATTTCCAGAAGGGTGATTCTAAAAATCAGTGATGGCCCATATGGCATCACTTAAGGGGCTATGAAATAAACTGTGTGGAGGTCTCCTGGCATTGGTTAAGTAGATGTGCAACATTAACACTTTCAAGTTATTGGCCAGCTGTTATAAAGTTCCACTTATATTTATGTCAAACTTAGACATTCCAGGATATTGAAACATTTAGATGTAGAAAGTTGAGATGATGATTCAGTGTGTATTGTTCTTTCCTTGCCTACGTCTTGCATGCCTTTCTGGTTTCGGCTTAGACATCATTTCCTCTAGGCAGCTATCTCTGACCTTATTTTCCCCTCTTCCCAAGTATATTCCCAATATAATACTGTAATTATTGCTGTCATATTATTTAAAACTCTGTAGTATATTGCCCTTTTACCTCAATTCTTCCCCATTAGATTCTAAGCTAACTGAAGGCACAGGAAATCCTCCCTCCCCCTTCAGTAGTGCAGAATTCACTGTGATTTCATTTCACTTCTAGTTTACCTAGAGAATTGGAAAGGCATAATAATCACATATTATATCACATTGAAATTTTGCTAGAAGGGTGCTAGAGAAGATTGCAAAGTGTTAGAACCCACTGCTGTTTAAAGGATAAAAATATATCAGAAAAGAGTATAAAATATTTCTGAATATTTGATATAGTTACATGAGACAAGGCTAAGGTGGTGTTGGTGGGGTTTTGGGGATGGGAGTAGTTTAAGAAGGAAGTTTCCAGTTAGAATACTTCATAAAGTCACATCTGTAGTATAGGATCCCCTAAACTTCTGGATTATTTAGAAATTATTTATCTTCCCCACCCTTTAAATCCCATAAATTTTGAAACTTTCCTACATATTTAACATTTGACAATAGTTTTAAGCACTGACCCTGAATTTTCATTTGATTTAATTTTGTTTAACTCCAGAACTCATTTTTTTGATATTTAAAAATGTATAATATGTTGCCTGAAAAATGACTTTCTCATATGACATTTGCAAATGTTCTATCCATAGCAATTAGATTTTCTTTTGGCCGCCATTTAACTGTATGTGTCAACTAAATGAATGTCTGGAGTTTTATTTTAAATATGAAATTTGATGCTAGTAATTATTTAACCTCTGAAGTTCTTGTTGTAATATATTTCTTAATCTTCTTGTACTCTCTATACTCTTTGTGATAGACTCTTCAGCTGATGTGTATTTAAATAAGTTTGCACACCCCAACAAAATTCCTCTATTGTTGTTTTGTCTCTTGTTCTATAAAAGATTTCTTGCATCTTGAAATTATTATTATTTTTTAGTGCTCTCTGGCAGCAAATGTAACTGCTTCTGATTTCTTTATTTACTTCCTTGTTTGTTTGTTTATTAAGACAAAGAGGAGTCTATAGTCTGGATGCTGATCTAGGAAGTGAATTATCTCCAATTATGTTTCTGAGGACCTGTGTCTCTTCCTGACTTGATATTTCCTAGAATTTCTTAATCTATTCTAGGGATAATTTGGAAGCCACAACAGAGACACTGCTAAACAGTTTTCAACTTTGGTGGCAAAGATAGAGCAATGGGTTGGCACTGATGGCCAAGGAGAAATGCTGTGCTTTCCTTCACAGGACAAGCCAGGGTTTCTCTTTCTCCTTTCTGTTTATTGCAAAGCCATACTAAATTTTATACTAAATTGGGGTACAAGTTCAGATGTAACCATAACAGTACTTTGTATTGGGTCCCACTGGGCACCTGGTGTGGCTTTGAGCCCTTTAGCAGTGACAGATGAAAAGGGCTAAATGACACACTATCAATGCTTCCTGTAACCCTAAAGGTTTCATTCAACTGACAATGACAAGATCTTGACTGCAAGAGCTGACCATCATTATTAATCTCAATGGTTTCTCTTCTTTGTTATACTTCTTCCCCCCATCCCATACAATGTACACTTTATTTATTTGGGTCTCATGGGCATAGAGTTGCGATTGACATTCTTCTCAGTTCATGGAACACTATCATTACAGTTCCCTCTTTTGTTTTATTTCCTCTCTCATGCCTTATCCTCATTCCTTTTCTGTATCCATAGCCCTCTATTTCCCCATTCACCCTAACTAATATGTCAGATATATATCCTTAAGTATGTATGGATTCTTGGAAAATATAGCATGTGTGTGCATTTTTTAAGTTGGCACATATGGTGTTGCATTACAGCCTTTATTCTCATTTTGATTTTTATTACTCAACACTAACTTTTTGAGACTTAGCCATGTTTTTCTATTCACATCTAGTTCATTGCTTCTAATTCCAGCAGGGTTTTTCACAGTTTGAATCTACATTTTATTTTTCCATTTCCTTAGTGATGGATAAGTCAGGCTGCCTCCACCTCCCTGCTTCCACAAACAGAAATTTGATAAATAGCCTTGAGTCCTTCTGGACCTGGACAAGGATTTCTTTAGGGAATACATACAGGAGTAGGAGTGCTGAGATTTCAAGGACACACACTCTTATCTTCACTATCTACAACCAGATTTATTTTATTTTAGACTGATTTCTAAAATGGCTGCGCAGGCTCACAGTTTCAGTAGCAGTGCAGGAAGCTTTCCATTTCTGTACAACCTTACCAATACTTGGTATCATTTGACCTTCTAACTTCTACTAATGTGATGGGTATTAAGTGGCATCTTATCATTTTTACTTGCATTTCTCTGATTATTAGTAATATTAGCTTTTTAAATTTCTTCTTTTGTGAATTAATTTTTTGTTTAAGTTTTGTCTTTAATAGTTTCCTTTTTCATCAAACCATGTCTTATTGCAAAATGTATATTAATAAGTAATAATTAGTTTTCCTATTTTAGTGTGCACCCATGTCTCTTATCTTTCTGCATGCTGACCATGGCTTCCTATCAGCACTTATAATCAATGAGTTAGTATAATTCTAGCTAAAATGAGCTTGATATATCTGTTGGTCGTCTATATGGCCATTTTCAAGAAAACATAGCATTTCCATTGGCGTTTTAAAGTGGGGATAGAACATTAATGGCACATCTCTAAGAACTCCTAGAAATGTGCTCTCCTAAAGGAAATTAAAATACAACTCTTCTAAAACCTAGAATATTTTTTCATGGATTTAGGAATCTTTAGGACTGATTATTTGACTGATATATGAAGTGGTACCGCTTCATAAAGGAAGGGCTTTATAAACCCACACTGAGTGCTGCAAAGTAGGCAATGCTGTTAGAATAAGATATTTTTGTTTCTCTCAAAAATTCATTCATTTAAGAATATTAAGAATTAGATATAGATTATGCCTTTAGATATAGTCTAGTTATCACACAATGTTCCCACCTTTGGAGGTTGCATCTTTCTTCCAGTGATACTATACTTGTTCAAAATATTGTGGGACTCTTATTACTTTATAGTTATACAAAAAAAATCTAAGGGACTATAACCTAGGTCACCAGTTTGGGACTAAGAACTCTGAACTACTTTTCAAGAGAGCTGAGTTCAAATTCAGCTTGCCACTCTTATCTGTGTGGCACTGTGCAAGATACTTAACATCTCAGGCAATAATCATGCCTTTCTCACAGGACTGGTAGAAATGAGACAAGATAGGTGAAAGCTCGAGCCCAGTGATGGGCACACAATACTTGCAAATATTGCTTATATTGAAATCCCAATTCATTTCAAAATCATATTGAACTTCATAGAGTAGCCCCTGTCTAGATTGAAATCCAGAGAGGCTTGCCTTCTGATCAGCGGTGAATGAAAAAAATAAAATAAAATCCAGAGAGACAGAATGCACATGAGTATAAGATTTTGTTGGTGGTGTTTAGTTATGTCTTGGTGAGACTCCACAATTGCCCTCTGTTTTTGCTCATATCATCCTGACGGTGTCATCTGTCTGTGCGGTAACAACAGTGTTAATTTTGGGTGGTTACAGCATGACCTGAGGGATTCCAGAAACCTACAGGGAGAGGACTCTCTGTTTCTGCTTGACGTAAGTTCATTCAACATAGCATTCCTAACTATGGCACCTATGACTGACAGAAACTGAAAAGTTGACCTTGGATTGTAGGGACAGATTTGTACCCTGCCTTTACTATTCAAATAAAGCAATTGTGGGTGTTTGAAAAATACCTGTCATTGATATCTTTCTTATGTCCTGTTTAAGCTCTTCTAAAGTCACATTCATCTTTTGGGTTCTAAGAATGCAGTGGAATAGATCCAGGTTCAAAGTTGCATTCTCATTTTAACTAGCCACATGACCTTGAGCAAGTCATTTAATCTCTTTGAGCCTCCATTTCCTCATTTATAAAAGGAAAAAAAAATTACTGACCTTGCAGAGCTGTATAAGGATTAAATGAGACAATGCAATTAAACCCCAAGTACTTTGCCAGGCACATTGTAGGTTTTTAGTAAATTTTGCATCCTTTCGGATTCACAAGAAAAAGTGGGTTGCTCTGTGAGTTGAAAGCCACATGTGTCAGTGTGTGATTCCAAATTAAGCATCCTTCTCAGATTCCTATCAGGTACTCTAAACTGCTTTCTTATTTTGACAGATGCTAGACTCTCCATTTGCAGGGCTTAGTCCTGTGACCATGCCAGTATGCAAATGAAGCCTTCTCAAGAGCTGCTGAATGTCAGGAAGACAGCACTTCTGCCAGACTATTAATGTGCTATCTATTGCCATTGCTGCTCAAGCTCTCAAGAGTACCTTTTAAGATTTTAAAACCAAGGAGCTTCAAGAGTTTACCAAGGCAGAGCATACACTTTCTCATTGCAGCTTGAGAGAAAAGACTGGAGATAAGGACTGACAAGAGGTTCAGTGACTTATTCACTGGCTCTGGATGCAAATCTGTGCTGGAGTTCTAATACCATGGGGTTAGAGCACAAAGTTTTGAGGAAAGAGAATAAATAACATCCTGGGGAGAAGGAAGTGTTAACACCCTCATTAGCATGATGTGAAAAAAGTGGCCTACTTTGCCAGTATTGAGGGGCTCTTTCTGCTCCATTTGCCTAGGACCCATTTGCCAGGCTGGAGCATCCACAGCTAGGGTATGAGTCAAGGGTGGAAAGGAGAAAAATAAGGCCTGTGTCGAGGAATGTCTGGCTGAGCTGGGCAGTAAAGGTCTTTACCCAGGACTGCAGAAGGCAGAAATCTGTAAATAGAACACAAAGCAAGAAGCTAGGGAACTCAGGTACTTTGTGGTCTATTTACAAATTTCCTTTGCATCTATTATCTGATATTAGCACTGTTCTCTAGCTTTGACCTGGGCTTTGCCCTTGAGTACTCTAAGACAACAAACCATGCATGAATATCAGAAGCCTGTAATAATAATAACAGTGTTAGTAAGGATTTTTCAGAGAAATAGAGTTAATAGAAAATAACATATATAATAAATATATATGAAGATTCATTACAGACATTGGCTCACTTGGTTATGGGGCCAGGAAGTCCCACCATCTGCTGTCTGCAAGCTGGAGAACCAGGAAAGCCAATGTTGTAATTAAGTCTGAGTCTCAAACCTAGAACCGGGGGAGAAAATGGTATAAGTCCTGGTCTGAGTCTGAAGGTCTGAGAACCACGGACTGTAATGCCTGAGGGCAGTAGAAGATGGATATCCTAGCTCAAGAAGAGAGAAAAAATTCACTGATGCCTGTCCACATTGGTGAGGAAAAATCTTTACTCAGTCTACTGAAAACATTCTTACAGACACAACAGAAGTAATATTTTACCAGCTATCAGGGCATTCCTTAGCCCAGGCAAGCTGACACACAAAATTAACCATCATGATTATTATTATAATGGTTATTATTTAAAAACTGGTGCAGGATCTATTGTGTGTAAGTAGGTCTTATAGCTCGAAGGAATCAGGCAGAATTGTGCAACTTGCTTCAGTATATATTTCTTTTTTTGTTTTGTTTTGTTTTCTTTTTTGTTATTATTATTATTATTATTATTATACTTTAGGCTCTATGGTACATGTGCACAACATGCAGGTAAGTTACATATGTATACATGTGCCATGCTGGTGCGCTGCACCCACTAACTCGTCATCTAGCATTAGGTATATCTCCCAATGCTATCCCTCCCCCCTCCCCCCACCCCACAACAGTCCCCGAAGTGTGATGTTCCCCTTCCTGTGTCCATGTGTTCTCATTGTTCAATTCCCACCTATGAGTGAGAATATGCGGTGTTTGGTTTTTTGTTCTTGCGATAGTTTACTGAGAATGATGATTTCCAATTTCATCCATGTCCCTACAAAGGACATGAACTCATCATTTTTTATGGCTGCATAGTATTCCATGGTGTATATGTGCCACATTTTCTTAATCCAGTCTATCATTGTTGGACATTTGGGTTGGTTCCACGTCTTTGCTATTGTGAATAATGCTGCAATAAACATACGTGTGCATGTGTCTTTATAGCAGCATGATTTATAGTCCTTTGGGTATATACCCAGTAATGGGATGGCTGGGTCAAATGGAATTTCTAGTTCTAGATCCCTGAGGAATCGCCACACTGACTTCCACAAGGGTTGAACTAGTTTACAGTCAGCCCAAAATCTCCTTAAGCTGATAAGCAACTTCAGCAAAGTCTCAGGATACAAAATCAACGTACAAAAATCACAAGCATTCTTATACATCAATAACAGACAAACAGAGAGCCAAATCATGAGTGAACTCCCATTCACAATTGCTTCAAAGAGAATAAAATACCTAGGAATCCAACTTACAAGGGATGTGAAGGACCTCTTCAAGGAGAACTACAAACCACTGCTCAAGGAAATAAAAGAGGATACAAACAAATGGAAGAACATTCCATGCTCATGGGTAGGAAGAATCAATATCATGAAAATGGCCATCTTTCCCAAGGTAATTTACAGATTCAATGCCATCCCCATCAAGTTACCAATGACTTTCTTCACAGAATTGGAAAAAACTACTTTAAAGTTCATATGGAACCAAAAAAGAGCCCGCATCGCCAAGTCAATCCTAAGCCAAAAGAACAGGATATATTTCTAACTTTTGGTTTGTGTATTGGTTAGCTATTGTTATGTAACAAATAACTAGAAAGATCTCAGATGTATACAATAAGCATTTATGTAGCTCATGTATCTGTGAGTCACTTGGGGTATCTCTGCTTCAAGCTGAGCGTCCAGGTGGCTCAAGTCTGCTTCATTTGTTTTATTCTGAGGTTCAGGATGAAGGGACAGCTGCTACCTGGAGAACATGCTTTTCAAAGCAATGACAGAGGCACAAAAGAGCAAACAAAAATGTGTGAGCCTGTGAAGGCCTAGGTTTGGAACTGGCATACTTTCCCTCCTGCCCGTCTGTATATACTTGGACAGAGAAAGTCATAAGATCAATCCCAAAGGCAAAGATTTGGGAGGTGTAGTCCATTAATGAAGGCAGGAAAAAATTCTTTTTTCAGGCTCATAGCATAGAGCCTACATACAGGGAGAGCAAAGAACTGGGGCCGGTAATCCCGGCCATGAATTAATAAGGAGACCTAAATTTCTGAAATTTCCATGTTATTAAGTATCTTCTTATTCATTTGCTTTGTGATTTTTAGTACTGTAATGAGGGCTAAGGTTTCCCTCGAATGCACATATGCCAAGCACAATGGGATATGAAATATCTTTGCATGTGTCATTTCTCTGTTCCAATGAACATTTATGAAGCCAAGCCAAGAACTGAAATTAAAGTGTGAAGTTCATGGAGTTTGTCTTTTTAAAATGTTTTGTTTTGCTCTTGAAGAATAATATGCAATCCAAAAATTGCACAAATTATAAGCATATATCTTAAAGAATTTCCACAAATTGACCACAGCAGTATAACCAGCACCAAGATTGGTTTACAGAATATGACCACTATCCCACAAGTTCATTCTATGCCACCTTCCAGTAATTATTTCTCAAGAGTAGCCACTATTCTGACTCCTAGCCCTATTGATGCCATTTAGAACTTTATATAAATGGATTGACTCATATATCAGATTCTCTCTTTTGAATGTAGAATCTCTCTTTTATGTGGATTTCTTCATTCTCTGAAGTTCCCCCTTTTTATGACTTTCTAAGTGTCATAAGGAGCCCTCCACGTTTTACATCCTCCTTAAGGGATTTCATATCTTATTGGCAATTTGACTGATATGCATCAGTGTGCTAGCATTTAAAAATCATTTTTATCTCTAAATAACAATAGTAGGTGTATTCCCTGGTATAGGTATTGTGGGCAATGGTGTGACAGAAAGGGAGGCAATTCTTTGGACCTTCTATATCTTCACTGATTTTTAATCTACTCATTATACCATTTTTAAGAGAGGTATGTTTAAATCTGCAGCTATGATTGCTTATTTGTCTATCTCCCTTTAGTTCTATCAAGTTTTGCTTCATATACTTTGATTTTTAAAAAATATTTTATTAACATGTAACATGGAGAGAACCACAGAGTGATTAACCCCACACTTTAAATGTTTGTAATTAGATGCATATACATTTGTAATGATTATGTTTTCCTGACATATTGACCCTTTTAATATTTTTAAGGGTCTCTGTGACTCCAGTCCATTAATGTACTTTGAGGAACTGGGATGATGCTAGGGGTGTGGAGCTTGGTGACCCTGTGGTGTGTTCTCTCCTCAGGACCACCCTCTGACCATGGAGGGAGTCTTGTTATATGAACCTTTGTATAGGTCAGGATCCTGGGATAAAATAGATAACAAACTTGAAAATTTTAGTAGCAGAGTTTATTTTTATTTATTTATTTATGATCTGAGTTCTCATCATGTATTTTGTTTGGTTTGTCTCTTGTGTTTGTACCAATGTTTTAATGGCTTCCATCTGCAGACTTTATTTCAATTATTACATTTGATTAAAAGTTTAAATATTTTGGTTCTTTTTTCATTGAATACCTTGATTAAAGAATATTCAATAGATTTTGGGAAAAAAATGCAACCAAAATTTAGGTGGCTCTTTGCACACATACAAGAAGAGAGTTTAATTAAGGAATTACTTATGAAGTGTGGACAGAGTTAAGGCAGGCAACAAAGGATGGGCAAGGCAAAAGCAAGGGGCACTCACCTTTTGCTGGGAGAAGGCCTGGGTAATTAATCTATTTCATATTTTTCTTGCTGTATATGTGGGTGTGTACATGGCAATGCTAAAATAATAATTCCATGGGTTTTTCTTGCTAATTGTAGATGTTGAAAAACCAACTAAATGAGGACAAAGATAGAAAAAGCTTCTTGTTTGTATACAAGTAATCATCATTTCATGTATATTAGAAATCATTTAGGTAAAATTGTCAAGCAGCATAACATGATTATGGTTAGCATTAGATGTATTATTCTATTAGGATTAGAAACTCAGCTCATTTTTGCTTATCTTTCAAAGTTTCTAGACCACATTAGATAACAATGATTAGAAGTTTTGAAAAAGGTAGAACAGGTGTGTATTCTATTACTACCTTTTTTACTGAGTGAGTGAGTAACTTCGAGAAAATTCCCAGCAAATCAGCGTATGACATTTCTCTGAAGATATTGCTGAAGCATTTTAAGATCCTTGGAGGAGAGGTTTATTTTCTACCAGGGAAGAATCTTGGAGTTCCAAATAATGAAACAAACAAAAGAGGAGGAGGAGGAGAAGGACACTGGCCACAAAACCGGGCTCAATAAATATTTATAAGTTAATAGATGGAATAATCCTGCAAGAGTCATGTCCGTAGTTTGCTGCTTTTAAAATGCCATGAGCTTTTTCTACTTATGTCAGAACAGTGATATATCAGGTAAACATCAGCCTCTCTATATCCTCTCTCTAGAATTTCCTTCTTATTCTTATTTGCCTGCAAACTGACTTAACTGATAGCTTCCTGGTAAATGGTTCCCATGAACTGTTACGGCTCATAAGTCCCATTATTTCTCTGAAAAGTTTCTTTTGTCACTTAGGAATATATTCTGCTGAAAATAAAAGAGAGGCCAAGTAAGAGAAGTTTAAACAAGGGATTTGCTTTTCTCACTTCGTAAAAGGCATAGAGGCAGGCAATCCAAGACTGGTGCAGCTGCCCAGTGATGCCCCTGGGAACTTGGGCTCCATTTTTCCATGCTCCGTCCTCACTGGGTAGCTCTTCATGCTCATGCTTGTCACCTCATGGTCAAAGATGGTGACTGCATCTCTAGGCCTCATGATTGCATTAGGAGTAGAAAGAATGGTGAATGGTGGAGGAATGTCTTCTTTTATCTAGGAAGAGGCACCCACCTCAGGGACTTTGCCTATGTTTCATTGGCCATACATGTGCCATTGGACCACCACTGTCTATAAGGGAGGTTGGGAAGTTACATATTTTTAGATGGCTATATTGCTACACTGAACAAATCAGGTTAGAAAGAAAGGAGTGAAGAAGGAATAATGGCTACTGCATAGACAATTAACAGTGTGTATATCAGCAACTCATCTGTTATGTAATTTTAGTGACAGGTTCTCTACTTTTGCTCAGTTTTCAAAGTCTGCTGTCTCTATCAGATGACAACCAATAGAAGTTTCAAAAACGTAAAATAAATATGTATTCTAATACTACCTCTGTTGCTGAGTGGGCATATTTCACTTAAGACTTATAGACTTGGAACCAACCCAAATGTCCAACGATGATAGACTGGATTAAGAAAATGTGGCACATATACACCATGGAATACTATGCAGCCATAAAAAATGATGAGTTCATGTCCTTTGCAGGGACATGGATGAAATTGGAAATCATCATTCTCAGTAAACTATCGCAAGAACAGAAAACCAAACACCGCATATTCTCACTCATAGGTGGGAATTGAACAACGAGAACACATGGACACAGGAAGGGGAACATCACACTCTGGGGACTGTTGTGGGGTACGGGGAGGGGGAAGGGATAGCATTGGGAGATATACCTAATGCTAGATTACGAGTTAGTGGGTGCAGCGCACCAGCATGGCACATGTATACATATGTAACTAACCTGCACATTGCACACATGTACCCTAAAACCTAAAGTATAATAATTAAAAAAAAAAAGACTTATCCTAGGAACTGCCCTTGCTTTATGCACATACAGACAGAAATGAGGCACACCTGTTCCTGCCCTCAGTCTATAACCCAAAGGATAGCATCAGCAAAGTGTCCTGGAGGTAAGTTGGATTCTCTGTTTCTCTTTTATCTGCCTTAAGAATAACAGAGTCCTCGAATATGAGATACTCATTTGTTTTGTAGTGTCAGACACTGTAATTGGGATGCATGCTATATCTATCAAGTAAGAATCAACCCCCCTATTGTTGCAGTGGAAAAAAGAAAAGAGAAACATTAACTTAATAGTTGGTGGCTTTGCTAAGGACAGTAAATCCTGTCCAGATAAAGTTTCACTGTGTTTTTTGCCGGAGCTTAGCCTCTGTGCCAAGAGTATCATTCCTGAGGTTTTTTTTTTTTGTCTTTGTAGCTCACAAATATACCACTACTCTCATTAAACCAATATAATGGAGTAGAGTTAGCAAAATGACATCATAATACTATCATCTTGCGTTTGTGTTTCATGCCTTTTCTGCATACATCACTTTTAATTTGATTTCCACAATCACTAGTTAGAGTCAGGTATGGCACCAGGAGGAATAAGGTTCTATTGTAATGGCGAATGTCAGTGTTAGTTTGATGTGAATAGCATTGAATCTATAAATTACTTTGGGCAGTATGGCCATTTTCACAATATTGATTCTTCCTATCCATGAGCATGGAATGTTTTTCCATTTGTTTATGTCCTCTCTTATTTCCTTGAGCAGTAGTTTGTAGTTCTCCTTGAGAAGATACTTCACATCTCTTGTTAGCTGTATTCCTAGGTATTTTATTCTCTTTCTAGCAATTGTGAATGGGAGTTCATTCACGATTTGGCTCTCTGTTTGTCAATTGTTGATGTATAGGAATGTCTGTGATTTTAACACATTGATTTTGTATCCTGAGACTTTGCCGAAGTTGCATATCAGCTTAAGGAGTTTCTGGGCTGAGATGATTGGGTTTTCTAAAATAGAATCATGTCTTCTGCAAACAGAGACAATATGACTTCCTCTCTTCCTACTTGAATACGCTTCATTTCGTTCTCCTGCCTGATTGCCCTGGCCAGAACTTCCAATACTACGTTGAATAGGACTGGTGAGAGAGGGCATCTTTTTCTTGTACCAGTTTTCAAAGAAAATGCTTCTAGCTTTTGCCCATTCAATATAATATTGGCTGTGGGTTTGTCATAAATAGTTCTTATTATTTTTAGATATGTTCTATCAATACCTAGTTTTTTGAGAGTTTTTAACATGAAGGGATGTTGACTTTTATCAAAGGCCTTTTCTGCATCTGTTGAGATAATCATGTGGTTTTTGTCTTTGGTTCTGTTTATGTGATGGATTATGTTTATTGATTTGCTTATGTTGAACCAGCCTTGCATCCCAAGGATGAAGGTGATTTGATCATGATGGATAACTTTTTGGATGTGCTGCTGAGTTCAGTTTGCCAGTATTTTATTGAGAATTTTCGCATCAATATTCATCAGGAATATTGGCCTGAAGTTTTCTTTTTTTGTTGTGTCTCTACCAGGTTTTGGTATCAGGATGATGCTGACTTCATAAAATGAATTAGGGAGGAGACCCTCCTTTTCGATTATTTGGAATAGTTTTGGAAGAAATGGTGTCAGCTCCTCTTTGTACCTCTGGTAGAATTTGTTGTGAATACGTGTAGTCCTGGGCTTTTTTTGGTTGGTAGGCTATTAATTACTGCCTTAATTTCTGAAGTTGTTATTGGTCTATTCAGAGATTCAGCTTCTTCCTGGTTTAATCTTGGGAGGGGGTATGTGTCCAGGAATTTTTCCATTTCTTGTAGATTTTCTAGTTTATTTGAGTAGAGGCATTTATAGTATTCTCTGATGGTAGTTTGTCTTTTGATGCGGTGAGTGGTGATATCCCCTTTATCATTTTTTATTGTGTCTACTTGATTCTTCTCACTGACCCTGTATAGCCAAGACAATTGTAAACAAAAAGAACAAAGCTGGAGGCATCATGCTACCTGAGTTCAAACTATACTACAAGGCTACAGTAACCAAAACAGCATGATACTGGTACCATAACAGACATATAAACCAATGGAACAGAACAGAGACCTCAGAAATAACACCACACATCTACAACCATCTGATCTTTGACAAATCTGACAAAAACAAGTAATGGGGAAAGGATTTCATATTAAATAAATGGAAAACTGGCTAGCCATATGCAGAAAACTGGAACTGGACCCCTTCCTTACACCTTATACAAAAATTAACTAAAGATAGATTAAAGGCTTAGTTGTAAAACCCCAAACCATAAAAACCCTAGAAGAAAACCCAGGTAATACCATTCAGGACATAGGCATGGGCAAAGACTTCATGACAAAAATACCAAAAGCAATGGCAACAAAGCCAAAATTGACAAATGAAATCTAATTAAACTAAAGAGCTTCTGCACAGCAAAAGAAATTATCATCGGAGTGAACAGGTAACTTACAGAATGGGAGAAAATTTTTTCAATCTATCCATCTGACAAAGGTCTAATATCCAGAATCTACAGAGAACTTAAACAAATTTATAAGAAAAAAAAAACAACCCCACCAAAAAATGGGCAAAGGATATGAACAGACACCTCTCAAAAGAAGACATTTTTGTGGCCAACAAACATATGAAAAAAAGCTCAACATCACTGAACATCAGAGAAATGCAAATCAAAACCACAATGAGATACCATCTTACACCAGTCAGAATGGCAATTATTAAAAAGTCAAGAAACAATAGATGCTTGTGGGACTGTGAAGAAATAGGAATGCCTTTACATGTTGGTGGGAGTGTAAATTAGTTCAACCATTGTGGAAGACATGACAAAAATTCCTCAAGAATCTAGAACCAGAAATACCATTTGACCCAGCAATCCCATTACTGGGTATATACCCAAAGGAATATAAATCATTCTACTGTAAAGACACATGCACATGTATGTTTACTGCAGCACTATTTACAGTGGCAAAGTCATGGAACCAACCCAAATACCCATCAGTGATAAACTGGATAAAGAAAATATGGTACATATATACCATGGAGTACTATGCACCCATAAAAAGGAATGAGATCATGTCATTTGCAGAGACATAGATGAAGCTGGAAACCATCATCCTCAGCAAACTAACACAGGAACAGAAAACCAAACACCACATGTTCTCACTCATAGGTGGGAGTTGAACAATGAGAACACATAGACACAGGGAGGGGAACAACACACACTGGGGCCTATTGAGGGGTGGGAGGGGGGCGAAGCGAGGGAACCTAGAGGATGGGTCAATAGGTGCAGCAAATCACCATAACAAATGTATACCTATGTAACAAACTTGCACGTTCTGTACATGAATCCCAGAACTTAAAGTAAAATAAAAACAAAAGTAATGGCAAAGACTACAATGACTTTGGCACCAACCACGTATCATTTTCTCTGTACATAAGAAGACTGATGCTGAAAGAGTAGAACTTGGTTTAAGCCAAGTTCTTAGCAGGTACTTCCCCAACTTCTGATGCCAACTTGAAAACCCACTATGGAACCAGCTCCCACTTGATTTAGAAGGTCATAAATGCTAGCTTTCTAGCATTTTTGGTGATTTGGTGCTCATCTCCTGTTTTATTCACCTTTTCTTTCTGAGTCCCTATTTATTATTCTGCACACTTTCCTGATGTGACAACAATTGGGATCATTCTCAACTCTCCCCTTGATCTTGTACCTGAGTTCTGGTATGGTTGCTTGTTTGACATGCCCCCACTCGTTGCCCTGGTTAGTTCCACTCACACTCATGCTGTGCCCAAGGCCACTTGTGCTACCCATTATGGTGGAGCAAGTCATGCTACTTCCTTTGTATCAATTTGCCTTATCATCTTTATACAAATTTTCCAGCCACAATGTAGCTCTGTTTAGAATAAAACCATAACCAGAGTATTACTTCCCTCCCAACTTTTAAATTTTCTGTAAAGACTAATGTATCTGACTGGCATTGCATTTTACATTCAGCTTATCATTGGTTCCCTGCAGCGTCTTCCTCACCTCCAAATCAGGAAGTCAGATTCATTCTCTTGCTTTTTCTTTGTAGTTACAAAATAGCTTTCTCTCCCTTTCTTATTGTCCTAATAGTTCTTAAAATTTGCTTGAGTTCTGTTTCTTGTTCTATATCCCTTTCATACCTGGAAAACCTATACAGCTACATGACTTCTGTTTTTTCACCTTTTTTGGCCAGAGGCCTAGCTAATCAGGGTTATAGTTAATTGTTTCCTGCTACCTCAGACCTGTTTTCTATCTCTGTCCTCCATGCTCCTGTCACTGGCAACAACGTTGCTGGTCCCTCTTATCTAATTTTTAATTTCTCTATTGTGCCTCTTCCAAGAAAACTATATTATAATGTAGAGGGAAACCTAGGAAGGAAAAACGTTCCCAATCACATCAGCAACTTGTTGCATCTTTATTCCTGTTTACATCTCTGCCTGACAGCTGTCCCATAATTTCCCTGTGGACTGTGGCTTCCTTAACATGGAGTCCCATGCCCTAGTCCTCAGCCAGGTTACTGTTGGCATCTCTCAGTTATTTTCCAGCTGATAAGAATAGATTAAGAACAGGTGGCCAGCTTCTTTGGCCCAGAGCCAGGAAGTAGAAAGGTTGAATAAAAAATTAAAATTATTTTCAGTATTTCAAAGTTAAATCATCTTACATTCCAAGCTGTGACCTGGAAGAGAATGTCAAAAAGAGAATTGGAAAAATGTGAAGAGGAAAATAATGGAGGCCCAGTATAACAAGCACTAACTAGATTATTGGCCTCTAGAACTTATGTCCTATTTCTAGCTCTGCTGCCAACCAACTGGTTGTGTGATTTGGAGCAAATCAGTTCACCTTTCTGAGTCTTGTAACTAGTCTAGTTATCAGGTCTTTCCAGTTTGAAGATGCTAAAAAAGAAAACAGCTAAATTATTCCGTCTCTTTTTAGGGCATCAGACATGCCTGTTTTATTATCTTCTAAGTTTTATTCCCAAAGTGTGTTTATAAGGAGGAGTCATTTTCCTGGGTTATTTCCAAGGGTACAAACTAGAGACCATTCATTATCTAGTCTCTCTCTCCCTTTTTTTCTAGCTTTATTGAGGTATAATTGACAAATAAAATTATATGTAATCAAGGTGACAATATGAGGTTTTCATATACATATACCTTGTGAAATTATTGCCACAGTTAAATTAAGTAACACATCCATCATCTCAAATAGTTACCTTGTTTTGCATGTGTAATGAGAACACTTAAGATCTACTCCTTCAGCACATTTCAAGTAATAATACAGTATTATTAAGTATAGTCACAATGCTATACATTAGATCTCTTTTTATAAAGAGACAGCCCTGTTGTGTGCCTTGCTCTTTTAAACACTAAGCCTGTGTCCTCCATTTTTGTGAATTGGACTGACATAGCAGTTTTCAAATTTGAGAGTGCATCAGAATCACTTAAAAGTTTATTAAAATCATGGCTGGGTGTGGTAACTCATGCCTGTAATCCCAGCATTTTGGGAAGCTGAGGCAGGCGGATCACCTGACATCAGGAGTTTGAGACCAGCCTAGTCAACATGGTGAAATCCCGTCTCTACTAAAAATACAAAAATTAGCCGGGTGTGGTGGTGCATCCTTGTAATCCCGGCTACTGGGGAGGCTGAGGTGGGAGGATCACTTGAACCCTGGAGGTGGAGGTTGCAGTGAGCCGAGATTGTGCCATTGCACTCCAGCCTGGGTGACAGAGAGAGACTCTGTCCCCCACCCCCACAAAAAAAGTTTATTAAAACATAGATTGCTGTGTCCTACCCAAGAGTTTCAGAAGGTCTGTAATGAGGCCCAAGAATTTGCATTTCTAAATTCTGGCTCTGTCATTTACTGTTTGTGTGTCTTTGAGGAAATTTATTTTATCAGTCTAAGCCTTGGTTTTCTCATCCATAAAATGAGGCAAAAATATTTTGTTTCCTATGGTAACTACTGCTGTGTACCAGTGCCTACAATTTTGCCAAAATTTATTTTCCTATTCCCTTGTTTTCTTCCAACTTCATTTGAAATGTTCTAGGAAAATAATCAGATCATGGATTATCATTAGATAGCAACCATAGTCTCACAAGAAGACCATTTGGGGGAAATAAATATCTATTCTAAGAGTCTTCTGAAAGGATATAATTTTAGCAAGTTCAATAGAAATCTTTCTGAACACTCAAGAAAGTGAGAAGAAAAGAATCTTCTCACTTAAAACTCTCAAATATTTTTCAGTTATAGCATATGTGGCCCAGATATATTAGCATTTGTTATATATCTAGAATCTAAAGAGAATTATATCAGGTCTAAAATGAGGCATAGTATAATCACTGGACCTGACAGAGCAGGGCTGCCTTTGCTGTATGACAAGGGTGAGTCAGAGCTCTGTACCCCACTGTCCACCAGCCCCTCCCAGAGTCCCTGTCTGGCATGCCAGAATGCAGCACAGCCTCAGCTACCCCACCAGGGTGCTTTTGCCAGTAACCACTGCCATAGCACTTTCTTTGGAGGCCCCCCACCCCACCCCACTGGAGTGCTTTTGCTGACAGCCTCCCACCAGAGTGCTTCCTACTCATTCCCCCCTGCCCCACCACTGCCCTAGACAGAGTGCTGTTGCCAGTGGTCGAGGAGCACCTTGACCCCTCCAGCCAAGCTGGTTCTTGACCTTGAGAAATTAGAGGACAAAGTCATGGGCACAGTCCCAGCCACCCAAGGTTAGAGCATGCAGACCAGGAGTGCAGAGCTGAGCCTTGGCCTTCTGAAAGCATTGAGAAATGAAGCCATTCAACTATACCCAACTTTCAGCAGAGTCAAACCCTCAAGGGCAGTAATGAATATAAAAACAAAAAGCTCTATCCAAAGAACTTTTTATTTAAATTCAAAGGATAAAGGAAAATCAGTTCTCACAGATGAGAAAGAACCAGTGCCAAAACCCTGGCAAAAGTGTCTTCTTATGTCCAAATGATCATACTAGCTCCCTAGCAATGGTTCTTAACCAGATTGAAATGGCTGAAATGTCAGACATAGAATTAAGAATCTATGGCAAGGAAGTTCATCGAGATACAAGAGTAGATTCGAACTCAATCTAAGGAAAACAGTAAAATGATCCAAGGATTGAAAGATGACATAACCTTTTAAGAAAGAATCAAACTGAACTTCTGGAAATGGAAAATTTACTACAGGAATTTCAAAATACAATTGGAAGCATGAAGAATAGAACAGATCGAGCTGAGAAAAGAATCTCAGAACTTGAAAACCACTCCATCAAAGAAACACAGGCAGACAAAAATAAAGAAAACAGAATTTAGAAAAATGAAAAACCTCTGAGAAACATGGGATTATGCAAAGAGACCAAACCTACAACTCATTGTCATTCATGAAAGGGAAAGAGAGGAAGCAACATGGAAAACATATTTGAGGATACAGTCCATGAAAATTTCCCCAGTCTTGCTTTCAGCATGCATATTCAAGAAATTCAAAGAACCTATTTAAGATACTATATAAAGTAACTATCCCCAAGGGACATACCCATCAGATTCTCTAAGGTCAATGCAAAAGAAAAAATCTGAAAGGCAGCTAGAGAGAAGAGGCAGGTCAATTACAAAGGGAACTCATCAGGCTAAAAGCAGACATTTCAGCAGAAACCTTATAAGCCAGAAGAGACTGGGGGCCTATTTTCAACATCATTAAAGAAAAGAAATTCAAAACAAGAATTTCATATCCTGTCAAACTAAGCTTCACAAGCAAAGGAGAAATAAGATTCTTTTCAAACAAGCAAATGCTAAGAGAATTCACTACCACTAGACATACCGTACAAGAGGTCCTAAAGGGAGTGCTAAACATTAAACATGGGAAAGAAAGAAAGATACATGCCACCACAAAAACCACACTTAAGTACATTTACTATTGACACTATAAAGCAACTATACAATTAAGTTCTATATAACAACTATCTAACAGCACAATGATAAAATCAAATCCTCCCATATCAATATTGATATGTAAAGTTTCAGGATACAAAATCAATGTACAAAAATTAGTAGCATTTCTATGCACAAATAACATCCAAGCTGAGAGCCAAATCAAAAACCTAATCCCATTTACAATAGCCACAAAAGGAACAAAATACCTAGATATACAGCTCACCAAGGAAGTGAAAGATCTCTAATTAGAATTACAAAATACTGCTGAAAGAAATCAGAGATGACACAAACAAATGGAAGAACATCCCATTGTGCATGGATTGGAAAAATCAATATTGTTAAGATGGTCATACTTTTCAAAGAAATTCACTATCCTATCAAACTATCAATGCCATTTTTCACAGGATTAGAAAAAAACTAATCTAAAATTCATATGAAGCTAAAAAAGGAGCCTGAATTACTGGAACAATCCTGAACCAATAGAACAAAGTCAGAGGCATCACGCTACCTGACTTCAAATTATACTACAAGGCTACAGTAACCAAAACAGTATGGTACTGGTACAAAAACAGACACATAGAACAGTGGAACAGAATAGAGAACTTAGAAATAAAGCCACACACCTACAACCACCTGATCTTCAACAAAGTCAACAATAACAAACAATGGGCAAAGGACTCCCTATTCAATAAATGGTGCTGGGACAACTAGCCATCTATATGCAGAAGAATGAATCTGGACCCCTATCTTTCACCATATACAAAAATTAACTAAAGATGGATTAAAGACTTCAATGGAAGACCTAAAACATTAATAACCCTAGAAGGGAAGGAGGCAAAGCAACATGGCCAAACAGAAGCTTCCACCAATTATCCTCCCCAAATTTGGAACACCAAATTTGACAACTATTTACACAAAAGAAACCCTCCTAAGAACCAAAAATCAGGTAAGCAATCACAGTACCTGGTTTTAACTTCATATTGCTAAAAGAGGCATTGAAGAGGATAGGAAAGACAATCTTGAATTGCCAGCAAAACCCCTCCCTCATCTCCTGGCAGTGGCCATGTGGCACAGAAAGAGAATCTGTGTGTTTGGGGAAGTAGAGCACAGTATTTGTGAGACTTTGCCTTGGAACTCAGTGCTGCCCTGTTACAGCAGAAAACAACACCAGGCAGAACTCAGCCCATGCCCATAGAGGGAGCATTTAGAAGAGCCCTAGATAGAGGGGAATTACCCATGCCAGTGGTTGGAACTTGAGTTTCAGCAAGCCTAACCACTATGGGGTAAAGGGCTCTGGGGTCCTCAATAAACTTCAGTGGCAGTCTAGGCCACAAGGACTGCAACTCCAAGGCAAGTCCAAGTACTATATTGGGCTTGGAGCCAGTAGCCTTTGGGGGCACATGACCTAGTGAAACACCAGCTGGGGTAACTAAAGGAGTGCTTGTGTCATCCCTCCCCCAACCCCAGGCTGTGCAGCTTGTAACTCCTAAAGAGGCCTCTTCTATCTGCTTGAGGAAAGAAGAAAAAGGAGTAAAGAGGACTTTGTTTTCCAACTTGAATACCAGTTTAGCCACAGTAGGATTGGGCACCAGGCAGAGTCGTGAGGCCCCCATTCCGGCCCAGCAGTACACACTGTGGGCCTTGGGTGAGACTCTGAGATGTGCTGGTTTCAGGTGTGACCTATCATATCCACAGCTGTGATGGCTATGAGAAGAGACTCTTTCTGCTTGAAAAAAGCAGAGGGAAGAGTAAAGGGGACTTTGTTCTGCAGTGTAGGTACCAGCTTGACCACAGTGGAGAAGAACACTAAGGCTCTTGGGGTCCCCAATTTCAGGACTTGGCTCTTGGATGGCACTTGTGGTCCTACCCTGGGCCAGAGGGGAGACTACTACCCTGAAGGGTGAGTCCCAGGCCTGCAAAATCCACCACAAGCTGACTAAAGAGCCTTTGGGACGTAAGTGAACATTGATGATACCCTGGAAATACTTCCCATGGGCCTGTGGTAGTAGTGGACATAAGGAGAGACTCCTCTGTCTGGGGAAAGAGGAGATAAGAGTGGGAAGGACTTTGTCTTGTGGTTTCAGTGCCAGCTTAGTTGCAGTACCCTAGAATATCAGATAGATTTCTAATGTTGCCAGCTTTAGGCCCTGGCTCATGGACAATATCTCTGGACCTGTCTGAGAACTCACTGCCTTGAAGGGAAGAACATAAAACTTGCTGGTCTTGCCACCTGCTGATTGTAGAGCCCTAGAGCCTTGAGTGAACATAGGCAGTAGCCAGATAGTGGTTATAGCAGGCCTTGGGCAAGACCCAGTTCTGTGCTGGCTTTAGGTCTGTGCAAGCACAGTTCCTGTGGTGGTTGCCACACAAGTGCTTGTGTCACCCCTCCCCCAGCTCCAGGCAGCTCAGCACCAAGAAAAAGACTTTGTTTGTTTGGGAGAAGGTAAGAGAAGAGAACAAGACTCTCTGTCTGATAATCCAGAAAATTCTCCTAGATCTTATCCATGACCACCAAGGTGGTACCTCTATGAGTCTTTAGGAACTACAGCATTACTGGGCTGGGGGTGCTGCCTAATGCAGATGTGGCTTATATTGCAACACTTGAGTCCCTGCAAATACCCTGAAAGCCTTCCCAAGAAGGATGGGTACAAACAAATCCAGAATATAAAGACTGCAATAAATACCTAACTTTTTAATGCCCAGACACTGACAAACATCCACAAGCATCAAGACTATCCAGGAAAACATGACCTCACCAAACAACCTAAATAAGGCACCAGATCTCAATTCCGGAGCAACAGAGATATGTGACCTTTCAGACATAATTCAAAATAGCTATGTTGAGGACACTCGAAGAAATTCAAGATAACACAGAGAAGGAATATAGAATTTTCTCAGAGAAACTCAACAAAGATATTGAAATAATTAAAAATAATCAGGCAGAAATCTTGGAATTGAAAAATGCAATTGATATACTGAAGAATACATCAGATTTTAAATAACAGAATTGATCAAGCAGAATTAAAAATTACTAAGCTTGAAAACAGACTATCTGTAAGTACAGAGTCTGAGGAGACAAAAAAAGAATTAAAGAATAAAGCATGCTGATGAGATCTAGAAATTAGCCTTGAAAGAACAAATCTAAGAGTTATTGGCCTTAAAGAGGAGGTAGAGAAAGAGTTTGGGGTAGAAAGTTTATTCAAGGGGATAATAACACAGAACTTCCCAAACCTAGAGAAGTCAGTAACATTGACTTAAATAAGTCAATATTCAAGTACAAGAAGGTTATAGAACACCAAGAAGATTTAACCCAAAGAAGACTACCTCAAGGCATTTAATAATCAAACTCCCAGAGGTCAAGGATCCTGAAAGCAGCAAGATAAAAAAAACAAATCATGTACAATGGAGCTCCAGTACATCTGGCAGCAGACTTTTTAGTGGATATCTTACAGGTAAAATGCTTTTTTTCCCCGTTCATCACTTTAACTATGGTATGACAATTTTAAAATGCTGAAGGAAAGAAAATCTTTTATCCTAGAATAGTATATCCAGTCAAAGTATCCTTTAAACATGAAGGAGAAATAACAACTCTCTCAGACAAACAAAAGCTGAGAGATTTCATCAACACCAGACCTGTCTTACAGGAAATTCTAGAAAAAGTACTTCAATCAGAAATAAAAGAATGTTAATGAGCAATAAGAAATCATCTGAAGGTGCAAAATTCACTGGTAATAGTAAGAACACAGAACAACACAGAATATTATAACACTGTAACTGTGGTGCATAAACTACTCTTAAGTAGAGGGACTAGATGATGAACCAATAAAAATGATAAACCCAACAACTTTTCAAGACATAGATAGTACAATAAGATATAAATAGAAACAAGAAAAAGTTAAAAAGCATGGGGACAAAGTTAAAGCATAGAATTTTTATTACTTTTTTTTGCTTGATTCTTTATGCAACAATGTTAAGTTGTTCAGCTTAAGAAATGAGTTATAAAATAGTATTTGCAAGCCTTATAACCTCAAATTTAAAAACATACAACAGATATATAAAAAGTTGAAAGCAAGAAATTAAATTATATCACCAGAGAAAATTACCTTCACTAAAAGGAAGACAGGAAGGAAGGAAAAAAGGAAAACACCACAAAACAGCCAGAAAACAAGTAATGAAATGGCAGGAGTAAGTCTGCACTTATCAATAATAACATTGAATGTAAATAGACTAAACTCTCCAATAAAAAGATGTTGAGTGGCTTATTGGATAAAAAATAAGACCCAATGTCCTGTAGCCTACAAGAAACATACTTTACTTATAATGACACACATAGAGTGAAAATAAAGGGATGGAAAAAGATATTCCATGCCAATGGAAATAAAAAAACAGCAGAAATTGCTTTACTTATTTCAGACAAAATAGACTGCAAGACAAAAACTATAAGAATAATGATAAAAAGGTCAATTCAGCAAGAGGATAAAACAACTGAAAATATATATGCACCCAACACTGGAGCACTCAGATATATAAAGCATATATTATTAGAGCTCAAGAGAGAAATAGGCCCCAATACAATAATAGCTGGAGACTTCAATGCCCGCTTTCAGAATTGGACAGATCTTCCAGACAGAAAATCAACAAAGAAACTCTGGACTTAATCTGCACTATAGACCAAATGAACCTAATAGATATTTACAGAACATTTCATCCAACAACTGCAGAATGCACATTTTTTTCCTCAGCAAATGGATAATTCTCAAAGATAGATTATATGTTAGGTCACAAAACAAATCTTAAAACATTCAAAAGGATTGAAACAATATCAAGCATCTTCTGTAACCACAATGGAATAAAACTAGAATTCAATAACGAGGAATTTTGGAAATTATGCAAAAACATGAATATTCAACAATATGCATGCTCCTGAATGACCAGTGGGTCAATGAAAAAGTTAAGCAGGAATTTGAAAAAAATGCATGAAACCAATGTTAATGGAAACACAACATACCAAAGCCTATGGGATGCAATGAAAGCAGTACTAAGAGAGAAGTGTATAACTCTAAATGCCTACACCAAAATAGAAGAAAAACTTCACACAAACAACCTAACAATGCATCTTAAAGAGAAAAACAAGAACAAACAAAACACAAGATTAGTAGAGAAAATAATAAAGATGAGAGCAGAAAGAAATGAAATGGAGAAAACAATTCAAAAGATCAACAAAACAAAAAGTTGTTTTTTTGAAAAGATAAATAAAACTGACAAACCTTTAGCCAGACTAAGAAAAAAGAGAAGACTCAAATAAAATCAGATGAAAAAAGAGACATTACAATGGATACTCCAGAAATTCAAAGGATAATTAGTGGCAACTATGAGCAACTGTATGCCAATAAATTGAAAAATATACAAGAAATGGATAAACTCCTAGACACATACAACCTACCAAGATTAAGCCATGAAGAAATCCAAAACCTGAATAGACCAGTAACAAGTAATGAGATTGAAGCCATAATAAAAAGCCTTTTTAGCAAAGAAAAGCCTGGGAACTGATGTCTTCACTGCTGAATTCTACCAAACACTTAAAGAACTAATACTAATCCTACTCAAACTATTCCAAAAAATAGAGGAAGAGGAACTATTTCCAAACTCATTGTTCAAAACCAGTATTACCATATATAAAGTAATCCTATTCACAGTACCTACAAATAAAATTAAGTACCTAGAAATTAACTTAACCAAGTAAGTGAAAGGTTTCTACAATAAAAACTATAACACATTGGTGAAAGAAATTGAAAGAAACACAAAACAATGGAAAAATATTCCATGTTCATGAATTGGAAGAACCAATATTGTTAAAATGTCTGTAGGACCCAAAACAATCCAAAGATCAAATGCAGTCCCTATGAAAATACCAATGACATTCTTCACAGAAATAGAAAAAAATAATCCTAAAATCTATATGGAACGACAAAAGACCCAGAATAGCCAAAGCTATCATGATCAAAAAGAACAAAACTGGAGGAATCACATTACCTGTCTTCAAATTATACTACAGAGCTACAGTAACCAAAATAGCATGGAACTGGAATAAAAACAGACACATAGGGACAGACCAATGGGACAGAATAGAGAACCTAGAAACAAGTCCATACATATACAGCAAACTCATCTTCACATATTCTCAATTATCTGTGGGAGGCAAAAATTAAAACAATTGAACTCATAGAGAAAGAGAGTAGAATGATGATTACCAGAAGCTAGGAAAGGTAGTTGATTAGGGTGATGGAAGTGGCGATGTTTAATGCATATAAAAAATAGAAAGAATGAATAAGAACTAGTATTCAATAGCACAACAGGATGACCATAGTCAATAATCATTTAATTGTACATTTAAAAATAACCAAAAGAGTATAATTAGATTGATTGTAACACAAAAGACAAATACTTGAGGTGATGTATATCCTATTTATCGTAATGTGATTATTACACATTGTATGCCTGTATCAAAATATCTCATATATCCCATAAATATATACACCTACTTTGGGCCCACAAAAATAAAAAATAAAACCCTTGGAGAAAACCTAGGAAGTACCATTCTGTATATCAGCCTTGGTAAATAATTTATGACTAAGTCTCCAAAAGTAATTGCAAAAGAAACAAAAATTGAAAAGTAGGACTTAATTAAACTAAAGTGCTTCTGCACAGTAAATGGAACTATCACCAGAGTAATCAGACAGCCTACAAAATGGGAGAAAATATTCAGAAACTGTATCCAACTGTATTGTCCATTCTCACACTGCTATAAGGACATACCTGAGACTGGGTAATTTATAAAGTCAGGAGGTTTAATTGACTCACATTTCTGCAGGGGGAGACCTCAGAAACTTACAATCATGACAGACAGGGAAGTAAACACATCTTTCTTCTCATGCTGAGCAAAGAGGGGAAAGCCCCTTATAAAACAATCAGATCTCGTGAGAACTCACTCACTATCATGAGAACAGCAGCATGGGGGTGACTGCCCCCATGATTCAATTACCTCCTACCGGGTCCCTCCTATGACATATGGGGATTATGGAAACTACAATTCAAGATGAGATTTGGGTGGGGACACAGCCAAACCATATCACCAGTAAAGGTCTAATAGCCAGAATCTATAAGAAACTTGAACAATTCAACAAACAAAAAACAAATAACTCCCTTAAAAAGTGGGCAAAGGACATGAACAGACACTTTTCAAAAGAAGATGAACATGCTGCCAACAAACATATGAAAAAATATGCTCATCACCACTACTCGTTGAGAAATACAAATTAAAACCACAATGAGATACCATCTCATAACAGTCAGAATCACTATTATTAAAAAGTCAAAAAAACAACATACTGATGAGGTTGTGGAGACAAGGGAACAATTATACACTGCCGGTGGGAATGTAAATTAGTTCAGCTATTTTGAAAACCTGTGTGGAGATTTCTTAAATAACTTAAAATAGAACTACCATTTGACCCAGCAATCCCAGTACTGGTTATATATCCAAGGGAAAAAAAAAATTGTTCTACCAAAAAGACACATGTACTTGCATGTTCATTGCAGTACTATGTACAATAGCAAAGACATGGAATCAACCAAGATGTTCATCAACAGTTGATTGGATAAAGAAAATGTGGACTATATATACCATGGAATACTATGTAGTCATTAAAGTAATGAAATCATAGCCTTTGCAGCAACATAGATGCAGCTAGAGGCCATTATCCTAAGCAAACTAATTCAGGAACAGAAAGCCAAATACCACCTATTGTCACTTATGAGTAGAAGCTAAATATTGAATACACATGGACATAAATATGGGGAAAAAAGACACTGGGCAATAATTGAGTGGTAAGGGTGCAGGGTAGTGTGGGTTGGAAGGCTACGTCTTGGGTACTATACTCACTACCTGGTTGATGGGGTTATTCATACACCAAGCCTCAGTGACATGCAATTTACCCATGTAACACACTTGCAAATGTACCCTTAGAATATAATATGAAAGTAGAAGAAGAAAAAATTGAACATGTACTGTAATAAAAGAAACTTTACTACAAGAAGCTATTAATTGTATAATCGATTTATGAAAGCAGTATTGAAAAACCTAGATAATCCAAAAATAAATGAATGGTTTAGTCATAAAAAATGAGGCATAAAAATCTTAAGGAAACACATAATTGACTTTTTTATTATATTTTAATATGTAGGAATTAGAAAGGTATATCTGAATGGGTGACTAAGAATATTTGGTATCTATTATTAGATTAATGACACAAGTTCTCTTATCCCAGTCATACAAATCATAGTAGGAAAGAGATAGGAAGAAGGGCTATTGGATTAGGCAAATACAGAAAAAATAGTAAAGAGAGTTGGAAACTACTATTGTAGATATTATTATTAGAGGAAAGTGTTTGAAATTCCTTTAATTCACCGTGAAAACCTCAAATATGTGAAGTCGTTCAGATATGAGTCCTTGCTATAATTTGTTTCATTGGAGATTCCATGAGATTTTACACAGACATTTAGATCATCTGCAAATAGGGACAGTTTTATTTCTTCCTTTCCAATATGTGTGTTTTTAAAATTCCAATGGCGACAACTTCCATTACTACATTGAATAAAAGTGTTGAGAATGAACATCCTTGCTTTGATCTTGAAGTTAAAGAGAAAGGTTTTCACCAGTAAGAATCATGTTAGCTACAGGTTTTTAATGGATGCTCCTTATGAAGTTCAGGAAGTTCCCTATATTCTTAGTTTGCTCATTTTTTGGTTTTTACATGTACAAGGTTGTTTAAACAAAACAAACACTATAAAACAAAGACTATATATGGCATGAAAAGCCTAAAATATTTACTATCAAGTCATTTACAAAAAGTCCAACCTTTAGTCTAAAGATAGCAATTGAAAGACAAAGATGATCAGAATGAATAAAAGCATCCACCTATATATTGTCTGTAAGAAATTCACTTAAAATACAATGATATAGGTAGAATAAAAGAAAAATGGTGGAAAAGATATAACATGTAAATACTTTTTAAAATTATTATTATACTTTAAGTTTTAGGGTACATGTGCACAATGTGCAGGTTAGTTACATACGTATACATGTGCCATGCTGGTGTGCTGCACCCATTAACTCATCATTTAGCATTAGGTATATCTCCTAATGCTATCCCTCCCCCCTCCCCCCACCCCACAACAGTCCCCAGAGTGTGATGTTCCCCTTCCTGTGTCCATGTGTTCTCATTGTTCAATTCCCATCTGTGAGTGAGAACATGCGGTGTTTGGTTTTTTGTCCTTGCAATAGTTTACTGAGAATGATGATTTCCAATTTCATCCATGTCCCTACAAAGGACATGAACTCATCATTTTTTATGGCTGAATAGTATTCCATGGTGTATATGTGCCACATTTTCTTAATCCAGTCTATCATTGTTGGACATTTGGGTTGGTTCCAAGTCTTTGCTATTGTGAATAGTGCCACAATAAACATACGTGTGCATGTGTCTTTATAGCAGCATGATGTATAGTCCTTTGGGTATATACCCAGTAATGGGATGGCTGGGTCAAATGGTATTTCTAGTTCTAGATCCCTGAGGAATCGCCACACTGACTTCCACAAGGGTTGAACTAGTTTACCGTCCCACCAACAGTGTAAAAGTGTTCCTATTTCTCCACATCCTCTCCAGCACCTGTTGTTTCCTGACTTTTTAATGATCCCCATTCTAACTGGTGTGAGATGGTATCTCATTGTGGTTTTGATTTGCATTTCTCTGATGGCCGGTGATGATGAGCATTTTTTCATGTGTCTTTTGGCTGCATAAATGTCTTCTTTTGAGAAGTGTCTGTTCATATCCTTCGCCCACTTTTTGATGGGGTTGTTTTTTTTTTTCCTGTAAATTTGTTGGAGTTCATTGTAGATTCTGGATATTAGCCCTTTGTCAGATGAGTAGGTTGTGAAAATTTTCTCCCATTTTGTAGGTTGCCTGTTCACTCTGATGGTAGTTTCTTTTGCTGTGCAGAAGCTCTTTAGTTTAATTGGATCCCATTTGTCAATTTTGGCTTTTGTTGCCATTGCTTTTGGTGTTTTAGACATGAAGTCCTTGCCCATGCCTATGTCCTGAATGGTAATGCCTAGGTTTTCTTCTAGGGTTTTTATGGTTTTAGGTCTAACGTTTAAGTCTTTAATCCATCTTGAATTAATTTTTGTATAAGGTGTAAGGAAGAGATCCAGTTTCAGCTTTCTACATATGGCTAGCCAGTTTTCCTAGCACCATTTATTAAATATGGAATCCTTTCCCCATTTCTTGTTTTTGTCAGGTTTGTCAAAGATCAGATAGTTGTAGATGTGTGGCGTTATTTCTGAGGGCTCTGTTCTGTTCCATTGATCTATATCTCTGTTTTGGTACCAGTACCATGCTGTTTTGGTTACTGTAGCCTTGTAGTATAGTTTGAAGTCAGGTAGCGTGATGCCTCCAGCTTTGTTCTTTTGGCTTAGGATTGACTTGGTGTTGTGGGCTCTTTTTTGGTTCCATATGAACTTTAAAGTAGCTTTTTCCAATTCTGTGAAGAAAGTCATTGGTAGCTTGACGGGGATGGCTTTGAATCTATAAATTACCTTGGGTAGTATGGCCATTTTCACGATATTGATTCTTCCTGCCCATGAGCATGGAATGTTCCTCCATTTGTTTGTATCCTCTTTTATTTCATTGAATAGTGGTTTGTAGTTCTCCTTGAAGAGGTCCTTTATGTCCCTTGTCAGTTGGATTCCTAAGTATTTTATTCTCTTTGAAGCAATTGTGAATGGGAGTTCACTCATGATTTGGCTCTCTGTCTGTTATTGGTGTATAAGAATGTTTGTGATTTTTGTACATTTATTTTGTATCCTGAGACTTTGCTGAAGTTGCTTATCAGGTTAAGGAAATTCTGGGCTGAGACAATGGGGTTTTCTAGATATACAATCATGTCATCTGCAAACAGGGACAATTTGACTTTCTCTTTTCCTAATTGAATACCCTTTATTTCCTTCTCCTGCCTAATTGCCCTGGCCAGAACTTCCAACACTGTGTTGAATAGGAGTGGTGAGAGAGGGCATCCCTGTCTTGTGCCAGTTTTCAAAGGGAATGCTTCCAGTTTTTGCCCATTCAGTATGATATTGGCTGTGGGTTTGTCATAGATAGCTCTTATTATTTTGAGATACATCCCATCAATACCTAATTTATGGAGAGTTTTTAGCATGAAGTGTTGTTGAATTTTGTCAAAGGCCTTTTCTGCGTCTATTGAGACAATCATGTGGTTTTTGTCTTTGGTTCTATTTATATGCTGGATTACATTTATTGATTTGCATATGTTGAACCAGCCTTGCATCCCAGGGATGAAGCCCACTTGATCATGGTGGATAAGCTTTTTGATGTGCTGCTGGATTCGGTTTGCCAGTATTTTATTGAGGATTTTTGCATTGATGTTCATCAGGGATATTGGTCTGAAATTCTCTTTTTTTGTTGTGTCTCTGCCAGGCTTTGGTATCAGGATGATACTGGCCTCATAAAATGAGTTAGGGAGGATTCCCTCTTTTTCTATTGATTGGAATAGTTTCAGAAGGAGTGGTACCAGTTCCTCCTTGTACCTCTGGTAGAATTCGGCTCTGAATCCATCTGGTCCTGGATTCTTTTTGGTTGGTAAGCTATTGATTATTGCCACAATTTCAGATCCTGTTATTGGTCTATTCAGAGATTCAACTTCTTCCTGGTTTAGTCTTGGGAGAGTGTATATGTCAAGGAATGTAACCATTTCTTCTAGATTTTCTAGTTTATTTGCGTAGAGGTGTTTGTAGTATTCTCTGATGGTAGTTTGTATTTCTGTGGGATCGGTGGTGATATCCCCTTTATCATTTTTTATTGCATCGATTTGATTCTTCTCTCTTTTTTTCTTTATTAGTCTTGCTAGTGATCTATCAATTTTGTTGATCCTTTCAAAAAACCAACTCCTGGATTCATTAATTTTTTGAAGGGTTTTTTGTGTCTCTATTTCCTTTGGTTCTGCTCTGGTTTTAGTTATTTTTTGCCTTCTGCTAGCTTTTGAATGTGTTTGCTCTTGCTTTTCTAGTTCTTTTAATTGTGATGTTAGGGTGTCAATTTTAGATCTTTCCTGCTTTCTCTTGTGGGCATTTAGTGCTATAAATTTCCCTCTACACACTGCTTTGAATGTGTCCCAGAGATTCTTGTATGTTGTGTCTTTGTTCTCGTTGGTTTCAAAGAACATCTTTATTACTGCTTTCATTTCATTATGTACCCAGTAGTCATTCAGGAGCAGGTTGTTCGGTTTCCATGTAGTTGAGTGGTTTTGAGTGAGTTTCTTAATCCTGAGGTCTAGTTTGATTGCACTGTGGTCTGAGAGACAGTTCATTATAATTTCTGTTCTTTTACATTTGCTGAGGAGTTCTTTACTTCCAAGTATGTGGTCAATTTTGGAATAGGTGTGGTGTGGTGCTGAAAAGAATGTATATTCTGTTGATTTGAGGTGGAGAGTTCTGTAGATGTCTATTAGGTCTGCTTGGTGCAGAGCTGAGCTCAGTTCCCGGGTATCCTTGTTAACTTTCTGTCTTGTTGATCTGTCTAATGTTGACAGTGGGGTGTTAAAGTCTCCCATTATTATTGTGTGGGAGTCTAAGTCTCTTTGTGGGTCACTCAGGACTTGATTTATGAAACTGGGTGCTCCTATATTGAGTGCATATATATTTAGGATAGTTAGCTCTTCTTGTTGAATTGATCCCTTTACCATTATGTTATGGCCTTCTTTTTCTCTTTTGATCTTTGTTGGTTTAAAGTCTGTTTTATCAGAGACTAGGATTGCAGCCCCTGCCTTTTTTTGTTTTCCATTTGCTTGGTAGATCTTCCTCCATCCTTTTATTTTGAGCCTATGTGTGTCTCTGTACGTGAGGTGGGTTTCCTGAATACAGCACACTGATGGGTCTTGACTCTTTATCCAATTTGCCAGTCTGTGTCTTTTAATTGGAACATGTAGTCCATTTACATTTAAAGCTAATATTGTTATGTTTGAATTTGATCCTGTCATTATGATGTTAGCTGGTTATTTTGCTCATTAGTTGATGCAGTTTCTTCGTAGTCTTGATGGTCTTTACATTTTGGCATGATTTTGCAGTGGCTGGTACCGGTTGTTCCTTTCCATGTTCAGTGCTTCCTTCAGGAGCTCTTGTAGGCCAGGCCTGGTGGTGACAAAATCTCTTAGCATTTGCTTTTCTGTAAAGTATTTTATTTCTCCTTCACTTATAAAGCTTAGTTTGGCTGGATATGAGATTCTGGGTTGAGAATTCTTTTCTTTAAGAATGTTGAATATTGGCCCCCACTCTCTTCTGGCTTGTAGGGTTTCTGCTGAGAGATCTGCTGTTAGTCTGATGGGCTTCCCTTTGTGGGTAACCCAACCTTTCTCTCTGGCTGCCCCTAGCATTTTTTCCTTCATTTCAACTTTGGTGAATCTGACAATTATGTGTCTTGGAGTTGCTCTTCTTGAGGAGTATCTTTGTGGCATTCTCTGTATTTCCTGAATCTGAATGTTGGCCTGCCTTGCTAGATTGGGGAAGTTCTCCTGGATAATATCCTGCAGAGTGTTTTCCAACTTGGTTCCATTCTCCCTGTCACTTTCAGGTACACCAATCGGATGCAGATTTGGTCTTTTCACATAGTCCCATATTTCTTGGAGGCTTTGTTCATTTCTTTTTATTCTTTTTTCTCTAAACTTCCCTTCTCGCTTCATTTCATTCATTTCATCTTCCATCACTGATACCCTTTCTTCCAGTTGATCGCATCGGCTCCTGAGGCTTCTGCATTCTTCATGTAGTTCTCGAGCCTTGGCTTTCAGCTCCATCAGCTCCTTTAAGCACTTCTCTGTATTGGTTATTCTAGGTATACATTCGTCTAAAGTTTTTTCAAAGTTTTCAACTTCTTTGCCTTTGGTTTGAATTTCCTCCTGTAGCTCAGAGTAGTTTGATCATTTGAAGCCTTCTTCTCTCAACTCGTCAAAGTCATTCTCCATCCAGCTTTGTTCCATTGCTGGTGAGGAACTGTGTTCCTTTGGAGGAGGAGAGGCTCTCTGCTTTTTAAGTTTCCAGTTTTTCTGCTCTGTTTTTTCCCCATCTTTGTGGTTTTATCTACTTTTGGTCTTTGATGTTGGTGATATACAGCTGGGTTTTTGGTGTGGATGTCCTTTCTGTTTGTTAGTTTTCGTTCTAACAGACAGGACCCTCAGCTGCAGGTCTGTTGGAGTTTGCTAGAGGTCCACTCCAGACCCTGTTTGCCTGGGTATCAGCAGCGGTGTTTGAAGAACCACGGATTTTCATGATCCGTGAATGCTGTTGTCTGATCGTTCCTCTGGAAGTTTTGTCTCAGAGGAGTACCCGCTGTGTGAGGTGTCAGTCTGCCCCTACTGGGGGGTGCCTCCCAGTTAGGCTGCTCGGGGGTCAGGGGTCAGGGACCCACTTGAGGACGCAGTCTGCCCGTTTTCAGATCTCCAGCTGCGTGCTGGGAGAACCACTGCTCTCCTCAAAGCTGTTAGATGGGGACATTTAAATGTGCAGAGGTTACTGCTATCTTCTTGTTTGTCTGTGCCCTGCCCCCAGAGGTGGAGCCTACAGAGGCAGGCAGGCCTCCTTGAGCTGTGGTGGGCTCCACCCAGTTCGAGCTTCCTGGCTGCTTTGTTTACCTAAGTGAGCCTGGGCAATGGTGGGCGCCCCTCCCCCAGCCTCGCTGCTGCCTTGCAGTTTGATCTCAGACTGCTGTGCTAGCAATCAGCGAGACTCCGTGGGCGTAGGACCCTCTGAGCCAGGTGCAGGATATAATCTCCTGGTATGCCATTTCCTAAGCCCATCGGAAAAGTGCAGTATTCGGGTGGGAGTGGCCCGATTTTCCAGGTGCCATTTGTCACCTCTTTCCTTGACCAGAAAAGGGAACCCCTTGCACTTCCCGAGTGAGGCAATGCCTCACCCTGCTTTGGCTGGCGCACAGTGCGCTGCACCCACTGTCCTGTGCCCACTGTCTGGCACTCCCTAGTGAGATGAACCCGGTACCTGAGATGGAAATGCAGAAATCACCCGTCTTCTGCGTCGCTCACGCTGGAAGCTGTAGACCAGAGCTGTTCCTATTCGGCCATCTTGGCTCATAAATAGTAATCAAAACAACGCTGGAATGGATATATTAATGTAACACCTAGTAAACATCATAATAAAATTACTAGGAAAAAGATGATCATTATGTAATGATAAAATGGTCACTTTACCAATAAGATGTAACAATCTTCAATGTGTGTACATCAAACAGCAAAACTTCAAAATACTTGATGTAAAAGCTGACTGGAATGAATAGAGAAATTGAGAAATACACAATTACAGTTAGAGGACTTTAACACCCTTCTCCCAGTAATTTATAAACTGACTAGACTGAAATTTAGTAAGGATAGAGAAGAAATAAACAATTCCATAATTAGCAAGATTTAATTAGCATAGTCACAACCATCCATGTGGAATATACGGTATATTCCACAACCATAGCAGAATATACTTCTCTTCAAAGGCACATGAAAAATCATCAAGATAGAGTACATACTGGGTCATAAAGCAAACTATAACAAACTTAAAATAATTTAAATCTTATAAAATATGTTTTATGACCTTGATGAAATCATACTAGAAGTGAATAATAAAGAGATAACAGGAATATCACCAAATATTTGGAAACTAAGCAACACACTTTTAAATAATCTAAAGTTTAATGAGAAAGTTTCAAGGGAAATAAAAAAATGTATTGAACTAAAAGTAATGAAAATGCAACATATCAAAATCTGTGGGATACAATTAAATTAGTGCTTGCAGCAAAATTTACAGCAGCAAATAAATGCCTATAGTAGAAACAGAAGGCCAGGTGTGGTGGCTCACACCTGTAATCCCAGCACTTTGGGAGGCTGAAGAAGGAGCATGGCTTGAGCCCAGGAGTTCGAGAAAAGACTCGGGAATGTGGCAAAACCCTCTCTCTACAAAAAATAAAAAAATAATTAACAAGGCATGGCGGTGTTGCCTGTAATCCCAGCTACTCAGGAGGCTGAGGTGGGAGGATTGCTTGAGCCCAGGAGGTTGAGGCTGTAGTGAGCTAAGATCATGTCACTACACTCCAGCCTCGGTGACAGACAGAGTGAGACCCTGTCTCAAATTTAAAAATAAAAAAAAAGAAAAGAAGAAAAATCTCAAATCAATAAGTTTCCACCTCAACAAACTAGAACAAAAGAGCAAAAATAAGACAAAGCAAGCAGGAGAGAAAAATAATAAAGATAATAGCAGAAGTTGAAAAAGTAAAAAAAATAGATGATACTCTATATTGGTAACAATATATACTATAGTGTATAGTTTATTGTTATATATATCTGTATCTATATTCTATATATACACTATATTTTTATACATGGATATAAAATTGAATAAACAAAATTGCCTCAGCAATACTGACAAAGAGAAAAGAGAGAGAAGGCACAAATTACCAATATCAAGAGTGAAACACAGGATGTAACTTTCAGAGGATAAATAATAATGGAATACTATGAGCAACTCTATGCACACAAATTTGACCATTTAGATGAAATAGACTAATTGCTCAAAATCTACAAATTATCAAAGCAAAGGTGAAACAGATAATCTTTAATAGTCTTATAAAAATCTGACAAAGAAATCTCCAGGCCCAGGCACTTGCAGCGATGATTTTTACCAAATATTAAAAGAAGAAATAACACCAATTCTGAGCACTTTCTTTCATCAAATAGAAGAAGCAGCACCACTTCCCAACTCATATGGTGAAGGCAGCTATCCTGATACCTAAACCAAAGATAGTACAAGAAAGGAAACCTACAGAACAATATTCTTTTTGAATGTAGATGAAAAAAACCCTTAACAAAATACTAAAAATAGAATCTATCAATATGTGGAAAGAATAATATAATATGCCCAAGTAGAATTTATTTCAGGAATGTAAGGCTGGTTCAACACTTAATAATCATAGTCAATCAATACAAACCACAATGAAGAATAAAAACCACATTATTAAATCAACTGATGCAGAAATAGCACTTGACAAAATTCAACACCCACTCATGTAAAAAATCTAAGTAAACTAAAACTTAAAGTAACTTCCCCAACCTGATAAACAACATCTTCACAAAACCTAACATAATACTTAATATTGACAGACTGAATGCTTTCCCCTTTATGTGGGGAAAAAGGAAATGATGTCAGCTGTCACTCTCATATTCAACATAATGCTTAAAGTCCAACCCAGTGAAAGAAGGAAAGAAAAGAAACAGCAAAAGAAGAAGGGAGAAAAAAGATGTTTGTTTTTATTTTTAGATGACAAAATCGTCGTTATAGATGATGGCAAGGAGCCTACTAACAAACTACTAGAGCTTACAAATGAGTTTAGCAAAATGTCATTATGAAGAAAAATAAATCATATTTATACATGCTAGCAACAAACAACCCAAATGAAAATAAAAAAAAATTTTTTATTATACTTTAATTTTAGGGTACATGTGCACAACGTGCAGGTTTGTTACATATGTATACATGTGCCATGATGGTGTGCTGCACCCATTAACTTGTCATTTAGCATTAGGTATATCTCCTAATGCTATCCCTCCCCCCTCCTCCCACCCCACAACAGTCCCCGGTGTGTGATGTTCCCCTTCCTGTGTCCATGTGTTCTCATTGTTCAATTCCCACCTATGAGTGAGAACATACGGTGTTTGGTTTTTTGTCCTTGCAATAGTTTGCTGAGAATGATGGTTTCCAGCTTCATCCATGTCCCTACAAAGGACATGAACTCATCATTTTTTATGGCTGCATAGTATTCCGTGGTGTATATGTGCCACATTTTCTTAATCCAGTCTATCACTGTTGGACATTTGGGTTGGTTCCAAATCTTTGCTATTGTGAATAGTACCACAATAAACATACGTGTGCATGTGTCTTTATAGCAGCATGATTTATAATCCTTTGGGTATATACCCAGTAATGGAATGGCTGGGTCAAATGGTATTTCTAGTTCTAGATCCCTGAGGAATCACCACACTGACTTCCACAATGGTTGAACTAGTTTACCGTCCCACCAACAGTGTAAAAGTGTTCCTATTTCTCCACATCCTCTCCAGCACCTGTTGTTTCCTGCCTTTTTAATGATCCCCATTCTAACTGGTGTGAGATGGTATCTCATTGTGGTTTTGATTTGCATTTCTCTGGTGGCCAGTGATGATGAGCATTTTTTCATGTGTCTTTTGGCTGCATAAATGTCTTCTTTTGAGAAGTGTCTGTTCATATCCTTTGCCCACTTTTTGATGGGGTTGTTTGTTTTTTTCTTGTAAATTTGTTTGAGTTCATTGTAGATTCTGGATATTAGCCCTTTGTCAGATGGGTAGATTGCAAAAATTTTCTCCCATTCTGTAGGTTGCCTGTTCATTCTGATGGTAGTTTCTTTTGCTGTGCAGAAGCTCTTTAGTTTAATTAGATCCCGTTTGTCAATTTTGGCTTTTGTTGCCATTGCTTTTGGTGTTTTAGACATGAAGTCCTTGCCCATGCCTATGTCCTGAATGGTATTGCCTAGGTTTTCTTCTAGGGTTTTTATGGTTTTGGTCTAACGTTTAAGTCTTTAATCCATCTTGAATTAATTTTTGTATAAGGTGTAAGGAAGGGATCCAGTTTCAGCTTTCTACATATGGCTAGCCAGTTTTCCCAACACCATTTATTAAATATGGAATCCTTTCCCCATTTCTTGTTTTTGTCAGGTTTGTCAAAGATCAGATAGTTGTAGATGTGTGGCGTTATTTCTGAGGGATCTGTTCTGTTCCATTGGTCTGTGTCTCTGTTTTGGTACCAGTACCATGCTGTTTTGGTTACTGTAGCCTTGATAGTTTGAAGTCAGGTAGTGTGATGCTTCTGGCTTTGTTCTTTTTGCTTAGGATTGACTTGGCAATGCAGGCTCTTTTTTGGTTCCATATGAACTTTAAAGTAGTTTTTTCCAATTCTGTGAAGAAAGCCATTGGTAGCTTGATGGGGATGGCATTGAATCTATAAATTACCTCGGGCAGTATGGCCATTTTCACGATATTGATTCTTCCTACCCGTGAGCATGGAATGTTCTTCCATTTGTTTCTATTCTCTTTTATTTCATTGAGCAGTGGTTTGTAGTTCTCCTTGAAGAGGTCCTTCACATCCTCGTAAATTTGATTCCTTGGTATTTTATTCTCTTTGAAGCAACTGTGAATGGGAGTTCACTCATGATTTGGCACTCTGTCTGCTACTGTTGTATAAGAATGCTTGTGATTTTTGCACATTGATTTAGTATCCTGAGACTTTGCTAAAGTCTCATGACACTTTGCTAAAGTCTTTGCTAATCAGTTTAAGGAGATTTTGGGCTGAGACAATGGGGTTTTCTAGATATACAATCAATCATCTGCAAACAGGGACAATTTGACTTCCTCTTTTCCTAATTGAATACCCTTTATTTCCTTCTCCTGCCTGATTGCCCTGGCCAGAACTTCCAACACTATGTTGAATAGGAGTGGTGAGAGAGGGCATCCCTGTCTTGTGCCAGTTTTCAAAGGGAATGCTTCCAGTTTTTGCCCATTCAGTATGATATTGGCTGTGGGTTTGTCATAGATAGCTCTTATTATTTTGAGATATGTCTCATTAATACCTAATTTATTGAGAGTTTTTAGCATGAAGTGTTGTTGAATTTTGTCAAAGGCCTTTTCTGCATCTATTGAGATAATCATGTGGTTTTTGTCATTGGCTCTGTTTCTATGCTGGATTATGTTGATAGATTTGTTTATGTTGAATCAGCCTTGCATCTCAGGGATGAAGCCCACTTGATCATGGTGGATAAGCTTTTTGATGTGCTGCTGGATTCGGTTTGCCAGTATTTTATTGAGGATTTTTGCATTGATGTTCATCAGGGATATTGGTCTGAAATTCTCTTTTTTTGTTGTGTCTCTGCCAGGCTTTGGTATCAGGATGATGCTGGCCTCATAAAATGAGTTAGGGAGGATTCCCTCTTTTTCTGTTGATTGGAATAGTTTCAGAAGGAATGGTACCAGCTCCTCCTTGTACCTCTGGTAGAATTCGGCTGTGAATCCATCTGGTCCTGGACTTTTTTTGGTTGGTAAGCTATTAATTATTGCCTCAATTTCAGAGCCTGTTATTGGTCTATTCGGAGATTCAACTTCTTCCTGGTTTAGTCTTGGGAGGGTGTATATGTCGAGGAATTTATCCATTTCTTCCAGATTTTCTAGTTTATTTGCATAGAGGTGTTTATAGTATTCTCTGATGGTAGTTTGTATTTCTGTGGGATCGGTGGTGATGTCCCCTTTGTCATTTTTTATTGCGTCTATTTGATTCTTCTCTCTTTTCTTTATTAATCTTGCTAGCGGTCTATCAATTTTATTGATCTTTTCAACAAACCAGCTCCTGAATTCATTGATTTTTTGAAGGGTTTTTTGTGTCTGTATTTCCTTCAGTTCTGCTTTGATCTTAGTTATGTCTTGCCTTCTGCTAGCTTTTGAATTTGTTTGCTCTTGCTTCTCTAGTTCTTTTAATTGTGATGTTAGGGTGTCAATTTTAGATCTTTCCTGCTTTCTCTTGTGGGCATTTAGTGCTATAAACTTCCCTCTACACACTGCTTTGAATGTGTCCCAGAGATTCTAGCATGTTGTGTCTTTGTTCTCGTTGGTTTCAAAGAACATCTTTATTACTGCTTTCATTTCATTATGTACCCAGTAGTCATTCAGCAGCAGGTTGTTCAGTTTCCATGTAGTTGAGTGGTTTTGAGTGAGTTTCTTAATCCTGAGTTCTAGTTTGATTGCACTGTGGTCTGAGAGACAGTTTGTTATAATTTCTGTTCTTTTACATTTGCTGAGGAGTTCTTTACTTCCAAGTATGTGGTCAATTTTGGAATAGGTGTGGTGTGGTGCTGAAAAGAATGTATATTCTGTTGATTTGGGGTGGAGAGTTCTGTAGATGTCTATTAGGTCTGCTTGGTGCAGAGCTGAGTTCCATTCCCAGATATCCTTGTTAACTTTCTGTCTTGTTGATCTGTCTAATGTTGACAGTGGGGTGTTAAGATCTACCATTATTATTGTTTGGGAGTCTAAGTCTCTTTGTAGGTCTCTAAGGACTTGCTTTATGAATCTGGGGGCTCCTGTATTGGGTGCATACATATTTAGCATAGTTAGCTCTTCTTGTTGAATTGATCTGTTTATCATTATGTAATGGCCTTCTTTGTCTTTTATGATCTTTGTTGGTTTAAAGTCTGTTTTATCAGAGACTAGGATTGCAAACCCTGACATTTTTTGTTTTCCATTTGCTTGGTAGATCTTCCTCCATCCCTTTATTTTGAGCCTATGTGTGTCTCTGCACTTGAGATGGGTTTCCTGAATACAGCACACTGATGGGTCTTGACTCTTTATCCAGTTTGCCAGTCTGTGTCTTTTAATTGGAGCATTTAGCCCATTTACAGTTAAAGTTAATATTGTTATGTGTGAATTTGATCCCGTCATTATGATGTTAGCTGGTTATTTTGCTCATTAGTTGATGCAGTTTCTTCCTAGACTCAATGGTCTTTACCATTTGGCATGTTTTTGCAGTGTCTGGGATTGATTGTTCCTTTCCATGTTTAGTGCTTCCTTCAGGAGCCCTTGTAGGACAGGCCTGGTGGTGACAAAATCTCTTGGCATTTGCTTGTCTGTAAAGTATTTTATTTCTCCTTCACTTATGAAGCTTAGTTTGGCTGCATATGAGATTCTGGGTTGAAATTCTTTTGTTTAAGAATGTTGAATATTGGCCTCCACTCTCTTCTGGCTTGTAGAGTTTCTGTCGAGAGATCAGCTGTTAGTCTGATGGGCTTCCCTTTGTGGGTAACCCAACCTTTCTCTCTGGCTGCCCTTAGCATTTTTTCCTTCATTTCAACTTTGGTGAATCTGACAATTATTTGTCTTGGCGTTGCTCTTCTCGAGGAGTATCTTTGTGGCATTCTCTGTATTTCCTGAATTTGAATGTTGGTCTGCCTTGCTAGGTTGGGGAAGTTCTCCTGGATAATATCCTGCAGAGTGTTTTCCAACTTGGTTCCATTCTCCCCATCACTTTCAGGTACACCAATCAGACATAGATTTGGTCTTTTCACATAGTCCCATATTTCTTGGAGGCTTTGTTCATTTCTTTTCATTCTTTTTTCTCTAAACTTCTCTTCTTGCTTCATTTCATTCATCTGATATTCCATCCTTGATACTCTTTCTTCCAGTTGATCGAATCGGCTACTGAGGCTTGTGCATTTGTCACGTAGTTCTCGTGCCATGGTTTTCAGCTCCATCAGGTCCTTTAGGGACTTCTCTGCATTGGTTATTCTAGTTAGTCATTCGTCTAATTTTTTTTCAAGGTTTTTAACTTCTTTGCCTTGGGTTCGAACTTTCTCCTTTAGCAGAAATCATCCGTCTTCTGCGTCAGTTACGCTGGGAAGAGTGGACTGGAGCTGTTCCTATTCGGCCATCTTGGCTCCTCCCCCCAAAAATCAAAATTTAAAACATACCATTTATAATAGCCCTCAGAAATAAAATATTTAGGTATAAATCTAATAGCATATCTATGAGATCTTTCTACTGAAAGCAGTAAAACTTCAATAAAAAACAGTTAAAGACATAAACAAATGGAGAGATATACAATATTCATGAATTGGAGAACTCAACTTAAAAAGATGTCAGTTCTCCCCACAATGATTTATTCATTTAATTCCATTTCTGTTAAGATCTCATTTAACTCCATTTCTGTTAAAATGGATTTTTGGTGGATATCAACAAGCTTATTCTAAAATTGTTGTGAAAAGGTAAAGGAAGTAGAATAACTAAAACAATTTTGAAAAAAGTGGGCAAAGGACATGAACAGACACTTCTCAAAAGAAGACATTTATGCAGCCAAAAAACACATGAAAAAATGCTCACCATCACTGGCCATCAGAGAAATGCAAATCAAAACCGCAATGAGATACCATCTCACACCAGTTAGAATGGCAATCATTAAAAAGTCAGGAAACTACAGGTGCTGGAGAGGATGTGGAGAAATAGGAACACTTTTACACTGTTGGTGGGACTGTAAACTAGTTCAACCCTTGTGGAAGTCAGTGTGGCGATTCCTCAGGGATCTAGAACTAGAAATTCCATTCGACCCAGCCATCCCATTACTGGGTATATACCCAAAGGACTATAAATCATGCTGCTATAAAGACACATGCACACGTATGTTTATTGCGGCATTATTCACAATAGCAAAGACTTGGAACCAACCCAAATGTCCAACAATGATAGACTGGATTAAGAAAATGTGGCACATATACACCATGGAATACTATGCAGCCATAAAAAATGATGAGTTCATGTCCTTTGTAGGGACATGGATGAAATTGGAAATCATCATTCTCAGTAAACTATCGCAAGAACAAAACACCAAACACCGCATATTCTCACTCATAGGTGGGAATTGAACAATGAGAACACATGGACACAGGAAGGGGAACATCACACTTCGGGGACTGTTGTGGGGTGGGGGGAGGGGGGAGGGATAGCATTGGGAGATATACCTAATGCTAGATGACGAGTTAGTGGGTGCAGCGCACCAGCATGGCACATGTATACATATGTAACTTACCTGCACATTGGGCACATGTACCATAAAACCTAAAGTATAATAATAATAATAATAATAATAATAATAATAATAATAATAAAAGTTCTTTAATACTACATTAAAAAAAGAATAACAGAAGAGTAATGCAATCTGATTTTAAGATTTACTATATAACTACAGTAATAAAAAACTGTGTGGACTTCATGGAGAGATTGTCACATAGACTAATACAACAATAGAGAGTTCAGAAACATGCACAGAAGTCCAGCCAACTGATTTCTGATAAACGTGCAAAACAAATTCAATGCAGAAAGCATATTTTAAAAATAAATGGTGCATAATGCATTTGGAATTCATACGTGTTTTTGTGTCAGTAGTTCTTCCTTTTTTGCTATAATTATATTCAGTGGATGTACTATATTTTATTTATCTATTTTTCAAGTGAAGGACATTTGGGTTGTTTCTGGTGATTATAAATGAAGCGGTATAAACAGTAATGTTTAGGATTTTTTTGCGAACATAAGTTTTCATTTTTCTTTGGAAATACCTAGAAGTAGGATTATTGGGTCATATAATAGGCATATGCTTATTTTTTAAAGAGACTACTAAACAGTTTTCCAAAGTGGTTGTACCATATTGAATTTCTATCAGCAATGTATGAGATTTGCAATTGCCCTGCATTGTCACTCACACTTGGTAATGTCATTATTTTGTATTTTATCCATTTTATTTGTGTGAAGTGGTATCTCACTGTGATTTTAATTTTCACTTTCCTAATGATGAGTAGTATTGTGTAATGATTTCTAATGACTAATAACTCATTTGATATCTGTGTCTTTTTTGGTGAAGTGTCTGTTCAAGTCTTTTGTCCCTTTTTTAGGGGTTGCTTATGTTATTATTATTGAGTTGTGAAAGTTCTTTATTTGGGCTACAAGTTCTATGTCAAAAGTGTAAGTTGCAAATATCTTTTCTAAGTGTATGGCCTATCTTTTCATTTTCTTAACAGTGTATTTCATAGAACAGAAATTATACATTTTGATTAAGTCTCATTAACCATTCTTTTCCTGTTATCAATTGTGCATTTGGTGCTGTAGTTAGAAAATCTTTGCCTAACCCAATGTCATAAAATTTTCTTTTATGTTTTCTTTGAGAAGTTTTATAATTTTAGGTTTTATCTTTAGGTGTATTAGCCATTTTGAGTTAATTTTTGTATGATATGTAAGGTATCGGTCAAGGTTTTTTTTTTCATATGGATGTCCAATTTTCCCAACATCATTTATTATTTAGTTCACTAATACTTCTTCAGTTATGTTAAATAATTTTATCTTTAAAATTTCCATTGAGTTCTTATTTTTAGCTATTATATTTTTCATTTCTAAAACTTCAATTTGTTTTTTTTTTATTTTAGAAGGTCTTCTTGATATGTTCTTTTTATTTGCTCATTACTAATTTTTTATTTTTTTAAACATTTCATTCATATTGTTTTATATTGTGTATCCAATAATACAGTATATATTTTTAAAGGTGTATCATCTTTATTTGTTGTTGTTTAAAGGTTTCCTTAAATTTTAGCTGTAAAACAAATATATCTACATTAACATTTTTTATTTTTAATTTTTGTGGGTAGATAGTATGTACATATATTTATGGGGTACATAAGATGCTTTGATATGGCATTCAATGTGTAATAATTACTTCATGAAGAATGAGGTATCCATTCCTTCAAGCATTTATCCTTTGTGTTACAAACAATCCACTTATACTCTTTTAGTTATTTTAATATATACAATTAAGTTATTGTTGACTTTAGTCACTCTGTTGTGCTATCAAATAGTAGGTCTTATTCATTCTTTCTATTTTTTTTGTACCCATTAACCATGCCCACCTTCCCACCCAACCCCTCACTACCCTTCGCAGCCTCTGGTAAACATCATTCTACTCTCTATGTCCAATTGTTTTGATTTTTAGATCCCACAAATAAGTGAGAACATGTGATGTTGTCTTTCTTTGCCTGGCTTATTTCACTTAACATAATGATCTCTAGTTTTATCCATGTTGCTGTGGATGATAGGATCTCATTCCTTTTTTATGGCTGAAGAATACTCCATTGTATATAAGTGCCACATTTTCTCTATCCATTCATCTGTTGATGGACACTTAGGTTGCTTCCAAATCTTGGCTGTTGTGAACAGTGCTGCATCAAACATGGGAATGCAGATATCTCTTTGATATATTTATTTCCTTTCTTTTGGGTATATACCCAGCAGTGGGATTGCTGGTTGATATGGTAGCTCTATTTTTAGTTTTTTTGAGGAAACTCCAAATTTTTCTCTATAGTGGTTGTATTATTTTCTGCTACTTTTATTCATGGTGGTTTGTTTCCCTGTATATTGGTGATTTCATATTGTCAGCTCGTATTTAATTGATCTTATTCTGTGAGACACTGAGAGTCTAAATTGGAATTGCTGTCACCACAAAAGATTTGTATGTTTCTACCAGGAGCCAGTGGTTCTACTAATCTGGCACCACTTTCGCTTTGTTTGAGAATCTAAGCCTAATGCAGAGGACGTAGGTTTAGTTTCTCATCTTGTTCTAAGTTTAGTCTCCCCTTTCTAATACTGGTTTCGACATTTGTCCTAGAACAAAAATGCTATCTTTTGCTCTTCCTTATTGTTCATCATTCTGGCTACAGCTCATTGTCTCTTTCCCACCCTCCCTCCACCTCCACCTTACGTGACCCATGTTGTGACATGTCTTACATTCTTATAAGCTCAGCAATGCTTTGAAATATTGATTGTGTAATTCATTGAGGATCTAGTTATATTTTGAGTGCTTTTTTATGGCTTTTATAAGGGCTTTTTAGAAATGTATTAGCTATACTGCAGGAAGCAGAGATGTTTTATTTTTCTTTCTTTTTAAATGTTGTAGCTAGAAATGGTCACATGTCATATCTGAATAAAAAAGGCCTTGGTGCTGTGGCTCATGCCTGTAATCCCCACACTTTAGGAGGCTGAGGCAGGTGGATCACTTGAGGTCAGGAGTTTGAGACTAGCCTGACCAACAACACTGTCTCTACTAAAAATACAAAACTTACCCAGGGATGGTGGCAGGTGCCTGTAATTCCAGCTACTCAGGAGGTTGAGGCAGGAGAATCACTTGAACCCAGGAGGCAGAGGTTACAGTGAGCTGAGATCACACCACTGCACTCCAACCTGGGAGATGGAGTAAGACCCTGTCTTAAAAAAAAAAAAAAGTATTAAGACAAAAACTCATTTTTTTTTTTCAGGTTCACAGTCCAAGTAGTTTCTAGAATAGCCTTTTACCCTCACTTTTCATTTTTTATTGACATACTGAGTGTAGACACTGTTAGTCATTCGTCTTCAGAAGGTCTATGGGAAGAAACATCCTAGAAAATCTAGAACACATCCTAGAAAGCCAGTTGCAGAGCACAATTGATTCTCAGTCCTTTTCCTTTGGGATAGAGAAGATTAACTTCTTTTTACTCTGTCATATTGGGAAAAAGAAAAACTAGATTTACGAACCTCAGTGGCACATGCTGTCTCATAGAAGCAATCATGAAACCTGTGGTCACAGTTTCTACAAGGGGCAAACGTGTGTCAGCTGGAAAGCATGGGAACTGTTCTCCATTATGGAAATATGGGTGGAATATTTAATATGACTCCCAAATTTAATCTCTTTTTTTAAAAAAATAGATCTGTTGTATTTTAAATAAGCCACAGCGGGCTATAAAGAACTGGATTCAAGTGTGGACCCAATGTGAAGTTTTAAGAAAATTGCTATCAGAGAAGGTAGATATATTACCTGCCCAGTGACCTCTTTTCTAATAAGCATAATTTTTGTTCTCACTTTATTTGTTCTTTTTCAGTATTCATTTTGTTTAACACAGAACTGGACTTTCTTTTCTTTCTTTCTAAATCTAAAACAGAGTTCTGTTTCTAAGGAAAAACATAAGTTAATTGAATTCTTGCTATGGTTTGAACATGTCCCCAAACGTTCATGTGTTGGAAACTTAATTCCCAATGCAAGAATATTGAGAGGTGGGACCTCTAAGAGGTGATTAGGTCATGAAGGGTCTGCCTTCATCAATAGATTAATGCTGTTATGACAGGAGTGGGTTAGTTGTGGAAGGAGTGGGTTCCCTGTAAAAACATAAATTTGGTCCACTCACCTATGCTCTCTTGCCTTTCTGCCTTCCACCATGGGATGATGCAGCAAAAAGGCCCTCAGCAGATGTGGTCTCTCAGTCTTGGACTTCCCAGCCTATAGAACCATGGCCAAATACATTTCTGTTCGTTTAAAATTACCTGTTCTGTTGTATTCTGTTATAGCAGCACAAAGTGAACTAAAACAGTGCTCATTGCAAAACATGTTCTTATTTGTCCCGAAACTACCATCGCCTCTCCTTTCCCTCTTCCTATGAAAAGACAGAAATGTCATGTGTTTCCAATAAAGATAACTTCTGAAATATATATCAAGTGTATACTGTGTCAGGATAGGGCTGCCAGATAAAATACAGATTGCCTGAATTTTTTTTTTTTTCTGTAAATATAGCAAACCCTAGTCAAAAACCAGGTAGACAGGTCACTCGGGGTCAGGAGTTCAAGATCAGCCTGCCAACATGGTGAAACCGCATCTCTATTAAAAACATAAAAACTAGGCCGGGTGTGGTGGCTCACGCCTGTAATCCCAGCACTTTGGGAGGCCGAGGCAGGCAGATAACGAGGTCAGCAGTTCGAGACCTGCCTGGCCAATATGGTGAAACCCCATCTCTATTAAAAATACAAATATTAGCTGGGTGTGGTGGCACATGCCTGTAGTCCCAGCGACTCAGGAGGCTGAGGCAGGAGAATTGCTTGAACCTGGGAGGCGGAGGTTGCAGTGAGCCAAGATTGCACCACTGCACTCCAGCCTGGGTGACAGAGTGAGACTCTGTCTCAAATCAATAAATCAATAAATAAAAATAAAAACTAGCTGGTCATGATGGTGGGCACCTGTAATCCCAGCTATTCAGGAGGCTGAGGCAGGAGAATCGCTTGAACCTGGGAGGCAGAGGTTGCAGTGAGCTGAGATAGTGCCACTGCACTCCAGCGTGGATGACAGAACAAGACTCTGTCTCAAAAAATAATAATTAAAAAAAAGAAAAAGAAACCAGGTAGGTACTTTACACAGTTTATCTGAAATATTTATGAGAAGACTACAAAAGACAAACAATGAAGTAGGAATTTGAATCCAGCTGTGTCTTGTTCCTAAGTCTAGACATTTCTGCATATTCCTTGTCCTACACTGACTATAGAAATCTATGTAATAAAGGCCATTGAGAATACACAGTGGAATTGATACCTGTGCTGAACTTCTATCTTTTCTAGAATGAAGGCACTTATATCACCTAAGAATTAAGATTCTACCCAGAAACCCACAGAGAGTTTGAGAATAAATTGTCAAAAGGCTCAAATATCCAGAAAAAGAAGTGAGAGAATTTTTTTTTTACATATTTTGACCTTTTATTACTCTCCATGGTTTGAGACATAACATGTTCTGAAACATGTTTTTTATCAGTGGCATACTTGGGGCCAAAAATAGAAACAAAAAGCTATTCCCATCAGACCCCTCAATAGCTATTAACATAATTATTTCTAATTTTCCATTGAGTGAATGTTCTGTGATTTAATAAAGTGAATTATTTTTTAAAATTACAAGAAAGGAGGCCTATTTTTCTTTAACTTTAAAAGGATCAAACATTTATTCTGAATAAAATTGTGAGTGTGGTCATATAATAGCTGAAAGGCTAAGACAGCAAACTATCTCACGCTTGTGAACCAGTTTGTGAGCATTGACCATTTTCAGACAGAAAATCAAGCCCAGAGATCGCAAGTGACCTCTTAGTGACCTCTCCACTGGCCCAGTATAATAATAACAACAGTGGTAGATGAAGTGAGGTCATATGTGCCAGTGGGTAGGATGGAAGTACATCTAGAGCTGTATTTCCAGCTTTGACCATTCATTTACTACCTAAATGATTTTTGCAATGTCAGTATGCTCCTGTTGTTTACCTATTTTCTTTAAATTATGTCTTTTTTCACTTAAAAATAAATTCATCCTTATACTAAGTAATAATATTCATGAAATCATGTTTGATAAAACAGTTATGTGTTTATTTCCAGCAAATATTAAATCACAAACTTAACTTAAAATTTAAAATATGTCTTTGTGAGCCACCTAAAATCAATCAATATACCCATGTACTCATGGTGTTATGTATATAACATTTTGGGAAGTATTGTCTCAGAGCAGGGGGCAGCAAATTTTGGCTGGCTGCCTGTTTGTATAAACCAAGTTTTATTGGAACACAGCCAGGTCCATTTATTTTTATATTGTTTTGGCTGTTTTTGTGCTATAATGGCAGGTTAAGTAGTTTCTACAGTGAATATATGTCTTACAATACTGAAAAATATTTAGTATACGGCTCTTTACAGAAAAGTTTGTCAATTCCTGGGTTAGAGGAACACTCCCCAGTTGGGTTTTGTCCATTTCCGTTACTGCCCTCTGGTTCTCATTCATGATACAAATCTCCCTCTCCTTAGAAGTGTCTTTCATGAGAAGCAACTATTCTACCTTCTGTGAAGACCAGACTAGAGAAAACCTACTTAAGCATAGGCTGAATCCACAGAGTCTAATGAAGGTCTATTGACAGATCTCCACCAAATGTCTGTTGGCTTGAAAGGGATACATTTCAGTTGCTGCAGAGACTAGCTGTCTCATTATTCCCCAACCAACTGGACTGAACATTCCAGCATTTTTTTCTCTCCCATCTTCAAAATGGAGTGACATAAGATAAGATTTCAAGCTTGAAAACTGACTTTGAGTAAGAATTCAACATTGATGTGGCTGTCACCTCTAGCTCTGATATCTATATTCCTAAGTGTGGGCAGCTTCTGTTTAAGGTAAAGTTGAACATTGCAGAAAAAAAGCAGAAAAGCAATTTTCATCAGGTAAAATAAGGGGAAAAATTAGTAAATCTGTGTCACCTTACATTACACTGTCTGGCTTTTTTTTCAGTCATTTCTTGTGAAAGAGAATAAAAGTCCTCATATAAAAGAAAGTAAAATTTTCTAATTTTGAAGAAACAAGAGAAATGGCTCTGTGTATGTGTATTAGCTATTGCTGGCTCTGGAAATATGTTTTTATCACTCTTATTACTATAACTGTAGATAATCAGGATATAAAATTAAAATTTGTAATATATATCCAGTTAATGAGATAAGAAAGTATCACAACTAAACATTTTTAGTATATTTCTTCAAGATGTTTGTGGACTGACTAACCAAATTATGAACAAACTATTGAGGCATTATAGAGAAGATAATGATTCATTGATATTAATGCGTGTGTATATATTTAAGCTGGGGAAGGATTGGAAAAATGTTCATAGAGGAAATTTTATTTCAGTCCTGAAGGATGAGTAGGAGTTTTCTAGGTAGAAAAGCAGGTGGAAGACATTTCATGAAAGAGGATTTGTTCTTCTCTTACAAGAGTCAGTGGTAGGATGTTATAAAAAGCACTAGCTGCATCTTCATTGTCCATATCAATTTTGACCTTGACAAGCCTTTAAGAATGTTTCGAGGTCATTTTCTGGGTCTGTTTGGTGGGTCTTTTGCAAATAAGTCACTTACTCTCAGGAAAAAATGCTTCCTTTATCTTGGTTAAAGAATATATATCCCCTAGTTTTTGATGCTTCGTCTTGACTCACTAAACCAAATGACTTCGGTAATTTGGTCTGTGATGGAGCAGTGGAGGTTCAGGTTTGAGAAAGGAAGCAAGACCTAGGCTTTGGCCATACTGTTACAGAAGATTTTGTTTCCTGGGTGACAGCTAAGAAACCTCCCTGACACATCTGCACATCACACCATGATACGATATTTTCCTGACTTCTGTATGGTTTGGGCCCTCCCTGCCAATTCTCCATTTGCCTCTGCAGCAGCAATGGAATCAGTCAGCAGATGCTGATCTTATCTTTCTGCATCTGCAAGTGTCCCACATGGCTAAGATCCCGTGTTTCCTACAGTTCAGCATTTATCCTTCTCTCAGGAAATAGCATTTGTCCTGATGGGGAAAAGCAGGTGCATAAGCTTCTATGCCAGGGACTCTGTACCCAAGAACAGAGAGATTTGTAGGGCCCTTTGCCAATGCGGGCCATCAGAGCAGCTTATGGTCTGCCAGTCTTGACAATTCCATGGAGCAGAGCAAGGGCTTTGTCATGATATCACAAACCAAAGGGGAACAGTAGAATAGGATCAAAGGCAGAAGGGTGGCTTTCATAATCTAACCAGAGGAAATCAAGTGATAGGTTCTAGTTAAATTTGGCAGAGACATATGTCGTGGGATCTTATGGAGAAGCCTTTGGTTGTGTATCCTGTACTTCAGGGGGTGGCGTGGGATAGATGCTCCAGCTTTTCCAGTATCAGTGTCATCTGGAGGAGGGCTGAAGTGACTCATCCAGGAAAGCCTCATGGCAGGCTGGGAATAAAAGGGAAAGAGGCTGGCAGTAGTCTACCAGGCCTCCTACTTGTCCTGAGTTTTTGCATCATAATGAGGTCCAAATGCTCTTTACATCTTCTGTGAACCCCTTTGGAGTTTATAGAATCATTGCATGTAGAAGTGGAAGGGATCTTCGAGTTTATCTGCTTCAACACTTTCATTTCAAGATGAACACTGAGGCCAAAGGAGGGCAACTGAATGGTCTGAGAATAGCCAAAATGCTCCACTCTCCAGTTTCCTCCCTCATCTCTCTTCCTCTTGTCCTTCCCTCCCTTCCTTCTGCATATATTTATTAAACATCTACTATGTTCCAGTATTCTTCTAGGCAATTGGGACATGTCGGTGAATCAAATAGTGAAAGATTCCTGTCTTCATGGAGCCTATTGAGGAGACAGACACTAAACAACATACATGACAGATAAGTTATACAATGTGATAGAATGTGATAAGTACTATGGAAAAGAATTCAGAGTGGGATCCCTGTGGGTGAAGGAAGGGGGAAATGCAGTTTTAAATATGGTGGTCAGGGCAGGATTTATTGAAAAGGCAATATTTGAGCAAAGGCTTGAAGGCAATGAGAGTCTGCTGTGTGGGTGTCTGGAGGAAGAATAGTCTAGGTAGAGAGAACAGCTGGTGCAAAGGTCCTGAGGTGGGAGTATGTCTAGTGTGCTTGAGGAATGACAAACAGGTTAGAGAGAATGGAGTGGAGTAAATGAAGAGTGGAAAGTAAGAAATGAAGTAAGAGAAGTAGCAAGTTTGTAATTACTTTGTAAATAATTGTAAAGGAATTTGGGCTTTTATTCTGATTAAAGTAGAAAATCATTGGAGGATTTTGAGCTAAGGATAGTAAGATTTGATTTATATTTACAAAGGAAAATCCTGCGTGCCATTTGAGCACACACTGTAAGAGGGCAAGGGAGGAAGCAGGGAGCCCAGTTATGGTTCTTTGTTCAGAGCTCAGACAAAGAAATGGAAAAATATTCTGGGTATGTTTTTCAGGTAAAGCCAGCATTGTTTGCTTATAGATTTAATTGTGATAGGAGAGAAAGAGAAAAATCATGGAGAACTCCTGAGTGTTTGACTTGAATGATAGAAAAGATGGAGAGATCAACTGAGATGGTTAAGTCTTGGATGCAGAAGGTTTAAGAAGGAAAATCAGTTTAACTTTGGACATGCTGAATTTGAGATGCCTGTTGGATACTCAGGTGGGGATAAATAGGTGGCTGGATGTTGAAGTCTGAAATTTAGGAGAAAATTTGGGCTGAAGATATACATTTGGAAGTAGCCGTTGTATATATGATATTTACATCTACAAGACTAAAAATTTTGTCTGAATAATGTCTATAAATAAATAAGACATGACCAAGGACTCAACTCTGGGCACCTCAACATTATGAGGTCAAAAAAAGGAGAAACCAGAAGAAGGTAGACTAAGAAGACACTCTCACAGAGGTAGGAGAAAAGCCAGCAGAATGTGGTGTCCTGAAACCCAAGTGAAGAAAGTGCAATTAAGGAGGGAGTGAGCAACTGTGTTAAGATCTGCTGATTGATCAAAGAAGGTGTGGACTGAAAACTGAAAAATTTGATTTAGCTATACACAGTAGATCTTCTTAAGAGCAGTATTGGTGGAATAGTGGAGGAGAAAGCTAAGTTGGGTTGGATTTCTGTGAGAATGGGAGAAAAAATTGTAGATTGTGTGTATATATAACACCTTCAAAGGGGTTTGCTGCAAAGAAATGAAAGAAATGGAATGGCAACTAGAGGAAAAGTGAAAACTTCTAGAGAGGTTTTTTAAAAAATTATTATTATACTTTAAGTTTTAGGGTACATGTGTACAATGTGCAGGTTTGTTACATATGTATACATGTGCCATGTTGGTGTGTTGCACCCATTAACTCGTCATTTAGCATTAGGTATATCTCCTAATGCTATCCCTCCCCCGTCCCCCCACCCCACAACAGTCTCCGGTGTGTGATGTTCCCCTTCTTGTGTCCATGTGTTCTCACTGTTCAATTCCCACCTATGAGTGAGAACATGTGGTGTTTGGTTTTTTGTCCTTGTGATAGTTTGCTGAGAATGATGGTTTCCAGTTTCATCCATGTCCCTACAAAGGACATGAACTCTTCATTTTTTATGGCTGCATAGTATTCCATGGTGTATGTGCCACCATGGAATATGTTTTTTTTTTAGATGGGAGAAACAACATGTTTGTAAGCTGATGGGGATGATTTAGTAGAGGGTGAGAGAAGAAATATGTTTTTTTTTAGATGGGAGAAACAACATGTTTGTGAGCTGATGGGGATGATTTAGTAGAGGGTGAGAGAAGAAACAATTGCTAGAAAGATATCCTTCAGTGGACCAGAGGAGATGATCAAGTACAAAAAGACTGTCTTTAGATAGGAGTATGGTTAATTCATGTGTTAGCAGGTGCAAAAATGGAATATGTGGCCTTGAAGATAGTAGGTGGGTGGAAGAGACAGTAGAGTCCACCAAACTTCTTTTGTATTATTTAAAATTTCTCCACAAAAAACATGAGAGTAAGAATGTGGGAGGGATTTTGAAGGTTTGAGGAGAGAAGGTGTAAGAAAGTCTTTTGAAAGAATGGGAAAATGAAATAAATGGACTAGAAAAGTATAGTGATCAACCCCTCCCTCCCTCCCTCACTCCCTCACCCCTCTCCCTTCCCTTCCCTTCCCTTCCCCTTCCCCTTTTCCCTTCCCTTCCCTTCCCTCACCTTCCCTTCCCCTCCCTTCCCTTCCCCTCTCCTCCCCTCCCCTCCCCTCCCTGCCCTTCCCCTCCCCGCCCTGCCCTGCCCTGCCCTGCCCTTCCCCTCCCCGCCCTGCCCTGCCATTCCCCTCCCTGCCCTGCCCCTCCCCGCCCTACCCTGCCCTGCCCTGACATTCCCCTCCCTGCCCTGCCCCTCCCCGCCCTACCCTGCCCAGCCCTGCCCTGCCCTTCCCCTCCCTGCCCTGCCCTTCCCCTCCCCGCCCCGCCCCTCCCCGCCCTGCCCTTCCCTTCCCCGCCCCGCCCTTCCCCTCCCCGCCCCGCCCCACCCTTCCCCTCCCCGCCCCTCCCCGCCCAGCCCCATCCCACCCCTCCCCGCCCCTCCCCGCCCCTCCCCGCCCTGCCCCGCCCTGCCCTGCCCCTCCCCGCCCAGCCCTGCCCTTCCCTGCCCTGCCCCTCCCCACCCTGCCCCCTTCGCCCTGCCCTGCCCTGCCCCCTTCGCCCTGCCCTGCCCTGCCCCCTTCGCCCTGCCCTGCCCCCTTTGCCCTGCCCTGCCCTGCCCTGCCCCCTTCGCCCTGCCCTGCCCTGCCCTGCCCTCTTCACCCTGCCCTGCCCTGCCCCCTTCGCCCTGCCCTGCCCTGCCCCCTTCGCCCTGCCCCCTTCACCCTGTCCTGCCCTGCCCCCTTTGCCCCGCCCCGCCCCCTTCACCCTGCCCTGCCCCCTTCACCCCGCCCCGCCCCGCCCCACCCCGCCCCGCCCTTCCCCGCCCTTCCCCGCCCTGCCCTGCCCTGCCCTGCCCTGCTGTTTGCTCTTGCATGTCTACAACACACCAAACACTGTGCTCAATTTGCTTATCTATTTTCATTATCTGTAAGTGGAGGGACAACATTTTTTCTTATTAAAACTCTATGGGAGAGACATCCTGGTACTAAGTCACCATCATGAATGAATAAGCCAGGCATCAAGCCCATCCAGTCTCCAAGGCTGTTTCTGGCAGGTGACGAAGGATGGTTCAAAATGGGCAACCATAGTGCCACTGAGAGTTTTCTGCAGGAGAATAGAAATCCAAAAGCCAGTAGTGAAACTGAGTTTGCCTTACTCCCACACACAAGTTCTCAAATTTCATCATTCAAGGAGACTGTTCTCATGAGCCTGTTGGCTACAAATTTGATTTAGGTTATTTCCCAGAACTAGATTTAAAACATTTTTTTTTTTTTTACAATATAGTGTTTTCAGGATATGTCCTAGCCTAGGCAGCTCATCATTGGAATAAGCTAAAAGATTATCGTTCAATATTTTTTTCAAGGACTCTCAACATCTCATAGATGCTTGGAAAATGTAATATGGATTGGGGATTGTCTTTATTCATGGGACCTAAGACAGAGAAATATATGATATAATTTATAGATTGCTGTAATTACAAGTGGAAAACTGAAAACTTCATAGGAAATGGAATGGCTAGGTATTCCATTCTAAATAGCTTTATATCTTTTCTAAAAATTCTGAGGGTAATTTCGAACAGTTTAAGGTTGGTTGTTTTTAATCTTTCCCAGCACATCACTGTGACCCTTATTTTCATTCTCTTGGCCTCTCCCTTAACTACTCCCTTGGTGTATTCAAATTGTTTCATTGATTAAGTGGTCTAAAGTTGCTCACAATATTTCAAGCTGGCTGAAGGTAGATACATAGCTCTAGCTAGAATGAAATGCATTTTAGAGGTTCAAATAGGAATTACTTATATTTCTAAGGGAGATAGTTTTTTAAAGGTTAGCTAAGAAAACATTTATAATAGAGATGGTGCCATAACAGCAGCATCCCATTTGCCAGCAACCCACAGAGCTGCTTGTGGTTATGTGCACTGTTGAATGTGCACTGTTTTCAAGTGTAGATTCCACCACATACTGCCCATTCAGCACTGCATCATGACAAATTGGTGTGGCTCCTTTCTTGCTTTGCTGTTGGTCACTTGTAGAATTCCATGGCAGAGTCTGTTTGATGCAACAAGGCTCCCTCACTATGGGTCCATCAGAAGAGTGGATGTGGAACAAGTAAGAAACCCTTTAATGCCCACCCCAAATGACACTATCCTTAACATACACCATTCATGGTTGTGTGTGGGTATTACACTTTACTGAAGAGTTGAAGGGAAAATGTTAAGCTGTAGGCTAAACTTGACTTTTTGCAATGACCAAGGAAAAAACAAAAAGAATTAACCCCTTTGAAAGTCCTCTGGCAGAATATCTTCTAGTTCCCAATATTATCCCTCTGCCTTTCCTCATGTCTCTCCCTGTCACACAGCTGATTCAGTTTTTTTTTTTTTGTTATTGTTGTTGTTGTTGTTGTTTAATATAAGGATTGTGATTCTCTGCCCAACTTGTAGAAAATCCCACTCCTTACATTTGGGGCTTCAAAATTCTTGGCCTATGTAGAAATCCCCTTAATTCTCCCTGAAATCATCTTCCTTCAAGGAGTTTGAGACCAGCCTGGTCTCAAGCGATCCTCCAGCCTCAGTCTCTCAAAGTGAGAGAGGCAACATAGTGAGACCGCTGCCTCTACAAAAAATAAAAAATAAAAAACTTAGCTGAGCATGATGGTGTGTGCTCATGTGTCTATCTACTTAGGAGGCTGAGGTAGGAGGATTGCTTTAGCCCAGGCAGTCAAGGCTGCAATGAGTCTTGATTGTGCCACTGTACCCTGGCATGGGTGGCAGAGTAAGACCCTGTCTCAAAAAAATCAAAAACCAAAACCAAAAATCAGCTAAAACCCAGTGGCCTCAGCAAGATTGGAATCCATAGAAGAGGAGAAAAATGAAGCAGGAGTTGTTTTATAAAGGCACTGTGCAGTGGGTTGGATGTAATACCATTGGCAACAGCGGTAGTAATAATAATAATAATTAGTATAATTATAATTATGACAATAATTATAACATTAGCTAAATTTGCTAGAGAACCATCTATGTGCCAAGAACTTTATAAAAATTATCTATTTGATTTTGAGAAACATTGAGCAGTGTAGGCATTATTATCCTTGTATTTTTAGATGTCAAAACTGTGATTAAGAGAGATTAAATAGTTTCACCAAGATGAGACACCTATTAAGAATAGAACTGAGATTTGAACCAAAATCCCACAGCATCTGTGTCCTCCCTAGGAAACTTTCACTGGTCACTGAGCACCTCAGACACCTCCTTGGGAAGACAAAGGATTTGGAAGTTTGAGGTGCCAGGTATTCTCCAGGCTGAAATAATTGAAATAGTAGGATATTCTTGATAATTCTTCTTATAATGTGTGATCTAGAAAGCAAGAATTATGTTACAATGTAGAAGATGAGTGAATACTTATTTCACTGGGAAGAAGACCTTTCTTCCTGAGCATTTAAATTTCCATGTACAATCATCCCTCGGTATGCATAGGAGATTGGTTCCAGGACCTCCAGGATACCAAAATCTACAGATGTTCAAGTCCCTTGTATAAAATGATGCTGTATTTGCATATGGCCTGTGCACATCCTCCCGTATGCTTTCAGTATCTTGATTACTTACAATACCTGATGCAAGGTAAATGCTATGTAAATTATTATTATACTGTATTTTTAAAGTTGTATGTTATTTTTATTGTTTTTTTTTTATTTATTGAGAATTTCTGATCTGTGGTTGGTTGGCTTTGTGGATACAAAGGGCCAGTTGCACTGTGGTGCTTTGTATCTTACAGGCACATCCCTTAACATTTTTGCTTGAATGGGATGAGGTGAGTTTACTGCCATTTCATTTTATTTCTGGAGAACCCCAAACAACTTCATTACCTATTTGCAAATGATCATTCAGGAAAAGTATGTTAAACCTGGGTTTATGAATACACTATCTATTTTCTATTTATTTTGCTTTAAGCACTACTTATGGATTTACCTGTATCATAATTACCTTTCGTAAAGTCAGTTTTAAAGTATTCGTTTTCATTAAAAATTTGCATGCACATGACTTAAGAGTCAAGTAGTGTTACAAAGTTTGATACGAAAAACAGCAGGCTTCATTTTACTCCCATTTCTCCCTCCTAAGAGGCAACCATTTTCATCTTTCTAAGTGAATACTTTAGATATTTACCATCATATCTCTAAAAAACATGCTTCTGTTAGGCATTATCTATTGGCTTCCTAACTTGGGAGGATTTAATTCCCTCAATTTTCATATACCTCTCCATCCTATCACCACACTTTCCCTTATCCTGTACATGAATATAGTTACATCAGTTAGAGCAATACTCAGTGTTTACACTATGACAATGTAAATAATTTATGATTGAGTCACATAGGGTACTAGGATAACTTTTTTGCACTGTTTTTTGTTTTTCATAGTGAAATTATCCTTTATTTGTTTAATTTCCTATGCACCTTTCTCTAAGTGAAGCCAAAAAGTTCCACCAGCTGTCCAAATCACCTCTTGGTACATTCAGATGCATCAGGCACTTATACTGATGACATTTCCTTGAAGAAATCTATCCTGAGTAAGTCTTGCTCCATTGTGGGCTGGTGAGTGCCAGCTCCTTTTGTGTTAGGTGTCAGCTACCATTCTGAAATTATCCTCCTCATCACCTTGAGGATTCTGGTGTTGTTTCCTCTGTTTCTTAAACTGCAAGTCATTTTCTTTTTGGTTTACTTTTTGTTTTGATGGAACACATCCACCTATAAATGCCTGAGAATGGTTGCATGACAGGTAAACTATAGCTTTAGAGATACATGTTTAAGTAGTAAAACTATAAAGTAAGACAAGGAAGTTTAGGACAGTGGTTACCTTGTGGGGCAGATAGTTTTTAGAGATTTGGTAGGGGGTACAATGGAAGCTTCTGAAGATGGCATCTTCTAAAGATGGCAATGTCCTTTTATCCCCCTAACCTGGTTGGTGGTTACATAGATGTTCCCTACTAGATAAATCATTAAGCTATACATTTTGTTTTCTGCACTATTTTTTATGAGTGATAGAGTTGATCATAAAAAAGGTAAACATAAAAGAAAGGGTTTAAATCAACACTTGATATCTAGTAAACCTTTAATAAAGGTTAATGGTTTAATAGTTAATGGTTAATTAGTAATATTAGCTATTACTATTATTGTAAAGTCACAGTTTCAACCAATGGAGATTTTCCCACTCAAGGAACATTTAGCAACATCTTGAGATATTTTTGGTTGTTTCAATTGGGGAACAGTGCTACTGACAGCTATTGAATGCAGGCCAAGGATCTTGCAATGCATCCTACAGTGTACAGCACAGCTCCCCACAGCAAAAAATTATCTGGCCTCAAATGTCAATAGTGCTGAGGTTGTAAAACCTTACATTGTAAAGCATTTCATGTGGTATGTAATGCCCAAATCTCAATGAATGGTCATCCCCTACCCAGCCACAAACTTCATTCTTTTCTTATATCTGTTTACAGCTTTCTTGTCATTTACATCACTGCTTCAATATGATAACAATGCATAGCTTCTTATTCATTCAGTCAAATATTGGATAAACTTTAACTGGTGAAAATAATGGAATGTCTAGGATTTTCTCTTAAATCACTTGGTGAGGGTAATCTCCTATTTGCTGGCAATGAGCCCTTCTCCAGAGAGTCACTAGATATATTAGGCATATGCTACATCCGCCTCCTTTTCTTCTCAATGATGAGTCATTTCTTGTCTTCATGAAGCCTTTGTCCTGTAAATTCAGTCTATTTCATCACAGTCTGGTCCCTCAGGCAGCAGTGGCAAAGGGTCAGTGGATATTATTTGCATCGTCTTTGCTTGAGCTCCAGAAACTTGGACCAATGGGTGCAATTCAAGGGCCACCGGCACATTGAGCATTCTTTTTCTGGACATATCTAAAGATCTGTTGTGCTAGAGTGACTGGCTTTCTCCAGCCACAATGATCAGATTAGTAGATTAAGATAATCTCAAATAATAATAATTAAAAAAATTAGACTAGATTACAGATAATCCAAAACTAATGTGTCATTGTTCTGCCCGGTTAGGAAACAACCTTGAAAAAGGAAGAAACTAAGTTTATACTTACCTGGCATATCAATTTAATGGAACAAGTGAGAGTCAATGATTAACTTAGTTGCTCAATTAAGCTTTATTTGCCTTCAAAATATAAGTAGAATAGTACATTTGAACCTTTTAAGTCAAACAATTTTCTTGTAAGTTGTTTCATCCCTTCTCTAAACCACTCTGCCCCAAAAATATGCTTGTTAAATGTTGGAAGTACAGAAAGTGAACCAGATATGACTTAACAACTCAAACCATCAGTTTGGACCTATTTCTGTTATCACACGATTTTGTGCTTTTTCTTCATGGGCCTCAGGGCAACAACTTTCTCCTGGAGGATTTCCCTTGATCTGCAGCATCCTGTTAGAAGCAATCCCTGGGTACAAATTTTAAACATCTATTAACAAGAGATTTTGATTATTTTAGTTTGTTTCTTTTGTGCCAGGATAAATAAAATTTCTCTTTCTCTCTAATATTAGTATTTGATCATTGTTCAAGACAGTTATTCATGGTACAATTAAAATAGCAAAGATTTTGGCTTAGTTGGATCTGAACTCTGCCACTTACTGATTATGTGGGAAAATTCACTTAACCTCGCTGTGCCTAAATTTGCTCATCCGTAAAAGGAACAGGTACTTGTCATGGTCTGAACATCTGTGAAAATGGGGAGGGGGATTTCATGGGCTTTTAGATGGGCAATTTCACTTAGAAAGGAATGTGGATGAGATCAGCAATTATAAACGTCACTAAATAGCTAGGGACTAGAAATTATTTCCTGAGGAAGATCCGAAGACTTAAAATTTAGTTTGGCCGACTATAAAAAGAGAAAAAAGGAAGAGAAAGCAACTTTTCAAGTATCTATATGCCCAACATATGGTAGGTTACATTTACACATTTTCACCTTGTTTCATCCTTACAGTCATCCTACAAGGTAGGTATTAGTTTGCTCCGTTTTCAGTTAATCCACAGACTTGCCAGAGAGTTATGTCATGGCCTAGGCCCCTAGGCCCCAAAGAGGAGCTGGACACAACAGATCCTTGCTGTGGGAGTCAGAAGAGACAGAGAGAGAGAGAGAGAGGCAGGGAGAGACAGAGAGACAGAGGGAGGGAGGGAGGGAGGGAGGGAGAGAGAGAGAGAGAGAAAGAGAGTAAACCAATTTAGCAAAAGGAGCAGAAGTGGAGAGAACCTGAAGAGGATGTGATGGCACTTCACAGTTACAAGGATGTGGACACTCTTGATGCAGGAAAATTGGTTAGTCAAGCAAGAGGAAGAGAGTAAATCCTAGAGAGAAACTTGAGGGGAAGGGAGGGAGAGAGAAGGGAGATATAGAGCTAGTTGGGGGTTGGGCGGGGTGGGGGGAGAGAGAGAGAGAAAGAGACAGAAAGAGGCCATATGGCTCATGAGATGCTTGGGGAGAGAGAGTATTGTGTCTCCATGGCTGACTGAGGTCCTGTTAATTCTGCATTTCTGAGTTAAGTGTATCCCTACCAGGCATGTGCTGATTCAAAGATGAGATATTGGGAGGCTGAGACAGGCTACAGTGAACTATGATGATGCCACTGCATATAGCCTGGGTGATAAAGCAAGATCCAGTTTCTAAAAAAAATAAAAATAAAAAGGCCAGGCACGGTGGCTCACATCTGTAATCCCAGCACTTTGGGAGGCTGAGGCAGGCAGATCACTTGAGCTCAGGAGTTGGAGACTAGCCTGGCCAACATAGTGAAACCCCATCTCTACTAAAAATACAAAAATTAACAGGGCATGGTGGCCTATGCCTGTAATCCCAATTACTTGGGAGGCTGAGGCAGGACCATGGTTTGAACCTGGGAGGCAGAGGTTGCAGTGGGCAACTCTTCACCACAAAATTGCACCACTGCACTCCAGCTTGGGCAACAGAGTGAGACTCTGTGTCAAAAAAAAGAAACATTTAGAATGTTGGGTTGTTGTAGTCCGGGGTTGTAGTTAACATTATAATATTACAAACAAACAAATACACAATCCCCAGCAAGCCTCTCCTGATTGTTGACTGACAGCAAGGCTCTGTGCTTATAGACTATATGGATATAAAGGATAAACTTAAGATTTGTCAGCGGGGCACAGTGGCTCACACCTGTAATCCCAGCACTTTGGGAGGCCTAGGCAGGCGGATCACGAGGTCAGGAGATCGAGACCATCCTGGCTACCACGGTGAAACCCCGTCTCTACTAAAAATACAAAAAATTAGCCGGGCGTGGTGGCGGGCACCTGTAGTCCCAGCTACTCGGGAGGCTGAGGCAGGAGAATGGCATGAACTCGGGAGGCAGAGCTTGCAGTGAGCCGAGATCACGCCACTGCACTCCAGCCTGGGCGACAGAGGGAGACTCCATCCCAAGAAAAAAGATTTGTCCTGGGGCTTCTATCTGTATACTTTCCCACAGCTTGCTCCTAAATTCCAGACTTTGCCAGGCCAGTGAGAACGAGTGACGGTGGGGTTCCTAATTCTGTGGAGCTACACACTGTATACAGGCCTGTATTAGTCAGGGTTCTCTAGATGGACAGAACTAATAGGATAGATGTATATATGAAAGGGAGTTTATTAAGGAGAATTGACTCACATGGTCACAAGGTAAAGTCCTACAATAGGCCATCTGCAAGTTAAGGAGGAAGGAAGCCAGTTGTGGGTCAGTCCAAGTCCCAAAATCTCAAAAGTAGGGAAGCTGACACTGCAGCCTTCAGTCTGTGGTCAAAGGCCTGAGGGCCCCTGGCAAACCACTGGTGTTTAAATCCCAGAGTCCAAAAGTTGAAGAACTTGGAGTCTGATGTTCGAGGGCAGGAAGCATCCAGCACGGGAGAAAGATGAAGGCAGGAAGACTCAGCAAGTCTGCTTTTTCCAACTCTTTCTGCCGCTTTATTCTAGCCACGTTGGCAGCTGATTAGATGGTACCCACCCAGATTGAGGGGGGGTCTGCCTCTCCCACTCCACTGACTCAAATGTTAATCTCCTTGGGCAACACTCTCACAGACACACCCAGGAACAATACTTGGCATCCTTGGATCCAATTAAGTTGACACTCAATATTAACCATCACAGGGCCCAAAGCAGAGGGTTATTAATACCTAATCAACTCTCTCCAAGCCACTACATGTTAATTGTCTACTCTGCCCCTTTCCCTTAATGCCAGGCCAGTTCAACAAAATATTTTAAAAACAAAACAATTGCCAGTGGTTGTAGCCATCACTGTGGAATTTCTCCCCACCCTTACCCCTTACCATTTGCTTGTTCTTAATTTTCTTTAGTTCTGGATCTTCATACTCTGATATCTTAGTTCTATAACCATGAACTTGACCTCACCCCTGGTCTTCAGAGCAAGAACTTTGTAGCTGGACTCTCTAGTGTTAAAATTTTGTCTTCAGAATTTTCCTAACACCCTTGTGGTTCATCATGCTGCCTGAAAGTTCCCTTGGCAGCATCTGGGCCATTCATAGTTCCTTACAAGAGGAAGGGAGAACTCAGATATCCTCTTGAGGTATATTTTTAACATCTGCAAGTAGTGGTGGGGCAAGCAGCTACTGAATAGAGCAGCCTGTACATTGAGTCCCTTTCTTGAAAGCACTGAGATAGAAGTGAGAGGACAGAATTTAAATGAAGTAAGAATCCTGGGGTTCTTGATAGCTAGTGAATCCCCCCTGTCACTGGAGACCTCAACAGGATACAGAAGAGAAGACTGGCAAATAAGAGGTTTATCTTGATGCCCCAAATAACTTAGGTGAATAGCAGGAATGCCATCATTCTGATAAACTGATTGATTGCTTGGTTCAGTCATTCATTCTTTTGTTTATCACACATTTATTAAATACATACCATGTACCTGGAACCCAGATTAACGACAAATCTCTTTTGCATCCATGAAATTCTTCAGCCTTTCTTTTTCCAAAAATAAGCATTGTATACTGTGGCCAGATGTGAGGCCAAGGGTATGAACAGGAAGACCCCATTTTCACACTGTGCTAGCAGCTGAGAAATTACCAGGATAATTAGATTTGCCTTCATTTCTTAACAGCTAGTTACACGGTGCAATCTGAGCTCTTGTGGAGGTAGCATAAGCACTTCAGAGGACAGTTCATGTGGAAAGAGTTCTCTGCTGAAAAGATAAGACAGTCACAGAGCAGGGAGTATATCCCTTGGCTTGGCCAGTGTCTGAGTCATTCTCTATATTCAGAAACTACAGAAAAGTCTAAAACAGAATTTCACATGGTTTGTAATCTAACTTTACAGATATAATCTTGTATACAAAATGAGACTTTATAAATATATATATACAGCATTTCTGTCAGGCTTTTCCCAATAACATTATATCTTGAAAACTTTTCCACATCATTAAATAGGTTTAGAATATAATTTTAATGGCTGCATACATTCCATTATTTGGGTGTGCCTTAATTTATTTAACCGTTTTTATTGATTTCGATTTTTTCTTTATTATCAGTATTGTCTCATGAATAATCTTTGCACCTCTGATTGTTCCTTTAGATAGATTTTTTAAATAAAATACTGGGTTTAGGGCTTTTAACTTTTTAAGGCTTTTGGTTCATACTACAAAAGTTTTTGTTTTTCAGGCCAAAAGTACCAAAATGCACCCCGTCAGTGATGTATGCAAGTAACTGGCAAACTATACACTCTACAATATTGTATATTATTTAACAAATTTTCTACTATTGAAATAGTTACTGAATTATCTATTGAAGATGAAGAAGAGCTTCTTGCTAAATTTGAACATTTATTACCCCTTTCTGAATTATTAGCCTGAGAATGTTGAAGAGAGTGAATCAGGTGTCCAGAAAGCCATCATTACTTTCTGTGTTTTCTGATGTGACTTTGAATTGCTGCCAAGAGACATTATCAATGATTCCTGTTCTTCACTCTCACCCCCTCAGAACTCTTGACTTGATGACATGCTGATTTTTCTCTTCTCCTTCTGGTTTATAAAGAAGTCAGAATGTACTTGGGGATATGATATGACTTGGATCTGCTGATTGGGATCTGGGAAGGGAAAGGTTACTCAGACTTTCTTATCTATACAACATTTTGACCCTGACTTAAAATTGACCTCATGAAGAGAGTCCCAACTTCAGTTTTGTGATACCTACAGATGACTTCAGTTATATTCAGGGGTGTCATGAGATTTTTTTCAGAGGCAATTACATATAATTTAATTTGAAAATTAATTCAAATAAATCTTTTAAGAGGAGAAGAGAATATGAAATTAATGAAGTAAGATTTCTCAGCACCCTGAAGATTGTCAAAGACTTCTTTAATGGCAAAGGATGCTTTTCTATGCTGGGTTTTCTATGCCTCAGTCAGCCTGAGGACAGTGAAGTAAGTTTGACTGAAATGGGACCATAGTTGTGATTATCTGTTTACTGAGATACTCTAGAAGTTTGGGGAACAGAACTAATTCTGGAAGCTAGAAAAGCTGCAGCTTGGATATATAATGTTGTGTCCAAATAATATGGCACCAAACACAGATATAATAATACTGGGTGGTCTGAGTGGTGGGTTTCACCTAGAAATAATGGAGATATCCTAACAGGTAGGCATAACACAATATGAAAACAGATGACTGTTGTGATCTTACCAAGGTGATTGTAATTTTAGGGAAGTCTTTCATAAGATTTTATGTGTCTGGACATTGTGAATATAGGACCACAGCTCTAGTTCCTTTCTACATGGAAATAATAAGGTAGTTGAAAAACTTACAGAGATTGGAATCCTAGGCAGGCTAAGGAGGAGAAGGCCAGTTACACAGATCAGGGCATGAGGTTGCCACTTCAGTTAGAAAAGATGAGTTCTGAAAATAAGATGTGTAAACGGCCAACAAACATATGAAAACATGCTCAACATTTGCATCAGAGAGATGCAAATCAAATGAGACACCATCTCACAACAGTCAGAATGGCTATTATTAAAAGGTCAAAAAATAATTGATGAAGTTATAGAGAAAAGGGGATGCTCATACACTGTTGGTGGGAATGCAAATTTGTTGAGCCCTTGTGGAAAGCCACTGGAGATTTCTCAAAAACCTAAAAATAGAACTGCCATTCAACCGCGAAGTCCTATTACTGGGTGTATATCCAAAGGCAAATAAATTGTTCTACCAAAAAGATACATGCATTTATATGTTCATTGCAATACTATCATAATAAAAACATCAGGGAATCAACCTAGGTGCCAATTTATGGTGGATTGAATAAAGAAAATATGGTACATATACATCATGAAGTACTACGCAGCCATAAAAAAGAATGAGATCATGTTCTTTGCAGCAACATGGATGTAACTGGAGGCCATCATTCTAAGCAAATTAGCGCAGAAACGGAAAACCAAATACTTCAGGTTCTCACTTACAAGTGGGAGCTAAACACTGGGTACTCAAGGACATAAAGATGGCAACAATAGATACTGGGGACCACTAAAGCAGGAAGGGAAAGAGGGGAGCAAGGGTTGAAAAACTGTTGAGTAGTATGTTCACTACCTGGGTGATGTGAACAATCGTACCTCAAACCTCAGCATCCCACAATATACCCATGTAACAAACCTGCACATGTACTTCCTGAATCTAAAATAAAGGTTGAAATTACATATATATTAAAAAAGGAAAAGATGAGTTCTATAACAGAGTTCATGGCCAGAGCTGCTTTAAAACCCAGGTAACAAAGTTGGGTAATGGAATGATGGGTAAGAGCTCTTATAGATAATGGGTAAGAGCTCTAGATAATCTCCCAGTTCAGAACTGGTTTGGCCCTAGGACAAGCTGGCAATTGAGGAATCAACAGGGCCCTGCTGTGGGGTGAAGCAGTTGTACTTGGATTGGGACAAGGCAGGCCTGACACTAGACCAGGAAGACAGCACAGATAATGCAATTTATGGTTTTGTCCCTGTTTGGTATCAGCACAGCATCCTGTCTTTTGAATGTATAGACTAAATTATGACAATTTTTCATTCATCCCTTTTACTTTCCCTTTTCTCATCTATTTTTCAGAAGCCAATCATCAACCTCCTATTGAGGAGGAAGAAATGAGAGGCCTGAGAAGGAAAGTGCATCAAATTCCCCTTACTAACATCATACCTGTCAGGAAGGACGCAGATAAGGGCTGTGGGGAGAGCCCATCCATCTTTTTTCCACCTGGGTGTTCTTAAAAAAGTGATTTATGATGCCAGAGCAGTCTTCCATCATAGCACACTTAGCATTTACTATGTTCATAACAAGTTAGAAAAGTTTTGTGCAAGCAGAGCTTGGGGAAAACAACTCTGAGTTTAAGAAATTCAGTATAAGAAACATGGAAACATACTTTTCACTCTACCCTGGTCAAAACCTATCTACTCTTTGAAGCACCTGTAATATCATGCAGTGAACAGATCATGGACCTTGGGGACCAAACAGACCTGGGCTTGAATTCTAGTTTCACTGCTTGTTAGCTGAAACTGATCCTGTTTCCCCATTCATATCATATCTACCTTACCTGCTTCTGGGATTGTTTTGCATTAGTTTGTATAATTCTACTGGAAACTCTTTGTAGAAAGAAAGTATTACACAAATAAAAATGGTTACTGAGTGAAAAGAACCATCGAAATAATGAATCATCAGTTCTCCAAGTTAATCTTCCACCTCCAACTCTAACACTGGCTAAAATCTGGAGAGAAACTGGGAAATGCTTTAGGGTTCCAAATCACCAGAACTAAGTCAAAGTCAACTAAAAGTGCCATTCACAGCCATATTACATGCAGTCATATGCCAGGAAGGGAAGAGTTAGCAGGAGGAGGCTTGCACCCAATCTTTCTCTTTATTGGTGCAATGCTCCAGAAAAGAAAGAAGACAAGAGACCCAGTCAAATATCCTGGTAAATATGCTAAGTGTGGACTTCTTGGAAAATAAGCTTAGTCCTTGTAAATAGAAAGCTTTTAGCAGGATTCTAGAATTCTTATCATAAACTTGGATCCACAGATTTATGGATCTTGGCTCCCTGGAAAGTGGTAGGTAAGCTTGTCACTATCTAAGCATAGATGACTTGTTTTATAAGTGATGTAAATTGTGCACATTGCTTAGAGACTCATAGGTAAATCTGAGCCTGGAGTGTTAGCCTGATGTGGCAAAAAAAGACTTTGAGGGCAGCATTGAAGGTACCAGGCCTTTCCTTGCTTTGCCTGTGCTTCATGATTATGTACATCTTTGATATCATTAGTTAAGCTTGACTGATACTGAGTAAGACCTCTGATTCATGTTAGTCTGATTTTACCAGCTGATCCTCTGTGTTATGTCATATACCTTCCTTAAAAATGTGTTGAAGTCCTCAAAACAGCAATTACTTGCTCATTGTTCCTTGGAGAGAGCACATGTTTTCATGGGCACTAATACAGCTGTATCCTGGACATGACTTAATGACACAGTGGGAACACCTGCCTCCCTACATCCAATGATATAGAGAAAGAACTGACGGAAGGAGTGAAGTCCAATTCTTTTCTCAGCCCTTTCTCTACACTTGACTCCTTCTCCACTACCCTCCCAGTACCATATCCACCAGGTCTTTCTCACCAGATGCTCTGTCTCAGTTTATTACTTCATTAGGCTTCATTAGCATTCATTGAGACTAATAAAACACACTACACATCCACAGTTTGTTATCTAATCTTCACCACTCACATGCATGTAAGCATCAGTGTAAAGTTTCATGCATTGGTAGAAGTGTTGTCTTAGAGTTTTTCATCCACAAACATTTAACTTCCTGCTGTATCCTGACTGGGGAGAAATGCATTCCTAAAACCTTTGGCAAATGGGCCTGTTATATTTTGTACTGTTCTGCTTCTACAAATTTATTCTATTATAGGTGTCCTTTTATTAAAAAATTGGTTTGAGAGAAAAGGAAAAAATGTTGCTGCATGTGAAGAATGCCATCTTATTCCTATTTTTTAGAAGTATGTATTGAAAGCTTTGGAAGAGGAAGAGCCCTATCGAGGATAACTGTACGTTCCTTTCATTAGTCTCATTGTGCCCCTTGGAAAGACAGTAGTAAGAAATGTGGTGGGATGATAAAACTTTAAGTGAGACAGTTTGTTAGGTGAGGAGACCCTCTCTTTTATACATAGGAACTATATGATCTTGAGCCATCTTTTCTCCACCCTGAGCCTCGTTTGTCTTATGTATAAAATTGAAATAAATGCATACATCAAAAGGTTATTGAGAAAATAAAATGTGTTGGTGAATGTGAAAACATTTTGTAAGCTATAAAGCACTACAAATAAATATTTGATATTTCAAGTAAAAAGGGCTTGATCATTTTCTGGGGTTTGTGAGTTGCCCATCTTACACCTGCCCCCACCCCTGATCAGCAGCTTCATAAACATTTAATGTGGGAAGTTAGGCTCTATCAGGCTCTTGGCAGACCATCTGCTAAGTGAATCCTGAGATCTGTTCAAAACAGAGCAGAAATTCAAGGGACCAAGATACATATCCACAGGCATGCATACACATAGATATGCATACAATCATATACATATATGCACATATACACAGACATCCCTTCCCCCAAATCTCAGAGCTATGCTTTTTTTTTCAACCATGTAGTGAAAAAAAAAATCTGGTTGTTTCTCCCACAGCTATTTATAACACCACCTGGGAAAGCAGTTTTGGTACCTTACAAGCTGGTGTCTACATGTTGACTTAGGAGTTAATGATGACTGGTAAGTCCAAAGAGAGAGGAGAACCAGGACACCCTCACAGAAAGGGTCATCTGGAAGTAGAAATCAGGGATAGGACTTCAGATGGCAAGGCTCTGCTGTCATCTTTGTACAGACTTTCTGATCCCTTAGCTCTGATCCCACCTCTGTAACTTTATGCTATTATCTTATGAGGATGGTTGAGAAGAGTGAGGCCCCATCACTGAGTTTTTATGACGTTCCATTTATTCCAATAGAGGCAGGAGTCAGAGAAGCAGAATAGACTCAGCCAGCTCTCTGGTGGTCCAGGAAATTGGAATCAAGGTATTATGTATATAAGGCCCTGACTGGGATATTTATCAGTTTAGATCTGTATAGTTTAAACCAAGTATGTATATCTAGAAGTAGTTCCAAAATTATTTGACTTTTCAACAGGCAAATATTGGGTCTTGTCTAAAATAGGACCTGGCAACACTAGATGTTGAATTATGGCTGCTCTTCAGCTCAATTTCCAGACATTTGGTACAATGGAATCAGACAGACTTTGATTCAAACCCACAAACTAGTTTCCTTTTTTTTTTTATTATACTTTAAGTTCTAGGGTACATGTGTACAATGTGCAGGTTTGTTACATGTGTATACATGGGCCATGTTTGTGTGCTGCACCCATTAACTCATCATTTACATTAGGTATATCTCCTAATGCTATCCTTCCCCCTCCCCCCACCCCATGACAGGCCCCAGTGTGTGATGTTCCCTTTCTGTGTCCAAGTGTTCTCATTGTTCAATTCCCACCTATAAGTGAGAACATGCGGTGTTTGGTTTTTTGTCCCTGCGATAGTTTGCTGAGAATGATGGTTTCTAGCTTTATCCATGTCCCTACAAAGGACATGAACTCATCCTTTTTATGGCTGCATAGTATTCCATGGTGTATATGTGCCACATTTTCTTAATCCAGTCTGTCATTGATGGACATTTGGGTTGGACATACAAACTAGTTTTCACAGCCAACGTGGTTAAGACCTTGGCAGTTTCTTCACCTATAAAATGTTGATAGTAATAACCATTTGGGATCTTGTAGAATAAAGGGAGAAAACATTTAACAGTTGCCTGAGATCAAGTAGGTACTCACTAAATGACAATTCTTCTCCATGTCTTCCTTCCCACTTCAGGCTTCCCTTGGTGAATTTTCCCTGGACAACTCCCTCCATCCACAACTACTATTTAGGTTTAGAATGTTTCAAAGTCACTTGGATATGTATGCAATTGTCTTCAAGCTAATAGAGATAATAATAGTACCTAACAGTACCTATCTTGTGGGTTCATTATAAAGGATGAATGATATAATACAAGCAAAACAGCACAGAACTTGGCAAGTAGCAAGTGGGTACAGGCTAGCTAAGATTTATTACTTGTCTAATGAGTGGAGAAGACAGGAAAAAAACAGTCCTTGAGCCCTGAGTCTATTCTATTCTTCATTGTTCCCATAGTGACACACTACAAGTCAGAAATCCTGAGTTTCAAAAAGTCTTCAAAATATTGTCCCTATTCCCAGTGACCTGACACTACAGTTCAAGTCAACTAGAATCTTGTCTGTTTTCACCTGTATTGTTAGGCCTCTCTCAGTTAGATTTGTTAAGACTATTCCCCAGAAGTAGGCTGCAACGTTTCTGGAAATTCTACACAGCGCTTATTCTGTTTTGCTGGGCTTGGGGAGTAAGGATGAAGATGGGGCTGATGGTGAAACAGGAAAGGGGTGGGATAAAGATTAGGTGGTGGAATCTGGAAATCCTCCATTTTACAAAGGAAGAAACATGTCCTAATTTTATCCTTTTCTTGCTCTAGCTTCAGATCATGATGCAAAGCCAAACACACCTCCCCCAACACACCTACAGCAATCTAAGGACAACACCCGGTGCCAAATTACAGCTCTGTGTGCCAATTTTTCATACTCTGTTTTCTTTAGATACTGGTATAATTGAGACTCAGTTTTTTTAAATTGCAAGAGAACAGAAAAAAACAATAACATTGATAAAGAGGTTAAAAAATCCCTACTCAGAAATGCATATTTGCAGCATAAGAAACATGCAGCTATTTTCAGGTATGTGTAGTACTGCTCCATTAAACTGTAGAATTTTTTTAATGCTTCCCTTTCTGATAATTCCCTGAATCACAATGTGTAGAGAATGGAAGTATGTTATATGAATAGTGAAACAAATTTCTCTCTGTTTTTCTTTTTGCACAACAGGAAGAAAAATTACCATTTTAAAATGCAGAAAATTGAATGTAGTCACTTTTGCAGGCTAAGGAGGATTTTATTTTACATCAAAGAAGGTGGAGAATTAGGACTCTATCTTGATGCTCTCTTTGAGGGTAAAAATTGAGCTCCCTTTCTCCCAGGGCACCATCTCAAAAGTGAGGATGGTAGATAGGAAACAGCAGGGTTCTTCTGCATAATAAATGTGATACATTGAAGGACATTCTGAATTTCTAAGGACTGCCTAGGAAGTGATTGGGTGTGTGAGAGGCAAGGGAGCTAGAAGAAGAGAGACAGGTGAGAGGATGCTACAGAGAACTAACTAGAGGCCCCTAAGCTGGCAGGGAGCTAGTGCCTAACCAGGGAACACAGCCAACAAGAGACTGTGAGAGAGAAGAATGCATTTCAGAGCAAAAACATCTTACTTTTCAACATTAAGAGGGTTTCTTAAGTTATTATGGTCCCCATCCTGTTGCTTTGAACCCCAAGTATTGTTTGGTTACAGAGACACTATGTTTATGGTGCTTTGTGTGAAGAATAAGAGTGAATTCCCAAAGGGCTAATGATGTGCAGGAAGAACTCCAGTTAAGGGGAAGCGGCAAAGTGGAGATTGAGGACTCAGTAGAAGCTGGAAACTTGATCATAAAATGAGATTACCATGGGACAGGTTAAACTCTATAGCAACCCTCAGAAACATTGCAAGGGACACTGAGGAGAGGAGCAGTGTGGGTACTGAAATTTCCAAGGAAAGGATAGAGGCTCTGGCAGTTCTGTTTGAAAATTTATGGACACATAATTCCCAGAAGGTCCCCCAGAGGCAGCTGCTGTGTGTGTGTGTGTGTGTGTGTGTGTGTGTGTGTAGGGTAGAATACTTGGTTAAGGCAATTAACAAATGCTGACACCTTTTCCACACTTGAGAGAGCTATTTTCTATAAGCCACAAGTCTGAAAGAGAGTCTCAAAGCCTTGATATGTGCTTCTTGACCATTGTAGGGGGAGAAAGGTGTGATACTTTCCCTCATCCATCATGGCCAACACTCCTATAACAAAAGGCATGTTAACAAAAGAAGAGCATAACAAATTTATTTACTCCAAGTTTTATATGACATGGGACCCTTCAGCAATGAACACTCAGAGACCCAGGGAAGACTGTTTGTGTTTATGCCCAGGTTCAGTGAAGAATGGGGAGCCATGGAAACATGTGATTGGACAAAGGGACATGATCTAATGGTAATAGACTGAAGAGGGAAACACAGCAAGACCTGTCTCTTCAGATTCTTCTTGGCCTTTCTCTGTAGCATTTTCCTCCCTCCCCCACCCCTCCCCGCCATGAGGCAGGATCTCTCTGGAATAAGGTTCTTCAAGGCAGAAGGTAGAGAGTGACCCTTCTAGGTTTTATGTATGGGTTGCTTTGGGGAAGAGGTGTTCTAATTTCTATTACCCACCTTGTGGAAGAGGAATTCTGGTTTCTATGGCTCATTTTGGGGAAGAAAGAGGGTGGGAGACAGGAGGGCAGGAGAAGGTCGGAGAGAGTTTCTCAGTATGTCAAGGTGCCATATTTTTGTATATCGTATTCTGAGCCCCAACACAGTAAACTATCCCATATTGCTACATTAGATGCAATCTAAATGAGCAACACAGATATGCCAGGTCAGGGGTAAAATAATTTTGTAGATAAACTTATAATCCTTTTATAAAAGAGGGTCAATTACATTCTTCTTTTCATTCTACAACTGTGCTATAGATTCCTTTGCAGGGCTGCTGTGTAGACTCATGCTTTTTTGTGTACTGCAAGACGACACCTGGTCAAAGCCAGGAATGAGGAGCTGACATCAACCTTCAGTCAGCTCAGATGTTGCGTGTCTGTCAGCTAACGGGGGACCAGAATGTTGAAGGTAAAAATGTATGAGCTTATTGTCATTTTTCTTTTTATTTTACTTCTTTTGTGTCTTTTTGCAAATCTTCAGTGCTCTTTGCACAAGTCTTCCGAATATTCTTATTGACTGGTCAAATCTTTAAACTCAATTATTCTGTCATCACTAAGGTGACATTTTTCAATCTCAAATTCTAAAAAAAGATACTGTGAAACACTAGACGATGTATCCAATTGGCAAGTTCTTGTGTTTTTCTTAAGGGAAATAAAGCTATTATTCTATGGGAGGATTGGAAAATGAAAATTTTCTAATAAGAACTCTTATCATATCCATTGTTTGCACTACTTATCACAGGCAGATTTACTTTAGAATTATATATATTGCAACTTGATCTTCCCAGCTAGATGAGAAGGAGCCATGCTTTATTTACATTCTAAGGTTGGGAGGACAAAGAGATTTCACCTTGATACAATTGGCAGCGGCTGCCTAGAGCAGCATGTTGAGAAAAATGGCGGGGTTGTGTTTGAGTTGGCTCAGTAAGGGACTGCCACAATCGATTAATGATGCCTGCTGTGGGAATGAAAGAGTGGAGGATGCATGTATTATCTGGTCCTGTTGTAGGTACTTTTTATAGGATCAACAGAATAGGCAGTCAATAGAACTTTATTTTATTTCATAAATAAAATCCATAGCTATCAAAAGAGTTCTGGAATTATCACACTACCCCATCTTCTCTCTGTACAGGACACAGAAAATTATATACCTGAGATCATATTACCATTCAAACCATGACATTCATGAATTCTTGAATTCATAGGGGGCTGTATTAATAATTACACTGGGAAAGTAGATGTACACTGGGGTTGTTGCTGGTAAAGAAGACTTGCCTCAGGGTTAACCCCTCTAAGAAATGTTCTTTCAGTCTACCTTTCAGGTTAGGTCTGTGCTTCCAATAAGATCCTATTCACATTTTGATCATGATGCTTATCATACTCTATTGTACCTATCTCTTTTCTCGTCTGCATCTCTCATTAAATTTTCCATTTTTTGAGAGAGGATCAAAGTAAAAATCAGATACGAATCTACTGCACATAGAAATAAGTACACAATATACTATAGACTAAATGTTTATGTCCCACCAAAATTTATTTGTTGAAACCCTAACCCCTAATGTGATGATATTTGGTGGTGGGGCCTTTGAGAGATGATGAGGTCATGAGGGAAGGGCCTTTATGAATGAAATTAGTGCCCTTATAGAAGAGACCCCAGAGATCTTCCTCACCTCTTCTACCATGTGAGGACATAGCAAGAAGACAGCCATCTATGAACTAGGAAATGGGTTCTGTCTCCAGACACCAAATCTGCTGATGCTTTGATTTATGGCATTCCAGCCTCCATAACTATGAGAAATAAATTTCTGCTGTTTATAAGCCACCCAGTCTATGGTAGTTTGTTATAGCAGCCCAAACAGATTAAGACACAATAGGTGCTCAATTAACATTGAATGAATAAAATTCTTGTTACTCAAAGTAAAGTCACAAGGCCTTTCCCTCTACCTATTTCCCTCCCAACTTCCTTTCTTTAATATGAAAGAGTCTAAAGGCAGAAAGGGGGAGAATAGAGTTACTAACAAGTTGTTCTTCAGTCTGCTACCACAACATAAATTTTTTATTTCCAGAGGAATTTTCGGATACTGAAGCACTCTGCATTCATTGTCTTGCTTTACTTCTTCACTGTCCCATGAGAGCATGGCTTCAGTACTCTTGTTTGCATTCAACAGATATGAAAGCTGAAGACTATTTGGTTATACTCAGGCTCTACCTCTATACCTAAGGTGATACAACTACTTAGCAGTGGCAAACAGTACTAGGATCCAGGTCTTTTGGTTCCAAATGCAGTATGCAACTTGCTGCCCTTACTTAGAAAACTTAGTAAATACCATATGAAAACACTCTTTACACCTCCTTTGGTTCCTCAGCATTGGCAGAATCAGTAGGAAATGAACTTAGGAAGAAAATGTCTGTGAAAATGGTGACATTCATAAGATGTCAAAGAAGACAGTAGAGGGCTACAGGCCTCCATTTGTAACCTGCCTGGTTATATCAATTAGGAAATGTCATAATGAAGCTTCTAGAATCAAATAATAATAGGAGACAGGGTCAACAGGCAAAGCTGAGATGCTAGAGGTACATGCAAAGAACAAAGTCACTCTTCTTGCTCAGAGCAGCATAGGAAACAGGTAATGATAATTTTGGAAGATTGACTGCCTTGTGAAATTCAGAAAGTTCAGGTCCAGAAGAAAAGTTACGGTAAGGAACATTGTATCAGACTTCAGAAAGACTGACAACAAAAATAGTCCACTCTCTCAGATACAGCTCACATCCTCCTGCTTCTTGGTGGGAACCAATACCCACCAGAGAGCAGCTTGAGGTCTTTTAAGTGATGATGACTGCTAGCAACTGGCTGAATGATGAACATGGCTAAGGGAGACAGCTGAAGCTCCTGGCAGAACATTTTCTCAGACACCCTGTTTTCGAGGAACAGGGAGGGTTACAGAATCAAAGACTCAGAAGAAAATATCGGAGTTGGGAGGGTCCACAGCATATTAAGTGTTAGAGTCATATATATTGATGATGGCGTCATACCTTATCCTGTTTCACAATTGAGCGGTCAAATTTGGAACCATCTCATCATCAGATTATAAATCCTCCTTTTTTATTTTTTAAGGTTGCTCTGATTGGGCATTGGTTTCGCTAATCCTTTAATAACCCCAGTGCTTCATCCATTCACTTATTCATTTCTCTCCACTCATCCCGCCATCCCCAAGGAGTTCCAATCCAGTTATCAGACTCTATTGCAAGCTTCTACCCACCGGATTTGGGGTACAGTGACTTGCTGCTGTTGGTGCTTTTCTTTAGTCCCATTTCAGTGGTGGTTACATTGTCCGTATTTTCTTCACTAATGGAAGGTGATTATGAAGTTGAGATATCATTTGACAGCTCATGGTTGGTAATGTTTTATTTTTGTTTTTTCTCATTTCCCACTCTGGAGCCACCAATGAAATATTAATGGGCCCTGTGGGAGGTTTTCCTTTATTTAACAGCTAAATGTGTACAACGATATAAGGTATTGCAAAAAACATACTCAGAGAAGGAAAATTAAAATGAATAAGGGGGAACTGGGGTCTCAGGACAAGGAGTGAGAAAACTCATGAAGCATCCCTTGTAAGTCTGAGACAGGATAAGAACGGAGGTTATAAAATCTCAAATGATATGGAAAACGTTAATATGAATTTGTTCACCAAAATTTCCTAAGAAGTTGGAAGAGCCAGTTCCAGGATCACTAAAAAAAAGGCATGATTTCATGCAGCAGGCAGTAAACATATGAGATTTGTAACAAGAGGTAGTAGAGCTGAAATACTATTTCTCTGCAAGGAAATAGATGTATTCATTGGCAAAGTCTTCCTTCAAATTATTAGGGGAACCAAAGGGCGTTTGAGCTAAATCACTAATTCAGATGCTGACATAATTGAAGACTATGATGACCTTCAAAACACATTTCTTGGAAGTCATTCTGAGAAAGTAAAATCTAGGTTGATAAATTGTGTTTCTGAACTTAACAGTTTATTATTGGTGTTATCAATGATGTTACTATTTCATAAAAATATTTCATAGGCTCATTCTAAGAGATTCCAAAAAATCGAGGCAGTTTATTTCAATAAAGGCCCTCAGATGTTATAATTCTTTAACTGTTTCATGGTCAAAATAACTTTTTTTTCCTTTACACTTGCAGAACACCTTGGTTTTCAAGGTAGTCTTGGGTCAGGGTTTCTTAAACTCATAACTTTGTAGACATTGGTCATTGACTTCTGTCATTAAATTTTGCTGTGAAGATTGTGAAGTCAGCCTCTATTTTTTCATTCTCATGACTTGCTTTTTTCTCTACTAAATACCTGTAGAAATTTTTTTTTAGACTCAGAGTTCAATAACTTATTATTTCAATAATTCTCTCACAATTATTAATTTCTCCTGGAACATTTTGTGTCCCTTCAGTATGTAATTTTCTTTATCTCAAGGAGAATCTCTTCTACTATAACTTTTAATACATTTTCTGTCCTATTTATTGCATTTTCTATTTCTGGAATAATAATATGCCTTACGTTGGGCCATTTTTTTCTTCTGTTCTTTGCATCTATTATCTTTTTTTCTTATTATTCTGGGCTGTTTATCTTTTTTTCACTCTGTGTTCACTGTGATTAAGTCTTCCTTATATTTGTAATTGTTTTCAGCTGTGTCTATTATACTCCTTGTTCCATGATGGGTTGTTTTGGTCCTTAGCTTGTTTCCTTATCTTTGCAATCTCAATTTTCCTCTCATCCAATTTAAAAACATTTTTTGTTTGTGGTCTTATTTTACTGATTTCATTTTCTTTAGAAACCTATAGAAAGATGATTGCATGCAGTACTGTTGGAGAATTTTCTTCCAAGTTAGTTTTTTTTTAAAACTATTTTTGGCATTTCCCTCTATCTTCTGTCTTGCTTTCTCATTTGACTGTAGTATATTCTCTTAATGCCACACTCTTACTCTTCATCTTCCATGCAACTCTACACAGAGTTTTCATTTGTTCTGATAATGTGGACTGATTCTCCTTGACTCTTTTCTTACTCTATCAGTGACTTCTTTGTCTACCTTTTCTGAGCTGCTTCGAGGTGTGCATACTGAGTTCTAATTATTTAAAAAAATAGCAGTGGGAGAGATTTTGGAGAGTTCTGCTTGGGCAATATGTGACCTTAGAAGGACCTGGAACTTCTCTTTCTTCTGAGACTTTGTCAAATGTCTTGTCAAAACAAGACATTTGACAAACAAACTTGGCATTTAACAACAAATCAGGACTTGTTGCCCTTGGCTGGAGCTGTTTTCTATTCTTGTGGTGGGGAGACAGGGCAGGGATATCATCTTACTTTAGATATGCCCTCCAAGTCAGTGTGGCCCTTACTTAACATCATCCTGGTTGTTTCACATTGCCATTTCTACTCACCTGTCTTTCCCTCATAGCCATTTCTATTCCTACCACTAGAAGAATAAAAATAAAACAGTATCAGATTTCATTTCTCATTCATAGCTCTGAGGGGAGAAGTGAGTCTTCCTCTGTTCTCAGTGTACCCACTTCCACACCCTAAAACATGATTTTGGGTTTTTTTTTTTCATGCTCTGTTAAATCCCTATTATTATTGGGGATGGTTAGATCTGGGTGGTTCTGACCACTTTGACTTCCTTCTTGCTTCTCTCAGCCTGGGGATGCCCAAGTGGAGAGCGTGAAGTGCTAGGAATTCCTCCCATTCCTTAGAGTTGCTGTGGTGATAGGCACACGTGTTGAGAGCATTTCTATGCCTTCCCCCACATTGCTGACTCGTTGGGGGCTCACTTGGGGACTGTTAGTGATGGGACTCACGTTTGTTGATTTCTTTCTTTCACTCAGCACTTATTCTGCTAAGCTGCACTGGAATTATCTTCTCCATTCCTTGGCTTAGCTGCTGTTTTTTAAGTTTATGTAATAATGTTGGTTGTAGGTAGTTCTTTTAACTTTTAAATAAGGTATTGTTACTGTTGTTATTATGGTTATGTCTTGGGAAGAGGAAAACCTATGACCTGCCCTTTTACCTGCCAGAACACTTCTCTTGTTACAAATCATTGTTTTTATTCATTTTAGAGGTGCTTCTAGATGGGTGTTTGTAGCAACAGTGACAGTTTAATGATATGTTACAAAAATTGGATTGAGGGAACGTAAGGTTGTTTAACACTAGTGTTCTTGATATAGTTCTCTGGGGTTCTTCCCAGATGCTAGGGAATGTTCTGACTGAAAGTTCATCCAGGAAAAGCTTTTCTACTTTTGGGGAATATCCACATGGAACAGTAAAAATGGCTTAAAATCAAAAGGGTATAGTAGAAAAACCACAAGGCTTTTTTTCCTCCTAAATAGGCTCAGCCTCAATTCCACACACATATGTGATTTTGGCCAAGTTCTTAAACTTCTTTAGGATTCAGATTCCTTATCTGTAAAAGGGAATGGTATCCCTTATTATACAGACTTATGTGGAGGATTAAATGAGATGACATGTGCATTCAAAGCATCCAGTCTAGCATCTAACACTACTTGGGTGCTGGGAAATGGTAGTTTCTTTCTTTGTTTCTCCCCAACTGCCTACCCTACCCCCATTGTCCTTTGTGATCTGCAGATATGGCCACCTAATCTGAGCTAATAGGGTAGAGACCACTTTGCTCAATGAGGAAATGAGTCTGGGAACCTGATAGACATCTTACGTTTCATGGATGCTTTTCCCACCTTATAACATGATCTCCTTTAACATAAAGGTTATGAAGTGAGATCAGATGGTTGGCAGGTGGTAAACTATTTGCTTTCTGATACATCCCTATATAAAAGGTTATGCTTTCCATTAAAATTGAATTCGTGTGAAATCCAGGAAGTCATCAAAAGTGATTATATACTAAACTAATTGTTCTCCCAGCAAGGGCTCTTGACAAGGCCCAGTAAGAATGAATACTTGTTAATAAAATGTAGGTACATAAGGCTGAAACATTTCATTTTAGATGATTGCAGTAGGCATATTTTTTTTGTTTGCCCCCGGCCACACATGAGGAAAAGGAAGAGTCACGCAGAGAACTGGACTGACAGAGGCACTGTAGGGGACGACAGGGGTGTGTTTGAATTAGAACCCAATACTTGACTTGAATGCCAGCTTGAGAAGTGCCCCACAGTGTGTTATAGCCATGGTTACCTCCACTGAGTGAGAGAGATAGCTTGAAAAGCCCAAAGAGGGATGGATGAGCTGGCATGGCATGCAGCTTATGGCTGCAGAGACAATTAGAGACAAGTTACAGCAGAAACGTGACTGCCACTCCCTTTGTGGGATTATGAAATTGAGCCAAATGTGTAGAAAATGCTCTCACTCTGTGTAGCCATTGTTGCCTTTCCTGCAGGAATGATCTGGAAATCTTGGGAAGAACCCACTGTTCACAGATAATAACAAGCCACAGCAAATTGACACTTTCATTAATACAATGTGTAATGAAAGGTGAGCCATACCTAATTAGACTTCTGATTAGCCAGTGGATCACCAGATAACCCCATTTGGTTTCAAAACTTGATTCTATACAAATTATATGTTTTCTACTAAATAAACTAGGTAATGAAGGAACATACCTCAAAGTAATAAGAGCCATCTATGACCAACTCACAGACAACATTATACTGAATGGGCAAAAGCTGGACACATTCCCCTTGAAAACCAGCACAAGACAAGGATGCCCTCTCTCACCACTCCTATTCAATATAATTGGAAGTCCTAGCCAGAGCCATCGGGAAGAGAAAGAAATAAAGGGAACCCAAATAGGGAAGAGAGGAAGTCAAACTATCTCTGTTTGTAGACAACATGATTCTATATCTAGAAAACCCTTTGTTTTCTAAAATAAAAATAAAACAGTATCTGAAGGTTTCGTTCCTCATTCATAGTTCTGAGGAGAGAAGTGAGTCTTCCTCTGTTCTAAATATACCTTCTTCCACACCCTAAAAGCACGTTTGGGTTCTTTTTTTTTTTTTTTTTTTTTTCTGTCATGCTCTGTTAAATCCCTATTATTGTTGGGGGTGGTTAGGTCTGGCTGGTTCTGAGAAGTCAGCCTCAGCCCAAAAGATCCTTCAGCTGATAAACAACTTCAAGTTTCAGGATACAAAATCAATGTACAAAAATTGATAGCATTCCTGTACACAAACAACAGCCAAGCCGAGAGCCAAAACAGAAATGCAATCCCATTCACAGTTGCCACAAAAATAATAAAATACCTAGGAATACAGCTAACCAGGGAGGTGAAAGATTTCTATGATGAGAATTATAAAACACTGCTCAAATAAATCAGAAAAGATACAAACAAATAGAAAAACATGATATGCTCATGGACGGGAAGAATCAATATTAAAATGGCCATACTGACCAAAGCAATTCACAGACTCAGTGCTATTCCTATCAAACTACCAAAGACATTCTTTACAGAACCAGAAAAAACTATTTTAAAATTCTTATGGAACAAAAAAGAGCCCGAATACCCAAGACAATCCTAAGCAAAAATAAAAAAGCTGGAGGCATCATGTTACCCAACTTCAAACCATGCTACAGGGCTACAGTAACCAAAACAGCATGGTACTGGTACAAAAACAGGTACATAGACCAATGGAACAGAATAAAGAGCCAAGAAATAAGGCCACACACTTACACTATCTGATCTTCAACAAAGCTGACAAAAACAAGCGACAAGGAAACACTTCCCTATTGAACAAATGGTGCTGGGATAACTGGCTAGCCATATGCAGAAAGGACCCCTTTCTTACACCATATAGAAAAATCAACTGAAGATAAAGACTTACAGGTAAAACACCAAACTATAAAAACCCTGGAAGACAATCTAAGCAATACCATCTTGGACAAAGGAATGAGCAAAGATTTCATGACAAAGACACCAAAAGCAACTGCAAAAAAGCAAGAATTGACAAGTTGTGTCTAATTTAACTTAAGAGCTTCTGTACAGCAAAATAAGCTATCAATAGAGTGAACAGGCAACCTACAGAATGGGAGAAAATATTTGAAAACTATGCATCTGACAAAGGTCTAATATCCTGCATCTATAAGCAACTCAAATTTACAAGAAGAAACAAACAACCCCATTAAAAAGTGGGCAGAGGACATGAACAGACATTGTTCAAAAGAAGACATACATATGGCCAATGAGTGCATATAAAAAAGCTCAATATGGCTAATTATTAGAGAAATGCACATCAAAACCACAATGGGATACCATCTCACACCAGTCAGAATGGCTGCTATTAAAAAATCAAAAAATAACAGATGCTGCTGAGGTTGTGGAAAAAAGGAAACACTTATACACTGTTGGTGGGAGTGTAAATTAGTTCAACCACTGTGGAAAGCAGTATGGTGATTCCTCAAAGAGCTAAAAGCAGAACAACCGTTTGACCCAGCAATCCCATTACTGGGCATATGCCCAGAAGAATATAAATCATTCTATCATAAAGACACATGCATGCAAATATTCATTCCAGCACTATTCACAATAGCAAAGACATGGAATCAACCTAAATGCCCATCAATGACAGATAAAGAAAATGTGATACATATACACCATGGAATACTATGCAGCCACAAAAAGAATGAAATCTTGTCTTTTGTGGGAACATGAATGGAGCTTGAGGTTATTATACTTAGCAAAATAACACACAAGAACAGAAAACAAAATATCTCATGTTCTCACTTATAAGCGGGAGCTAAATGATGAGAACTCATGAACACAAAGAAGGAAAGAGCAGACACTGGGGTCTACTTGAGGGTGGAGGGTGGGAGGAGGGAGAGGAGCAGAAAGATAACTATTGGGTACTGGGCTTCATACCTAGGTGATGAGATTATCTGTACAACAAACCCTTGTGACATGAGTTCACCTATGTAACAAACCCGAACAGGGTTCACATGTACCCTGAATCTAAAATTTGATTAAAAAAAAAAAAAAAGAAAACTTTGCCAGAAAAGATTGCAAAGCCAAAAAAACTGACCTAATTATATGTTTCATTGCTTCCATAATTATATTACTCTGTACATAATAACATTTGCAATGAGGATTTTGTTCTTAATTCACTCTGAAGAAACATTATCAGCACTGAGATTGTTAAAAGTGCCAAGCTTTAAAGGAAACCCTACTGGGCTCAGAACACACCCTTAGAAATATTTCGTCCTTCTTAAATTGTGGGCTCAATTGTGTCCTCCCACAACTCATATGTTGAAGTGCTAACCCCTAGTGAGAATGTGACTATATTTAGATATAGGTAATTGAGTTAAAATGAGGTATTTATGCTGGGCTGTAATCTAATAAGATTGCTGTTCTTTCTTCTAAGAAGAGGAAAGTTGGCCACAGACACATGCATGCAGAGTGAAGATGATGTGAAGACACAGGGAGAAGATGGCCATCTACAAACCAGGGAAAGAGTTCTGAAACAGATTCTTCCCTCACAGTCCTCAAGTGGGAACCAACTCTGCTGACACCCTGATTTCAGACTTGTAGCCTCCAGAACACTGAGGCAATGTCTTTCCGTTGTTTAAGCCCCCCGAGCCTGTGGCACTCTGTTACAGCATCCCTGGCAAGCTAATACATGCACTTTCCAGTTTTTCCTCTAATACTGACTTCTCTGGCCTTGTTTCCTTTTTCCCTTCTTTCACCTCATCTGTCTCTCTAGTATACATTCTAAACTGTGTCCCTTTCTTCCCATGGTTAGGTATGAACATCAATGGGAGTGAAGTTGAAAGATGAGAGGAAATTCTAATATATGAAGTTTCTGGTTAGTTGCAATTGAGGTGAGGGATAATTTCAGTTTTAATAAAATATATATCAACTTCCTGCAAATGGCCACTTGATAATATTTATACTACTTTTATCAGGAAATTAGGCAGCTTTCTAGGGATCTTATGTTTGGTAACAATAGCAGAGAACATCAGAACAATGAGATTTTAAAGAATAATATTTGTAGACACACTTTAAAACCCTACTTTAAGACCTTTTCACTTTTAAAACTAAAAACTGATCATCTGACACTAATATGATGGAAGACTAAATTATACTGTTGAAGAAGTGGGAGAGTAAAATTTCATCAGTTAAGTGGTATGAAATTTAAAGGCTTTAAAATGTGTCTTTAAAACATTCTCTTTCAGCTCATAAATGTAAAAACAATATAAAGCTCAATTTGGGTTCCCCTTAAAGTTGACCCTAAGTCAAGGATTTTTGTTAAGTGATTTATTTGGAAGTTGATCCCAGGAAGCAGAAGTTGGAGACAGGGCAGTAGACCGAGGGAAGGTCAGAAATCCAATAGAGATTTTTTAGTGAGTGGGTGATCACTATGGGCACAAAGGGCTCAGTCTCAATGAGGAGCCTTGGAGAGACTATCTAGAACACACCTTAGTGTTGTCCCATGAAAGGACAAGGAAGTTGGAATATTTATACATAATTTCCATTTACCCTGGGTTGAGAGTCACTCTTGGTGCCATTGACTTGCTCATATTTTGGCCTGCTCCATGCTGGTGGCCAGAGGATGCTGTCTGACACAAATGTAGGCAGTTATCTCTGTATGCCAACTGTCCACAGGTGGTCTCAGACTTGGGCAGAGGAAGCTTGGTGAGGGGTGGGAAGGGAGGATACCAACAGCATTTGCTACAGTTAAGTAAAACCCATAGTAAAATAATGCTATACATTTGAACTGTCCAGGTATTTTTGAATTAACACTAAGTGATCCCCAAGTCACATGGATTTTTGCCTTGTGAATATCTGAAATCACCCAGTTCATACATCCTCACTGTCACCACATGGGTTTAGGCCACCATCATTTTTCACCCAGATCACTATCCATCCCTGCCTCCAGTCTTGCTCATCATCAATCAATTCTCCACCCAGCTGCTAAAGGGAGTTTTCTAAGGTGGAAATGAAGTCACGCCAGTCCTCTTTTAAAAATCTCTAATGACTCCTTGAAGTCTACTCTTCCATGACCTCCTCCCTCCTGTCTCTTCCCTCTCATGATTCCCACTGGACTTATGCCACTGAGTCAACAATCAATCTCTCTTTCCATCTCCAGACTCACCTCAATCTTCCTCATGCCTCTCTCTTCCATCTCTCTCCCAACCATCTCTACTTCTGGATTTTTATGCACACAATCCTTCCTTTGCCCTTTCCTTCTCCCTTACTCCCATTTTTCTGACTGCCTGTTACTGACTCTTCATGTCTGAGCCTAAATATGATCTCTACAGGAAATTTTTCCTTTTCCCTAGACCCTGTTAACTCCCCCAGACTTACACTGCCATAGCAGCTTACAAATTCTCTATGCAATTTCACTATATTTTATTAGAGCTGTTTCATGTCTGCCACCCATGAAAATATCAGTCTATCCATTTTTGGCTTTATATCTTCAGTGACTAACAGAGTACTTGACACATAACAGGTGCTCAGTGTCTATTTGTTGAGTGAATGAACAATGTTCAACATTTATTTTTGATTCAGTGCTTCTATGATTCCCCAACGTAGGCATTCAGGAAGAATAAATGAACTTCTAATAAATAAACTTGTTACTTGTGGCAATTTTAATTAGAGGCTGTGAATTGTAGTGTCTGTGCACTACTGTTCCTTGTTTTTTTATGGATGAGATAGTACTTAGCAAATACAAATGGGGTTTGATGTCTGGTTGATTTGACATCTGTAAGAAGCAAAGGTATTATGTATTGAATCACTTCCTACAAACCTGTAATCTGAACCACACTCTTAAATGACCTGACCAATATCTTTTTTTATCCTACTTGTGGTGACTTTAATTGTAAATCTTGCTAATATTGGTAGGAAACAACAGGTGCTGTTTTCTAAGGTGGAAATGAAGTCACTCCAGGTGCTGGAGAGGATGTGGAGAAATAGGAACACTTTTACACTGTTGGTGGGACTGGTTCAACCATTGTGGAAGACAGTGTGGCAATTCCTCAAGGATCTAGAACTAGAAATACCATTTGACCCAGCCATCCCATTACTGGGTATGTACCCAAAGGATTATAAATCATGCTGCTATAAAGACACATGCACACATATGTTTATTGCGGCACTATTCACAATATCAAAGACTTGGAAGCAACCCAAATATCCAACAATGATAGACTGGATTAAGAAAATGTGTCACATATACACCATGGAATACTATGCAGCCATAAAAAAGGATGAGTTTCTGTCTGTAGGGACATGGATGAAGCTGGAAACCATCATTCTCAGCAAACTATTGCAGGGACAAAACACCAAACACCACATGTTCTCACTCATAGGTGGGAATTGAACAATGAGAACACTTGGACACAGGAAGGGGAACATCACACACCAGGGCCTGTCATAGGGTTGGGGGAAGGTGGAGGGATGGCATTAGGAGATATACCTAATGTAAATGACAAGTTAATGGGTGCAGCACACCAACATGGCACATGTATACATATATAACAAACCTGCATGTTGTGCACATGTACCCTAGAACCTAAAGTAGAATAAAAAAAAATTGGTAGTCTGGGGTTGAATAGTAAAATCTCTGAGATAATAAAGCCAGAGAGGATGTTTCTGTGGTCAGTTTAGAAAGAATCATGTTTCTGCCTAAGGCAGATAACTTTTTTAATTCGGGACTAATCTGAGAGCTACCCTTTCTGTCCTGAAAGAGCAGAATGTTAAATGTTATTTCATTGATGCAGAATAGATGAAATAAAGCGACTTCCAGTTAGAGAAATATAGGAATGGAAAACTGGGTCAAACAGAGAGAAGCCATTCCTACGGCAATGAGCAACAGCATTTGGATTTAGCAGAGCATGTTTGAATAACTGCTCTTAAAAATAGTTAATAAAGGCTCTGCATTAAGAAATGTAACTTCGAGTGGTTACTAATCAAGAGAATAAAAATTTTCTGCCAGTCATGGTAAGGCAGCCATGCTATGAGGACTGTTACATCACAGAATGATGCTGAGAAGAAGCTCATTAGAACCCATATAATGTAAGAAGATAGCATATCCAGGCCAGACCACACTGAAGGAAATTCACTTGGTCATGCCTACTTCCATGCCTGGAACTTTTGCTTAGGATTTTTGCAGTTTCTGGGAAGGAGGCTGTCTTAGACAATTTTCCTCTGCTATTACAGAAGACCACAAACTGAGTTATTTTTAAAGAACAGCAATTTCTTTGGCTGACAGTTCTGGAGGCTGGAAAGTCCAAGATCCAGAGGCTGCATTTGGTGAGGGCTTTTTTACTGCATTATAACATGGTGGAAAGGCAAAGAAGTATGTGAGACAGAGAGAGAAACGGGGTCAAAGTGGGTTAGTTATCCCAGGAGAGGGTTCCTGATAAAAGAAACTCAGTCCTGGGATAACTAATCCACTTCCATAAAAATTAATATCTTTATGAAGGCTCCACCCTTATGACCTAATCACCTCTTAAAGGCTCCATCTCCCAATACTGTTACATTGGTAATTAAATTTCAACATGGGTTTTGGAGATGACAGTCAAATCATAGCAGAGGCAATGGAACTCAAACATGATACTATGAGCATATATTCTTTATACTGCAGTTAGTGATATAGTAAAACATATAGAGATCTTATCTTCTAGTGGGGGTTCAGTTATACTCAAATAAGTCTTCTGTTATTTTTGTAAAATTCCAGCATTTAAAAAATACATATACATAAAAACTGAGTGTTACCAAGATGTTGAATCCTCAAATTGGCAAAGCCATACAAGTAATTCCTCCTCTCCACTCGTCCAGAATCCCAAATAAACTTCTGTTTGCATCTGAAATGATGGGTAGAAGAAGAGTTATGCCATCTGGAACTTACGTTCTTATTGGACAGAGGTAGTATCTTGCCCAATAAGATGGTATGTCCCATACCATCTCAGCATATATGGATATACAACATATGCCCTGTAAATCACTGTGAATGTAGTCATGGAAAAATATGTAGTGACAAGTGCAGACTCATTATTAGCTGTAGCCAGCACCCATCTCTCTCTTTTTAATGATATTCCAAATTCTATTCAATAAGCCATACTTTCCTGCACAACCCAATTATTTGGGGAGTGGGAAGCTTAAGCCATCAGCATATTATATTACCCTGGTCCCTGTACTGGCTCTTTACTGGCCATGTGGCCTAAGTGATCTAATCAGAACAAACCTTGGAACTTTTGCTTAGGGTTTTTGGATGGGAGTGTTTTCTCTCACCCCTTGGACCTGTGGATGTGTAGCCTGAGCAGTTGCAGCTATATCACAGTATGCCAGAGAAAACAGAACCAGAGTTACTGGATAAAACCATCTTTGATAATTATCTTGCCTCTGGATTCTTCTAGCTACATGAGCCAACCAATCCTTGATTGTTTAAGCTAGTCTGCATTCATTGTTCCTTATAACCAAAAATATTCCAACTTGCTTTCTTGTATACTAGTACTAAGAATTATGAAAATTCATTTTGGGGTTAAAGCATGCAAGAAGAATAACATATTATTTATTAATTCAACAAATATTTATTGAGAGTCTACTGTGTACAAAGCTCCATTCTAGCCTTGGGTATAGGATGGCAGATGAAATAGGTAGTAAGTTAAGGAATACAGACAATTAAGCCAGCAAATACAATACAAGGTGGTAAATGCTATAGTAGTATAAGTATAGACTACTGGTAGGCATATAACAAGAGCATATTATTAAGTGGGTCCCTGACCCCCGAGTAGCCTAACTGGGAGGCACCCCCCAGTAGGGGCAGACTGACACTTCACACGGCCGGCCGGGTAGCCCTCTGAGACAAAACTCCCAGAGGAACGATCAGGCAGCAACATTTACTGTTCACCAATATTCGCTGTTCTGCAGCCTCCGCTGCTGATACCCAGGCAAACAGGGTCTGGAGTGGACCTCCGGCAAACTCCAACAGACCTGCAGTTGAGGGTCCTGACTGTTAGAAGGAAAACTAACAGACAGAAAGGACATCCACACAAAAACCCCATCTGTACATCACCAGCATCAAAGACCAAAGGTAGATAAAACCACAAAGATGGGGAAAAAACAGCAGAAAAAATGAAAATTCAAAAAATCAGAGTGCCTTTCCTCCTCCAAAGGAATGCAGCTCCTCACCAGCAATGGAACAAAGCTGGACGGAGAATGAGTTTGACGAGTTGAGAGAAGAAGCCTTCAGACGAACAAACTTCTCCAAGCTAAAGGAGGAAGTTCGAATCCATGGCAAAGAAGTTAAAAACCTTGAAAAAAGATTAAACAAATGGCTAACTAGAATAACCAATGCAGAGAAGTCCTTAAAGGACCTGCTGGAGCTGAAAACCATGGCACAAGAACTACGTGACGAATGTATAAGCTTCAGTAGCCGATTTGATTAACTGGAAGAAAGGGTATCAGTGATGGAAGGTCAAATGAATGAAATGAAGCAAGAAAAGAAGTTTAGAGAAAAAAGAACAAAAAGAAATGAACAAAGACTCCAAGAAATATGGGACTATGTGAAAAGACCAAATCTACATCTGATTGGTATACCTGAAAGTGATGGGGAGAATGGAACCAAGTTGGAAAACACTCTGCAGGAAAAATTCCCCAACCTAGCAAGGCAGGCCAACATTCAAATTCAGGAAATACAGAGAATGCCACAAAGATACTCCTCGAGAAGAGCAACTCCAAGACACACAATTGTCAGATTCACCAAAGTTGAAATGAAGGAAAAAATGTTAAGGGCAGCCAGAGAGAAAGGTCGGGTTACCCACAAAGGGAAGCCCATCAGACTAACAGCTGATCTCTCGGCAGAAACTCTACAAGCCAGAAGAGGGTGGGGGCCAATATTCAACATTCTTAAAGAAAAGAATTTTCAACCCAGAATTTCATATCCAGCCAAACCAAGCTTCAAAAGTGAAGGAGAAATAAAATACTTTACAGACAAGCAAATGCTGAGAGATTTTGTCACCACCAGGCCTGGCCTACAAGAACTCCTGAAGGAAGCACTAAACATGGAAAGGAACAACCAGTACCAGCCACTGCAAAAATATGACTAATTGTAAAGACTGTCAAAGCTAGGAAGAAACTGCATCAACTAACAAGCAAAATAACCAGCTAGCATCATAATGACAGGATCAAATTCACACATAACAATAATAACAATATTAACCTTAAATGTAAATGGGCTAAATGTTCCAATTAAAAGACACAGAGTGGCAAATTGGATAAAGAGTCAAGACCCATCAGTGTGCTGTATTTGGGAAACCCATCTCACATGCAGAGACACACATAGGCTCAAAATAAAGGGTTGGAGGAAGATCTACCAAGCAAATGGAAAACAAAAAATGTCAGGGTTTGCAATGCTAGTCTCTGATAAAACAGACTTTAAACCAACAAAGATAAAAAAAGACAAAGAAGGGCATTACATAATGGTAAAGGGATCAATTCAACAAGAAGAGCTAACTATCCTAAATATATATGCACCCAATACAGGAGCACCCAGATTCATAAAGCAAGTCCTTGGAGACTTACAAAGAGACTTAGACTCCCACACAATAATAATGGGAGACTTTAACACTCCACTGTCAATATTAGACAGATCAATGAGACAGAAAGTTAATAAGGATACCCAGGAATTGAACTCAGCTCTGCACCAAGCGGACCTAATAGACATCTACAGAACTCTCCACCCCAAATCAACAGAATATACATTCTTGTCAGCACCACACTGCACTTATTCCAAAACTGACCACATAGTTGGAAGTAAAGCACTCCTCAGCAAATGTAAAAGAACAGAATTGTAACAAACTGTCTCTCAGACCACAGTGCAATCAAACTAGAACTCAGGATTAAGAAACTCACTCAAAACCGCTCAACTACATGGAAACTGAACAACCTGCTTCTGATTGACTACTGGGTACATAACGAAATGAAGGCAGAAATAAAGATGTTCTTTGAAACCAATGAGAACAAAGACACAACATACCAGAATCTCTGGGACACATTTAAAGCAGTGTGTAGAGGGAAATTTACAGCACTAAATGCCCACAAGAGAAAGCAGGGAAGATCTAAAATTGACACCCTAACATCACAATTAAAAGAACTAGAAAAGCAAGAGCAAACACATTCAAAAGCTAGCAGAAGGCAAGAAATAACTAAGATCAGAGCAGAACTGAAGGAGATAGAGACATAAAAAACCCCTCAAAAAATCAATGAATCCAGGAGCTGGTTTTTTGAAAAGATCAACAAAATTGATATACCACTAGCAAGACTAATAAAGAAGAAAAGAGAGAAGAATCAAATAGAAGCAATAAAAAATGATAAAGGGGATATCACCACGAATCCCACAGAAATACAAACTACCATCAGAGAATACTATAAACACCTCTATGCAAATAAACTAGAAAATCTAGAAGAAATGGATAAATTCCTCGATACATACACCCGCCCAAGACTAAACCAGGAGGAAGTTGAATCTCTGAATAGACCAATAACAGGCTCTGAAATTGAGGGAATAATTAAGAGCTTACCAATCAAAAAAAGTCCAGGACCAGATGAATTCACAGCTGAATTCTACCAGAGGCACAAGGAGGATCTGGCACCATTCCTTCTGAAACTATTCCAATCAATAGAAAAAGAGGGAATCCTCCCTAACTCATTTTATGAGGCCAGCATCATCCTGATACCAAAGCCTGAAAGAGACGCAACAAAAAAAGAGAATTTCAGACCAATATCTCTGATGAACATCGATGCAAAAATCCTCAATAAAATACTGGCAAACTGAATCCAGCAACACATCAAAAAGCTTATCCACCATGATCAAGTGGTCTTCATCCCTGGGATGAAAGGCTAGTTCAACATACGCAAATCAATAAACATAATCCAGCATATAAACAGAACCAATGACAAAAACCACATGATTATTTCAATAGATGCAGAAAAGGCCTTTGACAAAATTCAACAGCCCTTCATGCTAAAAATTCTCAATAAATTAGGTATTGATGGGACGTATCTCAAAATAATAAGAGCTATCTATGACAAACCCACAGCCAATATCATACTGAATGGGCAAAAACTGGAAGCATTCCCTTTGAAAACGGGCACAAGACAGGGATGCCCTCTCTCACCACTCCTATTCAACATAGTGTTGGAAGTTCTGGCCAGGGCAATCAGGCAGGAGAAGGAAATAAAGGGTATTCAATTAGGAAAAGAGGAAGTCAAATTGTCCCTGTTTGCAGATGATTGATTGTATATCTAGAAAACCCCATTGTCTCAGCCCAAAATCTCCTTAAACTGATTAGCAAAGACTTTAGCAAAGTGTCATGAGACTTTAGCAAAGTGTCATGAGACTTTAGCAAAGTCTCAGGATACAAAATCAATGTGCAAAAATCACAAGCATTCTTATACAACAATAGCAGACAGAGTGCCAAATCATGAGTGAACTCCCATTCACAATTGCTTCAAAGAGAATAAAATACCTAGGAATCCAACTTACAAGGGATGTGAAGGACCTCTTCAAGGAGAACTAGAAACCACTGCTCAATGAAATAAAAGAGGATACAAACAAATGGAAGAACATTCCATGCTCATGGGTAGGAAGAATCAATATTGTGAAAATGGCCATACTGCCCGAGGTAATTTATAGATTCAATGCCATCCCCATCAAGCTACCAATGACTTTCTTTGCACAATTGGAAAAATCTACTTTAAGGTTCATATGGAACCAAAAAAGAGCCCGCATTGCCAAGTCAATCCTAAGCAATAAGAACAAAGCTGGAGGCGTCACGCTACCTGACTTCAAACTATACTACAAGGCTACAGTAACCAAAACAGCATGGTACTGGTACCAAAACAGAGATATAGATCAATGGAACAGAACAGAGCCCTCAGAAATAATGCCACACATCTACAACTATCTGATCTTTGACAAACCTGACAAAAAGAAGAAATGGGGAAAGGATTCCCTATTTAATAAATGGTGCTGGGAAAACTGGCTAGCCATATGTAGAAAGCTGAAACTGGATCCCTTCCTTACACCTTATACAAAAATTAATTCAAGATGGATTAAAGACTTAAATGTCAGACCTAAAACCATAAAAACCCTAGAAGAAAACCTAGGCATTACCATTCAGGACATAGGCATGGGCACGGACTTCATGTCTAAAACTCCAAAAGCAATGGCAACAAAAGCCAAATTTGACAAATGGGATCTAAATAAACTAAAGAGCTTCTTCACAGCAGAAGAAGCTACCATCAGAGCGAACAGGCAACCTACAGAATGGGAGAAAATTTTTGCAATCTACTCATCTGACAAAGGGCTAATATCCAGAATCTACAAAGAACCCAAACAAATTTACAAGAAAAAAACAACCCCATCAACAAGTGGGTGAAGGATATGAACAGACACTTCTCAAAAGAAGACATTTATGCAGCCAAAAGACACATGAAAAAATGCTCATCATCACTGGCCACCAGAGAAACGCAAATCAAAACCACAATGAGATACCATCTCACACCAGTTAGAATGGGGATCATTAAAAAGTCAGGAAACAACAGGTGTTGGAGAGGATGTGGAGAAATAGGAACACTTTTACACTGTTGGTGGGACTGTAAACTAGTTCAACCATTGTGGAAGTCAGTGTGGCGATTCCTCAGGGATCTAGAACTAGAAATACCATTTGACCCAGCCATCCCATTACTGGGTATATACCCAAAGGATTATAAATCATGCTGCTATAAAGACACATGCACACGTATATTTATTGTGGCACTATTCACAATAGCAAAGACTTGGAACCAACCCAAATGTCCAACAATGATAGACTGGATTAAGAAAATGTTGCACATATACACCGTGGAATACTATGCAGCCATAAAAAATGATGAGTTCATGTCCTTTGTAGGGACATGGACGAAGCTGGAAACCATCATTCTGAGCAAACTGTCACAAGGACAAAAAACCAGACACCGCAGGTTCTCACTCATAGGTAGGAATTGAACAATGAGAACACTTGGACACAGGAAGTGGAACATCACACACTGGGGCCTGTGGTGGGGTAGTGGGGAGGGGGGAGGGATAGCATTAGGAGATATACCTAATGTAAATGACGAGTTAATGGGTGCAGCACACCAACATGGCACATGTATACATATGTAACAAACCTGCATGTTGTGCACATGTACCCTAAAACTTAAAGTATAGTAATAATAAAAAAGAGCATATTATCATTTAGGAGAATCAAGGGAAGCTTTCAGCAGAAGGGAAATTTCTTTAAATACTTAAAAAATCAGCCAAAAATTGTTGTGTGTGTGTATGTGTGTGTGTGCGTGCATGCACATGCACATAAAGGGCATTCTCAGAGAGGAAACAGAATGTGGGAAGGCTTGGAAACAGAGGTTGAAATATCTGAAACAAATGCAAGAGCTGGGTAGGGTGGACTCATGCCTGTAGTCCCAGCACCTATGGAGACTGAGGCAGGAGGGTTTCTTGAGCCCAGGAGCTCGAGGCTGCAGGGAGTCATGATGGTACTACTGTACTCCAGCCTGGTGACAGAGGGAAACAGTGACTCAAAAAAAAAAAAAAAAAAAAAAAAGAAGGAAAGAAAAAATAAATGAAGAAAGAAATTTGTCTGGCTAGAGCACAGACGTTGGGGAACTAGAGAGGGTCATAGAATGAGACCAAGCAGGAAAAATAGAAAGGACTGGATCATGCAGGACCTTGCAGGCACGCTAAGGAGTTCAGACGACCCTAGGAACTATGGGAAAGTATTGAAGGGTATTAGGCAGAGAAATGGCATGATCTAATTCACTTTATTGCTCATTCAAAGGAAGGCAATTTGAAAGTAAAAAACTAGGGACAGACAAATTCAAGACCAGAAAATAAGTTACCAAAAATGCAGAAATCAGGGGAAATAAGGCCATCAGGGATTAACTAAGCTGTTATTAAGCAGGTTTTGATAGACAGAGAGAGTCAGAGAATAAGCAAAGGAGACAAAGGGAAAAGGATTGAAGAGAGACTCCAAACAAAAGATGGAAGATCAAGACAGAGCCTCACAGGGAGAAAGAAAAGGAGTGCTGAGTGGTTGTCTCAAGTGACCTTGCTTTTAAGAGACAGGAAAATTAGTTTGTCAAAAACAGTTCAGTTGTCATCATGAACCAATTACAGATTTACACCAAGATGAATGCATTTGATTTAGACTATGTTTTTGAAGTTAAAAAATAGCTCTCTCTAACCTACCTCATTCTCTCCATTGAATAGATCGTTCTCTATAAACATATACAGATGCACACACATTACATACTATCCAGAAGACAGCTGGGGAAGTGATTTCAGTTTTGTCATATTTAAATAGCTATGACATTTGGTAGTGTTAGTTTTTCTTCTTGTTTCCATTCTACTGGTAGAGGTTGTAGTGGAAGAAACCTTAGATTTATTTAGTCCTTGGATTGAATCTTGAGTTTCCCCACTTACTAGCTGTGCCTCCTTGGATAAATTATTTCATCTCTCTATGCCTTAATTTTATCCTATCTTAAAAGGAAATAAGACTATCATCTTGTATCAATTAACTATTGCTGTATAACAAACCACCTCCCAACATCAGTGGCTTAAAATAACAAACACTTGTTAGTTCATAGTTCTGCTCTGGCTCAGCTGTTTTGGGCATGGCTCACTCAAGTCAACCGAGGGTTGACTGGGGGTTGGTTTCCTAATCTTGCCTGGGCTGTCTCACAGGTTTGGGCTTCAGTCACAATGGCTCATCTATAGCCCATCTCTCACTCATCCTCCAAAAAGAGGGCCTGGGCTTGTTCTCATGGTGGCTACATGGAAGTATGCTAGACCTCCTACAGGTTTAGGCTCAGAACTGGCAGAATGTCACTTCTGCTGCATTCTATTAAAAACAAGTCACAAGGCTAGCACAGATTCAAGTGGGTGTAGAAATAGACTATTCTACTTGATGGTAAGAGCCACAAAATCACACTATAAAAGGCATGGATATGTGGGGTGGGGGGAAAAATAATGATAATTTTTGAAGCCTTCCAAACTCTTACCCTGGATTACTGGGAGAGTTTGATGACACCATCTTGAAGGTTCCTAGATCAGTGCCTCACTCACAGATGCTCAATACCTGTTAATTTCTCCCTTTCTATATATACTAACAGCATGACCAGAAACACTGTAGATCATCCATTGCACATCGCAGTAGGAAGAGGTGATAGAAACAGAACAGATAAAGTTATTAATACATGCCTCAGCATTACTTACGCTTATTTCAATAGGCAAGTGGTTTTTAAAAAGATTTTCAAAAGAGGAAAATTACAGGCCTTGCTTTTAGAAAATGTAGGCAATGTAGTTTCTCTCTTGCTCTTCTTTCTCTTTCTCCTTCCCTAAGAATAACCTCAGAATGATAGGACTTCACCTTATCTTCTCTAGAGGAACAATGCGTTATTTTGGTCTGCCTTTAATCACTGGTGATTCACTTTAAAGGCAGGGCTGCTGGAAAAACGCAGAAAGCAGAGTTGCAATCAGAAAAACGACTATGTAAAAATGGCTTCCTCTGACTCTGTCCTTGATTCCTGGGAGTTTTTTGAGTCACTTCTTAATTTTTTTTTTTTTTTTTTTTTTTGAGATGGAGTCTCACTCTGTTGCCCAGGCTGGAGTGCAGTGGCGCGATTTCGGCTCACTGCAAGCTCCACCTCCCAGGTTCCCGCCATTCTCCTGCCGCAGCCTCCCGAGTAGTAGCTGGGACTACAGGCGCCCGCCACCATGCCCGGCTAATTTTTTGTATTTTCAGTAGAGACAGAGTTTCACCGTGTTAGCCAGGGTGGTCTCGATCTCCTGACCTCGTGATCCGCCCGCCTCGGCCTCCTAAAGTCCTGGGATTACAGGCGTGAGCCACCGCGCCCGGCTGAGTCACTTCTTAATTCTTTTGCCTGTAGAGAACCTGCTAGTCTGAGAAGGGTAGGCAGAGTACTGTTTCTCTGGCAGTTCTCATCAATATTCTCTCTGAGTTCTGCCAGGAGTTAACTGGCGAGTGTATTCCTGTGTGATTTGCCAAGGAGACAGTTGACTTAAATATGACAAGCAGATACAGTAGGGCTTTTACTTCAGAAGTAAGCAAAAATAATGGATTAAGTTAAATTACCATCCTAGTGATTTTACAAAATGTACCAAAAACCCGCAAATTATGCACAGCCTTTGACTCAACTATTCTAATTTTACCCTGAGGTAATAAACAGAAAAGTTGTCTTTTTTAAGAACAAAGTTTTAATTTGTGATAATTTTAGATTTATGGAAAAGTTGGGAAGAGAGTACAGAGAGTACCCATATACTTTTCATCCATTTTCCCATAATGTAAACAGAATACATTGCATTGGAACATTTGTCATAATTAAGAAGCCAACATTGGTATGTTACTATTATGCAGACTCCAGACTGTATTTGGATTTAACCAGTTTTCCCATGAATGTCTTTTTTTCTGTTCTGGGATCCAATCTAGGGGATCACATTGCATTTACTTTTCATGTCTTCTTGGTATCTTCTGGTCTCCAACAGTTTCTCAGTCTTTCCTTGTTTATAATGATATTACAGTTTTGAGGAGTGCTAGTGAGGTATTTTATAGAATGTCCCTCAATTTGGGCTGGTTTCTTATGATTTCTTCCCTCCACCAAGAATAGCCTCAGAATGACAGGACTTCACCTTCTCTTCTATAGAGAAATAATGTGTTACTTTGGTCTTCTTTGATCACCGGTGATTCACTTTAAGGGCAATTCTGTTGGAAACCCCAGAGGGGTAACCCACAGGAGCCCCTTAGTTGGGAATTTACTTCCATCTGTAGGCTAGAGAAAAGGTCAGCTCCCATTGACATCAACGGAAAGGCAGGCCTATGGACTGTGCTCCCAGGCTACCAACAGCAGAGGGTTGTTTCTGGAGAAGTGAGTCCATATTGATTTAAAGGAAGAGATGTAAATCAAGAATAGGATTTTCCTCAGTAGATCCTATCCTCCCCCATAGGACCCACTCTCCCCATCTCTCTCCCCTTCCCTTCCCTTCCCTTCCCTTCCCTTCCCTTCCCTTCCCTTCCCTTCCTTTCCCCTCCCCTCCCCCTCCCATCTCCTGCCTTCCCACTGTCTCCCTCCCCCCCTCCCCCTCCCCTCCACTCCCCTCTCCTCCCCTCCCCTCTTCTCCCCTCCCCTCTCCTCCCCTTCCCCCTCCCTCCCTCTCCCCTCTCCTCCCCTCCCCTCTCCTCCCCTCCCCTCTCCTCCCCTTCCCCCTCCCTCCCTCTCCCCTCTCCTCCCCTCCTCTCTCCTCCTTCCCCTCCCCTCCCCTCCCTTCCCCTTCCTTCCCTTCCCTTCCTTTCCCGTCCCTTCTTTCACAGGGTCTCTCTGTCACCCAGGCTGAAGTGAAATGGTATGATCTCAGCTCACTGCAACCTCTGCCTCCTGGGTTCAAGTGATTCTCCAGCCTCAGCCTCCCAAATAGCTAGGATTACAGGCATGCATCACCATGCCTGGCTAATTTTTTTATTTTTTGTAGAGATGGGGTTTCGCCATGTTGTCCAGGCTAGTCTGGAACTCCTGACCTCAAGTGATCTGCCCGCCTTAGCCTCCCAAAGTGCTGGGATTACAGGTGTGAGCCACTGTGCCTGGCCCCACTTCTGTTTTCTTGATGATTCTTCAGGTTTGGCCAAATTAGACTAGGGTCTAATCAGGAGTACCTAATATAAACCATGCTCATGGAAGCATTGTGCACAACAGTAAAAAATTAGAAACAAATGCTCAACAGTAGGGGATTAAGTTAGGCATTTTTCTTGTTATATCCATATATTGGGATATTTTCTAGCTATTATAAATTATGATGTAGATTAATATAGACATAAAAAGGCTGCTTGCCTAAGAATATATAGTAAGATTTCATTTAACAATTTAAAAATATCTATATATAAATGTGGTTTAAAAACTCAGCTACTGCCTCACCTCAACCCTGTGAAGAAGACATTTTTATCCTGGTGCCTGCCCTGAAGTGTCCCGTGGCCTGGCCCACCCCTGTTATAGCAGTTTACTTTGTCTCCACAGGAGCCAAGGCACATTGCTCCACACAGATTGACCTGTGACCTAGGAAGAAGTTTTCCCTTCCTGGGACAAACTGCACACATCAGAAAAATACTGCCCATCAGAAGGAGTACACAAAGACAATGGGGCTAGTGATGTCTTCTAAATTTATTGCAAGGAATAAACAAGATAACATATAACCAAATAACACATATGAAATTATTTAGCTCAAGGTAACTATAGATGCTGAAGGTAACTATAGCTGCTGAAGGTAACTACAGATGCAGGCCAAGCCTGAAGAATCATCAATAAAACAGAAGTGATGGGGAGAGTGGGTCCTATGGGGGAGGATAGAATCTGCTGAGGTAAATCCCATTCTTGCTTTACATCTGTTCCTTTAAATCAATGTAGACTTATTTCTCCAGAAATAACTCTCTGCTGTTGGTAGCCTGGGTGTGCAATCCAGAGGTTTTCCTTTCCATTGATGTCAAATGGGAGCTGACCTTGTCTCTAGCCTATAGATGGAAGTAAATCCCCAACCTCCTGTGGGTTATCCCTCTGGGGTTAATTTCCATGCAGTGGTTTGCACTGGACAATAATCTCCTGAAGAACTAGGACAATATTTTGTCAACCCCAATACCTTGGGCAGTATTTAATAAAATTAACAACACCAGTCTTCTGTAACATTAAAGCCTCCCTGCATCCTTTTCATGTTCCTTTCCTCTTTTCACCTTTAAGCAGTTTGTAGTGCTCAAACTGCCTCATCCTCTCTTCTCCAAACTATTAAAACTGATCATTGAGAACTTTTCTCACCTCTGGGCCCTTATAAATGCTGTACCCTGTGTCTGGAGTGCTTTTCCCTCTGGTCTTTGTGTGCTGGCTCATTCTCATCTGATAGTTCTCTATTCAAATGCTCTCTCCTTAGAGAGGACTTTTGACCATGCTATCTAAAGAGGCATTTCCCAGTGACCTCTTATATTATTAGACTTTTTTTATTTCCCTCACAAAACTTATTCTAATCTACAGATGTTCTTTCTTTTACTATCTTTCTCTCTTCTGTCCTCTACATGACTCCCAACCTGTTTGTCTCTCCTTCTTTGTTCATTTTGTGTCTCCATGACTTGAGTGATAACTCCATGAGGCAGAGACCTTACCTAGCTGGTCCATCATTGTATCCCTAGTACCAGCTCAATATCTATTGAATGAATCCAGTGGAGGTAAGTTACTCATTTCTCTAACTTTACTTTCCCTCTTCAACCCTTTCCCAGTTTAACATTAATCACATTTGCTGCTCAAAATTCTTTAATGTCTTCCCATCATCTCTTGCTGATGTGTCCAAATATTTAGATTTCACAGAGCAAACCTCAAAACACATTTCTTGGGTTGCTCTTGGCTCACAGGACTTTTATTCTATCAAGTAAGAATATTTTTTTAAAATGGCAAAGCCTCATGAGAATTAATGACAAGAATTCAGTGACAAATATTAACATGAAAATATGAAGAAATACTCTCAAAAAATTAATTTAGTTATATAAAATGCTTCCTGTTTTTCCTATTTTACCATGGATTAAGGAAAATTCTGAAATACCACTCAGTATATTGGAATAAGTATTTCATGGAATACAATAAAATCTCAAGTCAATCTTACAAGGTCCTTTGTATTTATGCCCCTGCCTGCTTGTTTGCCTCAGTTCTTGCTCCTTTTCCTTCTGTCTTTATGCCCCAGATACAGCGAATTATTTAATTGCTTAAGGTTTTTTGATTATGCCTTGTCTGCGCTTGACTTGGAACCTTTGTCTATGCTGCTTCCTTGGCTGGAGAGCCTTTTTCTCTAACCTGCCTGGTTAATTTCCACAGGTCTTAGTTTCTGCATTGTCTGCTTTTTGAGGTCTACCCTGACTCTTCTGATTACATTTAGGTTTTCTTCCTCTTTATTTCCTATGGGTTACCTCATTTTTGCAATAGCCATGTGGGGTTGAAGTTGTTTATTTCTTGTCCCCTAATTAAACATAAACCCAATGAAGAAAAAGACTATGTCTTTTCACGAGGTACTGCTGTGTAATGTGCTAGATGTTAGATATTGTTATGGTTTGAATGTGTCCTCTAAAATTTAATTTAATCCCCAATTCAATGGCATCAGATGTGGGGCCTTTAGCAGATGATTAGGTCATGAAGGCTGAGATTAAAGCCTTTATGAAAGGGGTTTTACACCAAGTTTGGCCCTTTTTGCCCTTCCTTCTTTTCTACCATGTGAGGACACTGTGTTCATCCCCTCTGGAGAATGCAGTAACAAGGTACTACCTTGGAAGCAAAGAGACCAGGCCCTCACTAAATACTAAAACTGCTGATGCCTTGATCTTGGATTTCCCAGCCTCCAGAACCATGAGAAATAAATTTCTATTATTTATAAATTGCCTAGCCTATGGAATTTTGTTAAAGCAACAGAAATAAACTAAGAGAGATAACAATTAGGAAAAAGCATGATAATTGTAGATTGTTTAGGTTTCCCTCTGCCACCATAGGTGGGGACGAGAGTGCATCCTGCCCCTGGTGATGTTCAAGGGGAAGAAGACCAAATGGAATTAAGGGTGTCTTATGCTCTAAGCCTTCTGGAGAAAGACTCTTTTTTTCTTCTTGCTGATAGACTGATACTCTTGAGATAGCCAATGTAGGGTGGGGATCTATGACAAAGGGTGTTGTAGGAATCTGCACTTGCACTGAAGGGGCACAAGGAGAACTTGGGACTCAGTTGACTAGTGAAAGAGACCAGACAGAAACTTGAGCTTAATCTCCAAACTGCTATTAAGAGTTATACATTTGCCTAGAACATCTTTATTTCATATACATCTCATGTACTTTTAATATACTGAGGGCATTAGAAATAGGTAGCTGGAAAGGATTGAGCATTTTTAGGACTGAGGGTATGGTGGCTTTAAAACATCTGAAAATCGTTTGATATTCCTCTCACCAAGGGGTGGGTCTATGTTTCCTCCCCTTGAATCTAGGCTGATCTTAGGGATGGGTTGATTTCTAAATAATTTAATCATCTTTTGGAAAGAGTATTTATAAAACATATTTTTTGATTTCTTAATCAGTAACTCAGAATATATTTGAACTTCCTCTTAACAATTCAGGTCACCGTAAACATCACTTACTTTGCCCTCTGTGACTGCTCTGTGTTTTCTGTATGGTCATTTCTGATTTTTACAGAATGTGATTTTAAGATCTGCAATGATATTGTTTTCCTCTCATTTTCTCTTTGAATTCTATAGGTTTTCTTTACATGACTTTTTTATTATCTTAGAATTATCTCATCAATTTGAGTAAAAGTCTTAATAAGTTTTTTAGGTAACTTGTTTTCCTCTGTGAGTTTCAACAAAGGAAACTATTTAATTTCAGTTTGAATTCAAAGCTATTTCTCCAACCTTCACATTTTGTGTCCTCCAAGTTGTTTTCTGCTTCTATTTCAGATACCAGTAAAGATGTCATCTGGCCAATTTGTGTGAAAATAGAGAATAATTCTCATCCAAACCGCCTGTCTCTGGAAATAAGAAAAACTCTGAGGGTCTCCAAAGTTATCAGAGGAAGGCTGAATTTTATGGTGATTGAGAATATTTCCAAGCTTATGAAGAAGGAAAATATCATTAGTCTTTTCCATGGTAGAAAAGAGTAAAGCCTGTAACAAAAAAAGTGATACAGTGGATGGGATGATGAAACCCTTGAAATAAGCAAGGATGGACCAGAAACTGGTAACACTCACCCATGGAATTTCATTATGAAGTCGTGGCAAGGGCCAAGCCTACCTGGATCTGAAACCCATCTCTTCAACGATGTAGATTTTGACAACATATTTGATTTCTCTGAGCCTGTTTGTTATCTGCACAAAAGGGAGATATGAATGGTTATGTTATTGGGTTGTCATGAACTTTAAATAGGATAATGTCAAATCATTCAGCCAAGTTTCTAGCATATAGTACAGGTTCAAATATCATCTTTTTTTCCCACCAACCTCTTTTCCAGGAAAATGCAAAGCTACTCTTTAGCCAAATTTTAAAATAGGGGATATTTATTTTGGGAATCATTAATACCCATCTGCCCCTTTTTTGGTCCATTGGACATATTGAAATGAATGATTAATACTTATCACTTCATGGTGTACACATTGTTTTGTTTCTTATGTCCAGAATCTAGTCCTCAACTCTAACCAAAGTAAAGGAAACTGGAAAGACACATGCTTTTTCAGTCATTAATAGAAAGTTGTCCAGGTAAGTTTCTGATGGTGTATCAGTTAGAAATAATATTTAGCTATTCGTGATAAAAAGCTGAAAACAGTGGTTTGAATCAATGGAAGATTTTATTTTTCTCATAATACAGCTGACAATAATGTTGTTGCCTTTATGATATCAAAGACCCAGGTTCCTTTTATCTTTCTGCTTAACCTGCTTTGGCAAATGCTTGCTGCTTCATAGTCACAAGATGGCTGACTTACTGTAACCTTCAGGTAGAAAGAAAGGAAGAGGTAAAGAGATAAAGGTACATCCCAGCTGACTCAGTATCTCCTTCTCTTTGAAAACTCTCACAGAAACTGCCCTATAACTTCTACTGACATCTCATCTCAATGGCTAGATCAGTGCTATATAACAAAACCTTCTGCAATGATAGAAATGTTCTATATCTGAACTATCCAAGATGTTAGCTACTAGCCACTTATGACTGTTTAGCATTTAAAATGTCACTTGTGGAACTGACAAAATGAACTTTTAATTTTACTTAATTTTAATAAATTTAAATTTAAATAGATGCATGTGTCTAGTGGCTACCATAATAAATAGTGCAGGGCTAGACCTTAATCACATCATTACCCCATCTGCAAGAAAAGCTGGAAAATGAAGGTTTGGAGCTAAGCACATTGCTACCCTCCACAAAATTATGTTTTTCTTAGTAAGGAAAAACAAACAAAAATGAATATAGGTTGGGCAAATAGCCTCTGCAACCAAGGGATATTTGCTTGCTAATATTCCTTAAGCCCAGAGGAATGGAGTGCTAATGGGTTTATCATAGGCATGAAAAATGGTGTGTCTGGGAAGATATTATGGAGCTAAAAAGCAGAATCTTGGAGCTGGAGTTCAATTCAAATACTTTCTTTTTACAATGAGAAAACTAAGGCTCAGAGGGATGACTGAGAGACCTCATTAATAGAGCAATAGGAAAATCTGCTCTGAAATTATATAGAGCTATTTAGTGGCCTTTATAACATCACTCATGATAAAATGTAAAATCTCAGAAAGAAAATGCCCTCTGCCTATGGTTTTTAAAATACAGGAAAGAAAAGCTAGAGAGATTTTGATGCCACCTATTGGTAGACAGAAGTATAAACTGCCCTTTCATAGCGCAGGTTGTTATCCAGTGTTAGAGGCACCACAGGTGGTATAGGGTTCTCATAAAAAAGAATGACAGACAGTGGAATATTTAATTCCTGCATCAGCTTGGAACATGTATGTTCATTTTCCCTTGACTCTTAGCATCTTAGAAAAAGTGCTTTCTTAGAGTGTTCCTTTCTGCTTTCCAGTAATACATCACACCTCAGGCATATACAGAAACACCAGAGGAAGACATATCAATCACTTCTCAAAAATCACTTGAAATAGGAAAAAAAAGAACAAATTTTTGAGCTATAAATAGCCCTGGGGTGAGATTCAAGGTTCTTATATGATCCACAGCCTCAAAAATATATCCTGTTATTTACAACAGTTTTCTTGAGTAGTTCTTACAAAAAAAAAAAAAAAAAAGAAAAAAAGAAAAAAGAAAGAAAGAAAGAAAATAAAAGGAAACAGAAATTCAATTTCAAAACAAAATGCTCACCCTGACTCATTCAAGGAAGGATCCAAGGTTTTTGATGCAGGGCACTGACTCTCTGCCTGTTTTTCCCCTTCATCATCTGCTCCCCTTAAAAAATGGTATCAACTGCACTGGTAAGAATCCACATTTCTTCCCTTTTGTTCCCTGGCTTCATTCCAGCATTTCACTTGTCACACTGATGGGTGAGATGCCTTTCATATTGGCATAAGACACTGAGCGGATGCCTCCTCTTATCAAACAGAGACCCGGCAAGTGAATCTACCCAGAGCTGAAGCTTCCTTTGCAACTTGGGAACACCAGGGCCACAGTGACTTTGTGGCTTGGCTTTAGATAAATTTGACCATGGCTGTAGAACCCAGCAGCTCAGAATCCATTAAAAGGAGAGCTGGAAGGAGGTGAGTGATAGAGACAAGGGGATTTTGATGTTACAATTGTTGAGGGGACTGTGGCTGGCGGGCAACTTGCTGTGGGGGCAGTGATTGAAAACATGGATTATTAGCTGGTTACAAATCTTCATTTGTACAGATGAGCTATTGATTTCATATAAGAGGTGGGAGTAAATTCTGCTTTATGTGGCCTGTAAAAAGCTTCTTTGAATTTACCTTCGGTGTCATGCCTTGAGAAAAAATTCCAAGTTTCTGGCATAAAGCTGCACATGTTTTCTGCGCACTGGCATGCAGGCAACTGTTTGTTTCTAATTAGGGAGCTGAAGCCTGCTGGCAAAGGAAACCATATTTGTCACAAGTTGTGGCACTGTGTTTAGTTTGTGTATCTATGCTTTTAACGTGTAGGGCCAAAGATAACTATGTTGTTTTTCTTTTTCCCTATGAGCGTTGACTCTATAACTTCTTCTCTATGGTCCATGTGTACACTTATTCTTAGCTTCCGCCTTAGAGACTGCTTCAATGAACAACCCCTATCCTCCCATTAACTAATTGTGTTCCCTGGTCTGGTCATTTCAACTGCCCACACCCTGGATTTATTTTTATAGATATAGTAAAACTTTCTTGGGCAGATTGTTGTAAAAAATTAAATGGGATGGTAAGTAGAGTGCCTAACAGATTGCCTGGAAATAGTACATGCTCAGCACATCTTAATTCCTTTTCTCTCACCTGTAATATAAGAAGTTTATGTTGAATGGTCCCTAAGGTATTTACATTATTTTTAATTTTATAAATGTTCACTACCTACTAGGTGGTAGACACCTTTCTAGGCATTGGGGTTATAATCATGAACAAGACAACAAAACAGACATATCCCTTGCCTTCATAGAAATTAAATTTTAGAGGATACAATTAACATGCAAGGAAATGCACAATGACTTTTCCTTCTTCTTCTTTCATCTTTGCAAGTTCAATCCAACTCAAATTTTGAGTTTATCTCTGAGGCTACCTCTTAACAAAACCTGGAAGTAATGTTTTTGGACTTAACATTTTCATATTTAGTAATCATACACTGGTTTTGCCTTCTTAGCATCCATCTCCCCTTTCCTGGTAGGAGGACCCTGAATATCTCTTGGAGAATTGTCCCTGTGTCTCACTTGCAATGTGTGTAGATCAGGTGGGGCTTCATCCTGGCTCCAGGAGTGCTATAGAAGACATCACATGCTCCCAGACATTGTGGAGGTCCTGGCCCATTAGTGTAATTCCATATCCAAAGGTCACAACGATTGACTTCTGCACAGCCATGTAACCCAAGTTTTTGCAATCAAAGCAAATCCAAGGATTTCTGTGGTAGTTTCAGTGTACAGAGAAGCTCCCTGAGGTCCTTTCCAGGGTCCTTGTTTAGTGTTATCCTATTTCAGAAAGGCTTTAGAGGTGACTGAAGGAAGAAAAATGTTATTTGTATTCTGTCAGAAGGTTGTCCCTTTGTTTATCAAAGATATTTCTGTCTACTTCTATAGAACAATTAAGAGGGGGTCCTCCTCCTTACCCTATTGTTTCTCCTTTTCTGGACTTCGAAATTGAGAACTTCACAGTTAGTGAAAAGATTTTGGCTGATATCCCCTCCAACTTTCAGGTTGGAGAGGCTTTGTTAGATAGCCCCTTAATAGGATGAGAAGGAAGACTTTCCATCTCCCCTCCATGTTAGATGTAACACACTCTATACCATCCCAATGTCATAAAGAGACTGTCATTCACTTTACTTCATTAATTCCAAAGTCCAATTTGTGAGTCTGACAATACCAATGTGCAGAGAGAATTTAGTTGTCTAGTTTGTCTATGGTAACAGACATAATCAGAAACAATGCCCTGTATTTGAATAAGTTCATTTGTCTGAATTTGAATAAGTTTGAAATAGGAAGGCCATACTTTCTCTCTAAAGTGCTTTATAACATGTGGAAGTGGTCACCCCTTACATAAGACAGCATATTTATATCTATCTTTAAGCATAGGTACTCCCTAAGTATTTCTTTACCTTATTTGTGAGGTAGATATATTCAGAAACGCATCATGAGATGAAGAAAATACTCTTTGTCCATTAATTTACTCATGCATTACTTACTAAAAATAATTTCCAGGCTCCTGCCATACGCCAGACAGTTTTGTAGACACGAAGGATACAGAGATGAACAACACCTTTACCATTTTTGGTGACAGTTAAGCACCTATCTAAGAAGTTTTCTTTGGTGAGTGCCAAAAAGTGTAACTCCCATTCCCCCCACACCCCCGCCGCGATACAACCGCTGCACCCTAGAGTGGAGATGGAGACCAAGTACTTGGAGATCTAAATCAAGTGTCCCCCGGAGCCTAGTTGAGCGACAAAGCAGCAGAAAGCCCAGACTGCGGGCGCGGCAGGACCACGGAGAGCGCCGCAGCCAAGACCTGGGCGGGGCCTGAGCTCGGGTTCCCGGGGCAATGCTCGTCTCCGTCAGCAACCCCCAGGGGGCGCTCGCGCGGAGGTTTCGGAACTAGTCTCTTGCCGGGTTGCTGGGTGCATGGGTTTCGTCAGAAGGTGGAAATCTCTCTGTGAGAAGCTGCCATCTCCCCGCCGCCCGCTCGTCCCCTTCTCTTTCTGCCATCCTCCTTTCCTTCCTCCCTCGCTCCACTCCACTCCACTCCCTCCGTCTTTTCTCAGTACCTTCCTCTTTACTCTCTGAGTTAACTGAGAGCCGACCTGCCATCTCCAACATTTTCACCCTCTGCCCCCACCCCCATCACCGAGAATGGAGTCAGGGTTTCCGGAGAGACCAAACTCTGCTCTGAGCACCTTTCCCAGCCGCTGTTGCTAAACTGACCTCGGAGGACGAGAGGGGAAGGAGGTGCGACGCCCCTTACATCAGTACATAACTACCACACCAACCACCTCCACTTCAAAGCCGGATTTTGCATCCTGGGGGCGGGACAGACCTCGTCCCGGGCTGAATTCTCTCTCCACTCTTCGAGATTGGCACACCCAGGTAAGTAAATGCCAACTCTTCATTCCTGTGTTCCTGGGGCGCTGTGATTGCAAAGTCTGTTGGGGCTGCTGCGTAGCAAGACCAACTTTTGAGATGCACTGGTTCTCGCTCACATTTGCTTGTCATTGCTGTTGTTGTTTTAAAAAGCAGCAGCAAGCAACGTCTTTAATCTGAAGGGACTTCCATCCCCTACCTCTCGCCTTCTGACATCCACCCAACTCGCCCAGGTGGGGTGGGGCGAATGGAGTTGGGGAGAAAGACCGCGGAGGGGAGGGGACAGCAGGGCACGGGTGAGGGATAGGTCAGGGAAGTCCCGAAGGCGGAAGAAGGGGTACAGTTTTCAAAATCGGGGAAGGGGAGGGGAAGTGAGTTCTGGCTGAAGTTGCAGCTTCCTCTCTGACAGTGAGAAAGCTGTGGGACATTGTAGTCCCTTCCAATGGCTCGACCTGGCTGCGGTTGGATTCAGCCTCTCAGCCTCCTCCCCTACACTTCTTACAATGAGGTTCTAATAATATTTTAGTTGCCTCTTCTCAGTGTTAAAAACTAATGAATAGGCTTGCAAGTGCTTTGATTCAACCCAGTCCTTCAGCGCTTCTTCCTCTATGGAATAAAGTAGCCACAAGGAAAGGGGGACGGGGGACGGGACTGGAGGGACCACTGAAACCAAGCCACAGCTGAGTAAGGAGATCACGACCCCGCGTGGTATCACAGACACACGAGAACTGTTAGGGCTGAATCCAGTGGAGATAATTAGGAGGTGGTCCACGCCAAGTCAAGTGAGTGCTGATTACCATCCGGTGAGGAGCAGGCTAAACCCTGATGAAAAATGCTCCTCCTTCATCTTTGGAGTAGGTGGGCTTTAAGGCCCTATTTCCTATTCTATGTTCCAAATCTGACCGCGCCCCCGGGGCGCCACAGGGCGCCTTGGCGGATTGCCTTTCAGCCCCAGAACCTGCTAGGCTCCAGGGAAAATCACAGGCGGCAGAGATGATCCAAGGGGCGCAAATCTGTGAAGGGCTTGTTGTGGGTGGTTGGGAAGTGGAGGGGGGAAAGGTGAGCAGAGTGAGGCGGGAGGGGGCTAGGGAAGGGAGAGTGCTCTGGGAAGCTTTGCAAGAGAGACATCTGAGAACCTCTCCCTCTACACACACACACACACACACACACACACACACTCTCTCTCTCTCTCTCTCTCACACACACACACACACACAGGATTTCAGTGACTTGTGGGAAAGGATGCCTCAGCACCTTTACACCCTGTGTTCAAAACTATGCAAAACCAACTCTTCATCCTCTTGCTGCTTTGCCAGGGATTTTAAAAGCACTGTTCTGGTTTTTCTTGGCTCACTTGGTTTTGTTTCCTGAACAGCACTTTTGAGCTGTCCAAGATACTTTAATGTGTTCTCTTTAAATGAAACTAAACCCTGCTCATTCGCGCGCCTGCGCGCGCACACACACACGCATACACAATTACCTTAACTTCAAATAAAGTGCTCTTTTCTCCCTACTCTTCTATTCCCTTAACAATCCCTATTCTCAAAGGCCTTTGTGTTTTATTTTCTGCTTTATAACAAAACAAAAAAATAAACACCCACGGTCCTACGACACAGGTGTTTTGAATCCATGCCAATTTTTGTAGTTAGTATATGCTGGTTAAACCACATAGCAAGCATATCCCCCAAAAAGCAAGAGGCAAGCAAAAACTTAATTTGATGCCCTTCAAGTTTAGGAAGGTCCCATTTCTTTTTATTAACCAAAAGATAAGATGAAGCTCAGCATGGCTATGGCTGTGATTAGATAACTTCTGATATTTTCATTTCCCTTACCGAGCTGCTGCTTCTAGGTTGAACTCATTTTATTTGCCTGCCCATTTTTAAAGAGAGACTGACAAAGTCACTCTGGCAGGTCAGGACTCAGAGTTAGTCAAAGGTTCTCACATGTAGAGAGGTGCATAAAATAGAGGCAGGGTTGGAAAATGCAGTCAGAACACCTGTGTTAATAGTGCATACTAATAAAGGTCAACATTTTCTCAACTATCTCTCATGGGAAGATTTTTATGGTTTTAGAGGATCAAACTCAAAACACATCAGAATGAGGTGATTTTTCCATTAACATTACATAAAAGGATATGTTGGTCTATAGCAATAGTAGATGTTTAATCCTGGGCAGTTTTGTATGATTGTGTGAGAAGAGATTGCCTATAATTGAACCAAACCTCTGCTTATGTTGTTAACAAGTAAAAACTTCCATGGCCATCAAACTTATGCCTTTCCTGTGAGTGGTCAGCCTTATTTTTATTCTCCTGGACACAGGCCCAGCATATTTGACTGGGAGAAGGCACAGATGGGGTATAGTGACTTCCCAGTGTGAGATAGTTGCTTTACTAGAATTTCTAAATATTTCTTTGAAAATAGTTGCTCTGAGTTATTTCTTAAGTGTAAAAAGAAATTAAAAGACTTCCTGTTTATCTCCAAGTCTCCAGTAGCAACATGACATTTTGGTGAATTATTGGTTTGTCTTAAGGGGACTCTGGTTTTAGAGGTTTTAATTAAAAGGTGTTTGTTCTAAAGCATATCTTAATCTGCTTGTGTATTTCTAATTAAAAATACCTCATTTCAGTTAGTAGGAAGTAAAGATGTTATCTGTTTATAGAGAAGTTTTTTGTAATATTCCAAAAAAATAGAAAAAAGCTTTGATTCTTTTAAATAGATTATTTGAGCCCATTATTATGACTTAAAACCTTGAGGTTATACTGACTATAAGAAACAATCACAGACCAAAAAAATGGGTTAATGGTGGAATCTTTATTCTCATATGTATTTGAATCTTTTGGAATTAATACTGAACACATTTATAAGGTTTGCACTATGCCTCCTTCTGACTTCACTTTGAAAATTCTTTGAAATGTAACACCCTAGACCATTATGTTACCTTTATCCACATAAAGAAAGGATCTTTTCATTTAGAGATGAACTTATTGAAGATTAGCAGTCAGTGTTGTGTGTAATCAATGCCACACATTTTCAGAGTGGTCTGAATCCAGAACAAAGAATGAGATGGTACTCTGATGATATCAACTTGGCTAATTGGGTAAAAGTCTCTACACTAGTTGGGAAAAATCACTTCATGCATCTTTGTATTTTTTAATCAGTGGTGTATAAGAAGATCTGTATTCCATGCACTTTGAAGAGAGAAAGGGCTAAATTTGTGTTCCATATTTGATCTTTACATTTTTGTCTTGTTAATATTTTAAAAGAAAAACAAAAACCTTTGCAGATCCATGCAGTAACCCAAAGTCATGTTTCCTTGGCAACAGTAGCCAGTACACTAGATTTACAAAATATCAAAATAGAAAAATTTAAATGCATTCAAAATAAAATGTCACATAGTTCAAGACCATTCTTTGGTGCATTAAAACTGATCTTCCAATAATACAGTTGCCTTTCTCCTGATTGAATGTAGATGGCAAAGAATAGATTACTGATTTTAATTCTTTTTAAGATGTCCCCAAAATCTTATAATATTTTCTTTTGAGGGAAGCACATTACGATAATAATTTAGGTTGGGGTTACACATCCATTTTTGGATAAAGTATTTATATGATAGTTGATGGTAAATCCAAAAATCAGGCACAATAAATGGGTCAGGTAAGATGCATTATCTTTTCTATGTTATTTGAAATAAACAGTCTATAGTAAAGCCTCAATTAGTGTTAAACTCAGTGAATATCTCCTAAACTTGTGACTGTATAATAAAAACATAGTAGTGCCTACATATACTTTCAGGTTTTCTTTTTCTGTACTAGAAACTGCATTATGTGGGAGCTTTCTGTTTGCTGTATGAACTACTAAATATACGTGATATATTGGATATATTTTCTCCTGAGTCAGCACATCCTGGGAAGTCCTTTATTTGTCTGCTGTATTCTTTGGAAACCCTCTTGAGAACCATCAGCTTTTAGCTCAGTAAATATTGAGGGTTGGAAGGCAAGTCTCAAAAGTAAGAAAGTGATAAGGATGCCTTCTTTGGGAAAGTTTATTCCAGTCCTATTATTTTAGTCATAGGGCTGGAAGGGGAGCCCATTTAAGCTGATCTGTGATGGACTCATCTCTAAACTGTGATCAGCAACTTTCAACAGTGCAATATTTACCCAATAAATGTAACTGAATTTGTACGAAGTCATTGTCTGCAGCCATCTCTGTTAATGTGCATGTTCTATGACTCTCAGAACTGGAAGAGAGCTTGGGGATCATCTACTGACTCTAGCAATTTAATTTGACAAATGTGGAAACTAAAGCTCAAATAAGTGACTTCTCAAAATCAGGAGACTCATTCAACAACCCTTCTGATTACTCCCCTCATAAAGAAATTCAACTTCCCTGGAGATAATTACAGCGGTGGCGCCAATCTCTGGCACCATGTGCACTGCTGATCTTTATTAAGTATGAGTTAGGGATGATTGCGGGGGTGTCTCCCACCTCCATTAGAGTGTTAGGAGGAGTAGGCTTGGGACTTATTACATTGCTGTCTCTTGGAGCCAGTGCAATATTTACCCAATAAATGTGATTGAATTTGTACAAAGTCATTGTCTGCAGCCATCTCTGTTAATGTGCATGTTCTGTAAAAAATTGCTCATGCATAGACTTAGCTTTCTATTTTAAATGTCACAATTGAGTCAATAAAGTAAACAAAGAGAGTTTATGAGTGTTTACAGTTCCAGGAACACACAGGGGAATCCTTTATTCTGTTTTAAATTAAAGCTTCATTCAAAAAGAACAAACTTTCTTAAATGTTGCTTTTACATCTTTGGCTGAGAACACAGTATTTCTAACTTTGTTTTTCTTATTAGGAAACTAGAGAAATTTCTCCTTGGAAATGTCAGGGGGAAAATACAGTATTTTGGATTAACTCTAGAAAACTCAGGTTTAAGGTTTATTGACCAGAAGACCTCTTTCTTATCCAAGTGTAGGGCAATTCATTGCACCTTGAGGTAGGGGAGGAACAAAATCAGGCTGGCAGGGGTCCACGGCAGGGCAAGCCCTGGGAGCTGGTGAGTCTAGAAGGACGGACTAGAGAGAGCTGGCATTGGAATGGACAATCGCTAGAGGGCGCCAGAGCACTAGCAGAGTCAACCTCCGGGACCCATAAGCAGGGCTTCTAGGATAAGGAATGGAGTTTGACCCAACCCCAAGATATGCCCTGGGGGTATTGGTTTTCCCAGGTGCATCTGACTCTCCGGCCTGGATTGCCTCGCTACGAAGAGGGGACAAAAGGTTTTGCCCTGAGCATCTGGTGGTGTTTTCCAGTGCCTGGTTAGGTTTTGCTCCGCGGCTGGACAGTCTGACTGCTCTCAAAACTCCTCGTGACAGGCCTTTTTGGGGTCTGATCTCCCTTTGTTTCCTTACACTTGGGCCTGTTATCAGAAGAACCCGGAATCCGGAAATACCTTGTTTAAATTTGGGCCACAGTTTTCAAGATCTAGGCATTTGGGTGAATCACTTAACCTGAGTATTAGGATCTGGAAAATGGGGCTAGTAATTGCTGTAAATGTGAGGTGCTTAAAAGTGTCTGGCATTTCAGTGGGTAGATAAATGCTACTTCCTGTGCTCATTCTCTTGGGAGTTCTCCCCCAACCTCACCCTTTAAAAAAAAAAAGAAAAATTAATAATATCTTTTACTTAACACAAAATTTTAAAAAATCATCGTTAATCGATATAGAGATTATTGAGATATTTTACATTCTTTTTTTCTAGTACTAAATCTTTGAAATCTAGCATGTATTTTTATACTTACAGCACTTTTTAATTCAGATTTGCCACATTTTAAGTGCTTAATGCCCCATGTGGCTAGTGGCTACCCTATTGAAACAGTGCAGATCTGTAAGAAGAGAAAATGAAATTACTTTTGCCATTTTTCCTTTTTGTTAAAGGTTAGCAATAATATATACAATGCTTGGCATACAATAGGAGCTTAACACAGGTTCACTGTGATTATTATTTGCTATCACCATTTTATTTTTAAATGGGCCTCTTCTCCCATCTCTTATCCCTTCCCCCATGTCTTAACCCTTCCCCCTCAGCAGAAGGGTCTCATTCATCTATTTGTTGAATAATAATTGGTCACAGCATTTATGTCAAAAGCTGTGCTAGGCACTGGGGATAAACATAAAAACTTGAAGCGCAGGCAGACTGGTGAAAAGAAACATTGAAATTGTGCTGTTAAGTGTGAGGAGAAAGATGAACAAATGATGCTAGGTAAGAGATAAAGGAGACATTTGGTTTGTCTCAAAGGACCTGGGAAGTGGTCCTTTACAAGTCCTGTTATACTAAGGAGTTTTTCCTCTCCCTGTATATCAAGGAAACAGGTGGACAGAAGGTAATTTTGAGGGAGAAGTAGAGGGGGTGGCATCTCATTCAGCAGGCACTTTGGTTTATATGTGTTCTTAACAGTGCTAATAGAGATTCTCAAATCTAATCAACTTGCACCATGCCCTGTATGTAGTAATTTCATCAATATCATGAAATAAATGTCTAAATCATTGACTTAATTCATTTAAACCGAAAATGATTTGGAAGGAAATGTAATAGAAATATAACCAAGAACCTTTACCATTAAGTGGTGGGTCTGAAACAATGTAAATAAGAACTCTGTTTTAAAAATACTGAAAGGTGTATTTCATACACATATCCATAAAAATGAAAAATAATAAGGGCAATAGAATGACCAAAAACAATACTTTATCATTATCATTAAAGACAAATAAGACTTTTAATATGTTAGCAGCCACTAGCATTGCAAGATGACTGAGGTGATGTCTTTGTTATCTTCGGAGCAGATGATTCAACAAGTAACTCAGAGATATAAATTTCAGTGTCAAAATTGAAAAGTCAAGGAGTTTTGTACCTGACATTGTGCTAATGTGAAACCAGGGATGGATGCCTTTGATCATGTGTGTTAACTTTATCTGGCCAGGTAGACTGCAGAGCTCCTGAGAAGCCATGGTCAGATTTCTTTTGCTTGGTGCCCTTTACGTCCTGTGACTTGACTGATTGTGAATTATATTGGAGAAAAGGCATGATAAGAGGAAAAGAGTGGAAATAGTTGATTTTTTGGCAACTAATAACACTCATGGTAGCTCCTAACCTGATTTAATTTTAAAAAGATGGGAAAATAAATGCCTCTTATGGAATAAGAGAAGGTGAGAACTTGGCAATCCCATAAAATTATGCACACCCCTCCCATTTTCCAGATAAGAAAAAAGAGACTCAGCAAGGTGAAGTGACTTGCTCAAGCTCATTGGTGGCCTAGTTACAGCAGTGAGAATAAAGGCTTCTTCACTCCTGCTCCTGGATTCTTCTCTGGCCCATGCCATACCACACTCCCCTCTCCTCTCCACTTCATGCTTCAGGGGGTCAGAACTCTCTCTGTCTTGCTCATAACTGAACACCAAACAGTGCTAGGTACCTAGTAGTTGCTCAAAAACTTTTGGTTGACTGAATGAAATAAGCTGTTTCTTTCTTCCTCACTCATATCAGGAAATGGGCCAAGAAATCACTGGGTTGCAATGCAGTTTGATAAAGACAAATATCGTTAAGTTTTGTTATGATAAGGGCTTAAGCTTTAAAAGTAAGTATACTTAGTTTGAACGCTGGCTCTGGCACTTAATAGCTGTTTTGCTTTGGGGAAATTACTAAACCTGTCTGCCTTATTCCCTCATTTGTAAAAATGGAGATTAAACCATATATATAAGGCTATAAGGCAGAAGAGAGGCCTTAACTCACTGTATGTATGCACTCAATGTTTTTTTCCTACCTTCCCAACCTTGCCCTCCATCCATCCTGAGAAGATTTAAAGTGGCATATAGTACTTCTTTTAAAAAGTAATGTTAATTTATTTCAGATAATATGCATTTATCTTGCAGAAAAATAAAATTATTTAATTATATAAATATAAATACATACACAGTCACTAGAAGTATATATTCTGTGGGTTAGATATTATTAGTACTGTTTTATAAATAATTTGTTCAGTTGTCAAAGCACTGGCAACTGGGAGGAAGGGGAACCAAATTTAGGGTATCCCTATTCCAATTCAGACCAGGGCACATTTATCCAGTCCATGCTTCATATGATCTTTGTTTCTTGGGCTTGGATTCTCCAAGTTGAAGTTAATTCTCTTTACCATACCCTCTCATGGCCTGGCTATGCTTCAGCCCTTGCATTGTGTGCCTTGTAACATGGTTATTCATAGATATGACCATGTCTGTAGCATGTTGCAAGCTTTTCCAAGTAGCATTTATATATCACACTTCTTGATATGACTCCAGAGAACCTAGAACTTTTTTGGCACGTAGGATACTCCCTCTGTCACTCTGGGTGCATCTCCATTCCCTTAGCAAATATCCTGCATCCAGGCAAAGCATGCTTTTAACTTACTCAAAATCTATTCTATACCTGCTCTCATTTATTAAAAATATTCTTATTATATGTTGATTATTGACTCTTTATCATATAATCCAAATTAATATATGAAGTTATATAGACATATTACTACTGCACATAGTTGTATCTGTAATACAAATATTGTACTTCATGAAAAATTTATAATATTTTTTCAAGGATTATTTTGACTATGTGTGTGTTGTACTTTATGCATTGACTTTAAGTCATAGTCTTCACCTCAAATGTGCTCCATTATATTTGCAAGACTATTCTGTGTGTTGTACGTAGGTAGGTAAGATTGTTTATTGGTGAATGGCATAAATTTTAAGTCAGGAATTCCTAGGTTTGAATTTCAGCTCTGCTTACCCTGTAGAAGCTCAGTTTTCATAGATATAAAATGAGAATAATGATTGTGTCTATGTTATAGGATGGCTGTGAAGCTTGCTGTCACTTGGAAATTACTCAAATTGCAACCTTTATTTGCTGGTGGCATCTCTCACAAACTAGAGGCTTGTTAGTAATTAATTACCCTAATGGTAATGGTTTGCTGTGTTGCAGGGGAATTGTGAAAATTAGAAGTGTGTTTGTGAAGGTATGGTAGATATCAGCAACAAAATGTATGCTTTTCATAGCTACTGAATCATTTACCCTTCTTCTCCCTTTCCCCCTCTCCTCTCCTCTCTCTCTGTTGCTACTCACAAATTTTATGCCCAGCCACAAAAGGTGACTCAAGGGTTTTGATGGAGTTTCTCTAAGATAAAACTTCCTCTGTTTCTAATGGTTCCAGCTTTATTTCAAATGAAAGGTATGTTTAGTACGGGCCCCAGGAACACAACCAGAATACAAAATCAATCATTCCACCCTACAAGACCAGCAGCAGAAATTTATTGTATTTGACTTGGTTTCCCCTGCCCTTGTCCCAAAATGATCTGAGGCTGCCAGCATTAGACAACATATTGGGTATCTCTCTGTTACAAAAGTCTAAAATGTTACTGGCATAAAATGCTATCTTCAAGCCATGGTTCTCAAACTAGAGGATGAATCAGAATCTCAGAATCTCCTGGAGGGCTTGTCAAACCCAAAGTGATGGGCCCTTCCTGTGGAATTTCTAACTCAGTGGGTCTAGGGTAGGAGTAAAATAATTGTTAGAAATTTGATTTCTAACGACTTCTAAAGGTGATACTGATGCTACTAGTTTGGACACCACACTTTGGGAACTAATGCCTTAAATATTTACTTTATATAGACAAGCCATGAATTTTGTCTCCTGTGTGGTACCACTGAGAACAGCATTAGTGGTAAATAAAGGGATCTGGCATTTACTGAGCACCTATGACATTTGCCATCTGCCAGGTACCTTATGGGGCACTTTATACACATTATCCTATTTAAGACTCACAGCCACCCTGTCAATCAATTTATGATTATTTATTGAGACCCTATCACGTATCATGTAATCTGCTGTGCTAGGCTTTGGTAATGTGGGATGAACAAAACAGACATAATCCTGACCTTCTGGATATTATATTTCAGCAAGGAAGACATGCTTGAGCAAATAATTATAAGGGTGATTAGCCTGATGTATAAAAAATGGAAGACCAGAGAGGCCAAGTAAATTGGCTGTGATTACACAGCAAGTGGGAGACAGAGGAGACAAATAAAACCCTTAAAAACCACTTTGCTCCAAAATGTGCAGTCCTTCCACTAAAACATAGGTGCTCAAACTTTTGATCCACAGGGTGCTTTACACTCTTAATAACTATTGAAGACCCCAGGGCCGGGCACGATGGCTCACACCTGTAATCCCAACACTTTGGGAGGTCAAGGTGGGCAGATAACTTGAGGTCAGGAGTTCGAGACCAGCCTGGCCAACATGGTGAAACCCCATCTCTACTAAAAATACAAAATTTAGCCCAGCGTGGTGGTGTGTGCCTGTAATTCCAGCTACTCGGGTGGCTGAGGCAGGAGAATCTTTTGAAGGTAGGAGGCAGAGGTTGCAGTGAGCCGAGATTGCGCTGCAGCACTCTAGCCTGGGCAACAGAGCAAGACTGTGTCTCAGAAAAAATTACTGAAGACCCCAAAGAGCTTTTGTTCATGTGTATTAAATCTATCAATATTTACTGAAATTAAAACAAAGCAGTTCACCCTTTAAGAACTGCTGTACCAGACCCATGCTGCAAATAGTAACATCTTTTCTAGACTCTGAACCTGAATTTATTTTGATGATTTTTGTAGCCATCATTTGTAGCCTTCTCATCATCATTTTTGTAGCCTTCTCATCTCCTCCTAAACATTTTTTTAAACCCAAGGGCTTCTTTTAAGCCTCAGCCTGTATGTCTTGTGATGGTGACTTGCTAAATAAAAGGCTGATCTGCTTTGGAATTGCCTTTTGAAATATTTAAATCTTTATTTATTTTAAAAAGCAACAAAGTATCAATCACAGACCAAACTAAGATGCAGTGGCTTTATTATCCCTTGAAGGATATAGCTGAAGGCGAAGATAACAGCTCATAGAAGTTTGTGAGCAGCATTGTGTTTGAGTTTCTCTGGGTACATGGCACTGCAAGGGAAGCCCCAGAAAGCAGGCTGAGGGATCACTTCTGCTGCCTCGTTAAAGCAAGAGAAAAGATGAACAATTGGACTAGAGTGCTTGAGGCTTTTATATAATGTTGGCGGCTGAATTATGGGTTAACGACTGAAATACTGCCCTTTCCCCTCATTTTAATTTGTTATCTGATGGGAATGAGATATTCTATAGATATTTTATCTTGGTGTGTAATGGTCCGTGGTTGTTTAGACACTTTGATGCTCTGGCTGACTCTGAATGCTTTATAGCATCATTAAGTTTAACTGAGTAAATTCAACTGAATCAGAGCTGACATAACTCGATGTGGTTCTCAATCGGTGATCAATGAACTCAGATTTCCTTTTATTTTTATGGAAACAAGCAAATGACGGGGGCTGCTGCAGTAAGGTTACTGTGATTATATGGATGTAGCAGATCCTTGGATAAGAAGTTAGAAAACAGGGAATCAGATAGTTATCTGACTGTTTGCTCTTTTTGACACCAAACATCTAGATCACTGGTTTGCTGAACAACTTTTAAAATTTTTATCCAGATGTTTGACATCAGGCACAACTCACCACCAAACAAGTCAAAAAAGTGCAGATGATCATTTGTCATTTTAATAGAAGTTGAAATTCACTGTGAAGCATCTCTGCCAGCTGACGTCAGGCAGCATGAATTTTTTTTTTTTTTTTTGTATAGCATTTTTGTGTACAGGAAATACGTTTCTGGAGAGAAGCACTTGCAGGAAGGTCCAAGCATCAGTGATTGTACTGGCAAATTGTACCTGTTTTTTTATGTCACATCAAACAGGAATCTGTGCTGTCCCATGAGGGGCCACCTCCTGGGAACTCTTTTACCTGAGTTTCTTATTCTTCATAAAGTTGTGAGTTACTTGTCAAGAATTCTCAAATTTTGACTCAATGGTTCCATGGGAACAATGCATATTCTCACTCTGAATGATGAACCCTGTTGGTTTCACAGATTGCTAGGGCTGCTTTTTAGAACTCCTTTTCTCTAAAGCAGGCACAAACAGGGAAGATAGGTAGGTCTCCTTGTTCCTTACTCACCTACCCCTGCCCAGGGAATGGGCTCAGGGAAGGCCAGACCTGCCTTCTGATCCTACATGTCCATGTCTGCCCTGTATTTGACTTGCCAGCCAAGCTAAGCAGCCCGGAAATAGACTTGCTGTCTTCAGCAGAAATGGTTGACAGTTATTTTCTATGGGGTGGAATAATAGGGACCTGCCTAATCCCATGGGAACATCATCTTCCCTATGCTGGGGAGAAGAGATAATATCCAATTTGGGAGGCCTGGTTCTTGGTTACTTAGATCGAAACTTCTATTCCACTTTGCTTGGATGGTCAGAAACAGTTCTATTTGTGATTCCAATTCCCTTCCTGTGTTTTATGAATACTTCCAATAGCTGGTTACAAAGTTTACTTCCTAAGCTCCTTGTTCTGTGATTTCTTTCCTTTATACATACATTTTTAACTTCTATGAATGGGGAGGTTTGAGGTAAAATAAGATCTGATTAAGGCAAACTTGAAGTCTGCAGCCCAAAAAAGGTCATTGTCAAATGAGATCCAGTAGAGCAGGGATCGGCAATCTGTAGCACATGTATCAATTCCAGTATGCACACTTTTTTCATAAATAAAGTTTTGTAGAAACACTGTCATACCTGTTATTGCACATAGCTTCTTTCACCCTATAATGTCAGAGATGAATAGTTGAAACAGCGACCACATGATGTGCACCGCCTACTATCTGATTCCATAGAAAAAGTTAGACAACCCCTGTATTTGGAGCATATTTTTATTTGGCCATCTCCAGGAACCTACATAGGAAACATATATAGGCTTCAAAAAATCCAAGGGACTATTATTCTGAAATATGAACTATGGGCCAAATAGCTAAGTAGTAGAACTTTGTTGCTATGCATTGTGAGGATCTTGCACACAGTAGGTACTTGTGGCATGAATGATTATATATTTCTAGATGAATGACTTATGGTGTGGGTTCCATTTACCCATTTATAAAATCAAAGTATTTTATTTAATCTCTAAGGATCCTTCTTACACGACCATTCTACATAATATTAGCAAGAGAGGTGATGAGGCAAACGTAAACACTTTTGATTCTCTGCATCCCAGTGTGCCAATGTGACAGCCACAGTCTCTTGAATCACCATCAGTCAGATTCGTTTAGCATCAGCTGGAATTATTAGGCAGGTACAAAAAGCATGACCATCTGCTGTCACAGTGCTATCAAGAATCTTACCTGGAGAGAAACAAGGGGATTTAAGAGTTGAGAGCATCAAAGTTATGCTTCATGCTTGTTCTGAGTTAGCTTATGGAATTGGGGTTGAAGAACATACTGTTTATTGTTTGTGCTCAGCAACATTTGAGATTTCCTCATGTGTGGGTGCAATCTTGGGCATGTTCCAGATGTGCGGGGCTAGGGTTAACAGCATCCTGTGATGACCTGCTGTGAGTGCCTTCACTCGTGTACAAAAATCATAGGTGAAAATTACACTTCCACTGGTTTCCAAAATTACTCTTTAGGGAGTTGGAGAGCTATGGATGAATTACTTGGAGGGGCAGCGATGATGGTGATCACCTAGCTCTTATTGTCCTCCTTCCATCTCCCAGGGAAAAAAAGTGTAAAACATGTGATCCTGAAAGAAATGTTCATGCTCTATGATATGATTAAGGTAGCTGACTCCCAATTCAAAGCATATACTATGCCACCCTTCAGGAACTGGAGTTCCCACAGTCCCCCTTTCCTGAGAAGACAGCCGGGGTTTCTCTCAGCTCAGCTCCACGGATTTGACCATGGGGTTATCATTTATTAATTTAGACATTTTAGAGGGAGGCATGCTGTCTCTGCTGAGGTGTGAGCAGAGCCCCAGCCTCAGCCTTCACATCAGAATCCCAGGCTGCACCCAGAGTTTTCCTCTCAGGCACTCCAGCCTTTGGAGTGCTGGGATTCAGACGGAGCAGCCCTGCCTGCCTCCCATCTGTGGTAAGTGACTTACTCTCTGTGGCAGGATGGGACGGCTGAGAGCAGGCAGGCAGTGAACGACCTGGGGCTGAGGAGGGGGAAAGCCCTTCACAAGCTCTTGTCTCCCATGTGCAGGCCACAGGCCACTTTTTTCCATTTGGGAAGAGAAGGGTAAGGGGAACAGGATGGGACTGACACTGGCATGATGCGGTTTGTGCCGTGCTCTGACTCTTGTACCTTTAAGTTCCAATTTGGAATCAGTTTGACTTTAATTTAGAGAGGCATGATGGTGGTGAGAATGTGCTTAATGAAGTGTCACAAGTTTAAATGGCTTTTCCCAGCAGACACAGGCTGTGGGGCTAGTGGGCACGGACAGACAGACACAGGAATGTTGCATAAATAGACTTTGTCTGGTCCTCTTGGTTGAAGGGCAGCCTTTGTTCCTTTTTAGACTTTTTGTTTGACAGTTCTAATTCTTATTAGAACTTTTGAGAACCGTTATTCAAAAACAAAAAGCAGAGGGATTGCTTTTTGATCTGCAAATCAAAAGCATGAATTTGGCTAATATTACATTTCAGTAGAGTGGCATCATTGGGTTAAGGGAGAGCATTATGCTGAATTTTCCTGAATGCTGAGTTTTTTTTATCAGTTGCCTTTATTATTCTGTTTTTAAAAGTAAGTGGACAAACTATAAGTATATGATTGTAAACCTTTCCTATTCCTGTATATGTATATCTTTATATATCTCAATAATATATATCATCATTCATCAAATTTATTTTTCAGATGCATTTTGTCACAGATTTATGCAATACTGTACCTATTAATTTGAATCAAATTTATTTAAACTTTAAAACAATAGCTATATGACTATTTCTCCTACTCACCAAAGTGGGCTTAGATTTCATGTGCAATCAAGGTAAAGTCTTAGTGTGGAAGTTTTTTTTAATAAGAAATGAGACTGTTTCTGTAGCTTGGAAGTGAAGATGCTAATATTTCGTCTCACAAAATTGGACATAATTTAAAACTTTAATACACTTTCTTGCTTGTTTTATTTGTAAATATTGTTCCTGGCTTTGAGAACTTCAGAGCTTTTCCTATTTTGTTTTTTGTTTGCTTCACAACTCCTTAGGAATGTGCAAATAGAAAGGTAATAAAGGAAAATCTTTTCAAGATAAAACATGATTCATAAAGGTGGCAGCCATGCCATATGTGAAGAGTGATTAACAGCTGCAGAGTCTGCAAACAGCTTTTTAAAAATTTCTTGATAAAGCAGTGTTTCCCATTATTTCATGTTTTGGTGGTTGCTCAAGTGCATCGCCCTAATTTTTCTAAGCTTCATTTTATTCTGTAGCAATCGAATCACTCTTCAGGTCCCAGCAGTGCTATATTAGGGCGTGCTTAAATATTTCATGTATATCCCTGGTTATTCTTCCAGTGATATTTTCAATTTCATGACAATGATGTGGTATATTAAAGCCATAATCTCCTCTAAAGCTGCCCATTTTATTTCTGTAGCACGAGTTTGGATAGGCAGATATGAGAACATTTCCAAGGCTTGCCCATTTGGAACTGGTTTGCTTTAATGTAGAGAGTTGTGATGGTGGCGGAAATGTGCTTAATGAAGTGCTACAAGTTTAAATGGTTTTTCCTAGCAGACACAGGCTGTAGAGCTGGTGGACACAGACAGATAGACATAAAGATGAGGGGTGCTAGGGGAAGAAAGTCTTTACATCAAAATTCAGTTGTCATTTTGGCAAAATAGGTTAATTCTAGAAAGTGCATTTTCATGAAACTCAGTTGGCAAATTAATCAATCAATCACTCTTTTCCTGATTAGCAAACCCCTGACAACTTGCTTTGCTTCTCCTCAGGAGTACAAGATAGTAGTTTTAAAATATTGTTCATTGCCACAGTTCCCTTGGAGAATCTGCTAAAAACTATGGGCTCTCTAACCTGAAAAATCAAGCCCACATAATTGTGTGCATCTGATTTTGGGGGTTTATGGACATCCCTAAAGCATACACCTTCTTTTCCCATCAAGAACTCCTTCTTGGTCTCAGCAATAGATGTCTTCTATGTGGCAAAATTCTTTTTAAAAAATATATACATTAACACTCACACACTGTGGCATTTCTGTTAGAGGGAAAAGGGAGCAAATGGGGATGTCTTGGGTAGGCTCTTTTTTAGGATTGCCACAAAGAGTTGTACATTTGCCAAGATTTGGGCATCCAACCTTCCTGTATTGTCTGGGGGCACACTCTGAGTTGAGCATCTGGGTCTTCAGGGGTGGGTGGAAGAGGAGTGATAGCGCCTCAGGGAGTTGGCAGTGAGGGAGGCATGGCTGTGTGGCAATGAGTATCCTCAAAGGTTCTCCCCTGCCCCCACCCTGTGGAGCCTTTGAGCCCTGATTCCCTGATGGGCTACCCAGGAAGCCGGTGGGCTGAGCACGTCATGTGATGCCTTGGCACTAATAAGAGGAGAAGACTTCCCACTGTAACTCCTGGTGGAGAGCCAGTGACATCCCAGGCTTTTGCCCAAATGTCCTTGAGTTCTACACTCTGAGCCTTGAAATGCAGCTTTTCTGGGGCTGACTTCCCAGGATCGGTGGTGCTGTACTTGCAGGAGATGGTGTTTGCTGGCCAGTGAAGCACCAAATCAGCAGTGAATGTGGTTCACATACAGCTTTATGTAGGTGCATCAACGAGCCTGGAACTAGGTGCCAGGTGCCCTCTAAGACACCAAGAGCTATTTTGGAAATAGAAAGGGAACAAGTATATAAAAATGCAAGATCCAGAAATACAAGGGTAAGACTTGTCCTTTATTCCTTCTTTTCCTCTTTTTTCCATTCTCCCTACTCTTCTTTGCATCCTTTCTTCCACTTCTTTTTAATCTTTCCTTCCATTTTCCTTTCCATCCTTCCTTTCTTCTATTCTTCTCTCCTCCTTCTTTCTTCCCTTCTCCCATCTTCTCTCACTCCTCCCTTCTCATCTCCACTTTCTTCTCTTTTATCATTTCCTTTAGTCTTTTCTTCCTTTATATCCATCTGCTCTTTCCTTACCGCCTTTCTTCAATTCAACAGATATTTTCAGTTGTTTACCAGGTACTGTTTCTTATTAGCTTGTGTGGAATTTTGATTCCTTTTCCTTCACAACAGGTCTACCTTCCGGCTACCGAGGGACATTTTTGTCCTGCATTACGTTTCCCCAGCTCCTTCTTTCTTCTTTGCTTGCCTTCCTTAGTCATGTGATCGGCTAGCATCTATTGAACACCTACCGCATGCAATTTGCTACCTTAGAGAAAAAAATCTAAAAGAGTGATGGACTTCACTCTGAGGAAGGTTAAAATTAAATTTAAGAATTGAAGTACACACATGTGAAAATGCGATAATAGTGTAATAGTTACATGATGTCACCAAACAGGAATGTGAGATGATGCAAACATGACTGCTAGATGAATGAAGGAGAAGCCTTTTGAGTCCTGAGAATGGACCAATTTGTGAGATGGGTGGGTTTGAGAAAGACTTATAGAGAAGGAGTGTAAACTAGGTTTCCAAATAGGATTTTAATATTCAAAGAGGAGAGAAAATTTCAGTTCAGGAATTGATGTAAGTAAAAGTGCAGTGGTCTTTATTTTTGTTACCCCAGTTTTTCAATGTAAAGTTCCAGGGGAACCTGTTTTCCTCTCTCAGGGTTCCTCTGACTTCTTCACTCCTGGACACTGCCACCTCCTCTTCAGTTTCCCCCAAATACCATTTCTCTTCAGCTGGTGATGGGCTCAGGGGAGCCATCTAGTCTATCTCAGACCCATTCTTGATCAGTAGATTGGTCACTTTATGTTGCAGGCAAAAACCTGCTGACAGTGGAAAGCTAAGTTGAAGAGAGAATGTTGAAATATAAGTCCTAGACTGGTGGTTGAAATTCCAAACTTTAATTTTTGTAAGATCTAGGGTAGGCCAAAGCACGCTTCTGAGGCTAATGGTCTGACACGCTAGATATCTCAGAGAGCCTGGGTGTCAAGAATTTTGTTTGGAATTCCTAGGTTAAGTGGTCTAGTATGATTCAGTTCAATCCAGGGTGTAATACGTGGCATGCTAGTGAATTTTTGCTTTATTTTTATTGCACAGCTCAGGATTGAAAGAATCTTAGAAGTTATCTTATCTTTTACCTGGTCCAATTATACAGTCTGGAAAAGTCTCCCATTTTCTTACTCATTGATACATACATTTATTTAACCTGTGTTTTTGGATGTTTTCATAGCAAATGTGTGGTTATAAGCTGAAACCAATTCAAATCATATAGTTTCAATATCCCCAATCCATGGGGGATATTTTCAGGTGTCTGAGAAGCCCCAATTCTAGGTTTATGTCTGAATCTTTTATGGAAATGGCTTGCATAAAATCCAGCTGAGATGCTGTGTTTTCAGCCTAGCTGTAGAAGTTGAAGATTCTGTTTATTCCCTCTGAGGCTGGCATTTCTCTGTGATTGTTCCATTTGATCCCTTCAATGGCTTAGCCTCATCAGCAGCATTGCTTGGGAGATATAGGTTGTTGAGGTCCCCTCTGCTTGTGGCCTTTGATTTTTGTCCTTGAGTAAAGAAAACAATCCTTTTATCAAATATTTGCTGGCTGCTTAGGATACTCATTTCTTAATCGGTACGTTTTGACTGATTATTGAAAACTTTACATTCCGACATCATATTGTATATGATATATGTGTTTGGTGTGTGTGTGTGTGTGAGTGTGTATGTCTAAGGAGTTAGAAGAAAGGACTCTCTTTCCTTCTAAGGTCAGCAGTTGATTCTTAGAGTCTATTGGAGCTTTCCTTTCCTTCTTTTATCAGGTGAAACTTGGTTGAAAGGGTTACCTTCTAGCAGAAAGGAAGGGGGAAGATATGCCTGCTGGTAAATGTAAGCCTCACTGTAAGCTCTCCTAGAATGCTGTTGTCAAAAGGAAATTTTGATATTATTTTATTTAACTCTCTATGTTATAAATAAGAGAAACCTAAGCCCAGAGATGTGCAATAATTTGAGCCAAATTATCTTTGCAGCAGATTAAAGATAAACCAGAGTCAGAGTATAGCTTCTTTGACTCTGAAATAATTACATGCAGAGAATCTTTGTAACCTATTATAAAAATATGTTAGGCAAAGAATGCAATGATAAATAAATTATATATTTGAGCAGCAGAATAAATCAAACAGTTTTGTTCCATATTTCATTGGAAGTGATTTAACAGAAGTTTAAAAAGATTTAAAAATAAGAGATAAAATTATTTTTAAGAATACAGAGATATTTTAGAAAAATAATAGGATCCATTTAAAAATATTCTTGGTTAAACAAAAGTCAAATTTTTTCCACACGACTTTCTCCTAACATGATACAATGACTTTGGAAGTATATAATACTAAAATAATTAAAAGCTATCCTATTGCTCAAAAACATTAAATAACTATTTTTTTGAATGACAGAAGCCAAGAACACAATATATTACAAGACAATAAAAATATAACCCTCCTTATACACACCATGGAATGCAATTAAAACTATAATTAGACTACATTTTCTAGTCCCAAATGTCAATGTTAAAAAGAACAGAGAGATTAAAATAGTGTATAGAATTTAAAACATTTTAACAGAAAAAGAAAAAGTAAAAAGGAAATAATCTGGATACTGAGGAGGAAAAAGTCAAGTGGTCTAATGAACAAAGTCATAATTTCTAGCCCAAGCTTGATAGTGCCTCTTTCTCTCCCTCCTCCTCCTCAGGCGACCCTAGCCCTTACCTCAGTCACTAGGAAAGTCAAGGTGCTTGTTCCCTCCCCTTCTCAGAAACAGGATCTTGGAGAGATAAAGAGATGAGGAGTGGGGGTGGGAGGAGCATTTGCGGGGGGCGGGGGGAGGAGTAGGCTGGCCCAGGGGCCATTTGTTCTACCCACATCCCCTTAGGGAAGGCTCTGAGAGGGTGCTCCATTCCTGGCTGTAGGCATATTCCCAGGGCCTTCCAGCCTGCAGCTATTGAAGGAGGGGCTTTCTTTACAGAGCTGCAGACATGTCTTCCAAGGCTCTTCACTGGCAGCTGCCACTCTTAGAGCTCAGCTCTCTTTAGGAGCCCTCAAGAAAGGGTAACATTCTCTACATCATGGGACAGTGGAGCAGGAGGAGTTTACTGATAATTATGCACAATTTGGCTGAGCTTCAACTCAGACTTTGTTTTTTTCCCTCCTCTCAGAGTCACTACTGACAACCCCAAATACTTACTGATCACCTATATTGGTTGCATTATCGTAAGCAGCGTTATACAGAAGTTAGGACCACAGGCTCTCAGGCTGGGATGCCTGAGTGCAAATCTGGGATCCACCACCTCTAGCTGCATTGTCTTGGGCAAGTTATACAAACTCTTTGTGTCCCAGTGCCACTATTTGTCAATATGGAATAATAATAATACGAGTTCCCAACTCATAGGTTGTTGTGAGGTTATTAAATGAGAAGGGACTTAAAACATTTTGAATAGTGCCTGGCACTGAATAATTATTCCCAAAATGTTAGCAATTATTATATTATCCTAAAATACTAGGCAAGGGTGTAATAATATGAAGAAGTATAAAATGCCATCTTTACTTTGGAGGAATTATGGTCTAATCTGGGGAACTGAACATTTTTTAATTATGAAAAAAGTTGACCTTGGGCTCTGATAATTAGCAAATGAAGAGTTGTGATGTCTGAAGATATATCATCACGCCTTCCTGCTGCTGTCTGTTGGTTACAGATGAGCAGAGGTTTCCTGTTTCCCAATAAAAGGTAAAGCATGTGGTCAATGTAATATCTTCCAGACCCTAGCCCTCTGAGAAATCCTCCTTGTGTTTTACTCACTCCTAAAAACAACAACAACAACAAAAAATAAACCTGGTTATTCAGGTATAATTCAGTGTAATTGCCTAAATAAATATAAGATACATGAATTCTTTTTTTTTATTTTTGAGATGGAGTCTTGCTCTGTCACCCAGGCTGGAGTGCAATGGCGTGATCTTGGTTCACTGCAACCTCCGCCTCTGGGGTCCAAGTAATTCTCCTGCCTCAGCCTCCTGAGTAGCTGGGATTACAGGTGTCCACCCCTATGCGTGGCTAATTTTTGTATTTTTAGTAGAGATGGGGTGTCACCATTTTGGCCAGGCTGGTCTCGAACTCCTGACCTCAGCTGATCCACCCGCCTCAGCCTCCCAAAGTGCTGGGATTACAGGCATGAGCCAATGTGCCCAGCCAAGACATATGAATTCTTAAATATGCCACTGTTATTAGGACCTTCTCTTTGGTGGTTGTCTTTTTAGTATCCTGAAGAAATGTAAAGGAGACCACCTGACTAGCAGACTCTTGGTTTATTAATGTCATAGTACTCAGACAGATGCCATGGAAGCTAGTGTTTGGATATATCTTAGAATGAAGCATCCATGCTCCAGGTGATTCCCTTTTCTTACTGCATTACATCAGTCTTCTCAGTTTAATTTTCTTGTCAGCTTAATGATGTCAAGGATAGAATCAGAGGAAGGACTTCCCACCATTGCCATCTTACCTGCTAATTTCTATTTGCCCGGGAGCCTCTTGTTGGCTTTCACAGCTTGTGTCTCTAAGTTGAGCTCAGGTTCTGCCCACCCACGCCCAGTACCACCTAGAGCAAGGATCACCACACTGTGACCAAGGAGCCAAATCTAGTACCACCTTTTTATAAAGAAGGCTGGCTGAGTGCAGTGGCTCACACCTGTAATCCCAGCACTTTGGGAGGCCAAGGTGGTCAGATCACTTGAAGCCAGGAGTTTGAGACCAACCTGGCCAACATAGTGAAACTCTATCTCTACTAAAATTATAAAAATTAGCCAGGCATCATGACACGTGCCTGTAATCCTAGCTACTGAGGAGTTTGAGGCAGGAGAATCTTTTAAACCTGGGAGGCAGAGGTTGCAGTGAGCAGAGTTTGTACCACTGAACTCCAGCCTGGGCGACAGAGTGAGACTGTCTTAAAAAAAAAAAACAAAAGAAAAAGCAAAAGAAAGCTTTATTGGAATACAAGGGTATAGACCCATGACTTTATATATTGCCTGTGGCTGCTTTTGTGCTACAATGGCAAAATTGAATAGTTGTGACAGGGACCATATGGGCCCCAAAGCCTAAAAAATGTACTATCTGTCCCTTTATAGAAAAAGTTTGCTGACCTGTGACCTAAAGATTAGACATGCCAGTCCCATAAAGGAACAGAAAGAAGTCTTCCCAAGGCAATACAGGGGGCAGAAATCACCAAGGTTCTACAGAAAGGGAAATTCAGAATATGAAAGGATAAGATGAGAGTAGTAAGGTTGCCTGTAGAACAAAGGGGATGATGTGTTAACTGGAACACTTTTGACACAGGCTCCTGTTGCTTAAGCTGTGGTATATGTTTCTTCTAATCCCAATTGAAATTGTCCCTCATAATATGATTTCATCACAGAAGTCACATGCAGTATTACAGTGGTGAAAAATGTTATGAGTTGCTTTGAAATGAGGTTCTATTCTCTCATAGCTATTCTATGCTGGCTGTTTACAATTTCAGAACAAAACTGTCCTTTGGGATTTGACTTTGCTTTCTTAAATGATGATTCTGAACTAAGCGATTAGGGTTTCCCCTTCCCCAGCTACCAGGGCCTCCTCATTTCTTTGCAGGTACTAGGTTTTTCTCGGCCACCAGCTATTGTGAAATGTCTCTAAGGAATGTACATGTGGCAATTGTTTGCCATTCCCTTTCCATCATTAAAAGGGCCACAAGGAAAACTTAGCAATGGAGTGTGAAATCCAAGCTTTTTGACAAGGAATCCTGTGCAAGAGCTCAGGAGCTACTTGTTTTCCATTTGTAGTTAATCCTATCTGTACAAAGAGGTTGTTGATCTGATCCCAGTTCTCTGCCAACTCGTTTTTGTGATTTTGAGCAAACCCCTTTGTAAAGCACAAGGGGATCTATCTGTGGGCCTGAGCTCTGGGACTCTTCTACTCAGCAGGCTGTTCACTCTGGCTCAGGAGTGCCTCCATCCATGTGGGGGGACTTTGCTAATTTGCACAAAGTCGCCCTATGGGCTAGCAGCAGGCCTATCCCTTCTGGTTTTTGAGCTTCAGTTTCACCAGCTAATAAAAACGGAGGCGATGGTTTCCAAGCTATTTTCTAGCCTTGGAGCTTTAATTTGGAGGTCCTTTGAGACAGTCTGTGCGGGTTGGGTAAGCAGCTCTCTTCATGCTCTGTGGTGCTCTCCTGCTGGGGTGCCTTTGAAGCTATCAGGAAAAGCCATGTGCCAGGAAGTTCTTGGGGCTTGGATAAAAGGGAGCTCACAAGTTCCTCTAAGGACAGGACTCTAACAACTAGAGGTAACAGCATTAAGGCAGATGTTGGCTATGAAGAGGGAAGAGGGGGTGTCAGACCAAAGGCAGATGTGGCTATGTCTGGCCTGATTTTGCTCAGCTTTGGAGCAATGAAGAGAGGTCATGGCCCCTTTGACTACATGCACTGTGAGAACATTTGCCTAAGTATCATGTATTGACAATCTTTTTCTCCCTGACCAGGCCATCACTGGGGTTATGCCTGGCCACTGAAAATGGGGACCTGGACACAAAAGTGTCCAGATACCTGGGCTGAGCAAAGCAACAATAATAAATATCAATTAGGTGCCCTGTGAGCTGTGAGTACATGATGGTGAGGCTCACATTGCAGGAGTCAAGGAACCCTCTAAAGAAAGAGGCCACGGCTCTGAGCTTTCTTGAGATTTCTGCCAAACTCAAGCTAAAATTTCCTCGGATTACTGAAGCATTTGGTAGATTTCTCTTAAAAACCATGTTTTGTTCTTTTTTCCTCCCACTTTGTTGGGCCATAATAATCGGTGCTTAGTTATTTGTAGCTGTGTGTAGACAGGGTGCTAAATGCTTTCTTGTCATCCCATGTAATTTAAGCTTCACACCAGGTTAGGTGTAGCTGGTTCTGTCTACATTTGGTCAAAGAGGAAACTGAGGCTCACTGAAGTTAGGCGATCTGCCCAAGGCCATACAGCTAGAAAGTTCTGCACCTAAGATTTAAACTCAGAACTTATAGCCAGGTGATAGTACTTTTCAAAGTCGCGCCCCATGCCTCCCTATACTACCTTGGATGTGGCTAATTGCTAGTGCAATGAGGCTGTAGGCAGAGAGAGCACTTCCTTATCTGTTTAGAGTTAACATAACCCAAGGGTTCTTAACTTCAGCACGATTGACATTTTGGGCCCTAGAATCATTTGTTGTGGCTATCCTGTGCATTATAGGAAGTTTAGTAGCATCCCTGACCTTTACTTACTTGGTCCTAATAGCAGCTTCCCCAACTTTTCTCAACTCAGTTGTTAACAACTTAAAATATCTCCAGGCTTTGCCACATACCCCCAGGGGACAAAATTAGTCCTGATTAAGTGAGAGTTACTCACATAACTAAATGTTTACCTGCCATTAAAGAAGAAATCTCTGCATACATAATTTTTTCCCACTAGCTCTTCTTTTTCTCCTCTTTTGTACAAAAATTCTGTTATGAATGACTTGGGTCGTTCTCCCTGCCTGACTGACATCCTGGAGTGTGTCACTGAAAACCTTCACCTTGCTGGCGTCTTCCCAGATTTCTCAGACACCCTCTCTTTGAGCCTGGAGCCTCCTGGGGAAGTATTAAGAGCCAACCAGCTATGAAAACAATGTGCTCTTCCCTGTGCTAAGCACCTCTTCTTAGGCAGTAAAATGCTTCAGTGGTATGAACATATGGCATCAACATGGCCTCTGAAAACCATGCTGGGTGTTTAACAAGCATAGAGGGATGGGGACAGGCTGTGATGAGCTCTGGAGGCTTATAGAACAGGACCTCCCCTCCCTCAGGAGCAGAGGTTCCTCAGGGATCTTGACTCCACATAGACCAAGGCTTTGTGGGAAAGAGAGCTAGTGCCTTGAAGCTACTGCATTTTGTTCCTTTAATAAAACACCCTGCAGACCCTGACATCTGCTGCAGAGAGAGACAGAGCAGCCATGTGACCCAGTGCCAGCTCTTACCTCTGACTCTAGACAGGCATTCTGCTGAAGTCCACCTTCTATTAGGTAAGAGGATGTTGGCAGCTCCGCAGTGACCCACTGCATTCTGTGTGCACACCCTCCCTCCTGAGGGCAGGGCCCATCAACTTTGAGAGTTCTGGGCCAAAATAAACAGCCTGGAGCATGGTCACAGAGCAGGTGTCAAGGCTGCTCAGCAGCCTGGTTTAATAATCCCAGTATGCAAAAGGCTAGAAGGATCATTGGCATATTTTTCTAGAAAAGTGGACTGCCTATGAATTTTTATAATAATGCTTAGAGTGAGACATCTCCTTCTTGAGTGATATCATCAAGATGATGTATTGATAATGATTATTTTTATTGGATTTTTTTAAAGAAAAAGTAAGTTTTTGGAGCTAAATAAAACCACTAGGAAAAAATCATTAGAAGTTTAGGGAGCTCTTCTTCATAAATGAATTTATGGGCATATCTGACTGAACCCATAGCTGACACTGTAAAATGTACATGTCTGTGCACATTCATGCCCATGTGCACAAACGTGTGCATATACTCTTTCTTCATATGGAAAGATCATGGGGCTTCTGGCCAGATGAGCCTGTTTAAATTCCAGCTCAGTCACTTCCTGCATGTAAAGCATGGATGAGTTGCTTAAGGTCTCTGAGCTTGTTTCCTTGTCCTTAAAATAGGAATAATAGCTATATTAGGGCATTGTGATTAAGGTTAGAAATAATGTATTAGAAGTTGCAAAACATGGATGGTACTTGATAAATGATATTATTTTTATCAACACAATATCTTCTTATGAACCTTAAATAAAACAGATACCAAGTCTGCTCTAGAATTGATATTTTTAGATTACTCTTCAATAGTTAGGTTGTTACACCTAATATTTACTCTATTTCACTCTTGAGACTGGGTGTGGGTATTTTTTTCATTTTGTATACCTTCATTCAATCCTCATTCAATAAGAAATAATAAGTCATATTCCAAGAAACTGAATTATTCCCATATAACATCTTCAAGACTCCAGCTTTTCATTCGTTCCACATTTATTAGCACCTACTGTGTACCAGACACTGATCTAGGGACTGGGAATTCCACAGTAAAAACAGAGACAAAACCCCCTGCTTTCCAGGAGGTTACATGCACAATGTATTCCAGCCATGCCTCCAACAAAGAAATGTGCCATTCAAATTGGAGCTATCCATTGTGAACAAATTTTGTGCCACACTCTGTGCTGATTGCTTAGGGAAGACGGGTGCAGTGATGAACAGAAACCCTGGAATATGGCAATGATGGTGGGTGTGTTGGGTAAGTGACACATGAGCAAGTGACTGTGAGACAGAAAATACAAAATCATGACAGGTGTCATGGCAATCCAAGAACTGGTTTAGAATAAATTTATGATGAATAATTCATTAAAGCTTACTAAGGAAAATTGAATACAGTGCTTGGAAACATAGTATGTGAATGTTTTAATGAATGAACTGTTGAATGAAAAAAAAAAGGGCTGCTGTGTATGGTTGTGCAGGTTTCACATTGCACAACTCCAAGGCATACCATTTAAATTGTGGAGATAGTCAACATGCAACTTGCACGTACAGCAACTCTGCCAAACATTTCACACACACGTCTCATTCAATACTTGAACAATTTAACAGTTATGTCGAGTTTTCTTCATTTTGCAAGCATGGGTTGGGGATTCAGTGAGGTTCATAAAGTGAGTCAGTAGGGGTACTTTTAATTGACATGCAGACATATCTGCCTCCAGAGTTGCTGCTTGGAGAATAGGAAAAAACAGTCCCTTGAAGATTAAACTTGATAATTTGAGTCACGTCTCATCTTTGAACTAAATGCTTAGTTTTCTGGGGTCAGAAGTGAAGACAGGGAAATGATTAGTTTTCCAGATTTTAGGCTTCAAGTCATGAACTCTGTAAGACCCTTGCCCTGTTTTCTGTTACTAGAACAACATCATACTCTTAGCTCTTCTTCCTCGTTTCTTCAAGAGAAGAATGGATCATACGTTCGAGAAAAATCCACCTGGTAGAGGTGCCGAGCACATCACAGTCCTCATTAACAAAAAATAAAGGATAACAGCCCTGGACCAGCAGAAATGAGCAGCTATCATTGTAGGAGCTTTTATTATAGCAGAGGCTCAGCTTCTCAGCAGGGGAATTACATCCAACTCTGATGTGCTGTTTCTTTTAGAACTCATTTTTGATATCATTCCATTCTTGAATCAGCAGCAAATGAGATAATACAATGTCAGGTTGGTGTCTTCTCACATCTAGTTGATTGTGAAATAACAAGTCCTGCTCCACACTGCCCCTTTGCGGTCTGGGCACGTCGTGCCCCATTGTGACCTTGGAAATCCAGTTACTTCTGATTGCTCATTGCTTCTCAAGGCAATTTATTTCTCAATCAACTTTTTAACACAACAGCTCAGCCCAGAGAACAACAACAACAACAACAACAACAAAAAATGGAAAGAAAGGTTTATGTCAGGTTAAAGAAATATTGTGGGTAACAATGAACACAAGTTTATAGTTTCAGGCAACAGAGGATTTCGAGTTGTATGATTTTGGAAGAGGAATGCAGCAGACCTGGTTTGGAAACATCTTGCTTGTTATGCTGTAAACTTCTCTCAAAATGTCACAGTCTGTAGATACTTAGACAGAGCCTAAGTTGTAAACAGGCTTTGCTTCTTCTATGCTGTTCATTTTTCTTAAGGCAAGCAGGGGAGGAGTAAGAAAGATTTATATTTGCAAGTTATATGCTTGATTTCTTCCCAATGACCCTAAGAGGAAGAAATTATTATCTCAATTTTATTGGTGAGGAAACTGAACTCTTCAGAAGTCCTATGGCCCATGGTGGTGTGTCCAGGTTCTTCATCTCTGGATTGACTCCTGCATAGCCATGCTTTTTCCATGATATCATATATTTTGACAGTCAGTGAGGGGCCACTTTCCTTAAATAGAAGAAGGAACAAGTTCTGTGTTAGTAATGGTAATATCCCCTGCAGGTAAATAAAACAACAATAGGTTGAGATCAGTGAGTAATTACTGTTTGTCAGACGGTGTACTGTATGTTATATTCTCACAGAACTGCAGCAAGGAAGATGCTGTTTTCCTGCCCATTTGACAGCTGATGATGCTGAAGCTCAGAGATGTTAATGACCTCCCCAGGGTCATACGGCTGTTAAAAATACCCTAATCTTTGTAGTATTATGTTTTGTTTTCTCTGTTAGACTTCAAACTTCCAGGAGGCAAGGATTGTTTCTTATTACAATTCACCCTTGAACAATATGGGTTTGAACCGTGAGGGCTTTTAGAAGTGGATTTTTTTTCAATTAAATGCAGGATGCAAAACCTGCGTATATGGAGGGCTGTCTTTTTTATACGTAGGTTCCAGAGGACCCACTGGGAAACTTTGGTATGTGTGGATCTGGGTATATGTGGGGGTCCTGGAACCAGTCTCCTGAAAATACTGGAGAATGACTATAATTTCCTTATCCTGAAAACCCCCTGCAAAGTGGTTTCCCTGTGGTAGGTCCTTAGTAAACACTTGAATAGATGAATGTCAGCTGGTCCTGAATTCTGCCCTCCCTGATCTGTGCTTGTGGTCCCTTCACACATGTTGACCAATCCTGTATAATCAGGTGAACAGAGGGAGAAAAAGGATGTGTTAGTAGATTGTTGTCTTCCTTTTGTAAAGTATAGTAGCCTATAGCTATTATATATATATATGATAGAAATATATATATATGTATATATATGTAAAAATGGCACATTCATTGTTTTGTTGTTTTTTGGTGACTATTAGGATAGGATAGGTCATGCTAACTTGACAGATAATCCCAGTGGATTAATACAGTTGAGTGGCTCTCCAGGGCAATTGTCTCTGGTATCAGTGGTTCCAGAGACTGCCTTGATCTTTGGCTTTGCCATTTCAAAACAAGGCTTTCTTCATAGTCACCACAGAGAGCAACTGGGTGCTGTTTCTGTTTTGTACCTGTCATTGAAGAGCCACACATCAGTTCTGGTCACATCTTATTGGCTGAAATTAGTCACATGGCCCCAGTAGTCCACTAAGAAGGTGGAAAAGAGGAATTATCTTTTGTGCCCAGAAGGAGAGAAAAATGCATGTAAATGAGCTCCAAAAGACTCTATTCTAGTGGTGTTGGTTCTTTATTTTTTTTTTCTCCCTTTCAGTCATAGAAAGGATTTGAGGTAATGGCTATACTACCATGAGATTTCTTCAGAATAGCTTCATGGTCTTGCAGTTCCACTGGGAATGTGCTATTACATTCATTTCCAAATGCTTAACCACAGTGGCTCATGTCAACTCTGGCTATTTGAAATTTCTAGATGTTGGTTATACCAGTAGCTGTACTTTTTTAAGGGTAACATATTTCCTGTAAACCATCAGGAATGTTTTAGTTCAGGAAATTGTTTCATTTTCTTTCTTAATACTGTTTCATAGGCTGGCTTAACTTGAGTTCTTGCTTTTTTTTAATGTCAGTATGAAAACCTTTTTCATCAGATTGTTAAAATCTTCACAATACAATGCTAAGTAAGCTTAGCAGAATATAAAACTATACCCATTATGAGCCCAAATTTCTCTCTTTCTGAAAATTGTTGTCTGCATCTTTCTGTCTCTGTCTCTCCACACATACATACACACATATGCAGACATACATGCATCCTATACTGGAAATTAATACACCAAAATATTAATATCAGTTATCTCTGAGCTTAAGGGTTATCTTGATTTTCTTCTCTATATGCTTTCCTAAATTTAGAAAATATACTGAAAAATGCACTTTTGTTTTGCTTAGATGTGTTATAATCAGAAGATACATTTTATATAGACATAGATATAGAATGGATTTTTTAAAGTATCTATTTTTTTGTAATTTTCACAGGAGAAAATTAAGTGATGCTCATTTTAGATTACCTGCCTGCTTTGTTGCCTTTTTGAAGCCATTTAGAACTTGGAGACAATGCTGACAGAAGGGTGTGGAGAGCAGGATAGGAGGGAGATGCCATTCAGAGAGGAGGAGACCATCATTTTCATCATGAAATCCAATTTAATCAGGGTCAGCCAGCCCCTGCATTGCTCTCCCCTTCTACTCTTTCAGGTTAGTTAGTTTGGGGGCATCTTCTGATGAATGCCATCTTGCAATTAAAATGCTGATGCCGGCAAGTTTCAGCATCTCAGCTTCCATGGCCCCTAGCTGTCAGCAGCCTTGTCTTTTTAATCAGGATCTATATTGCTCCCTCCTATCAAGTAACTTTTTACTTTCCCAGATCCCAATAAACTTGGATGGAGAAGAGAGACATTAGCTGAATTTTAATTTAATCATTTGCTTCTCAGGAAGCCTACTAAAAAGATGGCATTATGATGGTTTGTGTAATATAATTAAAGGACAGTGTGCTTGTTGAGGTCTTATTCCCACTGACTCCTCACCCATTGTAGAGCCAGGGTGAGCAGAAGGTCTGTCACCCAGAAGCAGGTGGTGAAGATGGCTTTTCATACAAGTAGTAGAGAGAGAAGGGCCCTCAGCTGTCAAGGGCATCACACACCTGCTGTCTGAATCATGAGAGGAAGGACATCAGAGGTCTACTAGACTGCTCCTCAGGAATAAATTATCTAGGCAAAGTCCTGGGGTCAGCAGAGGGTGAGTATACTGGTGGGGGCTTTGTGGAAAAGCTGATTAGACCTACAGCTTAAAGCCTCTCTGAAAAGAGAGCATCATCTAAAATAGGCTGAGGAGTTGCTCTCTGTGACAAATAACCCTGTCCTCCCTCACTTATCCCCTTAACTGCATAGTTTCCCTAAAGAGGTAGCATGATGTCGTCTATGTGATCCATGTCAATTCATATGCATATGAATGTAGTGTGTACATTCAATGCATACGCAAGCCATATCAGCTTATATCTGCCAATGATGAGTAAACAAGCAGATTGTGTCTGTGACAATGTGTTTCATTCAGAACTCACAGTTAATTCATTTAACTCTGTTTTTCTTGTACCCTAAAGTGCATATGAATCATCTGGAGATCTTGTTAAAATGCAAATTCTGACTCAGTAGGTCTGGAATGGGGCCTGAGATTCTGCATTTCTAGTCAGGTTCCAGGTAATGCTGAGGCTGCTGATCTAAGGACCACACTTTCAGTAGTAAGGACTTAACTGACAGCTGTTGTCTTCATTGGGATCATCAGCCTATCAGAAGGGATAGACTTGGCAAAGCTTGGCTTTTTGATGCATTCTTCTATTTAAATTTTTACTTATTACAAAGGATACTTGTTTAAATATGCACTTTGATATGTAAATAACCCTTAAAGGAATTGACTCATGGGTTTTTTGTTTTTGTTTTTTTATACCAAGAATAGAAATGTCCAAATGGACACCATCAACTGATTTTCTGCAGATGCAGATGTAACAGAAACACGCCTCCTCACATAAATCCTGCGTCATATTTTCACAAACTGCAAGCTTCCTGAGGACAAGTGTCAATGCTTCAGGCAGACAAATGCTTAATAAAGACTTTATTGTCATTCTCCACATTCTTTTAGTGCTATCTTTTTGGATAAACTTGGGAAAAAAGAAGAAATGTATTTGAGTAAGATGTGGCAAGAAAAATTAGAGAAAATCCTCTGGAACTTCACTGCCTTGTATTCTTGTTGAAATCAGAGTTCAACTCCTTACAAGAGTTTCACAAAAGTGACAAGTCAGCAACACATTAATGAGAGCCTTAGTTCCTGTCACTGGCCTTTTCTTCTTCTGAGGCTTTCTGCCAAGACATGGGTTTAATTTAATATCTCCATCTCTGCAGCAATTGGTCTTTGACCTTTGAGATTATTCTGAATGCCATGGTATACTATTGAGATGATAAATGGGGCATATAAGGGGAATCAAGTAAGCAGACATGGGGGCTATCACCATAGTGGGTGTGGGTGCCAGAGGTGATGATAAGATTGGCAGCCTAACAGATTTTTATTAGCTGGCGCTACTGGGTCTGTGATGATATCATCTTTCGGAAAGGAGCCTGGGACTCACTGGGAACAACATAATCTGGTTAAAGAAAATAAAAGTGTTTGGAAAGGATCATAAACAGGAAAAAAACACAAAACCCCTACTCAGCAGCAGCTGATCTAGGGAAGTTAGAAAAAGAAATTTGGTTGTATATTGGTTACCAGAATTAATGTCAAATGATTTATTACACTAAGCAAAGCTTAAAAAGCTACTGTAATTTGGAGGGACTCAGTGGATATGGATTTTGGCCTTAATTCAGCCCTTTAGTCTCCGGATATTCTCCTTATTTGTGGAGTGGATAGAAAGAGAAAGGCTGAAGGGCCGTCTTTTATTCACCTCATGCAGACATGAAGACATCTGTAAGAATTGTTGCTTTTAATCAAATACTCAGTATGAATGGAATTCTTTTTTTCCTCTTCTTCCTTCCTTCCTTCCTTCCTTCCTTTCTTTCTTTCTTTCTTTCTTTCTTTCTTTCTTTCTTTCTTTCTTTCTTTCTTTCTCTTTCTTTCTCTCTCTCTCTCTCTCTCTCTCTCTCTTTCTTTCTTTCTTTCTTTCTTTCTTTCTTTCTCTCTTTCTCTCTTTCTCTCTTTCTCTCTCTCTTTCAGAATTACAAGACTCCTGGCATTTCTTACGGTCCATAACAGCAGGTTTTGAGTTTCTTTGTGATGCATTTGTGTGGTCCATTTGTAGCCAGCTAGATTTCCTTTATCATTTCATTTGTCATATATTGATTGAAACAGCAACCTTGCTGACATTATCTACTCATCATACTTGGATAAGAGTTACTCTTTGCCCCTTCATAGAAGTGTTTTATTTTGGTTCTTCTGAATTAAGATTACTCATAATCCTCATCTGTTCAAATCAAGTAATCTTTTGGTTGACCTAGCTGACCTTCTATTCTCTAGCCAGCAAACTAAATCATTTGTTAGTCAGGACTTCCTTTAATTTGCCTTGCTTCTTTGATCAGTGATAATATTCAGATCCTTCTCCTTTTCCCTCCTTGTAACTCTTGCGTCTACAATATGAAGAGTAGAAAGACCAAAATTGGACATTAAAACAACTTAAACAACTTTGTTTTGACATGGTCATTACTGGTTTTGTTGAGGGCTTGTTCTGAGTGGATCTAGGCAAGCTTCTTAACATTTCTGTGCCTTAGTTTTCTCATCTGTAAAATGTGGTTGATTCTAGTACACAGCCCACACAATTGATGGTTGTGGATATTAAGTGAGATATAATGTATTATCCATTTTCCTTCCCTTTTTTTTTAAGAAACAGGGTCTCACTCCATTGCTCAGGCTGAAGGGCAATGGTGTGATGATAGTGCATTGTATTATTCATTTTTTGATGTCTCTTTAATGTATTTAAAATGCTACTGTTTTAAGACTTTTGTAGTTGTTTACATTGTGTCTGCCTGCAATGCTTTTCTCATGATACCCAAATTGTCAGCTCTTTAATTCCTTTGGGTTTTTTACCCAAGAATTTCCTTCTCAATGAGAATTTCCCTTTTCTAAAATTTTGTCTCTTCCTTAACACTTTATGGCCGTCTTCCTTGCTTTATTGTTTGTCCTTAACTCTTACTAGTATCTAATAAATTTGATATTTTATTTATTTATTATTTATTTTATTATTTATTGTTTATTGACTGTTACTTCCTCTCCCCACGAGTAGATCATGAGGTCAAGAAATTTTGTGCTCTGTTTTATCCCTAGCACCTGGGATAAATATTTGTTAAATTAATGCAATGTGCTTAGCACAGCTTAGCGCAGAGTAAGTACTTGTTAAGCACCACATTGTGACTGGGAGAACTTATAACACCTTCCTTCCATTTAGTATCTAAATTCTATAGCTGAATCCAACTTTACCTATCTTTCTGGGCCCACTCAGCATTATTCTTGACAGTGTCTTCCTTCCTTAAATCCCATTTTTATGATAGCATTATCTTTTTATCTATCCTATCTTGTTCTCTGATTAGTTCATATGAGTTGGTCCAATCTTCCCAACTATTTTTGCAAGCTTCTTGTTAGCAGGAATAAATGACTCAGACTTTTTTTTTTTTGCCCATTCCTTCAGTATAGGGGCACAGTGGATGTACATTGAATGTTGTTGCTAAATCAATCTGCATCAATAAAATGTTAAATGACTACAGGATTTATCATTTAATTAACTAGAAGCCATATAAACAATTGAATGGAGGAAAAGAAATAATCATTTTTAATGAAAAACACGCTAGTAAAATGCATTTACCTGTGTGAATTATTTGCCCAGTGCTTGTCTCCATCACATTAGTATGCTCTAGCTGCACTAGCCTTCTTTTCTTTTCCGAAGTTCTACTATGAAAAAACTTTAAATGTGAAAAGTTTAAAGGATTTTACAGTAATCCTTTAAACCAGTGCCAGTTCTACCACTAAAATTTTTAATCAATTGCTTTATCATATCATATATCTCTCCATCTACCCACCCTGTTGCCTATTAATCCATCATATATTTTGGTGCATTTCAAAGCAAATTGCAGACATCAATACATTTCTCCTTAATTACATCAGCATATATTGAAATAGAGCTTAATATTGCAACAATCTTTCTGATTCTTTTCCAGCAAAGAATTATTTTGCCTGTTTTAGAACTTCATATAAATGGAAACATACAGTATGTACTCTTTTGCATAAGGCTCATTCACTAAATAGTATTCTTGAGATTCATCTGTGTTACTGCATGCTTATTCCTTTTAATTGCTAGATTGTATTCCATGGCATGGATGATCCCCAGTTAGTTTGTCCTTGCACCAGTTGATGGATATTATAAATAAGGCTGCTATTCATATACATTTGTGTACAAAGGCTATCTTTTTTTTTTTTTTTTTTTAACCTTGGATAAATACCTAAAATTGAGATTTCTGAGTCAGAGGGTGCACTGCCCTTCCTTTTTCTCCTCAAACATACCAAACTTTTCCCTGCATTACACTACTCTGCACCTGCTCTTTCTTTTGTCTGGAGTGCTATTCTCTGTATATGAAATGCTATTGCCCCTTATTATCATGTAACTGCCTCTTTCATGCCCCTCAAATCTTAGCTTCCCCTGCTCACCCATTCTAAAGTAATCACAGTCCCTCTTAAGCATGTGACTCTATGTTAATTATCTGCATAGCATTTCTCATCATCTGGTAATTTTGTTTTCACTCATTATAATATAAGCTAGAGATAGGACCTGTCTACTACTGTCGTTCCATAATCCAAAATGGTATACAATAGCTAGTTTTAAACAGCTTAGACTATTCTGTGGTGAAAAATAGCATAATATGTAGTAGGTATTCAGTAATCATGGGATAAGGAAGCAAATAAAGAGTGAACAAATAAAATCTCAATGGCTAAAGCCTTACCCATCTTTTTCATTTCTGTATCCTCAGTACCCAACACTAGTAAATGCCCACTATGAATTTGATAGATGAATAAATAGGAACGGTTTCTCAGTGGGTCAGAAACACTTAAGAAAATGCAACTCTGAAAAATGTTTTCTTTCCTGTCTTGTCATATGAAGGCAGTTAATCCAATTCCTCAAACACGTTCAATACCTGGGTTAAAATGGGTCACAGCTGGGGATTCGCAGCATCCATCCTACATGGCTTGATGTTCAGAGAGAAATTGCTAGAGGCAAACTGGAAAACACATTTTTAAGCTCATGTGAACAGACTGGCTCATTAATCTGCTGTTTAGTGGTGCTAAAATGTATTCCTGTAGATTTGTTTTCTGGTAGTCATTCTAATTAAGGAGGTAAGGTTGAAGGAAGAAACACTTACCTTACAGGATAGTTAGTACACACGTGGGATCAGCAATTGGCTGTGGTTTTCTTGTCTTGCTCATGGATTGTTATCCAGGATGCCTGCAGCTGCATCATCAGGGGATCTTTGAGGTTCAAAGGTAGGAAACTTTAGCATTTCTATGCCTTTAAAATTCCTGGTGTGGTAGAGAGGGAAAACAGAGAAAGAATGCCTCGTGATATCTACATCCAGGTCTTTCCTTTCTCAATCTAGCTAAATGCTATGGTTTGAACCTGTCCCCCAAAGTTCATGTGTTGGAAACACATGAACAATGCAACAGTGTTGGGAGGTGGGGCCAAATAAGAGGTGATTAAGTCATAAGGGCTCTGCCCTCTTCAATGGATCAATGTCATTATCATGGAAGCAGACAATTATAAGAGAGTTCAGCCCTCATGAAACGGCATTTTCATTATGCCACTCTCCTACTCAAAAACTTTCTACCTTTCTCTGCTGCTTGAAAGATCATGGTAACACTGCAGCCTAGCATTGAAGTACCTGCCAAATCTGGCCACTTTATTGCCATCAATCTAAGGTTTTAAATGTTCATACCTGTGACCATGCTGAGCATTCCACCTAAAATGGCTTTCCCGTACCTATAAAAATGTTCTCCATATTGCACCTAATAAAAGAAGCTCTGGTTCTTGACTACAGTAAAAGATATGAGGCTGTACATTAGTTACATTAATACTACCAATGGATTCGTGAACCTACTCTTATCTGTAAAATATATCTCTTTTTCTCTCTTCTAGGCCAGCCCTTTCATTTTATTCACATAAAGAAAAACGAGGAACAGAGAAATTTATGGGCTTGATCAACATCACATAGCTTCCAGATAGCAGAGCCAAGACTAAGGAAAATTAACTGAATATTAGATACTGAATCCTTAAGTAGACCATTTCTCAGGAGTCCCCTTTCTTGTTGCTGCTTGTAGCATTAACCATCTTCAGCTGTGTGAAGACCAGTCTCTACCATGAGGAGGAGATGGAACTATTTGGGCTGAAGCTGGCCTGCAAAATTTGTTTCTGTGTTTAGGATAACAGTAGCTGTTGGAATGACTGAAAATTTAATTCTGGAGTGGTCTGCCCTTTCCATTACTGGTTACAAATAGACTTTTAATATCCTGGGAAGTATTTTTTTTTTTCAGTCAGGCAATTTAGAAAGTTGCAGAGATGCTGTAATCTATGGGCCTTTATATGACTATAGGTTATATCAAAACTATGGTAGAGAGAGGGACTTTTACTATACCTGAGTTAGGGGGAGGTGTTTCCAGTAATAATGCAAGTGCTAGCACTTATATGGCACCTCCACTCCAGGCCTATTGTTATATTATTATTTCCATGTAAGAGTTCTCAGTGTGGTCCAGTCATTCTCATTGACATGTAGGTCCTCATCATTCTCAAAGCAGATGTTCTATACATTTTGGACTGTTTCAAAAATGCTGGTGCAAACTTTCTAGGTCTCCTGAAACTGTGGACTGCTCCATTTCTGGAAAGAAAGGCTCTTTTTCAAAGCGATATGGCCACTCCCTCATTATCCTCTCCTAACTCAGAAATCAGAACATGCCATACAGAACTATGACAATGAAATCCCATGAGCCTGAGGACTCCAGAGACACTATAGACCTATGCTCTAGCTCATAACCTGTCAGGAGAATCTGATCCAATCACATCTGGACTTTGCAACTAGATGATATCTAAGAGGAGGGACCAGATGAGTGCTGGACTGCATTAAGTACCGTCACTGCTGCTCCCCTAGGCTTGGTGGTGTGAGGATTTTTTTCTGTTCCTATCATGGGCTCTCTCTCCCCTTTCTCTCTTTTCTTTTAAATTACTTTCTCCATTTTACTCTGACATTATTGAGTGTCTCCTTCTAGTTCTCATCTTTCTCTGCCTTCACTGTGGGCAATGACTCTTTTTCCTCCTACTTATTGACTTTTTCATCTCCAGCTTTTCTGCCTTCCTGCCTGAGTTCACTTTATTTTTAATAGAGTTTCTCCCCTGGTTCTCTTCTTTCTCCTCCTACTCTCCATGTTCTTCCACAATCCCCCAGCTATAAATTACCCAAGGCATCCAACCTTTTGCTCTCATGGAGAAATGAATAATTAAATCTCCAAAGGAAGACACGTGGATTAAATCAGGCACTTAATTTCTTCAAAACACAGACAGCGTTGTATGGTGTCCTGTGCAAATGGATGAGTCACAGCCAATTACTTCAAGAGGGAAGAAAGCTGAGGTTTGGCTTGATCAACAGCATATTTTTTTTTTTTAAATGGAGTGTGCTAATGAATGTCAGATATTGCACAGGAATGACACTTCCAAATTCAGCAGCATGAGCCATGGAGTCCTAACTGTGATGCATGTGATAGTGGTAGAGTTTACTGACCAAGGGGCATTGGTCATTTCTTTGATATAATGAAATACTGCAAGTTCTGAGCTCTTCCTTGCTAAATATGCTGTAGTGGCAATTCATTTGTTAGAAATCATCTGGTTGACAAACCAGGGAATAGAGATTCTCTTAGGGACCACATCGAGGTAATAGACTTGTGAGACTTGAGTAGTAAGTGCTCAGCAGTCAACGTGTTATATGTAGATGATTTCTCAGGAATAGGTAGTCCATGAAGGAGGTTGGGAAGATTCCCATGATGACAACTGCTAGGCAGTTGCCAGGCTAAATAGTTCCCTCTGGCTTTCTTCATTTTACTGGTTTTCAGGCTTTCCAAGGACTGGCTGGTTTCCTTTCAGAGTGGTCTCATTTCATGGTATCTTTTCTCACACTGAGGCATCTTGCTCAGGTAGTGGCCAAGTAAGTGCAGGTGTCAGGATCTGCTGTCATGGTCAGATGGAGTTGTGAATGGAGTTCCTGAAGAAAAGTGAAGAAGCATTATAAACTTGGATATTGGGAAGCAAAAGGCCTCCACAGAACCTTGAAGGGGGGTTATCATTTAGAGACACATGAGAAAAGGCCTGGATACTGGATTTAGAAAGAATAAACATACACAAACTTAAAGAGATAATGATAACATTATAGAAATATCTAAGTCCTGGCTCAACCCATGAAATAGCTATGTGTTGGAACTTCCTTAAATGAACAGGTGTGTGAGTGTGTGAGAGTGTGTGTGTTTGTGTGTGTGAATTCTGATTTGAGAACAGATAAAATTAAAACTCTACGCCTGGGTGTGGTGGCTCATGCCAGCATTTTGGGAGGCAGGGGTTGGAGGATCGCTTGAGCCCAGGAGTTTGGGACCAGCCTGGGCAACATAGCAAGATCCCCTCTCTACAAAAACAAACAACAAGACCCTTTATGTTACCTCCTAGAGGTAGGAGTCAAGGAAGAGAGGCACCTTAAAAGTTGAACAGTAAAGAGAGCAATACATTTTTGTTAAAAAATTGCTTGGCATAGCAAGGATTCAAGACCCTGTCTCTAAAAAGAAAAAAAGTATTTGGAAGCATATGCTTTTGGTTACTTCTCTTTTAACATTGATTAAATGCTTTTCTGTACAAGCGACAGTCTCATTATGAAAAGGTTTTTAAAAATCTGTCTTATCCATCTCTCCAGTGTATATGCTACTCTAAAAATTTATGTCCTTTGGGAGGAGTAGGTGCTATTTTAAGCTAATTACTTGCTTTAATATATTCAGACCTTAGAGATGGCTTCAGGGTCCAGTACGTAGGGTTCTCCCAAAGAAATACACAAACCTTCAAAAGAATTTAATTAATTTATGTTACCTGAACTTTGAAGGACTGGAAGTGAAAAACCACACTAACATTGCGCTTCTCAGACTTTAATGTGCATATAAATTGAATTACCTGGAGAATTTGTTAAAATGCAGATTCTCCTTCAGCAGGTCTCGAGCAGCTGCTAGATGGTGCAGCTGCTGCTGCTGGTCCATGAACCTTACTTTGAGAAGCAAGAAGCTGACATTTCAAAGTATAATTTCATTGTACTTGAAGTTTGGAGTTATCTTTAATTTTTCTTACGTAAGTTTATATTTTACAAAATGTAACTACAAAACTCACCTTACTGATACTTTTGGTTGGAACTGCATTGATTCTACACAATATTAAATCTTCCAATCCATGAAGTTGAGTTATACATCTTCATTTGTTTAGGTCTTTAATTTTTCTCATTAGTAGTTTTTACAGCATATGAATCTTGTTCATATCTTTCTAGATGTAGACTTTCATCTTTCATGCTGATCTAGATTTTACCTAGATTTAGATTTTACATTTTTAGTGCCATTATAAATAGTCCTTTTGCAAAATGCAAATTTTCCTTTCCATAGCTAATATATAGAAATGTCATTGATTTTTGTATATTGTCTTTCTACAATGCAACTTTGCTAAGCTCACTTAGTTCTAATGGCCTTTTTGTAGACTTCTAGGATTTTCTATGTAAATAATCATTTTATTTGAGGACAGAGACAGCATTGTTTCTTCCCAATTTGTTAGTCTTTTTCTTGTATTTTTGCACTAGTAAAGATCTCTACTCCGATATTGAATGGGAGTGTCTTACTGGTTCTTTTAAAACTTGGGATATTATTCCAAGCAATAATTAGAGAAATGTAAAGTTAGTGTCTTAAATTGAGAGCATTACCTATTAACACATCTTTGAGTATTTTTTATTAATAGTTACAATGGTGCAAAAGAGAATTTTTCCTGTGGGTTAGAAAACTTTCTAGAGCTCGTCTTCTACCAAGGGCTTTGATTCTGCTTCTGCTGCGCTTTAGGATGTTGGTCTTATGCAGAACCCATGTTTTCAAAGACAAAGTCATGAAAGTGAATGCAAGAAATTTAGTTTCTAAAGCTATGCTTTTTTTTTTTTTGCCACTGCTGCACACAAAATCAGGGTGTTTTCTGCTTGGGTGACCCAGACTTGAATAGTTTTAAGTAATAATATTTCTCCATGATCATCTTCTGCTTTTTCAAAAGAATGCTAGTCATGAAATTAAGATTTCAAGTTTCCTATGTCCTCTTTAAAGGTCCTGAACCTGGACAGCATTTATCAATCTACTTAACTTCACATAGCAAAAGAATACATCAAAATACTCTTCCTTTTGAACGTTAGTGACACTTGTGATACTTTTATGAGTGAAGTGACAGAGAACAGAACAATTTTTTATGGACCTAACTCCTTATTGCAAGGTAATGCAATTCTTCATTCTCTAGGTCTGCTGAAAAGCAAGTTTGCTGAAAAGCAAATCATGTGCCTTATCCTCTATTATCTCTTCAACCTCCATTATCTTTGTATTAGTCCATTTTCATGCTGCTAATAAAGACATACCCAAGACTGGGTAATTTATAAAGGAAAGAGGTTTAATTGACTCACAGTTCAGTGTGGCTAATGAGGCCTCAGGAAACTTAACAATCATGGCAGAAGGGGAAGCAAATGTGTCCTTCACATAGCAGCAGGTAGCAGAAGTGTTGAGCAAAGAAGGAAAAGCCTCTTATAAAGCCCTTAGATCTCGTGCGAACTCACTCACTATCACTAGAATGGCATGGGAGTAACTGCCTCCATGATTAAATTACCTCCGACCAGGTCCCTCCCACAACACATGGGGATTATGGGAACTACAATTTAAGATGAGATTTGGGTGGGGACACAGCCAAACCATATCATTCTGCCTTTGGTCCCTCCCAAATCTTATGTCCTCACATTTCAAAACACAATCATGCCTTTCCAATAGTCCCCCATGTCTTAGCTCATTCCAGCATTAACCCAAAATTTCAAGTCCAAAGTCTCATCTGAGACAAGGCAAGTCCCTTCCACCTATGAGCCTGTAAAACTAAAAGCAAGTTAGTTACTTCCTAGATACAATGGGGATACAAGCCTTGGAACCATTCCAAATGGGAGAAATTGGCCAAAACAAAGGGGCTACCGGCCCCATTCAAGTCCAAAATCCAGTAGGGCAGTCATTAACCTTAAAGTTCCAAAATGATCTTCTTTGACCCCATGTCTCACATCCAGGTCATACTAATGCAAGAGGTGGGCTCCCACAGCCTTGGGAAGCTCTGTCCCTGTGGCTTTGCAGGGTACAGCTCCCTTCCAGCTGCTTTCACAGCTTGTGTGTCTGATGCTTTTCCAGCTGCATAGTAAAAGCTGTCAGTGGATCTACCATTCTGGGGTCCTGATGATGGTGGCCCTCTTCTCACAGCTCCACTAGGCAGAGCCCCACTGAGGACTCAGTGTAGGGATTCCAACCACACATTTCCATTTCTTACTGTCATAGCAGAGGTTCTCCATGAGGGCTCCACCCCTGCAGGAAACTTCTGCCTAGACATCCAGGCATTTCCATACCTCCTTTGAAATCTAGGCAGAGGTTTACAATTCTTTTCTTCTGTGCACCTGCAGGACAAACACCACGTGGAAGCTGTGAAGGCTTGGTGCTTTCACCCTCTGAAGCCACAGCCTGAGCTGTACCTTGGCCCCTTTTAGCCACAGCTGGAGGTGAAGCAGCTTGGTCATGGCAGGGTACCATGTCCTGAGGCTGCACAGAGCAGGGGGCCCAGCCTAGGAAACCATTTTTCCCTCCTAGACATCTGGGACTGTGATGGGAGGGATTGCCATGAAGGTCTCTGACATGCCCTGGAGACATTTTCCCCATTTTCTTGGTGATTACTTACTCAAATTTCTCCAGTGGGCTTGAATTTCTCCCCAGAAAATGGATTTTTCTTTTCTATCACTTTGTCAGTTTGTAAATCTTCCAAACTTTAATGTTCTGCTTTCTCTTGAATGCTCTGCCACTTGGAAATTTCTTCCACTAAATATCCTAATCATTTCTCTCAAGTTCAAAGTTCCACAGATCTCTAGGGCAAGGCAAATGCTGCCCGGCTCTTTGCTAAAGCATAGAAAGAGTCACCTATGCTCCAGTTCCCAACAGTTCTTCTTCTCCATTTTAGACCACCTTAGCCTGGATTTCATTGTCCATATCATTATCAGCATTTTGGTTGAAACCATTCAACAAGTCTCTAGGAAGTTTCAAACTTTCCCACATCTTCCTGTCTTCTGAGTTCTCCAATTCTCTGGGAAGTTCCAAACTTTCCCACATTTTTATGTCCTCTTCTGAGCCCTCCAAACTCTTCCAACCTCTGCCTGTTACCCAGTTCCAAAGTTGCTTCCACATTTTCAGGTATCCTTATAGTCATGCCCTACTCCTTCAGTACCAATTTACTATATTAGTCCATTCTCAAACTGCTAGGAAAGACATACCAGAGACTGGGTAATTTATAAAGGAAAGAGGTTTAATTGACTCACAGTTCAGCATGGGGAAGGAGGCCTCAGGAAACTTACAATCATGGTGGAAGGGGAAGCAAACATGTTTTTCTTCACATGGCAGCAGAAAGGAAAAGTGCTGAACAAAGAGGGGAAAGCACCTTATAAAGCCAGCAGATCTTGTGAGAATTCACTATCACAAGAAAAGCCTGGGAGTAACTTCCCCCATGATTCAGTTACCTCCCACCAGGTCCCTCCCATGACACATGGGGATTATGGGAATTATAATTCAAGATGAGATTTGGGTGGGGGCACAGCCAAGCCATATTAATCCTCCCTTTTTCCTTCAACAATGGATATCCTGGACAAATAAGTTACACTAGGACAGAAAAAGAAAGGGACACCAACGATTATTCCAATAAATTTTTGAAGTATACAGTTCCAAATCAGGTATTTATTTTATTGTAAAAGATCAAGAAAATGAAAATAATCCAAGTCTTTTCATATTTTATTCTATATGTATTATGTTGTCAAGTCATATAACATTTCTGTTACATATTTTATTGAATATGTACTTGAAATGCTTCATACAATGTAATTGTTATTGTGTTTACTGGGGGCAGGGGGGTGTTTAAAAAAAATAAAAAGAACCAAAAACAACATTTATTCTACACATAACACACACATAAAACATTTATTCCACCTCTACATAACAATATTCATTTAGACTTAGGCACTAAAAAATTGGCTAGAACTCAAAACTCAGCTCAGTCCTTGAACAAATAATTTTTTAGTAAAATAACCTATAGCCTGCACAATCATAATTTAGATAGTGAAAATTATTCTTTCACAAAACTAAACTTACTGATTGTATCTTTTCTTTTAGAAAATTAAATATAGATAAATCTTTTTATCTTGGAGATGTGGTCATATAAGTTTACAGAGACTTGTATGACACACAAAATGATAAATGAAGATATGTTATTTTAAATGTCTCTTCGATTTTACAAAGTTGCCAGTGAAACAATGGGCATTGCAGTTCACCTGAAGAGAATGTGGGCTTTGGCTACAAATTCACGATAATCCATTATTTTCATTATGCCCACAGTCCAGCAACATTCCCCTTCCAAATGGAGCTTCCTGCCTTTCCTTCAATGGCTTCCCAGAGCCCATGCGTTACATTTAAGCCTCTTTAGTCCAGGATTCTGGGCCCTTCATGCTTGGTTATAAGCTTGCTCACCCTGGTCTCACCAGAACGTTATTCTCACTGGACTACTATGTGTTTCCCAAAATCTAAAAGCAATTTTGCTTCTTGATATTTTTGACATGGTGTTATCTTGGGCTGGACATGCTTTCTCCACCCATAAAATTTGGATTTATTCCTCACCTATCACCACCTCAAATTACATTGTTTTAATGAGCGCTTTCTTGTCTCCCAGTGAGAGAATATATGTCATTCTTTTGGCTTTCACAAAAGTTGCTTCTCTCTCTTTTCAGCACTAATTTCATTCTGTCTTGAATTTTCTTTGGTTCTTCTCATATCTGTTTTCCTGGTAGAATACAGCACCCTGAGGGTAGGACTCTTGGTTTATGCGTTCCCAAACTTGCGCAATTCTTTGGCCATTGTTACTGCTCAAGAAGAAATTTTTAATACGTGTATTTGTAGTTAAAGCCTCTGTTTACTCACCTACAGTGTTTGATGAGAGCTTAATGTTTGATATTCCAAAGTGGCATTTTATGCTTGAAACAATCTATGCTACCTGAAAGCCTTTAGGGGCACTTAGTTGACCTACAGGGACTCCAATAAACTCTAAACTCCTATATTTTTGTGTTGAATCTGATCTCAATAGCCACCAAAAGGTTTTATTTATTTTAGAAGGATAATAATGCAATAATGCATCCAGGTCTGCTGCTTATCTCCTAGAGGTCATGTTCATCATCGGCCATCCTTTGTGTGGCACCTGAGAGTCATTCAGACAGGTGGGCTTTGAATGCACCTTTAAAATGCATCACTCTGAGAAGTAAAATCAGCAATGACAAAACAGCAGTGCACACAATTATAAGCAGTTTCCTGAGCATGTATCTCTATATAACATAGTCAACTATTAGTTTATGAGTCCTAAATGGAAGAAAGAAGGGAAACGCATAGAAAAGAATAATTTGTATTTAACTTTTGAGCTTTGGGGTCTTTATGTCCACAGTGAAACATAAATGGGCCTGGCATTACAGTGATCCAGGTTTATGTGAATCTACCTCTTCCTCAGCCATGCTGACCATGCAAAAAGAGGTATCATTGTCAAACATTTTTTAATTTGTGGATTTATTTATAAATCTTATATTTGGAAAACTATGTTAACTAAAAAATAAATTTACATAAAATTGAGATTATTCTGGTAAGTCTGGAGAATACGGAAACAGTAAGGACAGCGTTCCTCCCCATTTTTGTGCATGACACCCTGATTTTTACAGGTGTGCAAGTGAGAACACTCAAAGTCATCTTTGCACCTTTGTAGTCAATCAACTATCAAGATTTGTCTATATTCCTACATCAATATCTGTAAACTAGGCCCATTTCTGTCTCCATAGCTATTGCCCTCATCCAAGCTAATATCATCTCTCTTTTGGTCTACTAGACTGACCCTCTTTCTGGCCCCTCTCCAACTAGCTCACCACAATGCAGTTAGAGTGATCTTTTTAAAAATGCAAATCTGATTATGCCACCCTCCTGCTTAAGCCCTTTCAAAGGCTTCCCATTGCTCTTAAGACAAAGACAAGAATCCTTAACCTGGCTCACCAAGCCCTGCTTTCTCTGGCCCCTGTGTGGATCAGTGACCTCATTGTTTACTGGTAACTGTCACTTCTCACTTTCCAACCATATTGACCTTCTTTCAACAACTCAACTTCATCCTGTTCTTATAGCACGTATCTCATTTGAGATGAGTAAATATATGTGTATTTTATGGTCTAATATCCATAAATCCTGGGGGAAGGGGAACAAGCGTTTTCCCTGACTTGTTCATGTCTATATCACCTACTCATAGCACATGGTAGAGACTCCCTATGGCATTTGTAATTAATGAATAAATGTACCACACTAATTATTTGCCCTCAGTAGACTGTGGCTTCCTAAAGGAAGCCAAATGCTTATTCATGGACCTAATATTCAACAGCCCTGTGCTTGGCACATTATAAGCACTGGGTAAACATTTATAGCAAATCCACTCATAAGTCACCCTGACACTAGTCTAGAGCCTTGAGATTCAAAGTAAGATCAGATGCTATCGAGCGTCAGAATTGCTTGGGAATATGTTAGAAATCTAGACCCTCAGAACCCACGTGGGTTCTGCATTTTTCCCCCAGTATCACTGTTTTGTTGTGTAAAGTATACTAATCTAAAAGTGTACAACTTGGCTGGGCATGGTGCCTGGGATTTATTCTAATTCTAGCACTTTGGGAGGCCAAGGCGGGTGGATCACATGAGGTCAGGGGTTCGAGACCAGCCTGGCCAACATGGTGAAACCCTGTCTCTACTAAAAATACAAAAAATTAGCTGGGTGTGGTGGTGCATGCCTGTAATCCCAGCTACTCAGGAGGCTGAGGCAGGAGAATCGCTTGAACCTGGGAGACGGAGGTTACAGTGAGCCGAGATCATACCATTGCACTGCAGCCTGGGTGACAAGAGCAAAACTCTGTCTCAAAAAAAAAAAAAATCTGTACAACTTAATATGTAAAGTGTACTAACCTAGAGTGTACAACTTAATGTGTCAATTGTGTTACCTTTTCCCACATCAAATGTAGAACATTTCCAGCACCAAAGAGATTTTCCTTCTTCTTTTCAGTCAATACTCTCCCAGAGGCAACCACTGGTTTTACTTCTACTATCATTAATTAGCTTATTAGCCTTTCATGTTCTTGAACTTATAAAACACCACTATTTTTTACTTAATATTTTCAGAATCTGCATTTTCACAAATCACCCACAAATCACACATTTGAATGTGTGCACATTCAAATTTGAGAAGTGTTGCTATGGAGCATTCATTCTCACTCCTGGCTGCACATCAATACCCACTGATGCCTAAGTACCACTTCCAGAGATTCTGATTTAATTGGCCTTGAGTGAGGACTGGACATCAGGACTTTTTGAAAATTCTTAGGGGATTGTAATATGCAGCTGAAATTGAAAAAACACTGTTCTGTCTATCCTTAAGTTCTTTTTTTTTTTTTTTTTTTTTGAGACAGAGTCTCGCTCTGTTGCCCAGGCTGGAGTGCAGTGGCGCTATCTTGGCTCACTGCAACTTCCGCCTCCCGGGTTCTAATTTTTTGTATTTTTAGTAGAGACTGCATTTCACCGTGTTAGCCAGGATGGTCTCGAACTTCTGACCTCGTGATCTGCCTGCCTGGCCTCCCAAAGTGCTGGGATTACAGGCATGAGCCACCGCGCCCAGCCTCCTTAAGTTCTATGTTGCACAACTCCTCCTGTCTCTGATCCATGCTAGGAGAGAACAGTTGTTACCTCAGAATAAAGCGGATCTTGCCTAGAGCAGATTTGCCTGCTTTTTTGTTTGTTTGCTGCTTTTCTCATCTCCTACCTTCCCTAGAACCTAAAGGAGATGCACTTAAGCCATTAGGTTGTTGCTCTCATTATCCTGTGGGAGCAGTGGTGTGCTAGAGCTGACCCATACTGGCTTGTGAGGGCAGATTGTGTGCTTCCAACTGTATACGATGTCATTCAAATTATTCAATGACATCATGTTGGTAGCTTGAACTTGGCCATGGTGGGAATATTTACACAACAGAAATTGGCAAACACTACCAATCGGGTTCTGTTTCCTCCCTGACTTCCTCCTAGAGAGCTGGTTTGCCATTACCCACCCCCTATAGGTAAATACTGCTAAGGAGAAGGGCTTAATCTGGTTAAAGCAGTTGTAAAATGATATTTCAGTAGTCTTCTCAAGCGATGACTTTTCCTAACCTCGAATTTACCATTTAGCAGTTACTAATATGTTTAAATAATGTTGTCAGTGCATCTACTCCTTTGGGAAATATAAAAAGATGGATATAATTATCATATTTCTTCCATCCATCTTGGTTGAAAACCCTTAGAATTATTTCCAACAGTCACTATTGTCTGATCTTATTTAGGCCATCATCCCATTATGCTAAGTCCATGGGCAAACATAACAGGATGATGGCCTAAACAAGACCAGACAATCATCCCATTATCAGCGTTATGCTCAGTACATGGACTAGGTAGCAGAAATCAGTGATAGCTTTTATTACAGCATCTCACTTAAGGTTTTTCATTGACTATAGTATTCCCTTGGAGTTGATGGGCATATGACTTAATTGGTTTCAATTGGTCATTGAATTCCACTGATTTCAAAGTGATCCAATATATTTTTTATTTTGTATATAAACCTATGGGGCAGCACTGAAAAAGAACTTATGATTCTTAGTGTTTAAAATAAGGTCTGGAGTCAGACCTGTTTTTGAATCTTGGCTCTTCTACTCCTATTTGGGCAATCATGGGCAAATTATAATATCTGTAAGTTTCATGTTTCTCATCTTTAAAATGAGTATTAAAAATAGCTTGCAGGATTATCCTGAAGATTAATTAACATACAACAGATATGCACTAAGCTTCAATCGTGACACATAGTAAAATGCTTAATATCTTTGGTTGGGTCCCCAGGAGCAGACTCCAAGACAAGGATTTGGGTGCAAGTAGTTTGAGAGGTTGTTATGGACTTATGTGTCCCTTTCAAAAAACTGATATGTTGAAATCTTAATCCCCAATGTGATGGTATTAGAAGGTAGGAACTTTGGGAGGTAATTTAGGTGATGAGGGTACAGTCTTGATGAATGGGATTAGTGCCCTTACAAAAGACACCTTAGAGGGCTCTCTAACTCTTTCTGCCATGTGAGGACACAATGAGAAGTTGACACTCTGCAACTTGGAAGGGAGCCCTCACCATGCTGGCATCCCGATCGCAGACTTTCAGTATCCAGAACTTTGAGAAGTAACTTTCTGTTGTTTATAAGTCATGCAGTCTATGGTAATTTGTCATAGCAGCCCAATATAAGACAGAGGTCACCCCAGGAAATACTGGTAGGTAGGTGGAGAAGTCAGACAAGAAAGAGAAGAAAGCCAATAAGGAGTGGATTACCACACACATTTGCAGTGTGAGTAATTGGAGCTTAATCTTACTGGGGAACTCTGAGAACCAATGTGGAAGATGGACCTCAGAGGTATCTCCCTAGAAGACAGAAGGAACTGAGGTATTAATCTACCAACTCCTATCAGTCATTGATTCTTAATTCTCTGGCACTACAACCTTTCATGTATATGAGCAGAGAAGGATCCAGTGACCAGAACAAGCCCTTAAGGAAAGTGATGTAGGTGATACAGTTGGAAGATGGGCCAGCATAAGCGAAAATCGTTCAGGGAAAGAGGGACATAGGCAGGCACTGATATCTATAGTAGCTCAATAAACACTTGGTAGCAGTAGCTATATATGGGAGGATTTTCATGCCAGAAGCTTGTTTACACATCATCTACTTTGATAGAGGTGGGGGAGAAGAGTTAAGGCAGCATTAGCTCATCTCCTAAGATTTGTCCCAGCTCTAATATTTACAAATATCTCATGGTGTATTTCTTTCTGTATGCACAAGCACTGCTCTTTTTGGTGAATTAAAATCACAAGAAACCCTTATGCAGTTTTACTTTTAATAATTGGAAATGGTACTGTTGTAACCATTAAACTCTAATATAAAAGATAATTTATCTAGAGGTAGTGCAGTTCAGCGTAAAGACCACAGGATGAAGAGTTAGGAGATCTTTGTGGAGTTTTTGCTCAGTCACTTACCATTTGTGTGGCTTCTGAAAGGAGTAAAAATCTCCAAGTCTCAACTGAAAGGAAAAAATTACCTGCCTAGCTAATGTGTTATGGTGAGAGCACATGGAACAATGGTTTGAACAGGAGTTGTCTCAGATGCTGAGATCTACATAGGAACAGTTAAGTTTTCTACCAGTCAGCAGGGCAAAGTGCTTCTGGTTGCTTTTGGCCGAAGTATTGAATTCACTGTAAGGCTTGATGATTACCTTGTGCTTCTCCTATATCCACAGCACTGAAGTAATTTGTGATTTGAAGACACAGTGACTCTCTTGGGGCCCATTAGACACATAGATGTAAATCAACTGATTCCAAGGATTCTGTGCAGCTGTTGTCTTCAACGGAGATAGTGGCTGCAACTGCCTGTTTCAGTTTCCTCCTGGAAAACTCTTGATATCAGTCTCTGACATCTTGGAGTATTTCTTTGGCTCCACAGACATTAAGGAAAATCATCTATAGAAAATGTTTATATAATTTTATCTTTGCTTGTTCTCAAATCCAAGGGATGATCATGCCAAAATTTTAGGAGTGAAATATGTCTTTGCCCACAGTGTGCCTACCACTTTATAAATTATACCCTCACACAAAGTATTGGTTTTGACTTTTGGAACTAATTATAACTAGGTAAATGCTTAACTGGAAGACTTTGGAATTTCATGAAGTTAGTGTCTTTAAAGTTATGCACTTTAAAGAGATCTTTTTGTATTAATTAGGATATCCAATAAGTCTTTCTGTGCAGCTCCACATAGTAGCAAGGAATATATAATATGTATGTATTTTAAAGATGCATGTAGCATTCTAGCAATTACACAGTCTCAGTGTGATATAAATGTAAATTAGTCTTACCAGGTTCTGTATTTAAAATTGTAGTGTAAACCTATATACATTTTAAGGGTGAATCCTACTGTTAGAGAAAAATAATTGCATCAATTTTCAATAAATTTAGACAAATATGGAATTAATCAAAGTTAACTCCTAAGACCCTAAACTTAAGTACCTGAGAACTTAGATATTTACAAGGTAATGGTTATTAATCAGAAAGCCTAAAACTTACAAAAATATCATTCAATATTAGTGTTCTTATAGTATTCTCTAGTTTCAATTTTTAGACAAAAATTTTGGTAACATAATTTGGAAAATAAAAATGATGAAGTAATTAAATGTACTAAAAGATAATTGTCTCATCTTTTTCTATTTTAAGATTTTGTTTGCTCATGTCAATGTTATCTATCACTTTAATAGAAGCATAAACTTTAGAGCATCCATGATGATAATGTAGGCAGAATATTTTTAGATAGTATTTCATATATATGTAATTTATTGTAAGCCAATTTAAAGTTTCCTTATTATAAGCCAATTTAAAGTATTTCATATATATGTAATTTATTATAAGCTAATTTAAAGTTTCCAATTAAAGTGAAATATATTTCACACACATAATAATAAAATAAATCTTGATCTTTCTAAAAAAATCAACATATACTTTCTTATGTGTAAACAAAAAAATTCATGCAAGTAAATAACAATAATATACCACCAATGACTCTGGCAATAAAGCACACAAATAATAAAGTAAAAGTTATGACCTTCCATTAACCATAAACACTAATCCTGGTAAAGGGGTGAGAAATTGTTTATAATAACTCAGCACATAATAACTGTATTTGAGAAACCAATTACTGCTTTTATATGGCTTCAGTTTCTCAGTCCAGCACTTCATTTTTGCAATAAAGGACCTGAATACATTTGCATCCAGTGCACAAAAGATGTGCAATGAATAACTGCAGATTAATTGGGCTCTTAAGAATTCCAATGTCTTCATTAACTTATCTCATGACAAATGTATTTATATCTTTGCAACTGTTTTTACTAAATTTTATACATAAATTTTTTAACTAGTTTAAAATGGCTCATCTGTTAAGAGATCTGAATGGATGAAGTTTTAGTAGTAAGACAATTTATATTGATAAATGAAGTCAAGCAATGTAGATATAGCAAGGTTCCAGAGCTTTCAGTGATCATATAGTGGACCTTTAAAGAAACATATAAAGAAGAGGTTGGATCATAATGGCAGAAGGAAGGCAGGACTAGATTGCAGCTCTGGACAGAGCAGTGTGCGGGGGCTCATATTGTGAGTTTTAGCTCCAAATTGACTGCAAGAACAAACCAGCAATCCCCAGAGGACCCACAGACCCTCTGAAGGAAGTGGTCTGCTCCTGTAGGGCCTGGGAGACATCCCCAAAACTGTGAGTGATCCAAGTGGGAAAGGGAGACCCTCCTCTCCCAAACACACACTCCCACTGGAGAAGCTGAAGGTCTGTTTGTGTGAGAAGTTTCTGACTTTACTTGGAGCTGAGTCAATTTGGAGAGCCGAGTGAAATACAGGGGTAGAGGAAGCAGCAGAAAGGCCCTGGGAGCTTGCTGGGTCTCCTAGCAGGCCACTCCTGCCTGGCACCACAGTAATCCAACAGGAGATGAGCACCGGGTAAAACTACATGGGGAGAAGCATATCTATAGCTCAACTTTGTAACAATTTGAACTGGATGAGAAGCCTTCTGGCCAGAACTCAGGGGAGGGCAGAAATCTGGTGTGCAGGCTCCACAGGTGGGGGAAGAACCAAACCCTTTGGCGTGAGACTGGCTCTTCAGCTTTTGTGGGAGCTGGGTGAAGCCTGTGACTGCCAGCTTTCCCCCACTTCCCTGACAACCTGTGTGACTCAGAAGAGGTGGCCATAATCCTCCTATATACACAACTCCAGTGACCTGGGAATCTCACCCCCATTCCCCACAGCAGCTGCAGGAAGACCTGCCCAAGGAAAGTCTGAGCTCAAACATGCCTAGCCCCGCCCCCACTTGATGGTCCTTCCCTACCCACCCTGGTAGCAGATGACAAAGGGCATATAATCTTGGGAGTTCTAGGGCTCCACCCACCACCGGTTCTTCCCCATTCTACCACAGCTGATGCTCTCTGGAAAGCGCCACCTCCTGGCAGGAGGCCAACCAGCACAAAAATAAAGTATTGAACCACCAAAGCTAAGAACCCTCACAGAGTCCATTGCACCCCCCACCACCTCCACTGGAACAGGCACTGGTATCCACCACTGAGAGACCCGTAGATGGTCTGCACATCACAAAACTCTGTGCAGACAACCCCCAGTACCAGCTCAGAATTGGGTAGACTTGCTGGGTGGCTAGACCCAGAAAAGAGACAACAATCACTGCAGTTTGGCTCACAGGAAGCCACATCTATAGGAAAAGGGGGAGAGTACTACATCAAGGGAACATCATGTGGGACAAAAGAATCTGAAGAACAGCCTTCAGCCCTAGACCTTCCCTCTGACAGAGCCTACCCAAATGAGAAGGAGCCAGAAAACCATGGTAATATGACAAAACAAGACTCATCAACACCCCCAAAAATCACACTAGTTCACCAGCAATGGAACCAAACCAAGAAGAAATCCCTGATTTACCTGAAAAAGAATTCAGGAGGTTAGTTATTAAGCTAATCAGGGAGGGACCAGAGACAGGTGAAGCCCAATGCAAGGAGATCCAAAAAATGATACAAGAAGTGAAGGGAGAAATATTCAAGGAAATAGATAGATTAAAGAAAAAACAATAAAAAATTCAGGAACTTTGGGCACACTTTTAGAAATGTGAAATGCTCTGGAAAGTCTCAGCAATAGACTCGAACAAGTAGAAGAAAAAAATTTAGAGCTCGAAGACAAGGTCTTCAAATTAACCCAATCCAACAAAGACAAAGAAAAAAGAATAAGAAAATATGAACAAAACCTCCAAGAAGTCTAGGATTATGTTAAACAATCAAACCTAAGAATAATTGGTGTTCCTGAGGAAGAAGAGAAATCTAAAAGCTTGGAAAACATATTTGGGGGACTAATAGAAGAAAGCTTTCCTGGCCTTGCTAGAGACCTAGACATCCAAATACAAGAAGCAAAAAGAGCACCTGGGAAATTCATCCAAAAAGATATTCACCTAGGCATATTTTCATCAGGTTATCCAAAGTTAAGATGAAGGAAAGAATTTTAAGAGCTGTGAGAGAGAAGCACCAGGTAACATGTAAAGGAAAACCTTTCAGATTAATAGCAAATTTCTCAGCAGAAACCATACAAGCCAGAAGGGATTGGGGCCCTATCTTCTGCCTCCTCAAACAAAACAATTATCAGCCAAGAATTTTGTATCCAGCAAAACTAAGCATCATATATGAAGGAAAGATACAGTCTTTTTCAGACAAACAAATGCTGAGAGAATTTGCCATTACCAAGCCACCCCTACAAGAACTGCTAAAAGAGCTCTAAATCTTAAAACAAATCTGGAAGCACATCAAAACAGAGTCTCTTTAAAGCATAAATCACACAGGACCTATAAAACAAAAATACAAGTTAAAAAGGAAAAAAAACCTCAAAATACACGGGCAACAAAGAGCATGATGAATGCAATGGTACCTCACATTTCAATACTAACATTAAATGTAAATGGCCTAAATGCTCCACACAAAAGATTCAGGGCCGCAGAATGGATAAAAAGTCACGAACCAACCATCTGCTGCCTTCAGGAGAGACACCTAGCATATAAGGCCTCACATAAGCTCAAAGTAAAGGGGTGGAAAAAGGCATTTCATGCAAATGGACACCAAAAGCGAGCAGGAGTAGCTATTCTTTTATCAGACAAAACAAACTTGAAAGCAACAGCACTTAAAAGAGAAAAAGAGGGACATTATATAATGGTAAAGTCCTTGTCCAACAGGAAAATATTCACAATCCTAAACAGATATGCACCTAACACTGGAGCGCCCACATTTAGAAAACAATTACTAATAGACCTAGGAAATGAGATAGACAGCAACACAATAATAGTGGGAAACTTTAAGACTCCACTGACGGCATTAGACAGGTCATCAAGACAGAACGTCAACAAAGAAACAATGGATTTAAACTATAAGGAACAAATGGACTTATATACAGAACATTTCATCCAATGACTGCAGAATACACTTTCCATTCAACAGTGAGTAGAACTTTCTCTAAGATAGACCATATGAAGGGCCATAAAATAAACCTCAATAAAAAAATTGAAATTATATCAAGCACTCTTTCAGACCACAGTGGAATAAAACTGGAAATCAACTCCAAAAGGAACTTTCAAAACCATGCAAATACTTGGAAATTAAATAACCTACTCCTGAATGAGCATTGGGTCAAAAACAAAATCAAGATGAAAACTAAAAAATTCTTCAAACTGAACAAAAATAATGACACAATCTGTCAAAACCTCTGGGATACAGCAAAGGCAGTGCTAAGAGGAAAGTTCATAGCCCTAAAGGCCTACATCAAAAAGAATTAAAGAGCACAAACCGACACTGTGAGGTCATACCTCAAGGAGCTAGAAAAACAAGAACAAACCAAACCTAAACCCAGCAGAAGAAAGAAAATAACCAAGATCAGAGCAGAACTAAATGAAATTGAAACAAAAAAAATACAAAAGGTAAATGCAACAAAAAGCTGGTTCTTTAACAAGAGATATAAAATTGATAGACCATTGACAAGATTAACCAAGAAAAGAGGAGAGTGGATAAAGAAGCTGTGACATATATATATATGATGGAATACTATGCAGCCATAAAAAAAGAATGAATTAATAGCATTTGCAGTGACCTGGATGAGATTAAAGACTATTATTCTAAGTGAAGTAACTCAGGAATGGAAAACCAAACATCATATGTTCTCACTGATATGTGGGAGCTAAGCTATGAGGATGCAAAGGCATAAGAATGACACAGTGGACTTTGGGGACCTAGGAGGAAGAGTGGGAGGGGGATGAGGGATAAAAGACTACAAATATGGTGCAGTGTATACTGCTTGGTGATGGGTGCACCAAAATCTCACAAATCACTAAAGAACTTACTCATGTAGCCAAATACCACCTGTACCCCAATAACTTATGAAAAAATATTTTTAATAAAAATCTTTAATGGTGTAGGAAAATTTTTAAAAAAAGAACTGCATAGAGGAGATGCTTGAAACTGAATAGCATAGCAGTGGTTTCTATTGTATGTGTTTGTGTTTGGGTGTATATGTATGTGCGTGTGTGTGTGTTTGCATCGTATGGGAGGTGGCAGATAGTTTCTTTTTTGGGTGATTGTCAAATGTAAATTCACGAATTTTAAGCATAGGATGCAATGTCAGTTGTAGGCTCTAATTGAGGTGTGAGTGTCTCTTATCCTATGCTACTTTTCACAACCCTGAAAGGAGAAGGTGCTGTCATAGCTAATTATTACTGTATCTTGTTTATTACTGTGACAACAAAATTGTGTCTTGCTTGGACTAATCATCAACTATGTGGTAACTTGGTCCACTTATGAAACAATTTAAGTGCAACTTTGGAGCCCTCTCACTGTGTCTCCTTTACCTTTTAACTCCGAGATGCTTGAATATTGTTGCTCAGAAGAATTAGTTAATATTTGATTTTCATCTTTACAAAGACTCTTAGGAAAAAGAATGAGGAAGTTTTACTTAAAGTGGGTTTATTAAGAACGATAATGTGGCCAGGCTCAGTGGCTCATGCCTGTAATCCCAGCACTTTGGGAGGCCGAGGTGGGCGGATCACGAGGTCAGGAGTTCGAGACCAGCCTGACCAACATGATGAAATCCCATCTCTACTAAAAATACAAAAATTAGCCGGACATGGTGGTACGTGCCTGTAATCCCAGCTACTCAGGAGGCTGAGGCAGGAGAATCGCTTGAACCCTGGGGGCGGAGATTGCAGTGAGCCAAGGTCGCGCCACTCCACTCCAGCATGGGTGACAGTGAGACTCTGTCTCAAAAAAAAAAAAAAAAGATAATGTTGTTGCTTTATCACCTATTAATTTTTTTTAGTGTTTGGTGTTTTTAGTGTTAACTGTTTATCCCTTTCAGGTATGTAAAAGCCAACTGCCAAATACTTTCCAGTCGTTATACAATCAGGTCATTTCCTTTGGCTTTAACTCAGAAGTAATTTCTTTGATCTTTTTTTATGATTTCTCCCCCTGAGCTTCCCTTAATTGCTTTTCCTCTTGGGTACTGATGCTAGATATAATTTTCTGACATACACCCCAGGAGAAGACTTGTTTTCTCTCTTTCCTTCTATTCTCCTCCTCTTCTACTTTTTAAAATCTTCACTCTCTTTAAAATAATAAAAACCAAAGTCTTTTTCTTCTAGAGCGTCTCAGACCCAAATTGCCGCATAGTGGTCTTATAAAGGGAAAAGAGCTTTGGTGAACTTTATCAAAGTTTTTGTTGCTGTTGTGTTTTCATTTGTTTGCTTGTTTTTATATGAGGCAAACTTATTTTTTAATTGGAAAAATAAGCCATGGTCTAAGTATTAAAAAAAAATTAAATCCTACAAAAGTAAGTCTCCCTCCTAGCCCAGGCTTCTGACCATAGCCTTCTTCCCCATATACAACCATTAATACCATGGTGACCCTTCTAGAAACACTTTAAGGTAGAATGTTTTACAGGAGGTTGAGGGAGGGAGAAAAGAATGAGAGTGTATTCTTTAAAACAAACAAACAAACAAAAAAACCAACAATATTGACAGATTATTAAGTTTTAAAAAAGAGCCTTGTAGTTTTTTTTTCTTGAATATCAGCATCCATAAGTCTACTTTAATCTTTGTCACAACTGCATAGTATGGATATGTTATCTATTTTACTGCACCATATCAGAGGACATTTAAATTATTTAATTTATTGTTTATTATGTTTGTTTATTTCACTGTTACAAGCCATGATGTGATGGTCATCCTTATTTGCATGTCATTTCCTCATAACCTGATATATTTGTTGGATAAGTTCTGTGTACACTAGGCATACATATCTATGCATGCATATATATGTTTATGATTCGAATACACAAACAGAAGTACTAAGAACTTCAGCCTATACTCTGATTTCCCTACCTTACAAAGTCCCTTAGGATAGCAACTGGTACAAAATTACCTCATTCTTTTTAGGGTCACCTTTCATTTCCCTCCATAGGTGTAAATGTCGGGGTGTTTATTTCTGCAGTGTAGGCATTCAGGGCCTGCAGAAGCAGTGTGGGTAGATTTCCCTGGATATGAGGTGAACTATGCTGAAGAAGTTAGAGCCAGCTGCACTCAGGGCTTGTCATAGTTCTAGAATGTTTGCATAGAAGCCTAGGCTGATAGCAATGGGAGAAGCCTCGGGTAAATGAATCCAATCCTCCCCATTCCCAAAGTAGAAGGACTAGGCAGCTAGGAGAAGTCATTCTCATGCCCAGGTAACTTACTCAAGTTGCCAACCGGGGTTTTTCTATCACACCATGAAAAGCTGTGCTTTTGTCCTATATTTCCTGGAGGCTGACTTTCTTATCGCTTTCTATTTCTCCTCATGACTTTGACTGGGTTCTCTTAACTTGCAGGCTTAGTGTTGAAAGGGACATTTAAAAGCCCCAGAACCTAGTTAAAATTTGACAGGCAGTTCTCTCTTGCAGGATAGGTTTTGCCAACTCCTTTGAGGCTGCAATCTCAATTTGATGACGGTTTTAAAGCCATTGTTAAAAATGAATAATACGAATTTTGAAAAAATTTGATGGTTCTCTGTCTCTATCTCTCTTTATTTATTCATTTATTTATTTGATTTTTGAGACAGAGTCTGGCTCTGTCACCCAGGCTGGAGTGCAGGGGTGCAATCTCTGCTCATGGGAACCTCCACCTCCCAGGCTCAAGCCATCCTCCCACCTCAGCCTCCCGAGTAGCTGGGACTACAGGTGTGCACCACCACGCCAGGCTAATTTTTGTAGTGTTTGTAGAGACAGGGTTTTGCCATGTTGCCCAGGCTGGTCTCAAACTCCTGAGCTCAAGCAATCCACCTGCCTTAGCCTCCCAAAGTGCTAGGATTACATATGTGAGCCACTGGGCCCAGCCCATCTCTTTTTCTTTAATCCCTTTTGAACAGTTGAGGTGGCAAGAGAAATAATGGGCAGATAGGCTTGGCCCTGTTCACAGAGTATGGGAGGCAGGGAGGAGCAAGCAGAGACTTTTTTGTCAATGGTAACCTTAATGAATCAGATCACATTTGAGTTGGCCCTTTTCTCATTACAGGCAGAGAAGGTAGATGCTGCTTGGTATCTTTTATCAGCTGAATCTACTTCCAGACAAGCAGGTCATCTGTCAGAGTCATTTAAGTTGAGTGTGCTATGACAAGGAGAGTTGGGAAGTCAGTACATATGTGCATGCATGTATTAGGTGTGTGTATGTGCACATCGTATGTATATACATGTGCATTCGCTGTATATGCATATATACATATATGCACATATGTGTGTATAGATGCAGGCATATGCACATAACACATATGCACACATATATGTGCGCAAGAAATTTTACAATTACCGTTGTGAAGGAAAATAGAAATTAAGGACTTTCATTAACCTCTTCCAGGGAGAAAAAAAGAAACTAATGTATTAACACCTGAGAACAGAAAGTTCTGACAAAAGCAAGAGTGTTATTTCCCTTTTTAGAATGAAAAGTCTCTGGTAGGACAGATTCTGTCCAAATACCTCCTTTCTACCACAAACAGGATTTTAATGACAGCCCTTCCCTTGTAAATTTACATGGAGGTATCTCTATTGACTCTGGTTGCCATGGTGATTCAAAGAAACTGGTCTGGGACCGCAGTTTGGGATAACATTTTTCAAATAGGGTAAGGAGCCCAGGAATGCAGACTTTGTGGCTTGACAATCTACTCAATTCTTAGGGTAAAAAATAACATTACACTTGGCAAACCAATTATGTTTTTGACAAGATAAATGCTTTTGACGTTATTCCTATTCTTCCTGGGTAATAGTTAAGTAGATAAACAAATTAAATTGACCTTAGAGATAAAAATTCATGCCCATTCTTCCACTGCTATAACTGTTCAAAATATTCTTTCCAGATTTCTTTGGAATGGATACATTTTGATGTGGGAGAAGTCATTCAGTATAGTGAGTTGAAAACATTAATACTGGTATCAAACTGCCGGGGTTTGAATACCAGCTCTGCCACCAGCTCTGCTGGGAGACCTTGAAAAAATTACTTTAATAATAATAGTAATAATAATAAAAAATAAATAAATAAATAAATAAAAAGAATTTGAATGAGCCCTTTAGGCAGAAGCAGGACTGTGGAAGAGGAATAGGGCATGGTCAGTCCTGCTGGTTTCCATCCAGATATCCAACAAACAAATTAAACTTCAGTGATAATTCTCAAAAAAAAAAAAAAAGAAAAAAAAGAAAAAATTACTTAAACTTTTTGATTCTCAGCTTCCTTGTTTGCCAATGGAGATGATAATAGTATCTATCATTAAAAGCTGTGCTGAAGAATAAGTTAATTAATATATGTAAGGCACTTAGAATCATGCCTGATCCATACCAGAGGCTATAGAAATATCAGATGTCATCATCATCACATATTTCTATTATTATTATTACTACATTGATTCTTCTTGGGAAAAAATTGACATTTTTTCTTGCACCCTACATAGATGGACTCTGGGGAGAAGAAACAGTCCATAGAACAGAGGCTTGGTAGAACTTTGAAATGACAGGAATTCTTTCAAGATCACCTAAAAATCTTCTTGAACACAGCTGAAAATCTCCAGCCTTTCTTTTCTTCCTTTAAACTCAGGTTTCATTATCTTTTAAGATGGCTATGATACCACAGATCAGTTGTACAAAATGACTTTTTTCCAGGTCACCACACACACTGTGAGTTTATGCTAAATCACACTCTGCTGTTACAACCAGTTGGGATTTTTAGGGCCAAAAAGGTGAGTTAAGAGGTGTATGTACATTGATGAAATAAAAGGTGAGACTTAAGCTAGTTGTAGACTTTCGTATGCTCCAATTCTTTTAAAAAAAATATGAGAAAGCTGGGATTTCAGAGAAAGATTAGGAGTAAAACCCATTGTATTAGTGCTTTGTTGCCAGGCTTTGAGACTTGTGATTTCAGAATGGTAGATCTGAGATAAGTTCATTGGGAACATCTGGTCCAGCCTTCTCATTTATGGAGGAGGAAGTAGAATCCTAGAAACATGAGTAGCTTGCCCAAGGTCAGCTAGGGAGGGACGAACAAATGCAGGATGAGAGCCTAGATCACTTCTGGCCCAGTTCAGAGCTACCTTAAAAATAGAGCCATTTAGAGCTCTGTACCATATGGCCTTCTCCCTTTGTGTCTTCAACTAGGTCCCATTGTGAGCTGTAGGAATGGGTTTTTTAGCCCCTTGACACTGTTGAATGATTCTTCTCAGATGTGAGGGGCACCCTTTTTTCCATGAGAGCAGCAGCTTCCTTGGGGGCCCAATGTTTTTCTTTTGAAATTCCAACAGGAAAGACCAGAATTGCATGTTCCCAGTAATGCCATCTGTTTATTTGAAAGGGGAAAAAAGATCACTGAGGATTGGCATTTGTTCTAGCTCTCTGCACTTTACCTCATACAAAGAAACTCTGCTTGTAAGTGCTATGATGAGGCTCCAAGTTGGCTAGCTGAACTTGAGGAATTCATAGGGCAGAGAACTACAGACTTTCAGTCATACAAAAGTGTGTACTTGTTGCTGCCAGTGAGACCTTTGTGCGCCAAGGAAGTGTTGGTGTATAACCCTTAGTATTTTCATTGGCTTCAATGTCTCTGAGAGAACAGCATTTACTGTCTTCTGAGAGGATAGGCATTTCTTTTTGTTGATTTTTCTTTTTTTTTTTCCCCTCTCTCTCTAGAGGATAGAAGATAAGAAGTTTTATAATCCTAATCCTGACACTCAGTTGCCATGAACATTATCTTCTCTTAAATGTATGTCCTTTGCCATTCTCTCATTTACCCATTCATCCAACAGTTCTTTCTGTAAACATTCATTAAACACCTACCAAGTGCCAGACACTGAGCTAAATGCAAAAGAAACAAAGGCAAATCATATGTAAGTCTGAAGGAACAAGGGGAGAGGGAAATTGTTAGGACTAGAGAAAATAGCTGTCATTCTAGAGTGGCCTGCCTGCCTGGGGCTGTGGCCTTAGCTCAGCTACAGGAATGGGATCAACTACAGTGACTTGGAAGCTGGAGGGCAATGGTCTTGCTCACTCTCCTGTTGGTCTTTACTTCCCTGCCAGTGTCCCCCATTGACTGCCCCCAGCTGGAAACCTAAGGGCAAGGGATCCACTGAGGTACCCTTAGAGGCCAGACTTCCAGGGAATATAGCAAAGGTAGAGAGTGCAACTGAAGGGCCAAGAAAAATATTGAGCACAGTAAGGTTTTGTAAATGAGTTCAGATAACCCTCTGGGGCAAAAAGGAAAGCATTGTAAAGGAATTGCTTTTTGCTTGTTAAATTTTAATGTAGTGACTGGAGTTTTTGGACCTCATGATATCTTAGGGAATCAGAGAAGCATTGAAGAGATTGTAGTTCTATGGTATAAAAAAGACAGTTCCAAATGTTTGCTGGTACTCTCATTGAGACATGGAATTACTGTTCCTTCCATGCGAGCTGGATGCCTTTTACTGGTCTTCTTTGACCAGTGAAATTCAGTAAAATTGATGTTCTAGAACTTACAAGTCTAGGTCATAAGAAGTCTTGCATATTATGCGTTAGAACATTCTCTCTGGGAACTTTAACCTTTGACCCACCCTGTAAGAAATCTAACTACCCTGGAACTACCGTGTCAGCACTCCAGTTAACAGACCCAGCTGAACTCTGCCTTCCAGATATTGTCCCCACGGTGTCAGACATGTGACTGTAACCATCTTGGACTCTCTAGATCTTTCTAGCTGCCAGATGAACACCACTGAGTGACCTCATCTATGCCATATGCAACAGAAGAATCATCTAGTAGATGATCTAGTGATTTGAGAATTGATCCTTCTCAAATTCCTGACCTACAAAAATTATGAGATAAAATTAAATGGTTTTTGTTTTAACCCACTACGTTTTGGGGCAGTTTGTTAGGCAGCAACAGATAATTGGGAAATGCTGCTACCCTCTCAGATTGATGATCCATTCATCCTATATCTACATTAATAATGGGAAGTAACAACAACCCTCCACTAACCCCTACACATTCATATATTCACAATACAACTTTAACCTTCCATTTCTTTGATAAGTGATCTAGCTAGATCATGAAATCTAATGTGAAGCTGTTTAACTCTGGAGGTATTTTAATATATGGAAGTGGAAAAAGTGATAAAAAGCAGTAGCTCTAGAGAACCTAGAAAGTGCAGCATAAGGAAAGATTATAAACCCCATCCCCTTAAGTTGCCTTTAAATAAAAGTTTAATTAAAAAAAACTATATAAATTATATGCTTCTTGCCCAAACGCCCCATCAAGGAAACAAACTCATTCATGTCAGAGCAAACTTCGAGATTAGACGAATTTCTAAGAAAAAAATGCAACAGGGAAATGTGCAGCTAATGAGACTTAATGGGGAAAAAGAGCTAATATTTATTAAGCACAGTATTGGTCAGCACACACTGGATTATATCACTGTAACAAATAAGCTCCAAATCTCAGTGACTTGTACAAGAAAAGCTCATGTCTTGCTTTGGCTACAGGTCAAAGTTAGGTTGGTATCTGTGTGGGGGTTGGTATGTCTCCACTCACTGAAGTTATGCAGAGACACAGATAAGTGAGGCTTCATCTCAACAAGTGATTCCACTGTCTCTAGAGCATTAGAAAAGGGAAATGGCAGCTCATATACTGATTCTCAAAGTGAAACAGATGACTCGCATTTCCATTTCACTGGCCAAAGCAAGTCATATGGCTCTATACCCAATTTTCAGAGGGCAGGGAAGTTTGACTGGAAGAGGACAGAGCTGGAAATCCTTGATAAACAGCACCAATTATGAACACAAGCATCTGTTATGGAGCAGGCACTTTGCTAGGCATGTCTCATTCAATTCTGACAAAATCCATTATATAGGTAGAAGACAGGCCTAGAGAGGTCAAGCAACTTGTCTGTGGTTACACAGCTGGTAATTGAAGAGGAGAGCCTGGAACTGAGGTCCTTAGGTCTGATTTCAAAGTGCATGCTTTTGTTTTGTTTTGTTTTGTTTTATTTGACATGATGCTCACCAAGCATATACATGTCATTTAGGAACTAGAGAGGACAGTGAAGAGAATTTAATAATTTTATTTGTATTTTGGAGTCACTTTAATCTATAAATAAAGCACCCTGCTGCCCCTTAGACCTGTACTCTGAAGTGCACCAAGATGGTTGGTAAGTTACCGAGTCTCCACTGTGTTGAGAGCACTGTTCTTAGTCAGTGAGAAGAAAGAAAAAAAAATCAGAAAACAGCCTCAAGTGTCCTTGAGACTTTATTATATGCTAAAAATTAAGAGACAAATATCCTTTATGAAAGGCTTACATATACTTAAAGAGCCTACTTATAGATTAATACATGCTGCATCTCTTAAGCTTGAACAAGGTGTTTTATTAGGTTGATGCAAAAGTAATTGTAGTTTTTGCCATTACTTTTTTTTTTTTAAATACTTTAAGTTCTGGGATACATGTGCAGAACATGCAGGTTTGTTACATAGGTATACATGTGCCATGGTGGTTTGCTGCACCCATCAACCCGTCAGCTAGGTTTTAAGCACTGCATGCATTAGGTATTTGTCCTAATGCTCTCCCTCCCCTTGCCTCCAACTCCCTGACAGGCCCCGGTGTGTGATGTTCCCCTCCCTGTGTCCGTGTGTTCTCATTGTTCAACTCCCACTTATGAGTGAGAACATGCAGTGTTTGGTTTCCTGTTCCTGTGTTAGTTTGCTGAGAATTATGGTTTCAAACTTCATCCATGTCCCTGCAAAGGATATGAACTCATACTTTTTTATGGCGGCATAGTATTCCATGGTGTGTATGTGCCACATTTTCTTTATCCAGTCTATCATCGATGGGCATTTGGGTTGGCTCCAAGTATTTGCTATTGTGCATAGTGCTGCAATAAATATATGTGTGCATGTTCTTTATAGTGGAATGATTTATAATCCTTTGGGTATATACCCAGTAATGGGATTGCTGGGTGAAATGCTATTTCTGGTTCTAGATCCTTGAGGAATTGCCACACTCTCTTCCACAATGGTTGAACTAATTTACACTCCCACCAACAGTGTAAAAAAGTGTTCCTATTTCTCCACATCCTCTCCAGCAGCTGTTGTTTCCTGACTTTTTAATGATTGCCATTCTAACTGGCATGAGATGGTATCTCATTGTGGTTTTGATTTGCATTTCTCTAATGACCAGTGATGATGAGCTTTTTTTCAAATGTTTGTTGGCCGCATAAATGTCTTCTTTTAAAGAAGTGTCTGTTCATATCCTTTGCCCACTTTCGATGGGATTGTTTCTTTCTTGTAAATTTGTTTAAGTTCCTTGTAGATTCTGGATATTAGACCTTTGTCAGATGGAGAGATTGCAAACATTTTCTCCCATTCTGTAGGTTGCATGTTCACTGTGATGACAGTTTCTTTTGCTATGCCAGAAGCTCTTTAGTTAATTAGATCCCATTTGTCAATTTTGGCCTTTGTTGCAATTGCTTTTGGTGTTTTAGTCATGAAGTCTTTGCCCATGCCTATGTCTTGAATGGTATTGCCTAGGATATCTTCTAGGGTTTTTATGGTTTTGGGTTTTATATTTAAGTCATTAATCCATCTTGAGTTAATTTTTTTATAAGGTGTAAGGAAGGGGTCCAGTTTCAGTTTTCTGAATATCACTAGCCAGTTTTCCCAATACCATTTATTAAATAGGGAATCCTTTGCCCATTGCTTGTTTTTGTCAGGTTTGTCCAAGATCAGATGGTTGTAGATGTGTGGTGTTATTTCTGAGGCCTCTGTTCTGTTCCGTTGGTCTATATATGTGTTTTGGTACCATTACCATGCAGTTTTCGTTACTGTATGCTTGTAGTGTAGTTTGAAGTGAGGTAGCATGATGCCTCCAGCTTTGTTCTTTTTGCTTAGGATTGTCTTGGCTATACAAGCTCTTTTTTGGTTCCATATGAAATTTTAAAGTAGTTTTTTTCTACTTATGTGAAGAAAGTCAAGGTAGCTTCATGGAAACAGCATTGAATCTATAAATTACTTTGGGCAATATGGCCATTTTCATGATATTGATTTTTCCTGTCTATGAGCATGGAATATTTTTTCCATTTGTTTGTGTCTTCTCTTATTTCCTTGAGCAGTGGTTTGTAGTTCTCCTTGAAGAGATCCTTCACGTCTCTTGTAAATTGTATTCCTAGGTATTTTATTTTATTTGTAGCAATTGTGAATGGGAGTTCACTCATGATTTGGCTCTGTGTTTATTATTGGTGTATAGGAATGCTTGTGATTTTTGCACACCGATTTTGCATCCTGAGACTTTGCTGAAGTTGCTTATCAGCTTTAGGAGTTTTGGGGCTGAGATGATGGGGTTTTCTAAATATACAATCATGTCATCTGCAAACAGCAACAATTTGACTTCCTTTCTTCCTATTTGAATACTCTTTATTTCTTTCTCTTGCCTGATTGCCCTGGCCAGAACTTCCAACACTATGTTGAAAAGGAGTGGTGAGAGAGGGCATCCTTGTCTTGTGCCAGTTTTCAAGGGAAGGCTTCCAGTTTTTGCCCATTCAGTATGATATTGGCTGTGGGCTTGTCGTAAATAGCTCTTATTATTTTTAGATATGTTCCATCAATACCTAGTTTATTGAGTGTTTTTAGCATGAAAGGGTGTTGAATTTTATCGAAGGCCTTTTCTGCATCTATTGAGATAATCATGTGGTTTCTGTCATTGGTTCTATTTATGTGATGGATTATGTTTATTGATTTGTGTATGTTGAACCAGCCTTGCATCCCAGGGATGAAGGTGACTTGATCATGGTGGATAAGCTTTTTGATGTGCTGCTGGATTCAGCTTGCTAGCATTTTATTGAGGATTTTTGCATTGTTCATCAGGGATATTGGCCTGAAATTTTCTTTGTTGTGTCTCTGCTAGGTTTTGGTATCAGGATGATGCTGGTGTCATAAAATGAGTTAGGGAGGTGTCCTTTCTCTATTGTTTGGAATAGCTTCAGAAGGAATGGTACCAGCTCTGCTTTGAACCTCTGGTAGAGTCCAGCTGTGAATCTGTCTGGTCCTGGGCTTTTTTTTGTTTGTTTTTTTGGTAGTCTATTAATTACTGCCTCAATTTCAGAACTTGTTATTGGTCTATTCTGGGATTTGACTTCTTCCTGGTTTAGTCTTGGGATGGTGTATGTGTCCGGGAATTTATCCGTTTCTTCTAGATTTTCTAGTTTATCTGTGTAGAGGTGTTTATAGTATTCTCTGATGATAGTTTGTATTTCTATGGGATCAGTGGTGATATCCCCTTTATCATTTTTTATTGTGTCTATTTGATTCTTTTCTCTTTTCTTCTTTATTAGTCTAGCTAGTGGTCTACCTATTTTGTTAATCATTTCAAAAAACCGGCTCCTGGATTCATTGATTTTTTGAAGGGATTTTTGTGTCTCTATCTCCTTCAGTTCTGCTCTGTCTTGGTTATTTCTTGTCTTCTGCTAGCTTTTGAATTTGTTTGCTCTTGCTTCTCTAGTTCTTTTAATTATGATGTTAGGGTGTTGACTTTAGATCTCTCCCACTTTCTGATGTGGGCATTTAGTGCTATAAATTTTCCTCTAAATACTGCTTTAGCTGTGCCCCAGAGATTCTGGTACATTGTATGTTTGTTCTCACTGGTTTCAGATAACTTATTTATTTCTGCCTTAATTTTGTTATTTACCCAGTAGTCATTCAGGAGCAGGTTGTTCAGTTTCCATGTAGTTGTGTGGTTTTGAGTGAGTTTCTTAATCCTGAGTTCTAATTTGTTTGCACTATGGTCTGAGAGACTGTTTGTTATGATTTCCATTATTTTGCATTTGCTAAGGAGTGTTTTACTTCCAATTATGTGGTCAATTTTAGAATAAGTGTGATGTAGTGCTGAGAAGAATGTATATTCTGTTGATTTGGGGGTGGAGAGTTCTATAGATGTCTATTAGGTCTGCTTGGTCCAGAGCTGAGTTCAAATCCTGAATATCCTTGTTAATTTTCTGTCTCATTGATCTGTCGAATAGTGACATTGGGGTGTTAAAGTCTCCCACTATTATTGTGTGGGAGTCTAAGTCTCTTTATAGATCTCTAAGAACTTGCTTTATGAATCTGGGTGCCCCTGTATTGGGTGCATATATATTTAGGATAGTTAGCTCTTCTTGTTGCATTGATCCCTTTACCATTATGTAATGCCCTTCTTTGTCTTTTTTTATCTTTGTTGGTTTAAAGTCTGTTTTATCAGAGACTAGCATTGCAAACCCTGACGTTTTTTGTTTTCCATTTGCTTAGTAAATATTCCTCCATCCTTTTATTTTGAGCCTATGTGTGTCTTTGCATGTGAGATGGGTCTCCTGAATACAGCACACCAGTGGGTCTTGACTCTTTATCCAATTTTCCACTCTGTCTTTTAATTGGAGCATTTAGCCCATTTACATTTAAGGTTAATATTGTTATGTGTGAATTTGATCCTGTCATCATGATACTAGCTGGTTATTTTGCACATTAGTTGATGCAGTTTCTTCATAGTGTTGTTGGTCTTTATATTTTGGAATGTTTTTGCAGTGGCTGGTACTGGTTTTTCTTTTCCATATTTAGTGCTTCCCTTCAGGAGCTCTTGTAAGGCAGGCATGGTGGTGACAAAATCCTTCAGCATTTGCTTGTCTGTAAAGGATTTTATTTCTCCTTTGCGTATGAAGCTTAGTTTGTCTAGATATGAAATTCTGGGTTGAAAATTCTTTTCTTTAAGAATGTTGAATATTGACCCCCACTCTCTTCTGGCTTGTAGGGTTTCTGCAGAGAGATCCGCTGTTAGTCTGATGGGCTTCCCTTTATAGGTAACCTTACCTTTCTGTCTGGCTGCCCTTAACATTTTTTCCTTCATTTCAACCTTGGAGAATCTGACGATTACGTGCCTTGGGGTTGCTCTTCTCAAGGAGTATCTTAGTGGTGTTCTCTGTATTTCCTGAATTTGAAAGTTGGCCTGCCTTGCTAGGTTGGGGATGTTCTCCTAGATAATATCCTGAAGTATATTTTCCAACTTGGTTCCATTCTCCTCGTCACTTTCAGATACACCAGTCAATTGTAGGTTTGGTCTTTTCACGTAGTCACATATTTCTTGGAGGCTTTGCTTGTTCCTTTTCATTCTTTTTTCCCTAATCTTGTCTTCACCCTTTATGTCATTGAGTTGATCTTCAATCTCTGATATCCTTTCTTCTGCTTGATTGATTCAGCTATTGATGCTCGTATATGCTTCACAAAGTTCTCATTCTGTGTTTTTCAGCTCCATCAGGTCATTTATGTTCTTCTCTAAACTGGTTATTCTAGTTAGCAGTTCCTATAACCTTTTATCAAGGTTCTTAGCTTCCTTGGATTGGGTTAGAATATGCTCCTTTAGCTCAGAGGAGTTTGTTATTACCCACCTTCTGAAGCCTACTTCTGTCAATTTGTCAAACTTATTCTCCATCCAGTTTTGTGCCCTTGCTGGAGAGGAGTTGCGATTATTTGGAGGAGATGAGGCATTCTGATTTTTGCAACAGTTTTTCCTCATCTTCGTGGATTTATCTACCTTTGATCTTTGATGCTGATGGCCTTTGGATGGGGTTTTTGAGTGGGTGTCCTTTTTGTTGATGCTGATGTTGATGTTATTGCTTTCTGTTTGTTAGTTTTTCTTCTAACAGGCCTCTCTGCTGCAGGTCTGCTGGAGTTTGCTGGAGGCCCACTCCAGACTCTGTTTGCCTGGGTATCACCAGTGGAGGCTGCACAGCAACAAAGATTGCTGCCTGCTCCTTCCCTGGAAGCTTTGTCCCAGAGGGGCACCCACCAGATGCCAGCCAGAGCTCTTCTGTATGAGGTGCCTGTCAACCCCTGCTAGGAGATATCTCTTAGTAAGGAGGCACGGGTGTCAGGGACCCAGTTGAGGAGGCAGTCTGTCCTTTAGCAGAGCTTTGCTGTGAGATTCTCTGCTCTCTTCATAGCCAGCAGGCAGGAATATTTAAGTCTGCTGTAGTGCCAACAGCTGCTCCTTCCCCCAGGTGCTCTGTTCCAGGGAGATGGGAGTTTTATCTATAAGCCTGTGACTGGAGCTGCTGCCTTTCTTTCAGAGATGCCCTGCCCAGTGAGGAGGAATCTAGAGAGGCAGCCTGGCCACAGCCGCTTTGCTGCCCTGTGGCGAGTTTTGCCGAACTTCCTGGCAGCTTGCTTAACACTGTGAGTGGAAAACCACCTACTCAAGCCTCAGTAATGGTGGATGCCCCTTCCCCCACCAAGCTCAAGCATCCCAGGTCGACTTCAGACTGCTTTTCTGGCAGTGAGAATTTCAAGCCAGTGGTTCTCAGTTTTCTGGGATCTGTGGGAGTGGGACCCACTGAGTGAGACCACTTGACTCCCTGGCTTCAGCTCCCTTTCCAGGGGAGTGAATGGTTCTGTCTCGCTGGGGTTGCAGGTGCCACTGGGGTATGAAAAAAAAACTGCAGCTAGCTCAGTGTCTGCCCAAACAGCTGCCTAGTTTTGTGCTTGAAACCCAGGGCCCTGGTGGTGTAGGCACGTGAGGGAATCCCCTGGTCTGTGGGTTGTAAAAACCATGGGGGAAGCATAGTATCTGGGCCAGATAGGACAGTCCCTTATGGCTTCCCTTTGGATGAGGGAGGGAGGCTCCCCCAGCTCCTTGCACTTCCCAGGTGAGGCAATGCCCTACCCTGCTTCAGCTTGCCCTCCATGGGCTGCACCCACTGTCTAACCAGTCCCAATCAGATGAACCGGGTACCTCAGTTGGAAATGCAGATATCACCTGCCTTCTGCATTGGTCTCACTGGGAGCTGCAGACCGGAACTGTTCCTATTTGGCCATCTTGCCAGGAGTCCAAAAGCTTTGCCATTACTTTTAATGAGAGAGGATTCCTTTTATATAGCAAATAACAAAATGTTGGAACTTGTTCAGGTATAAATATTTATTATTCTAAGCAGGGTGTAGAGCAGTATGGAACAACATTTTTTTTGAATCAGGGACTTTTTAAGAATCTGCTGAAAGCCATTTTCTCTCTCAGGAAAATGTATTTACTCACTGGATTTTTTTTAACTGTTTCTGGGGTTCCACAGATGCATTTCTCCACTGGAAGCCCATCTATTTGTTTAGGATTTCATGGTTTAGATAAATATTCGATGATAAATATTTAAGTTCTTATAACAGTACTTGCCACATATTAAGTGCTCAATAAATGTTGTTGAATGAATGAATGAATGAAAAGGGGAGGAAGGAACATTTGAGATATAGTTCCAGTCTTCTCTAATCCTGTAAGGAGTCCAGTCTATGCTCTTTTTGTATGGCTGTGACTCAGAAGGGTGGTCTTTGTTTTGTTCTGGGGTGTCCGAGCACATTTTTTTGTTGTTGTTGTTGTGGTGCATTGCATGTGAACTGGGCCTTGAGAGAAGATCAAATACTGAATGAAAATAAAGTAATGGTCTGATTATAACTGTCAGATCTGGTGGTTAGACTGGTTCCTGAAACATAACCAATTCCCAGGCAAAAGAAAAGACGTCTCTTCATCTACCCTTGACTTAGCACCTGCTGAACATTAGGCACTTGTTAGGCATCGAGGAAATAGACATTAGCTGTAATGGAAGCATGGGCAACTTGCTATGGGATCATAGAAAAAGGCAGGGCCTCGAGGAGCAAATAGGAGTTTGTCAGGTTAGAAGGGGAGTCTACTCAAAGGGGAACAGCAAAGGCCTGGGCAATTGAATATGCATGGAATTCTGAGCACTTCAAACAATCCAGTACTTTTTTAGGCACTCAAAAATGTTGGCTAGGTGAATGCATGAATGACCATTAAATGGATGATCTAGATATGGCCAGATGGGATAGAGATAAAGTTGAGAAACATTGTGGAAGTAGAATGGGTACAACTTGGTGATACGTGTGCAGTAGCAGATCTGGATCTGAGTAGGGAAAAGGTAGAAGGGAGAGAGAGAAACAGAAAATTGTTTTTCGATATTTGGTATGTGTGACTCTTGGTAATGTCACCTATGTTGTCTCTACCCTTTTCACCTGCTAGTCTGTCTTTAAGGTCATTTTTTGAGGATTGTAATGTGGGACCATGAGCCCCCTTCAATCCTGTATATTCTATCTTTAGTCCTCTAGGTGTGGATCTTAAGAGTTAGGAATAGACAACAGAGCAGGGATAGGAGAGTACTTCTGGAGAAACATAACATGCTTGTTTGTAAGGGGGTAATATATTGAATGACTATTTCAGTGGCTGTTTCTTTTCAACCATACATCCTGGCTGACCATTCGGGTCACAGAAAAGGCTGTAGCTTAGCACAATCACCCTGTGTGTGGCTCAACTCCTATCCCTAGGATTTATGATGATGCTTATTTGTTGAGCATTGCTTTTGATGAGCTCCAGGTGTTAGCACAGCAACACTGGGAGGGAACCAGAGTTACTCCTCTTTAACCAGTGATAAAACAGGCTTAGGGTGATTCCTTACCTGGCTAGGGTCATAGAGGTGCTACTGAAACTAAATCCCTTAGGATATAAGATTTAAATTCTAATACAGCACTTAAGGAAACATTTAAGGAAATGATTTCTTAAGGAAAAAAACTCTCATTCTATGAGGGAGTTACTCTAAATAAAATTATTTTCTGTTTCTTCTTCTTTTTAACTTTCTCTACAAAAGTGTTTTCACGAGGAGGAAAATGCCCTGGATGAAGAACCAGGTGATCAGGATTTTAGTCTTGGTTCTGCCCCTAATTACCTCTGTGGTCTTAGAGAAACCTTTGAACATTTCTATACCTCTTTTTCTTGTGACATCTCTCTGAGTTTGTACCATTGTTATAGAACCAAGCTTGTATGCCTGCTGCATAGTAACAGACCAATTACACTGAGACAGCAGGGTTTACAGTGGAGAAAAAGTTTAATGATTGCAGATCACCAAGTGAGAAGATGGGAGAAGACCCTCAAATCTATCTCCTTGAGGAGTTCTGGACTGGGGTTTTGAGGGGATTATGGAGGGTAAAGGGCTGAAAAGTTGGGGTTTTTCATTGGTCAGGGTAAGTGGGATGAAATAATCAGGATGTGGAAACTGCATTAATTGAGAATCCAGTTCTTTGGGGAGTCCTTCAGACCAGCTGGCATCAGTGAGGTTCTTCAGATCAGCTAAGTCAGTAGTTTCATCAGCATGCAGGACCTGAGGGAATATCTCAAAGGGAAAAGCTTAACATTTTATAATGTTCAAGTTCTTATCTATAGAACAGTAAAGGGGAACTATAATCTCGTAACAGGCTCTATATGATTCTTGGACTATAGGCAAACAACTGTGGGGAAGCAGGTCAGAGAGCAAGCTGACCTCATGACTAATGCTGAATGTGCTGCAAGCTTGCTTTATTTTCAGTTTTCCTTCTCCCTTCTTCTCTGATTAACTTTATAAAGTTTATAGGGACAGTTTTGCCATCTATCTCTAAAGTTTTGGTTAGCTATAATAGTCTATATTCTTTTTTCTTCTGATATAAGTTATGGTAATGAGACATCTTTCAAACTATTTGAAATTAACTGTGGATTGAAAAGTAAATCAAACATATCATAAAAATAAACATTGCCAGAAGATATTACCAGCATTTTTCAAGCAATAAGGGTTTCTGAAGTAATATGATTATAAATCCCTTTTATGCCAGTCAGCCTGAATATCTCCCTCCCTCTCCTCCCTCTCTCTCCTCCCTCTCTCTCCACTCTTTCTCTGCTTTCCTCTCTCCCTCTCTCGCTTATCTCACTCTGTCTCACTCATGTCCATATGCCTCATACAGTGTAATGTAGGGCTCACAATTATTTTCAAGGCTATTTCCATCATTTTAATGATCTGAATATTTAGAAACACACCTAGAAGTATGACGTATTACTTAAATTTGCAGTAGCATTTTAGTATTCAGATGATATTTAAAATAATGGGGCTAGTCATTAAAAAGAAACAAGGTTCTTTCAGGCATTCATATTCATAGCTTAGTATCACTGTAATTCAGGGCATTATATTATGTTTTAATTTAGGTGGCTTCGTGTGAGTGGGCAGCTCAGGGAGTGGGGCGAGTAAGGGGAGCAAAACAGATCACACTAAATTGCAACTGAGAGTTGGTACAATGTCCCCTTATTTTCCAGAGAGGCATGATTGTGTTTCAATGTTATAGGCAATTACACAAGTAAGCTAGACTGGGTGGAAGATAAATATATATTTTTTAATTGGATTTTTTGATTTTCCAATTTCCACAATGTGATGGTGTTTTCGACAGAGTTCCTCAGTGGTCCCTGGATAAGAATGTTAAGGAAATTAGTATCTCAACTTTGGTGCTATCTCTAACATTCTGTCCAGCTCAGGCATATTGGCCTGGGTGAATGATAATCTTTTCTAAAAGTACAGTGTTTGAACTGTACTCTACACACTTTACTTGTATTTATCTCATTTTATTCATTAGAAAAACTTCCAGGATTGGGGAATGCAGGGGTCCTTATTATTAACTCTATATTATATATAGGATAATTGAAGCTTAGAAAGGTGTATCAGGCCGGGAGCCATGGCTCACACCTGTGATCCCAGCACTTTGGGAGGCCAAGTTGGGCAAATCACGAGGTCGGGAGTTCGAGACCGGACTGGCCAACATGGTGAAACCCCATCTCTACTAAAAATACAAAAAATTAGCTGGGCATGGTGGCGGGCACCCATAATCCCAGTTACTCAAGAGGCTGAGGCAGGAGAATCACTTGAACCTGAGAGGTGGAGGTTGCAGTGAGCTGAGATCGTGCCATTGCGCTCCAGCCTGGTCAACAGTGCAAGACTCTGTCTCAAAAAAAAAAAAAAAAAAAGAAAGGTGTATCAATTGCCAAAGATCACATAGCTGAGATGTAGCAGAGTTTGCATTTGACTCCAGATCTCTGATTTGAAAGAGTCTGAGATAGTGCAGTGTTTCTCAAACATCAACTGCATCAGAATCGCCTAGGGGGCTTGCTAAAACAGCTTCCTGGGCTCTATAGTCACAGTTTCTAAATCAGCAGGTCTGGGATGAGCACCTGGGAAAAGTGATGCTGCTGCAGCTGGTTTAAGGACCACACTGAGACCACTGGTGTGATGTACAAAAATGAAATTGTTAGAATCAGGCTGCCTAGATTCAAACACTGGCTCCACTAAGGGCAAGAACTAGGAAAAGTCGCTTTATCTCTGAGCTATTTATTGCTTATCTATACCTGCTTCACAGAGTTGCAGTGAGGATTAGATGAGATAAAGCATTTCAAATGCCTAATAGAATGCCTGGAATGTAGAAGTAACTCTGTAAATTTACCTATTTTCATGTTTCTTATTACATTACACTGCCAGGACTTAGCTATTCTTTCTCATGCTTTGAGACATATGTTCTATTTCAATGTCCCATTATTTGCCTGTCCCACACAGGTTGTTTTCTATCAAACTCTCAGGTATTCTTTATCTCCTTATTCCACAATTACTGTCTCTAGCTTACATCCTTCTTCCCCTAACCAAAAATTCAGTGTTTAGAAGTTTTCACGTCTGCTTGGAAAGAATAAAACTTCCAAACCTCTGGCTTTGCGGTTTTGCCTCAACTTTAATTATCTCCAGCTATTCTGCGTCTCGTTCACTTTCTGGCACAGAAAATGCAGTAGAATTGTTTGACTTGAGAAATTCCCTTTGAGAATAAGCTCCTTGAAGACAGAGGCTGTGTGCAACAAATCTTTGCCCTTCTTTGGAGCAAAAATGCCTCCCGCAGTTAGCAGGATCTGAACGAATACCTGGTGAGTGAATGGCTAAGTGAGGGAACTGGAAAGCACGAGGTCAGAAGAGCTTTGCCACCCAGTGTGGATTGTTTTCCCATTGTGGAATTTGTTTTCCTCAGTGAAAGGCTTGCATTAGAATTCAGAAATTTTAATTATATACCTTTTCAGTTAGTCTCTGTACACTCCCCTGGTCAAATAGTTTCTTATCCAACAGTTTGATAACAATGCTAATAGCAAAAGGCTCTGTGCATGTTCCTCTTTAGCTCTCTTTATAACAAGCGTCTCCTTACTGAGTACCTGGTGCTGAATGGAACACAAACCATGCTGGTGTACACTATGGAAATTTTCTTTTTCAAAATCCCCTTGGCTCAATTCAAGAAGCTATTATTTTTGTTACAGGATCAGGCTGATGGGCATGGAGACATTATTATCCTTTGGTAAGGGCTGTTATTTTTGCAGTTTGGAGGATGCCCTAGATGTATTCTGACAAGAGTGGGTCTCCAGCGGGATGTGCTGTGATAACAGTAGAGATGTCAGCAGTTTCTCACTGAGTCCCAGTGTGGGGTTATTTTGCATCCCAATTCATTCTAAGTAGGACACGGCATTGAATTGGGAGAGGTTGCCTCACATGCAAGATGATCTAACACCTCATCCTGAATGAGTGTGGCTATAACACATGTAGAAAACAATGGCAATTTAAAAAGATATTTTATAACATGTTTTGTTCCTGATGACAAAAATGTCAGCATGTTATCATAAAATGTATAAAAATTTAATGAAGAATATAACAAGGCTAAAACTTGGGGATAAATTCTACAAGTCTTTTATTCTCTTTCTCTCTCCATTCTAAAACAAAATTAAGTAATAGAATATACTGCTATGTCTCACTTGCCAACACAAAGTATTTTCTCATAATCTTTATATATTCTCCAAGATTCAAGACTACAACTTTCATTGGCTATGAGGAAACCAATGGGATGGATAGAACACACTTTATAAATCAATCTCAATTATTTTTGGATATTTATATAGTTTTCAAATTATTTGCATTATAATAAATGCTGTATTGAACTTTAATTCATACATATACATTTTTCTGTACGTTTACGATAATTTCAGCTTAAAAACTACACAAAAGTAGAATTTTACTGGATTACAAGTAATGAGTATGCTCTTCTGTTTCATAAATTTCAAGCTACATTTTTAATGTAAATTATTCTAATACTTAAGATTTTATTGACGATGGAGTTATAGAAAACCTCAGTAAACCAACATCCTTTAAAGAAATTGACTTGGTAGTCACAAATATGCCCTTATCAATCCCACATATCTCAAATATAAGAAATACATCAAGCCAATAAAATTTGAATGCAAGTTTCATCAAGCCTCAATGAACTGGTAATTATATGTATTTCAGAGAACACAAAAAGAAAAAAAAAAGGCATCAACTCTAATTTATAGATAAGTATGACTTTGACACTGAAACCAGATACTGACAGTAAAATAATTCTAATGACTGATTTTATTTAAGATCATAAATGAATAATTCCTAAATAAAATGCTAACATATGAAAAATCTAGTGTTTTAAAAAATACAAGAAGAATTTATTTCAGGAATGAAGAAGTGAAAGATGGATTTGTGTATCAATATCTATCTATCTATCTGTCACCATATTAATATCCAAGAGATTAAAGGAGAAAACATTAACATTGTCCTACTAGGTATAATGGATTTTAGCCTGAGTATCCTAGGCTGCATCTGCTGGAAAGCAGAGCCTGATGCACAGATTACAATGTTGACACTTTGAGGGGTATAAATCCAAGCAGTGATTGAGGAAAATAGGTGATGTGAGGCAAGAAAAGATGTACAGCGATTGTGTTGCTGTGCTGGCTACCACTTCCATACAAGTTCAGAGACATTCAGTCGCAAAGACATTTAAGCATATTCCCTCTGCTTATGGGAACTTTTCTAAAAGGTTTGTAAGAGGAAATGGCACCACAGAGGGACAGGAGTGGAAATGTATCTGTCTGGTTCCCTCCTGACTCTTGCTTCCCATTGGTCAAATTTTATTCCACAGAGATCTAATGCTTCTATACATTTGGCAACTTGGTAGCTACTCAAGAAGCCATTTCCCAAGCCCTGTTTTGTGGCATTTCATCTAAGACCAGAAGTGGAGGGGAGATTCAGCAGGTCAGACTACCAACCAAGAGAGAAGGAGGCAGCTGAGGGAATGTAGAAAGCATACAAAAACAAAACAAAACAAAACAAAAAAACAACCTTACATACAATACCATACAGAAAAAGCATTGCGTGCAACTTAACACTTTTTTGTGAGAAAAAATAAATAAAAAGAAAACCTCGGGAAGAATCAATATCATGAAAATGGCCATACTGCCCAAGGTAATTTATAGATTCAATGCCATCCCCATCAAGCTACGAATGACTTTCTTCACAGAATTGGAAAAAACTACTTTAAAGTTCATATGGAACCAAAAAAGAGTCCACATCGCCAAGTCAATCCTAAGCCAAAAGAACAAAGCTGGAGGCATCACACTACCTGACTTCAAACTATACTACAAGGCTACAGTAACCAAAACAGCATGGTACTGGTACCAAAACAGAGATATAGATCAATGGAACAGAACAGAGCCCTCAGAAATAATGCCGCATATCTACAACTATCTGACCTTTGACAAACCTGAGAAAAACAAGCAATGGGGAAAGGATTCCCTATTTAATAAATGGTGCTGGGAAAACTGGCTAGCCATATGTAGAAAGCTGAAACTGGATCCCTTCCTTACACCTTATACAAAAATTCATTCAAGATGGATTAAAGACTTAAACGTTAGACCTAAAACCATAAAAACCCTAGAAGAAAACCTAGGCATTACCATTCAGGACACAGGCATGGGCAAGGACTTCATGTCTAAAACACCAAAAGCAATGGCAACAAAAGCCAAAATTGACCAATGGGATCTAATTAAACTAAAGAGCTTCTGCACAGCAAAAGAAACTACCATCAGAGTGAACAGGCAACCTACAAAATGGGAGAAAATTTTTGCAATCTACTCATCTGACAAAGGGCTAATATCCAGAATCTACAATGAACTCCAACAAATTTACAAGAAAAAAACAAACAACCCCATCAAAAAGTGGGCAAAGGATATGAACAGACACTTCTCAAAAGAAGACATTAATGCAGCCAAAAGACACATGAAAAAATGCTCATCATCACTGGCCATCAGAGAAATGCAAATCAAAACCACAATGAGATACCATCTCACACCAGTTAGAATGGCAATCATTAAAAAGTCAGGAAACAACAGGTGCTGGAGAGGATGTGGAGAAATAGGAACACTTTTACACTGTTGGTGGGACTGTAAACTAGTTCAACCATTGTGGAAGTCAGTGTGGCGATTCCTCAGGGATCTAGAACTAGAAATACCATTTGACCCAGCCATCCCATTACTGGGTATATACCCAGAGGACTATAAATCATGCTGCTATAAAGACACATGCACACATATGTTTATTGTTGTACTATTCACAATAGCAAAGACTTGGAACCAACCCAAATGTCCAACAATGATAGACTGGATTAAGAAAATGTGGCATATATACAGCACAGAATACTATGCAGCCATAAAAAACGATGAGTTCATGTCCTTTGTAGGGACATGGATGAAATTGGAAATCATCATTCTCAGTAAGCTATCGCAAGGACAAAAAACCAAACACCGCATGTTCTCACTCATAGATGGGAATTGAACTATGAGAACACATGGATACAGGAAGGGGAACATCACACTCTGGGGACTGTTGTGGGGTTGGGGGAGGGGGAAGGGACAGCATTAGGAGATATACCTAATGCTAAATGATGAGTTAATGGGTGCAGCGCACCAGCATGGCACATGTATATATATGTAACTAACCTGCACATTGTGCACATGTACCCTAAAACTTAAAGTATAATAATAATAATAAAAAAAGAAAACCTCTTAACCAACTAAGAAAGAAAGGGAAATTATATAATATGATGAAATACCGTAGTAGCAGTGAAGGAGGGAATCCAAAAGCTATGACAAATTTTATATTAGTAAGCATTTAGAAATAGTACTGTTAAGTTGGGTATGAGACAAGGATGTACATCTCCACTGCTACTAATCTACCTTGTACTGAAAATCCTAGCCCTTCCCACTAAAAGTAAAACAAAACAACAGAAGAAAAAGAAAAAAAAAAAACACAGAACTTAACCATATGGTTACAGGAAAGATGGAACATGCAATTTCTAGCTGGTGGTTATGTGCTCAGCTGAAATTGGTGTGCATATCTGTGAAGAAGGAATACTAAGGGGAGGGGGAGTATCTCTAGGCAAAAGAAAAATGTGGCAATTAGGCTCTGGACTGTAATTAGTAGTTTCTGCCACATCTATATGAGAAAAAACCCCAACAGAACCCACAAACATTATTAAAAATAACAAGAGAGTTCAGAGGATTTCAAGATAAAACATTGACATACCTGCACATTGCGCACATGTACCATAAAACCTAAAGTATAACAATAATAATAATAATGAAAAATCAATAGTGTACCCTATGTCAACAGTAATCAATTAGAAAATAAAATGGATAAGCACATAAATTATAATAACACAATCTTTATAATAACTAGAAATAAATTTAATTTCCAAATGTACAATATTCTTGCAAAGAAAAATCACAAAACATCTCTTAAACACATAGAAGATAGTAATTCTTTTAATGATGTTAATTCTCCATGAATTAACCTGTAATATTGGTATAATTCCAATAAATTATCTAATAGAATTTTTCATAAAACTGAGGAAACTTACTCCTAAATTTATATGTAGAAGTAGTTGACCAAGGATAGCCAAGACAAACCAATCAACAAACAACAGGAAATGAACAAACAGCATCAACAGGAACAAAGGAAGAAAAACCTTTATGAGATGTTCAGTCTCTCCTAGTAATCTAATAAATCCAAATGTAAACAAATAACCACAAGTTGACATTTCATGTGCCTCGGATTCATGGATGCTAAAAATGGTAGTAATACCAAGAGTTGGAATGAATGTGGGGACTCTTGGATCTAGTGAAACTTAGGGTAGAAGTGAAATAGGTACACACATTTTGAATAACAATTTGCTAACATCTAGTAAAATTGATGATGGCTATATTTTAATATCCAGGAATACTATTTGTAAGTATAGTCAGTCCTCATTATTCACAGACTCTGTATTTGTGAATTTGCCTGCTTTCAAAAACTTATCTGTAACCCTCAAATTAATATTCATGGTGCTTTTTCAGCCACCTGTAGACATAGGCAGAGCTGTGAAAAATTTGAGTAACTTGACATGCATGTTCCCAGCTGAGGTTGAACAAGGCGAAACTCTGCCTTCTTCTCTCATTTTTCATACTTTAAACAAGTTTCCTATCTGTGTTTGACGTAGTGCCATAATTTTCAAAGGTCTGTGCTTTTATTTGGTGATTTTACTATTAAAAGTGGCCCCTAAGAGTAGTGCTGAAGTGTTATCCAGTGATCTGAAATGCAAGAAGGCTGTGATGTGGGTTACTGAGAAAATAGATGTGCCAGCTAAGCTTCATGCAAGCATGAGTTACAGTTAAGCGGCTGTGAGTTTGCTGTTAATGCATCAACAATATATATGAAATTAGTTGACTTTTAAAAGAAGCACACATAAAACAAGGTTTTTATTGATTGAGAAAAATATTGTGACCAGAAGTTTTTAGGGGCCTAATCCTTTATTTCCCCCCAACACCAATGGTTCAGTATTAGCTTATTCAGTGTTCAAAGTGACCTTATACAACATAACTACTGCAAATAACAAGAATTTATTACATATATCATAAGAAACTCTCACACATGCTCCAGAAGACATGTATAAAAGTATTCATTATTTGTAATGGTGACAACATAGATAACAATCCTAATGTCCTTCATGAAGGGAATGGATGAATACATTGTGTTATATTAATCCAAGGGAATACCCTCAGTGCTAGCATTTTAATGGAGGGACATATAATAAAGAAAATGACTATGTAAAATATGCAATATTTTAAAAGGCGCTAAGCATTACGGAGGAAAATTAGGCAGAGAATGGAGATAACAAGTGAGTCCTGGGGGGTAGTATGCTTTGAAATTTTAATAGGATGGTCAGGGAATGCTTCCTTGCAAAGGTATAAATAATAATTTGATCTTCTCTTCTTATTTCATAAGGTAGAACTTATTGAATTTATTAAATAGTAGTAGCAGATGTTCTTATTTTATTCTTGACTCAGTAAATAGTAGTAAATAGTAGGTGGTGAATAAATGTTTACTAAATGAATGCCTTCATGTTTCATCTTTAAATATTATCTTAGCTATTGATAAATACTTCTGCATTTTGGTACACCTAAAACTTTGCATATCTTTTCATGTTTCATTGAGTATTTTAATTGGAATCTTGGAAACAGTGTTTTAGATATTGTCTGCTTTCCTCCATTCTTCTCTGGATGCCCATGATTGACATTTTAATCTAAGTGGAACATCATATCTGATATGAATTGATGCTCAGTGAAAGTTTTAAAAATTCAGTTAATGAAGAAACTGAGTGGGTGAAGGGAGTACCTTATTTATCTTGATTTATGATTTTCAAATAACTAAGTATTTGGTAAGTGGGCTTCCTTATGTTCTTTTGTATTGGGCCCTGCAAATCATAGAGATGGGCTTAGCAAAGGGTACTACCATTTATTCAGCAATGATTGTGCTCTAGATACAAGGCTCAGTCCTTTACATATAATCATAACAATACCCTGCGAGGTTTATATTATCTCTACAGATAAGAAAAAATTTTAAAAAAGTTTTGTGAATGTCTCAATGTCATGCACCCTGAACCATAGTAGGGTTGGCATTCCAACCCAGTTAATCTGACAGCAAAACCTGTTCTCTTTTCTTCACATAAGGATACTGGTTCCCAGAGTCATAATCAGTGTCTTTAGAATGGCCTGTTTATTTTTGTGTGTTTTTTTCCTGCATGGAATTTTATATTAAGTCCCTCTGTACTAAAGCATATCAGCAGATTGGGGGAACCACTTATTGTTTTCAATTTAATAAAGACTTATTGAGCTGCTACATGAACTGTTTTTAATGCTTTTCCAAAAAAGTGACCTTCTCAACATGATAAAAAACATTTCTGAAAAACTGAGAGCTAAAACTATACGCACTAGAGAACGATTGAAGGCTTTCCCCATAAGATTAGGAAAAGACAAACACACTAAAATCACACGCAGCTAGTGTATAGTTGTGTTTCTTACATTAACAATGAGTAATCCAAAAAAGAAATTAAGGAAACAATTTCACTTACAATAACATCTGTATTAGTCCGTTTTCACACTGCTATGAAGAAATACCTGAGACTAGGTAATTTATAAAGGAAAGAGTTTTAATTGACTCACAGTTCCGCATTGCTGGGGAGGCCTCAGGAAGCTTACAATCTTGGCTGAAGGCAAAGGGGAAGCAGGCACCTTCTTCGCAGGGTGGAAGGACAGAGTGAGTGCAAGAAGGGGAAATGTTAAACCCTCATAAAACCATCAGATCTCCTGAGAACTCACTATCGCAAGAACAACATGGGGGAAACTGCCCCCGTGATCCAATTACCTCCACGTGGTCCTGCCCTTGACATGTGGGGACTATAGGGATTACAATTCAAGGTCTGATTTGGGTGGGGACACAGAGCCAAATCATATAAACATCCAAAAGAATAAAATAACTAAGAATAAATCTACCCAAAGAAGTAAAAGACTTGTACATTGAAAACAATAAAACATTGCTGAAAGAAATTAAGACCTAAAAAAGAGAAAGACACCCCGTGTTCACAGATTGAAAGACTTAATATTGTGAAAACTTTAGTACTATTCGAAGTAATCTATGGATTCAATGCAATTCTATAAAATATTTCAATGACCTTTTTCACAGACATAAGAAAACTGATCATGCTGGTGAGGATATGGAGAAATAAGAACACTTTTACACTGTTGGTGGGGGTGTAAATTAGTTCAACCATTGTGGAAGAGAGTGTGGCAATTCCTCAAGGATCTAGAACCAGAAATACCATTTGACCCAGCAATCCCATTACTGGATATATACCCAAAGGATTATAAATCATTTTACTATAAAGATACATGCACACGTATGTTTATTGCAGCACCGTTTACAATAGCAAAGACTTGGAACCAATCCAAATGCTCATCAATGATAGACTGGATAAATAAAATGTGGCACATATACACCAAGGAATACTATGCAGCCATAAAAAAGAATGAGTTCATGTCCTTTGCAGGGACATGGATGAAGCTGGAAATCATCATTCTCAGCAAACTAACACAGAAACAGAAAACCAAACACCGCACGTTCTCACTCATAAATGAGAGTTGAACAATGAGAACACATGGACACAGGGATGGGAACATCACACACTGGGGCCTATTGGGGGGTGGGAGGAAAGGGGAGCAAGAGCATTAGGACAAATACCTAATGCATGTGGGGTTTAAAACCTAAATGATAGGTTGATAGGTGCAGCAAACCACCATGGCACATGTATACCTATGTAACAAACCTGCATGTTCTGCACATGTATCCCAGAACTTAAAAAATAAAAAAAGAGGGGAAAACAAAACAAAACAAAACAAAACTGATCCTCAAATTCATACGGAATTGCAGTGCCCCCAAATAGCCAAAACAACCTGAGAAAAGGAGGAATAACTTCTTGCTTTCAAAATTTATGATAGAGCTACAATCATCACAACAGTGTGAAATTGTTACAAGGGTAGATAAATAGGCCAGTAGGATAGAACTGAGAGTTCAGTAGTAAACCCATCTTTCTCTGACCAATTGATTCTTGACAAGAGTTACAACAACTTTCAGTGGGAGAAAGAATAGACTCTTCAACAAATGGTGCTGGGACAACTGGATATCTACATACAAAAGTATAAAGTTGGACCCTCACCTTACACTATATATAAAAATTAACTCAAAATAGATCACACACCTAAATAAATATAAGAGCTAAAGCCATAAAAGTAATTATTTACAACGGCTATGAATGCTCAGATTTGACACCAAAAGCATGATGAACTAAACAAAGTAAACAAATTAGGATTTATCAAAATTTAAAACTTTACCAAGAAAGTGAAAAGAGACTTTACAGAATGGGAGAAAATATTTGAAAGTCATGTTTTAGATAAAGGTCCGATATCTAGACTATATAAAGAACTCTCACAACTCAACAACAAAAATTTAAGCAATCAAATTTTAAAATGTGCAAAGAACTTCAATAGACATTTCTTCAAAGAATACAGACAAAGGGCCAACAAGCACATAAAAAGATGTTGACTACCTGTACATCCACGTTCAGGGCTGCACTATTCACAATAACCAAAAGGTGGAAAAAGCCCAAATGTCCATCAACAGATGAATGAATAAACAAATGTTTTATATCCATACAATGGAATATTATATATTTAGTCATAAAAAGGAATAAAGTACTGATACATGCTACAATGGGAATGAACCTTTAAAGTATTATGCTATGTACAAGATACCAGACACAAAAGGACAAACATTGTATAACTCCATTAATATGAAATATTCAGAATAGAGAAATCCATAGAGATGGAATGCGGATTGGTGGTTGTCAGGGGCTGGGGGAATTGAGGGATGGGGAGAAACTGCTTAATGGTAAGGGATTTTACTTAGAAGTGATGGAAATGCTTTGGAACTAGATAGAGGTGGTAGTTGCATAACATTGTGAATGTGCTGAATCCCACTGAATTGTTTTCTTTAAAATGGTTTCTATGTAATGTGAATTTCGCTTCAATAAGTTATTTCTAAAAAATTATGGCTAGCTACCAGAGCTTCTAGTAGGTTTGAGATGGGTAGCAACTTGTCTATTCTTAAAACGTAGCACACATGGTTCAGATGCGCAGCAAGGTTTGTGCACTGCTGGCCTCCACGTGGGCTGTGTCTTGGAATCTTTCAAAAGCATTTTCTCATTATCCTGTTCCTATCTTCATTTTACCCTTATAGGATTTGACTCAGTATATCATATTCTCTATGTGTGTGTCAGGTTAGGTCCTCTAAGAAGGAGATGCCAGGAGAGAAACAGACAAGCAAGAGATTAATTTGGGGGAAATAACTACAAAAAATAAAGTGGGAAGAGAACAGAGTAGGTAGAAAGAGCTTTCAGACTACGATGCAGTTTCTACACTTGTTGTACAAAGAGAGAGGAAGGAAGAAGTTTGGGTAGGAAGGGCCTCAGACTTCAGTTGAGCCCTGAGAAAGTCTCACCCAGGAAATGGGGAGCTCCAGAACAAAGACTGCTCATCAAAGGAGTTCTGCATTGGGCTGGAATCGCCCATCTCTAGTTCCCAAACTATTCTCTGTCATTGGCTGAGAGCAACTCTGAGAGAATGTAGCCTCAGTGATGAATGCTGGTATGGATCAGAAGGTATAGCAGCTGGAGGATGTCCACCAACTACACTTTTGCCAATAGGTTCTTTTGCAGGAAGATTTGAGCAGCATATGCCCATGGTCATTAGAGTGCGACACTGGAGAAGTTTTATCATCTCTCTGAACTGCATTTGCAAAATGGAGTTAATGTCATTTTTGTTACCAGGTTCTGAGAGGACTAAATAAGATAAGTAAAAAGTATCTGGTATAGTATGTGGACTTAATATTAGTAGCTGACTATAATTCTTTTTCCGTTAACACATATGAGCAAACTGTGGCTCAAAGACAGAAAACTACCTTCCCGAAGGCCACATGGCTAGTAAATGCCAGGTACAAAATTTAAATCCAGCTTAACCCAAAGTCCTACATATATTATATTCAGGCACATACTTATTTAAAAATCTATGCCCAATTTTTGGAACTGGGGGCTGCATGAACACTCTATATTCTATAAAGCTGTTCATGGAGAAACATCTGCCAGCCCGGGGGTGTGCACATGTGTTGATTTTACTTAATTTCCTCATGGCTTACTTTCTATTGGCACATCTCAGAGAAGTGCCAAGCATCTTCTCTCATCACTAGATGCATATTGGCATTTGGAGCTTTTGGAAAGATTATACACTCCCAGCACTGAAATATTCATCTTCAAAAAACAGTATCTTAAGAGTAAAAAAATTAAGATGTAAATTGATTTTATTTAAATCTTGTCACTTCCACTACACAAACCCACCAAGTTAAAACAGCCAGACTGGAAATGACTCTTTTTTTTCTTTTTGCATGTCATCTGTAGTGAGAGAGAGGAATAGCAGCTGCTCCTCGTCTGGGGCTTTGGTGTCATGGCAGATAACCAGCTGAGGGCCTGAGGAGAGCCCTCGCCATTACATTTCTCCTGCTGCTACTGCTGTTCTGGAGAGTGAAATATTAGTAGTACTAATAGCCAGGAGCAATCTATGGGCAGGAAGACCTTACAGTCACACAGCACCTGTAGCCTCTCACCCATTTATCTCACTTCACTAGCTTTTCTGGATGTTATTTAAGAACTCAGCAGCCCATCTCTTCCTACCCCAAATTGCCCACACCATGAAGTCATTTGTCAGCTTCCACTGTGGAAGGGATGACACCAAACTGCTCTGGGCTTTCCCTGCATGTATTCTTTTCTGAAAAAACAAAAAAGAGAGAGAGAGAGGAAAGAGGTTCAGCTTTGCCATGTTTAGGAGATGAACATTTGGCACCTAGTTAACCTTGCAAGACAGTGTTAGACATGGGATTTAGTTCAATTAACATTTTTAGTGCTGATGATGGCTAGGTGCTGGAGATTTGGAGTTGAAAAAAATAGTTCTTGTCTTCAAAGAGGGACACTCAGAAGCAAACAAGTTCCAACCCACCGTAATAAGCGTGGTGATAGAATTAAGATATGTATGTGGCAGAGAAGACAGAGAGAACAATGGTATGGGGTATGTGTGTGATGGGATATCTGAGGCCCTCAGAAAAACTTCTGCAAAGGCAGGGGATTGAAATCAGTCTGGTATGTTTGAGGGGACTTTAAGAATTGCTAGAGCGTGATGCACAAGGAGGGATTGGTTTTGTACATCATACTAAACAATTTAGACTTTATGAGGTTAGTGAGGGGAAGCCAGTGGAGGATAGTAAGAAAGTAGGAGAGATACGAGGTCATGTTAGTGTTTTTAGAACAATTATGTGCTAACAGAAGATGGATGCTGCAGGAGAAGGACTAGAGGCTGGGAGATTGATTAAGAAGCACATTAGAGGAGTCCAGGTAAGAAAGGAAGAACAGAATTAATGCAAATGGCAGTGGCACTGGCGAGAAGGATGGGGGAGATGTCCAGAGCTTTTGAATAAGAAATAATAATAACAATAAGTAATAGCAACACAAATAGTAGTAATAATCATTAGTTGCTGTTGCTGTAGTAACATTTGTTGAGCTCTCAGATCTGTATCAGGTCCTGTGATAGGTAAGTACTCTTTTCATTTACAACAATCCAATGATGTATTACAGGGACACAATTCCTGATCCATCATTCTAAAATATTTTAAATTCTGAAACCAAAAAGTTTCTCCAAACCCATTTGCAGTAAAGCTTGAACAGACTTCTGAATTCAGTGGAAGAATCTGACTTGAAATGACAGGAGGCTATTTAGGCTTTATTTATGTTACCACACGTTTTTGCTGTAGGAATATAAATGTGTTTGATTGCAAGGTGCTCCTCCAGACCCTCCTGGCAACGTTAACCGAATATGCAAGAGGTGATATAATGCCCTCCGTGGGTATTACAAATTATACTTCATATCCACTTTATTACTTTTGTAAATTCCAAAGCTTCTGGATTTCCATAACACATCTAACACCAGGGGTTTCAGATAAGGAATTGTGAGCCTATAGTTTTCACTTATGGCTGTGGAAATGGAAGGATAGAGAGATTAAGCAATTTGTCCAGAGACATACAACTAGGTGGTGGCAGAACTGGATGGGAATTCAGCTTTTTGGACTGGAGAGCCTGCACTTTGAACCATTTTTGCACTGTCTGCTTAGGTTGGCAGGAAGAGATCTTAGAGATCATTTTACAGATGAAGCAACTGATGTTTCTTTTTAACTAGCTTCTGGATATGGCAATGCCTTGCTTTAGAGGGATTAGAAGAGAGGAAGAATTTCCTTACCAAGTTTACTCAAATGAGTCCTTTGTCCCAAAGGAAAGATTCCAGGGCAATGGAGGAAATTTCTGGGGATGGAGATTGGTGGCCAGCTGTGGCAGATTCATCAGGTAAAGGTGAAAGATAAGAGCTGCCCAATGTCATGGGGTGCCAGATCAAAGCACTGGAATAAGATTCTGGTTCTCACTTTTCAACCTAGCAAAATAAAATGATCTCTCTCTGTCACACACACACACACACACACACACACACACACACACACACGAGGAAGCTAGAAGAAACCTTGTCAAAATATTAACTGTGGTAGACTTTGGGTGGCAAGATTATAGATGATTTTAGCTTTGATTCTTAAAGCTTACCACATTTTTCACAACGGTCACTTTGTCCTCTTATAGTTAGGTAGTATGCTTTTAAATTTTTTAAATATAAATTACATATTTTAAAGAGAGAGAAAGCAATAAGTGCCTTATAAATAGGAGACAGTCAGTAAATATTTGTTGATTTTCTCAATTAATAGACTTATGCTCCTTGCTAATTGCCCATGAATACCTGGAAGTTTAACGGTAACATTTTGAAATACTTGGAGTTATTTTATGTTTTAAAAAATATTTTTCAATTTTTTTAACTATAGTTTTTTGATAAATTTATTTATTCATTGCAATAGCAACATTTAAAAGGAATCTATTTCTATGTCATAATGGGTTGTTTGGTAAAAATAAAATAACACTTACATAATAAACATTCTAGTAACGTGAGAGAATTTAGGCATTCTTTTAAAGCTAATTAAAACCTAATTTTACCTGTATTAGGTTTTAATAAAAGAACTAAAGTCTTATATTGTCAAAGGGTTATGATATTTTATACTCATTCAGATTAAACAATAAAACATCTGTAAGCCACAGAAGGAAAATTTTTTATTAAGCAGCTAATTTGTGCAAGGATGATTAGGGGACTCTGAGAAAGTGGTTGGCTTAATCTCAGTTTTTAAAATATGTATGCTCTAAACCAGAAGTTTTAACATTCTTTAGCCTTTTATTGAATCACTTATAATATTTTGCATTAAAGTAACAATAAATTACAACAGATGTGCTGCATGGCATGATTTTTTTCAAATACAACCTTTCTTTGGGCCTTGGTTTTCTCATCAGTAGCTGTAGATAATAAGATGTATTTCATAGAAGTGTGCTGTTAAATGTTTAACAATCAGCTCTTATAAAGAAGATAGAAAGGGAGAAAAAAGCTCTAATTTGCAGTGTTTCCTAACTCTGTGGTGTAAATTTCCCCACTATGGCTGAGTTCAATGTAACATTAAAGCATAATGAAATATAATATTTCTTTCCTTACTACATATATAATGCATGTAAATTATCTTAGCATAGATAACAGTAAAATGTAGTAAAATAATTAGAAAGTGATGCTTTTTGGGTATTTATTACCTTTGTTCTTAACATAATTTTAAGCTTTTATAGTTTAATTATTATTAATGGTTGTATTTAACAACCAGCTTACAAAATTTCTGAAAATTTAACAGTTGATGCTTTGGAGCTAGCGCAAGCCAGCTCCAGCATTCCACTCACTAGGTGTTATGAAGATTAAAAAGAAATCATTAATTTTAAAATGCCTAATAGTGTCCTGGAGGATCATAGGTCTTACGTAAATCTTCATTTTGTTTCCTCTTATTTCATGTTTTATTAAGCCCCATCCTACTTCTCGGAGTCCATGACAGCATCTTTAGTTTTAACACCAATTCCAAAGACAAAATAGCTTCATGCACTATTTTGAATATTCAGAAAAACTGGTGAGCAGGCTTTACTTACTATTATTCTGCTAAAAAGGATCAGCTTGAATATAAAGAAGAAAGACAGCGACATCTTCATCTACCTTGTAATTGTGTGTTCCTGGTCACAAAACCTCTGTGCCTGTTATTCACTGCCCCCTTTTTTTATTCTGGATCAATAATTCTTTAATTTTCTTTATCCTAGAACTGGCCTAGAAGAGAAAGTTACCTCATAAGAAAATCAAATCTGTTACTTTATTCAGCTTCAGGTGAGAGTTCTAGGAGGTATTTCCACCAGTATACTGGAAATAATATACACCGTACTAATTTTTTTAGAGTTATTTTTTGTTTTATTTATTTTCAACTATAAGCCATGTTATTAGAAGCCTATATGTACCAGAGTTCATGTAGTTTTCTTTAAAATATATTTTATTGTGCTTTTTATACATGAAAGGTAAAACATGCTCAATGTAAAAAACATGAAATAATACTGATAAATATAAAGACAAAACAAGTTACTAATACTTCTGCAACTCAGAGAGGGCCACTATTATTTCTTTCCCCTGTGTGCGTGAGTTATATAATTGGCATCATACTATATTTCCAGTTTAGTATTCAGTAAGGATAATTTTTAATAGCCATGATTAATCTAGAAGATTCATACATTATGTATGAGCATTGTTGGAAACAAAGTTTCATTAAATGCACAAACCTGTGTTTTCTTTTTTTATATAAATTATCATAATGCCTTAATTTCATGAATTAGTTGTGGGGAATTACACTTGCCAATTGAACATAATATTATTACTTATACTCAGCTTCCAGGACAGGGTTAGAACACATACACACAAATGCACACACACAGGTAACACAAAATGCACATTTTGGGGACAAACATGAGCACAGACTCCAGCTTTGTTACTTGTCTGGCTGTGTGACTTAGGGCAAGTTACTCCAACTCTTTGTGCTCAGTTCTCTCACATGTAAAATGAGAATACTGTTAATACCTACTGAAAAGTGCTTAGGATGCAGGAAGTGCCTTAAGAAAGATAGCTACTATATGTTCAGTTTTGACTGGCCCAATCCTGCCAGCTTGAAATCAGAATAAGATGAGCCACTGACTATAGCAGCAGTGGTCAGAGGATGAACTGTGGGGATGAAATATATAAGTGTTTAGAACTGTGCCTGACACCAAGTAAGTGCTTTGTAAGTGCTGTCAGTAGCTGCCAGTTTATGTACAAGTTAATGGTTAACTTATCATCCAAACTGAGAAAGTTTTGAGAGTGTTAAGTGTAATACTTTGGTTTTAAACAACAGGTGAAAACTAGGACTGTCTGGGGGAAATCAGGATAATCTTAGGCAAACTGAGACAGATATTCCACCCTACACATCCACTCAGCTTTTCCAACTTCCCGGAATATACACTGTTAATAGTTTCTTAAAACTTCTCCTTTTCTTCATAAGTGTGCAAGCAAACATACATACATTTTAAAACATTTTCTTCCTTTTTACACAAAAGATAACATTCGCTGTGCATTGTTTGCTGCTTCATTTTTTTCACTCAACAATAACACATCCTGGAGATCACTTCATTGCAACACACAGTCATCCTTATTCTTTTTTTGTTGTTGTTGACAGCTGCATTGTATTCCATTGTTTGGATATACTATTACCTTATTTAACCAACTCTCCATTGTTGGATTTTAGATTGTTTATAATATGCAGCTACTTCAAATATTGCTATGATGAATATTATTGTACATAGGTTTAGAGAAGTAGAATTGCTGGATCAAAGGGTATATGCCTTTACAATTCGGAATGGTATTGCTAAGTCTCCCAGCATAAATAAGCCTTGTACTAATTTGCATTTCCATTAGTGGTGCAAGAGAGTGCCCATTTCCCCATAGCATCAACAGCAGGCTATATTGACAAGTTTTTGTTTTGTTTTGGAAGTTGACAGTTATTTTAGTATAGTTTGAATTTAATAATATGCTACAAAGTAGTTGTGATGGTAAGCATCAATGTCTTATTTCTGACTTGAGTGATATGCCCTTTGAATTTCCCCATAAACCTGATCCATTTTGTATGGTTTGGCTCTGTGTCCCTACCCAAATCATCTCAAATTGTAATCCTCATGTGTTGAGGGAGGGACTTGGTGGGAGGTGATTGGATCATGGGGGCATTTCCCCCCATGCTGGTCTCCTGATAGTGCGGGAGTTCGCACAAGATCTGTTGGTTTTAGAAGTGTTTGGCGGTTCCCCCCTTCTCTCTCTGTCCTGCTGCCTGTGAAGAAGGTGCCTGCTTCCCCTTTGCATTCTGCCATGATTATAAGTTTCCTGAGGCCTCTCTAGTCATGCAGAACTATGAGTTAATTAAACCTCTTTTGTTTATAAATTACCCAGTCTCAGGTAGTATCTTTATGGCAGTGTAAAAACAGTAATACATTATTGTTTAAGTTGAGACTTTTTTATTATATTAAGTCTTTATGTATCCCTAATTGTTGGATACTTTATCAAGTTTTTTTATTTAAAAATTTTTTTAATGATTTTTTTTTTGAGACAGCATATCACTCTGTCACGCGGGCTGGAGTGCAGTGGTAGGATCACAGTTCACTACAGCTTTGACCTCCCCAGGCTCAAGTGATCCTCCGACCTCAGCCTCTGGAGTAACTGAGACTATATGTGCACGCCACCATGCCCAGCTAATTTTTTTATGTTTTGTAGAGACAGCTAATTTTTTTATGTTTTGTAGAGACAGGGTTTCACTATGTTGCTGAGGCTGGTGTCGAATTCCTGGGCTCAGGTGATCCCCAACCTTGGCCTCACAAAGTGCTGCGATTATATGTGTAAACCACTGCACCTGACCTTTTATCAAGTTTTAAAAACACTTTTACAATTCAGCTGTTTCTTTCTTTAGGAAAATCTGTATTTTTATTCGAGTATTATCTTGATAATTATAAATTAATTTAATACCCTTAGTCCTTTATTTATCTTACCAGGATCAATTAGTAGTCACAAGGAAGCATGCTGACTTTTTTCCCTCTTCTGCTTCCTCTCTCTTTCTACCTGATTTTAAGAAATGATATTACGTTTCTTATTGGTTAACTTTGTGTTGTTAAATGTGACTATGTTTTATTATTTGATTTATCAGTTTTAAATGATATGGTTTGACTGACAGATGCTTTATATGAGAAATCAGCAATCTTACTCCATCTTTAAACTCTTTTCCTCCTTTCCCCATCTAATTTCTGTTATTTGCATGTATCTACATGGTGAAGATATTAACATATCAGTATTAGAGTGTTGTTTCTGTCCCAGCACCCTAACACTGACAGTTTATTTTGGTCTTATTTGAAGAGTTAAATGTATTCAATGCACTGTTTGTTTGCCATACTTTCCTCAGTCATCTCATAATTGTCCTCTAGTATTTTTCTCAAGAAAGACTCCAAATTACAATATATCTGTAATTCCTATATGTTCAAAAATATTAGTCAGTGGCCTTTATGACTAAAGGACAGTTTGGCTGTATTTAAAATCTTTAGCTCTTAATTTCATTCTTTGAAAACCTTGCAAGTGTTGCTATATTGTATTTCAGTGCAGAATTTCTCTGTAGAAAAATCGGATGCAAGTCTGATTTATAACCCATGGTTTTGCATGGTTGCCTAGACAATTCTTTAGAGTGTGTGATAAACTTTACTAAGACATGTCTCAGTATTGACTATTTTTGTATACATTTCTTGGTGCATACAGTAACTTTTCAACAAAAGTGTTGATTTATGCATCAATGAGCGTATCAGAAGCCCTGAAGACTATTTCTGCCAAAATAAAAAACAAAGCAAAACAAAGCACGAGGTCTATGGTTCTGAACTGTACATTGGCTGTCTCAGCCTTAAGTTATTCCTGGGTTTCCTTAATGCATAAAGGGGAATTCATATCCTTCTATGAATCCACATATCCTCTATATAGACCCCATACACTGCCCTCTCCCCTACCAAAAGCCTATACTTGATGCTTCCTAGAATTTTCTAAACATAAACCTCTAACTCTTCAACTTCTGCAAATATTTTGCCTTCCAGCTTGCTAGATAGACGTTTGGTTGAACTCCTAAGATATCCCTTTCCCTTATGCCTCCTCAAGCAGAAGCTATTTCTCAAAGCCACATTACCAAGGCATACTATCTTCTCCCCGTATCTTCTGGTCATACAGTTTTGATCATTGAAGGCCTCATTCAGTCTTACTTAGCCCCTTGCCTTCTGCTATTATCCTAGAAAATGTTTCATTTAATTAAACATGCCAAAAAGGACTCGGGCCTAACATTTTCTTGGCTCCTTCCTTTCTTTAGTGACTTTTTCTCTCCTCTACCCCATTTATTCTATCTGTCTTTCCTACTCTTGACTTTGGTCATTAATACAAAACCCTACCTCCAATATCGCTAATTAAAACATCCCACTTTCCAGATCACTTGCTCGAATATCTCTATACAGTGATTCTATTACCTTGTTGAGATGTCCAAGTTATTGATTTCTTCAATTCTACCAGCCCCTTCCTGTTTCATTTTTATTCTATCTAGATAATATACCATGGCCTTCACTTTAATCTCTCTCTTGCAAGTACTCTCAATCCATTGCAACTGCCTGATCCCAGCCAAACTGAACCCAGCTACTTGCTCACATTCAAAGAGCTAGCTCAAGACCTCTGGAAAAAAATCACACATGGGGGAAGAATGGTATCATTGTCAATTCATAAGCACCAACAAACATCTGGGCCCTCAATAATGCCAAAATATGTTATTTAATTTCTTTATTGAATTTTTTCTTTATCACAAAATACTTATTAATATTTTACATCCTCCTAAAATCTCTAAACTTCTCCCAACCTCATCAAATGACGTCTTTCTGTTCACAGAAGAAATAGAAGCCATCAAATAGGAAATCTCCCTTTTTCCAACACAATATGGACAGACTTACCTGCATTTTCTTCCTTGATGATTAACGGAAGAAGCATCCCTTTTCTAATCAGCAGCCAGTGCCTTTTTAGGTACTCCAGACTTCACCCATTCCCCCTGCTTTAGTAGGTATTCCCTCTAGCTCCCACAGCTTTGTCTCTGCTCCCTAACTGGGTTATCCTAGCAGCCTGTATCCCTGTCATGTCATACTTTATCTCAGCAAACTAACACAGGAACAGAAAACCAAACACTGCATGTTCTCATTCATAAGTGGGAGCTGAGCAATGAGAACACGTAGACACAGGGAGGGGAACATCACACACTGGGGCCTGTCAGGGGGTGGGGGACTACAGGAGGGATAGCATTAGGAGAAATACCTAATGTAGATGACGGGTTGATGGGTGCAGCAAACCACCATGGCACATGTATACCTATGTAACAAACCTGCATGTTCTGCACATGTATCCCAGAACTTAAAGTATGATTAAAAAGTAAAATACTTTCCCTTGATCTTGCACCTTTTAGTGACATTTTATAACAAACATCCTAAAATGTTTTTGTACACATGCTGCTTCTACTTTCTTATCTCTCATTCACTTTTTGATTCACTCCAATCAAAATTCCTCACCTGCTAACTCCACCTAAACTGATCTTGTTAAAGTCGACAATCGTCTTCCTAAATTCAAATAGTTACTTTTAAATCTTTGTTTTGAATAACTCATAACAGCATTTAACATAGTTCTATTAAAACAGAACTCTTGATTTCCATCTCTGTACCCTAAATTTCTTCCTTTGCAGTGCCCCCGTTCTCAGAAAAAAGAAGCTCCATATATCTAGCAGCTCACACTATAAACGTAGGCGTATTTTTTCATCTCTCTCATGTTCTATTCACATAACCACTTTTCCTTTCTTTAAAAAAATACTTTTATTTATCATCTCTAACTGTAACTTTGTATCCTTTGACCAACATCTTATTTCCCTTATCCCTTAGCATCTGGTAACCACAGTTTTACTTTCTGCTTCTGTGAGTTTGATTGTCTTAGGTTTCACATATAAGTGAGAACATGTGTTTTTTTTTTCTTTTTGTCTTTCTGTACGTGGCTTATTTCACTTAGCATAATGTCCTCCAGGTTCATTAATATTGTCACAAATGACAGAATTTCTTTCTTTTTGAGAGATAAATAGTATCCCATTGTGTGTATATATTACATTTCCTTTATTTATTCATCCATTGATGAACACCTAGCTTAATTAATTTCATAGCTTGGCTACTTACTGTTAATAATGCTGCAGTGAACATAAGAATGTAGACATCTCTTAGACATACTGATTTCAAGTCCTTAGGATCTGTACCCAGAAGTGGGATTGATGGATCATGTGGTAATTTTATTTTTGGCTTTTTGAAGAACTTCCATACTGTTTTCCATAATGGTCGTTCTAATTTACCTTCTCACCAACAGAGCACAAGGGTTTCCTTTTCTACACATACACATTCCACTTTTCATGAAGCCTCTCAAATTTTCTCCTAGAATGCTTTTCAAATTATTCTCTTTTCTTCTTTTCCTTTGCCACTGCTTCAGTCCAAGATTTTGTCATTTTCTGACTTGACTCCTGTAATGACCTCCTCTCTATTCTCTTCTATTCCATCCTTCCTCTTTCCCAATCCATTCTTCACACTGATACAGAGTGATTCATGATGAACTTACGTGATGTCAAGTTATTCACCATTGCCCTTAAAATCCAGAATCTTCAACATAGTCCACAAGGTACCATCTAACCCTTGACTACCTCTCAAGCTTCACATTCCTCCTGTTCTCAGTGTGTCAGCCATGTTGACCTGAAGACTTTGCATGCTATTCTTTTATCTTTGAGATAGAGTCTTGCTCTGTTGCCCAGGAGCACAATCATGGCTCACTGCAACCTCCACCTCCCAGGTTCAAGCGATCCTCCTGGCTCAGCCTCCTGAGTAGGTGGGATTACAGGCACCCACCACCATGCCTGACTAATTTTTTTGTATTCTTAGTAGAGATGGTATTTCACCATGTTGGCCAGGCTGGTTTCGAACTCCTGACCTCAGATGATCTGCCCGCCTTGGCCTCCCAGTGCGTGCTCTTCATTCTGCTTGAAGTGTTCTATCAATTATTTGGCTGACTCCTACTCATGCAACAAATTCAACTTAAATGTTCCTTCCTCATAAAATTATTTTCTGATCCCTAAGGGTATCTCTCTTATAATATCTCATCATGCTGTTTACCCTTTCTCCATGGCCTTTATCCAGTTATGTAGGTATATATTCATACACTTCTTTATTTAACGTCTGTCTCTTCCATAAGGGTCGAGGTCAGTCTTGTGTTCCACTTAATCATGAGCACCTAGCACAGAACATGACATAAAGCAGGACTTCAATTGATATATGTTGACTGGATGATTGAAAAGAAATCCAGGCTGGGCTCACTTTGACACAGAGGTATTTAATGGCTTAATATGTCATATTTCAGATAGCCAGGTTTCCTTTCAGGATTCTATACTGTGACCTTGGAAATGAACCAGCTGATTTTATGGTAATGAGGCCTTTCAAATTGTCAGCATGTGTATAGTTCTGTTTACACTCTTGACCTTTGGTTTGGAGACCTCCTGTCCTCCTGTCCAAACCCATTAGCTGACATGTGAGATCTTTCTGATATTCACAGCCAGCCACACCATTCAGGAAAGCCCATGAATTTTCCTGTCCCCTGACTGCTATGTGCATGGGAAACATTGCCTTTTCACTGTGGTAGTTATAGCCATATATGGTTGGTGTTCACTTGTATCATGGTACCAAACTAGAAGTATTTTGAAGGTCAATAAACTTGGAGCTGTAAGAACCAAGGAGATTGTTTTCTCTTTCTTAGAATAATATAATATTAGAACTGGCGAGTACCTTACAGCACGAATCCAAACCTTTATTGTACAAGTAAGAAATTTGAAGCCCATAGAAGTAAAGTAATTTCTCCAAGGTCAAACAATTGTGTGACCCCTTTGTTCACTATACGCTGCATTTGTCTTAGTGACAAAAAATGTGCCAACTGACTTTAGGCTGATTTTTGGAATTTTTTTGTGAGTTGTAAAGAGGTAGAGCAAAACAAAGACAGGAATGAAATGGGGGAGGGGACATAAATGTTCTTTGTGATATAAAGGGAAGACTCTATTTTTTGTCTCTCAGAATTGTGATCATAATTGCAATTAGGTAAGGATACCTAATTGCACAACTTTCCTTGGTCCACAGAAGTCATATGAACATAAATTCTAAAGGAAGTCCTAAAACACAGTCTCCAAACCCATTATTATGATGCTTACTATTAAGACAATTAGGTATGAATGTTTTTCTCTTACGGACACAATTCCCTTTGAAAAAGAATGTTGCTGGTGAAAATGAGATTAATCTTCTCCTTCCTGAGAAGACCTCAGCTGTTTCTTCACTTTTTAATAAAATGGGTTTACCAATTTTGTCTTCACTGAAATAGTTTTCATTTCCTGTCTTGAGACATTTTTGCAGTATTTGTCTGCTGAGGCTGGATTTTGTTTAGTGGTAGTTGAGTTTCAAGAGCAATATTGCAAAAGATCCTGCCAGTCTAATCGGGAGAGCAAGTTTTGTTGGCTGTACTTCCTACCATAACTGAAACTTCCCTGAAATTTATGGGGAATGAGTAAGTGTAAGTTGTCTTTGCTAAAATATCAGGTAGTGATATTTCCTGTATGAAGTATCGACCTATGCGTTAATTAGAAATATTTCTAATCAACACCCTTACCATCCTGTAAGGATGAGCTCATTCTTTCTCACTTTGCAAAAGTTCATTTGTCTTGTCTCATAGCACCTTATGAGAGGCGCAGGCACGTGAAGAGAGAAATTTTGAAAGCACCTGTTTCTGAAACTCCTATAATTATAGGAATCAGGTGTGAGAGCTCCCCACTATTCAATAAGTCCTTTGCTACTTAAGGGAAAGAAGCCCTAAAGGGTGGCAGCATTTTTCTTTAAGCTCCCATATGTAAGGGCCCAAAGAGAACCACATATAATTGGGAACTTTTCAACTGAGTCTGTTCCAACTGAAACAAGGAAGGGGGTTACTATTCACTGAGAAATTACTATGTGGCAGACACTGTACTAAATGCTTAATAGGATTACCAAATTACAGGACTCCAGGAAGCATCACTCACATTGCACTTGGTATAAAATGTACCAAGGACAGTTGTGCAATTAGATATTCTTACATTTATTATCACAATTATACATCTGTCCCATAGATACCCACACCAATAAATGAGTCCTTTGGCTTCCAGTTTTTTTTTTTTTTTTAAATTGGAAATCCAAGTAGAAGATTGGAAGAAAGAATGAGGTCAGGGTATACGTTCCCGTGCCCCTTTCTCTGCAAGGTCACCCTGAGCTGGTTGTATTACTGATCTTCTCAAAGCAGCCTCTTCTATATAACACTTTTCCTCTGGGCTCTGTCTCCTTCTATTTTCCATTTGTACATATGGGTTACTGCAATGTCCCTTGATGGTCTGCTGTATCACACTCATCCTAATTTCGGTGTGCTATCTATTTCCTATGGGGACCTTGACTCAACAGGATGAACGCTTTCTGATTAGAAAGTTAAGGCGCTTTCCACTACCTCTTGTTAGCAGCCATTGGAAAGTGCCAATACTTTAACATGACTATCTATTGAGTTAAATGAAGTCACTGGTTGCTGGCAAGACCTCCAGGGAATGCATCTTAAGTTCCTACTTGCAAAATCTCCACAGTACATTTGTAATAGCACTTGCAGATAAGAGAATCTGTCCTGCATGTGGATCTTATAGATAGTGCTCAAGTGATTGCCCTTTGATACACAATAGAATAGTACTTCCTATGAAAAGTGTTCTCTGCTCCCAGAATCTTGTCAGGCAGCCAATACCACCAATGCAGATTCATTCAATAGCAGTAAGGCTTTGCATCTCCAGGAGCGCTCCTTTAAAGATAGGGGTTCTCACTTTTGACAGAATGGATAATTAGTTGGTGAGCTTTCCAAAAATAGAGGTAGGCAGAAAAGAATGGGACACAGAAGGGGGTGAATTTTGATAAGGGAGGGAGAATATGCGAAAGAACAGCATTTGGGGCTTTGCTGAAGGGGCAGATCTGTGCAGATCTGTGAGGGAGCCCTTGGAGGCCAAGGGCACTGTCTAACAGAGGCGATGTGAAGACATGGAGAAGGGGCAGAAATCAGACTTGAGACTGCTGATTTTTTATGTATTTTCCAACAGAAGAGAAGCCCAAAGCAGACAGATTTTCATGAGTGAGTCTCAAACTGGAGAGAGTCCCCATGAAGGAATAAGAAGGGTGAAAAAGTTTTTGAGGGGATGTACCAAAGATCATTCAAATCCTGGTCTTTACCTGGGATCTCTAGTCCCTAGTGGGCTTAGTGTTTGTAATAAGGTGGTATCTGTGCTTCTTATCTGGCATGAATGAATGAGCAGCAAGTAAGTGCAGCTACCAAATGATTGGTGTTTTCTAACACAAGATCCGAAAATCTTTTTTTTTTTTTTTTGGTTAGGACAAGTTCGGGGCTGATGATTGATGAGGAAAGGAGAGGAGGAGAAGATGACAGGATACATAAAATTTAAACCTCACTGAACTGAGAAATCTTAACTAGCCCAGAAGCAGGGACATTTCTCTCTTTTCAAGGCCTCCTTGTTGGAGAGGGGACCTTGATCTAGAGATCAGAGTGGCTTCTTTGCAACTGTACTTTAAAAGACTATCTAGATCTGCTTTTCCTCAGCTAGTCCTAGGACTAGCCCTCTCTACAGGACACCATCCAGAGCCTCCTCACTCATGGTAAATACCAGAAGCCAGGCTTCAATGCAGGAGCAGCCAGCTGCTGCTCATTCCCTTCTATTTTTCATGTCCTGACAGAGGTGTCAGGGAAAAAAAAGCTTCTCGAATGGCAGCTTCCCCTAACATATGCCTGGAGGCCTGACACTCTCCCCTCTATACCAGTCTTGCCTGGCTGGGGTGTGGACAGCACAGTGGTCACTTCAGGATGTTTGCTGTAGCAAGCATGGGCAAGTATAGGCATAGACAGGACACTGTTCTGTTTCCTTGTGGTGATCACACCTCAGGTACATTCACTTGAATACAGCTTCAGGTCTGGAGGTAGACTTGGGAATGGTTTTTAAGGCCAGTCACTGCAAGGATGTTGTTGCTTTTTCAGGTTCCTGTTGTAACAGATGGGTGATTTGTACCATTGAATGGCAAAGAAAAAAAGGCATTGGGGGTCACTGGCTTGAAAGGCTTGCTCCTTTGAATAGATTTGGGCTGCTTTCATGATAAAATTCCCTTAAAACTTTTATAGCCAAGTAGATTTAAAGCAGGAATTACAAAGCTTTTGTGTTAAATACAATACTAATCATATCTGCATTTTTTTAAGAAAAGAAGACTGTTACGAATTTTAGATAACCTATACTTTAATTCATGGATATGGTATACATTCATTATGGTATAATTAATACATGCTTATTCTGGATTTTGAACAGCGATATCATGTAAGAACTCATGTTTACACATTCTGCCTAATGCTTTAAAACATAATCCTTTCTGTTTCTCTGATATAAAAGTAATATATGCATGTTCACTAAAAACCTAGAAAACTTTATCTACAACTTAGAAAATACCAAAATTCACAACACTAAAAATTAAAATCACGTATAATCCCATGACTGTGAAAGAAATTAACTTTAACATTGTGGTGTATTTTTCTCTAGGCTTTTATCTCATGCATATATCCAATATTTTTTAGTAGTTTTCATATATACAGTTAATGACATCAATAATGCAAATAGAAAAAATTATAAAAAATACTTTTCTTGCCTATTTCTAAGGTTGTCCTTGAATGAGTGTTCTCTCAAGCATGATCCAGCTACTTCTATGTCCTGCTACAAAGACAAAGCCAGAAAACCATGGTGGCGATGTGGGAAGTAGAGACAGGCAGAGAAAAAAATGAAACTCTGGTTAATACTAAGAACAGAGGATAAACTGTCCTGCTGAATGTATTTGGATAATTGTTTTACACAAGGGAACAAAAAGATTATTTATTTGATTGATTGATTAATTAATTCATCAGTTAACAAACATTGATTGGCTTCTTAATTTGAGCCAAGCACTGAACTTGGCAATGGGGTAAACATACAAATAAGATATACCCTTGACCTCCAAGAGCACCCAGTCTGGAGTAGGGATCAGATAAATAACTCTGCAATGACAATGAGATGTCATGACGGTAGTAATTGAGCCACATGAGTGAGTGAAAGACAAGTCATTTGTAGTGGTAGGAAGGAAAGAAACATGGAGATGTGATGGGAGAAGGGCTCTGTGTACTATATTAGGGAGTTTGCTCTTAATCCTGAAAGTGCCTGGGATCCACTGAAAGATTAGAGAGGGATATTAAATGATAACTTTTGTATTTTAGCCAACACAGTTGGAAACAAACGAGACTTTGACATCAGACAGCCGCATGACTCTCTGAAAAGCAAAACAAAACCAACGAAAAAGCAAACGAGAAAACAAAAAAGATTCTTTGAATCTTAATTTATCCATCTGTATAATGGGAATGATGATGACTATTTGCAGGGTTGTTGAGAATATTAAATAAGATAGTAAATTATAAAGAAAAGACACTGAAACTTAATAGGTGGTCAGTAAATGGCACTAGCTATTGTTAGTTGCAAGGCAAGCAAGGTCCTTTAGGCCAGCTTGTTCTATCTTGCTCCTTCCTCTCTCCCACACCCTAATTCTATAACTCAATTCTGTACCCCTCTCTTATTACCCCATCCTCAGACCCCTACTCCTTCGCCCAAGCTGTTCCATCTCTCCAGTAGGCTTTTTATCTTTCTATTGCCTGCTTTAAAACTACAACCCATCCTTGGAAATCATCATTCTCAGTAAACTATCGCAAGAACAAAAAACCAAACACCGCATATTCTCACTCATAGGTGGGAATTGAACAATGAGAACACATGGACACAGGAAGGGGAACATCACACTTCGGGGACTGTTGTGGGGTGGGGGGAGGGGGGAGGGATAGCATTGGGAGATATACCTAATGCTAGATGACGAGTTGGTGGGTGCAGCGCACCAGCATGGCACATGTATACATATGTAACTTACCTGCACATTGGGCACATGTACCATAAAACCTAAAGTATAATAATAATAATAATAATAATAATAAAAGAAAAAAAATTTAAAAAAAAGAAAGAAATAGCTAAAAAAAAAAAAAAAAAAACTACAACCCATCCTTCAAGACTTGACTCAAATAGTCACCTTTCTGTAGGGTATTAAAGGAATTTTGGAGACAGAAGAGAAATGGAACATTTCTCACTCAAAATTGGGAGACTGAGTTTAAAAGGGTGGGATTATCAGTCTCTGACATTTTGCTTAGTGAGGTTTGCAGGTACCAACTTTAAAATAATTCATTCCCACTTAAAATAGCTGAACACCAAAGTGTGCTCCTCTGGAGGAAGGTCCATGGATTGGTAACTGACTCAGGGATATCAGCTTTCATCTCTGGGTTCATCTCCTCCTTCCCCTTCTCAAGAAACTTTTCTTGTTTTACTGACATTTTTATTCTCCTATATCCTCCTATATCTCCACACGTTTCTTTTCATTATAATTGTTTTCTTATTTCATGTTGTTCATATCTTTATTTTCAAATCTATTTGTTACAAGTATTATTATTTTTCATCTTAAATTCTTAGTGTGTCTGTTCTAGTAATTCCGCTTCGATCAACAAATGTTTATTGTTGAATTGTCTTTGTTTTTTTACAATTCTTGTCACAGGCTAACTCAGAAGGAAGGCAGCAAAGACAGTTAAAAGTTTCTCTCCATCCCAGTTTTTCACTGCCTGCACTCCATCACTTTGGGGTTTCTCACAATTTTTTTGTTAACCCCTCTGACTCACACCTGCCTCTTCTTTCTCTAAATTCTCCATGGTTAATTCTAACAGCTCATGCTAGTTGGCCATCTTATTAATTACCTTTAAAAATTACACTTTATTTTATTTAACTTGTGTATAGTAAGCTTTAAATTGTGTGTGTGTGTGTGTGTGTGTGTGTTTGTGTGTTTGTTTCCATTAGTCTCTTTATTCCATCTGCAGAGAAGAAAGAATCAATTGTGTTTCCGACTTTCTCACTCTCCTGTCCAGGAAGGTGGAAAATATGTCTCATGTCCCTAGGTTCCCTGGAATTCTCAATAAATGCAGGATAATATGGTGACTAGTCACCAAAAGTCAGAATGCCTATGTTTATTTCTCAAGTGTTCATTTGATGTGTAGCCCTGGGGAGGCTGCCCAGTCAGAAACTTAATACTTTCTAGATCAGGAGTGTCTTAGTGCATCCTACAGAGGGTTGATAAAAGAATTCGAGGTATTTACACATGTATGTATTTTAGAATAGTGTTGGCCCCATCATAATACATTGATATATTTTCTCTTCTTTCTCTTCCTATTTTTTTCTCCCCTATCCCCAAACCAAATTTTGTCATTCAGGCAGAAGGGTACAAATCTTTTTTTTTTTCTCTCCTTCAAGGAGAACCTTTTGAGCACCGTGGTAAGTTTATTTATTTTTTATGTCATGTATTAGTTGATGGGAATTCACAGATACAAAGATGGAGGTCCTATACCCTCATGGAGGTTATGGTTTTGTGGAGAAAGCAGGCAAAAGTTACTTGATGAATTTGATCAAATGACCTAACTGTGCTGACATCATGGTGATCCCAGGGTGTTATGAGAGCACTGAGGTGGGACAGCCAACTTAGCCTAGGAATGACTCTGGGTGGCTCTGGCTCCTTAGCCACCCAGATGTTTGAGCTGAAATGTGGTATGTTGTGTGGGTTTGTGTGTGTGTAGAGTGCAAGGGGGAAGAGAAGGGCATCCAAAGCAAAAGGAAAGTACAAAATTATGAGAGAGAGAGAGAATATGAGAACAAGAGAGAGAGTATCAGAGAGAGAGAGAGAGACTTTCAGCAATCTCAAAGTGACGAGAGGAAGGAATCCACAGGTTTTGAGAGTGAAACTTCTTTATGAAGATGAATTCACAGAATAATTCAATGTGAAGAGAAAAATCTTGCAATCAGTGCTTGTGCCTGAAAAACAGGATCTGTTCTGACTTAAGCTGTGCTTCGAGGTTGCTACTAACAAGGTTATAGTACCATTTGGAAAAACCAAAGAAGAGGTAGGAGCTGAAGGAGAACAGAGAGCATGTTGCATTTGTGAGCCTGCTGTTTGAGCCCCAGGGACATATAAGTCACCAAGTCATTCCATCAGCTGGTTGATAACACCCACATTTACACTGATTAGTTTAAGGGTTTAATTTCCTTTATAGCCAAAAAGTATACTTTATGTCACCATTGTTTCTATTACATCCTTTCTAGGGACTGAAAATACTATTACTGATCTAGACACATCTCTATACTAGTGGTTTTCAAATTTTGATGCATATTAGAATAGCCTAAGGAATTTTTAAAAATGTCAACATTCAAGACTTACTCTATTTAAATTAGAATATCTGAGATAAAACACAGGTGCTAGCATTTTTTTTTAAAAGATCTCCAAGTGATTCCTGGGTGCGGCAAAGTTTTGGAACCACTGCTGTACACATTTCAAGATAATTTAGTATTTTCTTTGCATTCTAGATCCTTTTACTCTCCTGTTTGGTAATTTTTGTGATTTACACTAAATCATTTCTATGATGATGTCCATGATATTTAGTGAAGTGCTTGAGCTAAGTTCATGGCTGAATTGAGTGGTATGACTCAGGTTTCTGCTTCTCTTGCTTTATCCCTCCCACTCCTTCTTCACTGCCCCAGCTGATAAAGTTGGAAGTTGGGATGGGGGATGGAGATGAATACCTACCCAGGGAAGGAAACAAATAAGGACTTAGCAGCTGTAAGGGAGACAAGATATGTCATGTGGCTATTGTTAGCTATACCTCTGATGAGAAGAGTTCAGGACTTTTGTTCTTTCACTGTCCTTGATGAGTCCCCAGGGGACACGTAATGTCTGGAAGATCCTTCAAGTAGCCACTATCACAAGGTGAGCCACTGACCAAAATCTCTCTTTAGTCTCCTGTTCTGTTGAATTAAGCTGGGCCACATAAGAGTCAGGAGGGTCCCTTTAGTCTTTTGGATTCAGAGAAGAATAAGGCAGCCACTGGCCCCTTGGTCCCTTTAGTCTCTCCTTCTGGGTCTTACTTTTGGTGGAGAGAGGAGGATTAGAAAGAAAACCTTGGGGTGGTATGGGAGTCATTTTACTTAGGGCCTGAGGCTTAGCTGACATGAGCCACTAGCCCACATGAGGCATCTTTTACCCCAGACCCCTTTTTGGTTCTGTTGCATTTTTTTTCTAATTTTATTTTATTTTATTTTATTTTATTTTTTGAGATGGAGTCTAGCTCTGTCACCCAGACTGGAGTGCAGTGGCACAATCTCGGCTCACTGCAACTTCCACCTCCCAGGCTCAAGTGATTCTCCTGCCTTGGCCTCCCGAGTAGTTGGTACTACAGGCATGCATCACCATGCCCAGCTAATTTTTGTATTTTTAGTAGAGACAGGGTTTCACTATATTGGCCAGGCTGGTCTCAAACTCCTGACCTCAAGTGACCCACCCACCTTGGCCTCCCAAAGTGCTGGAAATACAGGCATGAGCCACCGCGCCCAGCCAGTTCTGTTGGATTTGCTGCACGTCCCCTGCCTCTCACAGGCCTTATAGTCCCTGCTTCACATTCTCAGAGCTAGTGAGATCTCTCTGCACAGTGCAAGAGTCCTGAGGGAGCAGGTAGAATGTTTGGTTACAAGATTTTATACATACATACACATAAACACACACACATTTTTGCCTCTGCTTCTTTGGTCCTACTATCATCACAAAAGAGGACTATGATAAAGCAGAAGTCATTTGTAGCAGGCTTTTTCATTGAACTGAACTCTGACTTTCAAGTAAAAATAAAGTTAATTCATTTTTAAACCTCCCATGAACTAATTTCTATACAGAACTTGCCAAAGAGTCCCACATGTTCAATGAACTGGTCCAACTTATAATTAAACCTATTTGTTTTAAAGGTTTTGGCCCAAACCAAAATATACAAACAACTTTTAACATGAACCATTTTAATTTACAATCTTGATCTATAATAATTATTTATCTTTAAATCATAGTTCTTTCAAATTATCTGAGCTTTAAGTGTGGGCACTTGGGCATTTGCTATTAATATATTCTGGACCACAGGACAGGAGAAATAGAAACAGACATAACACTTTTAGAGGATATACTATATTTGTTATTATGCTTGCTTCTTTTATGTCTATTCTTTCCTCTAATTCTCACAGTAGTCATGGGAGGTAGATACTACTATCTTTCGTTTTAGAATAAGAAAACAGAGGCACAGAGAAGTTATGTCACAACTAGAGATGTTTAACAAATTAATGCCTGTGAATTTCCAAAGCACTTTTGACCATATGTTATGTAGCACCCAACTGATACTCATCCATTCGAGCATCTCATGCCCTCCAGATGCAGCATGCTGTTTCCATGTTTTCGCCATTCTTTGATAACTGGTCATACAGATGGGCATTTCCTGTCTTCTTTTCTTAGCCTCTTCAAATTTAGATTGGGCTCTTGGGTTTAGCTTAAGACCTGTCTCTCTTAGTTTATAGATGAGGTAGTGATGATTCCGTGTAAAGCCACTAAACCAGTTCTGGCATGAAGAAGGCTGCTTGCGTTCTTCACAATAGCGAAGGCATGGAATCAACCTAGGTGCCCATCAACGATGGATTGGATAAAGAAAGTGTGGTACATATACACCATGGAATACTACACAGCCATATAAAAGAACAAAATCATATCCTTTGCAGCAACATGAATGCAGCTGGAGGCCATTATCCTGAGTGAATTAATGTAGTAACAGAAAACCTAATACCACATGTTCTCACTTGTAAATGGAAGGTAAACATTGGGTACTCATGTACATAAAGATGGCAACAATAGAAACTGGAGACTACTAGTTGGGGGCAAGGGTTGAATAACTGACTATTGAGTACTATGCTCAGAATGTGGGTGGGGGATGAGATCAGTCATGCTCCGAATCTTAACATCATACAATATGCCCTGGTAACAAACCTGCACATGTGCCCCCTGAATCTAAAATAAAAGTTGGAATTATATCAAAAAGAGCCTGCTTGATAAATATTACCTTTCTTTTCTCTTCTCTCTAGTTTGGACCAAAGCATCTCTATCTTCTCTGGGCTTTATGATCACTGACTTGGTCTTTGCTAATTACTTTGATGATTCATCATGTATCTACTTGCAGAACTCTCTTTTATATTAACCCTGGTAATATAATGATTGTTTAGCACTTACTCTGTGGTCTATATCTGCATTGTTGCTCCCTGAATCCTCACAACAGTGCTAAGGTGGATCCTGTTATTAGTTCCATTCTGCAGATGAGGAAACCAAAGTACACCTTGCCTATCGTTATAGTTAGTAAACCATGGAGGTAGGAAATGAACCCAGGATATCTGATTAAAAAGCCTATACATTTAAATATCATACTGTAGTTCCTTCCTTGAATAAATATTTCATGTACTTGATCACTCTGAAAGTTTTTCAAAGGCAGTGACCACGTTTTATTATTTCAGAGCTCCTCATGGCACACAATCAAGTATTGGGCATATGGTAGGTGCTCGGTAATTAATAAGTTGAATTTTAGGGGTCTTAGGGATAAAGGGAGAGTATCTATGACTGTGAACGTCTCTTTCCAGTTATTTGTGAAACTATGAGGATTTGCCTCATTTGCTACTTGGACTGTTCACCTCCAGTGAAATAGACAAACACTGACTGGAGTCTGAGAGACCTGAGGGTTAAAGAATGTACTCTGGTGTTCTAATCCAGTTGGTGGTGGAAGTAGGAATAGTTTGGTGCTTTTTGCCCAGAAGTGCCACCATTTCTTCTTGGGGGAAGTGAGTTTCTGAGATGTAGAGGCAAAGTTGTCACTCTTGTCACCCACCGTTTGCTGCCACCCAGTAAGTGTCAACTGTGTGGGAGCAATGTTGTCAGCCCATCAGGTGTGGACAGGAATCCTTTGTTCTGCTCATCAGCTTAACTTCTGGTTATGCCGTACCACTGTAAGGATACCAGACCATCAGACATCTTCTTTAACTTCAGCCATTTACCATGTAAATCTGTCTTTGAGGCAGTATCAGTGACAAGCTCAATTGGGGGAGAGGGAGGAAGGAGAATCGAGGAGCAGTGCCCTTCTCAATGAAATGCTTGGAGTCTTACGCCCATGAACATTTTGTTCTGAGATTTGACAAACAAATGATGAACACTTGTTTCAGAACATTTGGTTCTGAGATGACACCATAGATCATATTTCTTATATTTCTAGGTCAACTGACATTTTAAGGGCCTAGTTCCTGGTTCTGGAGATTTTTTCTCTTATCAGCATCTGGAGCCACTGATTTTTTTTTTTTTGTATTTAAAATGTTTTTATTACAGAAAATTTCAGAATAACAACCACTGATTTTAAAATACCCCCACACCCAAGATATCTGTCATCAGTTGATTTAGGAGGCTCCACTTCCAGTCTGTCCTGCCTTGAATATTGGTCAAACAGTCCTTGATCCTTAGCCGCTGGGACTTTGCAGACATGTAAACTAATAGCTATAGCATGTATGTGATAATTAGTGTGAGAGGACGCTAAACCAGAACTGTAGGAACACAAATTAAGGAGTGACTAACAAAGGTAAGGGGGAGGTCATGAAAATTTTGTCAAGGGATTAAAATTGGGCCAGGAAGAGAAATAAATGAGTAAAACTATTTTCATGTTAATAAATCTACATATAATTCCATGGGCCTTCTAGGACTTGAAAGTACGAGAAGGAAAATGAGAATAGAACAATTTACAGTGTCTGGGGAATAGTGGGCCTGATCAATAAAGGTAGGAAAAATCAGTGATTCTAGGCTAAGAAATGTAGGCTTTGGCCTGCAGTGTTTATGAATCCACAGAAGGATGTTGGGCAGCGGAGTGACCTGATCAGATTTGAGTTTAACAATTTGCCAAACGTCCCTAAGCAACTCATAACTGCTGACTGCAATGAGGAATAAATTACAATGGATCCAGGCTGGGGAGAATGAGAGAAGTGACTCTGACTCATTTGAGGTTTGTTTCCTTAGCTTTTGCCTTATCTCTATTACTGCTTTCTTTTAATTAAATTTTGTCTATTTTAAAAAATTCATATATTCACTTATTCACTTGCTTATTATAGTTTTCTTTATAAGTATCACCTAGTTAGATGTTAAAGATAATCTAATGGGGTGTTGGTCCTTTAGTAAGAGAATTTTACCTCTTCATGATCAATAACATATTATATAGATAGACTCTATTTCTGCCACCTATTATTTACCTTGTAAGTAAAATTTTACTTGAGTACAACAAACCTACAGAATACTGCACACATTGTAAATATACAGCTGGGTGAATTTTACAAAGCAAACCCTCCTAAATCAAGATGTAGTTTATTTCTGCACCCCCGAAGCCTTCTTGTATCCCTCTCATCATTGCATTCACAAAAGGTAACCATTGTTCTGCCTTTATCATTTGGCCTGGTTTTGAACTTCACAAAATTGGGATCATACAGCATGTACTGTTTTGTATTTAGCCTATTTTGTTTAACATTATGTCTAGATTTATCCATATTGGCATGTTTATCAAATGGTCCTCCATTTTCATTGCTATATGGCATTCCATCTTATGAATTGACCACGATCTAGTTATTCCCCATCCTTTTCTTAGGCTGCATGTTGCTGTTGTTATTTCTAATTTACTCATTCAAGATTGGAAAGAAATCTATCCAGCTGGCATTTACCAGTGGACAGATTAAGTGGAGTCTCATCAATCCTCTTCACTATTCACTTAGTGCTAGCATTTGCTACTTCTCAGTTGACTATCAGAAGGTCACCTTGATATACCTGACTTAAGTTGCTGAATCCAGCAGGCATTTATTTAGAGTAGACCTTCCAGGCTAGGGCTGGAACTCTGACTTAACCAAAAGCTCAGCACCCAGTGTAGTACATGAAAGACAGCACGTCCTACACTGCACTGTTTCCTGGGCATTCTCACTTCAGCTCCCTACAACACTTTTCATAGTAAATAAAATATTCCCAAATGCAATATGCCTCTACCTGTTACTCTTTAGCCTCTGGCATTTTTAAAATGTTTTTCCTTCTCTGTTAATCATTTGTCTTCTAATGTGTTTCATGTGTCTTCTAATGTGCTTTTGTGATTAAATAATTTTGGGAAATATTATACACCATATCTCCTTTTTGGAGATTCACAGTGCAAATTAACATAGTAATGGCTCCAAAATGTCCTGTTACAAAAAAACTGTTTCATGTTATAAAGTCTACCATTGTTCCTTTTAAGATTATCTATTAGCACCTCATAGAATAACAGTTCCATAGCACACAGCTCTGTAGAAAACAGCCAGAGGAGACTCCACGTATGTTTTTTTTTTTTGCTTATTTGTTATTTGTTTTTTCCTTTCTGGTATGATTGTCAGCTTCTGAGTCTGTCTATGGCTATTTTAATGGAAATATGGCAGACAACAAGCAAACTTAATCTTTTCTAAATATTGGTTTGCCTGTTCATTTCTCCATCAGCCTGGAAACTCCATGAAGATAGAAACCTTGTCTTTTCATCTTTGTATCTGCCAGTACCTACCATGGTTCTCAGCACGTACTTGAAGTATTAAATAAATATTTTGTGTCTAAATGAATGTGATATCACATTCTGGGACTTCCAGCATTAAGGGACTCAAATTGAACTGTAAAATGAACCTAGATCTTGAGGTATGTAAGGGGAGGAAGAATAACATTATACACAAAATCCTGCACTTTTGAGTTTAAAAAATCTGACTGAATTCTGCTTCCTCCATTTTTGGGTTGTGCAATCTAGCAATTTATTTAGATTTTCTGAATCTCAATTTTCTCATTTGTAAAATGGAAAAAATATCAATAGCTACCTTCCATAACTCTTGAAAGGATTAAATTTGATCGTATTATGGGAAGCACTGGGACAAACACATAATTATCCAAAAATGCTTGTCTGTGAGTATTACTGTTGCCTGTGAGTATTCTACATCTGGTGCTTGTTTCTCTAGTCTCTCTCTACCCACACTGGGAACTGCATGTTTTCTTGTACTGAAGTTCTTTTCACATTCAGTGAGAAGTAGAAATCCACAGAATTCTCAGCTGCCATACACAAGGCATCTGCCAGATTTCCTCCTCATCTGATAATGTCTTCCACAGTCTTGCCCTGGTCCACTGACTTGATCAATTCAGCCAATGTTCCCTTCTGCAGCAAGAGGCCCTCTGAAGCTTCTCTGTGCTAGTGGAGAGACCTTGTATCTTTCTTTTTCTATCTATTCCTGTCAAACTCCTTCAGTGAGTATGCATTTCTCACATTGTTACATGAAAGCAACCCCACCTGGTATTCAGAATGAAGAAGTCTCACTATTAAAGAGAGAGAGAGAGAGCAAGAACATATGAATTTGTGTGTATGTCTGTGTATGAATGTTGACATGCAGGCACCACTCCTTCCATGTCTGTAGTGGCTTTCCTCCTCCTCAAAGCATCACTCAAGTGTCTTTGATAGCTAGTCATGAGTCTGATTGCAGCGACAAACACGATGTATTTTCCAACACATCCTCCTTTTCAAACATCCCTCTCTTCAACTTCAAAAACACTCGGCTCACATGCTACTTCTTCCTAAATTCTAGTCTCTTCTTTGTTTTCATCCACAGCAACACTAGCAAGGTCATTTACCACAAAGCTTATGTCATCCCACTTGGAAACTTTTAGCAGAAACATGATTACATGTTGGACATAAAGGTACTGCCACGTTAGAAAGAAATTCTGAGGAGAGCTTTGCTCCAATATTGTCCCCAAGGTCTTTCCTCATGAGTTGCCACTTCACTCCTCCATGCATGTGGATTGCAGACGTTGCTAGTGAATCATGCTATTCATTCTCATGCTGTCTCCACAAGTAAAGTGGGCAGTCACCACCAATCAACAGGCACTGGCAGATGATGAAAAGCCTAGCAGCTAAACTTGAGCCTGTTAAGTCTTTTGAGCACTTCTGCGTCCACTCTCCACTAAATAGGGCAATGACAGACTTATCTTATAAAAGAGTCCTGTTTTCATGAGTTGCTTTGTTCTTTGGGGAAAACAAAGAAAGCAAACAGTAGTTCAGTATGTCCAGTGCATGTCACTAGCCACAAGTTGCTATTTCAATTTAAATTAAAATAAAAGTAAATTAAAAATATATCTCCTCAATTGCCCTAGCCACAGTTCAAGTGCTTAATAGACACATGTTACTAGTAGCCACTGTATTGTCCATCACCAATACAGAATGTTTCCATCATTACACATATTTCTACTGGGCAATGCTGAACTAGAGATTGTGCTCTTTATCCTGAAAAGGTATTTCTTTTGATACTTTGTTATCTGTTCGGCCCCCTCTTCTTTCCCAAAACACACCATGTTGTCCTCTGCCAACTAAGGAAAAACATGTCAATTAAAAAAGTACATGAAGCAATTCTTAAATGAGACAGCGTGGAAGCAGACCAAGACCCATAAGTAGATCAGTTATCATGCTTTCTCAAGGAAACTGGCTTCTGGCTTCATATGTTGTCTGTCGTTTCTCCCTTTGAACATAAGAATAATCCTGCTCTTTTTTTTTTGAATTTTTAAACTGGAAACACAAAATCCACGTTGTGAGCCCCCCAGCTTCCTGTTAACGTGACCCTAGTGGAAGAATCCAAACTATGATTTTATTAAGAAGGGAAAATAACTGAACAAAAGAAGACTGAGATTTGATCTTTCTACTTGGTAAATTTAGTTGCCTGAGAAACAAGAGCAAATTATTTCAGTGCCAAAATAACAAAACATTATTTAAGTTTGCTTTTTCTCTCTCATTCAGGAACTATAGTTGCCTTTGGTATGCCAGGAAAAGGAGGGGCTGTGACAGGGAGAAGATAGTCATTTATACGATTTCTCTTGTGATTTAGTTCAAATTTAACTCTTAAAAGTTTCTGTCAGCATTTAAAATTATTCAGTTACACTTATACATCAAATTCTTCTCCTAAAGATGGGAAACATTTGAGTGCTATAAAGTTAATATAAATGTGACGCAATAAACATAGTTACTTTCTGGAGAAATCTCATCTTTATGAATCATTGTTAGAGTCAAAATTCTAAGACCAGAAGTTCCTAAGAACATCAATGTATCTGATTCCACATGCACATTTCCCCAAGAAGTTGTTTTTCAGGAAATGAGATCTCTGCTAGATTTTTTCTTTTGGTCTCTCTGTTGTCTCAAATTATAAAGTTCAGGAAATGATTGAAATAATTATTTATTGCACCTGAGAGATTTGGTATGGTATGTTCCAGAAAAACATTCATGTATGCATATTGTCCATTTTGAATGCAAATGACAATTGTCATATTGTTAATTCATGTACTCATATTGCCGTATTATTCATGAAAACCATGGCCTTTTGTGTTTCACGTGGTTTGTATCTGTGTTTGCTGGGTGTTGTAGCTCCACCATCTATAACTCCTCAAATGCTCAGTGTTTGAAATAATCAGAGTACGGACATTAAGTTCTTAGACCCTTAACTTTTTGGTGAAGCTACCATTACGTATAGAGTGACTTGAGCAGCCTTGGGAATAAAGGAAGTAATGTGAATTTTTAAGCACTGCCAGAGCACAATCTCAATACACACACTACACCTTAGAGATTTATTAGGATTGGAATAGGGTTGAAGTTTGCCTTGGCATGGGCTAAAAAGAAAGTAATTGTTAAGCAAATTACAAATCGTCTTATAAGAAATGGTCAAAAACACAGGCTTTAGAGGCCACTAGACCCAGGTTTAATTCCTGGCTCTGTCACTTACTATGACATTGGGATAAGTTATTTAACCACCACATCCATAAAATGAGGCTGACATTACTGATCTCAAGAAGTTGTCTCAAGGAATAAATAAAACAGTGTGGTTTATTACTGTAGTTAATAATAGTAGCTAGGAAAGCAAGTTTTTATTTTATTTTATTTTATTTTATTTTGAGACAGAATTTTGCTCTTGTTGCCCAGGCTGGAGTGCAGTGGCGCTATCTCGGCTCACTGCAACCTCCACCTCCTGGGTTCAAGCGATTCTTCTGCCTCAGCCTCCTGAGTAGCTGGGATTACAGGCATGCACCACCACACCCAGCTAATTTTGTATTTTTAGTAGAGACAGAGATTCTCCATGTTGGTCAGGCTGGTCTCGAACTTCCTACCTCAGGTGATCCACCCACCTTGGCCTCCCACAGTGCTGGGATTACAGGTGTGAGCCACCGTGCCCACCCGAAAGCAAGTTATTTTTAAAAGAATTATAGAACATTATATGTTTGAGGCTGACAAAAAGTATAAATATTTACAGCTTTTCTCCTTTTCCCAACCTCTTGGGAAGAGTCAGGGTTTGTACTGCCAAAATGGGAGCAGAGGGGCCCTGAGCAGGGTGAGTAATATTAAAGTTGTGAGAGGAAAGAAACCCAGAGGGCAGATTAATTTACAAAATAAAGGACTCTCTATGAAATGCGGGGGAAGAAAGAATCTAAAATCTAAAGGACTTAGAGAGAAGGGGAGGAGACAGAGAGAGGGAGGGACAGCCACCAGGTGACATTCAGGGAAGCTAGATGGGCCAAGAAAATTTTGGAAGATGTTCTGTGGTGTAAATCCCCACCTGTCACTTTTTTGAGTCTTGTTAAGCAGCTAACCTATAAGGAGGCAGAATAGCAAAGTGGTTAAGGGCATAAGTTCTGTATTTGGAGGTCCTGGGTTCAAATCCTTGCTTTACCACTTTGTGGCTGGACAGCTATGTGCAGTTGTTGTACCTTTCTAGGGTGCAATTTCTTGCCTATGAAATGGAAATGGGGTCCTAATAGGTCCTACAAAAGGATTATCCCAAGGATCCAGTGAAGGATTATCCTGAGGATCTGATGACCTATTGTTGAATGCTGGGAAGATATATAAGAATTTAAAGAATGTTCTATGAACCTAGTGGTCCAATTAAAAAACAACAGCAATGATAACAGTAATTTGCATTTATTGAGTGCTCATTATGGCCCAGATACTCTTCTGAGGACTTTATGTGGATTAATTCTGAACACAACTCTACAAAGTAGGAACTATTATTATCCCTATTTTAAAGATGGTAAAACAGATATAGAGAATTCAAGTAACTTACTCAAGGTCACACAACAAGTAAATAGTGTTAATGGTAGTGAATCCATGCGAGTTTGCAATTCTTGCCCCCTCAGAAGAAAGAATTTGACCAAGGAGGCATAAGGCAGAAGGAGAGACCAAGGCAAGGTTTAGAGCAGAAGTGAAAGTTTATTAAAAAGCTTTAGAGCAGGAACAAAAGGAAAGAACATACACTTGGAAGAGGGCCAAGCAGTCAACTTGATAGACAAGTGCACAGTTTGACCTTTTGACTTGGGGTTTTATATGTTAACACTCTTCTGGGGTCTTGGGTCCCTTCTTCCCTGATTCTTCCCTCGGAGTGGGTTGTCCACATGCACAGTGGCCTGCTAGCACTTGGGAGGGGAGCACGAGCAGTGTGTTTACTGGAGTTGTATGCATGCTCATTTGAGGCATTCTTTCCTTACCAGTGGAATGCCCCTCATGGTTATATACCAGTTAAACGGTACCATTTTGCCTCTTAATATGCATGCTTGAGCCTACTGGCCCAACTGCTGAAATCTTATCCAAAAGCTGCTGATCACCAGTTTCAGGTGTTTTTATCTACGGAGACTGCCTTTCCCGAGCACTGGCTGTGACCAATTATTATTTTAGAGAGACAGTGTGACAACTGCCTGACCATCATCTGATGGTCACCTGACATTCCTGATGGAGTGGGGGGAGCCCTCTCTTACACTACTCATGCCTGACTAGCTACCTACTTTAACAATAGTAGAGCTGTGATTCAAACTCAAATGCTCCGGCACTAGATCTGTACTCTTATCCCCTGTGTTATCCTGCATCTCATATACGAGTGTCTGTTCCTAAGATAAGTAATATCTGGGGGAAGTTTTATAAAACAAGCATCTTGTTTTATAGATGCTTGGTTTGTACTCAGCAACCTTGTTACTCAAGGTGTAGTCCGCAGGCTAGCAGGATCAACAACATCTGGGAGCAGAATCTCAGGCCCTACTCCACACTCTTGAAACAGAAACTACATTTTAACCTGCTTCCCAGGTGATTTGTGATGATGGTGAAGTCTGAGATGCACTGCTCCAGAATATGAAATTTCACGCAGGTGGACTATCTCATTTATGCCTCCATCTCTTACAGTGTCCAGCACAGTGCTTGCCACCTATGGGTAAGTTCAACATAGATCTCCTCTTGATCTAAGGAATATTGACTAGGAAATGGATTGACAAGTCTGAGTGGAATAACACCTTGTTAATCTCCAGTTGAGCGAGTGGATGTTCAGTGCCTCCAGCACTCAGCACAACATCAGGCACATAGCCGATACCTTATACACGTTTCTTGAATTGTGATGGAAATGTTGTGAGATAGAGACATCCAGCACCCTAGCCTTCCCTGGATGTACTATGACATTTTAAAAGGCTGAATAATGCCAAGGCAAGCAGAAGAATGATTATGCACTTATTCTTGACACAGTCTTAAGACAAGCTCTGCTCAGTTGGTTCCCCTGTGAACTCAAGCTGATTCTCTTCCCTCTTGAGTTCTCTATTGTCTTTGTGTTGTTTGCAACTCATTCAGAAACTAATTAAGTTTCAGGATCAGTTTGTCCTGTTAGAGAATGTGAATATGCTGAAGTGGTAGTTTTTAATAACTTAAATTATCTCAGTGAAAGGACAATTATGATTTGTTTCTAAAATTGGCCAAAAGTCAGCTTTTATCAAAATAATTCTCAGCAGACATTAGTCTCCCTAAAACCAAGGTATTGTGTGAAAGGCAACAAAGAGGATTTAAATCAGCCGTGGAGAATGTGTTGATAATCAGGCTATATTAATCCTGTTCTCTAGCAGAGTGTGAAATTACTTGTTTACTCCGCTTATCTGGGCCTAGAGGTAGCTGATCACTCGTTGACAGAGCCATATTTTGTGATCACCTTTCAGCAGTGAGCTTCAGCTGGACCAAAGCCAAACAATTTGATTTCACTTTCCTGTGTACCACCTCCAAAGTCAAGGTCAGGCACAAGAACTCATGAACTCCAGTATATTTTGTCAGGGCTTTCATTTGTGCAGGCACCGGGAGGTAAGCTGTGAACCCTGAGTATAATTGTGAAAAGTTGGGAATTTTGTCTTTAGTATCTCCATATTGCTTTCCTGTACCCTAGCCCTCTAGAAATGAAGGTTTATGTTGGCTTCATCACCAGACCAGAAATATTACCAAGATGAGCACTACTGGGGATCCAGTAAAGTATAAGAAGTAGTCCCTGATCTAAAGGAATTTACACACACACACACACACACACACACACACACACACACACACACACACACACACCTTGGAGCGCCTCTTGAATCTGTTTGTATTATTAATAATTATTGGTTGCTAGATAATATTACCACAAATTTAGCAGCTTAAAACAGCACACATTTATTATCTCACTGTTTCTGTAGGTCAGAAATACTGTTGCAGGTTATTTGGACTCACTGTCTCCAAGTCTCACAAGTCTGCAGTCGAGGTGTCAGTCAGGGCTGCTCTCACATCTGAGGTTCAACTGGAGAATGATCTACTTCCAAGCTCACGTGGTTGTTGGCAGAATTCATTTCCTTTCAGCGTGTTGGACTGAGAGTCTCAGTTTCTGGCTGCCTATTGGATGAATGTTACCCTCAGTTCCTTGCCTTCCAACACGGCCACTTCATTAAAGCCAACAAGGGAGAGAGTCTCTTATCAAGATGGTGTCATTATCTGAGGTGTCATAAAGGCAGAGGTGACATTCTATTGCTTTTGCCATATTTTATTGGTTAAAAGCAAGTCACAGGTCTCACCCATACTCAAGGTGAGGGTGGTATACAGGGCATGAATACCAGGAGATGGCCATCTTAGCCTCTGTCTGCCACACCACTCTTGATTTTTAATTCCAGCTGTACTGTTCTAGTTTAGCTCTCTTCCAGACAGAAAACAGAATCATCTCTATTGATTGAAGAGATTTTAATGAAAAGAACATTTACAGTTATGTGGTCAAAGTTAAAGGAATTCATAGGGAGGTTCCTAGAGACCAGCCATTGTGGTAAAATAGACCCAATGATATTCTGCCTACATGCCCTTTATCCAGTAAGTGCATCCCTCCCTCAAGGACTTCCAAGTGTTGGCTGATAATGGCTCATGGCTGCCCCTTTTCTTGGGAATGCCTGATTGCTTTCAACCAAGGGGAGGAAGCAGCAAATCTAAGAGTTTATGCTCCCTCATCCCTAGCATGACTTTCTCACATGGAGTTAAATAGGCTGAACCTCTTTCCTTAAGGGTACAATTCATGTCCCAGAGCCCCCATGGAATCAGATTGAAGCTGGACTCCAGCTGAGACCACCTCTTTGCTTCCTGCACTTTTCTTCTCTCCTCTGAGGTAAGGAAATCAAGTGCATCGGAATCCCTGTTTCAGGCTTTGCTTCTAGGATGCCCACCTTAAGACTGGCAGGAAAACATTACAACCCATAAGCCTGAAGGAGTAAGGAGAGGAAACAGTGTTGTTACCAAGGCCAGTGATATCTGAAGGCTTGCAGATAGAGCTATGGTCATTTGCTTGGCTACTGCTAAAGATCAGGGTAGGAGTTGGGAAGAAATATGCTGTTCTCTCTCTCCCCCCTTCCCCCAAACTGCATCCCTTTAGTGAAACCCAACATAACACTTGCCAACAATGTGCTGGCAGTCAATGGAGGTAAGCCTTTTAGGGCCCTGAGCAGAGGGAAGAAAGCAGAATCAGTGGGAAAAGGAGGAATAGAAGTGACCAGCAAAACAGCCTCATATGATCACAAATGTTTTTTCTCTCCTGCATTCCAACCATCATATTACTACTACTAGACTGATCTTTATCAAATGTTTATTTGATCATGCCCATTTCCCAGCTTCAAATCCTCTGTTTCCCATTGCTTAAAGAACTGATCCATAAAATTTCTGAATCATTTATTCCATTGATTAAAAAAACTCTAAACATGTGCCTCCAGTTTATATATTTACTCTTTTATAAATTACTTAAATTTACTATCATTAACTAATAATTCAGAGCAAGAACTACATACACTTGATATAGAATATCCTATCAGTGATTGCATGTATCAATCCATATTTCAAGAAGTCTTGATAATTTTTAATTATCTTGGGCAACTGTTGACACATGTATAAGATTGCCACTATTGTAAGCAAGTATGATGGCCAACGGGAACCTCAGACTAGGAGAAAAATGTGTCACCTCTGCTATTTCATGGTGTTCGGTTGCCTACATTATTTTTTTTTACATTCAGTAAGATTTCTTTGCAGTAATCCATTGGAGAGGTAGGGATAGTTAAAACTAAATATCATCATCTGAAATTCACTTAACCAGGCCCATGTGAACCAAAACTGTTGTAACAACCTGGAAATGAATAAATGAGGGAAGATGAGACAATTGACCCCTCTGCATTGTGGAAATCCTGTCATTCCCATCAGATGCCTTATGAATTGCACATAACATGTGACTATCTTTTATATGGACCAAGAGAGGGATTTTATGGGGTATAGGATTCCTACAGAGCCAGCTGATGCTTTGGAAAGAACACTGATTGAAGAAAAAATTGTCTATCCCAGGAAGTTGATAAAGCAGCTTCACAATATTAGAAGAGCTGTCACCATTGTTTTACTGTCTGACTTGTGAACCTGTGAGAGTTATTGGCTCATGTGTATGAATCCTCAGATAAACTGATTTGAAAGATGAGTGTGTGCTCTTAGATGGAGGGTAGTATGCTGAGATTGTACAGGTTTCAAATACAGAAGACATTTAAATGGGCTTATGAAAGTTTGGTCTGAATAGTGAGACATCTAAGAGGTTTTCAGTTGGTAGTGAAAGCATGAATGATTTTATCTGGAGATAAGTCAGAACACAATAACAATAGCTACCACTATCAGAGCATCCACAATATACCTGGTATTGTGGTAATCACATTACATGTATTATTTAATCTGCTCTTTACAGCAGCTCTTCAAGATAGGTATTACCATCTGAGACATTAAATACCCTGCCCAAGGATACATGGTCAGTGAATGGAGGAGTCAGGATTTGAATCTGGAATTATGTGTCTCCTTGACAGAGTCTTTTTGCATTATACCTCACAATCAAGACTGATATTAGAGATGTCCCATTCTATCATAGCTTGCACAGCATTTTGCATACAATATGTATGTAAAAATACAATATGTATTTCCTAACACATATTAAAACAGTGGATTTGGAAGAGATGGACATGGCATGAGCCTATAAGGATGGGGAAAGTTAGGACAGTGATGGCTCTTGGAGATAGGAGAGGCCAGTGAAGGCTGCAGAAGAGGAGTGTAGATTCCAAGGAGCCAGTTAATGCATTGGGAAAAGTGGAATTCGGGGAGATATTGATTGAAGAATAAGCTGTTCTTATCAAACAGTTGATAAAGAGAGTTTGTAACACACTTACAAACCTGTCTGAACACAAAGCCATCTTTCCACCAGCTGATTCTTTCCCTCCCTTTGCTTTGTTGTAAATTTTCATTTTCTGTATACTCTGTCACCTATGTTGCTGTAGTGATTGATCTGCTCACAACTTGTAAAAATAGAGGGAAAATGGTTTATGAAGCTATAGACTTATAATTTGTGCATTTTCTGTATTTGAATAGAATTTATTTACGAATAGAATTTATTTTCAAATAGAAGGGATGTATGACTCTGTACGGAGGTTGAAATAAATCAAGGATATTTGTTGTATCCACTGTTCCTTGGTACATTTGAACAGTTCTCCAGCTAAAGGTTTTACCTGTGGTAAAAATAGCTTTGGGCTGGCAGATAGAAAACTGGTACTCCAGCCCCAGCTCTGCCATTAGAATAATTGCATAATATGGGCAAGCTGCCAATCCTCTCTGAGCTTGAATTTTTTCATCTGTGAAAAACAAATGTCCCAAAGTCCCTATTAATGTTCACTTTGGTAGAAGATAGAGCAGTTCTCATCCTAAAACTAATTTCCCAACACATATTAAAACCAGAATTGCAACTCTCCAAAACTACAAATTTCCCTTACCTAATATTTTAGAACTGAGGCTGGTAAACATTTTCTGAAGAGGGCCACATAATAAATATTTTAGGCTTTGTGGTACTTGCAATCTCTATTGCAACTACTCAATTCTGCCATTGTAGTGAAAGCAACCGCAGATAAATACATAAATATATAAATGAATAAGCATGCCTGTGTTCCAATAAAACACTATTGGTGTGCAGGAGTGAGTGTGTGTGTGTATATGTGTGAAATACATAAATACATAAATGAATAAGCATGCCTGTGTTCCAATAAAATGCTATTGGTGTGAGTGTGTGTGTGTGTGTGTGTAATGCGTAATGCTGAGGCATAGCCATCATCCTGTAAAAGAGGCGGCATGCTGTACTCAGTTAAACCTGGTGTAGTGCTGGTACTGAGGGGAAGCTCACTAAATATTTGTGGAAGAAGGGAAGGAGAGAGAGAGGAATTATTCCCATTTTACAGATGAAGAAATTCCATTGCAGAGCACCAATGCCATGTGAGGTTGAGGAAGCCATTGTCATTTTCCCCAATGAATCTACAAAGACACAGAATTCCATAAGCAAGGTATTGAATTTTGCTCCTAAGAGAATCTTACACATTCAGTCCTCTTCAGAGAAGGAGAGCACTGATGGCCTCTGGTGGATCACTGGGGCTCTGGGATGCAAAGTGTTATTATAAAGGATATCACATGGAAATGGGCAGGGGGCCTGCAGTGCTTAAATGTAGTTGCTGTTTCCACAAGTTCAGAATAGGAAGCTTTGTGCTTTTCCTCCCCATCACTTTCCCCCTTTTGATTCTGAATTCTGATATGGCAGGTGGGAGTGGGAAAGGGAAAGGTGAGAATGGGCTAGTGCATTTGGGGACAGGGACTCAGATGCTGGGCCTCTGTCTTGGGGCTGGCTTGCTGAGAGCATTTTGAGAAGAGGGCAAAGTTTTATGGGTGGGAAATATGGCTGTTTCTTCAGAAAGAACGATATACTTCTCCATGCCATCACATAGGAGTTGAGTTGGATTTTTAGTCTTGAAAACTTGAGAGATGTGATTAAATTGATGAAGCAACAAATCTGTACAATTTCACACAAGCCATACACTTATTGAAGAGCTGGATTACAGTTTGCAGCCTATTGAACTAATTCATTAATTTTATTTCACAGGCTAAAAATTTTACTATGCAAATGTATGCAAATAATACAAGAAAATAGTGTTCTTAACCAAGTGCAGCAGCACCTGTTTTTTGTTTTGTTTGTTTGCTTTGATTTGTTTCACTGGAACTGTGTCACTGGGTTGGAAAGTGAGATAAATACCTTCAATGTTTGAAACTGTGTGTCAAACAATTTTCTGAAGGGTGATTGGGAGGCTTTCTCCTTTGACAAATATTGCAGTGATTGGCACTTCTTTTTTATTCTTTTACTTGCCTAAAACAGAATGAAGAAGATGAGCAACATTTATGAGTCTGCTGCCAACACACTGGGAATCTTTAACAGCCCCTGCCTGACCAAGGTTGAGCTGCGTGTGGCGTGCAAAGGCATTTCTGACAGAGATGCCCTTTCCAAACCAGACCCCTGTGTCATCCTCAAGATGCAGTCTCACGGACAGTGGTTTGAGGTAGGCATGTCCAATGAAATGGACAGAACCATGGCTGGATGATTGGCTCAAAAATGTTTTGATATTTTATATCATCAGGTAGTTTATTTTGATGAAATAAAAAATTTGAGAAGTGAATATGATCACATTTCTATCATGATGTTTTGATGTTGCTGTTTTGATGTTGTGGATATTTTGACATTTACCCTTAATTCATGAGCCTAAGACTTTTTAGGTGTTTTTGTTAATTACCAAGAAATACTCACAATATACTCTTCATCCCATGCCTACTCGTTGGCAACACACAGGTAGCAGGAGGACCAGGAACGGACGTGAACCCAGACCCCAGACTGGGCTGGGGTGAGAAATTTCCAAAAACTGGTTCCAGAGACAAAGTCTTGTGGCCAAGGCAGAGTTCAGATTAGACTTAATTAGAATTTTGGGAATGGTAGCTTTGAGGAAACAGGTTTTAGGGGGTTGAGAGAGAAGTGACTACTCAGATGGAATGAGCTCAGTAGATGAGAGTCCTATCCATAGGTCCCGAATTGAAAGGGAACCAAGAGGACAGGTATGAGCAAGTCAGTCCCATGAAATCTCTGTCTGCAGTAGAGGGGCAAACTCCAGTTTTGGGAGCTGGGCTGGGCTACTTACTATCCAGGGTAACTGGCCAGAACTAAGGAGTAGGGACCAAGACTGAAGTCCAGTTCTCTGACCAAGCCCAAAACAGGGTGACTGTTGGACAGAGCTGACACAGGACAAGTCGTAGATCTATAGAGAAACATAAACTCTTGTTGTGGACCCAAGAGAGCCACGTGGGAACCCAACAACGATAATTAAACCCAGTCTTCAGGACTGAAGAAGTGACTCATTCTAAGTCCCATGGGTTTATGGGGCGAGTGGGATGGTTACCTCAGTCTGAGTTGGTTGAGGACTGGAGAAAGATGAATCCTGCATGTGGAAATCATGAGTAGATTCAGAAGTAAGGAGATGGCGAAGGCAGAAATAGGAGGAAAGAGCTGGGGGCCTACAAGCTCATAAGGCCAGCATGCAGTTTTAACTAGCTTTGGAAGGTAGCAAAACCACATTCAGACATCCCCCAAAACTCATGTGTAAAATATCCACTCGGAATGTTTCCTAACACACACTGTTTGCTGTGCTTGTGCAAGGCAGCTGCTCCTTTGGCAGTGGTGTGAATGGAAAGACATTTCTGTGAGTCATTCTTCAAAGAGCAGTGGGCCCCCAAGTTGTTAAGAGATGACTTGGATTTTGTAAAAAAGTTTGTTCTGGGAAGGATTTATTCATTTTTGTGCCTGCTAGACTCTAACTGATCACGGACCCAGTGGAGAGAAGCTCTAGGAAAAACAGTGGGGTTCTTTGTATCAACTGTGCTACACTTGGCCAGATGTTTCTCTGACTAATGGTGGTACCTGGGGAAGAACAAGGGGACACATCATGAAATATTTATTTTTTGGAGCAAGAACTTAAAACAATATGACCTAAACTTTATTGGGTACTTTTTAAGTGCCAGGCACTAGTCTAAGTGCTTTACATGAAATTACCAATTTAGTTCTTTCAAAAATTCTATGAGATATTATCCCCATTTTGCAGGCAAGGAAATGGAAAGACAAAAAGGTTAAGGATTTTCTCAAGAGCAGTCAGCTTGTAAGTGGAAAAGCTAATATTTAAACCCATACATTGGAGCTCCAGAACCTGAGATCTTTATTGCTATTTTATAATTGTGCTGGACACTGGTATCAGTCTTTGGTGGTTTGTGTGGCAATATTTTAGGTTGAATTCTGCAGCTCGGTTTTGTTTGTTTATTTAAAAATCAAAACAAATTGGATAAGGACTGATTTTAAGTTTGTTTGTTTTTTTTTTCCTTTTTTGCATCTATGTACCTAGTCTAAGTAAGCCTTGTTTTTAAAGATCTAGCTGATGTGAATGGAGAAATAGGGAGGAGAAGAGGATGTAGCAGAGGAAGCAGTTCTTATTCTAAGAAAATAAAGTACTCAGAATAAGGGATTTGAAGCCATGCTGATCAGAACACAAATAGACCTGTTTTGGATCCCTTGGACCAAATTCTTTAAGCCTTCAATACTACGCTCACCTGTTTATAAACAGTCAGAAGGTGCCCCTCTAAGAGACAGTGTTCCTCTCTATAGGAGAAAGAAGGTTCAAAAGACCCAAGAGGCAACATGTTTAATTGTATGTTGATATGTGATATCAGCCACTTCTCTGAAAGAAAGGCTTGATAGCAGTTAGTGAGCAGGTGAAATTTAGGTGAGGAGTCAACATACATAGAAAATGAATGCTGATAGGCAGATTGGGGAATCTTAATTTAACTTCAGGCCTATCGAAAGCTTAGAATGTAAACATAAAACAGTATTCATGGGTGTCTTAATACATAGTATGTTTTTTTCCCTTCTAAATATTCTCATTGACTTTGTTAGTAAGTCTCATTATTTTTTATTTAACAAAACTAAATGGAATGCCTACATTATAAAAAAAGTAACTCCTTGGAAACTACAGGCAAGAAATCCATCTACTTATAACCCGTTAACATAATTCAACTATTATTTGTATATATTTATTTTAGTCTTTTTCTTCTGGCATGCATATTCTCATATGATTATTATCATGCTTATAAAATTTTCTTTCCTAACTTTATTGCTTAGTAATATGTGCTTTTCCTCACATTGCTACAATATTGATCATTGTAATTTCAAAGCTGCATAATATCCCATCAACTGGATTTAAATTCATCAATTTTTTCACTTTGAAATTGCTTCCAGATATACCCTATTTTAAGTAATACTGCAATAAACATCCCTGTGCTTAAGGATTTTCCCTTCTTTTTGGATGAGTTCCTACAATAGATTCTGTTAAGTAGAACTGGTGGGACAAATAATAGGAAGCTTTTGAGGCTTTTGATACATATTGTCAAATAATTTTTCCAAAGTGTCCTATTAAACTATACCACACAGCTACCACAAACTTTGCCACCCGTGCACAGTGATAAGACCCTTGTGCCACAGTGTAAATTGATTCATGGCTTCCTTTATCTAGAAAGTCTCACTCTATAACCATTAATATCAGCTTAATTGCTAGCATGCTTAGTCATATGGTTCATTGATATTGTGGTACTTCTAGAAGCAGTTTAGCAAATTTTGCTCTCTTAACAATATACAGTAAGGATATAATAATAATAAAAAAAACAAAGTGCATGCCAGATGGCTAAGAGAAATAATTAGATAATTAGTAACAAAGAAGCCGAAAATACTGAAAACCTAAATAGGGGCTGTGAAGAAACCCATGGATGAACAACAGGAACTCTGCTTGGGGCTGGAGCACTCATGTGCTGGAGTCAGCTTATATAGTCTCCTGAGAGCACACTGTTGAATATTCAGGAATTTTGCAAGTCAGGGAGTATTTACACCACAGACATTGGCAAATGTTTCAAATTAAGGGTTCTGTCCTTTCCCCAGCCCTCTAAGGGAGCCAGCACTCCTCTGGGTGACAGGGACAAAAGGAGAAGATGGTAGTCCCAGAACCGAACAGCTGGGCCATCTAGCAGAAGCTGGATCATGGTTGGAGGACTCTTCTAGGCAACATTTCCAGCCCTGCCTGCAACTCCTCTATTTTTCCTACTCCTACCAGATGGGTCCTACAACCTGCCTCAGCCTCCCAAAGTGCTGGAATTACAGGTGTGAGCCACCATGCCTGGCCGGAAATATTTTTATTAGGTGAAAACTTATAGTAAATCTTTAATAATGGCCATGATTTTTATTGACAGAAAAGAGGGAAGAAAAAAAACTTGTGACTTTGAAATACATTACAAACTGACAGTTTCATTTCATACCCTTTCATTTTCTTAATTTAGGATCATATCCTTTAAAAAAATTCCTCTTCATCAACTCCTGGCTATGTAATGATGGCAGTATATGGTGACAGTTAAGTGTAATGATAATTTAGAATGCTTTTCATCTTCCATCGAGGAGTGGAAATAATATCTTCCTGCTTTCTGGTGAGTCCTGATGTGTTCACTAGCTCCTGGAACTAAGCATAATAATCAAGTGGTACAAACAAACACTTCTCAGACAGTCAGAAGGCAAGGACTCTTGTGAACTAAAGACTTATATTCAGTTCACTGGAGCGTATGCTCTATTCCTGGGCATGCCTGGGTAGAACCAAGCTCATGAGTGTGTGGCCCTTGGCAGTGACCCTATGATTGGAGGAGTACTTGTTCTCATTGGGAACACCCAAATTATACCCCAAACTTCTAGGAGGTTACTTCAATCACCATTAATTCAATTTTTTCATTGAATTTTAATACCCAATCATTGAGATCTTTCTTGGAAGCTCTAAGTAATTCTGAAAGCTACCTACCTTTGGATCAATTCCATATGGAAACATGTTGTGATGAACCATGGGCTTTGGTGAGTTGTTGGTAGTTATTGTTAGTGACAATTAGTGTGGTTATGTGTAACACATCAATTATCAGTGGACTCTACTACAAGATTATTGTTTGTAGTAATAATATATCCATATAGTGTTTTATATTCACAATAGCCATCCACTTATGTTATTTCCTGCTGATAAAAGCTCTGTGAAAAAGCAACACAGCTATTTAAATTAACCCCAGCATGTATTGAGCACTATGGCTGTATCCTCAAAGACCTCAGTGTCCAGTAATCTCACCCTATCTTAGAGACAGAGAGCTGGGGTCTCAGACAGTCATGTGACCTTGAGAAAAAGGACACAACATGAGATCTTGACTTAAATCTTTTTCTTTCCCTGAATGTGTGGTAGGAAGACCATCTCAAGGGTGCCTAGGTTACCTTTATGTGGAGGCGGCCTAAAATAAATCATGCCATAGTGGTGGTTGTACTAATTTATATCCCCACTAACAGTGTACAAGGGTTCCCTTTTCTCCACATCCTCACCAGCATTTGTTATTGCCTGTCTTTGGATACAAGCCATTTTAACTGGAATGAAATGATATCTCATTGTAGTTTTGATTTGCATTTTTCTGATGATCAGTGATGTTGAGCACCTTTTCATATGCCTGTTTGCCATTTGTATGTCTTCTTCTGAGAAGTATCTATTCATATCTTTCGCCTATTTTTGATGAGATTATTAGATTTTTTTTCCTGTAGAGTTGTTTAAACTCCTTATAATTCTGGTGATTAATCCCAATCCCTCCACTGTTTTTCATTTTCTCTTCCCCCTCCCTACTCCACCTACCCAGATGTAGGGTTTGGTCACCATATGACCTAGCATCCCTGTTAGCAGCACAGAAGGGATAATGTGTGCCCATGTTGTTGAACTTGCCCAGAGAAGTGGGCTGTGGAATTTTCTTGGCTAGAGGGCTTGTGGAAGAAGTCAACAAAACAGGTTTCTCTCATGCTTGGGATAATAGTAGGCCAGCACCCTTTCATGTATTAAATCATGAGGATAAAACTCAAAATAGCAATTTTACCTATACCTAAGATATTCAATTTTCCATTGCTCCAAAGCCTAGAACTTTTATGAAAATGGGACAAGCAATATTAACATTTACGTGATGAATTAAAGTAGCCATCAATCTGTGTTGATGCCTGTTATGTATTAGTTATTTTACATATATTCTATCCTCACAATTACTCTGCAATAAAAGCTTTACTAACTAGAAAAGATAGCTAAGGCTTGAGAATTAATACATTGCCCAGGGTCATACAATTAGTAAACAGTAAAGCTGGAATCTGATTGCTTCCAAAGCCCGTGTTATTTCTGCTTTTTCAAAGGTTGCAAACTTGAATCTGGTGGCCTTTCTGTTGCCTGCAGACATATTTTGTCTGGTCTTCACAGTGTTCTAACAAGCTTTGTAGTAATTGCCATAACTCAAAGATCATGAGATTTTTCATAAAACTCCAGATTTCTGGTTTCTTTAGAGCAACCAGAAAATCTGGCAATGTGGGGTCTTTAATCCTATGGCAACAATGAGCTGGTGATAATTAGCATCTTCCCTCCTTAACAGAATACGAGGTTCGTGCTTGTGCCTCCTGCTAGCCAGCCTGCTTCACTCACTTGCCCTACAAAAGTGGCCCCTGGAGGCGTTTGAGTTTAGACTACACTCCCACACTCCCTTGACTAGGTCTCTGAACACTGTTAACTTCCCAGTTGTGGACATAGACGAGAGCTAGAAAATGAAAATTAAGTCAATTAAAACATTCCCTCTGGATATCACAGACAAGCTTCTTTCTCAAAAGATTTTCTGTTCACACTTTGTTGACTTGCAAGGTTTGGATGGGTAACACCCAGCATAACAGATGATAAAAAAACAACAGTTTTCTTCACTTGTTCACAAAGTTTCCACTGTGATTTTGCATCAGACTCCCATTTGGGAAAACTTTGATGTTGCTTTATACCTCCCCCTTAACACATCCTTAAAAAGAATAATTTTTTTAAAAAAACAAAAAAGAAAAAGAAAGCTGGTTTTGGTGATATTAGAAATCTTACCCTGAGTATTGAATATTAAAGAAAACAAAATCAAATATTACAGCCAGATAATATTTTCTCTTTGTTGCCTGGGGTCATGTCCCTGTGACCAGAGGCTGATGGTTCCATGATGTTCAATTTTTAAGTGATGCACTTAGATATAGGAAAATAAGATTACTGGATTGCATATGTGACTAATTGGATTCCTTATAATTAAAATCTCAACATTTTCAATGTCATAATGTCTGAAAACAGAATTACACAAGAAGGGAAATTCAGGTTACAGATGAGCAAAAAGTATTTGAATTGAAATCTGTGTTGGCTCTTAATTAATTCTTTTGTATGCCCTGAAGATAATTTCATCAGCCAGAGGAATAACATCTGGCTTCGTGCTAGAGTAAACACCATGACATTAGCCTTACTCCCAACCTTAGCCTGAAGAACTGGCAAGCCACATTCTGGGCATTCAAAAGGAGCATTCGTCCCCAGCAGTTTTTATAGTGTACCTTGAGACCCATGCTGGTCATTTGAAAGATGGAATTACAGATTGGAGAAAGAGTTTGAGAGGGCATGTACAATTAGGAGTCTTCTGCCTCTAGATTGAATCAACTTCAACATTTCAAAGCAGGTGTTTTTGACACTTTTCCTGGGTGCCTATTTGCATGTTTAACTAGACTCACTATTGATAATTATCTCCTTAAAAGTCATATTTCCTTTGTAATTCAATCTATTTCATCTCTTTATTAATGACAATGATGATATATTTATAATACCTTAAATATATTGAGAGTACTTAAACAATGTATCAGGTACTCTCCTAAGCACTTTATATATATTGTCATATTTAATTATCAAAACTATCTTGCAAATTGGGCTCATCTATATTTTATTTTATTTTTTCCATCCTCTTTTTTTTTCTTTAAGAGACAGAGTCTCTCTCTCTGTTGCCCAGGTTGGAGTGCAGTGGTGCAATCATAGCTCACTGCAGCCTCCAATTCTTGGGATCAAAGAATCTTCCTACCTCAACCTCCCAACTAGCTAGGATTGTAGACACATGCCACCACACCCGGCTAATTTTATTTTTTGTAGAGATGGAATCTTGATATATTGCTTAGCTGGTCTCAAACTCCTGGCCTTGAGCAATCCTCCTGCCTTGGCCTCCCAAAGTGCTGGGATTACAGGTGTGAGCCACTGTGCCCAGCCTATTTTTTTCTATTTTTATTGAGGTATAGTAGACAAAAAAATTGTATATAATGTAGAGGCACAGAGGTGTTAAGTAACTTGCTCCAGGTCACACAAGTGGTAACTGAAGGAGCTATGACAAATTGAACCCAGACTGTCTGACTTCAAAACTGTGCTCCTGCTATCCTTCACTGTCCTCCTCTCAGAATAATGAGTACCAGACTGTTTGCTATGCACCATATGCTAAGTCATTACATGCATATTCATATAATCCTTATGACAGTATTATAAGATAGGGACTGTGATAACCCACTCTACAGGTGAGAAAACTGACATTCACATAGGAAATGTATATGTTCAGGTCACGAGACTAGTGAGAAATGGGATTAGGATTTGAACTCAGATCTTTGTGTCTCCAGTACGCATGTTGTCTTCATGACACTGCACCTCTCTTATCTGGTTCTCTGTGGAGGCAGAATAACCCAACGAATTGCCACTAGTCTATAAAATTAATGTTTTTCTCTCCTTTGGTTCTAGGCATCCAAATTATTCCTTTCATCAATGTCTTCATCTAAAACCGTGTGTTTCATGTTAATCTGGAGTATGTGGTATTGATATTCCTGCCCATTAGGAGTCTGCCCTCTTTTGTATCCAGCATTTACTTCTATTAAGCCTGTCTTTAAACCATACTTATAATCATTCCCAAAATTAAACACTCATTTTTCTGGCCATGGATTTTAGAGCGAGTATTCCTGAACATTTTGTAGAGAAAAACTATGCTTAATGTCTAAGATCATAAGGTAAATAAAGGTCATGGTGCTGATGGTCCCTGATCTCAGGATGGTAAAATAAGGTAAGGCATCCATGCCTCTTAAAATGTGGCACCAGGAGGTATCAAGTACAATGGAGGATTTCATCAAGGGAGAAGACAGTGGAGCAATGACATCAGGAACCTGCACTCTTCACTTCTATTAATACCTTCTATAACTCCATTAAGAGTGATCATGTGGTTTGTGATCAATTAAAACTCAGATACTTTCTGTGCAAACTGTGCCAAGACAAGATTTTGCTATTTGATACTTATGCAATTATTCTTTTACTCTTCACATACATATTTTGCCTATTAGAGTTCACCTTTGTGGTTTGTAGGGGACGTACATTGTTTGCACCTCAATTTCTCATCTTTTGTGTTACTTAAATCTCCCAGGTTTGTGCTATTAGTTTGGTTTCATTTAATAGTATTGGTTTAAAGAATATCTGTTAAACACAGGATTTGTGTTTGTTGTGATGCTATGATAGTAATCGGAGTGAAGCCCATACAATATTTATAGTTTGTATCCTGCCCTTTTTATCATTTCATGATAAAGAATATATGTGTATATATATGTATATTATCAAAATTAGTCATAAACCTCATTTTAAATGATTGTATAATATTTCACATACAAAATCTACCACAGTTGGTTGAACCAGCTTTCCATTATTGGATATGAATTTTCAAAGCTTTGCTATTATGAATAATTACAGGATAAATTTCTTATATATAAGGGACATCTGGCCCCAATCACCCTGTATTTGAGATTTTTTTTTTCTAGAAGTAAAATTATCATGATAAAGAGTAGGAACATTCTTAAAGTGATCCGCCCACCTCGGCCTCCACTGGGATTACAGGCGTGATCCCCTGGCCAGGTATTAGATAAGTTTTTTAGCCATTGAAATTCCTGGAATGAGGATTGAAGTTTTTTATTGTTTATTTGAACCTTGGGACACAAACAGTTCTCAGCTTCTCCAATCTGATTCACCAAATGTTAGCTTGAATTTCAAGGTTTCCAAATTGTGTTCTGGGGTAGCCTAATTACTTCAGAGGTACTGCAATTATTTGTTTGAAATAGAAATACAATTTCTTCCTTTTTATCCACTTTAGTGAGATGATTTATATATAAAATATATCAAAATGCATTCATTTTAGATGTTCAGCTTGATGAGATTTTTCTTTCCAAATGGATTAACTTGTAGTTTAATTTGTTAGTATAAATTTTCATATTCAGTTTATGAAAAACAAAATTAAATAAAATTAGCTCAGGATCAAGATGAAAAATTAATGTAAAATTATTTTGTAGAATGGTTATTTTTAAGAAATTACTTTTAATTGACACATTATAACTGTATATATTGATGGGGGACAATTTCATGTTTTATATAATTATCCAGTCAGAGTAGTATATGCTTCATCTCATGCATTTATCATTTATTTTTTGGTTAGAATTTTCAAAAGCCTCTCCTCTAGTTATTTTGTAAAAAACAGCATTTTACTATTAACCATTTTCACTCTACTGTGCATTAAAACACCAGAAGGTATTCCTTCTAATTGTAACTTTGTATCCATTGACCAACATCTCATCCACTCCTCTCTCCTCCCCTTCTCAGCCTCTAGTATCCACTGTTCTACTCTCTGCTTCTATGATACCAACTTTCTTAAAAAAGGATTCTACATATAAGTAAGATTAGACAGTGTCTTTCTGCGCCTGGCTTATTTCACTTAATATGAAGTTCTCCAGGTTCATCTATGTTGGTGCAAATAACAAGATTTCACTCCTTTTTATAGCTAGATAGTATTCTGTTGTGCAAATATATCACACTATCTTATCCATTCATTCGTTGTTGGGCATTTAGGTTGACTGAATATCTTGGCTATTGTAAATAATACTGCAGTAAACATGGGAGTGCAGATATCTCTTCAACATACTGATTTCATTTTCTTTGGATATATGCCTGGTAGTGGGATTGCTGGATAATATAATAGTTCTATTTTTAATTTTTTGAGAAACTTCCATACTATTTTTCATAGTGGCTGTACTAGTTCACAGTCCCACCAATAGCATGTAAGTGCTCCCTCTTCTTTACATCCTTGCCAACACTTATTTTCCTTTGTCTTCTTGGTAATAGCCATTTTAACTGGATGAGGTATCTCATTGTGGTTTTCATTTACATTTTCCTGATAATTAGTAATATTGAACATTTTAAAAATTTACTGGTTGATGATATGTATGTCTTCTTTTGAGAAATGTCTATTTAAGTCTTTGTTCATTTTTAAATCATGTTTTTTTTTTAATGTTAAGTTCCTTATATATTCTGAATGAATATTAACCCTTTGTTAGGTGTCTGGTTTGCAAATATTTTACCCCATTCTGTAAGTTGTCTCTTTACTCTGTTAATAGTTTCCTTTGCTGTGCAAAAGCTTTTTAATTTGGTGTAATCCCATTTGTATATTTTTGCTTTTTTCTCCTGTGCTTTTGAGGTCAATTTTCTGGACTAGTTTGAGGAGAATTGGTATTAATTCTTCTTTTTTTTTTTGATATTTTTATTATTATTATTATTATTATTATTATACTTTAGGCTCTATGGTACATGTGCGCAACATGCAGGTAAGTTACATATGTATACATGTGCCATGCTGGTGCGCTGCACCCACCAACTCGTCATCTAGCATTAGGTATATCTCCCAATGCTATCCCTCCCCCCTCCCCCCACCCCACAACAGTCCCCGAAGTGTGATGTTCCCCTTCCTGTGTCCATGTGTTCTCATTGTTCAATTCCCACCTATGAGTGAGAATATGCGGTGTTTGGTTTTTTGTTCTTGTGATAGTTTACTGAGAATGATGATTTCCAATTTCATCCATGTCCCTACAAAGGACGTGAACTCATCATTTTTTATGGCTGCATAGTATTCCATGGTGTATATGTGCCACATTTTCTTAATCCAGTCTATCATTGTTGGACATTTGGGTTGGTTCCAAGTCTTTGCTATTGTGAATAATGCGGCAATAAACATACGTGTGCATGTGTCTTTATAGCAGCATGATTTATAGTCCTTTGGGTATATACCCAGTAATGGGATGGCTGGGTCGAATGGAATTTCTAGTTCTAGATCCCTGAGGAATCGCCACACTGACTTCCACAAGGGTTGAACTAGTTTACAGTCCCACCAACAGTGTAAAAGTGTTCCTATTTCTCCACATCCTCTCCAGCTCCCGTTGTTTCCTGACTTTTTAATGATTGCCATTCTAACTGGTGTGAGATGGTATCTCATTGTGGTTTTGATTTGCATTTCTCTGATGGCCAGTGATGGTGAGCATTTTTTCATGTGTTTTTTGGCTGCATAAATGTCTTCTTTTGAGAAGTGTCTGTTCATGTCCTTTGCCCACTTTTTGATGGGGTTGTTTGTTTTTTTCTTGTAAATTTGTTGGAGTTCATTGTAGATTCTGGATATTAGCCCTTTGTCAGATGAGTAGGTTGCAAAAATTTTCTCCCATTTTGTAGGTTGCCTGTTCACTCTGATGGTAGTTTCCTTTGCTGTGCAGAAGCTCTTTAGTTTAATTAGATCCCATTTGTCAATTTTGGCTTTTGTTGCCATTGCTTTTGGAGTTTTAGACATGAAGTCCTTGCCCATGCCTATGTCCTGAATGGTATTGCCTAGGTTTTCTTCTAGGGTTTTTATGGTTTTAGGTCTAACATTTAAGTCTTTAATCCATCTTGAATTAATTTTTGTATAAGGTGTAAGGAAGGGATCCAGTTTCAGCTTTCTACATATGGCTAGCCAGTTTTCCCAGCACCATTTATTAAATAGGGAATCCTTTCCCCATTTCTTGTTTTTGTCAGGTTTGTCAAAGATCAGATAGTTGTAGATATGTGGCGTTATTTCTGAGGGCTCTGTTCTGTTCCATTGATCTATATGTCTGTTTTGGTACCAGTACCATGCTGTTTTGGTTACTGTAGCCTTGTAGTATAATTTGAAGTCAGGTAGCGTGATGCCTCCAGCTTTGTTCTTTTGGCTTAGGATTGACTTGGCGATGCGGGCTCTTTTTTGGTTCCATATGAACTTTAAAGTAGTTTTTTCCAATTCTGTGAAGAAAGTCATTGGTAACTTGATGGGGATGGCATTGAATCTGTAAATTACCTTGGGAAGGATGGCCATTTTCATGATATTGATTCTTCCTACCCATGAGCATGGAATGTTCTTCCATTTCTTTGTATCCTCTTTTATTTCCTTGAGCAGTGGTTTGTAGTTCTCCTTGAAGAGGTCCTTCACATCCCTTGTAAGTTGGATTCCTAGGTATTTTATTCTCTTTGAAGCAATTGTGAATGGGAGTTCACTCATGATTTGGCTCTCTGTTTGTCTGTTATTGATGTATAAGAATGCTTGTGATTTTTGTACATTGATTTTGTATCCTGAGACTTTGCTGAAGTTGCTTATCAGCTTAAGGAGATTTTGGGCTGAGACAATGGGGTTTTCTAGATATACTATCATGTCATCTGCAAACAGGGACAATTTGACTTCCTCTTTTCCTAATTGAATACCCTTGATTTCCTTCTCTTGCCTAATTGCCCTGGCCAGAACTTCCAACACTATGTTGAATAGAAGTGGTGAGAGAGGGCATCCCTGTCTTGTGCCAGTTTTCAAAGGGAATGCTTCCAGTTTTTGCCCATTCAGTATGATATTGGCTGTGGGTTTGTCATAAATAGCTCTTATTATTTTGAGATACGTCCCATCAATACCTAATTTATTGAGAGTTTTTAGCATGAAGGGTTGTTGAATTTTGTCAAAGGCCTTTTCTGCATCTATTGAGATAATCATGTGGTTTTTGACTTTGGTTCTGTTTATATGCTGGATTACATTTATTGATTTGCGTATATTGAACCAGCCTTGCATCCCAGGGATGAAGCCCACTTGATCATGGTGGATAAGCTTTTTGATGTGCTGCTGGATTCTGTTTGCCAGTATTTTATTGAGGATTTTTGCATCAATGTTCATCAAGGATATTGGTCTAAAATTCTCTTTTTTTGTTGTGTCTCTGCCAGGCTTTGGTATCAGGGTGATGCTGGCCTCATAAAATGAGTTAGGGAGGATTCCCTCTTTTTCTATTGATTGGAATAGTTTCAGAAGGAATGGTACCAGTTCCTCCTTGTACCTCTGGTAGAATTCGGCTGTGAACCCATCTGGTCCTGGACTTTTTTTGGTTGGTAAGCTATTGATTATTGCCACAATTTCAGCTCCTGTTATTGGTCTATTCAGAGATTCAACTTCTTCCTGGTTTAGTCTTGGGAGGGTGTATGTGTTGAGGAATTTATCCATTTCTTCTAGATTTTCTAGCTTATTTGCGTAGAGGTGTTTGTAATATTCTCTGATGGTAGTTTGTATTTCTGTGGGATCAGTGGTGATATCCCCTTTATCATTTTTTATTGCATCTATTTGATTCTTCTCTCTTTTTTTCTTTATTAATCTTGCTAGCGGTCTATCAATTTTGTTGATCCTCTCAAAAAACCAGCTCCTGGATTCATTTATTTTTTGAAGGGTTTTTTGTGTCTCTATTTCCTTCAGTTCTGCTCTGATTTTAGTTATTTCTTGCCTTCTGCTAGCTTTTGAATGTGTTTGCTCTTGCTTTTCTAGTTCTTTTAATTGTGATGTTAGGCTGTCAATTTTGGATCTTTCCTGCTTTCTCTTGTGGGCATTTAGTGCTATAAATTTCCCTCTACACACTGCTTTGAATGCATCCCAGAGATTCTGGTATGTTGTGTCTTGGTTCTCGTTGGTTTCAAAGAACATCTTTATTTCTGCCTTCATTTCGTTATGTACCCAGTAGTCATTCAGGAGCAGGTTGTTCAGTTTCCACGTAGTTGAGCGGTTTTGAGTGAGATTCTTAATCCTGAGTTCTAGCTTGATTGCACTGTGATCTGAGAGATAGTTTGTTATAATTTCTGTTCTTTTACGTTTATTGAGGAGAGCTTTACTTCCAAGTATATGGTCAATTTTGGAATAGGTGTGGTGTGGTGCTGAAAAAAATGTATATTCTGTTGATTTGGGGTGGAGAGTTCTGTAGATGTCTATTAGGTCTGCTTGGTGCAGAGCTGAGTTCAATTCCTGGGTATCCTTGTTGATTTTCTGTCTCGTTGATCTGTCTAATGTTGACAGTGGGGTGTTAAAGTCTCCCATTATTAATGTTTGGGAGTCTAAGTCTCTTTGTAGGTCACTCAGGACTTGCTTTATGAATCTGGGTGCTCCTGTATTGGGTGCATATATATTTAGGATAGTTAGCTCTTCTTGTTGAATTAATCCCTTTACCATTATGTAATGGCCTTCTTTGTCTCTTTTGATCTTTGTTGGTTTAAAGTCTGTTTTATCAGAGACTAGGATTGCAACCCCTGCCTTTTTTTGTTTTCCATTTGCTTGGTAGATCTTCCTCCATCCTTTTATTTTGAGCCTATGTGTGTCTCTGCACGTGAGATGGGTTTCCTGAATACAGCACACTGATGGGTCTTGAGTCTTTATCCAATTTGCCAGTCTGTGTCTTTTAATTGGAGCATTTAGTCCATTTACATTTAAAGTTAATATTGTTATGTGTGAATCTGATCCTGTCATTATGATGTTAGCTGGTTATTTTTCTCGTTAGTTGATGCAGTCCCTTCCTAGTCTCGATGGTCTTTACAATTCGGTATGATTTTGCAGTGGCTGGTACCGGTTGTGCCTTTCCATGTTTAGCGCTTCCTTCAGGAGCTCTTTTAGGGCAGGCCTGGTGGTGACAAAATCTCTTAGCATTTGCTTGTCTGTAAAGTATTTTATTTCTCCTTCACTTATGAAGCTTAGTTTGGCTGGATATGAAATTCTGGGTTGAAAATTCTTTTCTTTAAGAATGTTGAATATTGGCCCCCACTCTCTTCTGGCTTGTAGGGTTTCTGCCGAAAGATCCGCTGTTAGTCTGATGGGCTTCCCTTTGATGGTAACCCGACCTTTCTCTCTGGCTGCCCTTAACATTTTTTCCTTCATTTCAACTTTGGTGAATCTGACGATTATGTGTCTTGGAGTTGCTCTTCTCGAGGAGTATCTCTGTGGCGTTCTCTGTATTTCCTGAATCTGAATGTTGGCCTGTCTTGCTAGATTGGGGAAGTTCTCCTGGATAATATCCTGCAGAGTGTTTTCCAACTTGTTTCCATTCTCCCCGTCACTTTCAGGTACACCAATCAGACGTAGATTTGGTCTTTTCACATAGTCCCACATTTCTTGGAGGCTTTGCTCATTTCTTTTTATTCTTTTTTCTCTAAACTTCCCTTCTCGCTTCATTTCATTCATTTCATCTTCCAGGGCTGATACCCTTTCTTCCATTTGATCGCATCGGCTCCTGAGGTTTCTGCATTCTTCACGTAGTTCTCGAGCCTTGGTTTTCAGCTCCATCAGCTCCTTTAAGCACTTCTCTGTATTGGTTATTCTAGTTATACATTCTTCTAAATTTTTTTCAAAGTTTTCAACTTCTTTGCCTTTGGTTTGAATATCCTCCCGTAGCTCGGAGTAATTTGATCGTCTGAAGCCTTCTTCTCTCAGCTCGTCAAAGTCATTCTCCGTCCAGCTTTGTTCCGTTGCTGGTGAGGAACTGCGTTCCTTTGGAGGAGGAGAGGTGCTCTGCATTTTAGAGTTTCCAGTTTTTCTGCTCTGTTTTTTCCCCATCTTTGTGGTTTTATCTACTTTTGGTCTTTGATGATGGTGATGTACAGATGGGTTTTTGGTGTGGATGTCCTTTCTGCTAGTTTTCCTTCTAACAGACAGGACCCTCAGCTGCAGTTCTGTTGGAGTACCTGGCCGGCCGTGTGAGGTGTCAGTCTGCCCCTGCTGGGGGGTGCCTCCCAGTTAGGCTGCTCGGGGGTCAGGGGTCAGGGACCCACTTGAGGAGGCAGTCAGCCCGTTCTCAGATCTCCAGCTGCGTGCTGGGAGAACCACTGCTCTCCTCAAAGCTGTCAGACAGGGACATTTAAGTCTGCAGAGGTTACTGCTGTCTTTTTGTTTGTCTGTGCCCTGCCCCCAGAGGTGGAGCCTACAGAGGCAGGCAGGCCTCCTTGAGCTGTGGTGGGCTCCACCCAGTTCAAACTTCCTGGCTGCTTTGTTTACCTAAGCGAGCCTGGGCAATGGCGGGCGCCCCTCCCCCAGCCTGGCTGCCGACTTGCTGTTTGATCTCAGACTGCTGTGCTAGCAATCAGCGAGACTCCGTGGGCGTAGGACCCTCTGAGCCAGGTGCAGGCTATACTCTCCTGGGGCACCGTTTCCTAAGCCCGTCGGAAAAACACAGTATTCGTGTGGGAGTGGCCCGACTTTCCAGGTGCCGTCTGTCACCCCTGCAAAGGGAACTCCCTGACCCCTTGCGCTTCCCGAGTGAGGCAATGCCTCGCCCCTGCTTCGGCTGGCGCACGGTGCACTCACCCACTGACCTGCGCCCACTGTCTGGCACTCCCTAGTGAGATGAACACGGTACCTCAGATGGAAATGCAGAAATCACCCGTCTTCTGCGTCGCTGGCACTGGGAGCTGTAGACCGGAGCTGTTCCTATTCGGCCATCTTGGCTCCTCCCTAATTCTTCTTAAATGTTTGGTAGGATTCAGCAGTAAGGCCATCAGGTCCTGAGCTTTTCTTTGATAAATGTCTTTTTATTACTCACTCAATTTTTTCACTCGTTATTGGTCTGTTCAGATTTTCTGCTTCTTCCTAATTTAATCTAGGTAGGTTGTATGTGTCCAGGAATTTATGTATTTCTTCTATGTTATCAAATTTGTTGTTGTGTGGTTGTTAATAACAGTTTAAACTATCTAAAGGTTTTGTCAATTTTATCTTTTTAAAAAAGTGACTTTATTTCACTGATCTTTTGAATCTTTTTTTGTAGTCTATATTATTGTTTATTTCTGCTCTGAGCTTTATTATTTCTTCTATCAATTTTGGGTTTAGTTTGTTCTTGTTTCTCTAAGTTTCTCTAGGTGCACCATTAGGTTGTTTATCGGAAATCTTTCTTCCTTTTTGATGTGTTTCTTACCATAAATGACCCTTTTAGAACTGATTTTGCTGCGTTCCACAGGTTTTGGTATGATGCATTTCCATTTTTTTATGTATCCCAATAAAAATTTTAATTTCCTTTTTAATTTCTTCATTGACCCATTGGTTGTTTAGGAGTTTGCTGTTTAATTTCCATGTATTTGTGCAGTTTCTGAAGCTTTTCTTATTGGCTTCTAGTTTTATAACACTGTGATCAGAAAGGATACTTGATTTGATCTTTATATGCTTAAGGCTTGTTTTATGGCCTAACGTGATATATCCTGGAGAATATTTCATGTGAATTTGAGAATAAAGTGTATTCTTCAGCTATTGGATGAAATGTTCTGCAAATGTCTGTTAGGTCCATTGGTCTATTGTGCAGTATAAGTCTGATATTTATCTGTCGAATTGTTTGTCTCGATGACCTGTACATTATTGAAAGTTGGGTGTTGAAGCCTCCTACGATTACTGTATTGCTGACTTCCTCTCCTTTTAGGTCTAATAATATTTATTTTATATATCTGGGTGCTCTGGCATTGAGTGCCTATATATTTACAATTGTTATATTCTTTGTTGAATTGATTCCTTTATTATTTTATAATGCTCTTCTTTGTCTCTTTTTACAGTTTTCTACTTAAAGTCTACTTTATCTGATATAAGTATGGCTGCACACTTTTTGTTTCTGTCTGCATGGAACATCTTTTTTCATCCCTTCATTTTTAGTCTATGTTTGCCTTTAAAAATGAGGTGAGTCTTTTATAGGCAGCATGTAGTTGGGTCTTGTTTTTTGTCTTTTAACCTATTCAGCCACTCTATACATTTTAAGTGGAGAATTTAATTTATTTATATTCAAGGTTGTTAATAATGGATAAAGCGTTACTTCCACTATTTTTAGTTGTTTTCTGATTGCTTTTTAAATTCTTTCTTCCTTTCTTTCTCTATCATTGTTTACATCTGGTTTGTTGGTTTTCATGGTGCTAAGCTATATTTCCATTCTCTTTCTCATTTGTGTATCTGCTGTAATTTATTTCTTTGTAGTTACCATGGGGCTAATACAAAGAGTCTTGTAGTTATAATAGACTATTTTAAGCTGATCACAACTTAAGTTTGGTTGCTTAAAGATACTCTAGACTTTTTCTCTGCCCTCCATTTATATTTTCGTTGCCTTAATTTACCTTTAAAAAAATCCATTATGTGTTCCTTAGTCACTAAATGTAGCTGTTGTTGTTTTTGACTATTTTGACTTTAAACCTTTATAGTAGAGGATTAAGAGATTTATAGAGCACTATTATATCACTGGGGTGTTCTGAGTTTAATTTATAAATTGACCTCTACTGGTGAGTTTTATACTTGCATGTGTTTTCATGATAGTACTTATTGTTCTTTTATTTCTAGTTGTAGCACGCCCTTAAGCATTTCTTGTAAGGCTGGTCTACTGGTGATGAATTCCCTCAACATTTGCTTGTCTGGAAAGGTCTGTATTTCCCCTTCATTTCTGAAGAATAGCATTTCTAGGTCTGGTTTCAAGGTGGCACTGAGCTGTAGCAGCTTAGATCATGGGGGTAAGAGGTAGTTAAGGTGGCTTCCACATCGGTGGCAATGCAGCTATGCAAATATTGGATACTCTGCAAACTGAATTTGGGACCTGTGAGGATTCAGAGTCTCTCCTATAGCAAGGATTTTTATAGGGGCAAGTGGGGACTGTTGGGGATCTCCAGCTTACCTTTTTTCTTGTAAGATGAAGTCCCGTGAACTCTGAGCTAATTTTGGCAGGAGAGACAGTGTGGCAGAGGTGAGACTCTTTGCCTCCCTCTCTACAGTCCTATCCTGGGCTTTCATACTCCACAGAGATTTTTTGCCATTCCCATGGTGCCCTTCAGTGTACTTCTTCAGTTATTCTAGTTGAAAAGTAGTTGTTTATTGGTTGTTTTTGTCTCTTTTTGTGGAGGTGAGATGAGCACCAGGTAATTCTAGTCAGCCATCAGTCTTGCTTAAGACATGTAATCAAATGCCCATCGATGATAGACTGGATAAAGAAAATGTGGTATATATACACTATAAAATACGATGCAGCCATAAAAAGAATAAGGTTATGTCCTTTGCAGAAGCATGGATAAAGCTGGAGACTGTTATCCTTAGCAAACTAACACCAGAACAGGAAACCAAATACCACCTGTTCTCACTTATAGGTGGGAGCTAAATAATGAGAACACATGTACACATAGCAGGGAACAACATACACTGGGGGCTATTGGAGGGTGAAAGGTGGGAGGAGGGAGAGGATCAGGAAAAATAACTAATGGGTACTAGGCTTAATACCTGGGTGATGAAATAATCTGTAAAACAAATCCCTATGACACAAGTTTACCTATGAAACAAACCTGCACATGTACCCTTGAACTCAAAAGTTTAAAAAAAAACCTCATAGCTTGATGAGTTTTGATTAATGTATACACCTGTGCAACCACTATCCCAATTATAGAATATTTTCTAAAGTATATTTTAATATTTAAAATATGTAACAGAAAACAACCCACATACCTAAATTTTATTTCTCTCCAGCTTTATTCAGGTGTAATTGTTATAAAAAAACTTCATAAAATTAATGTATACAATTTGGCAAGTTTAGATACATGTGGGCACTCATACTGGTATCACCACAATCCAGATAAAAAAAAATATATATATCCATCATCTTCGGAAGTTTCCTTGTGTCTCTTTGGATTTTTGTTTGTTTGTTTTTCTGCTAAGAACCCTTAACATGAGATCTGTCCTCTTAATAAATATTTAAGTAAACAATACCTTATTATTAACTATAGGCACTATGTGGTACAGCACATCTCTGGGAATTACTGTAATTTTGCAATTATTAAACAACAACTTCCTGTATGCCCCCTCCTCATCCCTGGGTAACCATCATTCTTTTGTCAACTTCTGTATTTTTGATTATTTTAGATGCCTCTTATAAGAGGAATCATGCAGTGCTTGTCCTGTGACTGGCTTATTTCACTTAGCATCATATCTTTCTGTTCCATAATGTCTTCCAGATTGCAAATAATAGATGTTTCTTATTTTTCAATGCTAGGTAATATTTCATTGTATGTTTATACAACACTTTCTTTGCTTATTCATCTGTTAATAAACATTTGGATTGTTTTCATATTTTGGCTATTGTGAATAATGTTGCAATGAACACGGGAATACAGGTATTTCTTCAAGAGCCTGATTTCAGTTCTTTTGAATATATACCCCCAAAGTGGGATTGATTAATAAGATGTAGTTTTCTTTTTAATTTTTTGAGGAACTGCCATACTGTTTTCCATAATGGCTGCAGCATTTTATATTCCCACCAACAGTGTATAAAGTTTCTAATTTCTCCACAATCTCACTAATGCTAGGTTTTTTTTTTCTAAAAAAAAAAAAATAATGCCTATGCTACAGGAATGAGGTGATATCTCATTGTGATTTTAATTTTCATTTCCTTGCTGATGAGTGATGTTAAGCACGTTTTTATATTCCTGTTGGCCATTTTTATGTCTTCTTTGGAGAAAAGCCTATTCAGGTCCTTTGCCCATTTAAAAAATCAGGTTATTTGTGTTTTTACTATTGTGTTTTATGAGTTTATTATCTATTTTAGAAATTAATTCTTTTTAGATATATGATTTACAAATATTTTATCACATATCATAGGTTCCCTTTTCAGTCTATTAACTGTTTTCTGTGTCACGCATAAACTTTTTGGTTTGACACTATCTCACTTGTCTATGTTTGCTTTTGGTGCCTGTGCTTTTGGTGTCATATTCAAAAACATTGCACAAATCAATTTTGATGATTTTTTTCTATATTTTCTTGTAGTAATTTTTCAGTTTCAGGTCTTATGTTTAAGTCTTTAATCCATTATTAGTTGATTTTGTTATGATGTGAGATAAAAGCTCAATTTCTTTCTTCTGCACATGGACATCTGGCTTTCCCAACACCATTTATTGAAGAGACTATCCTTCTCCATTGTGTGTCCTTGGCACCCTTATCAAAGATCAGCTAACTGTAAATGTGACAACACATACACTTAAAGGCATAGATGCCTTTAAAGTGAAGATGCCACTAATCCTCAGATTGTGTTGCCATTGGTTGACATTACAGTAAATGACAGAACTTTCAAGTTATACTAAAATACCACTCTAAACTATTAAACATTTTGGGGTTCTGTGAAGGGGGAAATATGGTTTCATTGCTAAAAAATATTTGAAATTCAGAAAGAGTGGCATTAAGAAGAAAAATAAACTCTTGGCTGGTTTATCTTAGAATCAAACTTAACTATTTGTATTATGATCCACCAGGCTTTCATTCAACCTGAAATTACTTTGCTAAACGACTTAGGAAGCTGTTGTAGCAGCCTGGCTTGATCTGAGGTCAGTTTGGAAATAAGGCAGGGATTCACCACAGGTTAACTGTGTGACCTTGGGAAAGCCACTTAACATCTCTGAGCCTTTTATATTACTGCATCTCTGAATGGTTGTCAAGATTAAATAATTGGCTAGCAAGATAATGAAGGGGCTGATGCTATAAGCCCTGGAATCACACTGCTTGGCTTATCCATGTGACCTTTTGTAAATGTCTCAACTTCCCTATGCCTGCATTTGATCATTAGTAAAATGAAGGTAACAACAATAGAACTTATTCCATGGGTTTATTATAAGGATCTATTGAGATGATGCTTATGAATTACTTAATATAGTAGCTGGTGCATAGTGAACACTTAATAGATATTCAATAATTTTATATTTAAGGGAGGTAATGCGTGTAAAACTAATGTGAGTAGTAGATCACTTAGTTCTCAGTATATAAAAGACATTATCAGATAATATTTATGTCGAGGTATGTTTAATGCCAGAGATAAGTTTTTGGTCTGCTGGCCAACCCAAGTATTCTTGGATCCATTTATCTTTGTAAAATAGAGAAATTTTAGTAAGAAAATTTAACAATTCTCTAAGTGTCTGCCAAGTTTCTTACTAAGCACTTTGATTGATCTGTTTCGACTTTCCTAGTGGGAAATTATCTAAGTCTCCTTATCCCCTCCACTCTCTGCATTTTGAAGAAGATGAATAGACTTGGAGCAACTTAATTCCACTCGTCTGTGTTCTCTAATCTATGGACTCGAAATCTCAGAGAAGCCATACTGATAACCTTCCCTTTCCATCTTTGCTTCTGTGCCAACGTTGTCCCCCACTGTTTGTCAGTTTTAGAAGAGACGTGACAAGAAAATTCTTCCCTTCTGGAAACTCCAGATGTTCTTGGGGTCAGTTTATAGGCTAATTAAATATTTTATCTTGATTTAAGATCAGAAATGTTCAACTCCCTATCTTGGATAGTCTGTTTTCAAATATTGTATTTCAAGAGCTCCTTTTCATCTGAGAAGTTAGTCCTAGAGACTTTTTTTTTTTTTTTTTTAACCCAAACACTAGTTCCTGTTGAAAGATTACGGTCTTGAAACTGTGTATCAAAGGAAAAAAATTTTGTTACCTTTTCCCCTACTTTGATCAATGTTAGTCTTTTCAAACTGACTTCTGGAGAAACTAGGATTTGTAATTGGGGAACATATTTTAGCCCACTTCAATTGAAGATTTGCTTAATCTAGTTTCTTCCAATTACTACTGTTATATGACAATTACCCTGAAATGCATTAGGTTGAATTGAAGCAACAATTTTATTAAGCTCATGGATTCTGTGCTTCAGGACTTTAGGCAGAACACAGCAGGGATTACTTATTCCTGTTCCACAATGTCTAAGACCTCAGCTGAGAGGACCAGAAGGCTGGGGATAATTTATTGGCCAGAGTTTCAGATCATGTGAAGGCATCTTCACCCAAGCGTTAGGCTAGGACTTCTAGTTGGAGCACCTACAAGTGAACTTACCTACATGGCAATCTCTCAGGGTAACGACATAGACCCTCCTTCTTAATAAGAAGAGTGTCAACTTTTTGCCACATAGTTAAACCGTGGACTATACCTGGAAACATTAGTTAACTAAGGAGCCCATCTTATTGTCAGAGGTTCTATAATTAGTTTAAAGGATGTGGATAAGAGGAACATAGGCATATTTACATTCCAATTCTTATTTAGGGAGTTTTCTTAGAAGCTTGAAAGATGCAAATGTAGGGCTTGAAAAGGAAGGACTTTCTATCCTGAACATTAAACTTAGGAAATGCATAGCCTGAAAAAGTACAACAGGAAGAAAATACAAAGTGAAGTCTACCACCTCTGGAAATAATAGGGAATAAGAAGAAATAAAAACAGCTAATATCTTCATAGCCTTTCTACATTTGTTTTTTCACTGATTCCTCACAATACAGCCTACTGAGGTCAGTATTTTCATTGCCATTCTACAGATGAGAGAACTGAGATTCAGAGATGTCATAATAACATTTCTGTGTTAGTCTGTTTTCATGCTGCTGATAAAGACATACCTGAGACTGGGCAATTTACAAAAGAAAGAGGTTTAATTGGACTTACAGTTCCACGTGGCTGGGGAAGCCTCACAATCATGGCAGAAGGCAAGGAGGAACAAGTCACATCTTACATTGATGGTGACAGGCAAAGAGAGAATGAGGAAGACGCAAAAGCAGAAACCCCAGATGAAACCATCAGATCTTGTGAGACTTATTCACTACCATGAGAACAGTATGGGGGAAACTGCCCCCATGATTTAATTATCTCCCACTGGGTCCCTCCCACAACATGTGGGAATTATGAGAGTAAAATTCAAAATGAGATTTGAATGGGGACACGGAGCCAAACCATATCATTCCACCCCTGGCCCCTGCCAAATCTCATGTCCTCACATTTCAAAACCAATCCTGCCTTCCCAACAGTCCCCCAAAGTCTTAACTCATTTCAGCATTAACTCAAAAGTCCATAGTGCAAAGTCTCATTGGAGACAAGGCATGTCCCTTCTGCCTATGAGCCTGTAAAATCAAAAGTAAGCTAGTTATTCCTAGATACGAAGGGGATACAAACATTGGGTAAATACAGTTGTTTCAAGTGGGAGAAATTGGCCAAAACAAAGGGGCTACAAGGCTCATGTAAGTCCAAAATGCAGCAGGGCAGTCACATCTTAAAGCTTCAAAATGATCTCTTTTGACTCCATGTCTCACATCCAGGTCACGCTGATGGAAGAGGTGGGTTCCCATGGTCTTGGGCAGCTCCACCCCTGTGGTTTTGCAGGGTACAGCCTCCCTCCCAGCTGCTTTCACAGGCTGGCACTGAGTGTCTGTGGCTTTTCCAGGTGCACAGTGCACTGTCAGTAGGTCTACCATTCTGGGGTCTGGAGGACAGTGACTCTCTTCTCACAGCTCCACTGGGCAATGCCCCAGTAGGGACTCTGTGTGGGGGCTCTGACCCCACATTTCTCTTCCACATTGCCCTAGCAAAGGTTCCATGATAGCCCCATCCCTGCTGCAAACTTCTGCCTGGGCATCCAGGTGTTTCCATACATCTTCTAAAATCTAGGCAGAGGTTCCCAAACCTCATTTCTTGACTTCTGTGTACCTGCAGGCTCAACACCACGTGGAAGCTGCCAAGGCTTGGGGCTTGCACCACAGACTGTCTATATTTGAATTCCAAGCTCCACATTGGCCCCTTTCAGCCACGGCTGGAGCAGCTGGGACACAGGGCACCAAGTCCCTAGGCTGCACATGGCTCAGCTTGGGGACCCTGGGCCCAGCCCATGAAACCACTTCTTCCTCCTAGGCCTTCAGGCTGGTGATGGGAGGGGCTGCTGTGAAGATCTCTGACATGCCCTGGAGACATTTTTGCCACTGTCTTGGAGATTAATATTTGGCTCCTTGTTACTTATGCAAATTTCTGCAGCTGGCTTGAATTTCTCTTCAAAAAATGGGATTTTCTTTTCTATTGCATTGTCAGGTTGCAAATTTTTCAAACTTTTATGCTCTGTTTCCCTTTTAAAACTGAATGTCTTTAATAGCATCTAAGTCACCTTTTGAATGCTTTGCTGCTTAGAAATTTCTTCCACCAGATACCCTAAATCATCTCTCTCAAGTTCAAAGTTCCACAAATCTCTAGGACAAGGGCAAAATGCCACCAGTCTTTTTGCTAAAACATAGCAGGATTCACTTTTGTTCCAGTTCCCAACAAGTTTCTCATCTCCATTTGAGACCACCTCAGCCTGGACCTTATTGTTCCTATCACTATCAGCATTTTTGTCAAAGCCATTCAACAAGTCTCTAGAAAGTTCTAAACTTTCCCACATTTTCCTGTCTTCTTCTGAGCACTCCAAATTGTTCCAACCTCTGCCTGTTACCCAGTTCCAAAGTTGCTTCCATATTTTTGGGTATCTTTTCAGCAACACTCCACTCTTGGTACAAATTTACTGTATTATTTCGCTTTCACACTGCTGATAAAGACATACCGGAGACTGGGCAATTTACAAAAGAAAGAGGTTTAATTGGACTTACAGTTCCATGTGGCTAGGGAAGCCTCACAATTGTGGGAGAAGGCAAGGAGGAACAAGTCACATCTTACATGGATGGCAGCAGGCAAAGAGAGGAAAGGAATATGCAAAAGCAGAAACCCCTGATAAAACCATCAGATCTTGTGAGACATATTCACTACCATGAGAACAGTATGGAGGAAACTGCCCCCATGATTCATTTATCTCCCACCAGGTCCCTCCCACAACATGTGGGAATTATGGGAGTACCATTCAAGATGAGATTTGGGTGGGGACACAGAGCCAAACCATATCAGTTTCCAAGATCATATAGTCAATATGAGTGGAAACTGCTCTCTGAAATGCTCTGATTTCAGATTTCAGATCCTGTGGTCACACTGTGAGTCCTCCCCTGCTGGTGCCCACCATGCCTAGTTCTGCCCCCTTCCTAGAGACTAGTGTACCCATTGCTGTGGGAGACACCCACTTCTAAACAAGCATCTCCATCTCTGACATTTGGTCATTTTCTTTTCCACTCTCCATCTACTACTTGAGATTTTCCCAATTACATTTTACAACTCTAATAAATATTTCCTACAATTCAATGGCCAGAAGCAGTTCATCCTGTGGATGAACCATGATTTACCTACCAGTCCATAGTTGTGCACACATAAGTGATTCATTCTTTAACTCATTCAGTAAACATTTATTGAATTCCTATTATTTACCAGGCACTTTTCTAAGGGCTGAGGATACAGAAGGGAACAATACATGGTCCCAGCTTTTGTGCTAGTGGGTAGAATAGAAAATACACAATAAATGTGTAACACATTGGTAAACAATGGTAAGTGAAACAAAAATAAAGCAGGAAATGGGGTAGTGAATGATAGGGGGGCTTGTTTAAAAATTATGACCAAGAAAAACTTATCTGAGGAATATCTGCACAGAAATCTGAATGAGTAAGCAGTGAGCCATTTGTATACAAGGACAGAGTATTCCAACAGAATAAAGGGCAAAGGCCTTGACACGGGCATTTGCTTAGCCTATTTAAGGAATAAAGTTTCAATTATGCAAGATGAGTAAGTTGTAGAGATCTTCTGTGCAACATTATGCCTATAGTTAACAATACTGTATTGTGCATTTACAATTTTGTGAAGAGGGTAGATCTCAAGTGTTCTTACCACAATAATAAAGAAGAGCAGCAAGGAAGCAGGGAAGTTGTGAGGCACTGGTGTAAGAAAGCAAGAGTGAGAGAAAATGATCTCGTGGAGGCAGCTATGGTCCAAATTATGTAGGGCCTTTTAGGCAATGGTAGGTGTTTGGGGTTTTATTCCATATGTAATGGGAGGCCATTGGAGGATGTGGAACATGGAAGTGATTTGTATTTTAAGAAATTTCCATTTAAGAAAGTACAACTGCTTGTGATAGATCGTGTGGAGAGACAAAAGTGGATGTTGGAGATGACTCAGGGGGCTACTGCATTTGTCCAGGTGAAAGCACTGGTAGTTTGGATCAGGCAATAGCCATGGAGAAGATAAGAGTGGTTGAAAATGTGCTGCATTGTGAAAGCACACCCCATAGACTTTGCTAATGAATTGAAAGTAAGGTATGAGAGAAAATGAGGAGTCAAGAATCATTCCAGAGGGATGAGCACTTGGGTGAATGATGATGGGTAACACTGGGGGAGGGGCAGGTTGTTTCCAGATTGAGGTTGCATCAATAATTCTACCATAAACATCCTCCTAATGTTGAGAGGCAATATGGAGTACTGGTACAGTGTAACTTCAGTCACAGACTGTCTATACTTTGAGTTCCAGCTCTATTATTTATAGGCTATAAGATCTTGTAGAAGTAAATTACCTCCATTTTCTCATCTACTTAGGTTGGTGCAAAAATAATTGTGGTTTTGCCATTGAAAGTAGAGCGGAACTGGCCTGGCATGGTGGCTCATGCCTGTAATCCCAGCACTTTGGGAGGCCGAGTCGGGTGGATCATGAGGTCAGGAGATCGAGACCATCCTGGCTAACACGGTGAAACCCCATCTCTATTAAAAATACAAAAAAATCAGCCAGATGTGGTGGCAGGCACCTGTAGTCCCAGCTCCTCGGGAGGCTGAGGCAGGAGAATGGCATGAACCTGGGAGGCAGAGCTTGCAGTGAGCTGAGATACTGCCACTGCAGCCTGGGCAACAGAGCGAGACTCTGTCTCAAAAGAAAAAGAAAGTAGAGCAGAACTGCAATTACTTTTGCACCAAGCTAATAAATAATGAGAACAATAAAAGTACTTATATTGTAGAGTTGCTATAAGAATTTAATGCACAATAGTGCCTAGCACTTACCATTACATAGCTGTTAGGCATCAACATTATTATTTATATATTTAAGTGAAATATGATTGTTTTCTTAGGAAGTGCTGGGTTGAAGGATATTCATATTGGGTAAGCTTTACAAATTACCCAACTGCCTATCTGGAATGATCATACCAATGTGTTACTACAAGAAATGCAAATAAGGCAGTTCTTTAAACAATATTTTAAATATTTATAGTTTAATATTAGACTTGCTGACTCTTGCCCCAGTCATACAATGAATACTTCCTTGGCTTGGCATGATTTGAGCTCACTTAAATGATTCTAATTGCATTTGTATCTTTCTTTCAAAATTATCTTTATGTTAAGAAGTTTATTAATTATTTATGTAATATAATATGACACATATAAAATACTAATATAATTAAACCATAACTTATTAACATATTATACAGTATGTGTGAGTTTGTGAGAGAGATGTAGGTTGTGTGTGTGTGTGTGTGTGTGTGTATATTAGAACTGAAGAATGAACTGAAGCATCTCTAGGTTGTCGGTGTTAATTCTGAAGGATCGCTGTACTTGATACTGTGCCTTATTTAAAGAGAGGAAGAGAAATTGATTTAATAACCTGTCACATTATACAACACAAGAAGAACTTGAGAAGAAAAAGCACTCTGGTATTCTTAGTAGGAAGAAAAATATTGTGACAGCTCCATGGAGAAATCTTTGTGTGCAGAGAGCTGGTAGAAATTATGGTGATGAGTTAAGGATGTTAGAAAATATATTGCTTTCATGGAATAAATTTGACCACTTCACCACAACTGCGGAAGGCTGTTTCTCTCTCTTACGTAAGGGGAGTAAGGAAATAGAAGCTCCAATTGTTTTTCCCCTTTTTCTCAGTTCTTAAAAATTCATTCTGCCATTTTCTCTGGAGATTTCTGAAATATTTTATTTAACTGAGGTGGTATAGAAAAACGACAAAATATAATAATATGACAGACTTGTGGAGTTTAAGCAAAAGAGTTTAATACCTTAGTGTTAAACTCTGGCATCCTGGAGAAGCCAGATTGTAGTTTAGTGAATAATAATATTAGAGAATTGTCAATACCTTCCAGCCAAAGACCACCAAGAACACACCTATAATTGAACAAGTTGGGTTTATTGCTCACTACCACAGGGAGAATACACTTCATGGGTAACTGTGAACTATCTTAGTCAAAGAGTTTAGGAAAGAACTTACAGAATTTGAGTTAGTGGTTTAGGGAAGGTTTAACAAAGGACAGCTTTATTCTGGATTAGAAGTTGTTGAGAGGCCAGGACAATTCTATGATTGAGTACCTTAATAAATCTTACCTAGAAGAAGGAGAGAATAGGCCAAGGCTAAAGCTAAAGCTATAATTGGTAAAGAAGCAGCAATCACTCATTTTAACCAGGATAGGGAGATGTTTGTTTATTGTTGTATTTTGGACAGCATTCATGTTTTTGTCTGGCTCCAGCATGATTGTGGAACAGTCTGGTTTTTGTCTTTCTCCATCATGGGGATGGAGTGACCTTGCTTTATGTTGATGTTCTGTGAACATTTTCTTTGTTTAACAGAAAACACTAAAGCTCAGCTGTGAGTACCAGGCCAACTTCAAGTAGTACAAGGCCAGGCTGATAGCACTAAGTCAGCTCCCAGATGGCAGGGGCTACTTTTTTCTTAGAGTGCAACCTAGAAATTAAGCTGTTATACTTCAAAAACATCTTCCTAACAATGGGCCAACTTGTTGGCTAAGCAAGGAAAAATCTATTATAACACATCTTGTGTTCAAAGCAACCTATTTCTCAGCTCTCTTATCCAAAGAATGGTACTTAATGTATGCAACGTACATGCATTCCGTAAGTTTATTTTTCTCTTTAATTTAACCCCAAATCTGCCTTCTACTTTTTCTTTATCTCCCTGATCAGAGTTAGAGGTAAAATTCCCAGGAGCTCTTTTGAAGACATTCAAGTCTCTGCTCATCTCTCCTACAGAAAGCTTTTAAAGAAGCCCTCTGAGTCTCAGACAGGGCATGAGTTTTCACAAGGGATCTAGCCAGGAGAATGTACCTCATCTTTAAAAAGGCAGTTGGATAGCTTCATTTCAGCTCCCACTTCATTGTAGGGAAAGTCATCATTTTCAATTTTGAGAGCAACACCTAGTCACTGACGTTCATTCAATAAATAGTTACTAAATATCTACCATATGCCACCGGGGGCGGTGGTTCACCCCTGTAATCCCAGCACTTTGGGAGGTCGGGCGGGCGGATCACGAGGTCAGGAGATCGAGACCATCCTGGCTAACACGGTGAAAACCCGTCTCTACTAAAAACACAAAAAATTAGCCAGGCGTGTTCGTGGGCACCTGTAGTCCCAGCTACTCGGGAGGCTGAGGCAGGAGAATGGCGTGAACCCGGGAGGCGGAGCTTGCAGTGAGCCGCTGTACTCCAGCCTGCGTGACAGAGCAAAACTCCGTCTCAAAAAAAAAAAAAAAAAAAAAAAAAAAATATATATATATATATATCTACCATATGCCATGGACCCTCTTTGTCATGAGATATGAGAATGAACAGTTCTGATCCCTGTCCTCATGAAGCTCCTATTCTAAAAGGGACACAGATGTATGAATCAATGTTTGTTTAAAGGTTTGGGTAGCAGATTCAGGGGAAAGCATATTCAACTCTACATTGGGAAGAGGAGCCCAGGAAAGTTTTATAGAGAAGATATTACTTGAAGTAGATCTTTGATAATGAGTCTGCCGGTTATAAGGTAGAGAATAACATTGTCTAGAAAGGGAAAATTATGCTGTGTGCAAAGGTCTGACCTCTACAGGGGAATCCAATCCCCAATCTCCAAAGCTTGAAAATTCTAAAGACAAATGGTTCCTAGTAGGACCTTATAAAGGGGTCATCATCTTCTTGGCTAGAGGTCTGCCTAAGCCATACCCCTAGAAGATAATATCTCTCCTATTTTTAAAAGACCTTTTGAGAAGGGGAGTCTGTAGTCATCATAGGGGGCCGATGGGCTTTGAATTATGGAACCTTTTTAGCACAGATGGTGTTCAATAGCACTCAGTGGGGAGAGGAAGGGATGTTTCAGGAGGGGTGGGGCCAGTTTCTGAGGGTTTAATCCGTTGAATAAAGAATAACCCTGATACAGCCTTAAACCTGAATTAGATTGCTTGTGTGCCAGCATTTTCCCATTAATTTATCATAGAAGACAGAGTATGTTAATGTCGAATAAAACAGCTGGCTTCTTTTACATCTTGAGATTTGGGGAAAGTATAGAGGAGCTTAAGGAAAAAGTCATTAATGGAAACACGCTTACATTAGTTGCATGATTTCAGCCTTGTTATGTATATCCTTATTCATATATCTCCCATAGAGTTCCACACTCATTTCATTCACTTTAATCGCAATTTTGTCTCTTAGACAATCTGATACACTCCATGTGATTTGTACTCACTGACAAACTAACAAACACTCTGAGTATGTCTCTTTCTAGCACACACACACACACACACACACACACACACACACTCTTATGCACTTTTAGATTCAGTTCACTAATAGTTAAGTTAGTAGGCTTACCAAATGAAACAGACTCACGATATCAATGCAATAGGAGACAGTGTCAGTTGTACTTTCAATGGAATCTTCCAAACTAAACAAATCAATTTCCTAGAAGTTATTTATTCAAATACGAAGGGTAGGGCAAGGTAAGCGTCATGAGGGTGAGACCTCTGTCATTGAATCTCCAGAACCTAGAACAAAGCCTGGGACCTGATTGGCACTAAATAAGTATTTCACTGCATGAGTGAATGAGGTTCCTTCTTGCTGTATTTCATTGTTTGGAAGGTCTGTTATAGAGATAAGTGCATACCCCATCTAGTTGTAGCATATTTACTCTTAATGGAATATTTTATTTCCTTATAGCAAATGGGTTAAGAATGTCTTCTTGTTATTTGAATCATCTAATCAGCATGAGATTTTGCCCAAGTCTTTCTTTGGAGGAATGTCCTCTGATAAATTTTTCAGATTAGTTATTTTTATTTTATAAATCCTAACTGTATAGCTAAATAAATTTCCAGAAAATGAACACAGCTGTAAAACCAGCATCCAGATTTAGAAACAGAACATCAACAGCCCTTCCAAAATTCCTCTTGTGCCTCTTCTGTTTACTGCCCCTCATTCTGTGCGAGAAGTAACCACTCTTCTGACTTCTATCAATGTAGATTGTTTTTTATTATCTTTGACTTTTATGCAAATATATATCATACCGCATGTGCTCTTTAGTGTCTGGCTTCTTTCATCTAACACTGTATTTGTGAGATTCATGGCATTGCATGTAGTCATTCATTCACTATCGTTGCTGTATGCTGTTCCATTGTATGGCTAATACCACAATTGATTTATCTGTCCTACTGCTGATGAACATAGGGATTGCTTCCAGTTTAGGGCTATTAAGAATTATTCTGCTATCAACATTCTTGTAAATCATTTCAATGAGCATATGGATACATTTCTTTTGGATAAATACCTAGGAATGTGATAGGCGAGACTATGTTTAGCTTTAGTAGAGATTTTCAAACAGTTTTCTACAAGGTTTGTATCAATATGCACTCTCAGCAGTAGCATGTAAGAGTTCTGATTGCTCCACATCTTCCCCAACATTTTATATTGCCTGTCTTTTTCATCTTAGCCATCCTGGTGAATATGTAGTAGTGTCTCAATGGGATTTTAATCTGCATACCTTTTATGAATAAGAAGATGGACAGTTTTATATATTTGCTGGGTATATGGGTGTCCTATTTTGTGACATACCTCTGTGTAATAAATGTTTCATTTAAAGACCTGTTGCATGTCCATTTTGTATATGTGTCCCCTACCTCAGCAGTCATTGTCCTTTTAACCTGTTTTCAATTCACTCCTATAGTCATTATTGTAACAGTAGCCAGTAGCCTATTCTCAGCTATTACAGTCATATTTTCTCATTACTCTGTATTGTGGAGCTTTATACTGTTACAATTATTACTTATATTATTAGTGATATCTTTTTATTCAAAATACTATTCTTGACTCATTTTTATTATAATCGTCATCCATTATGTCATAGGCTTCATAGCAATCAACATTACATCCCTGTACCCGCTAAGAGTATTTTCAGCTATGAGTATCAGAAAACTAGGCTAGAGGATCTTAAACAAATAGGGTTTTTCACATGTAACAAGAAGTTTCTGGTTTGTGTCAGCTGCTCCATATCACCACCAGGAGCCCAGATTCTTTCTTACCTTTTTTCTCCCCTCCCTAGAGAGCTTTCTGCATTTTTGTGTTCATAGTTGTTGTCCCCTGGACACAGAATTTGACAGAATTGCCAAATGTATCAACATTTTAGGCAGGAAAAATTATAACGGGCAGAAGGCTGTACCATCCATGTCTGGAATCCTTTTTTAAAGGACAAAATTTTGTCCCTACAACACCACTCAGTTGATTTCTGCTTATATCTCAGTGGTCATTTAATGGCCAGTGTGTCACTGGTTACTACTAGATGCAAAAGAGGCTGGAAAAGTAATCATTGGCTTTGAAACTCCAAAAGCAGAGGAAGGCAAGGGAGAAGGATGCTGGTTTGGTGTCAAGAAAAAAAAAAAAAAGTACAGTATTTGCTGTAGATTGTTAGAGAAAAGAAACTACAAACAGCAAGCAGAATCAACTCATTTTTAGCCTTGGGGAAAATAGCACTAGAATGGTTTTGGAAAAATAGGTAATTCCCTGTGCTGGTGCTGGTACACCTTCTACATGGTACTCACTGTGATTTAGGGAGCATTTGCTGTGTGATTCCTAGCAGGTCTTCTGGTTAGTGATGTACTCACACTTCATTAGGCCCTGCCACCTTTTCTCAGTTACTACATAGATTAACCTGTAGCAAAATTGGTGATAACACACACACATGTGCACACACTCAATGAAATAGAGAAAAAGAATGTCTCTTTCTTCCCTTCTTTTTTTTTTTTTTTTTTTTTTTTTGAGACAGAGTCTTGCTCTGTCACCCAGGCTGGAGTGCAGTGGTGCGATCTCGGCTCACTGCAAGCTCCGCCTCCCGGGTTCAGGCCATTCTCCTGCCTCAGCCTCTGGAGTAGCTGGGACTACAAGTGCCTGCCACCACGTCTGGCTAATCTTTTCTATTTTTAGTAGAGACGGGGTTTCACCATGTTAGCCAGGATGGTCTCGATCTCCTGACCTCGTGATCCGCCTGCCTTGGCCTCCCAAAGTGCTGGAATTACAGACGTGAGCCACCGCGCCCGGCTGAGAAAAAGAATGTCTCATAATAATAAAACATTCTCACAAAAAATAAAGAGCATGACTTTCATTTGGTTGTATTTGTAGTTACTTATTTATTTATTTATTTTGAGACCGAGTCTTGCTCTGTTGCCCAGACTGGAGTGCAGGGGTGCCTTCTTGGCTCACTGTAACCTCCGCCTCCTGGGTGCAAGCGATTCTGGTGCCTCAGCCTTCCGAGTAGCTGGGACTACAGGCGTGTGCCACCACACCTGACCCTGTAGTTTTTTTATAAACTAGATAAATATTATGTGTTTTTGTTATTGGTAAATATGGGAACTTCTTTACCTCTAGAAAGACGGCTCATTTCTATTTTAACTGCACTATTTACAGTGAAAATTCCAACCAACAAAAACCTAAGAAACTGTTTAAGTTTGTAAAAGCCCTATGAAATTTCTAATGACAAATGGCGAATTGGTTTCTTAAACAGATTATCTTTGTACAACACCCCAAAGATTTAGTCTTTTTATTATACTTTAAGTTTTAGGGTACCTGTGCACAACATGCAGATTTGTTACATATGTACACATGTGCCATGTTGGTGCACTGCACCCATTCACTCGTCATTTAACATGAGGTATATCTCCTAATGCTATCCCTCCCCCTTCCCCCCACCCCAGGACAGGCCCAGGTGTGTGGTGTTCCCCTTCCTGTGTCCATGTGTTCACATTGTTCAATTCCCACCTATGAGTGAGAACATGCAGTGTTTGGTTTTTTGTCCTTGCAATAGTTTGCTGAGAATAATGGTTTCCAGCTTCATCCATGTCCCTACAAAGGACATGAACTCGTCATTTTTTATGACTGCATGGTATTCCATGGTGTATATGTGCCACATTTTCTTAATCCAGTCTATCATTGTTTGACATTTGGGTTGGTTCCAAGTCTTTGCTATCGTGAATAGTGCTGCAATAAACATACATGTGCATGTGTCTTTATAGCAGCATGTTTTATAATCCTTTGGGTATATACCCAGTAATGGGATGGCTGGGTCAAACGGTATTTCTAGTTCTAGATCCCTGAGGAATCGCCACACTGACTTCCACAACGGTTGAAAGATTTAGTCTTTTTTTTTAAGTGATAATGTATCTATTTAGTGCCTTCTGTGACAGATGCCTCATGCTATAAAGAAAACTCATGGATTTCAGAGTTTAAAATTTAAAGATGAAATCCCAGATATTTTACTTACACATTGAGTAGGGCTAGGAAAGTTGCTCAGTATTTCAGCCTACAGATCTCTGGTTTGTATAAAAGGAGTATTGCCTATTTCATAGATTTATTGTGACAATTAAAGGGTATCATGTTATCAAATCTCCTTAGTCAAGGCCAGATTGCAAAGGCTTTAAATGTCAGTGTAGAGATCTTATATTCTGTGGAGAGTTTGGGTCTGAGATGTAGATAGGTATGTGAGAAATATTTATCAATTATATACACGTGATTTTCCTTTTTTAATGTTTAATTTGACTTTAAGCCACAATTTTTTCCAACGTTTCCCATTGTCACAAGGAACTCCAGATGTGAATGTTTAAATTTAATTTTTTTACCATAAAGTTGTAATTAAATGATTTCAGTGAAACAGGTTTTTAAATGAAATGAATATATTAAATATAACAATGAATATGAAGTAACATCATTTTATTTTAAATTCAGCCCAATTTATCTGCAGAATTTTCAGATACACAAATTCATTTAATCTCTACAGCAAAGTTGTGAAGTCAGTGGTGTTACCTTCATTTCTAGTAAAGAAACCAAAACTTAGAGACCTTGTGATTTTACCAGGGTCATACAACCAACAAAGAGAGTTTTCAGGCCTGGGCTGTATCTCATTCCCCATTTTTATTCCTCGTGTTTGGCCCAGTGCCTGGTATGGGTAGGTGCTCACTAAATACTTGTCAAGAAACAACTGAGGCCAGATGCGGTGGCTCACGCCTGTAATCCCAGCACTTTGGGAGGCCGAGGCATGCGAATCACAAGGTCAGGAGATCGAGACCATCCTGGCTAACATGGTGCAACCCCGTCTCTACTGAAAATACAAAAAATTAGCCAGGTGTGGTGGAGGGCGCCTATAGTCTCAGCTACTTGGGAGGCTGAGGCAGGAGAATGGTGTGAACCCGGGAGGCGGAGCTTGCAGTGAGCCGAGATTGCGCCACTGCACTCCAGCCTGGGCGACAGAGCAAAACTCCGTCTCAAGAAAAAAAAAAAAAAAGAAAGAAACAACTGAAGGAACGAATAAGTAAATCTCAGACCCCAAGGCATTGAAGTAGTTTTAAAATTGAGATGAAGTGTTCAAATGGCACATTCCACATTGAACAAACGCTTTACTGTGGAGGTTGAATCATAGATAGACAAAAATTATTTGGAGGTGGAGAGGAAGGTTATCTAGTTTTCCACTCCTCTTCCCACAGCTGTTCTCTCAGGAATGGCCTGAGAAAGGAGACAAGAGGACAGGTAGTGAAAGAGGAAGCCAAGGAGCCAGGGAGAAGATACACAGGATGTACTACCACTTTCCAGCTGTCCTGGGGCTCAATGCATCTCTCATAACACTGTGAGAGTGATAAGGTCCATTTATGGGTCAGTCATTCTTCTAGAAAGGGGACTTCTCAGGGGCAGGGACTGGGCATTAGTCATTACTGAATTTTCAGCACATATCCTGGAAGTCAGGGTTTCATAGATATTTGTAAACATGAACTAGGCAAAAAAATGTGCTAAACGAAGTGTTTCTCATACAACAGAATTTTATCTTCTGTAAATAAAGTCTCAAGAACACCAGATGCCTCAGAGTGGTCTCAAGGTCTAGTTATAGAGCCAGTGGGGTAGAGCTTGATCTCAAAGATCAGAATATTCAGATAAGTAATCAAATCTAAGAAGAGGGAGAGAAGAAATTCAGGTTTCTCTGGCCAAATCTCAGAGCCCAGCTTTGCCACAGTAATAATTTCCATCCCCACCATATTAATCAGGGTCTAGTCAGAAGAAAGAAACCACACATTATTTTAAGAGAGACAATTTAATATAAAGTTTCATTCACTAGGAATTAAGGATGTGAAAAGGCAAATAAGAGCAACTCCAGAAAGCACTGTTCACCCTTGGGACTGGGAAAACAAAGAGAAAAGGTTGAGATGGCATGGTCCTAGCCATCTGAGAATTCCCAATCTTGGAATAGTTAAAGTAAATGGAATGATGACATAGTGTGATAAGAGCTGTCTTTTCATTAAAAGTTGGTATTGTAGGACCATGTAAGATGGTATCACTGTTTATTTTCTATTACCGTGCAAAACTTTACCTCAAACCTTAGCGGCCTGAAGCAAGAAAAATCATGTATTATCGCTCACATTTTCTGTGGGTCAAGAATTAAGACAGGGCACATAAAGGCTAGTTTGTCTCCATGATATCTGGAGCCTTTGCTAGAAAATTTGAAGGCTGAGGGATGAAATTATTGGAAGGCTCATTCACTCACATGTGTGACATATTCACTGGGGGCCTAGCTAAAGGTGTTTCCCAGAATATCTTGATGTGGCCTTTTCATGTGGCCTGAACTTCCTCACAACATGGTGTTTGGGTTCCCAAGTCAATTATCCCGAGAAAGAGAGAGAGAGACAGAGAGAGAGAACCAGACAGAAGTCATACTGCTTTTTATACTTAGTCTTATGTGATGTTCAATTTTATGTGTCAACTTGACTAGGTCACAGGGTGACTGATTATTTCTATGAGATTCTTTTTGAATGAGATTAACATTTAACTTGGTAGACTGAGTAAAGCAGATTGCCCTTCCTAAAGTGGGTAGACCTTATCCAACAGCTGAAGGTCTGAGTAGAACAAACAGGCTAACCCTCACCCAGGTAAAAGAGAATTTCTCCTGCCTATCTGCCTTCAAACTGGGACATAAGCTTTATCCTGCCTTTGGACTTGAACTGAAACATTGAGTCCTCCTGGTTCTTGGACCAGCTGGTCATCAGACTGAACCTATACCATTGGCTCTCCTGGGTCTCTAGCTTCGCTGACTCACCCTTGCAAATCTTGGGAACTGCCAGTCTCCATAATCATGTGAGCTAATTCCTTATAATAAATCTCTCTCTCTCTCCTTCTGTCTCTCTCTGTTTCTCTCTCTGTCTCCACACACACACACACACACGCATACACACGCATACATCCTATTGATTCTGTTTCTCTGGAAAACCCTGACAAATACATCTGAGAGGTCATGCACTTCTGTCACACTGTTGTTTGAGGCAGTTACAAAGGTCCACCTAGGTCAAGGTAGGGGAACAAGGATCTCATCTCTTGATGGAGATGTGTCAGTGTCATGGTATAAGAAGGATATGTGGGGCAGGATATATCTTGGTATAGCCATCTTTGGAAAATGTAATCTACCACAGCATCTTACTCAGCCTGGGCTGGTATGGGATTCATAGAGGCGATAGTGTTCCTGCTGGATTCTGAATGCCCAGGAGGAGCTGGTCAATGAAAAAGAGAAGATAATTCCAGGTAAAAGGTAAAGTCAGTCATAGTTCCAGAGTTAATAAGTGGATTTATATCTAGAAGATTACCAATAGCTCATTATGTTTGGTTTTCTTGAATGGTAAGGGCCTGAACTTACCACATCGTTATTTTTTCCACAAGAAAACCGAAGGTGATATCGGTCAGACTGAAGATATTACTGTTGAGAGAAATGAGGGTATGTTATTTTGAGACTAGTTCACCCACTGTTCTCCTACTTCCTGCTCTATCTGGACCCACAGAAAATGTTGATACACTTCATTCCCCAATGAAGCAGGATAGCGCATGCTTCCAGGGTGTGAGCATAAAAAACTGAGGAAAAAGATGTTAGGATGTCAGCAACTCATGGGAATTGAACAATGAGAACACATGGACACAGGAAGGGGAACATCACACTCTGGGGACTGTTGTGGGGTGGGGGGAGCGGGGAGGGATAGCATTAGGAGATATACCTAATGCTAAATGACGAGTTAATGGGTACAGCACACCAGCATGGCACATGTATACATATGTAACTAACCTGCACATTGTGCACATGTACCCTAAAACTTAAAGTGTAATAATAATAAAATAAAAAAAGATGTCAGCAACTCTGCTCAGCTAGCTGTCTTCAGCATTCTGAAGAGCATTCTCGGTGCTGAAATCTGATAAGACAGTCCTATTCTTAAAGATCTCCAAGGAGACTCCTCAGTCATCCTTAGAAATATATTTCCAGCAACTCTTCTTATCAGTGCGAATCCCACTGATTCTTATCTTTTAACCAAGATTACCTTCCAGGGCACAGGAAGTCATTCTCCTGTTCCATCTTCAGTTGATGGAATTGTAAGACAGTTGGCCACCATCAGCTTGGAAGAGATAGTCATAAATGTTTTTCTGTTTCTGGTTCTTTCTCCTTTACCCTTCTTATTTTATCCAGGGATTACTTTATACCTCTGCAATACGTTTTCTTCATTCATTCCTTCATATCTCTTTTTCCCCTACTCTGAACTCTTGGAACTTTCTCCATGGACTACTAAAGTGGCTTAATAACTGGTTTCCCAAACTATTGTCTTTCCCCACCCCTTATTACACTAAACATCAGTAGGACCTCTTCATGGAGGATGTTCAACAAGAGCTTGTGTTCACCTAGAAGACAGTTATTGAATTACCTTCCAGCCTTCTGTTCTTCAGGCTGAGTAATCTTACTACCCACTCCCCCGCCAGACGGTGGCTCTATATGCGTCTCTAATGTGGCTTAGTGTGCTATCTGCTATCCTGAGTCTAATGAATTCCAAATAGAAACCTTCTGGTAGCACCATCATTAATTAGCATCCTTTCTCAGAACATCTAAAAGAAGCTGGTTTCAGGGGAACACAATATGTCCCAAAAAAACTAATGAAGTTTGGAAGTTGGCTGGTTAAAAAAGAAGGAGGGGAAGAGGAGGGGGAGAAAAGAAAAGGAGGAAGGAGAAGAGGAGAAAGAAGAGGTGTAGCCCTGCTGTGTACTTGTTCATGCAGAGTTTATTGGACTTTTCTCCTTGACTTCCTTTCCCTGTTCTTTGATCCCCTCACCCACTAACTTCTTGTCCTCTCACCTCAAAATTGTAACTACTTGTCTTTTAATGACCACATTGTGCCCTCTTTGTGCCCGATTTTTAGCAGCTAAAGCCCTCATATCATAAATCTACGTAAGTATGGCTTCTGTCGACAAGACCGGTTGCTCCTCGAGGGTAGGAGCCATATCTTAGTCATCCTTTTAGCTCTAAAATTTTAGCACAGTGTGTGGCAAAAATTAGATGCTGAGTGAATATTTCATAACTGAGTGGATAAACAAATTATTAATAAGTGGAAGTGTTTTGCCTGTTTTGGGTAAGGCAGCCATGAGGTCCCTAGAATTGTATTCTGTTGTGATTCCACTAAGATGCTCCTGGAAAGTTGCCCATGCTGTGTGTTCTTCTGAAGACCTTCTTTTTATCATCCCCAGGTCGTAGCTTAGCTGTCATTTCCTTGAGGAAACTTCCCTATCTACCCACAACCAAATGTTGCTCTTCCTTCCTTCTTAACAAAATTAAGGAACCCTAAATATGTTCCCTTGTATGTCTCATGTTGTGGACAGTGGCATATTTTACTCTTTAATTATTAATTATCTGTATTCACCTTCAAGCTACAGGCCCCATGAAAGAAAGGCCCATATGTATTATGCTTTTGTGGTACTTACAGTGCCAAACAGACAGCCTGGTATGTTGTTTGCTTTCAAAACATATAAATGAAAATATGTATGAATGATTAATAAAAGCAGGATTCTTTCCTATGAGTCTTAGTCTTCTCTCTCCTCTTTTTCTCCCAACATACAACTGTGATCATCTATGTAGTTATGATTGTGCTGTGAAAAAATAAAGTCACAATAAAATACAAAACATATAATGCATTGTTCAAAAACTCAGCAGCATCTTTTATTTATGATTTTATCTAAAAATGTTCCATTATTATAAAATATGCAGAAGTGAAGAATACATGGCTGGCAGGTTTTTCTTAAGTTATGAAAAGCTGAGCTAACTAATGGGCTTCAGCCATCTCTGCTGTTCATAGTGAATGGGCTATCACAGCTGTTTTGAGCATCATAAGTGCCATTAATATACTAAGAGAATAGTATTACTGTTAGAAATATTGAAGAGTTTTATCTACAAAAGAAAAAAATTAATAGTCCTAATAAAATCCTGAAATATTATTTCTATTCTTTATGCTTCAGCTGCTAAAGGCTGTCAGAGCACAACACTACAAGCTAAGCCAACAATGTGGAGTCTGGGGGCTCACTCAGCATAGTGAGAAGCAAGGTTGAGTTCCCCACCCCTTCATTTTCTGGAAGTAATAAGGCTTGTCCAGGTGTTTAAAAAAATGAAAACAAACAAAAACCAAAAGAACTAGAGCTGATATGGAGGGGTTGAGAGAATGGGGTGTGGGAGGAGAGATAAGGACTTCTTTTTCTATTTCCTAAAAATTTCCTCTTGAAGTCTTGGCTTATTTCTTAAAGACTTTGAAATGCACCTTGCAGCAACCTTGGTAACATGTGGTACTTTTTGATCATTTGCCTAACATTTCTGATACTGCATTCTGATTTCCTCCTAGTTCTTACTTAGATACTTTGGGGAGAATATGAGTCCTTTACAGAGGTGGTGTCCAATATCGCCTACTCAATTCTAAAGAGATGGTCATTTACTTTAATTTGTCATAGGAATGTTTTTGTATGTGGAGGACAACATGAGCTACTCCTGCGATGTTCTAATCACGGATAGATGTTCCATTAGGGTTTGTCTTTCAGCTTACACCTGCCAATGGTTACTATTATCTATTTAGAGAGAAGTAGTAAGTGTGTTGGGCTTAGGTGTCGGAAGTGCCCTGTGTTCAAATTTTAGCCCCATTGAAGTTTTCACCAAATTATTAAATGTGTAAAATAAAAGTAATAATTTCTATAATTGTGTCAGTTAGAATTTATTTGGGCTGCAAGTGAAGTAAATAAAAGCATTAGTTATTGAAACCAAACATAAATTTATTTTTTTCACATATTAAAGAATTCCAGAGCCTGCTAAAGCAGATGCATGGAGTCACTAGGAATCAAGGTTCTTTATCCTGTTGCTTCGCCATTCTCCACATGCAGTTCTACCCTGTGGTTCAAGATCTACATGAGCTCCACGTGTCAGTCTGCATTTCAGCCAGAAAGGAAAAGGAAGGGGGAAAGATGTGCACGCCTGCCTCTCTTTAAGGGCCTTTCTGAAAATTGTAACAGTGCTTCTGCCAGAATGTAGAGAGGTGTCATGCCTAACTGTGGTGGGGGGCTGGGAAAGATAGGCTTTACTTCAGGTGGCCATGGGTCAAGATAAAAAGTGAGGGACCTATTTAAGACAAAAGAAATGACATCAGGAGACAATTAACAAATCTTTGTTACCTCCATCATCTGAATATTGTGACTATTAAGTGAGAAGATTTATACAAATAAACTTTGTAAGTTGTTAAATCCTGTATTTTTGGCTGTTTTCATCATTAGAATATCATTAGTACTATTTTTTATGGGTAGAAATGCAGAAAAAATAAAGACTAAAGGAATTAGAGTTGTCTATTTCTCAAACAGCAATTATTAGGTAAAGTGTAATTCTGGTGAGTTATTGTTGAGATCTGTCTTATGAAGGATTATTGTGAGGAAAACACATCATTCATTATCCATCAATGTAAAGGATGAAGAGGACCGAGAGAGAGATGGTTCATCTCTTTCATTTTACAGATGAGGAAATGAGGTCAAAAGAGAGGATGTTATTTTTCTAAGGCTGTAAAATTGGTTAGTGGCAGAACCAGAATTAAAACTCAGGACCCCTGGTAGAATATTCAATATCCTGTCCATTGCATGTGCCCTACCTCTCTCAAATAAAAATTATAGTATGAGGGGTAATTAAACTATCAAAAGCAGTTGTGGTAGAAAAGTTACTAGCATTTTCTGAGAACACAAGGGACTGGCATTTGCATGGAGGGCTGGACAAATTGACCTCTCAAGTTGACCCCCACCCCCATGCCTTCCTTGAGAACTGGAGTTAAAATTCACAGTGGCTCATTCAACATTGCCTTTGTGTCCTTTCTTTCTTAATCATAGAGTTAATATTGGCCACACTTTGGCTATACGTTGATTTAATTCTTATCTAATTCTTAAAATCTGTTTAACTTTTTGTTCATTCTTTGTTTGCTGCATTCTGGATCCAGGGTTCTCACTTTATCACCTCCTGATGTTTTTTGTCATCTTAGCTTTCCTGACCTGCTCCGAACAGCTGTGCCCCAAAGAGTGGGTGAGGGAAGGCAGTTCCTCCTATGTGTCATAGCCCTCTTTACACCTCTTTCCCCACATTAGGGAAACCTATTTCTATCTTCAAAATGTAACCTTTAACTTCTTTTATGAACACTGGCAACAAACTTTTAACACACTTGCAGCCCCACCAGCTGCCTTTTTGATTTCTCACCTGAATTTCTAAGGAGTGCTGCTCACTAGTCGTTGCAGTGTTTGTGATTTATGCTTGGTGTTTTGTTTTAATGCCAGGTGGTGTCTTATTCCTGTTTTGGCCTTTTCTCTGTTATTCTCTTCTGTGCCCTCTTTAATTTAAGATGACTTTGATTCTTTGTCCCAGCAATGTGTTCTCTGTTGTGTCAGGTTTTATGCCTTTGTCTTTCCTTAATCTCCTCTGGCAGACTTTATTAATTCGAGTAATTTTGCTGCGCTAAGTGGGAAATAGTCACTTTACACAACAGCAATTACCTTATGAATCTTCCCTGTTTCCATGTTGTCTGATCTTTTTACATGTCACTTATTTTTCTTTTGAACCTGGATTCTTCAGCCTGAGTTTATATAGCAGAAATTTCTAGTGCCTACTCAATTCCATCCTTTCTTTTTTCACTGAAAGAATTCTGCACTGAGGGCATATGAGAGAGAGGCAGTTGTATTCAGCTGTAAAATTACAGTTTTCAGCCTCCCTTGAATCTAGGGCTGGCCATGCAATGGTGCTCTTACCAGTAAGATGTCAAACAGAAGCTTGAGCAAACCTGAGCAGGGGATTCCTGAAAAAGTTTGGCTTCCCATAGATGTCAGCCTTTTCTTCTTGCTCCTTTCTCATTCCTGCTCCCTGGAACTGGGTACAAGGAATGAAGCTGCCACTGTCATTTTTCAACCATGAAAAAGGCCCAGAGGATCCCGGAGACCTCAGCCCTAGCATTGTGGTACACTAAACGAATGCCAATAACTTCCTTGCTCCAGAATTCCTGTTAAAAGAAAAAGCCTCTGATGAGTTTGCATCACTGTTGTGGGAGACTCTCTCACTCTGAGCTGATTGCAATTCCTAACAGATCAGATTATAACTAAATAAGTTCAGCCTTTGTTTTGGGCACTGTGATGTGCCACCCAGATCCTGTACGTGGAAGAATGTGTTGCCTTAGTCTTCGGCAGTATTCTCAGCAGACAATCTTCAGCTGTTAGTCCTTTCAGGGATTACCTCAGCTCCAGAGAGCCTCCTTATCCAAAGTCACGCACCTTCCTGGAGTGGCCCACAAGCAATTAATGATGTGTGAGCCTGTGAAGGCCTGGCCATATTGTCCCAACTTGGGACAATGCCAAAGGTCTATTTACAGCTCCCCATAGAAGTGTCAGTGGCTTGTCACTGGGCCTACATCACAGCTTAACTTTTCCCTCTGCCCACTCCTGATTTCTATTCTTCCCATCCACAGGTACTGGTCTCAAAGGCACACCTTAATAAATACCTGTGCACTAGGATCTGTCTCCAGGTCTGCTTCTTGGAGAGCCCAACTTGTACACGTGCTAAATTGCTTTTCACTCTACAGATGTGTATGGCATGCTACTCAATACCAGGCTGTCTGCTATGCCTTGTTTGTTGGTGGTGGAGGTCAGAAGCACAAAGATGGATAAGATGCAGCCCATATTCAGAAGTAGCTTTAGTGGAGGAGCCAGGCACATAAACAAATAATTATCTTGTAGGGTGATGGCTCCCTTATAGGGGTGATTATATGGGAATATATGGGACAGGTTGAAAAACCACCTGCGACACACAGAAGGCCTCATAAAGAATGTGAGATTTGGGAGGGGTCTTTAAGAATATGATGGTGTTTACCACAAAAAGTAGGAGGTGAAGGGCATTTTTAAAAGAACTAATATGCATTAAAAAATATAAGAGCTTATTACCAACCAAAAAAATTCTAGGACCAGATGGATTCACAGCTGAATTCTACCAGAGGTACAAGGAGGAGCTGGTACCATTCCTTCTGAAACTATTCCAATCAATAGAAAAAGAGCGAATCCTCCCTAACTCATTTTATGAGGCCAGCATTATCCTAATACCAAAGCCTGGCAGAGACACAACAAAAAAAGAGAATTTTAGACCAGTATCACTGATGAACATCGATGCAAAAATCCTCAATAGAATACTGGCAAACTGAATCCAGCAGCACATCAAAAAGCTTATCCACCATGATCAAGTGGGCTTCATCCCTGGGATGCAAGGCTGGTTCAACGTACGCAAATCAATAAATGTAATTCAGCATATAAACAGAACCAATGACGAAAACCACATGATTATCTCAATAGATGCAGAGAAGGCCTTTGACAAAATTCAACAACCCTTCATGCTAAAAACTCTCAATAAATTAGGTATTGATGGGACGTATCTCAAAATAATAAGAGCTGTCTATGACAAACCCACAGCCAATATCATACTGAATGGGCAAAAACTGGAAGCATTCCCTTTGAAAACTTGCACAAGACAGGGATGCCCTCTCTCACCACTCCTATTCAACATAGTGTTGGAAGTTCTGGCCAGGGCAATCAGTCTGAAGAAGGAAATCAAGGGTATTCAATTAGGAAAAGAGGAAGTCAAATTGTCCCTGTTTCCAGATGACATGATTGTATATCTAGAAAACCCCATCATCTCAGCCCAAAATCTCCTTAAGCTGATAAGCAACTTCAGCAAAGTCTCAGGATACAAAATCAATGTGCAAAAATCACAAGCATTCTTATACACCAATAACAGACAAACAGAGAGCCAAATCATGAGTGAACTCCCATTCACAATTGCTTCAAAGAAAAAAAAAACCCTAGGAATCCAACTTACAAGGGACATGAAGGACCTCTTCAAGGAGAACTACAAACAACTGCTCAAGGAAATAAAAGAGTATACAAACAAATGGAAGAACATTCCATGCTCATGGGTAGGAAGAACCAATATCGTGAAAATGGCCATACTGCCCAAGGTAATTTATAGATTCAATGCCATCCCCATCAAGCTACCAATGACTTCTTCACAGAATTGGAAAAAACTACTTTAAAGTTCATATGGAACCAAAAAAGAGCCTGCATTGCCAAGTCAATCCTAAGCCAAAAGAACAAAGCTGGAGGCATCACACTACCTGACTTCAAACTATACTACAAGGCTACAGTAACCAAAACATCATGGTACTGGTACCAAAACAGAGATATAGACCAATGGAACAGAACAGAGCCCTCAAAAATAATGCCGCATATCTACAACTATCTGATCTTTGACAAACCTGACAAAAACAAGAAATGAGGAAAGGATTCCCTATTTAATAAATGGTGCTGGGAAAACTGGCTAGCCATATGTAGAAAGCTAAAACTGGAACCCTTCCTTACACCTTATACAAAAATTAATTCAAGATGGATTAAAGACTTAGATGTTAGACCTAAAACCATAAAAACCCTAGAAGAAAACCTAGGCAATACCATTCAGGACATAGGCATGGGCAAGGACTTCATGTCTAAAACTCCAAAGGCAATGGCAACAAAAGCCAAAATTGACAAATGGGATCTAATTAAAATAAAGAGCTTCTGCACAGCAAAAGAAACTACCATCAGAGTGAACAGGCAACCTACAGAATGGGAGAAAATTTTTGCAATCTACTCATGTGACAAAGGGCTAATATCCAGAATCTACAATGAACTCAGACAAATTTACAAGAAAAAAACAACCCCATCAAAAAGTGGGCAAAGGATATGAACAGACACTTCTCAAAAGAAGACATTTATGCAGCCAAAAGACACATGAAACAATGCTCATCATCACTGGCCATCAGAGAAATGCAAATCAAAACCACAATGAGATGCCATCTCACACCAGTTAGAATGGCAATCATTAAAAAGTCAGGAAACAGGTGCTGGAGAGGATGTGGAGAAATAGGAACACTTTTGCACTGTTGGTGGGACTGTAAACTAGTTCAACCATTGTGGAAGTCAGTGTGGCGATTCCTCAGGGATCTGGAACTAGAAATACCATTTGACGCAACTTTCCCATTACTGGGTATGTACCCAAAGGATTATAAAACATGCTGCTATAAGGACACATGCACATGTATGTTTATTGTTGTACTAGTCACAATAGCAAAGACTTGGAACCAACCCAAATGTCCAACAATGATAGACTGGATTAAGAAAATGTGGCACATATACACCATGGAATACTATGCAGCCATAAAAAATGACGAGTTCATGTCCTTTGTAGGGACATGGATGAAGCTGGAAACCATCATTCTCAGCAAACTATTGCAAGGGCAAAAAACCAAACACCGCATGTTCTCACTCATAGGTGGGAATTGAACAGTGACAACACATGGACACAGGAAGGGGAACATCACACACTGGGGCCTATTGTGGGGTGGGGGCGGGGGAAGGGATAGCATTAGGAGATATACCTAATGTTAAATGAAGAGTTAATGGGTGCAGCACACCAACATGGCACATGCATACGTATGTAACAAACCTGCACGTTGTGCACATGTACCTTAAAGCTTCAAGTATAATAAAAATATATATATAACAGCTTAAAAGAAAATGCCATGCCTGAAAAACACATGATTTTCTGGTAGGACGGGAGATGAGGCCTAGATAGGTGAATTGAGGCCAGATAGTACATGGCATTATATAAGCCTTCAGGAAACCATTTATATTTGTTTGGATCAAAATGAATGTCATACGAGAATTTTAGGATTTTTGAAAGATCAATTAGTGGCCATGTAAGAGGTAGATTAGTTGGGGGAGAAACCGGAGGTAAGGAAACCATTGAAGAACCTGGTAGGAGATTTTGGCAATAGAAGATGAGGTATTGAGCTAGAGCAGGGACTGTGGGTACAATGAGGATGTGACAGATTTAGGAAATTTTATGGGAGAATTATCAAGTCTAGGAGTCTCACTTATATGTGTGGTGAGGAAGAAGGTGGAGTCAAGATGACTGAGAATTTTGTACCAGGAAATATTGTCGTGGTACTCTTAAGAGTCAGGATAGGAATTATGAGAGATTCGAGATATCAAAGACCAAGAAGACAATTTGAACTAGATTCCTAAAACAGAAATGTCTCTGGACTGCAAATATAGGTTTATAATGTACCAAAGTGTTGTGTTACTTGAAGCTCTACATCTCTTTGATGTTGTTCAAAGTAAGGATATAGAATAAAAAAAAATTGCAAAGAAAAGAGCCCCTGGGTAACATCTGTGTCTACTGGGACTTGAATAAATACTGCTTAATCCTGAGTAGGGAGATGATGTCTAAATATTGGTGTCCTCACTTCTCTTCATTAGTATGCAGAGTGTAACTCCCTCTTTTACTATTCTAGGAAACTGTAGACTAGCTTTATGGCTTTATTTATCTTTTGTGCATTTTCTGGCCAAAGCTTGCCCATTTTTATGCTCCTGAATTCCCTTGTTATTATATTAAAGGAAATGTCCCATTAGTGTTCTCAAGTCTAACAACTTCCAATATATTCTTATTTCTCATTTAAAAAGATGAGATATCCTAGGCTGGGCTTGGTGGCTCATGTCTGTAATCCCAGCACTTTGTGAGGCCGAGGCCGGTGGATCGCCTGAGGTCAGGAGTTTGAGACCAGCCTGGCCAACATAGTGAAACCCCATCTCTACTAAAAATACAAAAAAATTAGCGAGCATGGTGGCAGGTGCCTGTAATCCCAACTACTTGGGAGGCTGAGGCAGGAGAACCACTTGAACCCAGGAGGGGGAGGTTACCATGAGCTGAGATCGTGGCATTGCACTCCAGCCTGGGCAACAACAGCAAAATTCCGTCACATACACACACACACACACACACACACACACACACACACACACACACAAAGATATTCTAAACTCAGAGTCATAAGATGACTTACTTGTACAAAAAGCAGGAGGAATTTTGCAAGTTCAAATCCTTAATCCTTGAATCAGGAGAGTTTTCTGCAGCAGAATCAAACTCAGTCCTGAGCACTTATTCTATAAACTTTTTGAAGGCACAACTTTTTGGTGAGCAGTAAACAATAACCTTATGTTGAGCTGAATCTAATGGAACTGAACCAAGCCTATAAAAATGTCTTCAATAAGGGATGTTTGACAATCACTACTGACTCCAAATATGTGGTTTTCTGTAAAGTTTGGTTATATATATGTATGTTTCAGAAAGTCTAAATTGGAAATATTAATGTATGTGTGATTGTACTTAAGAATAAAACTCAAACTCACTTTTATATGAAGTGGACAGAAAGTCAGTGATGACAGAAGAAGCAAGACATACTAGACATGGGATACCGCTTAGGAAAGTAACATTTGCACTGATGTCCAGAAATCGGACAGAGCACTTTTTTCTCAGAGATTAAAGACAAACTCACAAATCAGGTATTTATGCAAAGCCAAACTCAACTGTCAATTGTGAGTATCTTCTGTGTACTAACACTGTGGTTTACTTGTGTCATTGTTGTTTGTTTGCATTGACTGGCACACAGATGATAGGTAGTTACTTTATTCTTCTAGTATCTTCCGTGACATAAGCAATATAACCTCTATTTCCAGATGAAGAAACCAAGACTCTCTGAGTTTGATTAATTTAATCATGTAACCCAAACCTAGACTCAAAATAAAGTCTATCTGACCTAAGGTCCTGTATGCTCTCAGACTTGTTCACACTGTTTCCATTAAATGCCTTATTAAAATGTGTGGAGAGCTTCAATGAGGGGAAGTAAATACAGTTTCCAGATGTCTTAATTCTCTGAGTTGGGGCAAGAAAATCTGAAGAATATCTAGACATTGTCTCAACTATTTCCCATTCCAGGTCCTGCCATTTGTTGTGTTTTATAAAACATTTGTTGTGTTTTATAGCTATAATTAAAATGAGCTCAATTAGTTTTTGGATTTTTCATGTCTTGTCCCTTTCCTCCGCTTGGGTTCTACATAATCAATAACCCTCAAATAATATATGTACCGTTTCTAAAATGTTATCCTTGACACTTAGTAACAATAACTAAACTACTAACTCTGGCGGATTAGCTTTTTACTGTGACCATCATTGTCTCCCAAACATATCTTATGGAGACATTTGTTTTCATGCTTTGTTGTATGATGCACCAACATAACTTTACAGACACAGAAGGACTGATTGATGACAGTTAAAGACCAAAGTGCCTTAGTTTGTCTAAATAATGACTTTGGGGTTGTCATATGTATGTATAAGATAAAACCCAGAACAAGGTGATTTGTTGAGGATAAGAAAAAGGAATGGGAGAAATTATTGCTGAGTTTTAATAGTGTGGAATGATGGAGTCATTCTGTGGATGGATTTGCACTGATATTTTCTATTTTAATTAGTTTCTGGCCTATGATCTATTGGGTTAGTATTAGTACAGTTTATTTAAGTAAGGTGAATGCCTCTCTTTGCATGTTTTCCCTACAGAATCTGACGTATGAGATTCCTTCTAGCATAAAGTTCTTGAGAAATTAAGACGTTTGGGTATCAGCAGAATTATAGACTGAATCCAGGGACACTTGTCATCTGCAGTGGATGTAGTTCAATGGTTGGCAACATTAGCTGTTTATTGGAATCTCGTGGGCAGCATTGGTGCTCAATCTTGACTATAATGCAAATTATTTATGGACCTTTAAAAATTGCTGATGCATAAGTTCCACCCCCAGAGATTCTACTTTTATTGGCCTGGAGTGTGGCCTGGGTGTTGGAATATTTAGCCCTCTCTGACTCACCACCCACTCCCAAGAAGTTTCTAATGTGTAGCTGAGATAGATGCTAAATTTGAGGGAAAGTAATTGAAACAGGGACAAAGGAAAAAGACTAGATTGGGTTGCAAAAGTAGCTAAAAGGAAGTCAACTGTAGGTGGTTTAAAATGATGAGTATTGAATAGAGAAGAGCATCTTGAGGAAGAGCGAGTTGCCATCACATAAGAACAAGATAAGGAGCCCAGCCAGGATTTGTGGCTGGCTATCTTGGGGAGCTTCATGGATGAGGTTAACATATAAATTCTCATATTTTAGAAATAAAATGGAGTGCTGTTTATAATTACACTGAACCAACAGGTATACACCAGGATTCTCTTGGACAGACTGCAGTGCATGGACTTTCTTAGCATGGGTCTCATTTATGACTTCTGACACTTACATCATTTGGCTTGTGTAAACATGTCCTTTATAAGTTAGGAAAAATATAATTAATGTTTTTGAACTCTAATAATATAATTCCCACAGCTCCACTAACTTCTTTAGACAGTGATTCTCAACTTTAATACAAATAGCTGGTCCTCATTCCCAAGAGATTCAGATTTTGGTGAGCAGGGTCCAGACATTACTCTTTCTCTTTTAAAGCTTCCTAAAAGCACTGCTTAAGAGGGAAGGAGTTGTTCAAGCTCAAAGTGTTTGCATCCTTTTGTGGAGTGTTGCCTGATGTCAAATTGCAATTTTGTAAAGATTGGTTTTGGTGATTTGTATAATGAACGTTATTGCCTTATAGCCACAACTCCTAGGTGTGTTTTGCTCCATTTGCTGTTAAAATTATGTAGCCACTATGTAATGGTTTAGGCACTCATAGTATTTAAGTTGCCATACCCTTGGGAAGAATTTGAGAGTGGTCATTTCCAAATGTTTCACTGGTGTGATGACATTCAAGGGAGAAAAATGTCTAAAAGTTATTATAAAAGTTTTAGAATGTCATGATACCTAAGGTATCTTTCATGCCAATTTCTCTTTTTTTTATTTCTTTTTATTTTATTTTATTTTATTTATTTATTTATTTGTTTATTTTTTTCTCCCCCCTCCCCCCACCCCACAACAGTCCCCGAAGTGTGATGTTCCCCTTCCTGTGTCCATATGTTCTCATTGTTCAATTCCCACCTATGAGTGAGAATATGCGGTGTTTGGTTTTTTGTTCTTGCAATAGTTTACTGAGAATGATGATTTCCAATTTCATCCATGTCCCTACAAAGGACGTGAACTCATCATTTTTTATGGCTGCATAGTATTCCATGGTGTATATGTGCCACATTTTCTTAATCCAGTCTATCATTGTTGGACATTTGGGTTGGTTCCAAGTCTTTGCTATTGTGAATAATGCGGCAATAAACATACGTGTGCATGTGTCTTTATAGCAGCATGATTTATAGTCCTTTGGGTATATACCCAGTAATGGGATGGCTGGATCGAATGGAATTTCTAGTTCTAGATCCCTGAGGAATCGCCACACTGACTTCCACAGGGGTTGAACTAGTTTACAATCCCACCAACAGTGTAAAAGTGTTCCTATTTCTCCACATCCTCTCCAGCACCTGTTGTTTCCTGACTTTTTAATGATTGCCATTCTAACTGGTGTGAGATGGTATCTCATTGTGGTTTTGATTTGCATTTCTCTGATGGCCAGTGATGGTGAGCATTTTTTCATGTGTTTTTTGGCTGCATAAATATCTTCTTTTGAGAAGTGTCTGTTCATGTCCTTCACCCACTTTTTGATGGGGTTGTTTGTTTTTTTCTTGTAAATTTGTTGGAGTTCATTGTAGATTCTGGATATTAGCCCTTTGTCAGATGAGTAGGTTGCGAAAATTTTCTCCCATTTTGTAGGCTGCCTGTTCACTCTGATGGTAGTTTCCTTTGCTGTGCAGAAGCTCTTGAGTTTAATTAGATCCCATTTGTCAATTTTGGCTTTTGTTGCCATTGCTTTTGGTGTTTTAGACATGAAGTCCTTGCCCATGCCTATGTCCTGAATGGTATTGCCTAGGTTTTCTTCTAGGGATTTTATGGTTTTAGGTCTAACATTTAAGTCTTTAATCCATCTTGAATTGATTTTTGTATAAGGTGTAAGGAAGGGATCCAGTTTCAGCTTTCTACATATGGCTAGCCAGTTTTCCCAGCACCATTTATTAAATAGGGAATCCTTTCCCCATTTCTTGTTTTTGTCAGGTTTGTCAAAGATCAGATAGTTGTAGATATGTGGCATTATTTCTGAGGGCTCTGTTCTGTTCCATTGATCTATATCTCTGTTTTGGTACCAGTACCATGCTGTTTTGGTTACTGTAGCCTTGTAGTATAGTTTGAAGTCAGGTAGCGTGATGCCTCCAGCTTTGTTCTTTTGGCTTAGGATTGACTTGGCGATGCGGGCTCTTTTTTGGTTCCATATGAACTTTAAAGTAGTTTTTTCCAATTCTGTGAAGAAAGTCATTGGTAACTTGATGGGGATGGCATTGAATCTGTAAATTACCTTGGGAAGGATGGCCATTTTCATGATATTGATTCTTCCTACCCATGAGCATGGAATGTTCTTCCATTTGTTTGTATCCTCTTTTATTTCCTTGAGCAGTGGTTTGTAGTTCTCCTTGAAGAGGTCCTTCACATCCCTTGTAAGTTGGATTCCTAGGTATTTTATTCTCTTTGAAGCAATTGTGAATGGGAGTTCACTCATGATTTGGCTCTCTGTTTGTCTGTTATTGGTGTATAAGAATGCTTGTGATTTTTGTACATTGATTTTGTATCCTGAGACTTTGCTGAAGTTGCTTATCAGCTTAAGGAGATTTTGGGCTGAGACAATGGGGTTTTCTAGATATACTATCATGTCATCTGCAAACAGGGACAATTTGACTTCCTCTTTTCCTAATTGAATACCCTTTATTTCCTTCTCTTGCCTAATTGCCCTGGCCAGAACTTCCAACACTATGTTGAATAGAAGTGGTGAGAGAGAGCATCCCTGTCTTGTGCCAGTTTTCAAAGGGAATGCTTCCAGTTTTTGCTCATTCAGTATGATATTGGCTGTGGGTTTGTCATAAATAGCTCTTATTATTTTGAGATACGACCCATCAATACCTAATTTATTGAGAGTTTTTAGCATGAAGGGTTGTTGAATTTTGTCAAAGGCCTTTTCTGCATCTATTGAGATAATCATGTGGTTTTTGACTTTGGTTCTGTTTATATGCTGGATTACATTTATTGATTTGCGTATATTGAACCAGCCTTGCATCCCAGGGATGAAGCCCACTTGATCATAGTGGATAAGCTTTTTGATGTGCTGCTGGATTCTGTTTGCCAGTATTTTATTGAGGATTTTTGCATCAATGTTCATCAAGGATATTGGTCTAAAATTCTCTCTTTTTGTTGTGTCTCTGCCAGGCTTTGGTATCAGGATGATGCTGGCCTCATAAAATGAGTTAGGGAGGATTCCCTCTTTTTCTATTGATTGGGATAGTTTCAGAAGGAATGGTACCAGCTCCTCCTTGTACCTCTGGGAGAATTCAGCTGTGAACCCATCTGGTCCTGGACTTTTTTTGGTTGGTAAGCTATTGATTATTGCCTCAATTTCAGCTCCTGTTATTGGTCTATTCAGAGATTCAACTTCTTCCTGGTTTAGTCTTGGGAGGGTGTATGTGTCGAGGAATTTATCCATTTCTTCTAGATTTTCTAGTTTATTTGCGTAGAGGTGTTTGTAATATTCTCTGATGGTAGTTTGTATTTCTGTGGGATCGGTGGTGATATCCCCTTTATCATTTTTTATTGCATCTATTTGATTCTTCTCTCTTTTTTTCTTTATTAATCTTGCTAGCGGTCTATCAATTTTGTTGATCCTTTCAAAAAACCAGCTCCTGGATTCATTAATTTTTTGAAGGGTTTTTTGTGTCTCTATTTCCTTCAGTTCTGCTCTGATTTTAGTTATTTCTTGCCTTCTGCTAGCTTTTGAATGTGTTTGCTCTTGCTTTTCTAGTTCTTTTAATTGTGATGTTAGGGTGTCAATTTTGGATCTTTCCTGCTTTCTCTTGTGGGCATTTAGTGCTATAAATTTCCCTCTACACACTGCTTTGAATGCATCCCAGAGATTCTGGTATGTTGTGTCTTGGTTCTCGTTGGTTTCAAAGAACATCTTTATTTCTGCCTTCATTTCGTTATGTACCCAGTAGTCATTCAGGAGCAGGTTGTTCAGTTTCCATGTAGTTGAGCGGTTTTGAGTGAGATTCTTAATCCTGAGTTCTAGCTTGATTGCACTGTGATCTGAGAGATAGTTTGTTATAATTTCTTTTCTTTTACATTTATTAAGGAGAGCTTTACTTCCAAGTATATGGTCAATTTTGGAATAGGTGTGGTGTGGTGCTGAAAAAAATGTATATTCTGTTGATTTGGGGTGGAGAGTTCTGTAGATGTCTATTAGGTCCGCTTGGTGCAGAGCTGAGTTCAATTCCTGGGTATCCTTGTTGATTTTCTGTTTCGTTGATCTGTCTAATGTTGACAGTGGGGTGTTAAAGTCTCCCATTATTAATGTGTGGGAGTCTAAGTCTCTTTGTAGGTCAGTCAGGACTTGCTTTATAAATCTGGGTGCTCCTGTATTGGGTGCATATATATTTAGGATAGTTAGCTCTTCTTGTTGAATTAATCCCTTAACCATTATGTAATGGCCTTCTTTGTCTCTTTTGATCTTTGTTGGTTTAAAGTCTGTTTTATCAGAGACTAGGATTGCAACCCCTGCCTTTTTTTGTTTTCCATTTGCTTGGTAGATCTTCCTCTATCCTTTTATTTTGAGCCTATGTGTGTCTCTGCCCGTGAGATGGGTTTCCTGAATACAGCACACTGATGGGTCTTGAGTCTTTATCCAATTTGCCAGTCTGTGTCTTTTAATTGGAGCATTTAGTCCATTTACATTTAAAGTTAATATTGTTATGTGTGAATCTGATCCTGTCATTATGATGTCAGCTGGTTATTTTGCTCAGTAGTTGATGCAGTCTCTTCCTAGTCTCGATGGTCTTTACATTTCGGTATGATTTTGCAGTGGCTGGTACCGGTTGTGCCTTTCCATGTTTAGCGCTTCCTTCAGGAGCTCTTTTAGGGCAGGCCTGGTGGTGACAAAATCTCTCAGCATTTGCTTGTCTGTAAAGTATTTTATTTCTCCTTCACTTATGAAGCTTAGTTTGGCAGGATATGAAATTCTGGGTTGAAAATTCTTTTCTTTAAGAATGTTGAATATTGGCCCCCACTCTCTTCTGGCTTGTAGGGTTTCTGCTGAGAGATCCGCTGTTAGTCTGATGGGCTTCCCTTTGATGGTAACCCGACCTTTCTCTCTGGCTGCCCTTAACATTTTTTCCTTCATTTCAACTTTGGTGAATCTGACAATTATGTGTCTTGGAGTTGCTCTTCTCGAGGAGTATCTTTGTGGTATTCTCTGTATTTCCTGAATCTGAATGTTGGCCTGCCTTGCTAGATTGGGGAAGTTCTCCTGGATAATATCCTCCAGAGTGTTTTCCAACTTGTTTCCATTCTCCCCGTCACTTTCAGGTACACCAATCAGACGTAGTTTTGGTCTTTTCCCATAGTCCCACATTTCTTGGAGGCTTTGCTCGTTTCTTTTTATTCTTTTTTCTCTAAACTTCCCTTCTCGCTTCATTTCATTCATTTCATCTTCCAGGGCTGATACCCTTTCTTCCATTTGATCGCATCGGCTCCTGAGGCTTCTGCATTCTTCACGTAGTTCTCGAGCCTTGGTTTTCAGCTCCATCAGCTCCTTTAAGCACTTCTCTGTATTGGTTATTCTAGTTATACATTCTTCTAAATTTTTTTCAAAGTTTTCAACTTCTTTGCCTTTGGTTTGAATATCCTCCCGTAGCTCGGAGTAATTTGATCATCTGAAGCCTTCTTCTCTCAGCTCGTCAAAGTCATTCTCCGTCCAGCTTTGTTCCGTTGCTGGTGAGGAACTACGTTCCTTTGGAGGAGGAGAGGTACTCTGCTTTTTAGAGTTTCCAGTTTTTCTGCTTTGTTTTTTCCCCATCTTTGTGGTTTTATCTACTTTTGGTCTTTGATGATGGTGATGTACAGATGGGCTTTTGGTGTGGATGTCCTTTCTGTTAGTTTCCCTTCTACCAGACAGGACCCTCAGCTGCAGGTCTGTTGGAGTACCTGGCCGGCCGTGTGAGGTATCAGTCTGCCCCTGCTGGGGGGTGCCTCCCAGTTAGGCTGCTCGGGGGTCAGGGGTCAGGGACCCACTTGAGGAGGCAGTCAGCCCGTTCTCAGATCTCCAGTTGCGTGCTGGGAGAACCACTGCTCTCCTCAAAGCTCAGATGGAAATGCAGAAATCACCTGTCTTCTGCGTCGCTCGCGCTGGGAGCTGTAGACCGGAGCTGTTCCTATTCGGCCATCTTGGCTCCTCCTCTTTCATGCCAATTTCTAAAAGGGCCACTATGGATGATAAGTAAAATAAAAGCATGTCTCTTTGTGTTTACAGTAAATATCAAACACTGTCTCATTGTGAATATAACCAAATTTTCTTATCCAAGGTTCTATGTAGATGATCTGTGCTGCTCTGTTTTCTTATCTTTTATCTGGGGCTGCTTGTCTTTTGAGTAGTAGTTAAATTATAGTTCATTAGAATAGAGAACAAAATACAAAAGGAGAAAACCAACTCAACTATTTTCATTAATGGATCTATTGACAGGGTTGAATGGCAGGAAAGTATGAAGCTGGAATTGAAATGATGCTTTTCCATTACCTGTTCAATGCAATTGATTCAACCATTTTTCACTCCTTATGTTCTCAGAGGACAAATCATGGTCAAAGCTTTAATTCTCTTGGCTTTGAGACTTTGAGAGAAGTTTGAAGATACAGTTGTGTAAATTAACTTGCAAACATGGATCATTGATATTTTTAAATTAATAAAAAATCTCTAAAGAAATATATATATAGTTATTCTAAAAAACTGAGTTGTCAAGAAGACTTATTTGCATAATTTAGAGAACTTATTCTCTTCCCAGCACCTGTGTGGTAATATTTATATGGGCTATATCTGGTGTGAAGTTTTTACTCTTTCTTTAATTTTTTAAAGCACCTAACACCTGCTGGAAATTGCTGTGTTGTTAGGAGAAACGAGGGTTGTATTGGATTTTTTGGTGGATTCTATAATGTAATTAGTCTAGGAGTGTACCTGGTTGAGCAGCAGAAAGGATGGGAGGTAGAGAGGCATGAAGGGCCATAACAGGGTTTCCCTCTGCTGTTCCATGGAGTATTTCTTTCACTGACCCTTTCCTAGAAAGTGGGCACTAAAAAGAACATCCCATCCTGGAGCCACCAGCACCAATTATCTATAACTGTAGAATGTCGTATCTGAGGCCTTAGAGAATTTCCGGAACCCAGATCTTTTCTCCAAAATGAAAATAAGGCTCAGGGAGACTGAGAAATATCCCCCCAAAGTCAAGCTAATCAATTTTAGTAGTTCCCAGTTCATTGCTCGTTTTACTGCATCCTACTGTTTAGCCAAACATTTACCAACCCTAGGGCTCCACTGACTTGTTCTGGGAACTTTAAAAATAAGGAAGCATTTCCTGCCAAACAGTGAATGATGAAACTGCTGCAGGAATCCACTCTTCACGTTTACCTAATTTACATTTCAGGGTTCTATTTAAGATTTTCAGAGTGAAGAAAGCACCCACTATCAGTTTTGATGCTAAAAATATATGGTACCCATTGGCCTAAAGGGTAATTTCCTTGAATACACTTTTAAAACACTAGAATCTTGCACTAGTATTAGCACAGAGTATCTTTCAATAAGGTGTTGTTTAAAGAATGGGAAGGATAGAAGAACATCTAATCTTTCTCTCATTGCACAATCCTTGAAGCAAAGATTCGACACATGCTCCAAGGTAGTATGTATATATGATGTAAGTCAAGGATGCTAATGTATATACTTGAAGCGTTATGTCTTATAAACAGAAATAATTAATAAAAATATATCCCCTTATTCCATTGAATGAATGAAATCATATATCATCATGCAGAAGAGCACAAGCTCAACAACCTGATGGTTGTCAAATCCAGCTTTGCTATTTATTAGCTCTGTGACATTGCGTAAGTTTTCTGTGCTTAATTTTGTTCATCTGTAAAATAGGGACAACAGCAATTACCTCATGGGAGGATCAAATGCTTTAAGGCATAAAGCTTTAGAATAGTGCCTGCTATGTAGTGTAAGCATTCAATAAATATTAATAATTTTTATTGTTAGCCAGGAAGGATCATGCTTGGAAAATCCTTTTGTGGACAAGGTTTCTAAGGTTCCATCATTTCTCAGTAGGTTTTACCTATTTACTACGTTTCCCATCCACATGTGTGTTCTATTCTCTTCCAGGACCTTAGTGCAGAAACTGGATGTGAACATCCCATCTTCTAGACAACAGCAAATATTAATTATATTCTGTACAACTACAGAATGTTAGAATGTATGATATATTTGATTTCCTGGCTCATTCACAGTGATGCCTTTTATAAAACATCTGAACTTTGACGGAGTGAGTATGTGATCCCTACGAAAGAGATGACTAGCCAGATTACAGGTATGATGACTCATACATGTAATCCTAGCACTTTGGGAGGCTGAGACAGGAGGATTGCCTGAGGCCAGGAGTTCAAGAGATGACTGTGTAGAAACCATGTAAGGCATGGTTTATGTTTTTATAAACATAAACCATAAACATAAAACACGTTTATATTTTTCTAGGATCTACACATATTGGGTGCCCCAAAGATGTTTGGTAACTTGAACAGACTTAATAGATAGAAGTTTGATGTTGGTGATTTTCCTTTTATTTGTATCAGATTGTATTATCGAAAGTTCCTGGCCTGTGTTTTGAGGCCAGATATTTAGAAAATATTGAGAATCTTGGCAAATAGGATAACCAGTCTAAGCAAATTACCTGTTGGCTTAAATCTCAAATGTATTTCTGATTTCAGTGGTTATTCAGTTAGAGGAGAACTCAGAAAGGCAGGCATATGAGACCAAGTGCAGAAATAAACTTACGATAAATTTTATTTTATATTAACTCAATATCTGTTTATTAGAAAGAATCAGGCTTGGCTGCAGAGATAATGATGATAAATACGGCCAGATATATGATGATGGATTTAGCTGAGCAATGTCTGGAAGTAGAGGTCTTTATAAGCAGAGGCCCAAACAAATTCTTCAAAATTAAATGGCTGCATTTTCATCACACACACACACACACATACACACACACCCTCACAAGGCACAGTTAGGAGAACAAATAACTACTTCGATCAAAACAGAAACTCCAGAGCCCATGCTTTACCTAACTGTGCAAGGAATGAGTGTGAGATAGACAATGGAACTGATATCTTCTAAACCAATTCAAGAGGGTAGAGCTGCCAGAAGAAAAAGATTCTTTTAAGCAAAATCTGAAGCCACCTTCACGAAACATAGAGACTACTTTACACTACTTTACAATTAGAGTGCTGTGAAAGATGGAGCAATTATTGGCAAGTCAAGAGCTGAAAATATCTGCTTGTGTGTAGAAACTGTAGATGGGCACCCTTAAGCTTTTGTTCCCTCTCTGTCAACTCATTGAATCTAACCTTAGTGGGCACAATTCCATTGCTGCTGCAGTGATAAGAGATTAGTGCCAGAACCAAGTTTCGATGACTTAACATATGCTAGCCAGTGCCCAAGTGGGAGATCTAAGACTTTGTCCAGTCACAGAGCAATGAGTACCATGGGGCTCAAAGGAGAGAGACCTAACAAGTGAAAATGAATCAGCTGATATCAGGCACCCATCATATTTTCTTGAACATTAGGAACTCAAACCCAGAAAGAGGCTTATATGAAATACACTGACCTAAAACAAAAGCTATTATACTTTCTCTTGAATCTGGATTTTCACTGGATTCTTGTTAAAAGAAGTTACAGAAATACCATATCTTGGTTATAGGCTTGTGCAGGCCCATGGAGAAAGGTTTGATAGGCAAACATTTGTTTATTATGCTATAGATGCACATAATTTAAATTATTGGATTATGTGAAATGGTACTCTTCAAATAATCTCCAATTTTCTAGGGACCCTCAAAAGAAAAAGAAGGAAAGGAAGTGGAAATGAAAGGAGGCAGAGAAGGAGGAGGAGAAGGAGGGTGGGGAGAAATGAAAGAGGAGAGGGAATAAAGGAAGAACGGAGGAAAAGAATAAAGATGGAGGGAGAGAAAATAAAAGAATCACAGACACACACTCTCTGCCTAAAGATGTTGAATAATTTTTTATTTTGGTAATAGAATGGATAATGTAGGTGCTTTACATTGGATGACAGTGAAAATGTTGGTTGTTTATCCTGAAATAGAATTTTTCCTCTTTGGGATTTTGGGAACCATTTTTAACCAATTTTTTAAAAAATTGAAGTAAATATGCATATAAAAATTTTGTCCAGGAGCACAAACTGATTCAGTTTGCTGTTCAATGCATAGTCATTTGACACATATATACACTTAGGTAAAAATAACCCAAAACAATATATAGAATAGTTTCATCACCCAAGAAAATCTTTTCATGCCCTTTTCCCCTTACAAGCTCTTCTTCCTCAAGAAAATGACCACTACTCAGATTTCTATCCCCACAGATTAGTTTTGCATGTTCTTGAAGTTTATGTAAATGTACTCTTTTCTGTCTGGTCACTCTGTCTCTCAACATCATGTTTTAGAGATTTATCTATGTTGTTTTAAATATCCATAGTGTGGCCAAAGTAGTATTCTATTATTTGGATATACTAAAATATTTTTTATTCATTCTCCTTTTATGGACATTTGTACTATTACTGGTTTTTAGCTATTGTGAATAAGGCTGCGATGAAGATTCTTATACAGGTTTTTAAGTGAGCAAATATTTTTGTTTCTTTTGGGAAAATACATAAAAATGAAATTGCTAGGTCATATAGCAAATGCATATTTAACTTTATAAGAAACTCCAGTCTTTTTAAGTGGTTATACTATTTGACACTCCCTGCAAAAGTGAATGAGATTTCCAGTTGCTCTACATGCATGCCAACATTTGATATTGTCAGTCTTTTTTATTTTAGCCATTTTAGTGGGCATGAAATATCACTGTGGTTTAAATCATATTCCTTAATGACTAAATAATTTTGGGTATCTTTTTATGTACTTATCGGTTACTATACATCTTCTTTTATGAAGCATCTGTTCATGTCTTCAACCATAAGTTTAAAAATTGGGTTGTTGGTATTTTTATTGATTTGTAGTTCTTCCTATGCTATGAATATTTGTTTTGCAAATATTGTTTCAATGGCCTGCCTTTTCATTTTCTAATAGTGCCTTTAAGAGAAAAAAGGTTTTGTTAAACTTTGATTAATCCAATATATTATTTTTTTCTTTTATGTTTATTGCATGTTGTATCTTACCCAAGAAATAATTGTCTTTCCCAAAGCCACAGAAATATTCTCTTGTGTTTTCTCCTTGACATTTTATAGTTCTAGCTTTTCTTTCAGCCTATAATCCATCTCATATTAATTTTGTTTATAGGATAAGATTTGAGAGTATACACACACACACACACACAAGTATCGAGTTGTTTCAGTGCCACTTGTTAAAATATTTTTACACTTTTTTGCATATTGAATTGCTTTAGTGCCTTTGTTGGAAAATAATCAATGTATAGTGTTTGTATAGATTCATTTCTAAACTCCATCCTTTTCCATTTATCTATTTGTCTATCCTTATATCAGTATCACACTTTTTTGATTACTATATTTTTATAATTTATGAATTCACATAATCTGAGGTCTCCAATATTCTTATTTTTCAAATTGCTTTGGCTCTTACAGATCACATGACTTTGTAGAAATGTTAGGATAAACTGGTCAATTCTTCAGAAAATTCTGCTGGTATTTTAATTGGGATTGCTCTAAATCTATCAATGTGGGGAAAATTGACATCTTAACATGTTACATTTTTCTTTAAAACATTTAAAAAATTTCTCTTAACAGTTACTTATAGTTTTCACCATATAGTTTGTACATGCTTTGCTAAGATTATCCCTAAGTATTTTATTTTATTTTTATTTTAAATTATTATATTTTTGTATTATTATTAAAAACAAAAATACAATTGATTTTTGTGTATTGAAATGGTATCCTGTGACTTTGCTAATTCATTTATTACTTTTATTTGTTTTAGATTCTATGGGACTTTCTGAGTACAAAATAATATTGCATGTGAGTAATGATACATCACTCCTGATCTAAATTTTTTTTGTCTGTTGCACTGGCTGAAACATGCAGTACACTATTGAAAAGATGGAGTGATAGTAGAAATCTTTACCTTGTTCCTGATCTTCAGAACAGATGTTTATTGTTTCACCATAAAATATGGTGTCAGCTCCAGGTTTTTCATAGATGTGCTTTATCACACTTAGGAAACTTTATTTTCCAATATTCTGAGAGGTTTTAATATGACTAGGTTTTAAAATGTTATCAAATAACTTTTCTGCAACTCTGTGGTGACAGTATGCTTTTCTCCCTTATTCTTTAGTGTGATGAATTCTATTGATTCATTTTCAAATATTAAACCAACTCTGTGTTTCTGAGATGAACCCCACTTAGTTATAATGTATTATCCTTCTTGTATATTGATGAGTTTTTTTACATTGCTTACATGTGCTAATACTGCAGTGACACACAACCATCATATTTTTCTACTAGATTTATTTCCTGGTAGGAAATCTATTTCTGATCTCTAAAAGGGCCTATTAATATATCATACTCTTAATACTCTGTAAGTACATAGAAAATATTTTAAGAATAAAACGTATGAGTGAACAAATTAATGTATATGCATTTGTTTTCCCATGTCTCTTTCAAAAGTAGGTTTTGCTTAATAAAAAGTTCAGGCTTGACCTTGAGTCAGAGTGCCTTATACAGATATGTGTCATTACAGCTTCCCGTGGTGTGGACTGGTGTCAATGTGGCTCCATTTTCACCCATGAATGGAGGGGTCATTCATAAGACTGTGCGGTGATCAGGAAAGGGCTGGAATCCTAGTTTAGGATCTTTTGCTGCCAGGAAATCCACTTCTGCCCATGTCTCTGTTTCTTCATCTATAAAGTAACAAGGCTATATGTTCTAAAGGACCCCTTTTATGTATAAAATTCTATATATCTGCAGGTGGTAACTGAATTGAGGGAAAGCCAGGAATAGAAACCAGGTCTCTTCAAGCCAAGATAGCTATTTCCTCCACTGGATTGCTCTGCCTTCCTCTTTGTAATACTGACTGTTTCATGCTGGTTGTTTGGAGGCTTATTAAAATTGTTCAGCACAGGGAAAACCTATTCTCCATTGCTATCATCACCAACTTCTTTGAAGTGACTCTACAAAATTTGTTACACCAGTCTGTATAAATGTGAGCATGGAAGTCAAACCCTTTACTGACATGTTAATCTCCCCTTAGAACCTTTCTGTGTGTATGATTCATTTGGAGGGTAATGGTCCTATCTATGTTTTATAATTGTCTAATCCTGATTTTTTTCAGCTTGTTATATTTCCTGTGCCCAACTGTTACACAGCTGGTGCTAAGCTCATAGAATATTCTTCAAATCAGCCTTTGGATTTTCTCACTGAGTTTTGTTAAGGAGAGATTAAAAATATTAATTTTTAATTGAGTAATATCCAAATATAGTCTCATTTTTAAACCTTCAAACATTATAGATAATGTCTAGGTCCTTATAAATCACTCACTTTCTTTCCCAGTCAGCTCCCAAGAGGTTATCCATTTGGTGAATTTTCTTATGTATTTACATACATACATGTACCTAATGGAATCTAAAATATGATATAAATCCTATGATGCAATGCACATTTTTTCAGTACGTTCCCTCATTGTGTTGTTTTAGCTCATCAGTATAATAGATGGTTCTGCAGTGAAGGTTCTTATGTTGTCTTGTACACAAGTGTGGGAGAAGTGGGAGGAGGTAGAATTGCTGCATCATGGAGCATGTACATATTTAATTTTAATGGGTATTATCCTAGCAAAATGGTTAAGAGCCTAGCTCTGAAATCATATTACCCAGGTTTGAATTCCCACTCTGTTACTTACTAGATGTATGATTTGGATCTGGTTAACCACTCTACAAAATGGGGATAAAATCTTGTAGGATTGTTATGGGGGTTAAATGAAATGATATGTGTGAAACACTGAAAATACTACCCAGCAATATCCTCCACTATCAGTTCACTGAAGCCAAGCACCATGCCTTACGGATGTTGTGTCCCTAATAAAGTGCTGTACTTGGCACATATTAGGATGTCAGTAAATTCTTATTGAACAATCTTAGTTACATACCTAAATGGCTATTCTTCCACATAGCTGTAATAGCTCCTTGCATAAGATGAGAAGTGGAGTCAGGCTTGAAAGGAAGCATTTATTGAGATCTTCTACTGGCATACATCAGGCACCATGCTGGGTGTTCTACATTCCCTACATAATTTAACTGCCCTACGATCAAATAATTGGGGCTCAGAGAAGTTAAGTAACTTGTCTGAGGCCACACAGCTAGTAAATTTGAATTCAAACTCAGTGTTGTCTGCTTTCTTATACACTCCCAGGACAGACAGCAGAATGCCTTCATTTCCTATAGACATCATCCCCATAGGAGAAGGTACACTTTTTCTGGGGATGTCATAACCCTACATCAAAAACCCTTAGAGAGCATTTTTTAGAAAGAGAAGGCACTATTTTAAAAATCTAGTTAACATTAAGTTGAGAAAAATTCTGGATCCTAGCAAAAAAAATTTAAAAATGTTTTAAAATTCAGAGAAATGGAAATGATGGATTGTGTCAATTGTTGCAGCCAAGTAATACTCCAATATTAAGGGGATAACAGTCATGAATACTGCAAATTTTATACGCAATAGAATATATAGCATCTATACTCACAATGAAGAATAGAGTTACAGCACAGAACAAGAATGCGATACTCCTAGCTTTTTATGCCTGGGTTTAGTACTGTGTCAGTTTGCCATTGCTACAATTATGTTGTGGAACAAAGAACCACAGAAACTCTGTGGCACAGGAATAGGACTTTATTTAGCTCAGACATCTGTGGTTGGCTGACAGCCAGGTGATTTAGGCTGGGCTCCTTCACATTCTGTTTGGTTGGGGCAGCTCTGTTCCATGAATTTTTTATTTTCTTCTTGGGACCAAAGGGCTAGCCAGGCTATATTCTACTCATGGTAATGGCAAAAGTCCCAGAGAACGAGAATAATCAAACAAGGACTCTTAAGGCTTGGGCTCAGAATTGACATACCTTCTGATATCATTTGGATTTGTGTCCCCGTCCAAATCTCATGTCCAGTTGTAATACTCAATGCTAGAAGAGGGGCTTGGTGGGAGGTAATTGGATCATGGGTGTGGATTTCCCCCTTGCTGGTCTTGTAATATTGAGTGAGTTCTCATTAGATCTGCTTGTTCAAAAGTGTGTAGCACCACCCCCTTCTCTCTATTCTTCCCGTCTGGCCGTGTAAAACATGGCAGTTTCCCTCCCCTTCCATCATGATTGAACATTTCCTGAGGCCTCTCCAGCCATGCTTACTGTAAAGCCTGAAGAACTGTGAGCCAATTAAATCTCTTTTATTTATAAATTACCCAGTTTCAGGTATTTATTTATAGCAGTGCAAGAAAGGACTAATACACGATCCCTTCTGCTATATTCTATGGACAAAGAAAGTGACATGGACAAGGCCAAAGTCAAGATGTGGGGAAATATGCTCTGTACTTGTAGTGAGAGGATCTTCAGGATCACTTAGCAAAGGGTATAATTCAGAAAGGGTGAAAAACTAAAACCAATGATGAAATCTACCATTAGGATTGTAATCAAAGGCTTCCCTGAGGAAATGTATTTGCTCTACCAACTTTGGTTGGGCAGGTAAAACAGAAAGAGGAGGTGGATGATATCTCTGTGTTTTTTGTTTGTTTTTTTTGTAATCACTACTGTCATTCCACTAGTGAGGCTGTGATGAAAAAAAAAAACGCCTTCTTCAATCCTCCCTTCCCTATGGGCACATGGAGTGAAGAGTAATTTAAAATGAGCAGACTGCTTGTAGATTTTTCAGAACACCTGCATCTTATTTTAGAAGCAATTGACGCTCTTGGCCTGGTTTGTGCTTGGGCAATTTGGAGTGATTAAAGAATTTTGCATTTCTCAAGTGCTCCTGTGTTCAGATGAACCAAGTTAGGGTTGAGCACAAATCTTCAGGTTTTTTTTTTTTTTTTTTTTGGATGCACATTTAATTACTAATCACCTAAGAAACTGTCCAGGATACGAAGTTCCCAATACCCCACTTAGAATTCACAGCAGAATAAATTTAGAAGCCTCCCTGGCAAACTCCAACTCATTGGCTTGGTACTTTTCCTCCTTTCCTTTCTTATATTTAACAACAAGTAGTCCTCCCCTCCTTGTTTTGTCATTTTTGCTCGCATGTTGCAGGCTTGAAGGAAGTCAGCTTCAAAGGAATGCTCTTTTAAAGGAAAATTATAATTCTGGTGTGGGGACTAGTGTGATGAGATAAAGTAGGGAGAAAAGAGCAGTGGGGAATGAATGGGATTAGAGACAGCCAAGAGATATTGAAACAAAGAGGATGTTTTAGAATGTATTAATACGTTTTTCCCTTTTTTATTTGCTTGTGACCTCCACATTCAACTAGAGGAAGGCTTTGCCTCCAGGAAGGAAGCCATAAAGCAATAGCAGAAAGTGAATGTGCAGCTTTTGATTGTCTTGAAGACTAAAAGGATTTCCTGAATTGCAGAAGCTCCCCTTACATAAGACTCAACCTTATCTGGCAAAATCATATAATTTTATTCTAAACTCTGATATAGAGAAGGCCCAGACTATGAGCACAAGAGAGGTACTATCTGACAAAAAGTGGACATACAAGTCTTCTGCAGAATGAAGAAGGAGAGTGTTTAGGAGATAAGTCTATGGTGCCACAGGGGACCCCAGCTGTGCAGAGCCACAGTTGCACTGAGGTCAGAGACCTACTACCTAAATCCTGGGTGAAGTGAACTACTCTCACCCTCGAGTTCAGAAGGGACTACAAAGAAGAACAGCACAGGACCAGGCAGCCCTCCACTGCTTCTAGGAGCATTCAAGCTTCCTCATCCTCCCTGACATGATCCTAGAAAAGTGGGAGGGGTGGGGAGACCCCTTAAGAAAAAAGAGAAACAGCCTTGACAAGGAATTTGATGCTTGAGTTGACAGAGCACTAACCTAAAGGAGTGTAAAGAACTAGAAAGCATATTTTAATGCAAAGAGTGTTACGTTTTATTGGTATATCCCCTATATATCTTCTTCCAAAATCGAGAAAAAGATGAGATAACAAGAGTTTTAAATTAAGAAAATAAGAGAAGTTACATTTTTGTAAGCTGATTTATTGAGTTAAATGTTCTCTCTGCCATTCACCTCAACACTCACACACACACATGCACACATACATTCAAACACATGTTTCTGAGAATTTAAAAAATACAAAGAGATCTTTAGAGTTCCATGGTGTGTTAAGTTGGAGCCCTAAATCTTTATGGGCAAGTGAGACCCCAGCTGATATCTGAGTGACAGTAGACTTTGGGCATCTTTTATGTGCCAGGCATTGTATTGGCACTAAATACATTATTTTAAATAATTTTTGCAGAAAAACTGTGATTTGGTTAGTGGCATTTCAGTTTCCAGATGAGAAACTAGAGGCTCAGAAAGGCTTACTTACAGGCCAGGTGCAGTGGCTCATGCCTGTAATCCCAGCACTTTGGGAGGTCAAGGTGGGTGGATCTCTTGAGGCCAGGAGTTTGAGACCAGCCTGGCCAACATGGCCAAAGCCCATCTCTACTAAAAATACAAAAGTTAGCCAGGTGTGGTGTTGCATGCCTGTAATCCCAGCTACTCGGGTGGCTGAGGCAGGACAATTGCTTGAACCCAGGAAGCAGAGGTTACAGTGAGCCAAGATTGTGCCACCACACTCCAGCCTGGGTGGCAGCATGAGACTGTCTCAAGGAAAATAAGACAAAACAAAACAAAACAAAAACCCATGAAAGGCTTACTTACAAATAACTTGTCCAATGTAACATGACTACTCAGTGACCACACTGGCATTCTAACCCAGACTTAATCCAAAGTTTATATGCTTTTACATTCTATGTTTGATACTTTCCCAAAATGTATGCTTACATGTTAAGACTGCAACAGCATGCATTCCCCTTCCCATTTCCTCCTGCTTCTTAGTCCTGCATTTCTGTTGTTCCTTGCTTTGCTTGTTTCTCTTATAATTGCTTGGAGAATATTTCTTTCCAGGAATCAGTGCACCTGCTCTTTACTATCATATGTGCTCCCCCAGGCTGACTCCTGTGCTCTGCCTGGTCCTTGGCTATGGCAAGGAAGAGGGTAATGAGTCCCCATGTCCATGCACATCCCCTAGAGACACATAGTGCAGCCTCACATTTATGATTGTTACCAAGATCTTGGGCCTAAGGCTTCCCACTTATGTTCTAAAAAATGGCAGTGGTGACCCTGCTGTGGAGCCACTCTCATGTTAGCTGATATTGACTTTGGTAATATGTGACATTTTGGCACAGGCATGCTGTCTTTAAATGCTGAGTGCTGTGAGGCCCGAGTCCCTTCTAGACTATTGTTACTGTTCCTTAAAAAGGCTGTGGCCTGGCAGATTCTGCTATAATATGAGAGCTTTGGAACTTTCCCTCTTACTGTGTCACTCATTCCCTGAACACAATTTTCCCATCTCACTTCTGTTTCCAGGAAACTCATGTGGTAGTAAAATCTAAGCATTCAATTAATAAAATATGTACAGTTATTAAAAGCCTCCCTAGAGTGATTAAACTTGGGAGTATTTGAAAATGTTACTTACCCTATAAAATCAAAAGTTTCAAAGAAGGATAGACAATTCAAGAGACAGTTCTCCTCCTCATGTAACCTCTTTATTTTAGGTAGTAGGTCTATAAAGCATTCCTGTACTATTGGGTAAAATAAAGTAATGCTATCTGCATTCTAATTCTTCATGAGATGACTTTCTTTCAACTGTAATTCTTCATTAGTAGCCTTTCTTTACAGTTCATTTTTCTCTCAAATTAGCAATAGATATCATAACAAATGTTAAAAATGTGTACCAGTGTTTCACTTTGCAAGAGGATACTGAGAAGGGATGACATGGCACTGCCTACAATAGTAGCTCAAGTGGATATAGACACAGTAGGTGCCCAGGAAGTGTCAGTTAAATTAATATTCTAGTTATGAAAGCTTAATTTGAGGCGATTAAAGCCTGAGAAACCATTGACACTGTAGCAGTAAGGCTCTAGGCAGTAGAGGTAACTGTGAGGAAAGGTGTTCTGAGAGCCTCCAGCTAAATGGGGGTTTCAGGCCCAGAGCAGCTTGCAACTCTGCCCTAAGGAGAAATAAAGGGGAGCTGGACATGGGTGTTTGCAGTGTGCCTTTCACAGAAGGTCCTATATAGGTCCTATAGAGCAGGTTGGCCACAAGACAGGAGTAAGTTATGTGAATGATAATACATTGCTAGTTATGTCCACTATAATTCAGTCAAGAGATCTGAGATACAGAAACATTTTCCTAAATAGAAGTCATTCTACTTCTGGGAATCTTTCCCAAAGAAATAATGAAAATGCAGGCAAAAATTGTATTGATTAAATAGTATCAGGTGTATCGATTCTGTCAATGCTTTAAACAACCTACTCATAAGACCATAAGGATCTAGCATGCTTTAGGGGTAATATTTTGAGAATTTTATCAACTTATTTAATGGTTATTAGGAGATTGCAATGCTTTTTCTTATGTCAGCTTTGGTACTTCATATTTTTCCACCAATAGTATATTTCATCAAACTTGTCATATTCCTTTATAATTTCTTAAGTCTCCTCCGTATTGGAAAAAAAATTCTCCCATAAGAATTTTTCTCAACATTTTATTGTGAAAATTTTTAAACATTCAGGAAATACTGAAAAAACTTTATGAGAAACAACCAAATATTTACCACCAAGATCTTACCATTTACATTTTACCACATTTGCTTTATCACATTTCTATCCATCAATCCACCTTTTTAAAATTAATTTCAAAATAAATTATAGACATGGGGATAGAATTTTTAAAATATAAAATAATTATCTCTTTGAGCAAAATAATACTCTTATATTATTTGTTGGTATATGGCTTAAGGCCATGGCAAGAAGAGATGGCATGTCAAACTGGGCAATTTGAATAGAATTTACAAAGATAGGAATGGTGCAGTGTCCGTGGGTAAGCACCCCGGGGCCTGGAGGGGCAAAGAAAGAAAGTGCTCATTGGAGCCAGAGACAGAGCTGTGTGGAGGGGCTGCCTGGAAGGGGAAATGCAAGGAGGAAAATGAGAGAATAAACACTGGTATCACCCACCTTTCTTACTCCAGTTCCCTCCTGGTACTCCCTTTTGGCCAAGCCCAGGTAGAAGGCAGAGCCAAAGGACAAGATCAACCTTCAGGGCAGAGAGCCGAATGGAGAAGCGTAGATAGTGGCCCAGGAGGAGAGAATCTCCCCCATAATTTTGAGTTCTTTAGCTAGAATTAGTTGGATCATCTAAGTAGAACACATTTTAGGTAGAACATAACATGCTCAGCAATAACCAATATTTGGAAAGCCTTGGAGTAGCTCAAGTGTATATAGACACAGTAGGTGCCCAGGAATTGTCAGTTAAATTAATATTCTAGTTATGAAAGCTTAATTTAAGGTGATTGAAGCCTGAGAAACCATTGACACTGTAGCAGTAAGGCTCTAGGCCATAGAGGTAACTGAGGAAAGGTGTTCTGAGAGCCCCCAGCTAAATGGGGGTTTCAGGCCCAGAGCAGCTTGCAACCCTGCCCTAAGGAGAAATAAAGGGGAGCTGGACATGGGTATTTGCAGTGTGCCTTTCACAGGATACTTCTCTTACCTGGCCAATGGCCTAATGCCTAGTTGTCTGACTCATGGCCAAGAGGTTCCTCACACAGAAAACCTGTGTATCCTGGCAGATGCCCTTGTGGCTCTTCTCTGACTCATGTTCAGTTTATGCCTGCTTGACCATCACTCTGGTCCTGGAAGCCCAACCTTGTTCTCCTGCTGGAATCCTGGGGAAAACCTGGCATGGGGCAGCCCCTCATTCTTTAGATGGAAGACACAAATTAAAACACTTCCACAATGAGAAACAAATTCAAAGATGTTTATGTATAGATACCAGGCAGGGAGGGTACAGTGAGTCAGGAGGGCAGTCCTCCATCCCAGGGTTATGAGAGGCAGAAATGAAGTGTCAGGCAGAGAGAGAGAGAAAGAGAGAGAAACTAGCAGTATATGTAAGGGATAGGGTATGAGTCACTTTAAGTTTGTAGGCAAATGCCCAGATGATCTCTTTAAAAGAAGCTGCATGAAAGTAGGAAGCCAGGTCGCTAAGTGGGGTAGATGTCTTTGAGTTCTAATCTCGGGCCACTGGTTTGAGTCATTTGAGTGTAGTGTAGATAGAACTGAAAACTCTGAATAGTGACTGAGCCCTGTTTCTGATATAAGTTAAACTTGTATTCAAAATAGATACCAAGGCAACATAAAATTATAAGAAGTCACTACAGAAGGAGAGAACAAGAAAACCATGTGGTTGATTGATTATACTGTAAACTTTCATTTCCAGTGGATCCCCTGTTTCATTAAATTAAAAAACTAGCAAGACCAAATGGCTATCAATAGCATGAATGTGGGCTCTCAGCTGTGAACATCTGGTCTGTGGCTGGCTGACTTAGCCTGGCCTGCTGGCCTACATAGCTGAGAAAGTTTAGTCTGAAAACTTTCTCAAAAGAAGCATTCATGACACTGTTTCCTTAGACTTCGAAGTCTGAATCAATCCATCCCACACGGAGCATATGCAAGACACCATTCTAAGTCCTGTGGGGAATACAGGCAGGGCTGCCTGTGAGAAACTTCCAATTGATTAATGGTTATAATGAGGCATAAATAACATCATCCTTGCAGGTGTCACTGAGGGATGAGTTTATCTTAGGGTGATCTCTACATATGTTCATATTATCACAATTTGTTTCATCTTATTACTGTGGGTCAAGCCAAGGACAAAGAGAGAGAGAGGAGCATAGTGAAACTTCACATTTGTTTTAGCTGTCCAGCCTTTTCTAAACCTCTTTCTATGGTTAAGAAATTTCTATCGCATAGGTTTCAGGAAGGAACAAAAACTTTCTCCCTCCCACTAGTCTCAGATGCCAGTGCTAGACTTTACTCAAAAACTAGTTAAATGAGACACAAGGAAAAGGGTTCTTTCTATCTGGTGGCAGTTGCCATTGGGGCAGTAAATTCTTCACCAGCATCGGTTGAAAAGGGAAATAGTAGTCATTTTCCCTGACTGCTTAGCCTTAGGATTGGTTTCCAAGCCTTCTTAAAGACCCTATGAAATACCTCAAAGTTTTTTCACTCATAAGTAAGATCCTTGACTGATACATAAATCCATGCTTCAAATATTATCATACCCAACAGATACACATACGCAGGGTATGGATAATTACACTGACAATTCCTAAAGCAGACTCTTAAGTGGCTAATAAACACATAAAATGTTCTACTCTATTAATAATCAAATAAGTGAATTTAAATAAGATTCACATCTTCAATTATTATGATTGCTTAGGTTTTAAGAATTATGACAGCCATTATTGTTTAGGGTATTGGGGAAGGATGCTCTAAATTCCTTATGATTGCCAGTGGAAATAGGAGCTAATGAATATGTAAACCCTCTGTATAGAGAAAGTTGCTCCTTACAATGTTAATTATAATAGTGAAAATATGAAAACAAGGAAAACAACCTACAGGTAGAATAGAGAAGTGATTACATAAATTGTGTTCATGTAACTCAGTAGTGTTCAGCCAGTAACAATGAGCTTTGCAAACAATATTTAATGACATAGATCATGAAACAGTATTTTTTTTGTTGTTTTTTGGGGTTTTTTTTTTTTTTTTTTTGAGATGGAGTCTCACTCTGTCACCCAGGCTGGAGTGCAGTACCGTGATCTCAGCTCACTGCAACCTCCACCTCCCAGGTTCAAGCAATTCTCTGCCTCAGCCTCCCGGGGAGCTGGGATTACAGGTGCCTGCCACCAAACCCGGCTAATTTTTGTACTTTTTTTGGTAGAGATGAAGTTTCACCATCTTGGCCAGGCTGGTCTTGAACTCCTGACCTCATGATCCACCTGCCATGGCCTCCCAAAGTGCTGGGATTACAGACGTGAGCCACCGCGCCTGGCCCAACAGTGCTGTTTAAAAAGAAGAATACTTAACTGTAGGGGTAATATGATCCCATTTATGTTAAAATTGTTTAAAAATGTAATTATATGCACAAAATTAGCAGAAACTAATTTACTAAAATGTACATATCATTTATCTCTGGGTTATGAGTAAATGGGAGGTTTTAAGGTTTTTCTTTATTCTTGTTGATATATTCCAAGTGGTCTTCAATAATCAAGTAAAATTCTATCATTAAGGCCATGGCCATCATTTTCTTTCTACAACTTGTCTAATAGCCCATCTGCTGCAGTGACATATGTGTTTTCTCACCGTTTGAATGTTCTGGTATACTCTTGAAATAGTGACTGTTCCTAAACAATTGGGTCTCTAAAGTGGACATATAATCTCCATACCTCTGCTGGATCTTAACACTTACTGCATCCAACTGGACAAATCTAGGCTCTGTAGGATTTGAATGGACCTATATTTTGGCATTTTTAATACCTAATTAGCAGCAACCCTGAATTCCACTACTTATCGACCCCCATTCTCTTTCCATTTCTGCCTCAAGTTGGAAAATAATCAGATTTACTCTCCGAGCAGACAGGGCCAATAATACATTCATTTATGCTTAATCATATATGCCCAGGATTGCAGGAAGATAAATTATTCAGAACATTAGTTTCCAGAACTAGTTACACTAGCTAAGACTAAAGATATTAAAATAAAGGGAATTCCTTTCTTTACTGGAGGAGAGACAGAGAGGTAAAGGGCATATGTGTAAAACATGTCAGACAAAGCTGATACTTAGTGGGCATAGTGGTGATGAGCAAAGCCAAGCACATATGGGCAAGTGGACCCAGGCCTAGCCATGGAGGGAGATGAGACAGAAGCCTTAGGAGACCAGAATCTGAGAGAGGAATGGCAGGAACACACACCTGTGAGGAGCCAGCCATGAGATGACATTACACTTGAGAGAGACCATTAGGCCAAGTTAGTCAGAGTCTGAGGGGAGATGGGGCAGATGCTGTAATCACCATCCTTCATGCTCTTCCTACAATATGACTTTGACTTCCCTGCCTTCCAGCTGTGGGCTGTAGGTGAGCTTGTGATACTACGTGACTCCTGAAGCAAAGATCACGGAAGGAAATAGAGCTTCTGCTTAGTTTTCTGGGAGTGTCCACCTTTGGAATTAGCAGCTGTCATGCTGCGAGGAAGCCCTAGCAGCCACATGTAGGTTCAGCTTATGGAACTGAATGTAAAATCTCGATGCTCAGCCTGCCATCTGAGACAGTTTACCGGTGTAAAAGACGTAGGGAAATACTTTCTTGTTTCTCTCTCACTCATAGGTGGGAATTGAACAATGAGAACACATGGACACAGGAAGGGGAACATCACACTTCGGGGACTGTTGTGGGGTGGGGGGAGGGGGGAGGGATAGCATTGGGAGATATACCTAATGCTAGATGACGAGTTGGTGGGTGTAGCGCACCAGCATGGCACATGTATACATATGTAACTTACCTGCACATTGCGCACATGTACCATAGAGCCTAAAGTATAATAAGAATAAGAATAATAATAATAATAAAAAAAAGAAAAAAAGAAAAAAGAAAACTGAACAGTCATCTCCTTACTGTGTGGGTAGGAGTTCACAAAGCAGCCAGTTTATTCTATTTTTGCTATGTTTTCTGTAAATATTTCTAATAAATTCTGTCTGATTCATTACCTTTATCCACTTCCTGAACAAGTCCAAACCCTTAGCACCACTCTTACTACATCTATGCTGAGACAGTTTTTCCCTATCAACAGGCAAAGAATGGGGATAAAGGGAAGCTGGCTGTGCTGGGGAAACTGGAATGATGTAATAGGTTTTTACAGATAAAGTTCTGACAGTAAAGCACAGTGAGTGAGGGGGAAAGATTCAGGTAGTTGGACATGCAGGGAATTTCTGTTAATTCATTCCCTCAAGAGTGTTGGAAGTATATGCAGTAAGGAGAGAAGATACCAGCAATTCCAGAGGATCTGTACTAAACGAACACCTCTTGGATCCTGGAAATCATACTAGATGTTCTTGATGAATATGTACTTACTAAGTGCCAAGAACTTCTAAGTGATTTACATGTATTAACTCATTACAATAACTCCATGAGCTAACTACTATATTTTTACATATAGGAAATTTTACATATAGGAAATAGGCACAGAAATGTTAAGTGCCTTGCCCAGAATTGCTCAGCTTGTAAAAATTTGAATTTAGGCAGTCTGGCTTCACACCCTGTGCTATTGTCCTCTATGCTATCAGGCTTTAAATGCTTAATTTAATTATAGTTAACTTTGCAGAATTGAGAATAAAAGCAAGGATGCAAACTGGAAATGTTTACCCCATTTCAGTAAGAAATGGAAACTCAATCCTCAATTCACCGTGATTAGTTTTCTGTCACAATGCAAAGCATGTAAATATCCAGAACTTTTTTCCTCTAGTGTCCAATCTCTGCCACATTAAATACTAGAGGATAGCGGACACCCTCTACATAAACTTTTGGCCAGAAAGATTAGGTACCAACAATTTTATGCCTCATCGAGTTGCTTTTATTGATTTTTTATTGATTTATTCAATCAATCAATCAACATGTTTATTAAGTGCTTATTGTGTTAAAGGCAATGAGTGGAAGTAGCTGAAAAATACCCTTAGACATATTTGAACTGCCTTGGGCCACGTTCTATCTCTTGACTGTCATGGGTTCTCAAAGGTACGGCATGTTTCTCATAATGAAGTTAAGTAGATTAAGGGATTTCTGTTACAGTTAACTTTTAGCCTTCAGAAGATTTGACTGTGATTAAATGGGTGAGCAGTATAAATTCTGGAAGGCAGAACTGCATAGTAAAGAATAAAAACTCTCGTATCAGAGACAACTGGGTTTGAGTCCTGGGTTTGCTATTTGGATGTAACCTCAGGTAAAACATTTATCTTTTTTAAGCACAGATTTCCTGTTGTGAAGAAGGTTGTAAATAGTGTTGTTGTGAAGATTAAGTGAGATAATATATTTAAATGGTAGAGTATGATAGCTGGCATAGAATTAGTATTCAATATAAGTTGATGATGGTGGGTGGTTATAATGATGCAACAGTCAGAGGTCAGTATTTTAAATCATTTTTCTAAGGCTTTTAAGCACGCCTTAAATCCACTGAATACACATAAATGGAATCAAAACATTGAGTCTGTTTTTCACTTTATTAGGTGATTTCAGAAGTCATCGTTTTCTCTCCCCTGATTTTGAAATATAGTTTGAAGTAACTAGTGAGGGAAGCAATGGTTATTAAATAACAAAGGTATAAACTGGAAGTAGCAGATGAGATAAAACTCGTAGCTCACAGTAATTGCACTTTTTGAAGACTATTATCTTGCGTAGTGTACAAAATATGGTACGTGTCATGTAGGAGCCATGAAGTTTTGAAGAACTTCAAAAGAGAAAGAAGGTTGAGGCTAAGGAAGATGCAATGTGGCTATGTATATAGGTTCTACAATTTAAAAACTAAAAATGGAATTGGAGAGAAAATGATAATAACACCTTAACTGATGGCTGTTGTGACTATTTTATGAGCTAATATGTTTTAAAACTGTTTGGCATAGAGTAACTAGTAATATGTTAATAATTATTACAATAACAATTTAGCTTCAAGGAGCTCACAATCTGGTGAGCACACTGGACTTGAAAGAAGTGAGGAAAACATCACATATAAGAACATACAGAGATGGGCTGGGTGTGGTGACTGAGCATTTTGGGAGGCCGAGGCAGGCAGATCATCTGAGGTCGGGAGTTCGAGTCCAGCCTGTCCAACATGGTGAAACCTCGTCTCTACTGAAAAATACAAACATTAGCCAGGTGTGGTGGCAGGTGGCTGTAGTCCCAGCTACTCAGGAGGCTGAGGCAGGAGAATTTCTTGAACCTGGGAGGCAGAGGTTGCAGTGAGCTGAGATTGTGCCACTGCACTCCAGCTCCAGCCTGGGCAATGGAGCAAGACTCCATCTCAAAAAAAAAAAAAAAAAAAAAAAAAAAGAACATACAGAGATTCTTGGGCTAATTCATAAAGAGTGCTTTTACCTGTCTGAGGAACTAAGCAAAATGTCATAATGACCTTAGAGAGTGAGCAGACATTTGTGTATGCTGTAACTGCAACACAGACTGGGGCCAAAGAGGGGACGAGGATGAGGTGTGTGCAGAGTAGTAACCAGAGATAAGGAAATGGAGGGACAAACTTCTTTCTAATTTTCCCTCTCCATCTGTCTGTTGTTTTTTGCTGCTCACCTTCCCCATGCTTCCCACGTCTTCTAGCAGCTCTATCCAAGGGACATTTAGTTGTGTGTGTTAAGGCCATATTCAGACCAAGTCAGGGAGAAATAATCCATGCTCTTTGTAAAGGTTTCATGGCAATACATCCCCTCAATCTCCTCCCTCAATATGAGGCTAAGGAAACCAGAACAGAGGGGCACATTTTGACCCAGGGATAAAGGGGACAAGGCCCCTACAGTGTGCCAGACTCACACTTCCAGTGCTTGATATATGGTGTATTATTTCATCCTCACAGGAACCCTGCAAGGGAGATCTCCTTTCTCCCACTTAGCACAAAAGAAAACTGACGCTCAGGGAGATTTTTAAAAAGCTGGAACTAGGACAATTTCAAACAACAATCTAGAAATAAGGTACTACCTGTTCAAACAGCCTGCTGAATATTTGCGGAGAAAATAACTCCTTTTCACCATGGACATTGTCAACACACGTTACTTCATCTTTTAAAAATGTATCTAAAATGTGTTGAATTGCTTAATAAATACTCACACTTTCAATGTAAACACTCTTCTTTTCTATGTGCTCCCTATCACTTTGCCCTCTTTATTTGAGCAACGTACCCTGTGGTGTGTAAATAAGAGATGACAGCTCCTATAATATGTGTGGGTGAGGAATGGGTTCGATAAAACAGAAGCATGCATAATTCAAATAGCAAGTCCTGTCCCACTCAGTTTATGCATAAATAACTTGCAGATTCTCTGATTTTCTGCCAGCAACTGCCTCCTCCTCCCCTCCCCACTGCCTTCCAGAAGTCTCTCAGAATCATATCCGGTGTGGTGTATAGAGATAGGAGTAATAGGGATAAGATTTGTTTTTCCTGAATTTTAATTATTGTCATTTAGCATTTGCTCAGTGTTTTGTGATGAATATCGTTGGGTTTTACTTATTTTTACTATGGGCAAATTGAGATGCAGAGATGATTAAAGGCAGCCCCAACCCAAGGTACCCTTGCATAATAGTGTAAGGGGTGAGATTAGGAGTAAGCCTTTAGAGCACCGGTGCAGGACTCAGGATTTGGATTTCTGGCTTGTTCTTATATGCCGTATTTGTCTTATGGGTAAATGCTGTGTATCGTTTTGATTTTTCCTATCGTGGAACACTTTTCAGTTGTATGTCTGGTGGAATCAAGTGTTTCATGTTACTTTTAAATATACATAGGTGGCTTAATTTTTTTTAGTTACAATTCAGCAATTCAGATGTGAAGAGATATGGCCTTTTTTTTTTTTTTTTTTTTTTTTTTTTTTTTTTTTTTTTTAAACAACAGAATATAACTTGCTTCTGAGCCCTCGTTTCTGGTTGGTGGTGATGGAAACCTTAGCTTGCCTGTTGGAGGTAACTGTCACTTCCAATTCACTGCAGTCTTGTCCAGGTTAACACAATCATGTTGGTGTAAATAGTTAACTGAGGATTTAAATAGTCAATTCAAAATGCAAACTTCTTATCTAAGTGATTCTCCCCTCTCAAGGAATTTCCCCTTCCTGTCCTCTTTCCAATATGTTATCTGGGTTCAGAGTGGGTACTTGTATAACTACACAACACACAGGAAGAGAGTCCAGTTCTCATGCAGTCATCTGGATCCCTGCTGGCCACCTCTGAAGTAGATGTCTATATCCACTGTGCTAAGTGCTCTTGGAAATGGATCCAGCTGGTCATTAGTGGAGCTCTAGAACCTGCTGATGGTTCATGGTCCCTGCCAACTTCCTCTCTATGCCCTCCTCCTTCAAAGTGAAGGTTTCTTTCAGCTTATCGGCCCTTTGGCCCATTCCCATTCTTTGTAGAAACTTCTGCAGACCACATTCAGCCACTGGAAAACTGAAATATGCTTTCTCATCTCTCTCCTCTCCTTCAAGTTGCCATTCTACGATTTCTGTTTTGTGGTAGACAGGTTGGCCCAGGCACTCTAAGGCCCAGACTGGCCCAGGTTGGCCCAGGCACTCCAAGCCTAAGTCCATTTACAGTTTCTATTCCATCTATTCCTAAAGAAGGAGGCAGAGGGCAGGTCTCAACTCGTGTTTCAGCACTGCTGTTTTACACACACACACACACACCCTCTCTCCAGGCATCTCTAACTCAGGCAGAACTTTTATTTCCTTCCAATATGGCAGAAACCACCTTCAATTTCATATCAGGATATTTCCTTCTTTATTGTTTATAGTTAACTTTGCAACTGAGGTGATCTCCAAAGAGGCTGATAGATGAGGACTAATTGCTAACTGCACTCCCAGCTGCAACAGGCATGAAGGAAGATATGGGTGGTCCATCTCCATGTTCATTACAGTGATAGGTCAGCTGTCCCCAACCTTTTTGGCACCAGGGACTGGTTTTGTGGAAGACAATTTTTCCATGGACGTGGGGTGGGGAAGGAAGGAGATGATTTTGGGATGAAACTGTTCCACTTCAGACTCAGATGATCAGGTGTTAGATTCTCATAAGGACCATGTAACCTAGATCCCTCACATGTGCAGTTCACAATTAATGCTCCTATGAGAATCTAATGCCGCCACTGATTTGACAGGAGGCAGAGCTAAATGCTTACTTGCCCTCTGCTCGCTTCTTGCTCTGCAGCCTGGTTCCTAACAGGCCACACATCGGTACTGGTCCATGGTCCAGGGGTTGGGGACCCCTGTGTGATGATTTCTATGCATGCTTAGTGATGTAATTTTGCCTTTCTAAATACCCTGTGTTCACATCTAAATTCTCTATGCTCTTTTTCTATTTAGAAATCTATTCGCCTCATGACAATGAAAGGGGAGGCAGTTTATACTTCTTTGGAAGGGAATAACCACTTCCTTATGGGACTTTAAACCAAACATTGATTCCCTATCCTTTTTTCTGCCAACAAGAGGTTGAAACATGAAGACCTGATACTTCCTATGTAACTCTTCTCTTCCTGAAGTAGCTTGATGGTTCTGTCTAACCATTTGAGCTTAGTATGGTGATAGGCTACACTTATTTGAAGAACGAAAACAACATTTCTCTCCCTTAAGAAGCAGTGATGAATTGGGGAAGAACAGAGTTCTGTTCTCTTCCCACAGAGAAATGTGTGGGTGCAGGCAGGAGGGAGAGAGCAGAAAGAGAAGGAAAGATTAAAAGGAAGTCACACCACTCCTTGAGAAGTTTCCTCAAGATGACACAGCAGGTGGCCCCACATCAAGATAAATGGTCACACCTGAGGCTCCCCTGAGTTGGTGTGAATGCCTGTTTATATAACTACTACCAGAAAACCACTCCAAGTGCATTTTCTACCAAGATTGGGTCATTAACAAGCCAGAATTCGTATTCTAGGAGCCTATATGGGGATGTGGGGACATACAACTGGCATGGCACAAAATGCTAGTTAATAAGCACCATAAAGGACTCCTCAAAGGGCTGCCAAGGACTCAGGGTGGTGTCTGAATGTGTTCAAGAGCCACATCATCTCATCTGAAGTTAGCAACTGCAGCACTAACACAAATATTTGTCTTGCTGCTTTGACAGTCCTTTGATTAGAATTCTAGAGTTAACTAGCTAGATATACCACACACTCAGCTGAGCAGAAATTTAAATCAAACCGTAGAATTAAAATCCTGTTGATAAATATTTTGGCTGACTGTTTCCTACTGAGGCTGGCATTTAGCCAACATATTTGTTAACCGAGCTGCGATTTGTTCTTTTGGATTCCAATTCACTAGTTCTGTGTCACTCTTTGGCTGCTGACAGGGCTCACTGCAGAGGAAATTGAAATAAAAACTAATAATGATCCAAACGACTAATGGAATAAAATTGGAAACTAATTGAGAAAATTATAGAGGAGAAAATCAGCTGAACTTGGAGTAGGAGATATAAGGCTGACTATGCTAACTCCTTCATTAAAATGTTTCTACTCACCCTGCCAGATGTGGCTTTTCCTTTTACTAACCTAACCCCTCATGGCACTCACCAAGTTCTCCTTCACGCTACATGAATGTATGTATGTATATTCATGATTGTTTCCTCCTGATTGGACATTAAAGTCCATGAAGTTAAGTGCACTTCATCCATCTGACATTGCCTTGTATAGGGCCCCATACATGCTAGATAATTGAACTGCAAAAGAATAGAGCTATAATGAAACTTTGCAATGGTATAACGTAACCCCTCCTTTAACAGGTGATAGAATTGAGAACTAGAATATTTTAACAATCTGCCTGGGGTTACCTCGTAGTGGCAACACAATAACTAAGTGCCAGGTCTCTTCACTTTCAAGCCAATAGTCTTTTTTCTTTTTATAACATTACATGCTCACATGTTACACATACATATGCTGTGACAAACCCATGTGTGACAAAAATATAAAGTACAAAATAAATGTATACTATAAACCTGCCACACAGAATAATCACTATCAATATTGTACTATAATGTATAAATGAATATATGTGCATAAAATAAACATGTTAATATATTGATATATAAAATTAAAATGTGTATGCAAATATGTAATCTCGCTATGTTAATAAATATAAATGTTTATCAACACTATTAACTAAATATATAAATCAGCATAAATTAAGTACATATAAATCTATTTTAATATAATGTATGATATACATTTTGTACCTTGATTTTAAAATTAATTTTACATTATATTATAAGCATTTTCCCATGGTGTTATATTGTCTCCATCAATATTATCTTTATAGATTACCTTGAAAAGTCCATTGTGTGGACATAACACAATTTTTTTGACTTATTCTCTATAATGTAGATTTTTTATTTATTCAAAATGTTCACCATTTTAATGCAAGCATTTTCTTTCAAAAAATCTTTCATCATTAAAATGCAAAGAAATGGAGGGCAGCATTGCACACAATTACACACAATTCTTGTCCTCACCTCAGATTTTCTACAAAGGTGATTTTAAAACCAGATAATGAACTATTTTAAGGCTTTCGATACATATTACAAGATTGTTTTCTAAAAAGCTCACACCAATCTGTACTCCATTATTATCTGACTCTTTTGAATAAGGTGTTACATCAAAATTGCTTTATTTTAAAAGGCATTTTTTTATTATCTGAAAACTAAGAATATATTTTATTTGGTCTAAGAAAACTTATAACTCAGAAATTTTATATTTTAAGTCATTGTAAATCACATATATTTACTAAATACATTCACATATGTGCATATATATATATATACACACACACACACCCATATTCATGTATACGAATATACATATAGTAACTAGAATTTACTGAAGGTATCGAAGTACTTTTAAAATAATGTCCTATCACCTGAGCTTATTGTTTTAAAAATAAAAATAAGTACTTTTATAGTATAAAAGTATTTTAATACCTTCTGTATTAAAGTTCTATGAGATTCTTATATAGCTTTTTCTCTCTGTCAGAATTTTCTTTTGGTAAAAGTCTTTAAGGAATACTTTAATGTTCATCAACATTATTATTATTTTAATCTGAAATTTTAATGTTATTTCCTTTACTATTGATTTTCAGAATTTGTAGGGTTTATTTTTAAATATATTGTATCACCCACGGAAATAAACTAGTTAAGTGCTTTGCATACCTGTGTATTTCTTACTGGTCTCTGTGGAGTAAATTTGTAAGCAATAATGGCTGATTTTTCTCTGTTCTCTGTTCCATTATCTTGGGTGCTCTAATAAGCCTAGTGCTTCTAAGCACTGACTAACAGAACTACATCATAATCTTGTTCTTTGTATTTTTTCTAATATATATTGTATATGAATACTTTAAAATATCCATTTGCATAGAAAGAGTCAACATGAATGTCTTATAATTTTGTCAAATTTATTGGTAAAACAAATTTTAAGGTCATAAATTTTCAAAATTATTTTTTAACATTTTTATTTTGAAATAATTTTAGACTAACATAGAAGCTGCAAAAATTGTACAGAGACTAGGAAAAGCACATCTATTGAGACAGAAAGTTGCCTAAAGCTGAGGAGGGGAACAAAGGTGACTGCAAATGATTCTAAGGTTTCTTTTGAGGGTGATGAAAATACTCTAAAAATGGTGGTAATGGTTTTGCAACTCTGTAAACTTACTAAAAACTGTACAATTATACACTCGAAATGAGTGAATTTAATATTATGTATACGATACTTCAATAATGCTCTAAAAATATATTACAGAAAGTTTTCCTGTACCCTTTATCCTGTTTCCCCCAAGAGAACATCATATATAAATAACCTTAGTACAATTATCAAGACTGAATTTGACTTTGGTACAATAGTATTACCTAAATGACAGATATTATTTGGATTTCACCAGTTTTTCCATGTACTTTCTCTCTTCATCTTCTTTTTGCTTTTGGTGGAGGGTAGTATATAGTTCTATCAATTTTATTAAATGTATTACATGTGTAGATTTGTACAACCATCGCCACTATCAGGATATAGATCTATTCTATCACCCCCCCCCCCAAAAAAAATCTCCCTGTGTTATCCCTTTATAGTCACTTATTTCACCATCCACAACTTTGGCATCACTAATCCATTCTCCATCACTGTAATTTTGTCATTTGAGAATCTTATATAAAGTGAAATCACACACTGTGTAACTATTTGGGATTGGCTTTTTCACCTCAGAATAATGTCTTGAGAGCCATCCTTTTTGGGTATCAATAGTTTGTCCCTTTTTATTGCTGTGTAATATCTCATGATATGGACATCCAATTTATTCAACTGGTACAGAACATTTGTACTGTTTCCAGTTTGAGGTGATGAACATTTATATACAGGTTTTTGTGTAAATATACATTTTCATTTTTCTAGTGTAAACACTCAGGAATGGGGTTGCTCAGTCATATTTTTCAGTTTATAAGAAACTATCACACTGCTTCCCAAACTGGTGGTACCATTTTACATTCCCACCAACAATACATGAGAGATCCAGTTGTTCTGCTATCTCATCAGCAGTAGGTATTGCCAATATTGCCATTATTTTAGCAATGCTAATAGATGTGTAGTAGTATCTCATTGTGGCTTTAATTTGCATATTCCTAATATCTAGTGATGTTGAACATCTTTTCATATGCCTATTTGCCATCTGTGTATCTTTGGTGAAGTGTATTTTTAAGTATTTTACCCATTTTAAATTGGATGGCTTGTTTTCTTACTGTTGAGTTTAGAGAATTCTTTATATATTCTGGTTATACAAGTCTTTTGTTGGACATATGACTTGCAAATATTTTTTCCCAATCTGTAGCTTGAGTTTTCATTCTCATTACAGTGCCTTTAGCAAAACACAAACTTTTCATTTTGATAAACTCTAATTTACCAACTTTCTGTTATGGATCATGCTTTTGATTTCATATCTAAGAACTCTTTGCCTAATCCTTGGTCATGCAGAGAAAGATTTTAATTCTTCCTTTCCAAACTATATTTCTTTTGCTTGCCTGGTTGCACTGTGCTATCTTGAAAAGAAGTGGTGAGAGTAGACATGCTTGCCTTGTTCCTGATCTTTGGGAGAAAGAATTCAGTCTGACACCATTAAATATAATGTTAGCTGTAGGTTGTTTTGTAGATTCTCTTTATCATGCTGAGGAAGTTCCCTTCTGTTTCTACTTTGCTGAGAGTTTTTAGCACAAATGGGTGTTAAATTTTATCAAAGGCTTTTCTGCTTCAATTAATATAATCATACACTTTTTTCTTTTAGACTGTAAATATGGGAGATTGCATTAACTAATTTTTGAGTATTGAACCAACTTTGCATCCTAGAATGAACCCCACTTGGTCAGGGTATAGGTGTTTTATCACTTTTATGTATTTACATTTTGTTGAGAATTTTTGGATCTATGATCATAAGGGCATGGTTCAACTCTCAATTTCATTTTTTAAAGACTTTAAAAATGCTATTCTGATCTGCGCCACTTGTGCACTGCTACCCAGAGGCCAACCTGAAACCAGTGTGATATTTCATGCCATAATTCATTCAGTTCTCAAAGTTTTTGCTGTGTTGATTGTTGTCAGTTTCCTGCATAGGTCACTTCAGGGCAAGCCTAGGACTTCATACACAGATTGAAAGGATTCCTTTCCCACCTCTCTCTTCTTAGTAATCCTCTCCAACTGTGGGAATGGGGGAAGGTAGAGGGATGCTGCCTCGCTTACCTTTGCTTAGTGAGGGACTGGGATAGTTCTACGGAGCTCCACTCTATCTGCAGCAGCCATGCTTGGGGAGGAGGAGGGTCACCACCTCTTCATTGACATGTGCCCACCTCAGGAAGGGGTAGGTTAATAGGGCTCCTTTGCACAGACCCTTTGGAAAGTACACTTATTGGGGAGAGGCAAAAAAGGGGCATCCCTACCTATATGTCACAGCTAGGCTGGTGGGGAGTGAGAAGGGAACTGCATCCTTTGTGGTATTATTAGGGCAGGTAGGGTAAAAGGCTTCTGTCTTACAAAGCCTCCGTCTTCTCAGTCCTCTGGATAGAGGAAACAGGCTTTTCCTGGGACTTTTTTTTTTTTTTTTTTTTTGAGGTGGAGTCTTGCTCTGTTGTCCAGGCTGGAGTGCAGTGGCGCGAACTCGGCTCACTGCAGTCTCCACTTCCTGGGTTCAAGCAATTCACCTGCCTCAGCCTCCAGAGTAGCTAAGAATACAGGCATGCGCCACCACGCCCAGCTAATTTTTGTATTTTTAGTAGAGACGGTATTTCACCACATTGGCCAGAATGGTCTCAAACTCCTGACCTCAGCTGATCCGCCCACCTTGGCCTTCCAAAATGCTGGGATTATAGGCGTGAGCCTCCACGCCTGGCCCCTGGGCCTTTTTATTCTGTACCCTTTTGTGGTCTGAGCTGCTGGCTTCTCTAGCACAAAAACCGAGATATAGATGAGACAAAAATACATAGGGAACTCACAGTCAAGGCTTCCTTCATCACTAGCCCAACCATCTTCTTGACTCCATCTTTCAAAATCTTCTGGATAAGTGCTTTAAGTGTATCCAGGGTGTTTGTTGAAATTAGCAGAAGTAGGGTGCAATGTGCTTATTCCATCCTAACTGGAACTTGAAGCTATCATTCTATTTTTATTACTAGTGAGATAGAATTTATTTTCTATGTTTGTTATTAATTTTTATTTCCTGTTTTAATTACTTACTCATGTCCTTTGGCCAATTTCAAGTGAGACCTAGATGTTGTTCTTATTATTTAATACCAAAACTTTATATATTTACTTTATACACTACCAGTTTACAGTAAATTTATTTGCTGTCAAGTAATTTCTCCAGGTTTTCTGTCATTTTGTTTTCATTATTTTGCATAAATCTATAGTTTTTTTCTACTGTGATTTTTTCTTTTTACCTAAGATCAGATAAGCAGTCAGTTAAGACTTCAGTATTATGTATTTGTTTTAGCTTTAAATCATAATTTATCTTGAATTGATTTTTAGTTTTTTGTGAAAAGTTGTGGTAACTTGATTTTTTTTCTCTCCAAATAGTTATTGATTGTCCTGGAACTCTTGTTTACTTAGTGATTCTTTCTTTCTCTACTAACACATATAATTACTGAATGAATACGCTTTTTCTTCAAAGAAGAATTTCTTCACCACCCACAGCTTTAAGCCTAACAAGTCATCTCTTGAAATTTAAATAAGAAAATAAAATCTAACTTCTCTTATAAAAGGTGACATAGAATCTCCTTGTGTTCACTCTTCTACCCCTCCCTCACCAATCCACATCTAAAGGAATAAACAAGTGCATGAGCCAAACAAAAGAAATAAGAAACAAAAATTAAAAGGAGATAATTAAGCCTGGCTGTTCCATAATACTAATAAAGGAAGAAAATTCAGGAAGATAAAAGTTGTTATAAAATCTAAAAAGGGAATTTAAACCACAAGCTTTCACTGTAGTCTGCATTTTCCTCCCTGGCTTTTGTGTTTAAAAAATGAGAAACATATAAATATTTATTGCCATCTTTTCAAAATATAAAATTAAAATTGGTGTTCCATAAATAAGTGATTGTATCTTTCTCATTTTGCAGATATTTCATGCTTTCCTGCTTAATTTTTGAATTATTCAAATAATTTTAACCAACCACTTTAATAGCTATATAAATATAAAGACATATCTTCACCCTCAATTGCTCTGGCTTTTGTACAGAAGGGGGAAATATGCCCCGGATGTCAATTTCCTCTTGCAGCACTATATGTGGCTCTCACAGTGGATGACGGAAGCACCATGAAATGTGGGATACACAAGATAACTGAAAATGTGAGATGTTCTTGATGAGTCAGTGGTGACCTTTGCAAATTTCTCCAGTTTTGAGGAATTGTCCTTGAGCAAGTCAGTCCAAGCAGATTTTATTTTATTATTTTGAGACAAGTTTTCGCTCTGTCACCCAGACTTGAGTGCAGTGGCACAGTCATGGCTCACTGTAGCCTTGACCTCCTGGGCTCAGGTGATTCTCCTGTCTCAGCCCCCTGACCAGTAGCTGGAACTACAGGCACATGCCACCACACCCAAGCTAATTTTTGCATTTTTTAGTAGAGGTGGAGTTTCATTATGCCGCCAAGGCTGGTCTCAAACTCCTGGGCTCAAGTGATCCGCCTGCCTGGGCTTCCCAAAGTTCTGGGATTATAGGCATGGATCACTCCTCCCAGCCCCAAGCAGACTTTATATCATGATACTTTGGGCCAGCCCTCTTCTGATATAAATGGAATGCTTAGCTGTAGATATTGAGAGATTATCCTGTTTCCGAAGAACTCTCACTTATCCCTATCATTTCCAGTTATTCTCCATTCAAAACTGGCTAGGCTTGCTGTCTTAATCTATTTGGGCTGCTATAACAAAATATTATAAACTGGGTGGCTAATAAACAACATAAACTTATTTCTCACAGTTCTAGGGACTGGAAAATCTAAGGTCAAGTTGTCAGCAGATTTGGTGTATAGTGATGGCACACTTCCTGATTCATAGACAGCACTTTCTTGCTATGTCCTCACGTGGCTATAGATACAAAGCTCTGGGGTCTCTTTTGTAGGCACTGATCCTACTCATGAGGGCTCTGCTCTCATAAATCACCTACCAATGGCCTCACTTCCTAATACTATCACATTGAGGATTAGGATTTCAATATAAAAATTTTGACTGAGCATAACAGTCTATAGCAGTCAGTCTATAGCATTCTGCCCCTGGTCCTCCAAAATTTGTGTACTTCTCATGCAAAATACATTCATTACATCCTAACAGACACAAAAGTCTCAACTCTTTCCAGCATCAACTCTGAAGTCTAAAATCTAAAGTCTCATTTAAATGTCATCTAAATCATATATGGGTGAGACTGAAGGTACAATTTATCCTGAGGCAAATTGCTCTCCATCTGTGAATCTGTGAAATCCAACAAGGTATGTGCTTCCAAAATACAATAGTGGGACAGATGTAGGATAGACGTTTCCATTCCAAAAGGAAGAAATAAGAAAGAAGAAAAGAATATTGGATCCTAAGTAAGTCCATACTGCAAGGTAAAATCCATGAGATTTTAAGGCTCAAGAGTAACCCTCTCTGGCTTGATGTCTTGATCTTCAGGCCCACTGAGTGTGTCACCAGGAGACTGCCTGGCAGTGCCACCTGCAAGGTTCTGGCAGAGACTCTCTAGTCCTTGAAAGAAAGGCAATGGTCCCCCGCTTTTGAAACCATGAGGTAGATGATCTCTGACTCTCCTTTGTGTTCACTCTTCTATTATCTTGAAGAAGAGCACTAGTTCTATGGTTCTCCTGTGAAAGCCAATAAATCTGACAGCTTTTCCTCATTCCTTCCCATCTCCATCAAATTAAGGATTAGGATTTCAACATATGAGTTTTGGGAGTTTACAATCAATCTATAATACTTGCTATATAAGACTTCTATAACAAACTCCTCTAAAGCTGTAATGACATTTTAATATTAATGTCAATTACAAAGTATAAGCTATAAACCCATTAAATAGAACTTTGAACCCTTGACAATGAGAACTCATGTTTACCTGAATGAACAGAGAGTATTTTGGTCATTGAAACTAAAAGCTAAGAATCTTTTTGACCAAGAAGGGAATTAACATTTAAAACACTTGATTTGTGCCTTTGTACATTATATTATTTAACTGTCATATCTCATATCAGCAAAATAGGCACTATTTGCTCTATTTTATGGATGAAAGAAAATACAACTTAGATTATTTCTCTAGCTCAAGGCTGCAGAGTTAGTAAGTGATGAGGTCAGCATTGAAATCCAAATATTGAATGACAAAGTCTGCACTAACCACCCTCGGACACTAGTGACACAAGAGATGATGTTAAACATGAAATCTGGATATATTTAAACTCAAAATGAGACAGTTATCCCTTAAAGTTTTTTTTTATCCTGATAATGTAAAAAAGAAAATTTTGGTTTTATATTACAGCATATGTTTCTGTATCTTTTAACATATTTGTGTTCTTCATTTTCAACATAGAAGAGAAAGACTTCAGACTCAGAACATTAGGCCAGCAATAGTACCTTGCTAGAATTGAATAAATTTTTTGGTTTTCATAATATGTATTTTGATTTTTCTCATCTATTTGTGCTAAGTGATACCAATTTTCCATCAGTGGTAGTAATACAAAGCTCCAGTGTTTAGATATATTTAATTTTAATGAGTCAATTTAAAGAAAAAACAACATCTAAATATAAGTAATAGTGACATTTGAAAGACTGATGTGTGGGAAGCACATATTTTGTTTTAGATGTGATGCTAGAAATTCTTAAAATAATGTCAGTGCTTGAATAATACGATGTGTAATTTCCTCTAAAATTTCTCAATATTCATTCTGTGCCATAAACAACCGAATTTTTAAAATATTGATCCCAGAACATGACAATGTTTTTCTTGCACCATAAAGAAAAGCTTATTGTTTCAATTTTGAAGGATTTTTAGCAATGTTATATACTAGATGAACTACCTAGAAAAATTTGTAGAATTTTTTTTCCTTTAAAAACAGTCCTCCACTCCCAGGTAAAATAACTTTTACCTGTAGTCCTACATAAAATTCAAAAATTGACCTAGAACAATTATTCTAACAGTATATTTAAATATGTTTTCTAAAGTTTCCATACTGAAGTTAACCTCAAGGAAGACTTTCCTTGTATCTTTGTACCTTGTACCTTTGTGCCTTTTGTCTGGTACCTCGTACCAAAAGCATCTAATGCAAATTTATTGACTTCTTCAATAAATATTTATTCAGTACCTACTATATGCTAAGCATTGGACACCTGGGATGTATCAGTGAGCAAAATAGACATGATTTTATGAAGCTTGCCTTTGTAGAACTAATTGGAAAAGAGAAACAATAAATAATATATAATAATAAGTAGTAAAAAGAATGTAATAGCTGCTTTGAAATAAGAAAGATTGGAAAGCAGGAGGGTGTTGAGATTAGGATTGTGATTAGGGTTGTCTGAGCAGGCTTCATTGAAGGTGACATTAGGACAAAGACTTGAAGAGTTTCTCGCCAGTAAGAGTAGGTAGAGGAAAGTACAAGCACAGTCCCAAGGGAGAAGTTCAAAAAATATCAAGGAGACCTGAGTAGTTGTAGCGTAGGGTGTAAAGGAGTGGAATTGTGGGAGGTGAAGTGTCAGAAAGGAGATAGAATAACAATGATCTATCTTGTCTTTTAAAAGAATCACCCTGTCAGCTAGTTGCCAGAAAAGAAATAAGAATGAAAGCTGGGGGACAAGATAGAAGGATATTATAATAATACAGGCAGGAGATGAGAGTAACTTGGACCAAGGTGGAGAAAAGTGGTCATATTCTGGATATATTTTATAGATAAACAATTTCTGGATGAATTGGATATGCAGTGTGTAAGTACAAAAGGGCAGTGCAGGATGGTCCATCGGGGGGTGAATCACTCTCACTGTAGCACAGGGATAAATTCACACTAGGTATTTGGCTGTTGGGCAGCCAGATTTTAATGGAATCTTCTAAGCTCAAAAAGGTTAATATAAGAGGAAAAATATGTAAAGTGTGTGGGCCTTGCCTCTATGAGCAGGTAGATCCGAATTATGACCACCACTTCTTGCTAGAATCTTCCATAGTGTTGACTTTTGAAGGTGTTTGTGTATGTGTGTATTTGTATAAACATACGATCTTGTTAATTTTCATCTCTAAAACCCATCACTAATGACTTAATTGAAATGCAACTCTGTGTTCTGCTAGTAAACAGTCCTGATGTGTATGAAGTATGTATGAACAGTGATGTGTATGAAGGTATCTCAAGAACAAATGATGCATAATCCAACCAATGTTTCCCCATCCTCTTGTGAAGAGTTGTCACTTCTGATTTATTCTAGCTTAGTATTATCAACATTTGTTAAGCAGTGTCCCATTGGGGTCTTTGCTCCTTGATTTGTTGTTTTTTTAAGTAATCATATGCTGATGAGATTGGGTTGCAGATAAAAGATAGTAACTAAATTGCACCAATGAAATATCAGTTTGGGTGATTCAGCAGAGGCACACATTTTATTTGACAAGTATTTACTAACCTTTGGCCATGTGCCAGGCACTGGGATCATAATGGTATAAAGATACTGTCCCTACCTCAAGGTGCAGTATTCCAGGTGAATGATGATAAGGTGTATTCTAGAGCTGTGACATTAATAGTGAATGAGGAAGAAAGAGATGGGTTCCAAATGTATATTATTTGTGTACATAGAAAACAAAGATATTCTATATAAGCTCTCAAAAAATACACCATTTCTCAAGAAACATACCATTAACCAAACTTCAGCAAAAGTATTTGATGTGGTTTGCTGTGTCCCCACCCAAATCTCATCGTGAATTGTATCTCCCAGTATTCCCACATGTCATGGGAGGAACTTGGTGGGAGGTGATTGAGTTATGGGGGCAGGTCTTTCCATTCTTGTGATAGTGAATGAGTCTCACAAGATCTGATGGTTTTAAAAATGGGAGTTTCCCTGCACAAGCTCTGTCTTTGCCTGCTGCCATCCATATAAGACGTGACTTGCTCCTCCTCACCTTCCGTCATGATTGTGTGGCCTCCCCTGCCATGTGGAACCTTAAGTCCAATAAACCTCTTTCTTTTGTATATTGCCCAGTCTCAAGTATGTCCTTATCAGCAGTATGAAAACACACTAATATAGTGTTCAAAGATTCTTCTCTCAAATAGTACCTGTCTCTGAGACTGAAGTTGTTTTGTTTTTTTGTTTTGTTTTGTTTTGTTTTGTTCTTACTGTCACCCAGGATGGAGTGCAGTGATGCAATCACAGAAGCTCACTGCAGCCTCAAATCCCTGGGCTCAAGTGATTCTCTCACCTCAGGCTCCCAAGTGGCTAGCAGTACAGGTGTCCACCACCACACCTGGCTAATTTTAAAAAATTATTTTTAGTAGAAATGTGGTCTTGCTATATTGCCCAGGTTAGTCTCAAACTCTTGGCTTCAAGTGATCCTCTCACCTCAGCCTACCAAAATGTTGGTATTACAGACATAAGCCACTGTGTCTGACCTGAGACTGAAGTTTTAAATGCATCTTTTCTGAATCCCATAAGAGGATTTCTGAGGATAATTCAAATTTGTTCCTCTGAAGAAGAGATATAATACATGTAAGAACTTCAAAATAGAGCAATCTCCAAAGAATAGGGAAGATCGGGAATTAACAGCGAGAAAAAGCAAACAAACAAACAAACAAAAAAAAAGCAACTTAGGCTGTCTGTGAAGACACAGAGTTCATTGGATTCTGATGACTAAGAAAAAGACATCCTGGTCAGGCCCAGGGGCTCATGCCTGTAATCTCAACATTTTGACAGGCTGAGGCAGGAGGATTGCATGAGCCCAGGAGTTTGAGAGCAGCCTGGGCAATATAGTGAGATACCATCTTTACAAAGAAAAAAATTTTTTTTAATTAACCAGGCATGGTGGCACGCACCTGTGGTCCCAGCTACTGAGGAGGCCGAGGTGGATTGCTTGAGTCTGGTGGGTGGAGGGGATGCAGTGAGCCAAACTGCACTACTGCACTCCAGCCTGGGTGACACAGTGAGACTCTGTTTCAAAAAACAAAAAAAGAAAAAAGAAAAAGACATCCAGAAGTCCCGATGTTTTAGAATATACAGTACATCTATGTGTCTACATTTACTGGGTGAGGGGTGCTCTTAAGAGCTCAACAAATGGTCCTATTGAAGGAAGACAATGTTTATGATGAGGTTTAGGAAAGAATGTTAGCTTAAAGAGCAAGTGACATAAATTTCTTCATTTACTTAACCTCTCTAAATTCTGAGTGACCTGGTATAAGGAAGCTCATCCAAAAGGGGGCCTATAAAGACCCAAGGGCATATAGAATATAAACGCTGCTTGGAAATTTTTCTAAGAATGTGGAAAATTACTTCCAACTCTATCTTGCTGTTTTCCTTTTATTCTGACCTGTGAGGTATGAGAGAATGAATGAAAAGAAGCCTTATTAAAGCTCTGAGGTGGAGAGGCAACTCAGAATGTTCAGAAATCACTGAACAGAGTTAGAAGACCTGATCTTGTCTCCTGGCCCTTATCTGTACAGAAAAAAATAAGGCTTTTATAAATTTCCTTTCAGCCCATTCTAACTTTCTTTAACTCTGGCTCAAATCTTTTTCAGTTTGAAATGATCCTCGACCCTTCTCTTTTTCAATTTACCCAACTCTCTTCATGTGGAATAGTTTGTATCTTTAATCATTTGTGTTGCTCTTCATCAAAAGATGGTTACTGACAGAAGTTACCAATTTTTTTTTTTTTTTTAATGGAGTCTTGCTCTGTTGCCCAGGCTGGAGTGTGCAGTGGTGCGATATCAGCTCACTGCAACCTCTGCCTCCCGGATTCAAGTGATTTCCCTGCCTCAGCCTCTTGAGTAACTGGGATTACAGGCACAACACCACACCCAGCTAATTTTTGTATTTTTAATAGAGACGGGGTTTTACCATGTTGGTCAGGCTGGTCTTGAACTCCTGACCTCATGATCCACCCACCTCAGCCCCACAAAGTGCTGGGATTACAGGCCTGAGCTACTGCGCCCGGCCAGAAATTACCACTTTTTTATTTGCTGCTCTGAGGCTCACTTTAAGGATTTTCTGCAAAAACTGCTTATATGGACCCCATTTCTCACTATTACTTTCATTTGGAAAATTTATTACTATGACAACAAAAGCCGCTAAGGGATGTCCCAATAGATCCCTTGTGGGGCTCTGAAGCTCTTAGGTCCTTCAAAGGGTCCTGCTTTGGCAAAATCAATCAACTCATTTCTACTCCATTGATGGTGGAAGTTCAAGTATCACATTTTATGAGAATAGGACTAGAGGTCCCACTTGAGTAGTTCCTCTAAGACTTCAAGATTCCATGCTACTATGAGGAATGTTCAGGAATATCAAGCCCGTTTTGCTTCCTACTCCCCAATTTGCTGTCCACTCCAAGCCTCCATCCAAAGGTACTCCCCTGATCCAAGGTACTCTAGCAGCAAGCAGAAGGACATTTTTTATCCTTCTCTAGTTTGTCTGACTTTCCTAGTTCAGACTCATACAAAACAACAGACACCCCAACTAATTTTTCTCCTGAAGGAGTTCATATGCTTAATCTGCTTTCACTTATACAACTTGCTGATTTTCCTCTGAGAGAAGTCTACACAGGCTTACTTGCTTAAATATGAATAAAACTGAGACCCAGAAACATTAAAAGACGGAAAGAGCCCCGACTGGTCTTAACCTCTGCAGTCCCACCCTCTTTCCCTCCATATTCAACAAAGGATAAGGCTAGGCACCAGGTCATGTTGTATTTTCATCACGTTGTATTTTCAAAGGTTGCTGATGTACCATAAAAAATTCCATCTTGATTATATACTCAAGAGTCCCCTGGTAAGCTGGGGATGGATAGTTAGAGATGGATAGTTCTTTTTTAACCTCTGAGTTCTGTATTTCTTTTTAAGCCACATTTTTGCCCAATTCCTGTGTAATTAGATAACAAGAAAGATATCAGAGGTCAAGTTTCATCTGGATAACTTGGTTACGATTTCATAGAATCATGGAATCACAGTGTTAGATGGGGCTTCTCACACCTTTCGTTTGATAAATAAAGTACTACAGACTAGAAAGTTTAAATGACTTATTCAACTCATTAGCTTTTAGATTTTCTGTCTTCTAGATCAGTGTTTTTATTTCCTGAGTGTTTAGTATGTTAAAGATTCTTTGTTAGGTTCTGTATTCTGCCCTCTGAATCAAGAAACAAGCCCTCATTCATTCATTCATTTAACAAGAATTCATTGTAATCTCTTGCTGGGTGTTAAAGGAGCTGCAAAGAATTATGAAATATTGGTTGTACCCAAATCTTACAATCTGGTTACAAGTTTTAATGTGCACACTAGTAGCTCCATTTTTTTCATTTAAGTAAGATAAGAAACATCTGGCTTGCTACACTTAATATTAGACTGAAAACAATATTGTTTTGATGTATGGTATTTAAACTCTGTAGCATATGCTTATCTTTAAATATTTTGCAATGTGGCTGATGAAAGCAACTTGGCCTTCATACCTAACCTTTAAGGAGAGGGTGGTTGCAATGTGACTTTGCAACTCCAGTTATTTTTACATTCATTAGAAGTTGCTTCAGAGATGCTCTAAAGCTCATCCTCCATCATTTGCTTTCAGTAAGGTTTTTAATTACTGCACACTCAGTGAAAATGAAAGTTCTGACCGTGTCTATATTCAGAACATATGGCACATTTCAATCCCATCAACTCGTGGTGATGGGATGTGACAATCTCCAAGTGGCTGATTTCTGAACTGTGACATTGCCAAGCTTGTGCCTTGCTGGCATTTCTATCATGGAAGGCTCAAGAGCGTTGCAGTCAGTGTCAAATACAGGGGACCTTGGGCAATTTGCTAACCTTTCCACACATTCATTCAGTGAAAATTGCCCAGCAATCTGTAACACTACAACCTGCAAGCTTGCAATGAGGACTGAATAGTATGTGAAGCATCTAGCACAATGCATGGCACATAGTATACTTTCAATAAATATTAGTTTCCTTCCTCTTTTTCCTGCATAAAAAAACTTGTGATAAGAAGTTAAGTGTACAGGCCGGGCGCAGTGGCTCATGCCTGTAATCCCAGCACTTTGGGAGGCTAAGGCGGGCAGATCACGAGGTCAGGAGATTGAGACCAGCCTGGCTAACACGGTGAAACCCCATCTCTATTAAAAATACAAAAAAATAGCCGGGTGTGGTGGCACATGCCCGTAGTCCCAGCTATTTGGGAGGCTGAAGCAAGAGAATCGCTTGAACCCAGGAGGCAGAGGTTGCAGGTGAGCCGAGATTGCACCACTGCACTCCAGCCTGGGCGACAGAGCAAGATTCCATCTAATAAATAAATACATAAATAAGAAGGAAAGAAGTGTACATTGCCACTTACTTCTGCCTCCTTGCTGAGAAATAAGGAAAGTACTAAAAAAAACAAATAAGTTTAAATATATGAAACAGGAATACTTCCCAAATGGTCTCTTAGGTATATGGATTATTCTGTGGCTGCAAGAGTGACACAGTGAACTGGATATATATACTTTTATGCAAGCTAAGTACCTGCTGACTCTGTAAAATTGTGTCTGGGCATTTGGTTCCCTGTACAGGTACAAAAGCTAGTCAACTTTCCAAAGCAGACAAGAGCATCAACTTTGAGAGCAAAATAGCAAACTTATGATCAGATTCTCTTCTCCTTGTTAAATTAATGAAATCTGAATTATATATGGATATGAAATTGGGGTGAATGTGAAAGGAGAAAAAGGAGAAAATGGTTATTTTCTAACCCTTGTTCATTCATTACTTTGGAAAGTGGTTCATTTGAGTGAAGGCTAGGGTTAGTCAGTCTATGCTAATCTGAGAATAAGGAAAACTGACTTAGGGAACACATACAAATTTCTCTTTGGGATTTTTTGACAAAGAACGAAATTTCAAATTCTATAAAAGCAGTCTGGTCTCAAAACGACCAAATAGCTTTTGTTGTAGGCTGAAGATTTGAAAATCAATGTAATTTATTTTCAAACTTGAAAAAAAGTTTTATTGTACACAGTTGGCCCTTGCGTTAGCTTTATTGCCTTTTACTCTGTTTTGTAAATCCAGTTGCACTGAATTTACCAAATATAAGAATTAATTTTTTTCTCTACTTGGTTATTAGGAGTATATGTAAGCAATCTCCCAAGATTATTGAAGTGTTTACCAATTCCTTCTTACTTCCTGGAAGTGGTATTTAACATTACACTGTTACTGGTAATTAGGAATAGACAGTCCCTTGAAGAATTATTCGGGGTGGATTTTGTCAAGTTTTCCTATTGTTCAAAGGAGTTTATCAAATATAGATGGGAGGCATAAGGACCCCTGAGGAGACTTAGAGGTCTGGGAAGCAGGAAAGGATTTGGACAGCATAAGAATACAAAAAGTAAGATGATTTGATTTGTGGGCATAAGAATAAATGAGTAAACTGCAGTTATATGTGTGGAAATTTACATTGTCGTGCACAGCTATGTTCCTCCTTTCTAATACACCCTCATTTCCTTTTGTGAAATGAATTACTCCCCAGTTTGTGTAGTCTTGATGAGAGAAAAATTCCATGTGCTCTAATCCACAGTGGAAACCAACACACCACACCCTTTCTGTCCTGTTCCTGATATAGCTGTGGCAGCCAAACAGTCTGAAAAAATGTTTTCTCCAGGCCTTTCATCTTGAATGAATAATGAAGGCTGGAAGGAATATTTGGAAGTCACACATCGCAGCAGCTACATCAGCAGAAGGGACAGCATCTGTCCAGACTTCTCACAATAGGGAGATTGCTGGCTTCCTGTTTCTTAGCCTTTCAGGGGTCCATCCAGTTGCCAAACTCATTTCCCCAGCCTTCTGTGGATTCTCTAAATTCCCGGTATTCTCTAACAAATGCCCTTTTCTGTAAGTTAGCCAAAGCTAGTTTCTATTGCTTGCAACCAAGAAATTCTAACTTATCTAGGCCTTCATTTTAAGCTTGCCTCAAAATACATTACACTTTATCAATGAAAACGTTGGATTATCAGTGGAGGATTCTTAAAATGAAAAGGGCTCTGGAGATCCTGTAAGCCAAACTCCTCCTCCTTCTGCAGCTTTCTGGGGCAAATATGAGACATGTGTTGATTACCCTGTAAAATGTGGGAACATTTTGGCATAAAGGTTAAGTGAGTTGGCAAGATATGTCTTTCCAAAAAATGGAAAGAAAGGGAACGCAGTTCCCTTGAGACCTCTATTGTTTACTTGTTGATGGATTGAGTTGATGTTGGACAGGCATAGGAATGGTGTGGCAAGAAGTATCATTTAAAACCTGTCCAATATAGCATTCTTCACCCTCAACTGCTCACCAGAACTGGTTATTTCTAGTTACTCTCTGCACTTGTTTCTTCAACTATACAGTGGAGATGAATACTCACTACCTCATAGAAATACTGAGAAATTTAAAAGAGTTGAGTGTGTGTTTCTGGGATCAGAACCTAACAAAATACTGAAAGTTATTTTTAAGAACAGAAATTGTTATGATATGCATTACAATGGGATTTTTCTGGATACCAGAACCTCTCTATTAGAAAGAGATATTTGTAATAATTACAAATGCAAAATAAGTAAAGCAAATATTATTGGCATAGTATATGTTGCATATAGAAATGCAGCATTCAGGTCCCCCTGCAAAGGACTTGTTGCCCAGCAGCTGAGAATGCTGTTAACTGGCAGCCCCTGCAAGGACTGCCTCAGCTGCAGGGAGCCCCCTCACCAAAGATCATGTCCTTCTGTGAGCAGCCACATTTATTGGCTGTTGGATCAAGGTGTGATAAATGTCCTGGCCATTTCAGCCCACTGTCAGACAGCTCTGTCAGGCCATGATAGCTCCAGAACTTCCCAAGAGATTAGGCAAGGCTGTCACTGGGCCGTCATCACAGCACAACTTCTCCTACTGCCCAACCTTGCTTGTTTCCCTTTCCCCCCAAAAATGTTAGCCCGAAGGGCATTCCTCGATAAATATCCTGAATGCTAAACTCAGAATCTGCTTTCAGGGGAACCCAATCTACAACACCTTGTATTGGGCATTTTATATTGGATTGTTTTAGGAAAATTCTGAGATAGACCTAATATTTTTCCCATTGTAACAAATGAGGGAATTGAGATTCAGGGACGTAAGCAACTTGTCTAAGGAAACACATGAAGTGACAACACTGGGACTCAAATGTAGTTTGGTTTGATTCCAAAAGCCACCTCTTTCCAGAAATTATTAATATATCTCTTCTTAGTCTGAAAGAACAATTTTCTCCCCCAGAGGGAGCAGCTGGGCTCTGCGCTTTGGGCAGGGTCAAAGTCGTATTTTCCACATCATTGTTTAGGTTGGTTCAGATGAGATTTCCTTTTGCCTTTATTCCTTGGCATTCTTCTCTACTTCTTGAGTTAATGCCTATTGTTTTAGCCTAAAAATAGCAAGTGTCAGCTTTTACACATTTTCAAAAATTTCAATGTAATTATTTAAAAATAGGTTCCGAAATTTTGTTTTCTCTCTGTTGGCAACTGTGGTTGCTATGGAGTTCAAGTAATAGATTGTGATGTTTAACACTGAATTAATTACTACTTCTCACTCCTAGGGAACATCTAATTATACATATTCATGCCAAGCAGGATTTGGTTTTAAGGAAACTGTGCGTGTGTGTGTGTGTGTGTGTGTGTGTGTGTGTGTATCTGTGTCTGTCTGTGTGAATGTGGGTGTCCCTTTACTGTAAAAGGCATACTGGGGAAGGGTCTTGGTTGGTGATCTTCTGTAAGACTTATTTGTCCTCCTTAATTACATTTTCTCCTACTAAGTCTAGCCTATATTGAGATCAAATTGTTCTCTTATTCATCCAAATGGCTTTTCCTTTTACATGCTAATGGTGGCCTCTTTTATTTTGAACATTATGTTGAGACAAAGCAGAGTGATTTCCTCTATTTCTTCCCTCAGTTTTGTTCTCTTGATCACATGTATCATGAGTAGTGAAGTATTACTGGATGTATACTTTTGGAATCGTATATCTTTTGGAATCACATACCCTCCTGAGTCTGAATCCTGGTTTGTTTGTGTTTTTATGTTTTGAGATGGAGTCTTGCTCTGTCACCCAGGCTGAAGTGCAGTGGCGCAATCTTGGCTCACTGCAACCTCCATCTCCTGGGTTCAAGTGATTCTTCTGCCTCAGCCTCCCAAGTAGCTGAGTTTACAAGTGCCTGCCACTACACCTGGCTAATTTTTGTATTTTTAGTAGAGATGGGGTTTCACCATGTTGGCCAGGCTGGTCTCAAACCCTTGACCTCGTGATCTGCCTGCCTCAGCCTCCCAAAGTGCTGGGATTACAGGCATGAGCCACCACACCCAGCCTGAATCCTGGTTTTACCACTTACTTAATTTATGGCAGGTCATGTCAGGATTCAATCTCAACAACTTCATAAAATGGGGATGATATTATCTACTACATGGAGTTGTCACAAAGATTAAATCAGGTTTTAAACAAAAACATTGTGCTTCCTGTTTCTCAAACTTTAATATGCAAGATAGAGATCTTGCTAAAATATAGATTCTGATTCAACAGGTTAGGCATAGAGTCTAAAGTTTTTCATCTCTAACAGGCTCCCAGTTGATGTTGATGCTGCTGTTCCATGGACCACACTTTGAGTAGTGAGAATTTAAATAATGCTAGGCACATACACAAGGTCAATGCATTTGCAGCTATGAGTATTGGCCCTTAATTAGTCTTTATCCTATACCTTTTGAACAGAAGAGCACAAAAATTCACACCCATTAGTGACATGGAGAAACTAAGGCACGGACAAGCAGATCCTATAATGTTAAGATGACTCCACTGGATGTCTCTGCTGCGTATTGTAGCCTTACCCTGTGAAGCTTCTATTTTTCCCTGTATGGGCTGTTGCAACTCCTGCTGCTCCTAATGGGAGTTACCCAAGCATGTATGGGGGGAAGAATATAAATCCTGTGGTGTTTTTATATACTCAACCAATAAAGCAGTTTTGTGTTTTACCAAAAATAAACCAATTTCTTGACACTGACAGTAAGGCACTGAAAAATTTACACCTGTTGATTGACTCATCAGATGACCATTTAAAAAATTGGATTTAAGGTGTTCCTTTGAAAATTGAGCTGTGGCTCAAAAGTTTATGAGACCTAAGTGGTTGAAATTGCACAAAGCCACAAGGTGCATTTTTTAAAGACTGAAATGCAGCCCCTTGCTTAAGAGATCCTGAGATTCTTACAAAACAAGAGTTGGCAACCTTTCAGATGTGAGTAGGTGGTGTTTCTTTTATTTATACTCTTTTCATTTAGGAGAGGTGATAAAATGTTGCTTATTCAAGAAGGTTAGGACAAGATTTTTCTGTATCCCTTTTCAGTCATTCAAGAGAATGCGTCTCTCTGTAACTTCTGCCATGAACATCAGTAACATAATTTTATGTTTCATGGGCCCCCTGGCTTCTTTCCAGGAATTTCTGTGTTGTTCTGACCTGCACTTTTTAATCATTTTTCCCTTGCTGGCCTTTGCCACTCTATCTTTTTGCATCTTGGACTAAGGCTAATACGTACCTACCACTCTTCTTTTTCACTCAGGCTTTCCTTCATCCACATCTCCATAGGACAGGGTGGAAAAACAATGATAACCAAAGCCCTCCAATGGCTGTCTTGGCCCAACATGTTTTGACTCCTTGCTAACTTCTCTGACCTCCTGTCCTACTATTCACCCCTCATTTACTGCACTTGAGCCACATAGACTTCCTTGCTGTTTCTTGAATATAACAGATATATTCCACTTTGGGGCCTTCGGTTGTTTCCTTTGCCTAGAACTCTCCCTGCTCCCAACCCCTCCATAGCAGCCTTGGTAACTCCCTCCTCACCTTTACCTTTGCAATAAAGCCTTCCCTGACTATTCATTTAATATTGCAAACTGCACATCATGGCTACACTCCCACTCCCACACTTCAAATTCCCCCATTCCTGCTTTGCTTTCTCTTTTTTCCATAGTGCTTGTGACCTTTCCACATGTAGTGAACTAAAGTATTTGCACCTCCTCATCCTTTCCCAACATTGCTGATTTGTGCTGAAAATGCCCTTTACGCCCACATTAGGCAAATGTAAGTCTTCAGAAACAGCAGAAATACTTCTTCCTAAAGAAAAGTTAAAGCTGTTCTATGTCTTAATTTTGATGGTAGCTATACAAGTATACACATTTGTCAAAACTCATCAAAATATACACTTTAAGTGGGTGCAGTTTACTGTATGTAAAATATACCCCAATAAAGTTGATTTTTAAAAAGAGGGTATAATCATAGACCTTGGGTCATGGTGTAGATATAGGGTAGGCTGATATTATAGGGTAGGGGTAGAAGTTGGCATTTAGGAAGGTATATTTCTTCCTGGGAAATAGTGTGTACAAAGATGTCAGTAAAAAATTACATAATGCAAATCACTCCCTCTGGCTTTGAGTGACTAGAGAAAATCCCTGGGTGTTAAGCTCATTTGCTTTGTCCTTGTTGGCTCTTCTCTTACTTGTAGTTACTGTTAGAAACGAGATGATCTCAGGTCAGTTTAGTTGTATCTTGTTCTAAAGTGAGTTGATTCTGTTTCAATCCTAAAACGGGTGGAGATTAGAATCTAACTCAGAAAACTGCAGTTTTCATCTGAGAAGAAAACCGCTCGTATTTCCTCTTTGAAAAACAAGCTAGGAAAAGTAAATGATTGATCTCTTCTCATGTTAATAAATCCCCCCAAAAATTTCCATTTTAAACTTTTCAAAATGAGTCAGGCAAGTCTCTGATGGGAGAAAACACAGTCAAGGAAAGTAACAACAATAAAAAGAAGATATAAAACTAAATTCCATTGCCTATGAAACACTCCCCATGATAGCATGGAAGGTTTGAGAAAAACTCATCAGTATCTGAGTATCATCAGTGTGAGCCCTGGACATATTAAAACCTATTGTCCTAAACTTGGAAAAGTCTTTAAAATGCTCATAGAAGCACATATAATTAAGTAGCTATAATTCTAGTGGGTTTTAGGATCTTTTTCCGTACTCCAAGTATTCTATATGTAACAGTGAGAGAAATCTAACACAGCTGACTCCATCTTGCCTCTAACCTCATGAGCTAACTGCCTTTGCTCACCCCTGCACATAGGCCAAGCTAACTATGGGAAGAACTTAGTTTATAATTCAACTTTAAAGCAAGGATAATAGTCCCTTCCCAAAACCAACTCCTGAGTACATAAGGAGGGTGTACACACAAGTAGCAATGTTATGCTAAAGATTTATAGGAACATTGTGAACTAACCAAGGACAAAGAAGTTCTGCAAAATCTCTGGACCTCTGCTGATACCCAGATGTCTGTGGTCACCGGTTGCCTCCTGATCGCAACCCCTTGTTTGTTCCCCTTTCCTCAGTATAAAAAGAAGTTTGACAGTCATGTCTTTTCAGATAGTTCTTTAGGATATAAGTCCACCATCCTCTTGGTTTGCTGGCTGTCTGGAATAAAGTCACCTTCTTTGTTCCAACACCTTGTCTCTCAACTTACTGGCTGCCAGATGGCAAGTGGCACAAGCTTGGACTTACTTACATATATATATATATAGACAGGTTCTGGAATCTTCCCATACTGGAATATATGGCAGGCTCCTTGTAAAGTACTCCATGACATACTAAAACTTCCATTACTCTAAATGTCATCAAGAGGATGTATCTGCCTGTATCCTGCTCCCTCACGCTAGAATTTAGCTAGCAAATATAAATCTTGTGTGTGAATGCGAGAGGTCAGATTTATTTCAGGTGCTCTTAGATGTCTCCCTAAAGTTAACCCCATTTTCAATTCTTTTTTTTTTTAATCTTGTAATCTTTATTTCAAACTTTTTTTTTCTGTAATTTTTTTCAGATTTTATTTTATTATTTATTTATTTATTATTATTATACTGTAGGTTTTAAGGTACATGTGCGCAATGTGCAGGTTAGTTACATATGTATACATGTGCCATTCTGGTGTGCTGGACCCATTAACTCGTCATCTAGCATGAGGTATATCTCCCAGTGCTATCCCTCCCCCCTCCCACCACCCCACAACAGTCCCCAGAGTGTGATGTTCCCCTTCCTGTGTCCGTGTGTTCTCATTGTTCAGTTCCCACCTATGAGTGAGAATATGCGGTGTTTGATTTTTTGTTCTTGCAATAGTTTACTGAGAATGATGATTTCCAATTTCATCCTTGTCCCTACAAAGGACATGAACCCATCATTTTTTATGGCTGCATAGTATTCCATGGTGTATATGTGCCACATTTTCTTAATCCAGTCTATCATTGTTGGACATTTGGGTTGGTTCCAAGTCTTTGCTATTGTGAATAATGCTGCAATAAACATATGTGTGCATGTGTCTTTATAGCGGCATGATTTATAGTCCTTTGGGTATATACCCAGTAATGAGATGGCTGGGTCAAATGGTATTTCTAGTTCTAGATCCCTGAGGAATCGCCACACTGACTTCCACAATGGTTGAACTAGTTTACAGTCCGGCCAAGAGTGTAAAAGTGTTCCTATTTCTCCACATCCTCTCCAGCACCTGTTGTTTCCTGACTTTTTAATGATTGCCATTCTAACTGGTGTGAGATGGTATCTCATTGTGGTTTTGATTTGCATTTCTCTGATGGCCAGTGATGATGAGCATTTTTTCATGTGTCTTCTGGCTGCATGAATGTCTTCTTTTGAGAAGTGTCTGTTCATATCCTTCACCCACTTGTTGATGGGGTTGTTTTTTTCTTGTAAATTTGTTTGGGTTCTTTGTAGATTCTGGATATTAGCCCTTTGTCAGATGAGTAGATTGCAAAAATTTTCTCCCATTCTGTAGGTTACCTGTTCACTCTGATGGTAGCTTCTTTTGCTGTGCAGAAGCTCTTTAGTTTGTTTAGATCCCATTTGTCAATTTTCTCTTTTGTTGCCATTGCTTTTGGTGTTTTAGACATGAAGTCCTTGCCCATGCCTATGTCCTGAATGGTAATGCCTAGGTTTTCTTCTACGGTTTTTATGGTTTTAGGTCTAACATGTAAGTCTTTAATCCATCTTGAATTAATTTTTGTATAAGGTGTAAGGAAGGGATCCAGTTTCAGCTTTCTACATATGGCTAGCCAGTTTTCCCAGCACCATTTATTAAATAGGGAATCCTTTCCCCATTACTTGTTTTTGTCAGGTTTGTCAAAGATCAGATAGTTGTAGATATGTGGCATTATTTCTGAGGACTCTGTTCTGTTCCATTGATCTATATCTCTGTTTTGGTACCAGTACCATGCTGTTTTGGTTACTGTAGCCTTGTAGTATAGTTTGAAGTCAGGTAGCGTGATGCCTCCAGCTTTGTTCTTTTGGCTTAGGATTGACTTGGCAATGCAGGCTCTTTTTTGTTTCCATATGAACTTTAAAGTAGCTTTTTCCAATTCTGTGAAGAAAGTCCTTGGTAGCTTGATGGGGATGGCATCGAATCTGTAAATTACCTTGGGCAGTATGGCCATTTTCACGATATTGATTCTTCCTACCCATGAGCATGGAATGTTCTTCCATTTGTTTGTATCCTCTTTTATTTCCTTGAGCAGTAATTTGCAGTTCTCCTTGAAGAGGTCCTTCACATCCCTTGTAAGCTGGATTCCTAGGTATTTTATTCTCTTTGAAGCAATTGTGAATGGGAATTCACTCATGATTCGGCTCTCTGTTTGTCTGTTGTTGGTGTATAAGAAAGCTTGTGATTTTTGTACATTGATTTTGTATCCTGAGACTTTGCTGAAGTTGCTTATCAGCTTAAGGAGATTTTGGGCTGAGACAATGGGGTTTTCTAGATATACAATCATGTCATCTGCAAACAGGGACAATTTGACTTCCTCTTTTCCTAATTGAATACTCATTATTTCCTTCTCCTGCCTGATTGCCCTGGCCAGAACTTCCAACTATGTTGAATAGGAGTGGTGAGAGAAGGCATCCCTGTCTTGTGCCAGTTTTCAAAGGGAATGCTTCCAGTTTTTGCCCATTCAGTATGATATTGGCTGTGGGTTTGTCATAGATAGCTCTTATTATTTTGAGATACGTCCCATCAATACCTAATTTATTGAGAGTTTTTAGCATGAAGGGTTGTTGAATTTTGTCAAAGGCCTTTTCTGCATCTATTGAGATAATCATGTGGTTTTTGTCTTTGGTTCTGTTTATATGCTGGATTACATTTATTGATTTGCATATATTGAACCAGCCTTGCATTCCAGGGATGAAGCCCACTTGATCATGGTGGATAAGCTTTTTGATGTGCTGCTGGATTCGGTTTGCCAGTATTTTATTGAGGATTTTTGCATCAATGTTCATCAAGGGTATTGGTCTAAAATTCTCTTTTTTGGTTGTGTCTCTGCCCGGCTTTGGTATCAGGATGATGCTGGCCTCATAAAATGAGTTAGGGAGGATTCCCTCTTTTTCTATTGATTGGAATAGTTTCAGAAGGAATGGTACCAGTTCCTCCTTGTACCTCTGGTAGAATTCGGCTGTGAATCCATCTGGTCCTGGACTCTTTTTGGTTGGTAAGGTATTGATTATTGCCACAATTTCAGCTCCTGTTATTGGTCTATTCAGAGATTGAACTTCTTCCTGGTTTAGTCTTGGGAGAGTGTATGTGTCCAGGAATTTATCCATTTCTTCTAGATTTTCTAGTTTATTTGCGTAGAGGTGTTTGTAGTATTCTCTGATGGTAGTTTGTATTTCTGTGGGATCGGTGGTGATATCCCCTTTATCATTTTTTATTGCAGCTATTTGATTCTTCTCTCTTTTTTTCTTTATTAGTCTTGCTAGCGGTCTATCAATTTTGTTGATCCTTTCAAAAAACCAGCTCCTGGATTCATTAATTTTTTGAAGGGTTTTTTGTGTCTCTATTTCCTTCAGTTCTGCTCTGATTTTAGTTATTTCTTGCCTTCTGCTAGCTTTTGAATGTGTTTGCTCTTGCTTTTCTAGTTCTTTTAATTGTGATGTTAGGTTGTCAATTTTGGATCTTTCCTGCTTTCTCTTGTGGGCATTTAGTGCTATAAATTTCCCTCTATACACTGCTTTGAATGCATCCCAGAGATTCTAGTATGTTGTGTCTTGGTTCTCGCTGGTTTCAAAGAACATCTTTATTTCTGCCTTCATTTCGTTATGTACCCAGTAGTCATTCAGGAGCAGGTTGTTCAGTTTCCATGTAGTTGAGCGGTTTTGAGTGAGATTCTTAATCCTGAGTTCTAGCTTGATTGCACTGTGATCTGAGAGATAGTTTGTTATAATTTCTGTTCTTTTACATTTGCTGAGGACAGCTTTACTTCCAAGTATGTGGTCAATTTTGGAATAGGTGTGGTGTGGTGCTGAAAAAAATGTATATTCTGTTGATTTGGGGTGGAGAGTTCTGTAGATGTCTATTAGGTCTGCTTGGTGCAGAGCTGAGTTCAATTCCTGGATATCCTTGTTGACTTTCTGTCCTGTTGATCTGTCTAATGTTGACAGTGGGTGTTAAAGTCTCCCATTATTAATGTGTGGGAGTCTAAGTCTCTTTGTAGGTCACTCAGGTCTTGCTTTATGAATCTGGGTGCTCCTGTATTGGGTGCATATATATTTAGGATCGTTAGCTCTTCTTGTTGAATTGTTCCCTTTACCATTATGTAATAGCCTTCTTTGTCTCTTTTGATCTTTGTTGGTTTAAAGTCTATTTTATCAGAGACTAGGATTGCAACCCCTGCCTTTTTTTGCTTTCCATTTGCTTGGTAGATCTTCCTCCATCCTTTTATTTTGAGCCTACGTGTGTCTCTGCATGTGAGATGGGTTTCCTGACTATAGCACACTGATGGGTCTTGACTCTTTATCCAATTTGCCAGTCTGTGTCTTTTAATTGGAGCATTTAGTCCATTTACATTTAAAGTCAATATTGTTATGTGTGAATTTGATTCTGTCATTAAGATGTTAGCTGGTTATTTTGCTTATTAGTTGATGCAGTCTCTTCCTAGTCTCGATGGTCTTTACATTTTGGCATGATTTTGCAGCTGCTGGTACTGGTTGTTCCTTTCCATGTTTAGCGCTTCCTTCAGGAGCTCTTTTAGGGCGGGCCTGGTAGTGACAAAATCTCTCAGCATTTGCTTTTCTGTAAAGTATTTTATTTCTCCTTCACTTATGAAGCTTAGTTTGGCTGGATATGAAATTCTGGGTTGAAAATTCTTTTCTTTAAGAATGTTGAATATTGGCCCCCACTCTCTTCTGGCTTGTAGAGTTTCTGCCGAGAGATCCGCTGTTAGTCTGATGGGCTTCCCTTTGAGGGTAACCCAACCTTTCTCTCTGGCTGCCCTTAACATTTTTTCCTTCATTTCAACTTTGGTGAATCTGACAATTATGTTTCTTGGTTTTTCCTTCATTTCAACTTTGGTGAATCTGACAATTATGTTTCTTGGAGTTGCTCTTCTCAAGGAGTACCTTTGTGGCATTCTCTGTATTTCCTGAATCTGAATGTTGGCCTGCCTTGCTAGATTGGGGATGTTCCCCTGGATAGTATCCTGCAGAGTGTTTTCCAACTTGGTTCCATTCTCCCCGTCACTTTCAGGTACACCAATCAGACATAGATTTGGTCTTTTCACATAGTCCCATATTTCTTGGAGGCTTTGCTTGTTTCTTTTTACTCTTTTTTCTCTAAACTTCCCTTCTTGCTTCATTTCATTCATTTCATCTTCCATCGCTGATACCCTTTCTTCCAGTTGATCGCATCAGCTCCTGAGGCTTCTGCATTCTTCACGTAGTTCTCGAGCCTTGGTTTTCCGCTCCATCAGCTCCTTTAAGCACTTCTCTGTATTGGTTATTCTAGTTATACATTCGTCTAAAGTTTTTTCAAAGTCTTCAACTTCTTTGCCTTTGGTTTGAATATCCTCCCGTAGCTCGGAGTAATTTGATCGTCTGAAGCCTTCTTCTCTCAGCTCGTGAAAGTCATTCTCTGTCCAGCTTTGTTCCGTTGGTGGTGAGGAGCTGCGTTCCTTTGTAGGAGGAGAGGCGCTCTGCTTTTTAGAGTTTCCAGTTTTTCTGCTCTGTTTTTTCCCCATCTTTGTGATTTTATCTACTTTTGGTCTTTGATGATGGTGATGTACAGATGGGTTTTTGGTGTGGATGTCCTTTCTGTTTGTTAGTTTTCCTTCTAACAGACAGGACCCTCAGCTGCAAGTCTGTTGGAGTACCAGGCCGTGTGAGATGTCAGTCTGCCCCTGCTGGGGGTGCCTCCCAGTTAGGCTGCTCGGGGGTCAGGGGTCAGGGACCCACTTGAGGAGGCAGTCTGCCAGTTCTCAGATCTCCAGCTGCATGCTGGGAGAATCACTGCTCTCTTCAAAGCTGTCAGATGGGGACATTTAAGTCTGCAGAGGTTACTGCTGTCTTTTTGTTTTTCTGTGCCCTGCCCCCAGAGGTGGATCCTACAGAGGCAGGCAGGCCTCCTTGAGCTGTGGTGGGCTCCACCCAGTTCAAACTTCCTGGCTGCTTTGTTTACCTAAGCAAGCCTGGGCAATGGTAGGTGCCCCTCCCCAAGCCTTGCTGCTGCCTTGCAGTTTGATCTCAGACTGCTGTGCTAGCAATCAGCGAGACTCTGTGGGCATGGGCGTGGGCGTAGGACCCTCTGAGCCAGGTGCAGGATATAATCTCCTAGTGCGCCCTTTTTTAAGCCCGTGGGAAAAGCGCAGTATTCAGGTGGGAGTGACCCAATTTTCCAGGTGCCGTCTGTCACCCCTTTCTTTGACTAGGAAAGGGAACTCCCTGACCCCTTGCGCTTCCCGAGTGAGGCAATGCCTTGCCCTTCTTCGGCTCGTACACGGTGCGCGCACCCACTGACCTGCACCCACTGTCTGGCCCTCCCTAGTGAGATGAACCCGGTACCTCAGATGGAAATGCAGAAATCACCCATCTTCTGCGTTGCTCACGCTGGGAGCTGTAGACCAGAGCTGTTCCTATTCAGCCATCTTGGCTCCTCCAGCCTGTTTTCAATTCTTACCCAAAGAATTTTTTCCGCATCTTCTCAAGTAAAAAGTATTTAAGAATGCCGCTTTCTTTTTCACTTTATTTATAGTATCGGTTTTCCAATTTTTTGATCTCAGAGCCTAATTCCTCATATCATTCTTTAAAATATCTAGTGATTCTTTCTGATTTGCATGCTAAATAATACTTCCTTCTAATCCTTTACATCTTATGGATGTTGTTAGATTGCTACCACATCCATGTTTACCACCTTCTATTGCTCCCTACTGGGTCTGCCCAGCTAAACTATATGTATTTAACTCTTCCTGTCTTCCTTTATCCACCAGACCAACCAGTCTCTTAAAATGGTGTTGGCCTCTTTTAGAACTCTTCTTGATTGTTGATGCCCTGTGACCCTGCAGATCATCTCTCTGAGATGGCATTTGAAGGCACTCTTAAAATTGCATTTCAATATTTTATGCTTCCATTAAAAATAAGCAATACAGAAAGAGTCTTGTGGTAGTGATTAATGATGTTTGTCAAGTATTTCTAGTTTTCTCCCTTCTGTACACACAGTAGGAACGCATTTCCTAGGCCCTTATGATTGGCAGGGGCTTGTGACTGGCAAGTGATTTATGAGTAATGAATCACTTCCAGACCATGAAAGACCTTCTAGAGTGCTGTTTTCTCTCTAGAATGGTGACTGCCAATGTTCGAGATAGTGGCTGCTCTGTTAGCCTTATTTCTTGAGTTGCTACAATGAAGAGAAACTCTTATGCCAAGCTCTACTGTCCATGTAACAAGAACAAGGAGTATACTCTTGTCATTTTAAGCCTCTGAGACTGGGGAGCTGTTTGTTATTGGAGAATTACCTAAGTTGTCCTAACTGATACAACTCTAGCAGATACCCTTAGATGCCCCCATGTACATAGGTGCCTATGTTACACTCAGAAGTCTGTTATAATACAGTTTTGAATATGTGAACATGGCAAATCTCTACTGGATCCTATACCATATAAAATTGATGCCTTTACCTAGACCCTTGCCATGTGTCAGTCAGACAGAAATCAGTCCAGAAGAGGTAACACATTTTGAACCTCTTGTCAAAGACACAGAGACCCAAGATACAGAAAAACTAGGTATCCCCCAAATCTTCAACACAAGAATTTCAAAATCATGTCTGGTATAATTAAGCATATTGGATCTTGGACTCAAACACTGTGACAGCAGCAGGAATAAATAAGTGTTCTGGGACTTCTCTTTCCCAGAACCCATTGCTTCATAGCACACAAATTACTCCTTCAGCTGCCTGCCATTTGATATTTCTATTTAAAAATGAAATCAATGAACTTATTTTTCCCCTGAAAAAATGGTTAACGTGTTTCTCTCAGACTTAGATAAAATGGATGTTTTAGATAAGCTACTTTTAAAAGATTTTGAATGTAACTTAGTATCATCTTGGTTAATATTTTAAATGTGTGTGTGTATGCATATGTGTGTATACATACATACAATATAGAAAAAATATATTTTAAATATATATTTTAAATAAGTACATATAAATAAAATATATTTTAAAATATGTATTTTTCTATATTGTATGTATGTATACACACATACATGTATACACATTTGTGTATACATACTATATATATATTTAAACAACATGAATGGATTTTTGATATTTTAACTTCTTCTATTCTATTACAACTACTCTCATTTCCCACTTTTCAATCTTTATCACTATGGAAACATATTTTACAAACTTCAATTTATATTACACATAGAAATTTTGTTCTTTGTATTTTATCTGCCATTATTTTATGATTCTTTAATTTCAACATAGTCTTCCCAGATTTTCTCCCACTTTTATCGGAATAAGTTTCATTAGACTGAAATTCTATTAAATGATGTGAAATTGCCATTTATAGGTCAAAAATAGTTGAAAAGACAATTAAGTCAATATAATACAATTTTCTTAACTATTCTTTAGTGGTTGAACATGCTGATTGTTTTCAGATTTTAACCTCAGAATAAGTCTTCTTTAAATATCGTTATTCATTGATTTAAAAACTACTTTTTTAGTGTATATGCCCAGATATAGGATTACTACCTAAAATGTTCTTTCCTTTATTCCTCTCTGGTGAACTTCCATGTATTCTTTGAGATCCAACTCAAATGTTTCCCTTTTTGTGAAGACATTCAATATTCTCCCTGCTCCCCACAACACTGTACGTATTTTGCAGCGCTAACTCTTCCGTGGCTCATGAAAGTTTCAGTCTACAAGTCTGCCTTCACTGGCCTCTCAGCTGTATCTTACTCTCTTGTAAGTCATCTGTGTTGCTGACAGTGCTTGGAACACAGTAAATGCTCAATATGTGTTATGAAATGGAATGAGTAAATGGTTGTGCATGTTCTCAGGCACACAACATTTGCATGTGATATTTGATATTTAGCCCTAGGGCTGTTGGTCTCAAGGCAGAGCTCTGAAAAGCTCAGATTCTTTTGTTTTTATTTGAAGAGGTGGGAAGTGTGCTTTGAGCTAATTGACAACCAGTAGGCTCCAGTATCTTTGTTTTTGTCCCTCAGCTCTGGTTCCTACCTTAACTGGATATTCACCTTTCTTGGCATCATACTGTGCTAAATATTTGTCTTTGACTTTTTCCCCTTGCTGAGCATTCATTTTGTACCTGCCCTTCACTCTCCAAGTTCAATCTCTTTGATTTGCTTTCACCTTAATGTCTGTAACTTTATTGATTCTTTAAATAGAGTTGTTTTTATGTAAATGCTTCCTGTTTTTTTTTTTCTTCCAATTTTACCAACTTATTTCCACCTTCCTTATTCCTTCTTGGGGAGCCATAAAGACTGCATCCTAATTGCAGTCCTGGATGATTTTGACTAAAAGTTAGGGTATAGGGTAAAATTCTCTAATTTGTTCTTTATAGACCTGAAGACAGGCAGGCAGCACACTAAAATTTCTAGTGAGGACTATTGATTTCCAAGCCCTCCTTCATGGACGGCGCACTCTCCTATACTTAAATATCAAGCAATACCCTGTAATAGTGCTTCTCTGAAAAGCAGTGTTCTTTCTTTTGCCAGTTTTTAGCTGTGTGACCTTGAGCAAGATGCTTAACTCTTTGAGACTGTTTCCTAACCAGGATATTTATAGCTATCACATGAAGATGAAGAGGTTAAGTGAGATGATGCACTTAATATTTCAACTCCTTAACACAGTGTCTGACACAATATCCATGCTTTGTAAGTATTGATGTACTCTTTATTTTGAAATGTTTCATCCTGATTAACTATACTATTTGTTAACTTGAGAAAATCTACATAATGTCCTCCCGCTGGGACACTCAGAGGACTAAGAACTTTTATATAAGGGCTAATCTGAATAATATTCTCAGAGAGAGACTTAGAGGCAGGGTTGGGACAGAAGGAAAATGTGGAAGTGTGAACCCCCATGGAAGGTACTTTGAATACATAGTAGAGGCTTCAGTTCGTACTAAGTGACTTTTCTGTTGGATGCAAAGCCATTCACTGAGTTGTCCTTCTTTCATTTCTCTTACTATGCTCTAATGTTCCAACTCAACATATTTACATTATTTCCAGATAGGAAAACATCTTTATATATATATTTTTTAAACCACTTTACTGAGATACAATTTACATATAACAAGCTGCACATACTTAAAGTATACAATTCCATGAGTCTGAGAAGTATATACCCATAGAACCATCACCATCATCAAGACCATAAATATATGCATCATCTCCTAAAGTTTTCTCCCACCTCCTTTATTATTAAAATTATTAATATGTGTATGTGTGTGATAAGAACACTCAACATAAGATCTACCCTCTTATTGTACATACTTCAAGTATATAATACAGTATTGTTAGCTATAAGCATTATACTGTATAATAGATCTTCAGAGCTTATTTATCTTGTGTAACTAAAACTTTGTACCCTCTAATCATCACTTTTCCATTTTCTCCTTTCCTGGTAACCACCATTCTACTCTCTGCTCTATGAGTTTGACTATTTTAGATTCCATATATAAGTGAAATCATACAGTATCTTTCTATTTCTGGCTTATTTCACCCAGCATAATGCTATTCAGGTCTATCAAGGTTGTCACAAATGGCATGATTTCCTTCTTTTTTAAGGCTGAATAATATTCCATTGTATGTATATACCACATTTTCTTTATCCACTCATCTATCAACGAATGTTTAGGTTGTTTACATATCTTGGCTACTGTGAACAATGCTGCAAGGAACAAGGCAGTGCAGATATTTCTTCCAGATCTGAATTTCAATTCTTTTGGATGTATACCCAGAAGTGGGTTTGCTGGATCAGGTAGTAAATCTATTTTTAATTTGTTTAGAAATCTCCATACTGTTTTCCATAATGGTTGTATCAATTTATACTCCCACCAACAGTGTACAAGGGTTCCCTTTCCACCAAATCCTCACTAACACTTAACTAACACTTAGCTTTTTTTAATTTATGGTTGCCTTCCTAATAGGTGTAAGGTGGTATCTCTTTGTGATTTTGATTTGCATTTCCTTCATGTTTATATTTTCTTGGGAGAAATGTCTATTCGGATCCTTTGCCATTTTACAATCAGGTTATCTGGGAATTTTGTTTTCTGTTTGTTTGTATTCTATTGAGTTGTAGGAGTTCCTTGTATATTTTTTATATTAACCATTTATCAGATATATGACAGACAAAAATATTCTCCCATTTCAGAGGCTACCTTTTCATTTTGCTGATTGTTTCCTATGCTGTGCAGAAGCTTTTCATTTTGGTATAAACTTGTTTATTTTTACTTTTATTGCCTGTGCTTTTAGTGTCATATCTAAAACATTATTGCCAAGACCAATGTCAAGAAGCCTTTCCCCTACATTTTCTTTTAGAAGCTTTATGGTTCCAGGTTTCACATTTAAACCATTAATATCATTATATGTTTATGAGTTCTCTACTTCTTTCTCCTCCTCCTCCTCCTCTTCTTGATTCTTCCCTTCCTTTCCACCTCCTTATTCTCTTCCTTCCACTCTTCCTTTCCATGACTCCTTTTTGATTCTTTTTCTTGTGTATTGCAAAAGAAGATTTTTGTCTGTTTCAAGGATGAAGTCTAATATCCTGATTACTTAAACCTACTTCAGATAATTGATGACCCTTAAGAAATACTGTCAGCTTTTTTAGCCTGGTCCCCTTGGAAATACTTATTGCCTTTTTGTGTTACATTTGCAAATCTCTACAATAACCTATCAGGTGATTATTACCTTTTCTCATTCATATTAAGTAAACATTGAAGCTTATGATTTGTTTGTCCACATTTGATTTCCTATTAGCATATATTCCACTGGTTTTTCATTAACCCAGGTGTATTTCAATTGTCAATCTTATCTATTATTTATTACCACACAGTTGTGTTTGAGCCTTCATATTTTTGACCTCTCACTTATTTCTAGGTATTTATTAAAGCTTTGTGTATAAAGGGGGAAGGTGTATTCACTTTCTCTTGTTTCTTATAATAAATTACTGCAAATTCAGTGGCTTGAAGCAACACAAATTTATTATCTTACATTCTGTGTGTTTTAAGTCTGACACAGATCTCACTGGCTAAAATCAAGGTGTTAACAGAGCTGTGTTCCCTCTGGAGGATCTAAAGGAGAATTCATCTTTTCATCTTTTCCATTTCTTACAGGTCACCTGCGTGCTTTGATTTATAACTCTATTGCCTCTTCCTTAAACCAGTAATGATGGGTTGGGTTGTTCTCATATCACATTACTCTGACCTACTCTTCAGCTTCTCTCTTCTACTTTTTAGAACTAGTGATTACATTGGACCCACCAGGATAATTTAAGATAATCTCCCTATATTAAGTTCAGCTGATTAGCAGCCTAATTTCCATCTGCAACTCTAGTTCCCCTTTGCTATGTAACTAACATATTCACAGGTGTACCCACACACATGCACACACACACACATGCATATATGTCTACACTCTCCAAAAAGATGTTCCGTATCATTAGGAAAACCACAGGCTACTTATACCAAAGATACATGTTCTGTCCATTCAGATGCTTTTGGGTGAAGCATCTTCTCTTCTGGAAAATTGCTAGCTTATATTACAGTGCTTAGTTTACCTTTTACAAAAATCCCTTTCAATACAATAAATTATTCTGAAAACGGCAGGCACAGAATAATTTTATTCTTTTCCGTTTTATAATGAAAACTGGCAAATTGCCACATTTCTTTTTCTATATTCCAAGAACCTCAATACTAAGTTTATTAGATAGGTTTTCTCACAGAATGTTTCGTTACTGCTTTTTCCCTAATTTTCACAAATAACACATGAAATAATTCTATTCAAAATATTTTAAAGATTGTATAATGAGCTTATTTTCTGAAAATTCAAATGATCTAGGATAAGGCAAACTTGTTGCTACATTTTGATGCCATTCTTCAAAAATAATTGTCTCCCATCTTTTTTTTTTTCTCTTTGAGTTTTAGTTTGAGTAGTTTCTATTGATTGATTTTTGAGTTCACTGACACATTATCAAAGTATTTCCTCACTATAGTGACTGTAGTTTTTATTTATAAGATTTCCATTTGACTCTTATAGTTCCTGTAAATTCTTCTTTTATGCATGTTGCCCACTTTTTCCACTAGAGCCTTTAAAATATCAGTCAATTGTTATTTTAAATCCTCTGTCTGAGAGTTCTAACATTGAGACATTTTTCAGTCTTGTTCTGTTAATTAGTCTCTTAACAGTGAGTGGGATTTTTCTTGCATTTTTGTGTGTTTTGTAATTTCTGATTGAATTATGGACATTCTGTTTAGGACAGTAGACTCAGGGGTAGAGTCCTTATACCTGAAAGCGGACATGCCTTTTAAATTGCTCTGCCGTTAGTGTGGGGACTTGAGTCAAACTAGCCAGGAGCTAAACTGAGTTTCAGTGTTGCTGCTATGGTTACTTTCAGTTCAACACTGGCTTCAAAGTCCTCTAGCATTACCTTATGCTTCATGCCAGAGAGTTTTTCTCAATGCCTCCTTCCATTTGCCTTTGTCATTCATTTATTCATTCAACTAATAACGATTAAATGTCTTCTATTATGTACCAGGCACTGTTCTAATTATATAAAAATAAGACGGGCAATGTTCTTACTATCATGGAGAATATATTTGAACATTTTCTACTATTTCTTTTGCTTTTAAAATACATCATCATTTTAAAAAAATATATTTTAAAATAATAAATATATAGGTGAGAATGTGGGGAAATAATTTACCTCATATTTTTCAGATCAAGATACTAATGGCCATGCTCATTTTAGAGGATAATTAGGCCTAACTGAATTGTATATTTTAAAAGTGTATTCCCCTATGACCCGGGGATTTCACTTCTCTTTCTTTAACCTAGAGAAATACATGTACATGTTTACATGGAGGTTAACACTAGAACATTCACTACTACATTGTTTTAGAGAAAAATAGAGGAAAAAATAGATGTCCATTAATAAGAGAATAGATCCTAGTTCATGCTTACACTATGAAATAACATGCAACAGGTATAATAGAGTAGATCTGTATGTAATGACCTAAGTATCTCCAATGCAAAATGTTTTTTAAAAGGTATAAAATTATATATGCAATATGATACCTTTTTAGAAACAATTTTTAAAACCCAAAACTATAAATTTGCCTGTGAGATGTCCTTTGCCCTGAACAAAGGCACGTGTGACTTTATGGTGCTTCAGTGTCTGGCTTGGGGCAAGGAAACTTTTGTTCAAGTGTCCCTTTCCCTGATACCTACACTGACACCCATCATAGTCTTTCCCCTCTAGAGGGTCACTGTGTCCCCTTCCCTTCATCACCACCCCCGCCAGGCACTGGCAGCATAGAATACTGGTTCCTGATCTCTAAACTCTGAATTTCCTATTAATTTATGGCCTTACCACAAATTCAGGTCCCTTGCCCTGGTGTTATGCATACCCTTCTCTTTCTCTTTTCTCTTTCTCCTAATCCTGGTAAACCTCTAGTGTGATTAAGAGAAGCTTCGCTTCACCTCCTGCTTCTGTTTAAGCAATTTGGGGAACTTTGAAAACTACAAACTTCCTCCCTTCTTAACCATCTCTCAGAATGGATGTTAGGTTTTTAGAAACAAATCCAGGAAGACTTTTGTGACATTCATTCTTCCTTTCATGCTACTACCACCTCTTTCTCCAGAGGCAAGGGACATGGAGTGACCACATGTTAGAAACCAGAGCAAGAAGTAGCTTCGTTGTAGTTTGTGGCGTCTAAAAGTGCCTAAGAGATATTTTTAAATAAAATTTTCACTTTTTCCGTATAACTCTGTCTTAACATCTGCTGACCAAGTTTATTGCGTTTTCTTGCTCCAGGCTGACAACTATAAAAATTGTTCCGATTATTTATTTATTTATTTATTTATTTATTTTTTGAGATGGAGTCTCGCTCTGTCACCCAGGCTGGAGTGCAATGGCACAATCTCAGCTTACTGCAAGCTCTGCCTCCTGGGTTCATGCCATTCTCCTGCCTCAGCATCCGGAGTAGCTGGGATTACAGGCACCTGCCACTACGCCTGGCTAATTTTTTTGTATTTTTAGTAGAGACAGGGTTTCACCATGTTAGCCAGGATGGTCTCAATCTCCTGACCTCATGATCCACCTGCCTCGGCCTCCCAAAGTGCTGGGATTACAGGCGTGAGCCACTGCACCCAGCCAATATTTTAATTTTATGTTCTAATTAATATTTAAGGCAAAGTTCATATTTTAAATTACATATCATTTAGTTGTATGTGGAAGGATGGCTTCCAGCCAACAAAAACATTCTCATTAACTTCCAAAATACTTTTAGGAAGAATCAGATAAAGTTTCAAGCATCCAGTTATATTTAAGACCTGCCTGAATATGGCTGCACAGTATCTAATGTCTAAGTTATTCACTAGCGTGGTTCTAGCCGCATGTTAATAAAACTAAAGTGACTCTGGAATTTCATGATTTCCCATTATTTATATGTATATCTGGAAGATTTTATTTCCCAAAGAAGGCTACAGTAATACATTTTATTCCACATGCTCGTCTTAAAATGTGACCTTTCCACATTCATAGGTATGACAGGCAGAGTCTATGTCTCTTTTTCTTGGACTTGGGCATACCTTTGTGACTGCCTCAACCAGTAGGGCACAGTGGAAGTGTCACTATATAACTCCTGAGGCAATGAAAGAGCTGCACCTTCTCCCTAGATCTGTCTTAGAACACTTGCTTTTGGTACCCAGTCACTACCATCTCACACCCAGCTGTGAGGAATCCCAGGTTACATGAAGAAACCATTTTTATAGGTGTTCTTGCTGACAGCCGGCATCACCCAGCAGACATGTGAGGGAGGCAGTCTTCAAGGTGACTCCAGCCCCTGTTAATGTCTAGCTGCAACTTCATGAGAGACTCTGAGTGAGAATCATTTAGCTGAGCCTACCCAATACCCAGACTGTATGAGATAATAATAAATGAGGATTGAATTTGTTTAACACCTTTAAATTTGTTGTTTTGTAGACAGATATAACTAGAACAGCACATTGGACCAAAAACAACCCTGAATTCGAAGTGTCAAAATTGTTGAAATCACTGGCTTGTGGTTTCACTGATACTAAATTTTTCCATCCATCTCTTTATCTTGCCACAAACGTGGGAAGCATGAGAGCGCCCTATCTCATACATCTGCAAAATTGTACTTTACACTAGCTATCCAAAATAATGTATCTTTCCAGGGCACCAAGGAGCGCAAGCGATGGCCTTCCCAGGGAAAAACACGTCTTTCAGTTTTGCGGCAGGTAGTGTATGATTCATACATGGACTGATTGGATGGGAATGAGGAGAGAAAAATCACAGAATGGGCAATAAGAATTCTGTTGGTTTGACTCAAGGCAAATGAATCTGGAAGTATTCAGGATACTGCTCATTTTGGAATTTAGTCTGCTTGGGAATATTTCCCTTAAATAATAAACCATTCAAAACCTAGTGGCATAAAAACACCATTTCTTTAACTCACTATTAGGTGAGTCAGCAATTTATGCTGTGCTTAGTTGGGCAGTTATTCTGGTCTGAGATGGACTTTCTCATGTGTCTGTGCCCAACTGCAGATAAGGCCTGGCTGATGACAAGGGCAAATGGGAAGACTGGGACACATGTCACTTGTTCTCTATCAGGTTAGCCTGAGCTTAGTCACATGGCAGTGGAATAGTTCCAAGAGAAAGAGCAGAAGCATTTAAGCCTCTTCTGGCCTTGGTTTAGAACAGGCACACTGCCACTTCTACCACATCCCATTGGCTGAAGCAAGTTATAAGGCCAGCCCAATACAAGGGATGGGGAAATACGCGATACCTTTTCATCAGATGAATTGAAAGTCACATTGTAAAGGATGTTGAACACAGGAAAAGATAAAAGAAACCCATTTTTGTGATCATTTACCCCTGTTTTGGTTGATTATTGTGCTAGTCCTACAGATCAGGTTATATAAAGCAGTCTGATATGAAGTAAAAACAGCTGGATGCTAGGCATTTATTCACAAGGCTCGCGTCATATCTCGGGAAGATATAACTAGGTTTGTGAGTAGTTCACATAATCTATAGATATTTATAATTTGTATTTTTTTAATACTTGCCAGCTGCTTGACATTAACATTTTCCCTGTAGTGTCCCAATTTCATGTGTCTGAAATCATATGGGTTCTGCTTATAGCAGACAAACTGAGTTTCACCGAGATATACAGGTTGGTAATGATTAAACCAGTGTAAATGAATAGGGAGGAGAAAAGTTTCAGGACTTCTACCTGATAGTTGAATCAGAGAATCACAAATGTTCAGTGGTAAAAGAGAATTTCAACCAACCCCTTTAACTCTGATGGGATGGATTAATCAATAACGATTTGTGTGTATTAGAGAGAGAGAGAGAGACTAATTGACTCTAGATATTTATAGGCACACAAGAGATAAGGTGAGAAAAGTAATTAAGATTTATTGATTTATTGTGCTTGTAACTAGATTTTATAAACTCAGATGCTCAGAGATGGAGTCAAACCTTAATAAGAACTTTAATTTCTCATTTAGTAAGAGATTAGTCTTTATGGTTTTCCACTCTTCCTAACTACCATTTTGATCACTGCTTAATGTTCCAGCAATTAGAGGTACGTAATTTACTTAACCATTTCCCCATTGTTAAATACTAATATTGTCACTAGTTCCTTATGATTACAAATAGTGCTGCAATAAACATTTCTGAGCACAGCATGTTCTCCTCAGCTTGGGTATGAGCTTCACAAGGGCAGGGAGTTGTCTAAAGTATGGGTTTTCAGTGGCTAGAACAGTGCCTGGCACAAAGTAGGTGCCTAACAATATTTTAAAATATCTTTTGAACAGATAGAGTTGTCCTCATATTTTAAATTCTTTACTCAGGAGAGATTCCCAGATGTCTGTGCCTTCGGAGTATTCTTACCTAAATATCTGCTTTGAGGAGAACAAATCACATACACAGTTTGTCTTCAATGTGGAAAAACTTGATAGAGACAGTTACCAGCAAAACTTCCTTTTGCTTTTGTTCTCTAGAAAGAGATAACAAACTAAATGAGTAGGACTGACTGTATTAGAAAGCTGGACAGAGAAAAGGAAGAGAGTTAGCATTTCCTGTTTTCTGCTATATGCAGACACTGTGCTAAATATGATACTGGCAACATCTCATGTCATCCTCACAGAAGTGGGTGCAATCATGCCCATACTCAAATGAAAATTCATCCCTCTAGGACATTATGTAATTTGTCCAATTCCAAGGTTATCCACCTGGCTAATGGTAGAGCCAGGATTTGAATTCAAACATTTCTGGCTTCAAAGCATTTCTTCTTCATCTTTTTATTTATTTTTGTAACCTTTCACTACCTCCCTGGAAACTGAATTAGATAGATAACTTAGAAAATCCTCCAACAAACTAACCTTAAAATTTTCTAATTCCAGTCCTGAGTCCATACAAGTTTTCCATCTGAGGCCAGAATGCTAAAACCCAAGGCATTAAAGTGCCTATTTAGGGAAGATTGTCTCTGTGGGTTGCTGACCTGCTCTGCAGTGACTTTCAGCTTTGCTTTATCGTGACCTGGTCCCTCTTTGAGGATTGTCAGGAGAAAAGCAGCATCTTTCTCTATGTCCATAAAATATACTGTTTTCAATGATTCAGTTTTGAGCTCTCAGCCACATTAACAGGTTTTCAGGGGAGATTCCAGGGTTTCCCTCCATGAACATTTTGTGCTTTGAGGATGATGTTAAGGGTCTCAGCTTAGACGTCTGTATTTTGATGTCATTTACAGCCTTGCTGTGAGAAATTCAGTGCATTGTGACATAGGTCTTTCCATTAAACAGTGTCTGTCACTGCTGTCCTGACCCCATCCCAGGCTAAGTGCAATGTATAGCCAGCATCTGCTGACTGCCTCCCCCTACTTCAATTTTGTTTAACACAGAAAGTGCAGCTGGGCAATTTGTCAACATTTTTCTTCTGTGCAAACCAGAAGAGTTTGTAATAGTCTACTGTTCTATACCCAGAGCAGAGGTCTGAGGCTTTTGAATGATAGTTCCTAGTTTTCTTGCCCCTTTTCTGTATGAATTACCTTGTTAGAATAAACTGAAAATTTCCCACAGACTTTAAATTGCAGACTTCCCAGATGAGGAAATGCTCTACTAGCATAACTACAGAACAGTGACATAAGAGACTGGACAAGGAGCAGATGTGGTTGACTTACTCACTTAGTCCATTCCCTGTTCTCTCCCATATTTCTATGGCCTCAAATCTCCAGTGCCCGTTGGAAAGGAAGTCTTGCACTCTACTTTGATCAGGTGACCAGAACCTGATTCTCACCAAAGTCCTTCTGGTCATGTTCTGCATTAACCTTTCTCTCTTACTTTAGATGCATAGCCTGATTTATTAAACCGACCCTGAATTTATCTTTTCCCTGAACTTCCCCCACCCTATTTCCTTGACCTGAAAGATCAGTCCATCTGATTAAAACCATTTTATTATTACTACTATTACCCTAGCAGTGCCCCTGTCTACATTCTTTTTTTTGGCATTTGGCTTAGTTCTTTTCAAATCCTAGCATGGCTTGGAGACATTGCCACTAAGCAATGTACCCGGACTGAGTCCTGAAGTTGAGCATTTACTGAATACTTATCAGCACTCAGAAGCCTGAGAAAATACTACTTGAGTACACTACAGTTTATACTCTGGAATATTTTGCACTATGGAGCCCAGTTTTGGAAAGCACTAACCCACAGTTGAGTCATGTCTTTGATAATAGGTAATGACCCATAGCTCTCCAACCTGCCCGATTTCTCTTTTATTGACTGACATATTACTTTGGCAGAGACCTTTAGGACACCTGATTTTGACTCTACTATTGTTTCTATTTAAGGTCACCAGGCAACTTTTTTTTTACCCTAATCTTATAGATTCAACTCTTCAGCAGTGATGTTATATATATATGTATACACACACACACGTGTATATGAACATATATATGTACATATATTTGTACATATATGTGTATATATATGTATATTTATGTGTGTATATATATATATATGTATGTATATATATATCCAGTGACTAGGCAGAAACTTATTGGGAAATGCAATAGAGTGCAAAAACAAAGCTGACCCTATTTCAATCTGGAAAGCAGCATAAGCTTTTTAGAAAATTCCAGGTACTGTCTGAGTACTGATTGATTGGCCTGCTGTGGGCATTACTAATAGAAGCAGTTTATTTCTCCAAGGCCCTTTGAAAAAATGATGGAGGCTACCCATGAGTATCATCTGAGAAAATATATATTTATGTACCACAATCCAGGGTTCTGGATACTTACTCTACTTGACGTGAGTCCCTACGTGTATTTTAAGCTCTGTCCTTTTTCTCATCTCTACCTTTTTCTTTACAACCCACATGGGAGACATTTGAAAATTTTTCTAGATGAATTTTTGCTATGATGATCTGATGCATTTACCTCTAAGATAGTTCCCAATCCCATGCCCTTCTTTTCACCCACACTGAAGCCTTCTTAGTGTTTCTCTTAGAAAATTAAGAAGTTGCCTGTTAGGCATGTCTGCTTTTGGCCTGGCCTTCTTCCATTGCTACCAAAGTAGGTCCCCAGGAGTATATATCTAATCATGTCACTCGCTTATTCCAAACCTTCACCACGGAATTAAGGCCACACCCTTACGATGACATTCAAAGCCTCCACAATTATAACCCCAATATTCCTTTTTTGGAATGATCTCCAACCTGGCTTCCCCAGCCTGCACATGAACAACATCAGGAGCAGTAGGAGGGCCTCATGCAGGGCTATTATTCCCACAAAAGTTACTGCACTAAACAGAATTGAGAGAGTCCCTACTTTTCTCACCTGTTAAATATTTTGGCGAGTAATAGCTCAGATCCAGTGGCTCAGATGGCCATTCATCCATCCATCTAGTCATCGGTAAATATTTGGTGAGCAGTTACTCTAGTGTTACGCACTTGCAAGGAGCTAAGACTATATAGGTTTTTCAGCTCTCTTCAAGAAGCTTGTCATGTGATAATGGTAGGAGACCTGCAAACAGGTCTGTATTATTACGTGTTAGGAGAACTGCAATACAATCTCAATAGTTAAATAGGGGCACAAACTCTCTTGGCATGGTTACGAAAGGTTGTCAGGCATCACGTATTCTCACTTATAGGTGGGAGGTAAACATTGGATACATACAGACACAAAGGTGGCAACAATAAACACTGAGAATTACAAAACAGAGGAAGGGGACAAGTGTTTAAAAACTACCTATCTGGTATTATGTTCACTACTTGGGTGACAGGATCATTAGAAGCCCAAACCTCAGCATCACACAATATACCCATGTAACAAACCTGCATATGTACCCTCTGAATCTAAAATTAAAAAGAAAAAGAAAAGGTTTGTGGGAGAAAGAGATGTATGAAATACACACACACACCCACACAACAGACACACACAGACACACACACGCACCAACAAAAAACAGTCCACATGAAGACAGACCTGATGTTTAAGGATCTTGGAAACTAAAGACTGCTCTATTACACTTGTTCTTTGATGATAGAGACAGCAATAACTCTAACTGCTGGCATTGGCCACTTCTTACTAACCCTAGGATAATCTGCACATGGAGGCCACTGAATTATCATGCTGGGTATGTTTTACCAGTGAGTGATTGCAGTGGCTGAAGGGGATCCAGGCTTCTATTTAAAATAGTGATTGTATGTGGCCCCAAATTTAGTGATAGAGCCTCATTCAGGGTTACTGAGGAATGTAGGAAAGGGAGGAGGTCGTGAAAGAATATTACTTCAGTTTATTTAATAGTAATTCAGAGACTGGGGGTAACAACAAAATTTTAAAAAACAAAATTAAAGACAAAACACAACACCATAGTAGGTAGAAAATAATTATCTTTTCCAGCATAGTCCTAATTCTGTGAACCACTTTTTCCCATAGGGTAGGCTCAGTGAGATGAAATAAAATACACTCTTGCAGGCCCATGGAGGAAGATTCTGAGCCCAACCCAATTCCTTGGGTGCCATGTCTTAAATGAGATTATAATAGTGGTAATATTTAGTATCACAGCTCTGCTCCTTGCCTTGGTCTTAATGATGCTGCCCAGAGCTTAACCTTTAATGAGTTTATTTTTACTTCGGGAAAATGTCCTTGCCCAGCTAATTGTGTCTTTCCTAACTCAATTATATCTGGTCTCTCATGGGATAACTGGTCTCTTATGGGATAACAGATATTAAAAACATATCCGTGGTATTGTTCACATTTTTTTTCTTTCGGAGCCAGTTTTCAAAACTCCACAAAGTGAATAAATACAACTTAAGCTCTTTGGAAATTCCTTGTCAGGAGAGTTTGGAAAAAAAGGTGTCTTTAATTGACTATAGGACATGCAAGTTCAATTTAATTTCAAAGTGTAATGAAGTGAAGCTTTGCATGATTTTATCTTATTGATTTCTTTTGGGTTTGTGGTTTTTTTAAAAAAGTGAAGATGGAAAAATAAAAGCTTCCAAGTAATCACTTTTCTTGGTGAAATTTGAGTTATGGATGGCATTTGCAGTAATACCATATTAACAGAATATGATATACCACCTAATATACATTGAGGTGTCCTAATTCAGCTGATTATTTGATCAGGCTGAGAAGAGAAGAAGAAGTCATTTCTTGCTTGCTTCTAAACACTTGCCTAGTTGAGAAAAAGTTGGAAGGCTGAAACACTTCCTTTCTGGACTCTCAAATATCACAAAAAACTGTCATATCAGACTCAAAGATCACTTCTTCCAGGAAGCTTTTTTTCTCATCACCACCTCATAAACTAGGTTGGATGATGTTCCTAGGTGTTAATTTTCGTAACACTGTAGGTATACATTTAACCTCAGACTTAGACCATTTTTTATGTTTGTAATGATCTGATTTTATATGTCCCCTAACTCTCTTATGGTGTGATATTCTTAAGGGTATAAACAATATCCTATTTATCTTCCCATTGTCTTGTACAGGTCATGAAACAGAGTAGGCCCCTGTTGGTGACTGAATGAGCATTGCCTGCATCTCCACACATACATCTTAATTGGCAGATACTTGTGAGTGAGGCCTTTGAAGAGTGTTCATTTCATAATTACGGCACAGGTTCAATGATTGAGCACCTGAGGTCCTATGTCCCATAATTGGCTATTTATGGGTGTTATAGACTGAATGTGTTCCGCCTCCCAAATACATATGTTGAAGTCCTAACCCCCAAAGATAAGGCCTCTGAGGAGGTTATAAATGTTAAAGGAGGTCATAAGGGTGGGACCCTAATCTGATAGGGCTGGTGCCCTTATAAGAAAGAAAGAGCCACCAGAGTCTCTTTCTCAGTCATTTGAGGACATAGCAAGACAGCAGTTGTCTGCAAACCAGGAAGAGAACCCTTACTGGGAACCAAATTTGTGGGTACCTATATCTTGTACTTGCCAGCCTCCAGAGTATGTGTAAATTTAAACCACCCAGTCTGTGGTATTTTATTATAGCAATTTGAGCTGACTAATGCATGGGGTAATTTTATTCACTGAGTGCACTTGTAGACAGGCCTCTACATAGCTCATTCAGTGAGTTTTGATGTAAAAGGCATCGATGTGTTATATCTGAGCAGGATAGCTTATATATCTTGGAACATCTACCTTAGTGTTAGTGTACGATTACCAACCAGATTGCCATTGCTAGATGGAGGATAATACTTAACCCAGACTTGTGTATCTATTGTATTTGAAGTGTCAGTAAAGTTTATAACCAGAGTTTCTCATTTCCGTGGTCCTAGTTCCTGCAGAATAGATGAAAACATGTAATGAGATGTCCTGAGAGTTAGCCTCTTCTAGGATATACATTTGGCAAGCTTGCAATACAATGTAAATGCAGTTTCTGGTAGAATCTCTAGCGAACCCTTTTGGCCACACTCTGGGAGTTCTCTGTGACAAAATGAACTGGTTAGTCTGGATTAGTCAGTGGTGTAAACCAGTCACCATGATAGTCCCTTCATGCTTCAAAAATCATGGAAAGAGCCCCAGTAAATTGGAGATTTCCTGTACTGCCTTTACCCAGAAGCCACCTCTTGCCAGAGTTCAGGGCCCTTTGCTCAGAAAATATTAAATCTGAGAAAAGATTGAAGGTAGGTCATTGCAAATCATGAGGGGTGTGAAGTATTCTGCTTTGAGCCCATCCCTCCTTGACAAATAAGAACGCCAAGAAAGATGGGCTTGATGGGGCCAGCATCTCAATCTAGAATTCAGACTTTCATAGCTGAAGAATATCAAAGCCACTGTGACCTATGGAGTTTATACAGCATGGGGTAAAGCTGAAGTGAAGACATGTCTAGAGGTTGCAGGTGACTGGCCCTATCAGGAGTAAATAGAAACCATTCTGCCCTTGTCCAAAGAAAGAGAGAACAGTCTACTGGTTGAAGGCAAAGCGTTGTTACTTTTGCAAAGAAAGTTAAACTTGCCAACGTCATTAGATGAAAAGACTATGTGTGTATTATTCTAACCACAAAGCAGTGGCAGTGAGAGGAAGGCTCCTGCCAGCTGCTTCAGTGAGCCACAGTGGCACTGATGCTCTTTGAGTGGGAGGTTTCTGTTCATTTGCAAATGCGATGACATTTTCAGCTTTTTGTACCAGGAACGGAAGCGCCTTGGGAAGCTTGTGGTTGAATGCATTCTCCCTAGAGAGCAGCAAATTAGGTTAAATTCATTTACTGATGGAGGGTCCAGGGGAAGGCGGACCCTGGGGAGGGCGGGGCAGATGGTGTGTGGCAGTGACTTATTCTAGTTTGAATTGACTTAGAAAAAATGTATTTATTTGCTTCCTTTCTCCAACCTTCATCATTTCCTCCAAAGACTGCAAGCATAAACTTATACAACATGTCCTCTTTGCAGAAAGCTATGAGGTGGTTGTGTGCTCTTGACCTGAGGCAGCAGGCCCAGAATCAATGAATGTGTCTGTAATTAAACTCCTGGGGATGAGACACCCGACTTCATCCAAATTAGAGATTCAATTCAACAGCAAGTTTGATAAAAAGGGAGGTCGGTAGTGACCAAACTAACCCTGCTACGTCGTTAACGAGGCTGAAGATGATTCCAAAATGGCTTAATGTGGCAGAAGTCTTCTCACAAGATGGCTATGATTCAAATAACCTTGGACAGCTGTGATGGAAGAGCAAATAAATAGCTCCTTTTATAAAAAAAAAAACTCTGTCACCTCCTTTAGCCAAAGATATTAGAGCCCAGAGGAACCTTATTTGGTGCTGAGTCCACCTTTTCAATTTCCAAAAGAGAAAAGAACTCTGATAAGTTAAATGACTCCCATGGAATTGGAGATGTCAACTGAAGAATGACGAGGTTCATAAATTTGGAAAGGAGAGCTTTATTTCTCATAAAGCATTGCAACCTGCATGGTGGCCATTCTGACAGACTGGGAAGCATAGCCTCTGGCCAGGAGCCAAAAACAGACTCTTCAAGGGAGGAGAAAAGGGAACAGGAATGTGTGCTGAGGTGGCCACATTTACATATTTAGTAAGCTATAAGAGGAGTCATAAATATTTTTAAAAGGAGAAACACACACATCCACAATTGAGCTTCATGATTCTCCAGGGGACCCATGTTCAAAATATAGCCTTGTTAGCGTGACCCGAGGGTGGTGTTTTCAGCCCTCTGATGACAAATGTGAAGCACAGGACACAAAAGCCCCTAATGTACACCCTCCATAGACTGGCCAGAACCACTTCATAGTCAGTGGTCTCTTATCAGGAAGAAATGCTGGTGGGTTGTTTTGTTAAAACCACAAAAGGGAGGGGCAGTCGTTACTGGTTAGTTGATATCAGTGGTAGAGTCTCTGTAAAGGGCTGGTTTCTGTTTGGTCCTTAGGGAAGAAAGCTTAATGGCGATTATCAAGGGAGGGGATATTACAAGGAATGTCTGACCTCACATACTGTCATGACTGAGAACTCAGTTTTCAAGATTACTCTGAGGTCCCCTTGGCCAAGAGGGGTTCTCTTCAGTCAGTTGGTGGATTTGGGATCTCATTTTTATTTCTCAGAGGCTTTTATTAATATGCTTCTCTGTGCTTTGATGATTATGCCTCTCATTGTAATTCTGAACACAACCATTGTCCTATAGGCAGTGTCTACAAACCAGGGGTCATCCCACAGTAACAATAAGAATATTTCCAAGTGCTGACGGAAAGAGCTCTAGATTTTTTTTGTCAACTCACTAGCAGATATTTGACTCACTGGAAGATTTTCTGCTGGGATAGAATATTTCACCTCTCTCAAGAGCAGAGTTTTCATCTGCAAAATAAAGCAATAAACAACCAACCAAAATAGTAGTACTGCCATGGCTAAGCCACGACAGATGGCAGTGTTGCAGAAATAAGAAAAATGTTCCCTCTGGTGGTTGAAGATGGGAAAGACACCCTTTCCTCTGGGCTAACTTTCCCCTAAGGGAGGCGACTGCCTTGGTGAAGGACTGAGTTTCATTCCCCAAGCTTTCATCCAGGCATGCTTTTATAGCACACAAGCTACACACTCAAATGTGGGAACTCTGGTACTCAACTACCTAGTACTGAACTCAAGCCTCAACTACCCGGGGAGTTAAGGGAGAACATAAGGAAGAACATCTACCTATAAAAGTACTTTGTAAGTTTTAGCACTCCTTATCAATACGAGTCCTATTAAGATATTGAAAGTGGAGGAATACAGGAAGATCCTTTATAGCAAAATTGGGCTTGGTATCTAAGTTGAAATTCATTCTACCACTAAGGGCTTTATACCAAAGTCAACCACATCCCTGAATATGTAGTGTCCAGCTGGGTGTGGTGGCTCACGCCTGTAATCCCAGCACTTTGGGAGGCCGAGGTGGGTGGATCACAAGGTCAAGAGATTGACACCATCCTGGCCAACATGGTGAAACCCCGTCTCTACTAACAATACAAAAATTAGCTGGGCATGGTGGTGTGCGCCTGTAGTGCCAACTACTCAGGAGGCTGAGGCAGGGGAATCGCTTGAAGCCAGGAGGAGGAGGTTGCAGTGAGCTGAGATCGTGCCACTGCACTCCAGCCTGGTGACAGAGCAAGACTCCATCTAAAAAAAAAAAAAAAAAGTAGTTTCCAAAATTGAACTGGATTTTCAATGAGTATTTTCTTGAGAAAGTTCCCTGAAGGATGATCATAAAGGTCTGTATGTCAGGATATGTCCCAAGGAGAAGTGTCATTCCTCAGAGGCAGTCAGAGATGACTCCTGTTTGCATGGCATGTTAAGACCTTGATAATCCTGCATACATATGCATACATTCTTACAGTCACTGTCCCAGTGAATTGTAATTATTTGAATAAATATGCATGTAAAAATGAGTTTAAAAACTAACTTGATAATTCTGTTGCTTCTTAGGATGGCTACATACCATAGGCAAGGAAATGGGAGAGCAACCACTGACAAGCTCATAGAAACAGGGCACATGATATGTGAGTGACTGGAGAATGCAAGGAGTAACTCCTGACATGAGGACTCTAATCTCACGTATACAGACATGAAGGTTTACAAGTCTGTTGCCCTCTTCTCTGACTCTCTTTTCTTTAAAGAGGTGATATTTGAGCGGAGACCTGGGTGATGAGAAGGAGCCAGCCAATGTGCCAATCTGAGTATTAAGTATTCCAGAAAGAGGAAATAGCCAGTGCAAAAGTCCATAGGCAGGTACAAATTCTGTGTGTTTTAAAAAAGAAATAGATTTGTATATTTGGATCTTAGTGAGTGAGAGAGATAGTGACTATGTATCCGAAATGCAGATGCTCCACCTACAGAAATTCCAAATCAACTAGTCTAGGGTGGTGCCCAGGCATTGGTGTTTGGGATTTTTGGTTGTTGTTGCTGCTGCTGTTGTTGATCTTGTTGTTATTTTAGGTTCTCCCGGTAATTCTAATCACAGACTAAAGATAACTGATATAGAGCTTTATAGGGTATGGGAAAAAGTTTGGCTTCTAAGAACTATAGAAAACCACAAAGAATTTTAAGCAGGGGAGTGATGTGATGTAATAATCCATGATTAAAATTTCCCTCTTGATCCTGTGTAGAAGATGAATTGAAAGGGGAAAGGGTGGCAAGAATGAGGAAAACTGTGAGTAGGCAGTGGCAAATATCCATGAAGTCACTCTTGGTCTAGTGGAGAAAAAAATGGACAGCTGTGAGAAATGTTATTAAGGTGTTGTCCTTCACAGCTTTACCTAAAATGTTTATTTGCTGATGGATTGGATTAGATTTTGGGGTATGGGAAAAGATGAATGACCAACAGAATTTTGATTTAAGCAACTCAGTGCATTGTGGGGCCACTTATAGAAACAAAAGGCACAGTGGGTACCCACATGGGTGCACATGGGAGAAGGGATAGGAACAAATAATTCTGGTTTTGGCATGTTTTGTTGGAGAGAGATACACACACACACACACACACACACACACTGGAAATACCTACAGTGTAAATATATATGTGTGTATGTATGTATATACACACACATGCACACATTACACACACACACCCCACATATATATACACATATATTCATATATATATACACACACATATACATATATACGTGTATATATACACACACATATACACACATATACATATATACACATATATATGTATGAGATTTCCAGTGTAGGTATCTGGTCGACAGGTACACATTGGGATATTCACACTGGGAACTTAGGAGAGAGATCAGGTATATGTATAAACATTTGCGTTTATATGGTATATAGATGGTATTTCATGCCATAGGTTGAGATTTCTTCAAGAGCGAATGTGGACATAGTTTTTGGGTATGGTAATGTTTAGGGCATCCAAGGCAAGTAAGCACTTTTTGGGTGAATTAAAATTGAGTATAAATACTCTGTGCAGAACACTCTTACACTGGTATTAAAATACCTTTCCTAAAAATGAAAAGGAATCTGAAGTGGAAGAAAATGGAACTAAAGTATTTTTTATATATAACTTTGCTGATTGATTTTTCTCTTATAAAACAAATTGGATGGAAACATATATGAGAGGGGGGCAAGAATCAACTTTTCAATGGCAACACCCCTATATTATTTCATGTTATAGTAGCCAAATCTACCAAAGAGAATCATTGCAACCATTCCTGCCTCATGTCTCTTACCAGGCTGGTCCTCTCTGCCAGGAAATACATAGGCATTTTCTGGTCCTAGTTTCCTTAAATTCTGATGCAAGCAGAAAATTGCCAGTTCTGTTACTGAGTAATTATAGCTCTATATCTGAAATAACTTAATGATGTCTTCTGGCAGCCTTAATGCCAGACTTAATAATGAAATGAGTCCTCCACCAACATGGCCCCAGGACACCAAGTGGCCATGAGGTTGGGGCTTCCCAGAGAATCATGAGAAGTTTCTCCATCCTGCAAGTGTATCAATAATTTCCCTGCCTTCCCAATCTTATATGATCTGTTAATTGATTCACCTAAGTAACAGACTTCAAATCTGAGGAAACACCACCCCTGGGGCAAAGTGATGATTTTCTGAAGAGTACGCAGTCAGGGCTTAATTTGCAGATCTTCCAGTTCCATCTGTACTGTTTCCTAAAATTGAACTGCCTAAGAACTCATACTTCTTACACTTTTTCAAATAAAGTAAGCTTGTCAGCACTGGGACACTGTCTATAATGATAGTAAACCCCGTGGTTTACTGAAACCTTCCAAGTGCTAAACGAGGGGCCATTTGAAATATTAGTTTAGGTGTTGAGAAAATGGATAAGTATCCTGATTCAGTAATCAAATCTTTCTGAAAGTCAGGCTTTCCAGTTCTTTTCTTCGCACAAAATTGAAGGTAGACCTAATTGACTTGTCAGTTGTTGGATGACTAAAAATAATTTTTGCTGATAAATCACTGTGGTTTTGATATACAACTTGGAAAAAGTGCAAAAAAAAAAGAGTGACAAGGTTATTACAAAACTTCCATTCATGTCAATTTATTTATAAGAAAAAATTTCTCAGTTGTAAGCATTTATTAAAATGAAAAATAGGAATGTACTTGAGGCTGAATCTCATTTATCCTAGTGGTTGGTCATATTTATCCATGGATACATTAAGTAATCGAGGGAGGAGTAGCCATTCATCTCATTAAAGCTGCATGCTGAATTATAATTTTAAATCCAGTAATCATCAAAACATAGACTATAATTTATTGTTTTGCTCAATGTTGTACTTATAATTGTAATGAAAACTCAATCCAAACAAAAATCTTTAACACTTTGAGTTATGGAAATTTTTTTTGGTAAAGATTACTAAAGACTGCACAATAAAACATGTTAAAGCATAAAATTGTATATCATTAGGCTAAAATTCTATGAGGAAAATAAAATGGAAATACTATTTGAAGGGGGAAAAGGAAGGTTACAAAATTTGTTAAAGAAGGTAAATTTGTATGTTTTTGTATTTGTGTATACAAATCTGTGAGGTTTTTTTTCTCAAATAAATGATAGGATTTAGTCACTATGGCATCAAATTATCACTCTTCAAATGACAGCTGAGGAGCACCTAACTGAGCTGGGAAGAGGAGTCAAGAAAGAGTTTCAGATGAGGTGATGCCACAGCTGAGTCTCAGAAGACAAGCAGGAATTCACAGGGTGAAGAAAAAGAAGGGCAGGATTTCTAGACAGAGGGGGCATCTAGCTTTCCCAAATAGCCCTCATGAGGCTTGGCCTGTATAGAGAAATTTAAACTTCTCAGTTAGACTCCTAAGAAAGGTGCCTATTAGAGCCAGGCAAGGAGTGACTGGCAAACAAAATGAGCTATTTTGGGGCAGGGGGTATCCAGACAGGTCCCAATTGGCCTGCAGAACAAAGAAGTACCCCTGGGGAAGGTGAGCTTTGGCTAAGCAGCTTAGTTAATTTTTAGATGTCCCTGTGTTCCTAAAACTCTGTGACAGCAAGACTCCCGTATTTACTGCTTTGTGAGCACAGGAGTTAGCATAGTCTTTCATTAAAGGTCAAACCAACCCAGGGAGAAGTATATAAGTCCCATATCTGGCTGGCAGGAAAAGGAGACAGGACCTTGAATTTTCGAAAGTGTGCATATATGAATCCAAGTTGGTATTATACTGCCAGGCTGCCTGAAATGGATAGGTAGAAGGGGTAGGTGGTATTAGGGAGAAGAAACATGATTCTCCTTGATTTCATCTCCTATTTCTTGTCACCCAATGTCCACTAAATGATCTGACAAGGTTAGATGGTTAGAAGGAGAATGGAATTAGAGGAAGAAAACAGACATAGATTGAGTGCCTACTTACATGCTTTAAACTTCAGCTCTGTATAATCCTTGAACTCCTGGGCTAGATGTAGGGCTCCTTTGTGCTTCTAAGGTTACTTGTGCGGAATTCTAACTTGATTTTCTCTATTCTGCAGGGATTTTTTTTCCTTATGTGTATGCCCCCTCAAAATCAAGACTTTCTTAAAAACAGAGGTTATATATTCTAACATTCTGGACCCCTAACACAGGACTTAGCCTAGTAGGCACTCAAATGCTTAATTAACTGAATTTTATTTCTTCAGTGGTGTTTTACATTAAATGCCTCATTGAATAATCATAGCAAACAGTGACATAGTATGCAGCATGTACTGGTATTGCTTTACATACTCACTAACCTGCATAATCCTCCTAAAACCCTGTAAAGTGGCAACTGTTATGATCTCCCATTAAATAGAGGGACATCAAGTGACACAAAGGTTAAATAACTTGGCCATGGTTTCACAACTAGTGGTAGCAGAGCTAAAATTTGAACCAAGGCAGTCTAGCTCCCAAGTCTGTGCTTTGAATAGTTGCTATATCACATTGTTCCTGCCACACTACTATTAGGTGGATATTTATAACCTCATTTTGTAAAAGAAGAATGTGAGTCTCTCTCAGAGTACAAGGGCGTCAGTCACCCAAGACACACAGCTAGTAATTGACAGGTCTGGGATTTAGATTCAAACATGTGCAGTTTATTTATTACACTCTAGAGCAATGTGTACGCCTCCAGAACATGAACCATTATCTCAAGTATTTTGACTGAGGAAAGTGAAAGGATGTAGGATGAGTAGCCTAAGATGGGTGGCTGGTAAACACCCAGGACCAGGTGGAAGTTTCCTTTATTATTAGCCTCTTATGTAAAAGTCTTCCTCTCTCTCTTTCTCTCTTTCTCTCTCTCTGTGTGTGTGCGTGTGTGTGTGTGTCTGGTTGAGTTCTCTGAATATCATTAATATGTGCACACTGTGAAAATTTTAACAATAAAGAAAAGAATGTGGAAAAACCATAATTGTCATCATTCTACCATCCCTACATAATCATTGCTAATAATTACTGTTTAGTATTATATATATGTGTGTATATAAATAAATTTAAATTCACAGTTTATATTTGACTTTTTTCCACTTAACGTTATAGCCTCAGAATTTTCTAATTTCATTAAAAATCCTTCAACTGTGTGACTTTTAATGGCTGCACAGTAATTGGATAAATCATAATTTATTTAATCCTAATTCCCTTATTATTGGATATTTATCACTGTTTATATCTTAGATAATTTCTTTAGGGAAAACATTTAAAAGTAGACTGGTTGGATCAAAGACTTTATGCATATAGACAAAGTGTCCTCAAGAAAAGTTGTATAAATTTACTCTGCCACCAAATCTATAAGTAAATTCCATCTTCCCAACCTTTGTCAACATTGAGTATTACCTTTTTAAAATCTATCACTTAGGTACCTAAAAAACTTTCCCCTCAGTTTTAAAATTGTAACTCATTGATTATTAAAGAGGCTAAACTTTTTCTGTTATGCTCTTCATCATTTGTATTTTTTCTTTTTGAAATTGTACATTCAATATCATTTGCCATTTTCTCCATTCAGGTATTTTTATTAATTAATCAGCATGCATAACTTCTTTATTTATTAAGAATATGACTTGATCTGGTACAAATATTTTTTCAATTGTTTATTTGTCTTTTGTTTTTTTTAAATTCCAATTGCTCATTTGTCTTTAAATTTGAGCAGATTTTTCTTGCATATGGAGGTTTAAAAATTATGTCTGAAAACTATGAATTTCTTTTGTGCGTTCCTCATTTGCTTCTAAAATTTGAATATCTCAAAATCAGAATCATATTTACCTATGTTTTCTTAGACTTAAGGTTTTAATTTTTATATTTAAAAATTTGGTACATTTGCCATTCATTTTGATGCATGTATGATACAAGTGCTAATTAATCTTTTTCTCTCAATAATTATTCAAAAATGATATATCAGACAGTCCTTTTTCCTGTGGTTCTTAGACAATTCTCTCCTAGTGTTTTATTGAACAAACATCTGCACCACCTTTATAAGATAAAGGGCACTGTGATATGTCCTGTGCAGTCTTCAGATTCATAGTTTCCAGATTCTGCCTTCCAGGAACTTATCACCAAGTAGGGGAAAGTCAAGCTACCAAATTAACTCTTACACAAGATGGAAGTAAGAGAGAAGGCAGACATCTTGGTGATTGCCTAAAGTTTCTGTCACAAGAGTGATGAAATTGCATGGCTAGTTACTCTCATGTGTTACTCAGAGATGCACCACCCAGATCCTCCTTCAAGAAAAGTTGATGCCCAGCTTTAGGAAGGGTGATCATCAGAGAGCCTTCAGCTGCCAGATCCATCAGGGTCTGCCTTGGTTGCAGAAGAACACCTCACACAAGCTCCACCCTTTGCGGGGCATCCAGTCAGTAAATTAGTGGGGCTGGGATATAAAAAGCCTTGTCATGTGGGCTAACACAGAGCAATTTTGACAGACCGTATTTGCTCCAGAGCTCCCCACCAGGTTGGCCAAGACTTTATCAACCCCGCATTGCAGTTCATCTTCTCCCTCTGCTGAATCCTGTTATTCCTGTTTCTTCCATAGATGCTAATCTCTAATAAATATCTAAACCCCTAAATCTACTTCAACATCTGCTTCTGGAGAAGTCAATCTGTGACATCTGGCATCTCCCTCCCCATGTATTGCTCTAGACCAAGTTGGCAAATCAGCCCTTCCAAGGTGTCTATAAAAACTTAATTCTGGAGACCCAGGAGAAATCTTACAAATGACTTTGGTGTACCAGGAAATGAATTGAAGCATGATGGGTGCATCAATTAGCAAGTCATTTGAATTTAAAATGTGTGAAGATACAAATAGAGAGGCAGAAGTTCAAGTCGATAATAACTGATGTGCTCACAGAAGGTGTGCAGGAAACCGTCTGGCAGTCAGACAGAGCATGTGCTGGTGCTGACTTCTCAGAATGTGATTAAAGAAGGATAGCATCATTCCTTCATATCCAAAGAGAAGACTTTTTGTTTTCCCCAGACAATACAAATATTATTTCTAAATGGTTGCTGCGTAATAACACCTAACATTTACAGAGCACACTATGGGCCAAGCACTGCGCCATGCACTTTTTAAGGATATTCTCACTTAATCTTCATATTGTACATTATTTGTACCATTCCTATTTTCTTAGAAAGTTTAATTATCTTGCCCAACATCATAAACACTGGAAGTGGTGGGGCAAGAATATGTATGTACCTCATCAGCCTAAATACTGCTTTACCCTAGGTGCCTTGGCCACTAATCAGCTGTGTGACCTTCAAAAGTTACTCTCACTTCTGCTTCTTAAAAATAGACATATAAGTGTTTATCTCATGGAGTTATTTGGATGATTACATTAGAAAAGGTAATGTGAAGCCCCTAAAATTTTATGTGTCACAAAGTAAATTCTCCACAAATGTCAGTTGTCAATATCAGTGTTATTTTTAGATGTCCTACGTGAATTTCCATATTGTCTGAAGTATGTTTCACTTCTAATAAGGGATCACACGTGAAAAGTACTCAGAAACTTCCAGTCAGTCTAGCAAACTCATCTGACATGTAAAGAACTCTGTCTTCCAAACACAAAGAAATACTAGACAACATAAATGTATAAAGTAAACACAAAGCTGAGTTTGAAAGTAAGGCAAGGCAATTCTCGGTGCCAGAAATGAAGAAGAGGAACAAAGCCAGATTTCTGGGCAGAAGCTGTTTATGACCAGATCGTAAAGCTATAAGATCTAATTATTAGCCCTCAGACCTGGAGATCTGGTGCTTTAACCAATGCCTACCTTCATGTAAAACAAGAGAAGAGGCTTTGGGCCTTGCGGTTAAGCCCCTCCATAGATATGGAAGTTACCCTGATTAGAGAATGAAGAAAGGAACCTGGCAAAGAAAGCATCATGAAAGCTGGTCATATATGCGAGTACTTAACACAGTTCTGATTTATACTACCTGAATACGCAAAGGCCCAAATCGAGATAACAATATATAAAACATGTATCCTAGAACTTATGGCTTCCTTAAGGTCTTGGCAGAAGCAAATATAAAACCCATCCATTAGGGACAACTCCAAACCCTGAGCACCCAGACTCACAAGGAATACAATTCCTGCTGAAGATGAGCTCACAGACAAAATGACAAAACACTGGGGAATAAGCCACCGTGAGAGAGAGAGAGAGAGCTGGCAGATGTAACAAACTGTCACATTTTTACCCGAAGAACTAGAAGTAATAAGACAATCTGAAATTAAAGGAAGTATTTTCAAAACATACACTAAGCCAAGAGGAGAGAAACAATAAGAAAAAAAGAAGAAAGAATGGAAATAGCAGCTCTGGAGATTGGGGGAGCCATGGAGTAAAGGATTGGAAGAAACCAAGTGGTCATGGGGTCACAGTCGGCCTCATGAGGAAGGTGAAAAATAAGCAGAAACATGAAGGAGGTGAGGGAGGTAGTGAAGCAGGTATCTGGAAGAAGAGAGTTGCAGGTGTTGGAAACAAAGGAAGCCTTCAAGGCAGGACTATAGCTTGTATGTTTGAGGATAGCAAAGAGGGCAGGATAGCTGAAGAGTGTGACCAAGGAGAAGAGTTAAATTACTTAATCTCCCTAAGCCTCAGTTTACTCAGCTATAAAGTGGGGAATATGTACTTCTCAGAATTGCAAGGATTAAATAATTTAAGCAAAGGAGCCATGTCTATGGGACAGTACTGCTCTGGATCCTTTAGGTCTGCTATGTCCTCACACCAAGCCTCTGAGTTAGGTCTTAATGTCTCCATTTTACACATAAAGACACTGAGGCTTCAAGAAGTTAAAGATATTGACCACAAAAATAGTGAGAGTTGCAACCGGGATTTAAACACAAGCCCATTTGTCTCTAAATCCCAAATTCTTTCTACAGTCTTCATGTGAAATAGCCAAATGCAGTGATGGGTATATAGTAGGAGATTGGTTGCAATAATTCCATTTTTTAATTAACTTGAACCAGATATATCAGTAATAGATTCCGTCTTAGTTTTGGTTCTCCTCAAAGTAGAGCCTAAGGCAAATATTAGAATATAGGTATGTTATTTGAGAGGTGATGTCAGAAAGCAAGAATTAAGAAATGGGGAAAGTGAAACAGGGAAGAAAATAAAAAAGATTGTGGAAGACTGTTACTACTATGGGCAACTGAGGCCCAATCCCGCTGGAGACTTTTTGAGGAGCTATGTAGAATGCACCTCAGAATTTTCCCTCCCAAGGCAGAGATGCTCAGACGTTAACCCTTCAATTTCTGAATCTCATGGGTTCAGGGTTACCCCTCAGTGTGATAATTCACCCACACTTGCAGGCTGCCTCCTACATGAATTCCATAGTGTCAGAGAAAATTCAGAGGCTGAAAAGCAAAGAGGTTCAAAGGCTTATGGCTGTCTGCCACAGCTGCAGCAGAAATCAGAGGTGGGTTGGGGCAGAAGTGAGGGTGCTATAAATTATTCTATTTTATATTAGGTACCAGTGCAGGAACCAAAGAAAAGGAATCACCTACAGACCTATACTGATTTACCAAGAGGAAAATTTTATGATAATCAGAAACATTCAAAGATAGAACAAAGGGCTAGGAAGTAATATCGCCCTACATAGAAAATGCCAGGCAGGGAGGCTCATTGGTCCGGAACTCAGTCATTGGTCAGACAGGTGGACCAGCTAGCTTTTAGGAACATTCCAACCCTGAGAGTCTATGACATTGTTTATTAAATATACACTATTTGTCGTAAAATGTCAGCGCAAGTGAGAGTTAAAAACCTGAAAACTATATTGTATATGTGCTGAGCAAAATTTCTCTGAGAAGTTCAAATTACTTTCCTATGGTGTCAGAACTTTAGGACTTCTCACCGTACTTCAGCTAAATAAATCATCCTGGAAAACCTGAAATAGAATCTGACTTGTGTTGTTCCCTGGGCAGTCTGTGGTGTAGGTCACTGGACTCAGCTCTCTTGTCCTTTGACCAGAATGTCTGGTCAGTATGGATAAACAATAGGAGATGACCTTGCTGAATTACATTAGCTTGCTTTCCATCACAGCTTTGCCCCTCTTTCCTGGCCCCATGCAATAGGTTTAAGAGCACAGTTTTTGAAGTCAGATGGTGCTGGCTTTGACTGGAGCAGAAAATGAACTTAATAAGAGGATATCAATATACCCCAGTGAACTTAGGAGAACTGGAGAATCAGGCTTGAACCATACAACCAGGCTGCAAAAATGGTATCATAAAAAAAAATCAAAGTCACTAAGCATCGGACACTAAGGCTTCCATCATTGCCAGTTCTGTGCTGGGAATTTCATTTTGTGACAATTACTACTGCCACCACCTCCAGAGAAAAAGCTCTACTTTAACCTAAGTCAAAATCCAGCCCAGGTCATCTGATGGCAGAACCCAAGTGTTATACCTGCTTTAACCTTCAACAGAAGCTGGAAAATCCCCCATCAAGATTTATAGGTAACTAACACAGAAGGGGAGCTCAGACATGGATGGCCAAAACTGATGCCCATTATTCACTACTAGGCCTATCTCATAGGGTGGTTGAGAAGATCAGATATGATATTGTAAGCACTAAAAATTAGTACTTGCTTATTATAGTGGAGGTTCCAGGCTTTATCTTAAGAGGACATAGGGATTAGAGGAAAAGCCAAAATGCTTATTCCAAGGGTTGCATTTGTCATTTTAATTTTTATCAGCATTAGTGAAATGGTTTCTTTCTTCTTTTTATGGGTACTCACACTGATGACATTGCCATCATTGAAGATGGCTGGAGCTAAGCTGTACACAAAATCATTATGGTTTTCTCTCCCAGCCAGGATTCTTAGACCATGATAAGCAGATTGTCTCCTTGACAACTATAATTGAGCCCCTCTCAAGAGTTGGCCACAAAGTTCTTGCTTATTACTGCCTACTTATTATCTAAGGTCAGCAGCGTGGGGCCAAACACCTGGCAGCCTCCAAGCCAGGAGGTGCATATGTCTTATAAAATCTGTGAGGGCTCACTTCACTGAGAAGAGATGGATTTTATCATTTTCTTTGATGGAAAAGTTTAGCATTGCATAAAATCACAAGAGCAGAAAATACGATTTTCTACATCTACAGAAAATGGTAGATCTACATTTTTATTCATCATCATTCCCTACCAAGGAAACCTAGAATCTCTGCCCTTCTGTTGCCATTTTTTCACCATATATTATATTCCCTAGTAGAACATTTTAAATCTAGTTGCCTAATTCCAGAAATCATGTACAGCCTCTTTGAAAAAAGATTAATTTTCTCAAAATAACTAGGAGCAATGTACTCTACTGTGTGTGTGTGTGTGTGTATGCATGTGGGTGCACGTGTGTGTGTGTATTTCTTTAAATCGATGAAATAAATGGAACTGAATTTATATATGTCTAAAGTGCATCACATGTGTAAAGGTATGAATTGAATTATTAAATTCTTCAATAAAATTTTAAAGTGTTCATAACATATGACCTGCTAGTGAACATTAAATCTGTTTGAGTAGAGGTGAGACAGTAATAGTAAATGAAAAATCTTTTGCATTGGCTGTTTCCTTTCACTAAGATATTATATTTTTATTTTGAATTTTAGAAACTGTCATCTTCAGAATTGGCCAAATTGATTATTCTCTTTACATGCTACAAAGCTTGACCTCCTTGGTTGGAAGTCCTTAGAGTTTTGAAAATACTTAAGAGCATATTGAATGGAAGAAACAAAGAAAGGCAGAAATATAAAAGTGGTGGTATTTTTAAAGTACATGTAACCATTCCAAAGCACTTTCTTATTAATTATCTCATATTCTCATGTTCTCATTCATTCATTCACTCACTCAAGCATTTAACAGACAACTCTTGAGCACCCTCTCTGTGCCAAAATCAGCAGTAGACACTTAGAGGTGGCAATCAGAAAAGCCCATCACTGTTTCAAGAAATTGTCACAGTAGGGCCTGGGTGGTGAGGTTTTTGTGTGTGCTCCAAATAACAAGGAAAATAAGACTAAAAAATGTGAAGCCACTTACTCAAGGAAACAAGTCATTAGTATCTGACAGGGCTGAAATATTAACTAAGCTTTCTGGCTTAAATTAGAAACCCCAAAGTTTGTAAGATAGTGTATTTAATACAGGTCTCACTGGCATATAAACCCAGAATACTGATTTTTGAGCCAATGAGTTTACACTTTTGTGGTTTCACCCAATGGGTGTTTTTCTTTGACTTCATCCAACTTGAGTTTGAACTCGTCTACATATCTTAGCTGCAAACACTAAATTTCAGTCATATTTCAATCTTTTATTTAGAAGGAGACTATACATCACTCTGCTACTGAGATTCTGAATGGCCTTCACATATTTATTGTTCATTTGTTATTTGTTCATTCCTGGTTTCTTCATTTTAAATATTCAAATGACTGGAATAAAATTTGAAGCATTAATTCTGATAAACACAAGATGGGGGCCAGATTTATGACATCATCATCTTTATGAAAGGCAGGACAGTAATGTGTCTTGCAACAGGTTTTCTGCTCTTTTAGTATATTTATTCCTGAAAACTGCCTGCCTCCAGCCATAGCTCGACCGTTAGTGTAAAATACCAGGGGAAATGTCTTTGCTGCTCACTCAGAAACTTTGAGTTCTTGGTAGAGTGGGACCAAAGTTAGACCCAATTTTATTTTATCCATACCTGGGTTTACTGACAGGCAGAAATGAATTGATTTGGGGGAATTTTTTTTTGTCACATCCACCTCATTAAAACATTTAGCAGGGTTCATTCATGGAACTTTGAGGAGATGCCTGAGCAAACTGATTTTCACCATGGCCAAGGTTCACGACCACCTCTACTTCCAGACTTTCAATGTCCTCCTGTCCAGCCACACGGACCTCAAGCTGTGCTCTAGGTGCTGTTTCCATATCTCCCCCTATGGATCTGCTGACAGGTTTAGCTTTTCCAGTTTGCCCTTTGGTGCTGTCTTTTTTTTTCTTTCCAACTTCTATTTTAGGTTCAAGAGGTACATGTGCAGGTTTGTTACATGGGTAAATCACATGTCATGGGGGTTTGGACATTTGACAAAATGTACCGGTAATTTTGTCACTCAGGTAATCAACATAACACCCAATAGGTGGTTTTCAATCCTCATCTTCCTCCCACCCTCCACTCTCAAATAAGCCCCAGTGTCTATTGTTCCTCTCTTTGCGTCTGTGTGTTCTCAGTGTTTAGCTCCCACTTATAAGTGCAGTATTTGGTTTTCTGTTCCTGCATTAATTTGCTTCAGATAACAGCCTCCAGCTCTATCCATGTTGCTGCAAAGGCCATGATCTTCTTATTTTTATGGCTGTGTTGTATTCCATGGTGTGTATGTACCATATTTTCTTTATCCTGTCCACCACTGATGGGCATATAGATTGATTCCATGTCTTTGCTATTGTGAACAGTGCCACAATGAACATGCATGCATGTGTCTTTATGATAGAACAATTTATATTACTTTGAGTATATACCCAGTAATAGGATTGCTAGGTTGAAAGGTCATTCTATTTTAAGTTCTTTGAGAAATATCCAGACTGCTTTCAACAGTGACTGAACTAATTTACCTTCTTGCCAGCAGTGTATAAGTGTTCCTTTCTTCTACAACCTTGCCAGCATCTGTTATTTTTTGACTTTTTAATAATAGCCATTCTGACTGATGTGAGATGATATCTCATTGTGTTTTTGATTTGCATTCCCCTAATGATTAGTGATCTTGAGCATTTTTTCATATGCCTGTTTGCTGCATGTATGTTTTATTTTGAGAAGTGTTTGTTCATGTCCTTTGCCCACTTTTTAATGCAGGCTGTTTTTTCTTGTTGACTTAAGTTTCTTATAGATTCTGGATATTAGACCTTTGTCAGATACAGAGTTTGCAAATATTTTCTCCCATTTTATAGGTTATCTGTTTATGCTATCGATAGTTTCTTTGTTGTACAGAAGTTCTTTAGTTTAATTATGTCCCACTTATCAATTGTTGTGGGGGTTTTTTGTGATTGCTTTTGGAGTTTTTATCATGAAGTCTTTGTCCAAGTCAATGTCCAGAATGGATTTCCTAGGTTTTCTTCTAGGGATTTTATGGTTTTAGATTTTTACATTTAAGTCTTTGATCCATCTCGAGTTGATTTTTATATATGGTGACAGGTAAGGGTCCAGTTTCAATCTTCTGCATATGGGTAGCCAGTTATTCCACAACCATTTATTGAATAGGAATTTCTTTCCCCATTGCTTGCTATTGTTGGCTTTGTTGACAATGACATGGTTGTAGGTGTATGGCTTTATTCCTGAGTTCTCTAACCTGTTCTATTGGTCTATGTGTCTGTTTTTTTTTTTTTTTTCTACAAGCACCATGCTGTTTTAGTTACTGTAGCTTTGTAGTATTGTTTGAAGTTGGGTAGGGTGATGCCTCCAGTTTTGTTTTTTTGCTTAGGATTGATTTGGTTATTCAGGTTCTTTTTTCATTCCAAATGAATTTTAGATTTTTTTAAATCTAATTCTGTGAAAAATGTTGGTAGTTTGATAGGAATAGCATTGAATCTGTAAATTGTTTCAGGCAGTTTGGTCATTTTAACAATATTAATTCTTCCTATCCATGAATGTGGAATATTTTTCCATTTGTTTGTGTAGTCTCTGATTTCTTTCAGCAGTGTTTTATAATTCTCAGTGTAGAGATTTTTTACCTCCCGTGTTAGCTGTATTCCTAGGTATTTTATTCTTTTTGTGGCTATTATGAATGGGATTGCATTCTTGTTTTGGCTTTCAGCTTTGATGTTATTGGTGTACAGAAATGCTACTGATTTGTTTACATTGATTCTGTATCATAAAACTTTGTTGAAGTTGTTTATTAGATCTAGAAACCTTTCAGCAGAGAGTATGGGGTTTTTCTAGGTATCGTATCATATAGTATGGAAAGAGAGATAATTTGACTTCCTCTCTTCCGATTTGGATGCCCTTTCTTTCTCTTGCCTGATTATTCTGTCTAGGACTTCCAGTATTATGTTGAATAGGAGTGGCGGCACCGGTTTTGTATGTCTCTATAGTTCTATAATCTGCCAGCCTATCCCCCTGGGCTGTATTCTCATTCCTGAGAGAAAAGATAAGATAGGAAGGAAAGAAAGTTTCTACCCTATTCACAGTGCCTGGGCCACCCTTGGAATTTTCCCAGCTTGCTCTTTGGCACACTCTTCAAAAGAAACAAAGTTTCTGATCTGTCACATAGTAAAGTTGAAACAAAAACACAGACTATGGAGGGAGTAGGTAAAGTCTACCATTTATACCCTCTACTTTATGCCAGAAGCTGTATTTTACATGTGTTTCCTGTGGTGGTAATGATGATAATTCCCACTCTACAGATGAGGAAGCTGAGGTTAAAGGAGAATTTATGACTTGCCCAATGTCATATCACTTGTAAGTGCCAGACTAGAATTTGAACCTTACTCCAAATCTATACTCTGTCCAGGACAGGCTGCTTATCCAAGGCTCGAGCTAGACATACACTCCTGGGAAGGGTACACGATAGGAGGAGGGGCAGTGGTACCCATGGAGTGGGTCAGGCAAGGAGCTGGCCTTGGGAATGTGCATGCAGTATGAGTCAGTGCAGTGTTCTAAGGGCAGAAGAATAGAAATAGGCAATGCAAGGAGCTCCAACGGACAAAAAGAAATCTGTCATTGATTTCCAGGGAACAGGCTTGATATTGGAGTTCAGAGTCGAATGCTAATCTTGGAGGACAAGGGCAAGACCAAGGCAGGCTTCCTGTGCAAACAGCAGTTTGTGAAAATGGAGAATACAGTCACCAGGGAGCAAAGTACAGTCCTGCTGGGAGACTATGTTTTGATAACTGGGTCAGAATCATACAGAATCAGTGTGAGTCTCCTACCTGATGTCAGAGCTGTGAAATTCCCTCAACATATCATCATTAACCAACAGCTGCAATAAAGGGGAGTATTTCACCTCCAGGCCTGCTCAAGAGGAGATCTCCATGTGGTTCCTTTCAGCCACATCCAAGGTGCTGGCTGCCTTCCATTGTACATCTTTACCACTTCTACATTCATAAGGTCCACTCTTGGTCATGGGGAGCTTAAGATTCTTCTGAAATGTTCAAAGTGTAGTGCCAATAAAGTGTAATACCAATGGGATTATATAAGGTCTTGGGCTATATATTGAGTCTCTATGGCTGCTATTGATGAGACAACCCCCCAAGGAAGGCAGTCACCATACCTCCTGATGAATAGGGCTCCCTAGAAAGGCACTTAGTCTTCTCCTGGGTTCCTCTGAGCTTCTTTCTCCAATGTGATCATCCTCCAGCAGGACAACCCTCATCTACCCTTTGGGGAGGTATTCCTATTCTTTAGCCATTCCTCCCCACATCTACTTATAATAAGCTTTGCTTTTGTTATTTGAAATTTCCTGAATTCTTGAAACTAAAAAAAACAACAACAAAAAACTTCAAATGCTATTTTCTCTGATTCAAAATCACCTTAAAAATTCAAAGCTGAACATATCTCACATCCCTTTCTGTCTGCATTTATGCAGTTATAGCCCTGCTTTAGGGCAGAGTGCATTGAAAGCTTTTCCTGGTTTATGAGTACTCAGGAGAGGTTAGGTTCAAATCAATACAAGAGAAAGATACGTGAGTTACTATAATATCACCTCCACATTAAAGATGCACTTTAACCATAAGATAACCCCCCTTTCAGGAAGATTAATGTGTGCTGTTTAGATTGCATCTTGAATGAGGTGAAATCTGTGGGTGAGTTATAGTCCAATGGCTGTAACTTTGAGGGCAAGAGGACCATGCATCTCCAGCTAGAAAATGCGAAAATACAGCAGCCACTAGCCAACTTCCCTGAGCTGCTAGGGCACAGGAGTAGCAGTAACTGATATATAATGTAATGAATTGTCCTGTCATACCTTAATTCAATCTATATATACTTGCTTCAATGAGCTTCTTAATGTTTGCCAGGTCTCCCTAAATACCCATGTGGCAGAGGGAGGATGAGGAAGGGAGTTATTTTCTCCCTAAAGAAAGGTCCTTAATCAACTATCAGCTCTTGATGAACAAAAGGCATTGTCCAACAAGATGCAATAAATGTTTTGTATTAAGTGAGGCAGCCCCATTTTTGATGGTTTAGGGGAAAATACTGGTTTTGGAGATGCTGATTGTTTCCAATCTAAGCAGTTTTGTTCAGTGTTTTTCCCAAATTGTCATCTGCTTTATCTCTAGGGGTATTATTCTCACTTGGCCTCAGTACATCAATTTGAAGCTGACTGGAACAGTTTTCTCTGAAATAAAGTTCCCACCATCACACTCTCTTCTTATCCCTTGTGGGTGGTGACAGGATGCCAAGGTGAATGTTCAACAAAGATGCTATCAGCCTCCTCTCTCTCCCGTTGAATGCTCTGATTTCTCAAAGCCTCCCATCACAGTGTTGGAAGTTCCTCAGACAGTGAAAGGAACATAGGTCCTGGAATCAAATTGGAATCTTGTTCTACCACTTGCTATCAGTGAAACTCTGTTTCTTGAAATCCTTGAGCCTTGGCTTCCTGACCTATGAGAAAGGACACAATCTTATTGAAGGAGGTATTGACATCAGGTCCATAACAAAATATATTAACAGGTGATATACCACCACCAACTGAGTAAGATGCTTCATTGGTTTGAGAGGCTTACTGGAAAACTGGTGAGAAGTTGGGATGGGAGTGAGACAGTGACCAGGTCAGAAGATACTCCAGGGTAAGCCAGGAAGGAGAGAAGACGTAAATGTGAAAAAGGATATTCAAGCCTGAAAGAGGACACCTGGGCCCAGAGCCTGAATGTGAGAGTAACTGTTTGTCTGCTGCTTCACAATTATCCACCTCTGGATCACATTTGTGCATGAGGGCTTAGGAAGGCAGGGGCCTGTTTAAACTGGTGCATTTCTTGTGCCTTTATCTTCATGATGTGCTTTGCCCTCTGAAGTTTCTCTTATCAGCACCTTGTGGTTTTCTCCCAAATGCAGAGAAACCATGACATTTGCACTGTTTCCTTTGTCTTTGAGTTTTGAAGCCTGGTATATTAGTCTGTTTTCATGCTGCTGATAAAGACATACCCAAGACTGGGCAATCTGCAAAAGAAACAGGTTTAATTCACTCACAGTTCTATGTGGCTAGCAAGGCCTCACAATCATGGCAGAAGCTGAAAGGCACATTTCACATGGTGGCAGACAAGAGAAGAGAACTTGTGCAGGGAAACTCCCCTTTATAAAACCATCAGATCTCATGAGACTTACTCACTATCACTAGAATAGCATGGGAAAGACCAGCCCCCATGATTCAATTACCTCCCACTGTGTCCCTCCCATAACACATGGGAACTGGGAATTGTGGGAGCTACAATTCAATATGAGATTTGGGTGGGGACACAGCCAAACCATATTACCTATCCCCATTCTCTTTCTCTAGCATCTTTTGGACATTTATTGTGTACCAACTAAAATTCTACCCCACCAAAGATGTTAATTTCCTGGAAATTAACTGAAAATGGTCACTGAAACATGTCTCAAAAAAAGTCAAAAGTTTTAAAGAATTTATGCTTTGGGCTCTTTGTCACAATATAGTCAAATTCTACTCCCTCATAGCCCCAGGCACTTCTCTCCTTTTCTTCCCTCCTTCTGTAGGACACAGGGCCATTTCGCAGGGCCTTCTTTGGAGGTGAAAAAAGGAAAAGACAAAAATTTTTTAAAGCTAGAATAGAAAGAAGCTGATTGGGTTATTTAATTTACTAGCCTTGGGGAAAGAGATCTAGGTAAGAAAGAAGAAATTAGACCAGACCAGTTAAAAGACAGTATCTGAACTGCTCTTGGGTTTTGTTTTCCCTCCCTTTTTGCTTTATCTCTTATCAGCCAAAATAATTGAGGCAAATGTTAGGCCAAGATTTTGAGGCCCTCACAAGTAAAAGAAACTGCTGGTTAACAGTTGGCTTGAAAAAAAAGACCATTTTCAAAGAGGCTACATAGTGTGGTGCTATAATTTTAGATTAGTTGTAATCAGGAGAAGCATTTTAAGAACCATATCTAATTTAGAACCTCTATGTATTGCAGCAGCGATAGTGGATGAGAGAAAGGGAAGTGAAAGGCAGCAAAGGGTCTCCCCAGCTTAGCTTTCCTCTAGTTCTTGGTAGAAGCCCCTGAAGCAACAAAGAGAAGGACTGCAAGGGACATCATATTGCATTGTCTTGGTAATTTTGTGAGCTTCATGGTCAGTCAGGCCTGGGTTTAAATTTCCTCTCTGTTATTCTGCCAGTTAGAATGCTTTTGATTGCAAGTAAGAGATTATGCAACTATTTATTGATAAAATTATGAATGTTACTATGAACCCAGGTTCTTTCATCCTTTTGCTCCTTCATTTAAAGCATGTTGGCTTTCACATTCAGGCTGGTCTCACCTTATAGTAAGATGGTGGCCACTGCACAAGACATTATGTCCTCACTCTCCTGTGTCTACAAGAAAGAGGTCCTTTTTTTTGTTTTGTTTTTTTGCTTACCTTTTTTTCAGGGTAGAAAATATATTGCAGAATTCCTCAGCAGGCTTCCCCTGCTGTATTTTTGGCTGGAACTAGATAAAGCCTCATCTCTAAATCAGTCACTGACAAAAGGCCATTTGGGGTTTTAACTAATCATGGTTCATCTCTGGGTAGGTCCCCAGCTTCTATGAGGACCCTGCCTGCTGGAAGAAGCTGGAGCTCTGTTAGCAAGGAAGAAGGGAGTAATGACTATTGAACAGGCAATCAAATGTCTAATAATCCTAAGCCTCAGTTTCCTTAATGAAATAGTCTCAAAATATATGTTTTAAAATATTGGGCACAAAGATATGTATCACCCTGCTATCTTAAAAGAGCAGACATTTGGATAGCACTGAAAATGTCCAGCAATAGGAAATGGTTAAGTAAGTTTGGTTAAGAAACTTAATACAGTATTAACTAACCATTTAAAATATTGTAAAGAGTTTTCTTAACAGGTTAAAATGTTTACAGTAACACATGATGTAGAAAAACAGGATGCGAGATTTCATAGTTATTAAAAATCCAGACCCAAACAAGATGCTTTGGATTGGGGATTTTTAAAAAATAGATGATACAAAAGATATCAAAATTCTATAGTGGCTATATGTGCATAATTACATCACAGGTGATTTTTTTTTCATTTAAGTCTTATTTAAATCTTCCTTGGCCAGGAGCAGTGGCTCACGCTTGTAATCCCAGCAGTCTGGGAGACCAAAGCTGGTGTATCTCTTGAGATCAGGAGTTCGAGACCAGCCTGACCAACATGGCAAAAGCCTGTCTGTACTAAAATTACAAAAATTAGCCGGGCGTGGTGGCACACACCTGTGGTCCCAGCTACTTGGGAGGCTGAGGCAGGAGAATTGCTTGAACCCAGGAGGCAGAGTGTGAAGTGAGCCGTGATCACACCATTGCATTCCAGCCTAGGTGACAGAGCGAAACTCCATCTCAAAAAATAAATAAATAAATAAATAAATAAAACTTCCTTAATAATCATGTATTGTTTTATCATTTTGAAAACAAACATTAATTTGTACATTTATTAAGATAAAACATGTATGCCCTTGCTGATGGCAGCTAAATCTTTCCTTAAATCCCTTATATTCCTCTCTACAAATATGAAAATGCTGGCCTAACAAACCATGGCTAGTTTTTCTCTATTATACTACCTCATTTGGCAGGCTATGAGATTCCAAATTGAGAGTCAATGGTGTTTTGCCTATGCTGGATTTTATGACATTCTGTACTGCCTAATATGTACTAGATACCCAGTAAAGTGCTTAACTAATTCTATCCCTTTGTCATCTACCCAAGTTTTAGTTCAGTCCAAAAGAGTCAATACATTCTAAAAAGGTTTAAATACATTTTTGGATTCATGATCACTTCCTAGTTCTTAAGGAAACACTGTCTCCCATGGTGTGTCTGTTAATGCTGTATACAGGCAGCAAGTACATCAGCCCAGGGGCACTTCAGTAAACAATGCTCGCTGGGCAGCTCTATGTCCAGGCTTTCCCCATGCACATTCATGATGTAGTCTATAAATCATAAGCTCTCAGAAGGAGCAAAACACCAACAGAAACACAAATGGAAGAAATGTGCTAATATTAAATGACATGCTGTGAGATCTGGGGTAGATAAACATCTCACCCCACTGCACTCATTTCTTCCAATTGACAGAGCGTTACCAGGCCATCTGTGTTTCACAAATCTGAGTAGAAACACAGGTGACTTCACATCAGTAATTTATGCTTCAGGGGAACTTATAGCTTCTTACGCTTGTGGCTCTCTGATGAGTCAGCTCGAGGAGATGCATCTAGGGATTCTGATACTGTCAAGGATCCCTAAGTGAAACTCCCTTGCATGTGACTAATGTGGAGATGCTGCCTCATAGCTCACACACTCTGTACACACTGTCTGACAGAGGTTCTATCATCACATTTACTGTAGCAACACTCTTGAGATCTCACTCTGTAGTTCCTTACTAATACCAATTAATGGTTATAATAAAATTTATTGAATCTGTTTATTAATTTAACATGGATTTTTTTCAACATCTGCTACATGCTAGGCACTTTCTTGACATGGTGTAGGTATGGGCTAAGTAGCCTTCTCTTCTTTGTCATTTCTTCCTCTCAGTGGCACTGAAGATGGTGCAGCCAAGCCTTGTGATGCTGCCACCTATAACAGCCCAACTCCTGCTTTGAGGAATGATAAAACTGTTAAACCTCCTGGGACATCTCCCTCCACGAACTTCACTGTAGCTTCACTCCGCTCATTGCCTGTTCATTTGCAAATGGATACTGAGTGCTGTGATGGCTCAGAAAAGAGCCATAATTCTCTTAAAACTAATTGAACTCAGTGTAAATGTATGGGCAAAAATGACTGTATCTGGAAATGTGTGTGTGCTCAAACAAACAAAAAAAATTAAAAACCCAGCTCCAACCTCTAACTGTGCAGCAGGAGTCTGACATGGAACCAGGAGCACATGAAGCCATTTTCAGATAGTATCAACCTAATCAGAATGTGGATTTTGAAAAATCAGTGTGGATTCTGCACCCAAATTTCCTTGTCACTGGCTGTCTTAATCTGTTTGTGTGTTGCTATAAAGGAATACCTGAGGCTGGGTAACTTACAAAGAAAACAGGTTTATTTGGTTCGTAGTTCTACAGGCTGCGCAAGAAGAATGGCACCAGTATCTGCTCCTGGTGAGGGCTCAGGCTGCTTCCATTTATGGTGGAAGACAAAGGGGACTGGGCGTGTGTAAATCATATGGCGAGAGAAGAAGCAAGAGGGGAGAGGGGAGGTGCCAGCCTTTTAACAATCAGCTCTTATGGGAAGTTACAGAGTAGCAACTCTATTACTCACCCCTCACCCTTCACCCAAAATGGGCATTAATCTATCCATGAGGTATCTGACCCCATGACCAAAACACCTCACATTAGGTCCCACCCTCAACATTCGGATCGAGTTTCAACATGAGGTTTGGAGGGTCAAACCTACCAACTATAACAGTGACAAAACAAAACAACACAAAAAATACTGTATGGGTGACAAAGCAAGACTCCGTCTAAAACAAATAGAAACAAAATAAAATTTTAAAGATTTTTTGTTGTTTCTTCAACATCTATTGATCGAGCATCTATTATGTTTCAGTCTCTTCACCAGATACTGAGGATATAGCATTAAAGAAGTCAGACATGCTTCTTACTTTCATGGAGCTTAAACTTGGTGACAGAGAAACTTTAACAAATAGGCATATACAAATATGAAACTATAATCAAGATAAGGACTATCATGGTCATCAGACACTGCTTTTAGCCATGACTTTTATAAACAAATTTTCATGTCTTCTGGCTTGATCTATAAAATGAAATATCCAACTTTTGAAGAGATATGTAATGTCTCCATATTTTTCAGGCACACAAGTCTAGCACATAGCTTTTGAGTGATGTGAAGTCTTTAGAAGTTTAGATTCAGGGATCCAAGTCATGACATTTAACCCAGTGAGATAGGTAAGTCAGGGAGGTTTCCAAAGATGAGAAGTTTTGGTGGCAAAACCACAGTATAAACTGGACCTTAGGTGGCAGAAATCTCAGAATATCAGCTTTAGAAATTGCCTTTGCGGGCTTACAGGCAAGCAGGTGGTTATAAGCACTGAGTAAAGGATCCCAGCCCTCCTTAAGCTATCCCAGACCTTCACTCTGGCCTCTAGAAGAGTGCCCCCATAATACCCTGTCCTCCTGGAGCTTCCTCTAGGTGTTGGCTCTCTTGTTGCTAGCTCCACCTTGTCTCCCCTGGTTGCTAGCTCCACCTATCTCTGATGAGAGCTCCCCTGTAGCTCGTCTGCTCCACTGAATTTGTGGAGTGATGAAGCTCTACCCCGCTTTGCGGGGAGAAAGGGAAGTCACTATACCCGCAATTAGACAGTAAGTACAACTTCAGTATTTCTTGGCCTTCCTTCCCTCCTCTCTAACCTTAAGCTTTTATTGAAGGCAGTGATGGTTATTGTTGGTTGTCTTATCAGAAGGGGTGTCTGTCTCCTGATTTATTCTTTTCTTAAAAATGTGGAGTAAATTCCAGGACAACAGGAAAAGCTCCATTCAAAATCCTTTTACATTTGCAATACACTAACACAAAAACAGAAAGTCAACAATTGCTTGTGAAGACATGTTGGGTGAGTGAGTGTGCAGAATACATTTTGTGCTGTGAAAACAAACAAAAGACACACAGACACACAAAAACTCCTATATATGGAAATGACAGAACTTGAGGTCATTTCAAGGTTGAGGTTCTTGCTTTTTTACTGAAGTGAATGCATCAAGAACGGTGCAAACTCATCTTGAGTGTTTTGGGGCCCAGAACAAGAGTAGTTTAATTCTGAGAATAAATTGAAGCTTTAACTTTGTCCTATTAGACAAAAAAAAATGTAGATAAGAGAAAATAAGTTATGTTCTTCTCATAATACAACTCCTATTATTTGACTTATAGCGGGCTATTTCAAAGGTGGGATAGAAAAAAATCACTCATAGTTCAACCCAAAATAAAGGAGGGAAGAAGCTCTTTCCCTCCACTAACAGTTGCAATGTAAATTTTAAGACCAGCAAAACTGGTCTTCCAGGAAGGATAGGCAGGAGAAAGTAAGCAAATAGGAATGAAGAAAGAGGTTTTCTGAACATACACACAGTATTGCTTGTCCTTTTAGTTGTTCCATCACCACTTGTTGAAGGCAGCATTTTATCCTCGCCTCCTATACAGGTTATCATCACTGTGGCTTGAAGTGTCAGGTAATCATTTTTTTCTGGACATAACTCACATCTAAGCTCCTTACTAACTTATAAGAAAATGCTTGAATCTTTCCTTTTCAGCACAGACCAATCAGCTGGTAGCCATCTTGTCTGCAAAAATAGCTGTTAGGTTTAATACAGTTAAATCTTCACTCAAACATACACCTTCATTTACAGATGGCCATGTCTCATAGTTTTTCAGAGGAAGGGAACCGGGCACTTGAGTTTTCTTCACATCTTCCCAGAACCTTGAAAGAAACAACCACCAGTAGTATTTCTTAATTTCACTTGTGTAGCAAATTGATTTTAGAGCTTCCCAACCCCATCCCTGAGCTTGCCCTCTGATGAATGAAGTGTATTCAAGGAGAGGAACAGTGAAGTAAATAAGTTATCTCACCTAACACTAGGGAATCCATAAGCAAGGGAAAACTGCATGGGCAATAAAATATAGGTTTTTCTGACAGCACCAATGGATGAACACAAGCTGGAATGAGGTTAAGGCTTGCTGACATTTGTTGTAACTTCACATCCTCATGCCAGATGTGGATTATAATATAATTACAATTGGCTCTGCCTAGTTCTCAGGCCTATTAAATATTTAAAACATCTTTTTCTAGCATATATAAGATGCAAAGAACTTATAATTTTCCTTCAGTAAGCAAATAACTTTAAGAGAGTTGGAGGTAGCCTTTCTCTTGAATCATGGCCTAGTTTGGGGCTTGAGTTTCTTTCCAAGGGACTCATTCAGTATTCATGTCCAATCTGGTTGCACGGCAGGGAAGTATGGCATTGAGTTTGTGGTGCAGAGGATAAAAAAGCAAGGCAAAATCATCCATGACGGCAGAAGGAAATAAATTCAATTTTTTCAAAATCTTTCAACAGCTGATCAGAGGAAGCCATTCCCATCCTGCTTAAGATGAAGCTGTTCAGCAGACATCCCCCAGGACTCTTCTGATTAAAGCAGTTTTCGCATAGTGTTAGCCAAAATCTCAGCCAGTTCAAGGTCCTTTAAGTACTACACTTTCTTAAAATTGATTCTATTTGATACCAAAACAGCACTGGATGGAAAGAAAAGATCAACATGAAGGGCATTTACACAAAGGAGGATTCTGATTCAATTTCTGTCCCAATGGATAGATTCATTCTGGGCTCAGGATATTACATTGCTGATAGAATTTTTTTTCAAGTCTCTGCTGTATGCAGTTTAGCTTGTCTAGTGGTCTGTTTTCATTTCCACTTCTCCTTGCAACAAAAGAAATTGAAATTCCTGGGCTCTGACAGCTTTCTGGGCTGCCTTAGTGACCTATACAAGCCGTCAGAAGTCAGGACCAGCTCTAGAATGAGTGGGTGCAAATGTTCCCGAAAACCAGCTCTTGGTTTTCTGCAGAAATCGTGGGAACAAGAGAGCATTGACACTTCTGATATGTGAAAAACTGCCTAAGCCTGATTATAGTCCTAAATCTCAGCCTCCTCTTCCACTAGGTATTTGGATTCCAGATATACTAGTCAACGGCTGCATTGAGCTACTTTTTATACTCTCTCTGTTACTCTTAACTAGACTTGAGTGGAAAAATGAAGTGGCAAAACATCAGAAAAGCCTAAGACCCAGACAGTCCGGAAATTGGGTACTTGGTTTCCAAATAGAATACCAGGGTGTAGGCTCTGTGTGGTAAGGGTACTTGGCTTTATGGATGTGAACACTCAAAATGTGTTTTTCCTTAAAAAATAAATAAACATATAATCTGAGCGTGAATGTTTGGGGTAGCAGGGATTTGGGGAAGTGAAAAGAAATCTTTCTGGCTCAAAGTTATCCTTATGGTAAGCAGATTGGGTCTGAAGCTGTTGTTTTGAAGAGATAGTCAGTGAAGCAGCAGAGGAAAAAATTGTGGCTGGGGCTTTTTTTCCTTTCGAGTATGACAAAGCATGAACAGTGTCCTCTCCTTGCCCAAAGGGAAAAGGGGTCATTATTTCCCCAGCCTCTCAAATGTGCCCTAGTCAGGCCGAAGGGAGCCAACTGGGCTGTTAATATGAAAAGATGCCACTCACAGGGTTCAGGCAGGTCCAGCCCTTCTTTATTGAGTCCTGCATGTTTTGTAATCAATCTGAACTGGTTTTCTTCAGTTTTCTGTAAAGGGCCACCTCTAAATAGATGTCTCAATATGGCTTGTCCCTCCTAGATAGAGGGCAAACCAAGTGATGAAAGATCTTTTCCTAAATATCTAAATACAGTACACACACACACACACACACTCACACACACATGCTCACAATTAGCACGTTCCACACTGTGTGCCTTTACTATCCCTTAATTAGAGTGTCATAGGTAAGTTGCAGGCAAAAAAATCAAAGTCGAAGAGGGAGAGAGAAAGAGACTTTTTCCCTTCCTTGCACACATATATTAATGCCTACGTTTAGATTTTAATGTTTCTGTTATGATTTATTGTGGATACAACATTAACAGGCATCCACATAAGGAGAAAAAAATTACTTAAAACCCTGCTTCAACAACAAATCTAACTGTTTTCATTTTTTCTATTCCTTTCCTGTCTCCATCCCAATGTTAGCAACATATTATTTGCCATTTATCTTTGAGTTTACAGCAGCATTGCTTGTGATGAGCATCACTGATTTATTAACAGATGTTCAGGATGAAAAAATGAAACATTAAATATGATGGTAAAGTGTATTATGAACAGATAAAATGAACAAAACTGTGAAAACTGTGCATCTTAGAACTGAGGGAGCATGTGACTTGCCATTTCATTACATATATAATTTTTATCTGGCTTTTTCTAAAGAGCATTTTGTACGGCTGTATCCAGTTTTTAGAATTCTAATTTTTATAACATCAAATTGTGTTATCAAGAGACATCATATTGGACATTCTACTTTGGCAAATATTTAATCCTCTTCCTAGTGCTGTGCTTGAGCTGGCTGGTACCAGCTTTTGGGAGCCAATTGTGCCCGTCTCTTCCCTATTCTGAATTCAGTGACTTCAAATTGGTAGCCGGAAATTGGCTATGATGCAGGTATTTACACCTTGAAAATTGGCAAATGCTACAAACTTACCAGCACCACAATATTTATTTCTGTTATAAATAATACCATAATGACATCTTTGACTAAGCCGTTCAGTGTTTTTCCCTTCTGGTACCTGGAAGAATTCCACCAAGGGGATAATGATAAAGAAGTAATAAACAAAAGCTAACACTTCTTGAGTACTTGCTATGTGCCCGATACTATGTAAAGCACTTTGCTTAATCTTCAAAACAACCCTACAAACTAGGTATTATTATTTGTAATTTCATTTTACAGATGAGAAAACTGAGGCTTAGAGTATTGGACAAAACTCAAGTAGCTTGGCCAAAGCCACACAGCTAATGAGTGGCAGGCCAGAGTCTGAAATGCAGGCAATCTGGTGCCGGAGGTTATCCCTTGAACCACAGTGCAGTCAGTAACATTCCCAGGACTCTAGCTCTGAGCACCAACAAATGGACCTTCTGATTCCCCAACCTATCAATTTCAAGGCCCACCTTCCCTGTCATAGCCCAGTAGAATTCATATATTCTACCTAGTCACACTGATGCTTGACAGTATAAAGCTGCTAGTGCCAGATCCACTTAGGATGTCCATTGCCTTTCTTGCACCATTTGGTCCCAATAGTCAGTAAGTTGAAGCTTCCCCTTCCTCAGATGTCTTCAGCCCTCCTTCGTCGTAAGTTCTTCCTTGCAGCCTTGTTGGTGATGTAGCAATCCTTCACAGGGTTCTAGATTTGCCTCAGCTTCAGCGATGTCACTTCTATCAACACATAGATTTCTGTCTTTCAAATTCATTTTTTGTTCCTTAATCTGAGAGACGTTAACTGCTGCCTCTCTCAAAGACCACCAGAAAACCTATTGATCAAGCAAAGATGATTAGACTGTAGTAAAGGACCTTGACAGAGTCCTCGTAGTGTCTAAGATGGGGGAAGTGAAGGGAGAATCTTTAAAGGGTTTTAGGGTCTGGGCTAGGTAATTTAAGGCAGGTTTTACAAGACAGAGAACTGGTTGGGATTGGGAAGAATTTATGATGCAACAGCTTTTGACTGGTGGGCACGGTAAGGTGAGTGGCCTAAAGCAACTCTTGATAAGCAAAGCCATTAGTCTTCATAAATAAGCTGTTAGGTTGTCTCATGGTCTCATCTTCCAAATACAAGTATAGTATTTCTTAGAGTAATTAACTAAATTACTTCTGGTTGTTCCCAGTAAGTTTAGCACAGAAAGAAAGAAATGCTTGGTTCCAGCATTGCTTATCACAGAGAGGGACGCATGATATTTTCAGTTCCCAGGAAGAAGTGAGTTTTTCCACTAATGCTTATGAATTCCCAAACAGGAAGGAAGCCTTGATCCCTTTGCTTCTCATAACAATCCTAATGTCACGATTCTTTTATGTGGTTTACTCTTTCTACTATTCACAGGCCCTCATGCTAGAAGCTTGAGCCAAGTCTCCTTGAAGGGAAGATAATACCAGTGACTACACAAGGCATCATACTCCTCCTTTAGGAGTTGCTGCCTCCTAAAATCCACTGGTATCCTGGATTTAGATCTATCCTACACTTTTCTGAGGGCCTTTTCTGGATGGAGTGACACCCAGGTCATTGACAGGAGGCCTTTGTTAAACAATCTCAGAGCTCTTCAATGTGTCTAGTCATTGTTCTTCCTCATAGGCCTGTTGGGAAGATGTATAAATAGAAACCCTGGTAGCCTGTCCAGACTCTTAGGGTTCTACCAGTAAATACACAAATTAAATATTTCAGTCATATATTTCTTGCTAAATGGACAAAGCAGTCTTCTTCTTTTGAGTTGTGATCATGGGGTAATTTCCAGAAGTGGGACCATGGGGTAACAGGAAGTGAACATTTTCATAGTTCTTAATTTACATTGCCACGTTACTTTCTACAGAGGAGTGTAACAATGTATACTGCTAGCAGGAATGTGGGAATGTACAATTTTCACCACAGTATAGCTAGCAATAGATTTTATGTTATATATGTTACAATTTAATTATAATATTATTTCTCATATTCAGACTTCCAATTGTTTCATTTCTAAGGGGCTTAACATTTGAATATAATTTTTTCATAACAATGATTAGAACTAAGAGATAAGCCAAAAGAAAATTTCAGAAGCACATAAAAATGTCACCCCAAAATAACCACTGTTATTAGTTTGAAATATCTTGATAGACCTTTAAGGTTTCTTTTTATGGCTATATTCTCTCTTTTTTTTCTATAAAACAGGGTCACACTGTTCATCCTATTTTGTAACCTGCTTTTTTTTTGCTCACTCACCCACCTGCATATTTTGAGCATTTTTCCACAAAAATATTCCATTGTTGTGAGATAACATTAATAGAGTTTGAGAACACTGAGTTTGGAGTCCAATTGCTGGGTTCAAATGCCCGGTCAGACATTTAGCAGCCACAGGACTTTGGGCAAGTTATTAAATCCTTGTGGCTCAGTCCACTCACCAGTGAAATAGGGATCATAAAAGTATTGCCTCATAGGGTTGTTATGGAGATTAAATTAAAATTTTAAATGCTTAGAGACCCTGGCACATAGGATGCACCCTGTAAGTGTTTGCTAAAAACAATATTGGATGCACCATAATTATTTAATCAAAGTCATATTATTGGATATTTCTGTTTTATTTTCCTTATATTACAGAAAATTCTGCTTTAGACATTTCTTAAAATAAATTTCTAAGTATTAAGTTGCTTGATCAAAGAACATACACATTGTTAAGGCTTTTCTTATATATTGTTGAATTTTCCTCCAAAAAAATATATCCCCTACACAGTGTAGGAGAATACTATTTATTCCTTGATGTTAGCAACCAATTTCCTTTTGGTCCTTTGCCTTCCTGAGACAGGTGAAATCTGGGAGGTAAACCTGATCTGATTAGAGAGCCAGAAGCACAATTTCCTGTGACCTCTTTGTTCTGTCCATCATAATCTCCTCATTAGCTGGCCTAGGACTTCATCTATACCAGGGAACATTAGCCACTTATGTGCTATTTTAAAGTGAAAAATGATAACTGGTAATATTGCATTGAGGGCTATCATTAACTTGAGCTAAATTACACTGCGACATCTCCAGAAACACATGGAAGATTTGGAGGAAGAATAACCTAAGTTATTAAAAGTACACAATAGCAGTAGACAGGTTTATCATAACGCACACTCATGAAGGGTATACTGCAGATCAGCTGCATCAAACGAAGGCTACTTGAATGTGGCAGCTGTGATTCACGTTATCTCAGTTATTAAGTCAGTTGCTAAATCACATTCATCATAAGACTTTATTACTTGTCCAATTTGAAAAGGAAAAGCTCATTGTGCAAGACGATAAAATGCTTGCTGCTTTATCATAATTAAAGACACCTGCATCAACTGAGAACTTCTTGGGGGAAATATAAATTACTATATCTGGAAGGTATTCTAAATGGTCATATCCTGTATAGAAAAGATTTTTTGTTTTCCTAAAAGAAATTATTTTGTGGTATATATATTCTTTCCTGCCTTGTCTCCTTCCCCATGGGAATCTCAGTGGGGTTGGTCTAGTTACTTTTGTGTTGTGTTATGTGGCTTTTTTTTCCTGTCTTGACATGTATAAGCTTTAAATGCAATATTGGAAAAAAAACCATAATAAACCTTTGCTGATACTCATGATATTCATAAAAATATCATGATATCCATAAAATAATGATGCTATCTATAAAATAATGATGATATCTATAAAAGTAATGATATTCTTTTATGTTGCTATCCAGGCTTCCTGCAGAAAGCAATGAAATTTTACATAGCAAACCTTTCTATTTCAAGGGGCAGTTATAGAATTCTTACTTAATATTGCTCAGATGTCAGCTCTCTCCTATTCTGGTTACCCTTTTTCAGCTCAGTCAGATATAAATTCCATGAATCTATGTTTTTTTTCTCTTACATTCACTGTTCTATCTTCAGCAATGAGAATGATGTGCGGTATACAGTAGGCACTCCATAAATAGATATCGAAAGAATGAATGGATGAACAAGCAAATGAATAACAGTTGGTAAGTTAACCACTATGACCCTCAGTTTCTTCATCCACAAAATGGGAATAAAACTACCTGCATTCTAGGGCTTTTGTGAGGATTGGATGAAGTCTGGTATATCAAACATTTAATATAGAACTTGGCAAATAGTAGCTATTAATTTGAGTGACCATGAGGTGATCTTAAATAGATTTCAGAAATGTCATATAATAGATTTAGACACTGTCTTCCTGGATGCCCCTTAATATTCTGACATACGGAGAGAGAGAAGTTGTCAACTTCTAGCCAACTAAGGCTTCCTTACTTAGGATAAGTGAACTTAACCACAGAGAGAATGAGGATTTGATGGAAGGGGCAGGAGTCATGTATTTTAAAACTGTGTTTCCTTTTGAAGTGAGCATCAAAGTTGTTAGAACGATCCTTAATAAAATGAGCATGATGATGGGTCACTATTTATATTTTCCAAGCAGGGAAACCTCATTTGAGTGTTACCATTTGCTCCCTAATTGATTGACTATAAATAGTAATACAGCCATTTACCTCCTCTCAAAAAGGCCTCCTAATGTGTTCATTTGAGCATTAAAGCAATGCTAATGCAGGGTTTTATCTCTTCTCAGCCAGATAATTATGATTTTTGAGAAATGCCCTGATATCCTACCTGCTTCTATTTCCACATCTGTCTTTTCTTTTTTCTTCACACTGTTATTGAGAGTTAACCCAAGACATCACTGTTGAATGGTAAAAGTTCTAGGGTCCCGAGAGAAGCAAATGAACTGAGAAAGAGCAATAGCACAGAATTGTAAAGGTACTAAGTGCAGGTGTTAGCTGCCTTGGGCATCTGGTTAAGCTTGACCTAAACCATGTAATGATCTGGAGGAGTCGAGAGCCATCCCCAACCTCTGCCAATTGATAAAAGCTCCCAAAAGCATACTTTTTGTGGGTTTCTACCTCTACAACCTCCTTTTTTTCCCATACTACCCATTTGTCATTCCAGACAACATACTCAGCCTTTTCATAAATTTTCATTTTAAAAATTCCATTTTTCTCAAGTATTTTGTGACTTTGGTAATCTGATTAAGAATGAGGGTAGTGTTAGGCATGGTAGCTCATAGCTCATGGCTGTAGACTCAGCTACTAAGCAGGCTTAGGTAAGAAGATGACCTGAGCCCAGGAATTCTAGGCTGCAATGAGCTATGATTATGCCACTATGCTCAACCTCAGGGGACAGAGCCAGACCCGTTCTCTTAAAAAAAAAAAAAAAAAGAAAAAAAAAAAAGGAGTACGAAGTGATGTGGAAGAAGCCTTTTCTTATTTCATCACTTACCCTCTTCCACTGTCTTCCTCTACCTTACTGTCTCCTCCGTCTTAAGAGGAAAAAGCGAATCTTACCCCAAGTCTCAAGCTAAACAGTTCTATCCTCATTCATTCAGTCCCTGAAGGCTAAGATTCTACTCTAAGATGAATTTATCTAGGCATCTTCTCAACAAGGAAAGTATGCCTCTTCCCTCAGGGAATTCTTTATCCAGCTGCTAAGAAAATTAAATCATCTCCTTGAATCTTCTTCTCTTGCTTTGACCGAGCTCATATCCCCCATCTCATTTGCCATCCCTTTGACCCAATTACCACCCAAGATATGAGAAAAGATAGAACTGGTCATCTCATTTTGTGAAAAAAGGCTGACATTAGTTTGTTTCCAAATTGCCCTTTTAAAAATAAAAAGTGTCACATATTTAAGTGTTTTGGGGAATGAAGTATCTGGTTACTCATGGAGTGCAAATGAGAGCTTCCAAAGCTTTGCTGGGCAAATCGTCCTCAATAGCAAAATGATTTATCTCATCTTATGAAAATGCAAATGGGTGTGTACCCTGTACCATAAGGGTGACTCTCTCTTTGGGAGAAAAAAATGGGAAAAAGTCTAGGCTTTCTGCTATATTTGGAGCTAAGATGACCTCTTAAAGTAAAGCATAGACACACGTTACATGGGAACCTGAGTTTGATTAGTAACCAGGAAACTGGAAATAGTTTTTTTTTTTTTCCTCCAAACAAATTACTTTAAGGAAGAGGTCAGATTCAAATACCAAATCTGCAATTCAATAGTTATGCATACTGAGGCCAGTTAAAAATCCTCCCTGAGCCTCTTTTTCTTCATCTATCAAATAGTAGCAAGGATGCCCACTTCACAGAGATGCTGTGAGGATTAAGTTACATAATCATATAAAGTTACATTTCTCAAGAAATGCCAGTCTTCTTTCCTCTCATAATTCAGACAAACTCCTACAGATATAACTTAGGCAGTCCTTATAGCACTGCATTTCACTTCAATAAATTTGTTCTTAAATTACAGCTATGATGGCATTCCAGTAATGATGGAATTGATTCTTTTTAAAAAATCCACACTATTTGTGCTCTGACAAAGATGCAGCAAAGTTGTTACTAAGATTTTTACATAAGTGAGTATCACAGTAGGTCACAATGGCAAAGAATTTTCTTTATAGTGGAGGAAGTACTATTTCAGAAGTGGCAAAGCCACCTGGAGCTGATCCTATAAAACGGATGCCAGATAACTTTGTAATATTGATGACCTTCTGCCCTCCACAGCACTTAAGGTACATTAGAGTTCTGTCTTTAGAATAGCTAGTGAGGTGCCTAATAGATTTATTCACATTTGCAGGAGGAATAGTGCTGAAATTTTCTCATTTCTCATTATGCTAGTTACTGCTTTAAAGAACTTCCCTGCAGATAGTTTTTAAAGAACCTATAAACTTTCTTTAAGCCATTATGCAATTTTCTATTAATTATCTTAACAATCATAAAGTGGTTGACAAAGCCTGGTAAGTACAACATCAGTACTTGATTGCAGTTCCATAATTTTCTCCCCCACTACACTTTTTTTTCTTGTAAGATGACTTCGTTGGGATCTGATCCAACTTCTTTCTTGCTTGGCCTAAGGGCTCCATGTCCATTTGCTTGCTTGAGTGGCAGGGGAAGGACAGTTGATGCTACCATTAGATGAGTATTAGGAACTCCACTTTATAAACTAGAGTTGAGCTTTGGGGAGAGAGAAGAACTTGCTAATCTTGGCTTGGTCTAGTAAATAAAATAATAGAAGATGCCAAGAACTCAAATTTCTTGGCTTGTAGTGACAAGCTTCCTAAAGTAGGCTGATGAGGATTCTGATGAGGGTTCACACTGGCAGAGAGTTGTAGGATATCAAACCTACCCTGATACATGAATGGTAGCTTCATCCTAGAGTTCCAAAACCAACTGGTTACCCCTAGATCCTGCCAACCTCAGTGGCTTTTCAGCATCCATCTGGTTCATTCCTTGTTGCCCAGTGACCTGTGTAAGGCATGATTCCTGATTTGTTCCATTCTTCTTGCTTGGATTCTTCTACTTTCTGGCATCCCTATTATCCTACTAGGGCTGGGCAAGATTCCCATTGGTATCCTAACCTGTTTGACTCTCTCTTTGAGTTAGGCATGTGTATTAGTATGTTTTCACTCTGCTGATAAATACATACCTGACACTGGGAAGAAAAAGAGGTTCAATTGGACTTACAGTTTCATATGACTGGGAAGGCCTCAGAATCATGGCGGGAGGCAAAAGGCACTTCTTACATGGCAGCAGCAAAAGAAAATGAGGAATAAGCAAAAGCAGAAACCCCAGATAAAACAATCAGATCTCTTGAGACTTATTCACTATCACGAGAATGGCATGGGAAAGACCAGCCCCCATGATTCAATTGCCTCCCACTGGGTCCCTCCCACAATATGCGGGAATTCTGGGAGATTCAATTCAAGTTTAGATTTGGGTGAGGACATAGCCAAACCACATCATTCTGCCCCTGGCCCCTCCAAATCTCATGTCCTCACATTTCAAAATTAATCATGCCTTCCCAACAGTCTCCCAAAGTCTTAAATCATTTCAGCATTAACCCAAAAATCCACAGTCCAAAGTCTCATCTGAGACAAGGCAAGTCCCTTCCACCCATGAGCCTGTAAAATCAAAAGCAAGCTATTTACTTCCTAGATACAATGGAGGTACAGGTATTGAGTAAATACAGCCATTGCAAATGGGAGAAATTGAGCAAAACAAGGCATTACAGGACCCAGGCAAGTCTAAAATCCAGTAGGGCAGTCAATTTTTAAAGCTCCAGAATGATCTCCTTTGACTCCAGGTCTCACATCCAGGTCATGTTAATGCAAGAGGTGGGTTCCCATGGTCTTGGACAGCTTTGCCCTTGTGGCTTTGCAGGGTATAGCCTCCCTCCTGGCTGCTTTCATGGGCTGGCATTGAGTGTCTGCAGCTTTTCCGGACAGATAGTGCAAGCTGTTGGTAGATCTACCATTCTGGGGTCTGGAGGACAGTGGTCCTCTTCTCAGTGCTGCACTAGGTGGTGCCCCAGTAGGGACTCTCTGTGTCCCCAGATTTCCCTTCCATACTGCCCTAGCAGAGGTTCTCCATGAGGGCCCTGCCCCTGCAGCAAACTTTTGCCTGGGAATCCAGGCATTTCCATACATCTTCTGAAATCTAGGCAGAAGTTCCCAAACCTCAGTTCTTGACTTCTGTGCAACTGTAGGCTCAACACCACGTGGAAGCTGCCAAGGCTTGGGGCTTCCACCCTCTGAAGCCACAGCCCAAGCTGTATGTTGGCCCCTTTCAGCCATGGCTAGAGTGGTTGGGACACAGGGCACCAAGTCCCTAGGCTGCACACAGCACAGGGACCCTGGGCTCAGCCCATGAAACCACTTTTTCCTCCTGGGCCTCTGGGCCTGTGATGGGAGGGGCTGCCCTGAGGGTCTCTAACATGGCCTGGAGACATTTTCCCCACGGTCTTGGGGATTAACATTAGGTTCCTTGCTACTTATGCAAATTTCTGCAGCCAGCTTGAATTTCTCCTCAGAAAATGGGATTTTCTTTTCTATTGCATTGTCAAGCTGCAAATTTTCTGAACTTTTATGCTGTGCTTCCCTTATAAAACTGAATGCCTTTAACAGCACCCACGTCACATCTTGAGTGCTTCGCTGCTTAGAAATTTCTTTTGCCAGATACCTAAATCATCTCTCTCAAGTTCAAAGTTCCACAAATCTCTAGGGCAGGGGCAAAATGCCACCAGTCTCTTTGCTAAAACCTAACAAAAGTCACCTTTGTTCCAGTTCTCAACAAGTTCCTCATCTCCATCTGAGACCACCTCAGCTTGGATTTTATTGTCTATATCGCTATCAGCATTTTGGGCAAAGCCATTCAACAAGTCTCTAGGAAGTTCCAAACTTTCCCACATTTTCCTGTCTTCTTCTCAGCCCTTCAAACTGTTCCAGTCTCTGCCTGTTATCCAGTTCCAAAGTTGCTTCCACATTTTCAGGTATCTTTTCAGCAACCCCCTTACTTTACTGGTACCAATTTACTGTATTAGTCCATTGTCATGCTGCTGATAAAGATATATCTGAGACTGGGAAGAAAAAGAGGTTTAATTGGACTTACAGTTCCACATGGCTGGGAAGGCCTCAGGATCATGGTGGGAGGCAAAAGGCACTTCTTACATGGCAGTGGCAAGAGAAAATGAGGAAGAAGCAAAAGCAGAAATCCCTGATAAACCCATCAGATCTCTTGAGACTTATTCATTATCACGAGAATAGCATGGGAAAGACCAGCCCCCATGATTCAATTATCTCCCCCTGCGTCCCTCCCACCACATGTGGGAATTCTGGGAGATACAATCCAAGTTGAGATTTGGGCGAGGTGCAGCCAAACCATATCAGCATACTTCAACTACCAACCCTGGGCCTCCAACTCAAGCCTTTGCTTTTGAATTGCTAAATTCCTGAGAACTGTCACCAATGGCCCAGTGCCAACTGGAGCCCCTTAGGTGTTGGCTGTCTCCACCGGGGTGGTCCTCTCTTGCCATCTCCTGGCCAAAGCTGGCCACTGTGGCAGACCATCTATCTTCTGCCATTCATTTTTCCCATCCCAAGGTAGAGCATGGATGAATGATAATGCAATGTACCTTTCTAGGTGAAGGCACTTTGGAATGACTGGGGTGGTTTCAAAGTAAGAGAAGCTCTGCCCTATAATGGTATTTTCAGATTCGGGCTCTAGATAGTGAGATATCTATCCAGGCAGACTCCTATATGGGTATAGTAGACCCTGAAACTTTAGAACTCATACGATAAAATTGGAAGTCTGAGCTAACAATAACAAATGCTCTTGAGAAAGACCTAGTCTTTTCTCAGCATCTGATAAGGGGGAGCTGAACAGGTGAAGTATCTAGCTGTTAATTTTATGAGGTCACTAACACTTTAGCACTCATCAAGATTTAGGGGCCTAATTACCAAGACTATTAAGACTTCTTGAGTTTGGCAAGAGAGATGTAAAAGTGTTTTAAACACCAAAGCTTTTTGTCATTTTTTACTCACTGTTTCTTTATAGACACTGACTAAACCCTAGCTTAACACTTGGCATGATGTGCACTGCCCCTGGATACATTATTGGTGGATGACAATAAATGGATCGGGAGGAATTAAATAATTTTATTGGCCTTCTCTCAGAAGGAAATAGAAACTTTATGGAAGAACACAGTCAAAAATTTCTCTTGTATATGCCAGGAAAAGTTTGCAGTTTGAAATTGTTGGAGAGTGCATCTGGAAAATGTTTCAAAATGCTAGCAATCCTGATAGTCTCCAGAATAAAAATGTCTAATGTGATGGGATAGGTGAATCCTAATATGATTTATTTTACAGTAATAATGTAGACAAGTGGCCTTTGTATTTAACAAATCCCATTACAAAACACACAAAGGAAGTAATCAACATTAGAATGTGTGAATTCTGACTAGATCTGATGCCTGGCTTCTGAATATTAAGAAACTTGTCAAACTCACTATGACTCCCAGCAGAGCAGCTGTCAGATTTATGGTTTCTGAAAACCCAGTGTAACAGTAATTGATTTGTAATTGTTTTGTATTCTTTCATCCCTGCAGGTTATAATACAGGCGGTGGATAGAATATCAATTAGTTTCTTGGTGTAAATATAAGTAAAGTCAGTGGTAGCAGTTTTCAAATTTATTTTTTTTAACATCTGAGGAGGAAGGAGTTTATTGTAGTTCAGCAATAGTCATCTGTCACAGGTCCATATGGCTGTTTTCATAGTAGTTGCAACCACTGTCTCCTCCCCTGTGGAGGTTTGGGCTGCCTTTTCTTATTCATCCAATAGCTTAGTTTATACCATTCTATAGCAGATTATGTACTCACAGCTCCCTTAGTGGCTCAGTTATTTTCTTACAATGTATCTAGCAAAAAAAAAAAAAATTACCTATTCCATTCATTAGGTAGTTAGGTCCAAGCAACTGAGCAAGTCATTTGAAAAAGTGCTGCATATAAATTTAAGGAAAAATAATTTAAATTTTACTCTTTAATAATCATATTTATTTATTTATTTATAATAGTATAATATAGGAATGTGTTCAACTTTTCGACATGCACAATTTATCATATCTTGAAATCATGTCGGACCCCACCACCCTCATTTCCTGTTCCATATTTAAGCAAACTGCCAAAACTCTAGTTTCACAGAGACATCATGACATTGAAAAGAATATAGTAGAGTAACTTAACATTGAAAACATAAATTACTTAAAGATAGTATTTAACAGGATATTCATCAAATACAAAATACCCCTGCATTTCTCTTGAAAACATCTGGTGTTATCCTTATCCCTGAGTTCACTGTGGTGCCCAGGGGTGCCTTGGTTTACCCGGTTTGGAGCCATGACCCATAGCTTCGTGGCATGGGAGCACCTGATTTGTACAACTTCAACCATACTCTTTTGCTGTTGGAAGCTATTCTCAGGTTCAGTGTTACACATTTTTAATACAACATGGTCCCTAAATGTATATCAACTAATTCAACTTATCCACATACATACAAAGAATCAGAATCTATTCCAACACAGGGGGAAAAGTTAGTTGTTTTGGACTTATTGAGAAATAGTATATCTATATTTGGTATGTGACTTAAGGTATATTTTTAACTTTTAAATGTTTTTCAAATACATGGTAATCACACACATACACACACAATTTTACATAAATATATAATTGTGATCTTGTCATCACCTTTTAAAAGAGCAATCTCTTTTTTTCCTTATACTTTTTTGCTTGGTTCCACCCTCTTTTTTCTCTCTCTTTCAATATATATTCCTATTCAAATGTAAATAACTTGGAATATAACCTTTTTGGTTTTCCTCTTTGCCCATGTAATCTTATATAGATATTGACACACAAAATAATATGGACACTGGTCATTGATTTATATGATGGAAACACAGTGCCTATCATTTCTTATACCTTGCTTTCTTCCATAAAAAAAAATACCTTATGAAAATCTCTGCAAGTCAACTGATACTCACTCTTTCAAATGGCTGCATAATATCCCATGGCATAATAAGCCACCATTTATTCTCCTGCCTATGCTCTTGTTGATGGGCATTCATCATGTTTCCAGTTTATTTGGCACCAAAAACAGTGCTTTAGTTCATATATCTCTTCATATTTTTTACATGGTGGTGGTTTTATTTCTAAGGGGTATATTCTGAAGCACAGAATTGCTGGGTTGGAGGACATAGTTAACACTTAAAAAAAAACCTAAAGTAGATGTTGCTAATAGTTTGCCCCAAAGTCTGTAATATCCACATTCCCACCATTAATGTATGAGTAATCTTTGGTGCTATATCTCAAGCAGAATAGATTTTATCTTTTAAAAAAAATTTTAACCAGTCTGATGGAAGTCAAGCAATATGTATTGTTATTTCAATTTGCAATTTCTTGAACACTACTGAATTTGAGCATTCTAAAATATGTTGGCTATTTGGATTTTTTATTTCTGTGAATTATCTGCTTATGTTCTTTACCCAGTTTTCTGCTGTATTGTTTATCTTTCTCTTAACAATTTTCAACATTTTATTATACATTATTGGCATTAACTTTTTGTCATTTGAATTGTCTTGTACCTAAATTTCTTCTACATGTATCATTTGTCTGTTGACTTTCATTATGAGTTTTTTAGTCACACAGATGTTTTATTGTTTTATGTAGCCAAATATGTTTACTTTTAAAAACTTCTATGTTTCTAGACTTAGTTAAGAACGATTCCTTTTTCCCTAACATATACGTGTGTAGTTACAAAGATTGTCTTGAATTTTTTTTATTGTTTTACTTTTTCATTATAATTGAGAATTTAGGGTCTCTAGACATGCTTTTTAATTTCAGTATGGAGTAAAATGGAGCAAAATTTTACTTTTTTCTTAGGTTATTAGGCAGTTGAGGACTTATTACATAATTTTTTCCTTTCCTCTGAGATGGACTTTTCTCATGAATAAATACTCTTAAATACTAGCAACCTTTTCTGATCTATTTTGTTACATGGATCTATGTGTTTATTCCTATACCAAGCCTATATTTATTTGAGCAACATTAGCTTTTATATTTTATATAAAATTTTATATAAAATTTATATTTTATATAAAATTTTATATAAAATTTACATTTTATATAAAATTTATATTTTATATTTTATTATTTTCTAATATCTGGAAAAAGAAATTTCTCCTCACTGGCATTTTCTTTTCACATTTTTCATGGGTAGACTCAAGTATTTCTTCTTTGATATAAATTTGGTGATCATTTTGTCAATTCCCCCAAAACCCATTGAGATTCTTATTACAATTGCACTAAATTCGTATACTAGTTTTGGAGAAATTGTCATATCATGACATAAAATTTTACCATTCAAAATCTTGGTATGATTTGCATAGATCTTGTCCTTCCAACTGATTATACAAATTTCTTCAGTTAAATGTTGTGTCTTTCATGTTAAAATTAATTGCAACAGTAGTCTTCCATTTCTGAGAATATGGAATACATGTACTTTTCCCCATTCGTCTCACTAAATATGGCAAAAACCTTGAACATTAAATGTAAAACAAACATAAGAATACATTAAAAGTTGGAAAGAAGGATGCAGACTGGCTAGGGACCTTGAGACCCAAAGAAAATGACGTAGTGGTGATTTCTCTTCATTTTTTGTTTGTTTTTCTGCCTCATATATTCCAGACCAAGAGCTGAAGAAGCCAATAACCAGCAAACATTAAAGTGTGCCGACAAAAAAATAAAAATAAAAAAATAAAAAAAAATGTCCCAACAGAAGCCTACTCTCCCTACCCAAAGGACCAGGAAAGGGACAGCCAAGCTAGACAAAAAAGGTTTCAGACAATAATTACTCTAGCCAAACACCAAAGAAAAATATTGTGGCTCCACCCCTGCCCATGCCAGCAAAGACCAGGTGGGCAGCCGAGACTTCTACCCTCTCAAGGCTGTAATAAGATGACCTAACACCCTAGCCAGGATGGTGTCAGAAAATCCTAAGTAGGGAGCTGGAGATTTCACCTCCATTGGCTGGTAATAGCTCTCTAACTTGCATTGGGATTAAAGATCACATGGTAAGTGTGGGCTTTCACTCCTACCAGGTAGTAACAAGGCATCCTTCCCCCACCTCACTGGGGTGGTGTTAGAGGAGGCCTAGTACAAAGTCAGGACTTTAACCATTGCCTAGTAGTAATGAGGCCATCCCTACTATGGTGGCAGGGGAGACCAGCTAGGGAAATAGGACTCCCATTCCTGCCCAGCAGTAATAAGGAGCCTCAAGCTTTGGCTGTCAATGGAGGCCAGGTAGAGAATTTGGACTTCTATCTTCACCTGTAGTAATGACGCAGTTCCCCTGCTTTCCCTACAAAAGCAGTGTCAAAAAAACAAAAAACAAAAAACAGAAAACAAAAAACAAAAACAGCTAAACAGATGATTTAAATAAGATCCAGAGTCTCAAAACACGTACAAAAAAATGTCTAGGTTTAACTTGTCATACCAAAAGCCAGGATTATTTCAAACCAAATGAGAAAAGACAATGTATTCCAACACTAAGATGACAGAGATGTTAAAATTATCTGATAAATATTTTAAAGCAGCCATAATTAAAGTGCTTCAAAGAGCAATTACTAATACACTTAAAACAAATGAAAATAAAATGAAAACCTCAGCAAAGAAATAGAAGATATAAAAAAGAACCAAATTTAAATTTTAGAAATAAAGTAAAGTATACAACAACTGGTATTAAAAAGCTCATTCTATTGTTCAACAATAGAATGGAAGAGATAGAGGAAAGAATCAGTACATTGGAAGATAGAATAATAGAAATACCTAATTTGATCAACTGAGAAAAAAATAGATTGAAAAAAATGAATAACACTTCAGAAACCTGTGGAACTATAAGATGGAATATTCATGTTGTCATAGTCCAAGAAGGAAGGGATAAATAAGGTAGAACTAAAAAAGTACTTGAAGAACAATGGCAGAAAACTTACAAAATTTGACAAGATGCAAACCTACAGCTTCAACAAGATGAGTGAAACTTCAAGCAGGGTAAACCTAAGGAAATCCATGCCAAGATACATCATAATTAATCTTCTGAAAACTAAGGACAAAGAAAAAAATCTAAAACCAGGTAAAGAAAAATGACATTTTGCCTATAGGTTAAAAACAATTTGAATGACAGCAGATTTCTCATCAAAAGACATAGAAGAAAGAAGGAAGGGGCATAATATTTTTCCAGTTCTGAAAGAAAAGAACTATCAACTCAGAATCCTATACCCAGTGAAAATATCCTTCAGGGATGAAAGAGAAATCAAAACATTCTCAAATAAGAGAAAACTAAAAAAAAATTGTCACCAGCAAAACTATCCTAAAAGAATGGTGAGACAAAGTTCTTTAAATAGAAAGGAAATGATAAAAGAACATTGGAGCATCAAAAAAGGAAGGAAAGGCAGTACACAAAAATATAGAAAAATAGTAGGCATTTTGTCTCCTCTTGAATTCTGCATTATGTTTGACAGTTGCAAAAATTGTAACACTGTATGATGTGGTTCTTAAGTTTATGTACAGAAAATATTTAAGACAATTCTATTATAAACAGGGATAATAAAAGGACATTGAGGAAAGTAAAGTTTCTATTATGTCACTTGATCTGGTAAAATGATGATACTCATAAGTTAGGTATATACAATGTAATACCTAGAGCAACCACTAAAAATAATATTCAATGAGATGCACTAAAAATCACTACATAAATCAAAATGAAATTTTAAAAAATGTTCAAGTAACCCATAGGATAGCAGGAAAAATAAAACAGAAAACAAACAAAAACAATAAAATGGTAGCCTCAAATTCTACCATATCAATAATTACAACAGATTTAAATGACTTAAATATACCAATTGAAAGACAAAGATTGAGAAGTTGGATTAATAAACACGACCCAGTTATATGCTCTCTATGAGAAACTTCAAGCATAAAAATACAGATAGGTGCTATGGTTTGAATGTGTCCCGCAAATGTCAGGTGTTAGAAATTTAATTTCCAAATTCATATACTAATTGAAGATGGGACTTTTGGGAGAGAATTAGAATTAGATAAGGTCACTCAGGTGAGGCCCCATGATGAGACTGGTGGCTTTGTAGGAAGAGTAAGAGAGACCTAAGCTAGTATAGTTGCTCTGTCTCAGCATGTGATGCCTCCCACAATGTCATGGCACAGCAGGAAGGCCCTCACCAGATGCTGGAGATATGCTCTTGGACTGTTAGCCTCCAAAACTGTGAACTAAATAAATTTCTGTTCATTAGAAATCACCCAGTCTCAGGTATTCTGTTACAACAACAGAAAGTGGATTAAGATTGTAGGTTAAAAGTAAAAGGATAAAAAAAGATATATCATGCAAATATTAATCAAATGAAAGCAGACATGCCTAAATTAATATCAAATACTTCAGAGTAAAGAAAATTGCCAAAAAAGAGAGAAATCTTATATAATGATAAAAGTATAAATCCATTAAGAAGACATAACAATCTTAAATGTGTATACATGAAACAACAGTTTCAAATTACAATAAACAAAATCAGAAAGAATTGAAAGAAGTAATACACAAATTCACAATCAAAACTGGGGACTTCAGCACACCCCTCTCTCAGCAATTGATAAAACAACTAGACAGAAAATCAGCAAGAATATAGAACTCAAAAACATTATCAAGAAACAAAATCTTATTAAGTTATGGAGCACTTCACTCCAAACCAGCAATGTGTACATTATTTGCAAATGCCCACGGGACATATATTAAGATAGACTATATCTTGGGCCTCAAGGCAAACATCTACAAATTTAAAATAATTGAAATAATATTGGATGGATTCTGTAGCCGTAATAGAATTGAACTAGAAATCAAGAGCAGAAACATAACAGGAAAAATCTTCACTTGAAAAGCAAACAACAGACTTCTACATAATCCATGGGTGAAGCTTGTATTATCCTGATCCAAAACCATTCTCAAAGGAAATGTAAAAATACATTGAAGTGAATGAAAACGAAAATACAACATCAAAATCTGTGGCATGCAGTTAAAGAAGTGCTGAGTGCACTTCTAATACATAAATGCACATATTAGAAAAGAGGAAAAACCTCAAATCAATAACCTAGAAAAATAACATCAAAGTAAATCAAAAGCAAGAAGAAAGAAGGAAGTAATGAAGATAAGAGCAAAAATAAACAAAATTAAAAATAGAAAAACAACAGAGAAAGTCAGTGAGGCGAAGAATTGTTTGTTTGAAAAGATCAATAAAATTGGCAAATCCTGTAACAACTGGCAAATAAAAAAAGAGAGAAGACACAAGTTATCAAGATTAGGAATGAAACCAAGGACATTGCCACACATCCTGCAGACATCAAAAGGATAATAAGATAATAATACAAACAGTTTTACACACATAAATTTGACAATTTAGACAAAATGTCAGATTTGTCAAAATTTGACATTCGGCATTTGACAATGTCACTTTATGAAAAACACAAACTGTAAAAATTAACCCAAAATGAAGTAGATAATTTGACTAGTCCTATAACAATTAAGGAAATTTAATTTGTGATTTAAAAGATCTCCCATCCCAGATGGTTTCACTGGAGAATTCTAACCAATGTTTCAAGAAGAATTAATCCCAATTTACACAATCTCTTCTAGAAAATAAAAGAAGTAGGAACACTTCTAAATTTATTTTATAAAGCTTTTATAATCTGATATCAAAACCAGACAAAATAATTATAAAAACAAAAACAGACCAGTATTCCTCACGATATAGATGCAAAAATTCTTACCATTAGCAAATATAATTCAACATTATATAAAAAGAATTATACACTATGACTAAGTGAGGTTTATTCTAGGGATATAGGATTAGTTTAAAATTTAAAAACCAAAGATTGGTTTAAAATTTGAAAACCAATCAATCTATTACATTGCCATAATATGGTAATTCATATAGTACCATATATAGTAGTAATCCATATAGTATCATAATATAATAATCCTGTTAATATTATATTAATATTAACAGGCTACAAAAGAAAATCACATGATCATATTGATGCCAAAAAAGCATTTGAGAAAATTTAATATCCATCTATGACAAAAACTCCCAGAAAAATCAGGATAGAGGAGAACTTCCTCAGCTTGATAAAGAGCATCTACAGAAATCTTACAACCAATATTATACTTAATGGTAAAAAACTGAGTGCTTTCCTCCAAAACAGGCAACAAAGCAGGGTATCTGCTGTCACTACTCTTTTTTAATATTGTGCTAGAGTATCTAGCCAGAACAATAGGGTAAGAAAAGAAAATAAGCATAAAAATAGCAAAGTAAGAAATAAAACTGTTCCTATTTACATATGAAATGAATGTCTATATAGAAAATTCCAAAGAATCTACCAAAAAAATTATAGAATGAGTAAATGAGTTTCAGCAAAGACAGTTGCATTTCTATACACCAACAATTAACAGGTAGAAACCACCTGGGCATGTGGTACATGCCTGCAATCCCAGCTACTTGGCAGGCTAAGGCAGGAGAATCACTTGAGCACAGGAGTTTGAGATCAGTCTGGGAAACGTAGTGAGACACTGTCTCAAATTTTTTTTTAAATGAAAACCAAATTTTTAAAATACTAAAGTGAAAACCAACATTTACAGTTGCTAAAAAACAAAAAACAAACAAAAAAAGTTCTTATCATATACAAAAATCAATTCAAAATGAACTAAAGACTTAAATGTAAGACCTGAAACTACAAAGCTATTAGAGGAAATCAAGGAAAAACTCCATTGCATCAGTATAGGAAAGAATTTTTGAATAAAACCTCAAAAGCACAGACAACAAAAGCAAAGATAGACAAATGGATTATATCAAACTAAAAAGCTTCTGCACAGCAAAGTAATCGATCAACAGAACAAAGAGACAATCCATAGAATGGGAGAAAATAGTTGCAAACTATACATCTGATAAGGGGTTTATATCCAAAATGTATAAAGAACTCAAACAACTCAACAATAAGAGAAAAACAAATAACATGATTTTAAAACAGAGGCAAAAGACCTAAGTAGACATTTCTCAAAAGAAAACATACAAATGGCTAACAGATATATGAAAAAATATTCTACATCACTAATCATCAGGGAAATGCAAATCAAAACTAAAATAAGTTATCTACTCATTCCGGTTAGAATGGCTACTACCAAAAAATCAAGGGAAAATGAGTGTTTGTGAGGATGTGGAGGAAAGGAAACCTTTATACACTGCTGGTGAGAATGTAAGTTAATATAGCCATTATGGGAAATAGTTTAGAGGTTTCTTAAAAATTAAAAATAGAACTACAATATAATCCCACAATCCCCCTTGCTGGGCATATAACCAAAGGGAATAAAATCAGTATGTCAAAGAGATATCTGCACTCCTATCTCTATTGCCATACGATTCACAGTAGCCAAGATATGGAATAAACCTAAATGTCCATCAACAGATGAATGGATAAAGAAAATATGCTATATATACACAATGGAATACCATTCAGCCATAAAAAGAATGAATTTCTGTCATTTGTGACAACATGGATGGAACTGGAAGACACTGTGTTATGTGAAATAAGTCTGGCACAGAAAGACAGATACCACATTATCTCACTCATATGTGAAATCTAATAAGTTGTTCTCATGGAGGTAGAGAGTAGAATTGTAGCTACCAGAGGATGGGGAGAAGAGGGGAGAGAAGGCCTTGGAGAGAGATTGTTCAGCAAGTACAAAGTTACAGATAGAAGAAATAAGTTCTGCTGTTTTATTGTACAGTAGAATGACTAGAGTTGACAACAATGTATTGCATATTTCAAAATACCTAAGAGAGAGAGATTTTAATGTTCTAATTACAGGGAAATGATAAATGTTTAAGATGGTGGACATGCTAATTACCATGGTTTGATTATCACACTATATATGTATATCTAAACATCATGTTGTACATAATAATATGTACAATTATTATCTGTTGATGATAAATTTTTTAAAACCTGGAATACTAAGGCATAAATCTAACAAGACATGTACAGAACTTGAAGCTGAAAACTACATAATGTGGATAAAAGAAATGGAAGATCTAAGTAAATAGAGACACATGCCATTTTCGTGGATTAAAAGACTGAAAATAATAAAGATGTCAATTCTCCCCAAATTTATAAACAGGTTTAACATAATTTCTATAAAAATACCAGCAAGATATTTTTTAGATATAGACAAGGTTGTTCTAAATAACAAAAGAAGTAGAATAGCCAAAACAACTTTGTAAAAGAAGACTAAAGTGGAAGGAATTAGTTTGCTCTATCTCAAGACTTACCATATAGCAACAGTAATCAAGACTGTGTGGAACTGGCAGAAGGGTATACCCATAGACCAATGTAACAGAACAACAGAGAAACCAGAAATATACCCACAGAATTACACCAAATTGATTTTTGACAAAGGTACAAAAGCAATCCAAAACTGTTACTGAAGCAGTTGGACATTTATAGACAAAGAAAAACTTTGATTTAAGTCCCATACATTATTAGGAAAAATAACCCAAAATGAATCACAGACTTAAATGTAAAGCATTAAACTATAAAACTTTCAGAAAAAAATAGGAGAAAATTTGGGGGCTTTAGGGTTAGGCGAAAAGTTCTTAGACTTGACACGTGCAGCATAATCCACAAAGGCAAAAATTGATAAATTAAAATTTCTCAAAATTTAAAGCTTTGGTCTGCAAAAGACTCTTTTACAAGGAGGAAAAGACAAACTACAGCCTATGAGAAAATATTTACAGACCACATATCTAACAGTACTTGTGTCCTGAATATATTTAAAAATCTCAGAACTCAACAATAAACAAGCAATCCAATGTGCAACAGACATGAAGAGACGTTTCATCAAAGAGGACATAAGACAGCAAATAAGTACATGAAAAGGTGTTTGACATCATTAGGCTATTATGAAAATTAAAATTAAAACAACAACAAGATACTATTACATACCTATTAGAATGGCTGAAATAATAAATAGTGATACAGCAAATGCTGTTGGAGATTTGGAGAAACTGGATCACTCATGCTTTGCTAATGGGAATGTAAATTGGTATAGCCATTCTTCAAAACAGCTTGTCAGTTTCTTTAAAAATTAACATGCAACTACCATACGACTCAGCAATTGCACACTTGGGCATTTATGCCAAAGAAATTAAGATTTGTGATCACAAGAAAATCTGTACACAAATGTTTATAACACCCCCATCTGCAGTAGTCCAAAACTGGAAACAGATGTTCTTCAACAAGTGAGTGTTCAAACAAACTGTGGTACATCTATATCATGGAATTTTACTCAGCAGTAAAGAGGAGCAAATTACTGATACACACAACAACCTGGATGAATCTTCAGAGAATTATGTTGAGTAATAAAAGCTAATCTGAAGAGCTTACATACTATATGAGTCAATTTAAATAACATTCTTGAATTGACAAAATGATAGAAATAGAGAACACGGTAATGGATGCCAGCAGTTTAGAAGTAGGTGAAGGCATAGAGAGAAGTGGTTGTCACTATAGAAGGGCATCATGAGGGATCCTTGTGGGGATGGAAATATTCTGTATCAGTGTCAGTATCTTGGTATGATATTATGCTATAGCTTTCTAGGATGTTACCATCGGGGGAAACTGAATAAAGGGTACAAGGGGGTCTCTGTATTATTTCTTACAATTGAATGTGAATCTACAATTGACACAAAATAAAAAGTTTCACTAAAAAGTAAATTTAGTTGCAAGATTTTAAAAAGTCTTTTATCACTGTTATAAGTAGACGGTTTCCTCTCTATTTCTGAGTACTTATTATTAAAATAGAGAAAAACCAATCACTTTTTAATAAATTTCTATATTCTTTATTTTGTTTTCAGGCATCTTACCAAATCCTCTTATTAATACTGATAGACTTTATTTGAGTGTCTTGGTTCTTTATAAATATGCAATCATTTTTTTTTATTTTATTATTATTATACTTTAAGTTTTAGGGTACATGTGCACGATGTGCAGGTTAGTTACATATGTATACATGTGCCATGCTGGTGTGCTGCACCCATTAACTCGTCATTTAGCATTAGGTATATCTCCTAAAGCTATCCCTCCCCCCTCCCCCCACCCCACAACAGTCCCCAGAGTGTGATGTTTCCCTTCTTGTGTCCATGTGTTCTCATTGTTCAATTCCCACCTATGAGTGAGAATATGCGGTGTTTGGTTTTTTGTTCTTGCGATAGTTTACTGAGAATGATGATTTCCAATTTCATCCATGTCCCTACAAAGGACATGAACTCATCATTTTTTATGGCTGCATAGTATTCCATGGTGTATATGTGCCACATTTTCTTAATCCAGTCTATCAATCATATAATTAGCAAAAATAAAAGTCATTTTAGCTATTTTTAAAAATATATCTGCAAGTTTTTAAATTTTTCTTATATTGCATTCAAACAACCTTTAAAATAATATTAAACGATAACAATAATGGAAATTTTCGTCTAATTACCAATTTTCATTATAATGCTTTTGTTTTATTATATTTAAATTTTATTTGCTTATAGTTACTTTAAATGGTTTCCAGCCCTTCCTATTTTACGGTATTGTTTTTAGCAACTATAAATATGATCATGTGTTTCCCTCTTTTAATGTATTGATGTGATTAATTACATTGATGAATTTCCTGATATTTAACTCTCTTTGCATCACTGGAATAAACTATTTGATCATAGTGTATTTTTGTGTGCACCACTGGATTCTTTTGCCAATGTTTTATTTAGAATTTTCACATTTACATTCTTAAATGAGGTTGGTGTGTACTTTTCTATTTTTCTACTTTTTTGGGTTTTGGTATTAAATTTATGCTTGTACTATGAAATTAATTGGTGAGCTGTCTAGCTTTCTGTGTGGCCTGGAGCAGCTGAAGTTACATCATAATTATCTATTTTGTAAAGGTTAGATAAATCTCAGCTGTGAACCCATCTGGTCCTAGTGCCCTTTTCAATAGTAGATCTAATCACCTTCACAGGCTGGTCTACAGTTGGTCTATTTAAGTTTTCCACTGCCTGTTAGATAACTTTGAGTCATTTATATTTTGCTAAAAAATTATTTCCCATTGGAAAAGAAATACATATGATATTATTTTAATCCTTCCTGAATCTGTCATTATTCTTTATGTTTTATCTATAATCAGACTGCTAGCTGTTGGTCTGTTTTATTTTATTAAAGAACCATCTCCTAAATTTACTTATTCCTTCTAATATTTTTGTTTCTCTTCGATTTTGTTGATGTGCACCTTTATCTTTATTAATTCATCCTCTAGTTTATTCTGATGTATTATTATTCTTGTTTCTTAAGATAAATATTAAGTTTCTATATTTTTAGTCTTCCTTCTTTAGTAGTAAAGGCATTTAAGGCTATACTTTTCCCAAATAATAAAATTATCATTCCCATAGGTTTTGGTGGGAAGTGTTCTTTCAGTTGCTTTCTAACGTGTTTGAAATATCTATTTTTATTTTTCCTTTAATACAAGGATCTCTAGGAATTTTGTTTTTAAATGTCAAAGTAAACAGGATTTTTGGTCACTTTTTAATTATTTTTATTTTTGTTAGATTTTGTTCAGAGCATGCGTCTGGTTTTAACTTTATTGATTTTACTTATTGACTAATGATTAAGCCAATTTACATAAATGTTCCATATACATAAGAGAAAAAAGTGCAGTCTCCCACTCAATGAGGGTGTTTACATATATGTATACATGCAATTATATATACATATATATGTGTGTATATGAATACACACACATGCACAAAGAGACTTACTATTAAGAATTGGCTCATGCAACTATGGAAGCTGAGAATCCTAAGATCTGCAGTTGGCAGTTGGAGACCCAGGACAGCTAATGGTATACTTCCAATCCCAGTCTAAAGGCCTTAAAAAAAAGGAGAGCCCACGGTATAAATTCCAGTCCAAGTCTTAGTTCAAAGCCAGGAAAAGACCAGTGTCCCAGATTGAAGACAGGCAGAGAGAGTAAATTTTCCCTCACCCAGCCTTATTGTTGTATTCAGGCCTTCAATGAGTTGGATAAGGCCTGACCCCATTGGAGAAGGCAATTGGCTTTACTTAGTCTACAGATTCAGATGTTACCCTCATCCAGAAATACCTTCAAGGACACATCCAGGATAATATTTAACCAAATATCTGGGCACTTTGTAGCCCAGTCAACTTGACACATAAAATTAACCATCACACCCCTCACAGTTGCAAGATGGGTGGCAAGATGGGAGCTTCAACTTCAAACATCACATCCTCACATGACAAAGACAATGTGAAAAAGAAGGGATAGAGGGCAAAGATGTTCATTCCTGCACATATCTTTTTATGGGGGAAGAACACATATGTTTCCAGAAGCCTCCAATAGCTATCTTCTCTAATTCCATTGGCCAGGTTGGGAATGTGGTTACATGAGCAGGCTGTGGCTACAGGAGAGGCCAAGATAGTGAGCGTCTGGCATTTTCAGCCTCTACGGTAGGAGGCTGGCTCACTAGTAAGAAGAATGAGAGAACAGCCACAACTGTTTTGGCAAAGTTGCCCGCCAAACCTCTTTCCTGCTTTCATAGCCAGGTAAATCTTTCTCTAGTATTATAATTATAATTAAAGTACCAGCTCTTTCCTGTGCCAAGGTGCTTTATGTGTCCCCTGTTTCAGGAACATAAGATTTTTCAGACAATTTATTTCCCTGACTTTTGCCTTTTACCTCATATGAGAACTTTGAAATACCTTGTCCCCAACCCTCACCCCACCCTATTCCATTCCGTCAGTAGGTTTTTCTGAGATGGCTTATTATTTTTAATTCTAGACTGTTATGAGAATTCCCTTAACAGACTGGCCCTTCTATTTGAGAGTCCTTTCCCAGCACATTCTCAGACTGTCTAACTTTATCTCATTAGGTATAAATGTGGACCTGATATGTAGTCAGTTCACACTGGTATACCTATGTTGGTTGTTTACAACAATCATCCATTCTGACTAAGCCTGCATTTGCTCTGCTTGGATGATGCCTTTACTGAATCAGTTGTTAATATTTTAAATACTGTTGTCATTTACTTTACATGATGCTGGGATAAACAGTGAACCAGAAATACAGTAGAATGTACATTATGTTAGTAATAAGTGCTAAGGAGAAAAATTAAAGCAGCAAATGGAAATAGGAAATGTTAGAGGGAGGTATTAATGTTATAGATAGGGTGCAAGAAAAAGCTTCAATGAGAAGATATTTAAGTACAGATCTGAAGGAAATAAGAGAGCCATGTGGACATTTAGAGGAAGAGCATTCTGGCAGAGGTGACAGCAAAGGCAAAGGCCCTGACACAAGAGTATGCCTAGGATGTTCAAAGGAACAGCAGAGAGGCCAGAGTGAAGGGTAGAGTGGTATTATATGAGATCAGAATGGTAATAAAGGAGTGTTTGTGGGCAGGGAGTCCGACTTTAAAGATTACAATGAAAAGTTTGAGTGAAATGGGGAGTTGTCAGAAGGTTCTAAGCAGAGGAATTGTATCATCTAACTTGAGTTTTAACACGATTACTCTAGCTTCTGCATTGAGACTAGTTTAAAGAGGACAGGGGAGATGAAGGAGTACTAGCTAAGACAGTATCCTAATAATCCAAGAGAAGAGAGAATAGTGACTTGGCATAAAGTGGCAACAGTGGGGAAGGTGAGAAGCAGTGAGATCCGGTATCTAGTAAGACAACAGGATTTGGTGGTGGGTTGGATATGGAAATGTGAGAAAAGGATGCATTTGGTATGACCATAAGGTTTTCGCTTGAGCATCTAGAAGAACAGCATGGGAGGGAGGTAGTTATCAGGAACACTATAGGCATGTAACGTTTGAGCTGCTTCAAAAGATGTTCGGGGGAGACATCTGGGCCTGAGATATCCATTCATACGTTTTATTTAAAACTATGAGATTGTATAAGTTGACCTAGGGAGCCAGTCTAGAAAATTAAGCCTTTGGTCATGCCAATACGGACAGCTGAGCACAGACATTTCCTTATATATAGATGAGGAGTTCCTGCCTGAGACAAGACCAAGAAATACCCAGCTGTATCAGTCACAGGCCAGCTCCATCTGAAGGCACAGTGACAGTTTGAGCCTTAGTGCCTTATATCCCATATCCCACACCCATGTTACCTTTATAAACTTGCTTCTTTCATCCATGAGGTCTAGTGAATGCTTTGTCTCAAGAAGCCAATTGGTTCTGTGGGTAAAAGATAAGAAGTATCTCTTCCCATTCTGTGCTTGCTATTCTTGAAAAAGAATGAGGGCAAGTTGCTTTGACATTCATATATATATGGTACAGAGAGAGGTAACTGGGATATGATGGGGTTGGGGGAGCAAATAAAATACAACAAATAAAAACCTGGAACAGAAAAACTGGCTTTGTGTTCAGCATTGCCAGGAGCAAAATGTGTGATCTTAGACAAGTTACTAAACTTCCTCAAGTGTCAGTTTCCTCACCTATAAAGTAAAGATATTGGTTGTATCTACCTTGTGATGCTTGTGGCATGTAAGTGTAATAGCATGTAGTAGATGTTCAAGAAATGTCATCTTCTTTCCTTTACTGGCCATAGTGGCCAAGGAAAAGCCATTTAAATCCACAAAATAATCCTTAAATTTCCATGTTAGTTGTTTCTTCTCTACCAAACTGTCTTCTTTCCTATAGTCACATTGTTTTAAGGTTACCCAGGATTTGTTTTAATCAGATATGGTAAGACATGCAGACACAGAAATGACTGTCCTGAAAGAAGATGTTTATACTCACAGTTCCTTAGAAACAGGAAGCACAGCCACAGGGGGAAGCAGCGGCATGGGTCAGGAGGCAGAAGGAGAGAGGGGAAAATGTACACAAGAGCCTTTTCTCTGTGAGCAAGAAGTGACAAGGCAGGGTAGGCAGGTGTAGGATTGACAGTTTAATTTCAGTAGCCTCTGAGGCAGAAGAACTGTCTCTAGCTGTACCTGGTGATTAGGGCAGGGGAATGGCCCAGAGTGTAAAAACTGAATGAAAAAAGACGGTTAAAGGCAGGAGCTCTGGACTGGTTTGTTTGGCTCTGCAGGTGAGCTTTTACTGTCTCCAAGAATTAGCTAGCCTTGAGAGGACTGATCCCTCCAGCGTCAGCAAGTTTCCATGACTTCAAAGTATAAAAGTATAGGAAATAAAAAGCAGCCTGGCCAACATAGTGAAACCCTGTCTCTACTAAAAATACAAAAATTAGCCCCGTGTGGTGGCGGGCACCTGTAATCCCAACTACTTGGGAGGCTGAGGCAGGAGAATCGCTTGACCCTGCAGGGAGGAGTTTGAAGTGACCTGAGATTGCGCCACTGCACTCTAGCCTGGGCGATGAGAGCAAAACTCCATCTTAAGAAAAAAAAAAAGAAGAAGAAGAAAAAGAAAAAGACATGATGAATATGTACAGATTATGTTTTGTTGGTGTTTGTGCATTTGCATTGAATCAAGAAAAATGACCTCACATTTGATTAAGCAAAATCAAGGAATTGCAAATGAACCATGGATAATCCATAACCACTAAACATATCCCCTAGGTAATTAAAAACTATCCAGTCTCTGGCTATCAAAGCCAGAAAAAAACAAACAAACAAAAACGAACAAACAAAAAAACCACAAAACCAAAAACCCCATATTTAAAATCAGGTATAGAATTAGAATTTCAGGGTTGGAAGAAACCTTAAAAATGAGTTCATTCCCCCTCCCTTCCCCATCTGTTGCTTAAATTTCTTCTTCATGCCCATTAAGGGGTATCTTTGGGTATTTCTGATTATATGAGAGGTCTTCCTTTATGGAGCCAAAATTTGCTTCCTTTGGTCGCCCACTGGTTAATTCTTGAAAGCCTGATGTCTTGCTGTACAAATACAAAAAACATTCAGCTCAGCTCCCAGCACGACTGCCAGATCAGATAAGATGTGTATAATGGGATTGCAGAACTGCTCTTACTATCACAATGAGGAGCCACTTGTATTTGTCACATGTGCTGTATATCTAAAGATGCTACTTATGATAATTTATTTTCTTTCTTTGAGCTGGGGCAGGAATGTCTCCACCACAAGGCACCACAAAGTGTGGCCAATAAACACTGCCACACAGAATATCTATCCTGTGCACTCAAGGATTCCAGCAGAATGAATGGTACCTTGAGTAACACATCTATTATAAACTGGATTCTAAACTTTAGGATGGATGGAGATGTATCTAGCTTAATGCTGAATCCCTAGGGCCCAGTGCTGAAAAAATCATATGCACTCATTCAATCTTCCTTGAGTAAATAAGTGAATGCATGGAAATCAGTAAAAATTGCTAATTGGAATCATTTTGGAAGAATTTACTTTAGATGAATAAGACATTTTAAAAGAAGGTTTTGGTTGCTATTTTTTTTAAAGTCCTCTAGGAGGCTAAGTTTAAGCACTGAAATCATTGATGTTGTCACAAGAAAACAATATACCTTGGGTTACATTTCCTGAGCCCTCTAATCTATTGAGCAAGGGGCCAGCATAGAAGGGCTATTATGTAGCTTCAAAAAGAGGATGAACATTGGGGACTTAGCACAGAGCTCATGATAAACTCTCGAAGCCCTCTATCTATTGTTGACTTGCTACTTCTTTAAGGTCCTGAGAGTGCCCAGCCCTGTGCTTGTAAAATGTAGGCATGCAATAAACATCAATCACTTGATCATTTTAATGATGCTGACAGTGATGATAGTGTGATGGGAAATTTCACCACTTAAGATTTGACCCCACTCACTAATAGTTCTTTCCCCTTATGAAGGATCCAGCAATGTCATCCCTTCATTGTATCAACATAATTAATGACAAGTGAGTAGGAGTGATGCCAGAGTATTAGTGGGAGATGACTGTGAAAGAGACACGACACTCGAGACCATCCTGACCAACATAGTGAAACCCCATCTCCACTAAAAATACGAAAATTAGTCGGGCGTGGTGGCGAGTGCCTGTAGGCCCAGCTACTCAGGAGGCTGAGGCAGGAGAATCGCTTGAATCCGGGAGGTGGAGGTTAGAGTGAGCTGAGATCGTGCCACTGCACTCCAGCCTGGGTGACAGAGTGAGACTCCCTCTCAAAAAAAAAAAAAAAAAAAAACACACAATACTTCATAAAAAGAGGCACTGAATGTACTTAAAGACAGGGGAAGCAGAAGTTTTAGAATGGAAAGGAGAAAAAGGAAGAGAAGGATTTTTAGCTCTTCTAATAAAGAAATTATCTTGTGACAGTCTTAGGGTAATTTCCATAATGATTCATTCAACCCAAGTGGTTGGTAGTGAATTGAAGATCCGTTGAGATTAATTTTCTGATTACCAATCCTGTTTATCTATCAGGAACAGAAATAGGAGAAAAAAGTCTGCATTTGGAGAGCTTTGTGGTGTGTGGAGTAGCTTGAATCTTCTAGAGTAGAAAAGGAGTTGATATCATCTGTGATAATCTAGAACATTCTAGTACTCAGCCTATTGCAGGGTAGAGACAAGGCCCAGACAGTCAGGGTTCAAGTAAAACAATGTGATCCCTAAACTCTGGGTGTCCACCCCACCATGCTTTCTCTCAACCCTTGTGTAAGCATCTTCAACTTTTTTTTTTTTTTTTTTTTTTGAGACAGAGTCTTGCTCTGTAGCCAGTCTGGAGTGCAATGGTGTGATCTCGGCTCAACCTCCGCCTCCCAGGTTCAAGCCATTCTCCTGCCTCAGCCTCCCATGTGGCTGGGACTACAGGCATGTGCCACCATGCCCAGTTAATTTTTGTATTTTTAGTAGAGACGGGGTTTCACCACGCTGGCCAGCATGGTCTCGATCTCTTGACCTCCTGATCTGCCCACCTCGGCCTCCCAAAGTGCTGGGATTACAGGCGTGAGCCCAGACAGTAGCTTCAACTTTTACATTAACAACTGTAGTAAAATGTTGCAAACTCTTTGGTTTCAAGAGTAAGTCTTTTAGAAACTAGTAAAAGAAAAAGTGATATATATGAAAATGGGGCAGAAGGAGTGGGTGCCAGTCATTGGGCCACTGTGGAAAACAAGTCCAGGTATGAAGTTAGTTACTGCCACATGGGCACTACCCTGGATTTGTCACTGGGCAGGGCCTGAGACTCATGCCTGAACAAAGCTGTGTGGCCCTACTTAACTGTGGAGAGAAGGCAGGGGAACCTGTGGCACATATTGAAATCTGCCCCAGGCTGTGAAGAAACCCAGCTATTTCTGCCACTCTAACTTCTGAGCTAGTTTCATGATGATAAGAATTTGTAGTAACTTGGATTTGGCTTCAGATAGAAGCTTAACATTTTAGGAGGAGGTAGGGGAGAGACGTTGATCAAGAGAGACATCAGGGAAAAATAGAGGCAAGGTCAATGGAAATTGGGCAAAATACCAAATGCATTCATAGATGTCTCATTTGTTTATTAATTTAATATAATAAAAAATACTGAACAAACAGTATGTTGTTGGCACTTTGCCAAGCATGGAGTATGAAGTCAACTTGCCCCACTTGTGTTTGAACTTCTTTGCTCTCAGAGAAAATGCCTCTAAAACATGTAATAGAGATGAATATTTTCTTAACACTTCAATGCAAACTTCTTAAAATGTCTTTGGTTGGATATTAATATATGCATTTCATGACAGAGAAAGAGAGGGCTAAACAAGTTGGGAAAATATTAGAAAACCTAACACATTTATTTGCTACAGAACTCTTTAAGACCCTTTAAAATTGTTCTGCATGATGAGTTCCTAAGGGAAGGGTACAGTGGGAAGGGTTCTCAAACCTTATTTGACTGCAGAACAGTTTATTTTCTGGAGCCTCCTGTAGAGCTAGTGTTCATGAAACACGCTTCAGGAAATGCTGCTTAAAAGCATTAATCATCACATTTAGAGGACATGCAGTAATGTCTGATGATAATGCTCTGCTATGTGAGCCCACCATCTCAGTCTGGAGAGGTGTGAGATCCTCTCTGACTGATGTTTGCGCAGTAGGGTTCCTGGGCTAACTCATTTCCTGGCATGGCCTAGTTCCATAGGGTTGCTTTTTTAGGAAACTGTTTTTTTAGAATTTTGTTTCAGATGTTGTGAGGGAAAGGCCTTACTAACAAAACCGCAATGAAAGGCTGAATGTGTGTATGTGTATGTTTATGTTTAAACCCTGATGCTGAAGTGCTGGGCCCTAGACCTTGTAGGCATGCTGTGCAGGAAGCTGTGAAATAAGCAGTTTGGTGTGGTGAGATGAGAACTGCACCAGGAATCAGGTGATATAGCTGGATTCATAGCTTAACTGCCAGAGTAGTTACAGAAATTTGAGAGTGTCTTTTTTTGGGGGGCAGGGGAGGGACAGGGTTTCACTCCTGTTGCCCAGGCTGGAGTGCCTCAGTGCGTTCACGGCTCACTGCAGCCTCGACTCCCTGGGATCAGGTGATTCTCCCACCTCAACCTCCTGAGTAGCAGGGACTACAAGAGTGTGCCACTATGCCTGGCTAATTTTTTTGTATTGTGTTTCTAGTAGAGACAAGGTCTTGCTATTTGTCCAGGCTGGTCTTGAACTCCTGGGCTCAAGGGATCTGCCTGCCTCGGCCTCCCAAAGTGCTGGGATTACAGGTGTGAGTCACTGCATGGCCTGAGAGTGTCATTTTAATATCTATGGACCTCAGTTTCCTCTACTAAAAATTAAACCACAGGAATAGATGAGGAATGACATACATGTGACACAGGAGATACTCCTACTCCTCCTATATTCAAGGCAGGCATTGCTAAGTGATCATTCTTCTCACTAAATTCAGAGACAGCTTCAGATATGTTCCCAACACCACATTTCCACCAATCCCTCAGAATTGAGAGACAGGATGAAACCCACTGCCATTCCCATCTTAATGAACTCTAAGAATTTCAGATCCAAGGTTACCGCTATCAAGAACATACATCTACAACCCTACCCTTTTCACGGTAAGAGCAAAGCGTTAGGGAGCGGCGACTGCCTCCTGATTTACAAGAGTGCCATGGGAAAGAGCAGTGGGCATAGGGTGAAGGGCTCCTCCCTAACCAGTGGCATTTGGAGAAGGTCCACTTGGATCAGGGGACTAATTCACAATTTGGTCAATTGGGAAATGACTAATAAGCAGGACAAAAACTTATGATTCTAAAGGACTTGGTGAAGGAGAGCGATTTGGAACCCGAGGAAGCTGACCTCAAGCTTCAGGGCAACCCCCATCACTTCACCCTTCCTTGGAACACCTATCGTGAGGAGGGTTGAGGCAGGCCTCAGCAAGGCCACCTTCCCAATCTGCTGGCTGCTGAGCATGTCAGACCTGGGGTGCATATGCAGCATCCCGCAAATGAGTTCCTCTTCACTATTTTCAAACATCAATTAATAAGAAAACCGAGGCTCTCCATCCTCGGATGACCTCGCTGGAGGACTCCACAGCTGTGACAGAGAAATGAGATGGTGGGAACATCCTGTTAATAACCAACATCTGAGTGAAGTGAAAATTGCTTTACACTTGTGTGGGATTAGACTCCAAGCTTCTATAAACTGAGGATCTGACAGTCACTGCAAGTTCGAGTGACTGCAATCCAACACCTTCCTGCTCCCAATCTTGGCAGGCTCTGCCTGCTTTTAGCAGGCAGGCATGAATTTTGTGAGGCTGTTTCTGATTGCTTGATATTTATGTGCCAGCTTACAGCTGGAGTTGGGGGGTATACGGTGGTTGATTTAGGACTGAAAAATATCTTTTATGTTATAGAATCATATCTTATCCTCTGGCCTGGAACATTTTGATTTCTTGTGAGATATTCTAGGGGGGCTTTAGCCAAGTGGAAGGAACTTGAAGAGCAAAATATAACAAGAGGAGGAAGAGAAAGTTTGAAGATTGGTAAACACTGTGCTGGACACTCAACAGTCACACTGAAGAGACTTTTCAGGGTTTGTTGCCCAGATGATAGTGTTTGGAGCATTGAGCATTCAGAATGGCCCCACTTGAAAAATTGCTATGGTCAGATGGTACCTGAATATATTTGTCTTCTTCAAGAGAGGTGCTATGTCATGGGAAACAGCTTTAAGGAAAATCTCAAGTAGTTCCATCACTCAACAGCTAGGTGACCTTAGGCGAGTTAACCTTTTTGATTCTAAGTTTCCTCATGTATAAAACGGTAAGTCATAATATATAGTTGTTGGGATGATTAAGTGGAATAAGGTATGTAAAGTGGTTTAAATAATTCTTGGTGCATACCCATTGCTCAGTAAATGCTCCTTATGATCCATTGTTGAATAACATTGGGAAATATGGTGTTGTCACTAATAGGAAGTTACCACAAAAATCACATATGGATTACCAGTTTTCAAAGTTTTAAAAGCCCATAATTCATTAATCATGAACCATCAGAATGGACACAATTTCACCTGCCCTTGAGATTTAGAAGCCCTTCCAGGTTCTGTAATATCTTGAAACATTTTTAAAAGCATTAAGGAATCAATCAAAGTTCTAGCAGAAAAAGAGATGTTCATGAAGGGACAACTTCAAGATGTGTGTGCAAGGTTAAAGGAACCAGCAAGAGACTCTGAGATGCCCTGGGACTAGCAATAGTCAGAAGCTACTATTAGAGGGACTTGGTGGGCAGGCAGAGGTGGCAGTGTTACTGGAACCCAGGGAGAGCTGGAGCTTTGCAGGAAGGGCGGCTAGGAGGGCCTGTAGACAGAGGGTACACAATGGGTTCCTCCTGTCTTCTAGTCTCCTACTGGTGCTTCCCATTGGCTGAAAGAAGGTGAGCTGGGCCAAGAAACCTGAATGAAACAATCCACATGTGGGCTGGTCTCCTGGTACATAGCAGAGCAGAAAGACCTGTGGATGTAAAGGAGAATGGATACCATACTCACTAACTCTTGTTTCAGAAATAGGGAGTGTCCCAGTCAATGGAGTGCTTGATTGGATAAAACATCCAAATAAACCAACTTTGCCCATAATACAATTATTTCTTTCATTCATTCCTTATGTCCTATAGTGACGTAAGCAGCAGTCAAAATGGCAGCTTCCAAAGAAGCAGGAAATATTAGCATACAAAGTCTGATCCAGAGGTTGGGGTGTGGTATTCAGAGTAGATCACACACTAGCCCTGGTTCCTGGTTGTCATCTACTTTGGAGCTGAGCCATAACAGTTGGAATATAGTATTATTGGTTCTACAACTTAACTGTGCATTGGAATCACCTGGGTAGATTTTTAAATTGCTGATGCATTGGTACCCCACCACCCCCACACAGTTTCCAAATTAATTAGTTTGGAGATCCCCAGGTGGTTTTGATGCAAGAAAAGTTTGAGAATTACTAGTATATATGTTGATATCACCCGGGAAATTCCAGGCCAATTAAATGTGTGTGTATTATACAGGATTTCACTAATCTACAGCGAGATAGAGCTGGCACAGGCTACAGCAGTACTGTCCACATGTGGCTATTTAAATTTAAACAAAATAAATTTAAATTTAAAATTCCATTCTTCAGTCCCACTAGCCACATTTCAAGTGCTGAATACCTACATGTGGCTAGTTTGGACCATGAAGAACATCATGGAAAGTTCTATCACACAGCACTAGGACAGTGACAAGCCCCTCAAGCTGAGTGGACTGGGGCAAAAGACAATGAGGCATACAAACCGAGAAATCAGAAAACAGCCTCACAAACTGGACACTCACGCTGGGGAAAAGGAACAGCTACGGAGGACATGCGGCATTTGGCACTGGAAGATGTAGCTGAGATCTATGCTTGTGTGGCAAATCAGGCAGGATTGGCTCAGGCTCTGTGAGGATGGAGCCAACAGCTTGAAGGTACTGAGGAGGCCAACAAAGGAAAGGGAAGACCCAGAATATATTAGCACTTGAGACCTCTCTGATGGTGCTTACAGGGGGATACTCATTTCATTTACTTCTGAGCCACATTCCTGAGCAAGGATGCAACCCTGCTCTCTGCTTTGAATAGCATAAGTACCAGGCTATGTCTACTGGTGAAACGAATGTCTAGCTCTAGGTTCTCCAGCATGTTCATCCCAGGGGATCCATAAACAGAACCCAGTGTGCCAGAGGCCCTGTTACTTGAGAACCAGGTTAAGTGCATGGCAGGAGGATGAAGGCAGCGTTCAATGGATTGAAAGTGGGAGAAAGACACTTGTCGTGCTGGATCACTCATTCAGTTTAATCTAGAGTGTTTGAAGGTTTTACTGCTTGATGGGTGAAGAGTGCTTTTTTGGAGATATATCCATTAAGTAGTGCTGCCAGTCTGGATGTTTCTTAAGAGAAGTAGAATGGTGTATTTGTTTACTAGGGTTGCCATAGCAAAGTACCACAAACTGGGTGGCTTAAACAACAGAAATTTATTCCTTCACAGTTCTGGAGGCTAGAAGTCCAAGATCAAGATATCAGGATGTCAGCAGAACTGGTTCTGTCTGGGGTTACTAGGAAGAAATTGCGTAATGCCCCTCTCCTGGCTTTTGGTAGTTTTGCTGGAAATCTTTGGCATTTCTTGGCTTGTGATGAGGAATAAGAGATTGCATCACTCTGCTCTCTTCCTTTGTGTTCACATGGCATTCTCCCTGTGTTCACGTCTGTGTCAAAAATTTCCCATTTTTATAAGGACATTAGTCATATCAAATCAGGAGCCCACCATACTCCAGTATGACCTTATCCTAAGTTAATTACTTCTGCCACAATCCTATTTCCATATGAAGTCACATTCTAAGATACTGGTATATGAATTTTGAGGGATAAAACTTAACCTGTAACAAATGATATAGTATAATAAAAAGAGCATATATTCTAGAGTGAGAAAGACTGGATTTGAGTCTTACCTTTGCCACTACTTTTCTGATGCACAGTTTTATTTTATCATTTGCAAAGTTAGAATGATATATTTAATAGGATCATTTGTAAAATGATAAATCAGTGTTAAAATGAACCATTATTTTTATGTATCCCTAGGAAAGAAAAAAATTGTTTCCAATTATACTATGACGTATCAATTATAATATGCATCCCAATTTCAAAGATATTCCAATTAAACAATGGTATATCATTAATTATAACATGCACTCCAATTTCAAAGATAGTCCAATTAAACAATGGCATATAATTAATTAAAACACGCATACCAATTTCAAATATATCAAACTGTGAAATAAAAGTATGAATAAAAAGTATGTTTTAAATGAAATAAAAGTATGTTTAAAAGTACCCTTGATGAGGGTAAGGCTTGAAGAAGATAACATGTAAGTGCCTTCTGCCTGAGCAGAAAAGTTACCATCACTGTCGGTCAACACCTAATTTGCCATCCATTTCAAGAAGGAATTTAATAATTTACTAGGCAGGAGGCAGCTTCCACCCAAGTTGTTAAGGAGAAACAAAGGCTGTCAAAGACTCAGGCATTTTTTTAGTCCTAGGAACTAGTGAGCAGGAACCCCTGGTCCATGTGGCAGATCAGCCAGACAGCCAGAAATGATGCAACCTCAGTATGTAGACATATCACACAGAAATGGCACAAGTCAATTCAAGTTTCCACATGAGACTTTTTACACAACCAGCAAACTGTTAAGGAGTTTTAATCCTAACAAAGTAGAAAATCCATTTAAATTGAAAATTAAAACCGTGTCTCATCAGCACCAACCTATCTCTCTCTGTTGAGTGATTTTGAGATCTGCAACTTGTTCGTTGCAGCTACAGGGCAAGCCACTGACTCTGAGGCCAGTCACTTAAAATCAGCAGTCACAAGTAGCTGAAATCCTGAAATTGAATAATGCTATTTCTGGTGGCTTGGTGATTCATTTTATTATCTAACTTTTGTGTGGTTTAATATGTCTCCTTGGAAGTTATATGGTTTGAAAAATTGCCTGTAATAAATCCTTTATTTTTAAACATAAAGCCATTCTTTATTCAGAGAAAATTAGTTTCTCCCTACCTTCACTAAATAAATATTGACAAAATATTTAAAGAATATCAGTTTGAAGGAATACCTAATTATAAGCCTGCCCTGAGGGCCTCTTGTCTCTCTCTGGCCTATGATGTCATTCTTCACCAAGACCTATTACCCATGGAATGTTAAGGGCCTGAATTTCTCCAGGAAACCTTAGAGCATTCAGTGACTGACAATAATTTTGGCTTTTTCCTTCACCTCCTCCCCACTGATAGCGTCACACAATTTAGCTCTCACCTCTCCCGCAACTTTGCCTGTGGCAGTTCCAGCCCTTGGAAGTCCCAGAGAATAGATGGCCATTGTACAAATAGTCTTGAATTGTTTGTTGATGACACATTGTCCCACGCACAATCCAGTTTTTTTTTTTTTTTTGAGACGGAGTCTCGCTCTGTTGCCCAGGCTGGAGTGCAATGGCGTGATCTCTGCTCACTGCAAGCTCCACCTCCCGGGTTCACGCCATTCTACTGCCTCAGCCTCCCGAGTAGCTGGGACTACAGGCGCCTGCCACCACGACGGGCTAATTTTTTTTTTTTTTTTTTTTTTTTTTGTAAGTAGAGACGGGGTTTCACCGTGTCAGCCAGGGTGGTCTCCATCTCCTGACCTCGTGATCCGCCCGCCTCGGCCTCCCAAAGTGCTGGGATTATAGGTGTGAGCCACTGCGCCCAGCCACACAATCCAATTTCTATGGGCAGTGTTCAGGGCCCCCACTGTATCTCAAATATGTTCAGTGGATAAATCAGATCTCCAGAGACACAACTGCAGCCTCAATCATTGACTTTCCCTATCAGTTCCACATTTTATGTTTCTTGTCTGGCTGATGCATTACTTTGAGCAACAGTGTTTATGAAAAAATGCTTCAAATTTGCATAACTATATAGCATAGAGGTTAAACACACAGGTTCTGGAGCTTAACTACATAGGTTCACATCCCACCTCTGCTACCTACAAGTTGTGTAAAATTGGAAAAGTTATGGAGGTCTCTCTATCTCCCAATAAGAGAGGATAATAACAGCACCTACCTCATAGTGTTATAAGAATGAAAACAGAGTGCTTGTCAAAAGATTTGAAAAGGTACTTCATCAAAGAAGATACACAGGTGGCAAGTAAGCATACGAAAAGAGCCTCAGCATCATTAGTTTTAGGAAAATGAAAATTAAAACCACAATGAGATACCACTCCACACCTACTAGAACTTAAAAGTTAAGCAAAAATCTCTTTCACTCCTACATATTTACCCAAAAGAAGAGGAAATACATGTCCATACAAAGGCTTGTACATGAATATGTCGTGCAGTTTTGTATGTAATAGCCAAAAACTGTAAACAATTCAAATGTCCATCTGTAATTGACTGGGGGCAATAAAAGGATAAACCACTGATAGGACCACATGAATAATCTCAAAATAATTCCGTGAAAGAATAAAGACAATAAAAGACCACAGATTGTATGATATACATTTATATAATATTATAAAGAATACAAAGTAGACTATAGTCTCAGAAAGCAGATCAGTAGTTTCTTGGGAATGGAAGGAGGGAAGGTTGAGAGGATGAGGATACATAGGGGTAAGAAGAAAGTTTGGGTGATGGATATGCTTACTCTCTTGATTGTGGTGATGTTTTCACAAGTATATATGTGTCAAAACATATTGAATTGTATACTTTAAATAGATATATACTTTAAATAGATGTGGTTTATTGTATGCCAATTATGCCTCAATAATGCTGTTTTTTTTTTAATGAGCACCATGATAGCAGGCCTTCCAAAAGTGTTAGTTGTTATTGAATTTATTGTTAGGCTGAAAAATGTTTTAGATTTTTTTTTTTTTTTTTTTTTTGAGATGGAGTCTTGCTTTGTCGCCCAGGCTGGAATGCAGTGGCGCGATCTCAGCTCACTGCAAGCTCTGCCTTCCAGGTTCACGCCATTCTCCTGCCTCAGCCTCCCCAGCAGCTGGGACTACAGGCGCCTGCCACTGCGCCCAGCTAGTTTTTTGTATTTTTAGTAGAGACGGGGTTTCACCGTGTTAGCCAGGATGGTCTCGATCTCCTGACCTTGTGATCCACCCGCCTCGACCTCCAAAAGTGCTGGGATTACAGGCTTGAGTCACCGTGCCCGGCCATGTTTTAGATATTTTTAAAAGCTTCTCATGAGAAGCAATATTCAATGGTTGAGTATCTCACCATCACACCATAATCTAGCTGCCTTTTTCCTTTCTAAGGATGCTCATGAATTGAGGAAAGTAGTCTAGACTTGGCGGTCAGAAGGCATGAGTTCAAGTGCCCACTCTGACATTCAATACCTTGTGCTGATATTTAACCTTGACTTTTCTAATTTGTAAAATAGTATACATCTGTATCACATGATAGCCATAAGAATCAAATTTTAAAAATGGATGTGAGCATGTTCTGTAAACTATAAAGCAACGTGAATTTATCAGTCATCACGATTAGGGAAGAGAGAAGATCAGCATTCACATTTTTGCAGACTGGATAACAGAGGGTAAGCAAGATTAAAATAAAACTTGACCTCACACAAGAGCATGAGATAGACCCTACATCTCCTCACTTCCCCTAGGACTGATGTTCCCACACCAGAATTCTCTAGAACACTTTTTTAGAGATTTCTGGGTCCTACCCTATACTCACTAAATCAGAATGACCTGGGGTTAGGGAACAGGAATCTGAGTTTTAAAGAAAGCTCCCCCGCCACCCCCCTCCCACCCAGTTGATTAGGATGCAGCTGGTAGCACCAGTAAGTGAATGATCTTTTGGAAACAACTGCCTTGACCCTGATGCTTCTCAGTGAGAAACGAACAATCCTAGGCCCTGTTGCTCATGTGAAACCTGGATTTAGCCACCAGAAAAAATAATGCATCTTCCATAATAACTGGAAATGCAGAATATTTTAAAACATCTTTCAAATATGCGTTTATTATTGCAAGCACTTCCCTTATTGTCATTTTCCTGCTTTTCCTGAGCAGTTATATTCAGGATTCTTAGTAGCTTTCTGATTATCCTTGGAAATCGTCTGTCTTGCTAATGCAAATGTTTATCACTTAATGTCTTTCCATCTTGTCATTTCACTCAAAAAACCAAGTCACTCAGTGCTGGCAGCTTACCTTGTATAGTGTGTGTGAGGAGTGTGGCTTGATGTCAACATGAGCTTTATATCTATAAGGGAATGCCACTGGAAAATCAAGAAGTTAGAAGAAAAGTACCAGAATTGGTGCACATCACTTATTTGTGCCCTTTGGGGCAGTTAAAGGAGACTAGAGTTTCCATCACCTGTCTTCTATCATCTAAACCTACTCAGCGCTCTCTTCCAACAACAAGGAGAGAAGGTGCCCTTTCTGTGTCTTGAGGATGTCAAATGCATCCACAACATACTTCTTGGGGTTATTTCCAAATCCTCCATCAAAAGATACAATACAAATATAATTAAATCTCTTATATGGCTCATTATTCCATGAATTTGGACCAGATGTTGCAAAAATGCCTCTAGGGGCCAGAAAGAGAAATTAAATGAAGGAGAAAGGCCTGGAAGTTGCTGTGAGAAGCGAAGAGTAAATGCTTTGTCTGAATGGGACAGTCTCCAATTGTTGCCATGAAGAAATGTGGCCCAAGGTTGCCAGATATTCCAAGTTTTTCTAAAGGAAGGGTAATAAAAACAGCTACCTTATTAAGTGGGAAAATGAAGGGAAAAATACCTTGAGTAGGACAAATAAAGTACCTTCAAGTCAGCTTATGCCTGCAGACTACCAGTTTATGATCTCTAATTTCTATTATTCAAAACTATTATCCCTGAACAACAGAAAAATTATGCTGACATAGTAAATTCTTGTACCTGCACAATTGGCCAGTGGCATAATCAGTCCCATCACCTTCTGAATGAACATCATATAAGAATATAAAATTTAGCTCAAATAGAAGCTGGGTCTTCCTTGGGAAGCTGGAACAGTCAGATAACCTTTGGTCAGAACAGTAACTTGTAAAATTCTAGTCAGCAATGGGCTGGAGATTGGTTTTCTGTATGCCTATTTATTGGATGGGGACATAATCGGAATGATACTCTTCTCCTTGCAACCTGGATTGTCCGTCCAACCAATAATGGCAGGTAGTGTTCCTTAAAGGACAATTTTCTCTCATATACATCCCTGCATAGGAAGGGCTAGGGCTGGAGACAAAGCGCTGAACTGAAGAATGTCAGGGGTGGCTAGAACAAATATCAGATTTTCTTTGCTAGGCAACATGGACATGCATAATATGGTTAAGAACTGCTTTCCCTTTATTGAGAGACTATTTTCCTTTACTCGAAAGTGAGATAAATGCTTTTCATAGTTTGTGCTAACAAATGTCAGAAAACATCCAATAAACCATGTTTCTATTTGAAAGCTGACAGTACATAGAGGTTCCAGTTGATTTGTAAAATAGGAAGGATGGGTATCTCCAGTACAGGGATGCTATAGAATCTTGGGTTATCTATAACTTAGTCTTTAAAAGCTTCCCAAAATATAAATGGTTTTGTATATTTTTACTTGTGACAGTATGTAGGAAAAAAACCTTAGTGATAAGGATCCCAGCAGAAAACAGATGGCATACCCAAACAGTTTAACCTAAAGGACTAAACCCTGTACATGGGAATGGGCAAGGTTAAAAGAGCCAACAAAGAAAGTGAGGCATCCGAGACATCAGAGATAGCAACAACAGGAAGCCATTACTACCCCTCAATGTGAAAGGACAAGAGAGAGGCACTATGTTATGAAATCCCAGCAAAAGCTCCCTGTGCAGAAGGAAGTCTGCTAGCAGAATGTGTGTGTGTAGAGGCATGCCTGCACCTCTCTGTTCTCCCATTCTCTGATCTCCTGCCAAGTCCTCCATTTGGCTGACTCCAACCAGAACCCAGAGGGCAAGGGTGCCAGGAAAATCAATCCATAGACATCAGCCTCCTATGTCACATAATAGTGCAGAAAGTGGCAGAGAGGTATTAATATCTGAGAGAGGGGGACAACTGAAAAACTATTATCACAGAAGACAAAGGAAATCATAGCTCATGGAATGTTAGAGCAGAAAGGAACTTTTCAACCTCTAATCTAATTTTCATTTTGTTGATGAGAAAACTGAGGCCCAGGGAATTGAAACGAATGGGTGAACATTATACACTTAATAAAGGGCATACTCGAGGCCAAAGGCAGTTATTGTCTTATCTATTCTCATGGTTTTTCTACTTCATTATGCTGGAAATCATGGATTAGGAAACTCAGAGTAGAGTTGGCTAAAATGAGACACCTACATAGCAGTTTCTCCATTACTGTGCCCACCAGACATCACTAATCAATTACAGATTTCTTTCCTCCGGAGCCTAGATGTGACCTCAGGCACATTAGGCAGGACAAGGTTGAATCAATCATGAAATGCATCAATCAATCATTTATGCACCTGCATAAACCCAGTGTACTCAAAAGTTTTTACTGTTCATAATGTTCACCCACTCATTTCAATTCCCTGGACCTCAGTTTTCCCATCAACAAAATGACATAATGATATAATGATACAATTTTGTATAATGCAAACTCATACAATGAGCTCTAAGTCTTCAAGTTATTTACATGTCTAACATTATTTTCTTCCCTAAAACTCGTCTCATTCTCTGAAGGTATTGCCTGTACTTTGTACCTTTGGACTGCCCACCCAATGACTTCGTGGGGAGCATTTATAGTTGGGAAGAAGGGAAGTGCCCTGAGATGAATTTGCTTGAAGGGTAATAATAAAAATAATCCTAATCTCTGATAGGTTTTCTCTTTCTCTCTCCTTGCAGGTTGACAGGACTGAGGTGATTCGCACCTGCATAAACCCAGTGTACTCAAAACTGTTTACTGTGGACTTTTACTTTGAGGAGGTTCAGCGCCTGCGGTTCGAAGTCCATGACATCAGCAGCAACCACAATGGGCTGAAGGAGGCTGACTTCCTTGGTGGCATGGAGTGCACACTTGGCCAGGTGGGTCAACAGACATCCCTTCCTCCTCCTTGCCATCCTAGGGCCTTTCTTCCTGCCCTCTTTCCCTCTCTTCCCTCATCTAATCCTTGCTTTTTCCTATTGATTGTATTTTCTTTAACATGTAGCATTTTACAATTTCCCAGGTGGTATCATATCCATTATGTTTACATAGAGATGATTCTGCGAGTCCGTACAATTTCTTATTTTGAAAAATTCAGAACTTCCTCTTCTGAATTCCCCCATGGTGTCACTCATTTATTTAACAACTATTATTGAGCACTTATGTGTCTGGCTCTATGCTCTATTCGCATGTCTGTTATAGCCTTATCCTGTTCCATTATAAATTTCCATCTCCAACTCAGCTGTGAGAATCCCCATGCAGCAAGTATTTCTCATTCACATTTACTCAACATCTCTGGTACCAAAAATAGCCCAAGGCAGGGGCTAAATAGATACTCAGTGAATGAATAAAAGCTCTTAATTTTCCCAACAATAATATGAAATAAATATCAGTATTATATCCATTTTATCGCTGAGAAAACTGAGACTCAGAGAGGTTAAGTGATTTGATGAAGGCTCTACCTAATAAGTGGCAGTGTTAGGACTCTACTAGGTCTTCCTGACTCTATACTTCATAATTTTGCTTCTATAATACTTTTCCTTTTTTCCTTTCCTTTCTGTTGTACCCAGAAATGCGGTAAGTGAGTCTAAAAGTAAAAACAGTCCCTGTGCCCAGACAGTGGATAATCTTACTGGAGAAGGCATAGTAATATGCACTTCAAATAGAGCAGTTCATTACAAAATACCCTGGGCTCTCTATACAAGGTCATGGGCCTTCAAGGAAGAGAGAGCTTTTTTCTACTGGGTAGAGTCAAAGAAGGCATTGTGGGACCAAAATCTGAAAAGACATGGTCTAGGGATTGCAGAAGACAGAGGAGGGGGGCCTTTCAAGTAAGAAAGCAATATAAGCAACTCATAGGGGTCAGAACAAACGTGGAGGGGTATGGGGCGGGAAGAGACCACTTTCCCTGACTGAATCAAGATGCTGATTTACTGTGAAATTGGTGAAGCTTTAACATAAGATCCCCTCTCTCATGTGGGCCCCTTCCATGGCTCTGTGTCACATTTTTATTTTGTACTTTTTTTCTCAAAGAGCGATTCCAAATTATATGTCTTAAGACCCACAAAACCTGGGTTCACCTCCTGCCAAGGTAAGGGTCAGCTTTAAGGATTTGTCAGGAAGAGTCTACCTGACAAAGAGATGGCAAGCATATATATTTGCTTGTTCGTTTGTACTTACCTTGCTTCATGCCACTTATCACTAAAAGAAATTTCTCCCAGTGAGCACTAAGAGACAAAATAGACAGTGTCCTCAGTTACCCTTTTTCAGCAAATATAGTGATTAATTTTCTTATTCCTTTAATGAAAGTCAAAAGCTCAATATTGAAATACAGTTGAGGGGAGACAGAAAGAGAGTCTGAAATATTCTCCATTAATATATGTTCTCTGATGACTTTTGAAGAGTTGATGGCAGATAGTTCAAAGGATCTTGCCAGGTACAATGTCCAGTAAGTAGGTATTAAATGAATAAATGCATTGTGAATTTGAGATGAAATCCTGTTTCTATTTAAAAATGATTAAAATGGCATCTTTTATAGATATGTAAGCCATGCCAAGATTCTCCCTTAAACAATGGGCGTCCCTCCTATGCATAAATTTTATATTTTGTCACAAGAAATAAAGGTAGATCCATGTGGGAATCATGTGGGCTAAAGATATATATATTTTTTTTGGTCCGAAGCTTTGATAATTTTTTCTATTTGAATGACCCTCAAACTTAAATCTTTAGTCCCTCACAAGACTCATCTTTCCAAAAGCCAGTAAGTCCTTAACCTTGAAAGTAAGACAGGCATTGTGCTAGGTGCCAGTGACACTGTGGTGAGCCAAAAACATAATCCTTGCCTTCAAGCAGCAGTTTAGTTGGGGATAAAGATGGAATGAAAATAATTACACAACAATTAATTAAATGGCAATCATCATAAGCTTTGTTACAGAGAAGTACAGAATAAGAGAGCAAGCATTGGGAGACTGGCATCAGGCAGAGAGGGATCAAAGAAGGCTTTCTAAGAGAAGTGACATTTACACTGACTCGAAGGGAGAGTGAGAGGGTATCAGGTGAGAAGAAAGAGGAAACACATTCTAAGCAGATGGGAACATTATACACAAAGCCTCTGAATTCAGGAAGGAGTTTGGCATATGGTGCAGAGCATCTTCATTTGGTTTTTCCAAGAAGCCAAATCTGAGGTAGGAAGTCAAAGGAGGTGAAGGAAACGCCACAGTGGAGAGGAAAAGTGAGACAGGATAAGAAGCCTACAAGGTAAAGTGGTCAAGTAGATACCACCGTACGTAACTGGAGCTTAACTCTGCTGGGGAAATCCTGAGAGCAGTGTAAAGCAAACATTACAGATATTTCATCCTGGGGATGAGGGAACTGGGACATTTATACACTTTGTGTATATATACTCACATCAGCCATTAAGAACCATTCCTAGCCGGGCGCGGTGGCTCACGCCTGTAATCCCAGCACTTTGGGAAGCCCAAGCGGGCGGATCACAAGGTCAGGAGATGGAGACCATCCTGGCTAACACGGTGAAACCCCATCTCTACTAAAAATGCAAAAAATTAGCTGGGAGTGGTGGCGCATGCCTGTAGTCTCAGCTACTCGGGAGGCTGAGGCAGGAGAATCACTTGAACCTGGGAGGCAGAGGTTGCATTGAGCCAAGATCATGCCACTGCACTCCAGCCTGGGTGACAGTGAGACTCTGTCTCAAAAAAAAAAAACCATTCCTGTTCCTAAGGTGGGAACATTAATCCTCCAGTCCTCCAACATTTCTGGCCTACTGTGCAGGTAGCAAACTCCAAATATCACAAAGAGCTTGCAAGCAAAGAAATACAGATGCTGGTGGTCAAAGTCAGTGATGGGCACTCAAGTCATAGGGCCCGGGAATATGAGTTGGGAGCTGACAGCATCTGTGGATTACCTTTTTAATACCAAATCACCCACTCTTTTAGCTGTTGACCCTGATCACTTTCTGATCATTTTACACCATGTGTCTACATAGAAAAGAGCCCTATCCCTAGCTTAAGAGTGAATCCTGAGTGATATCAGCTAATCACATGAATCTCATCCCCTACTTGCAAGAGTTTGGTTTAGAAGTAGGCGTGTGTCCAGTAAGTCATGTGGATTTTTCTTGGAAAGGTTTCCTAGCCTAAAACAAGAGACACACATGAAGAAACAGTTCCTCTTTGCCTGTGATTCCTGGAACCACTACAGCCATCTTGCAGCAAGGCTGAGGATGAGAGTGACCCTTAGGGGAGGTCAGAGCCAAAAGATGTGGAGGGATGGGCCTGACATTCTTTACCTGGGGCCTACTCTATCTATGGAAGCCTTATTATGGGAAAATAAAATGTCCTGTCATTGAAGCTGTTTGAGATGGGAATTTTTATTCCTTGAACTGAAAATATCATGATGGAGATAGCACATATGAGGAACTAAAAAGAAGGCCAGGCTGGCTGGAGTGGGGTGAACAAAGGGAAACTAGGGGGTTGTGTTAGATTAATTTTCTTAATCTCTCAAAATAAGGGATGTGCGGAAGTGAGCACTGAGAATGAGATTACAAATAGTCCTTTCAAGATACGTTTGTGGTACTTTTGAAAGAACTTACATACTGATCATTTCATTTGACCCCCTTGACAGCGTGGGAAGGACAGGAATCATTATCTACATTTTATAGCTGAGGAAACTGAAGATCAGAAAGATTTAATGTCTTGACAGGGCCCAAACTGGAAGTCAGGAGCTTTTGATTCTTAATCCAGAGCTTGCTTCTGTCATGACCTAGGGAAGGATGAGAGGAGGCCATCTGTTCTGAGAACTCCTTCAAGATCATGGCCTAGGTGAAGCAAATGAGCAGCAAGTGACTTGTTCAGTGTATCTCTAAACCATGTTTCCCAAGCTGTACTGATCCACTTTGAAGTGACATGCTGGCCTCTCTGGATATCTTGCATGTTCTTTGGCAACCACCCTCTCATCTTGTCAGCCAGGTGATTGGTGGGGTTGGCCTTTCCCAAACTTTTAGGGTAGGCACTAATTGGCTTAAATGAATCAGAATATTACATTTGTGTGGCCACAGTGATTGGCTCAAGGAAAGACATGATGACTCTTTTAACAGTATAAGTTTCATTCATTCATGTATTTCTTCTTTTAATGACATAGCAATTGCATGCCAAGCTTTCATAACAAACATTTAGCAAGTACCCTGGATATGCAAAGTATATCTGGCTAGGTGCTGGAGATACAAAGATGAAAAAGGAAGACAGAGGCCCTGCCTCAGAAAAGCTTATAATTATCTGAGAAACACAGACTGGTAAATAAATACTCAAAATGCATATTACGAAGCACTACAATAGAAATGTGAATCCAAGGGCTGTAGGGGAAAGACTTCTACCTAAAGTGAAGCAGGGGAGTCTCACAAGAAAGGTCTCTCTGGATCTGAATCCCTAAGGAAAAGTAGGAATTCCCCAACAGAGAAAAGAAATAAGGACTCTTGGGACAAAATGACTGGTACACGCAAAGACACAGCAGCATGAAGGGAGTGGCAGAGAACTCTTAAGTGACTTAGCATGGGTGAGCGGTCAAGTGAGGATGTGAAAAGGATAGAGGATGCCAGACAGAAAAGAAAAAGCCTGGTCCTGAAGCTTTTAAGTGTTTTTCTCTAAACTTTGGAGAGCCTGGACTTGATGCACTGAGGTCCTAATTGGGGAAAGGACAAGATCGGATGTGTATATCAGAAAGATCACTTTGGCCGGGTGCAGTGGCTCACACCTGTAATCCCAGCACTTTGAGAGGCTGAGGCTGGTGGATCACAAGTTCAGGAGTTTGAGACCAGCCTGGACAACATAGTGAAACCCATCTCTAGTAAAAATACAAAATATTAGCTAGGCATGGTGGCAGGCACCTGTAATCCCAGCTACTTGGGAGGCTGAGGCAGGAGAATTGCTTGAACCTGGGAGGCAGAGGTTGCAGTTAGCTGAGATCATGCCCAGCCCAGGCAACAGTGCAATACTCTGTCTCAAAAGAAAGAAAGAAAGAGAGAGAGAGAAAGAAAGAGAAAGAAAGAAAGAAGGAAAGAAAGAAGGGAGGGAGGAAAGAAAGAGGGAGGTTGGGAGGAAGGAAGGAAGGAAGGAAGATCACTTTGGCATTCCCCATAAACGGTGGATGGCAGGGAAACCAATTAGGATACTAGTGCAATAACAGGAAGGAAATGCGGGCGGCAGTAGTTATGTAAACTGAAAAGAGGGGGCCAGAAAAAAGCCTGTCCAAGAGCAGAATCAACAAGCCTTGGAGATGAGGTGAGGGAGGAGGAGTTTGCAGGTGTCCAGCTTAGCTAACTGAGGGAGCAATTTGGCTGTCTTTAAGGGGAAATCAATCTTGCCCAGGATGGGGGTGAGGAATATAACATGATGCTGGCCTGTTAAATGCAGATGTCTGTGGAGAATTCAGAGGAGGGTGACAATTGGCAGCTGACATGAATAAAGAATAGACAATATAGATGTGGGAGCTTAATCCCTATAGGTGATAGCTGCTAATATTAGAGTGGATGAGATTCTTTGAGGAGGCTGTTTTATCTTTACTTTTGAAAGGAAATTTTTTGAACGTGCCACATATAAACAAATAATAAAGAATTAAAAAATCAAGGCATATAAGGACATCTCTTTCCACTATCTTTCAGATAAAAGTATGAACTTGATGTTGTCTTTAAGAAAAAAAAAAAAAAAACCTTTGTTGAGTGTTTTTTACATGGAGTAATATGCCAGACAAATGCATTTGTACTAAAAGCTTTGTGAAGGACAGGCAGAACTTTTTACCATTTGTGGTTTTACAGGTTTTGACACTTTGGCATGAACGGGGGTTTTGCTCTTTTCTCTAAATTGCTCCTTTCCAGTATGATCAAGCAAAAAGAATAAACATCAACATTTTCCTTCTTTAAAACGCCAGAGTAAAAAGAAGGTCCTTTTTCCTGTGTTCCGCCTAGATAGGCAAGGAATGGCTAGATGCAGATGTTGGGTACCCCCAGGCAGGGCAGGGTCAGAGTCTGAGGCATTGTTTCCTAGTGCTCACATGTACATGGTGTGGGGCCTGATGGTCTGGGGTCAAATCCCAGCTCAGCTGCTCTCAACTTGTTTGTCCAGAGGCCAATTCTTTTTTTATTATTATTATTATTATTATACTTTAAGTTTTAGGGTACATGTGCACAATGTGCAGGTTAGTTACATATGTATACATGAGCCATGCTGGTGTGCTGCACCCATTAACTCGCCATTTAGCATTAGGTATATCTCCTAATGTTATCCCTCCCCACTCCCCCCCACCCCACAACAGTCTCCAGAGTGTGATGTTCCCCTTCCTGTGTCCATGTGTTCTCATTGTTCAATTCCCATCTATGAGTGAGAACATGCAGTGTTTGGTTTTTTGTCCTTGCGATAGTTTACTGAGAATGATGATTTCCAGTTTCATCCATGTCCCTACAAAGGACATGAACTCGTCATTTTTTATGGCTGCATAGTATTCCATGGTGTATATGTGCCACATGTTCTTAATCCAGTCTATCATTGTTGGACATTTGGATTGGTTCCAAGTCTTTGTTATTGTGAATAGTGCCGCAATAAACATATGTGTGCATGTGTCTTTATAGCAGCATGATTTATAGTCCTTTGGGTATATACCCAGTAATGGGATGGCTGGGTCAAATGGTATTTCTAGTTCTAGATCCCTGAGGAATCGCCACACTGACTTCCACAATGGTTGAACTAGTTTATGGTCCCACCAACAGTGTAAAAGTGTTCCTATTTCTCCACATCCTCTCCAGCACCTGTTGTTTCCTGACTTTTTAATGATTGCCATTCTAACTGGTGTGAGATGGTATCTCATTGTGGTTTTGATTTGCATTTCTCTGATGGCTAGTGATGATGGGCAAGGACTTCATGTCCAAAACACCAAAAGCAATGGCAACAAAAGCCAAAATTGACAAATGGGATCTAATTAAACTATAGAGCTTCTGCACAGCAAAAGAAACTACCATCAGAGTGAACAGGCAACCTACAAAATGAGAGAAAATTTTCACAACCTACTCATCTGACAAAGGGCTAATATCCAGTATCTACAATGAACTCAAACAAATTTACAAGAAAAAAAACAAACAACCCCATCAAAAAGTGGGCGAAGGATATGAATAGACACATCTCAAAAGAAGACATTTATGCAGTCCAGAGGCAAATTCTTGCAGCCACTTAAGCCTCAGTTTCTTCATTTGAAAAACGGAAATAATAATAGTGCTGACTTCAAGAAATATTGCAAGGATCAAGTAGAATAATGCACATAAAATGTTTAACAGAGTCCCCGGCATGGAGGGAGCACTCAGGATGGGGAAGCTGTTATTACTGTGGCAAGAATCTAGGAAATAGTGGGAAGAGGCAATGCTTGTAGAGACCAACATGTTTTCAGAACAAAGGGGGAAACATAAAGGGTGAAAACATTATCAGAGAGCACCTACGTCCTGAGCAAGTTTAATAGTAAAACTGAACTTACATTGCTCAGGTTTGTCAAGTATTTTACTTAGTTGGATTTTAAATATTGTGTGTGTACACACACGTACACGTGTATTTATTCTTCTGATACTATTTTTTAAGTAAAAATTGTTTTAAATCAGGTCTCTGAAATAATTTGGGGCAATTATTTTAATTTGGGCCTTAACTATGGCAAGACAGGGATTGCCACAGTTAAGGCCCTAAAGGAAAGATAAAGTGACTTCTCCAAAGCCACACAGGAACTCACACATTCAGAGTCCGCCTCCTGAAGGCTGCTGTAGTACTCAGTCTGTCTGGCTGAGTTTGCCACATTCTCACTCAGCCTTGTGAAACAGCAGGACTCCTGGCCTTTAGGAAAGGAAAATAGCAGCCTTAAGCATGCTAGAAACTGGCATTGGTCATAAAGCTGAGTATAAGCACAGCAAGTGACTTCACACTGAGCAAAAATGCCAAATAAAGCAAAGAAGGCTCAGGTCCTCAGCGAAACTCAAGGCAGAATTGACCATTCTTGACAGATGGATGAGGAGGATGCATCGCGAGGACATAGGGTGCTCAGAAGCTGCCTCTTTCTGGGTAAGTTTTGAGACCTTCCTTAGATTTCTGTTGCCCAAAAGAAATCAAGGAGCTAAGCCCCTCTTCTGCTACATCCAATAGTGGGTACGCCAAAGAGGGATGTGATCCTTCACTGCCTAGAACAGCAAGCTGACCTTCTTTAATGTGATGCCTTTATTTTCTCTTTCGCTGCTTATTAACTCATTCATTCATCCTCATATTTTCCCACTTCATCCACCAAAGACAGTGGAACAGAGTCATAAATAAGAAAAATAATTAAAGAAATTTTTAAACTCCAGGCACTTTTATTTAGTAGGCACTGGGTGAAGCTGTTGCTATACTGCACTTCATTTAATCAGCACAACATCCCTGGGAGGTAGGCACTACCATTATTACCATTTTACAGCTGAGGAAACTGAGACTGAGTAAAGCTCGGTAAGTTATCCAAGGTCACACAGCAAGTTGTCGATCTCTTTAGCTCCAAAGCCCTTTATGATTTTTTCCATCTATTCTAATAGCTTGTCACTAACTAGTATAAATGATCAAGTAGCATCTATGAATGCAAAGTCAAATTGGAGCTGACCTGGCTAGTTTTTGGTGTCTTGTTTCTTCTTAAGTTTATTTGTCTTATGCAGAGCTGATAGAGACAGACTAGGAATCCTTTTGCAGAAAAATAGGCTTGATCATCTTCCCTCTGGGCTTCTCTACTGAATTTACTTTAAATATAATATGGCTTCTTAAAAAATGGCAATGTGTCAACCTCCGAAAACCAGAATCTTACAAACTCAGCACCCAGAAGGTGCATTGCTCTGGCCTTCCTTTCACCTTCAACCATGATGAAAAAACCCTTGTCAAAATTCAGTGGTTGCAACTGGGTTTCATCATTGCTTTTCTTGCAGGCATTTTCTCTTCTCAGTGGCTTGGAGGACAGTTATGACTGTATGAAGTCATCTTCTCTTCATTGTTGTGTGGCTGTTCTTCAGTGTATGTCTCCTACAGAAGTTCAGAGGACAGCTGTCAAAGCCAAGAACTTCCTGCTTTCTGTTATCATAAGTGGGGCTAGGAAATTCATGACACCTTGAAGAAGTCCTAGGCTGTCAGGAGTCCTCTGACCCTTATTCATGAGAGAGAGATTATATACCATCTTCCCTCAGGGCAGTGGTTCTCAAACTTGAGCATGTGGCAGAATCACCTGGAGGCATACTAAAATACAAATTGCTAGGCCTCACCCCCAGAGTTATGATTCAAAAGATCTAGGGAGAGATTCGATAATCTGCATTTTCTAAGTTCCCAGGTGATGCTTATTCTGCAGGTCCAGACATCACACTTTGAGAAGCCCTGCCCCAATGTCTCATGTAAGAGGATGCTAATGAGTCTTGGACACTGTATTACTAGTTTCAATCAAGAAAGGAACCAGTGTTTTGGGTAATTATCTGGAGAAATTGAAGAGGACAAAGAAAACATCTGGTGAACAGAAAAAAATTGCTTTATAAAGTTTACACTACAAAAAGGCCAACGTACACAGCTTTCAGTTTATGCTCTTGGTAAAGATTTTGAGTGCCAAAGTTTTTTCTCCCATTCATTAAATACAGTTAAATAGACCTATTATCCATTGGTTTCCTTCCTGACGTAAGTGAATGTTAGGATTATGTCAGCCACAGTGGTCACTGAAAGAGTGGGCAGACCACAAGCTATTGATCAATGGGTATTAGGTTTAGTGTCAGGATGAGCCAGGTTGCTGAACACTGGGTGTTATGATGATGCTGAGGGTGCTATCCAAACTCAATGTAATGCCCACAGCAAGATTCCACAGGTTAGCATTTTGTTGCATAATATCTAATATCCTCATGGTATAAAATTGATGACCCCGGGAAGTCAAATTTACACATTACAGCAGGGAAGTCATTCTCCTTCTGCTTCCCACATGCAAAGCTTGCCCTTACTTTGCAGAATTACTGCAAGCAGAAGCCACGTGAGTGATGAATGATGTCATAAGTAATCACATCATCTCAGCTCCCATGGACTAGCTAAGAAATCCTGGGAAGTAGTGCTGTTTTTTTTTTTACTGCTGTTTGTTCTGCTCATAGGCAGCTGGGATTTAAGTAGGGTGGTTGTGGGTGAGAAGGCCCCATTTCTACAGGGAGAATATAATTAATTCTTGCTCTTTTTTTCTAACTTCTAAACAGGCAAGGAATCATAACTTTGGATCCTAGAAACATCCCTCTGCTTTCTCTGGAGTCCTCCTTTTATACTTTGAAATCTCCTTTAGTGTCCTGGATTGGAGTCATGAGTCCTATGTCTTGATCTGCCATCACCTCTCTGTATGGCCTTGGGCAGTCTGCTTAACCTCTCTGTGATCTGGTGACTTCATCTGCAGAACAAAGGTTTTGCATTGATTCATCTCTAAGTTCCTTCCAGTTCTAATAGTCAATGATTCTCATTCATCTCTTTCCTTTTCTTGTTTTTGAAATTCAGCATCTCTCCCCACATTCTCATTTCTTTTCAAGACACTCTCTCCCCCTTCCACTACCCTTTCTCATCTCATCTCATCTCAGCATGAAGTATTTATCTCATGCAAAGTCATAGATATCATTCAGTCATAGATGGTATCCTTCTACCTACCTGGTAGCCCCCAGAAAACAACTCTATTTAATTTCAAAGATAGTTTTAAAAAGATGTATTTAGTGACAATTAACACAGGCCCTTTTCCATATACACTCACATTCAGTAGTATGATACTTCTACAAGCTCAATATTGGTGCAGAGAAGGAGGGCAAGAGCTTTGGAGCTGGATGACAATTTGCAAGGACTAGTGTATCAACGCTAAAAAAACAGCTACAGGTGTTTGTCCTGATCCTAATCCTTTAAGCCAGGCTGGTGCAGGGCACCCAGCCCCCAGACCACCCTATCAGTGTGCCCTGGGCCTACCTACTCATCCAGGGAGCCACTTATGCCACATGGGTTGGCAGGTGGCATAAGGCAGTTTCTCAGGACCTCTCCCATAGCTCCCACTTTTGTTGTTTCCAACCAGCTTTCATTCCAATCCCATTTCCACCAGCTCAGAAGTACTGGCTGTAAATCTAATTTAGATCGCTATCTCCATGGCATTTACACATACTCTTCCCATCATTCAGCCCTGTGTTTCCCCTACAAATGCTGCCATGCTGCACCTTCTCGATTATCAGCATCCTGGCTGCTTTAAATAAAAATGCATGTCCTTGTCCTAGCCCTAAAGCATGAAACACTCCAACACCATAAACTGAATTCATAGTATGACAAATGGCCAGTTTGTTGAAGTCTAATAACCAAAAAGCCAATTCACGAAATAATATATTAACCCCCAAACCAACTCTCTTCCAATTACTTTTATTTACTAAAAACTAGATTTCTTGAACTATTTATAAAGTTTACTACAATTATTTTAGAAGTTGTGAAGACTTCTGGAATATTTGTTGGTTTAGACTGCTTACGAAATTTAGTTATTCGTTATCATGAATGTTTCTGAATATCAAATGTAGCCATTAAAAAGCTAACCTGTCCCAACAGGGGATTAAAAATATGGTGCTAACTATTAAAGTACCCATTTCTTTACAGGCCAAGAGACTGGGAGGATATATTTTTAAATGTTAACAGTGATGACATCTAGGTTGTGGGATTATAGATGATGTAGGAAATTACATCTGTGCTTTTGTATTTCTAAAAGGAAACTATATCACATCTATGATCAGAAAAATATTACAATAAATGTTAGGCAAAACATCGTAATAAAACCCGCATGCTGACTTCAAAGAACTCACACTCAAGTAGAGGAGTAAGACATGTAAACATTGTGTAGATTTTTAAACAAATGTGGAAAAACTTTAAAACTTGTAAAGAATTCTAATTTGGGAAATTTACAGGAAATCCTTTTGGGGGAGGTATTTGCTGAAGCTGTGCTTTCTGTGAGGTTTTTGAGAGATCAGTTTGCAGATGTTAGTCCCCACCCCTTTGTCCACAGGGAGGAGAGTTGGCTGGGCTAATTTGATTCTGATCTTTTGAAATATTATTTTCGATTACAGAACAGACCCAGGAGGGCTTGGGGCATGAACAACAAATAAGTTAAGGAACATCTCTGGAACTGAAAATGAGGTTCTGAGATTCCTCTAAAGTCTAGACTCCTCATTTCAAGCTTTATTTGGGAAAGAGAATAGTTTTACTTTAAATTAACCTAATAAAGTTGAGGAGGAGGAAAACAATAACTGCTTGGTTTATAAAAGCATCCCCACGAGTCTTGGTTTCAGATTCACGGACAAAATGAGGCCGGGTATGAATTAATTAGCTTTGTTTTGCATGGAACATGAGCCGTCGAGGGCCCTTCCCATGTGAACACAGGTCAGCAAAGGTGTATGCTCTTGGGCCTAATCTCCAGGTAAGCCCGGGGTGGGCTGATTACTCGTGCTTCCCTCACTCTTCCTTAGCATCTGCTCATCAGGATGCTCAGGCCAGCACACATTTTCAAGCCAGTTATCAGAAACAAAGGAAAACATATCCCCCAAACTTCTCTCTCCCCACTGAGATTCAAACCAGTAAAACTGGTATTACAGTAAATGTGCTGACAGGGCACCAGTCAGCAAGACCGAATCAGAAAAGCTTAAAATTGAGAAAACAAAAGCAGTGCTGAGTTTAGCCAACAAGGGCAGGCATCTCTGTACTGCTCTCTGGTGCTCCTGAACAATGCTTAAATACTCTTTAAGGGGGAATTCACTTTTACATATCAGGTATTGTGAGAATGATAGGGTAACCTATGACTCAGTTTGCCCCTGCCTCTCCGGTTTACACTTACTATCATAGCTTAATTATTAACACTGTCCTCTCTCACTTTCAAAAGTGTCCCAATTTGGACAATATATTTTACGACTACTTGATGATAATAAATCGTTTTCATAGCTAGTATTTAGTAAGAGCTGATCACATGCCAGGCAATCATGAGCTTGGTGCTATCAACACTATCATCATCATTATTATCATCACTAGGCCAAGATTACATGCCTCCTGAAGTGGCAAAGGAAGGGCTTAACACCTAACATTTGGATTCAGTCAGAGTGCTAAACTACTTTTCCCTTACCTTTAAGCTACATTAGCTCTGAGCTTTTGTTTTATAAACTTAATGAGAAAAAGATTCTTGTCCCTTTATGAATGCCCCAGATCTTCCCACTGACTTCCTCCTTGGTTGTCAATCGAAGGGAAGAAACTGATTTTCAGGGGGTCTTGTTATATCTCAGATATTATGTTATGTGAGGCCCCGCTTGATAAATTATGAATTAGGCTCTGGGAGCTCAACTAATTCACCAAAGAGTACACTGACAGTAAGTTGCAGAGCGAAATTTCAAACCTAAGTTGTTCTGATTTCAATACCTGCCTTCTCATTATACGACCTTGCCTACTATGCCACTTTCAATTGCTACAAGCCTGTGTAAATTTGAAAAGGTAGAGTAGCAATTCTTCCCAAATGCTGTCACTGTAAAACTGCCCACAGAGTGAGGATAAAAGTGTCCTTCCTCACAAGTTGATAAATTGGCTCCTATATCTAACAAGTCTCTTTTTCCCAGTTCAGGCAGACCTGTAACATCTATCTGCAAATGGACACTCCACCAAAATACTCTTGGACCAAAAGTTCTAAGAAATGTGTTAGACCCCATCTTTCCCTTGACATGGATCTATTGTTTATATGGCAGTTAAGGGTAACAATAATCTGAAAATAACTGATATGTATTCAATGAATAATGCATCTATCTAATGCTCTCAATAATAATCAAAAGCTAATATACACGTATTCACTTATTCAAATAAATATATATGGATTCTTTATCCACTTATTGGAACTTACTATGTGCCAGACACTCTTGTAGGCACTGCAGATTCAGCTGTGAACAAAGGAGGCAAAGCCCTGCCTCATGGAGCTTACCTATTCCTACATGATACAATAACAGATAATAATGATCTCCTGAAAGAAAGCACACATGGGATAAGAAATAGAGGGTGGCAGGAAGGGAGTGGGTGCTAATTTAGGTAGGAATGTCAGGAAGTCAGAATAAAGTGTAAAAGTGTGGGCATGAACCATGTAAAGACATCCAGAAAAGTGTTCCAGGCAGAGGGAAGAGCAAGAGTTCTTATATTCTGCCAGACCCTATGCTGAAAGCTTCGTACCAATTATCTCATTTAATCCTCACAAACCCCCCTGAGGGCAAGTGTCATTATTTCTTCATTTTGCTGCTAAGCATTTGAACCTTGAAGTAACTTGCTTAGGAGCACACGATTTTCTAATGAGGGAGGCATGAGTTAAACTCAGACTTCTGGCTCTGAGATAACATCCCCACCTCAACTACTAAAGAGTTCCATGCCTTGGTCAGTCTGCAACAACCTCTTTGCCAACACTTTTAACACAAGATTTAGAGAATGGCTGATTGCTGAGAAACAACATCTGCAAAGCCTGCATCACCAATGGATCCACAGGGATAGGGCGTTTAAATGATCGGGTCCCCAGGTTCACCAGACACTACACTCTAACAACTGCTGGGATCTCTTGCTGCTATGACTCTCCTTCAGCTCTATTAGAGGCTGTGGGACCAGCATCCCAGGCTCTTCCTCCAGACACCCAAGAAATTCTCTCACATGATATCAGTTTAAGCCAAGCAAGAATTTTCCATCCCTCCTTTGCATTATTTGTAGGAAATGGCTTTATTGTTTTTCTGTATGCAAAGATAATATAGGCTCATTGCAAAAACTATTTAGAAATAGAAAAAATAAAATCACCACCATTGAGAGATAACTAATAAAAAGCCTACCATTAAGAGATAACTACTAAACATCCTGATATCAGAATTCATGTAATGTGTCCACTTACCATGGACATTAAGGCTGTTTCCAGTTTTTTAGAATTACAACATTTTTATGAGTATTATGTTATATGTGTATATATACATATATATATACACACACATATATAAATCTTTATGCCCTCAGACACTGATTATTAGTAACAGTGTAATATTTGAGGATTCATTTTAAGGTCCTTGCTATAAACTGCCAAATATCACCAAAGAAAAACTAGCAACTTACACTGCCCCTTTCAGTGCACAAAGGTGCCTTTTTTCCTGCATCCTAACACCTCCAACTTTTCACTTCCTTTCTTTTGAAGCTTCTATCACCCCAAAAACAAGGATACAGCCTCTGTCCTAGTTGAATGTCCCCCCACAGAGCCTTCGCCAGCCCCAGCCTGAGCAGAGAAGACACAGAGGAGAGTGTGTCATCCCTCAGCTCCCCCTTGGCCTTGGGGGCTGGTCCCATCAGAGGGTTTATTCAGAGGCTGAGGGTACAGTGAAGACAGGAGACATCACTGTGGTTCTCAGCTTGGAAGACTGCCTCACTCTCACACCCTTTTCTTTCTTTATATATTCCTCCATCAGCTCCTGCCCTTCCACTTATCATCTATACTTGGAGAGTCTTAGCTCAGGACTCTTCTTTGAGCCCAGACTCATGTATTCAGCATTCTCTAGATATTAATTCCACTTTTATGACTCACAGACATCTCAAACTCAGCAGCCCAAAACCAAGCTCTTCATCCCCTCTTACCCTCTCCACACCCCTTGCCATCTTCCCCTTCCTCTAATGTGTCCTACTCACTCAGTAGCTCCTTCTTCTTCCCAGGAGCCAGAGGTCCAGAGCCCAGGAGCTTTCCCTCATGCCTCTCATTCACTCTCTATCCCACAGCCCATCAATCAGTCATGAAGGCCCATCAATTCAGTGTCTCAAATATCTCTACTGTCCACCCCTTTTCACCCATTCCACAGCCAGGACCCCAGTCCAAGCCAATAGGTGACTATAATTATCTCTACGTGGGGATTTATTGAATGAGAGAGGAAAATAGCATTTCCCAAACATTTGTATATGACTGATGCTGGGATCTTGTTAATGCTCATTAGATAAACAATAAACCCATGGAGTAGAAAATAGTACCATTTCACAGATGAGGAAACTGAGGCTCAGAGAGGTTAATCTGCCCAGGGTTCCATAGCAGGGAGACTATTTGGAGCCTTATGTGTGATGCTTGCTCTACCATTCTACAGCAAGAGTGAAGCTAGGGGGCTGGTTCAGTGGCCCTTGTAGTGGTTTGAGTAAGAGGGAACTCTCCTCAATGGTAAGTTCCTTGAGGATGAAGAGTGAGTATGAATTGCTTTGTGTATCTCATAAAGTTTAGCTCAGGGCCTGATCAAGTCCTGCCTCTGTCATTTATCAGAGACAGGAGAGTTTAGCAGTTAAGGGAATGAACTCTGGAACTGGACTGTCTGGATTCAAACCCCAGCTCTGCTCATTACTGGCTATGGAATCTTGAGCAAGTTACTTAACTCTCTGTAGTGGGCTAAACAGTGGCCCTGAAAAAGATATGTCCATACCCTGAGTCCTAAATCCTGTGAATATGAATTTATTTGAAAGAGCCTTTGCAGATCTAATTAAGTAAAGGATCTCAAGATGAGAAGGTCATCCTGGATTAACCAGGTGGGCCCCAATTCTAGTGACACAGAGGAGAGACAGAAGAGAAAAGGACCATGTGAAGAAGGAGGTAGAGTGAGGCAGCCACAAGCTGAGGAGCTGCAGCAGCCACCAGACGCTAGAAGAGACAAGAAGCAGAATCTCCCCTAAAGCCTCTGGAGACAGTGTGGCTCTGCCAATACCTTGATTTCAAACTTTTTCCCTCCAGAGCCATGACATATTTCTGTTGTTTTAAACCACAAAGTTTATGGTCATTTGTTATGGAGGCCCTAGCAAGTGAATATATTTGGTCAATGAAAAGAGTTAAACTATGTAAAATATTTGAAGGGATTTATTCTGAGCCAAATATGAGTGACCAATGGCCCACGACACATCCTTCAGGAAAACCTGAGAACATGAGCCCAAGGTGGTCAGGCTACAACATTTTAGGGAGACATAAGACATTAATCAATACATGTAAGATATACATCGGTTCAGTCTGGAAAGACGAGGCAACTAGAAGTGGGGTGGGGGGCATCTGGATCATAGATAGATTCAAAAACTTTCTGGTTGGCAATGGGTTGAAACAGTTAAGTTACTGCCTAAAGACTTGGAATTAATAGAAAAGAATGCCTGGATTAAGATATGGGGTTGATAAGACCAAGATTTTATCATGCAGATGAAGCGTCCAGGCAGCAGGCGTCAAAGAAAAGATGGCAAATGTTTCTTATCAGACTTAAAGAGTCTTAAAGTCTATGTTGATGTTAATGCTGGTCAGCTGGGCCTGAATTCCAAAAGGGAGGAGGGTATAATGAGGCATGTCTGACTCCCCCTTCCTATCATAGCCTAAACTAGTTTTCTTAGGTTAACTTTGGAATGCCCTTGGCCAAGAGGAGGAATCCATTCAGATGGTCAGGGGGCTTAGAATTTTAATTTTGGTTTACAATTCTGTATACCTCAATTTTCTCATTCATACATAAGCTTATAATACTTACCTTGCAGAGCTGTCATGAGAATTAAGTGAATCAATATACATAAGGTACTTTATAGTGGTAGCTGTCACATAATCGGTGATTTGAAAGTAGTGTTTATTATGACCGTTTAATAGTTGTGTGACCTTAGTTATTTTTGAGCCTGTGGTCTTTTTCCCTGTGAAAAAGTAATAACAAAAATACTTGGCCTAACTATAGTATCTCAAAGTGGGAGTTTGCCTTTTTCACTTAAAAATGGTCAAAGAATTCCTTCAAGCATCTTCTGTCCTATGAACTGCTAACATTCAGGTGTCAAGCCTCACTGAAGACAACTCACAACCCACCAAAGGCAGTGATTGAAAAGATACCACGTGCCATTGACCTGACAAAATGCTCTGGCTGGGACATTAGGTGCTAGGGGATGTGGGTCCTTTTCTCTTTCTCCTGGCTGCCACCTGGTGTGGCTGGGGGAGGGAGATGAGAAGTGGAGGTGGGGGTGAAGTGTGGGGCAGATGGCCTCTGACTAATAACTGAGCTGGGTCATTTGTAATGATAACAAGGCATTACCCAAGAGATGAGGCAAAGGTGTATAATTAATACACAAGCAGTACTTAAAACTCTCTCTCAAACCCTCCTTCCATTCCTTCCCTTGCTAATGAAGTCAGAGACAGGGTAAAAGCCTGTAATTACACTTGAAGTAATTAGAACGCTGTGAAATGGAAAGCTTAAGACAGGAAGCCCAAACTAATAGAATACCTATTGCTCTTGTTATTCTGACTCATCCTCCCTAGGGTGGTGCTTTTGTAGGTCTCCACCGGGCAGCTGAAGACTGTACTGAATTTGCATAAAATGTAGACACACATGCACATCACCCTTTCCTTCCTCAGAGTGGCCAAGAAAGTGTCAGCATTGTGCCTTCCTCAGTTTCTACAACTTTTACCTATTAATGAAAGTCCAAATCAGCAGAACAGATTAATTCAAAAGTCCTTCCAAAGATAATTTTTAAAAATCTGAGCATTTTATATTTAAACTGTTTTTCTACATGCAATTCTCCCTTTCTAGCTCAGTGCTTCTCAACATCAATGTGCCTGCAGAGCACCTGAGGGTCTCCTTAAAATGCAGATTTGGATTCAGTGGGTCTGGGGTGGGGCTGAGATTCTGCATTTCTAACAAGCTCCCCAGCCTTGCTGCTGCTGTTGGATGGGGGAGTGGTACACAATGTGAGTAGCAAGGATAAAGTCCTTCTTGGTCCCACAAGTGACTTCACTTTCCTCCACAGCAATGATTCCAAACTTCTCATGTAGAGCTTGAAAAATGAATAAAAATTTTCAATTGAAGGGAGAGAAGAGAAAGTGAGGATGAAGAGTGGAGGAAGAAGGGAAAAGTGGGTGGGAAGGTAGGAGGGGAGGGAGGGAGAGAATGTGTGTGAGTTCGTGTATGTGCATGATCAGGTGTCTCTTCTTATAAGGACACCAGACCGATCAGATTGGGGCCCTACCCTTATGACCTCATTTGACCTTAATTATCTCCTTAAAGATTTTATCTCCAAATACAGTGACTCTGGGGGTTACACCTTCAATATGGGATACACAATTTCATCCATAACACTAAGTGACCTTAGATGAACTTCTCAATTTCTCTAAGACTTGATTCCTTCATCCCAATTGCTTGGAGACAAGAAAGAGTTTGATCATTAAATGACAATAAATGAGTTCATCTAATTAGCATTAAGTGTTCCACATATCATCTGTCACAGAATAAGTGTCTTGGTTGTGTTCCTCCAGACACAGTCAAGCATTGGAGGGTAAGTAAATTATTCGTGAGGTGAAGGACACAGAAGGAGAGAAAAAGAGAAGTGAGATAGCAAAGAGAAAACAGCCAATAAAATAAAGGGTGCATTAGTTAACAAATCACCACCGAGAGAGACTGGAGCTTCATTTCACTGGGACAAGTCAGGCACCCATATTGAACAAACACCCAGTGTCAGCCCTCACTACTGAGGCAAAAGAGCCGAGATATTTATGTACCAAAGACCATCAGTCACTGGTTGAGATCTGCTTCCTAAGAGATGCCTACCTCCCCACTTCCATCTTGCTGTGCTTGTGGATGGTAGCCATGGATACCAGAGGAAACTTTCAGGCAAAGAGATGCCTGAATTGGCTGTTAGAAGCCCTACCAGCTCTGCAAGAGGGAGGCCTGGGCAGTTCTGGGCAGGTTTTCCTTGCCTGCTACAGTGAGAGACCAGGAAACCTTAGTTCTCTGTAGTGGCTGGCCCTAGTAATTGTACTAGGAGTTTGCAAAACACTGGAGAGACTCCTGTACCAAAGAATTCTAGGGCCAAACAAGTGTAAGGAATGCTTGTTTCATGGGATTCACAACTAAAGCTCTGTTGAAGTCCTGCAGTTGAAATGTTAAACTTTATACAATCCCATAAATTCCAAACTTATTTACACAAACACTTTTTCAAATAATATGCATTTACCTTTTAAGGAATAAAAGTTCTATAATGCATGTTTTGGGGCTATCAAATTAAAGCTAGCAGAGATTTCACTACATTGTAAGATGTTTTTAATCTGTTTCTACTCACCATTGTAGCCTATGAACAGAAACTGGTACCTAGAAAGTATTCAATAAATATTTGTTATTGTAACTGTTTTAAAGAATATCAAAAAATATTTCTGAAAATATTTTCAATAAAAGCAGCCTCATGAAAACTGACTGTCTAGTTCCCAAAATGACTGTTTTGAAAGGCTTCGGAATAAAGTTCAGCTGAATATAAACTTGTTGAAATACTGACCAGTTTATTCTCCTTGCTTTGTTCCCACTTAATGAAACAGTGCATTTTTCTAAAATTGAAGACCCATGCTGTTAGAAGCCATTGTCCATTTTACTAGAGAAGAACCACTTCTCCCCAGATCCGTGGGTGGATGCAGATAAGAGGGCTAATGGTACTAAGCCCTCTCTGGTCCAACCTTGCTAAAAAGAGTATTTCAACTTCTATTTCTTCCCTCTACACTTCACCCTTTTGTTGAATACTAAGGTTTTGCAGCTGTGACCCCATCATAGGGTATAAAGAATCAAATTAAGGAACTTCTGACAAATGCATCCCTTTTAACCTTGATGTCAGGCACAATTTGCTATTTGTTGGCCTCAAATGTCAGCTGAAGCCAGGGTGAGAGTCCTTGTGACTCTGACTTTCTCGTCTTCTGTCAAGACCTAAAGCATTTTTGAGCTGGGTGCAATTGCTGCAGCTGCAACAAAGTATACATGATAAGTGGGATTTGCAACAAATAGGCTTTTCTCTATAGATCACTGCTCCAGCTGGGCTTCCCTGCTATTTTTGCCCAACTGTCCTGAGAATAGCAACATCAATGGCAACTCATTGCTTGTCCATCATTATTACAATGAAATATTCAAAACCCTGATTATTACTCATTCCTTGGAGCTGAAATGGAAACCTCGAGGCTGTAAAACACCACTTGTATACCCAAATGCCCATTTCCTAAGAAGGGATATTTCCTGGGAAATTGCTTATCTTCCTAGCATTTGCAAAAGGCAACGGCTGGCATATAGTAGCATTTTCTTCATTCCCTGCAAATGGAAACATTGGTATTTCTAGATAAGTTAAGAGTGAGTAGAGAGAACTATGGCCATCCAGGTTCTCTTGGGATTAGTCTCCTTTACTCTCCCTTGAATAAAGACAATGTGAATCTTGTAAGACACTGTCTGTAAAAAATTGTCTACCCACACCTGCTAATGCAATGAGTGGGCTATTATAGGGCCAAGAGGGTTGTTGGGGTCTCCAGACATCAGGGGAGTAGGTAACCAATGTGGATGAAACACAATGACAATGGACATTAGTGTTTCTGAGACCAGATTTGTTTGGGAAATGGGATATGTTGCCTTTCTTTAGTCAGATGTTGATCTGGCTACTGCTTACAGATGACCCTTGTTTTGTCATTTACTCATGTGTCTTCCCCACTTCCCTTGCTGGAAAAAAACCTGCAGAGAAACTGTAAACTCCATGAGGTTAGACATTGCATCAGATTTTACTTACCACTCTATTCTTAGTGCCTACCACCAAGTCTAGCATACAGTGGGGGCCAAATAAATATTTGTAGAATGAATAAAGCATCTGTAACATAATATGTACTCCTTAAGTGAGAGTTTCCATTGCTACGTTGCTATCATTGTTGTCATCGTCACCACAATCATGATCATGATCATCGTCATCATTACTAGGTGATTTTTTTACAGAAATATTTTCTCTTCAGATTATAGCAGACTGAACATCAAGATCTTTAAATCTGCTTGTCCTAGGGAAGTTCTCTGGACTTCTTGCGTTTGGCACTAGTAGAGACTTGATATTTTCATTGCTGTAACACAGAGACAAAAATATATGAAGATTTCAAAGAATGAGTTTACCTCCTGGCCTTTCATGGTGATCTCCTTTCCTGTCTATCTGTGAATAATATATGTAGAGTATCATTGCTCTCTGCTAATAAAAAATTATTTCAAAACTTAAAAAAATTACTTCAAAAGCTTAAAAAACGAAACATTTGTTATCTCAGTTGCTATATGTCAGGAATCAGGGTACAGCTTTTCTGAGTCCTCTTCATATATTTTTGTCTCTGTGTTACAGCAATGAAAACACCAAGTCTCTACTAGTGCCAAATGCAAGGGTCTCTCATGAAGCTGCAATCACGGTGCAGTTATCTCAAGGGTCAACTTAGAAGAGAATCTTCTTCCAGGCTTATGCTCCTGGCTGTTAGCCAGAGACTTCAATTTCTTGCCACATGGTCTGTCTATAGGACTACTCACAATCTGTCAGCTGGCTTCCTCCAGAGCAAAGGCTCTGAGAGAGAGAAAGAATGAGAGATAGTGGTAAGATATAAGATATCATCTCATATAAGATATAAGATAGTGATAAGAGATAAGAAGTCACAGTCATTTTGTAACCTATTCTGAGAAGTGATATCCCATCACTTTTGTATTATTCTATTTTGTAGAAGCAAGTCACTGGGTCCATCCCACACTTGAAGGGAGAATATTACACAATAGCATGAATATTATGAAGCTAGGTTCATTGTGGACCATGTTAAATAGAAGCTTCCAGCCACAGTGGATGATGTTGTTCCCTCTAAGCATGAGTGTAGCTTTAACTTGGTTCTTTTGTTTGTTTGTTTTTAATTATACTTTAAGTTGTAGGGTACATGTGCATAACATGCAGGTTTGTTACATAAGTATACATGGGCCATGTTGGTGTGCTGCACCCATTAACTTATCATTTACATTAGTTATATCTCCTAATGCTATCCCTCCCCCCTCCCCCCACCTCATGACAGGTCCTGGTGTGTGATGTTCCCCTTCCTGTGTCCAAGTGTTCTCATTGTTCAATTCTCACCTATGAGTGAGAACATGCGGTGTTTGGTTTTTTGTCCTTGCGATAGTTTGCTGAGAATGATGGTTTCCAGCTTCATCCATGTCCCTACAAAGGACATGAACTCATCCTTTTTTATGGCTGCATAATATTCCATAGTGTATATGTGCTACATTTTCTTAATCCAGTCTATCATTGATGGACATTTGGGTTGGTTCCAAGTCTTTGCTATTGTGAATAGTGCCGCAATAAACATACGTGTGCATGTGTCTTTATAGCAGCATGATTTATAGTCCTTCGGGTATATACCCAGTAATGGGATGGCTGGGTCAAATGGTATTTCTAGTTCTAGATCTTTTAGCCCTTTTCTTCTTTGAGAATCATGGGTTGCCAACCAATCATGGCTTCAATGCCTTGTCAAACTTCTCTTTCAAAAAAGGAAGAAAGAGGAAAAACAGAATGGGGCAAGTTCTGCTAGGAATAGCTTTCAATATGATGATGATTTTAGTTGTCATTGCAAAGGTGCATTGGCATTGAATCATGAAGACAACCCCAATTACTCCTGTTGACTTGTCTGAGCATCAGTTTTCTGATGACTTACTTTATGGCTTCCTAATGAATATATTAAAAATAGAATTCCAGAGGTTATATTTAGCCCTTTAGTTCTTTTCCCTCCCTGCACCCCATCCCCCACTTTGCCTGGAAGCTTAATGATATATTTGAGATCATTTTGAAACTTTATCTGCTTTGTCTTAACATACGTGTTCAAAGTTGTCTGTCTAATTTTAATGTAAATCCTTCATCAGCAATTAAGCCACCTCCCAATTGACTGCATTATCTGTAATTCTTCACTCACTAACTCTCTCATATCATACACCATAAGAAGAAAGAGAAAAGGGAATAACTTATATTAGGAGAGGCTCATTGACAAACCTTGAAATATAAATTGACACAAATATGAATGCAGAGTGTTGTTTAAAAAAAAAAAGTTTTAAAAATAGATCTGCAGTTAAATGACTAGTATCTCTACATTTTGTTTTCTTTTGTGCAGATTGTTTCCCAGAGAAAGCTGTCCAAATCCTTGCTGAAGCATGGGAACACAGCAGGGAAATCTTCCATCACGGTAAGCAAGCCCTCCCTAAGCAGCTGTCTGCCTGAGCGGAGAGAGCCTGGGCGGACTGGCCAGCCCAAACCGGGCACTTGGGAAGCAGACTTTCTGATATTGGGAGTTGGTGCCACAACTACTGAATTATTGAAATCACTCCCTTGTTTTTCTTTCTTTCTCTTTTCTGGAAATACAGTTTTGATCCTTCTAACTCTAGGAAAAATTAAAAAGGAAAAGCGTTTGAAAATAAGGTTATTTAATTCTAGTAAGCACTTCGGCAATTGCAAGATAGATTTTAGTGGAGGAGAAAGATGTAGTTGTTGAGCACAGTGAGATTATGGAATTGTCTAGCATTTTCACACCATCAAAGCTACAAAGCTACCTGTCCTTGTCTCTCATTTATTTTGAGAATTAAAATTTTGCTTTGATAGCATTTACTTCAAGGTTTGGCTTGTTGCCTGAGAAACAAAGAGCTCAGCATTTAACACTCCTCTTTGATATAATAGTTTGGAGGTTTACTGTGTGATTCAGTAGCCACTAGCCACATGTGATTATTTAAATTTTAATAAAACTATTTAAAATTAAAGTAAATATTCAGTTCTTTAATCACACTGGTCACATATTCAGTGCTCAATAGTTACAAGTGGTTAGCAGCTACCATATGGGACAGGGTAGATTATAAAACATTTCTGTAATTGCAGAATGTTCTATTGGGTAATGCTAGAATTTCTAAATAAGAGCTTACATTTTCAAATGGAATGCCTGGTATTTGAAACTTTGACATCTTCTATTAGAGACCTTGAAAAAGTTAGAGAATGTGGTCCAACCATTAGGATGTATGGAGCGAAAAAATAAACAAACAAAAAGACAAGCAAAAGAAACAAGGTAGAAAAAACTACGAGGAAATTCTGAATTGCTAGAGACGGAAATTGCCAGCAAGTGGACCTCTTGAGTTCTTTTGAACATTCCTTTTTAACTAGAGAGAAACGGAACTTTTTTTTTTTTTTTTTTTTTTTTTTGAGACAGTGTCTCGCCCTGTCACCTAGACTGGAGTGCAATGGCATGATCTTGGCTCACTACAACCTCTGCCTTCCGGGTTCAAATGATTCTCCTGCCTCAGCCTCCCAAGTAGCTGGGATTACAGGCACCTGCCACCACACCCAGCTAATTTTTGTATTTTTAGTAGAGATGGAGTTTCACTATATTGGCCAGGCTGGTCTCCAACACTTGACCTTGTGATCTGCCCGCCTCGGCTTCCCAAAGTGCTGGGATTACAGGTGTGAGCCACTGCACCTGGCCCTGATTTTTTTTTTTTTTTTTTTTTTTTAAGCACAGGAAAAAATTCAAAAGAGCTGTCAGTGAAAGTTGTGGCCATTCTCACAAGAACTTATTTGAGTTTGTTGCTTGAATATTTTAAATGGCACTGTCATGTTAAAGCTTTTTCTTGACTGCCATCTTCAATCATGAATCAAAGTGTTCTTTGAAGACACTGATGGTGCTCTGAAAAGCCATGGACCCACGGGTTCACTCCCAAAGCCCACAAAACCAGTAGATCCAGGTGTGAATTTGCTATGGTTCTTTCTCAAAAGAACAAAATCTCATCTTGTCATATTTTCTCTGAGATATTCTGAGATTTTCTTTCTCCACACATCCAAGAAAAGTTTGATCTTTTTCTTTTTTTTTTTTTTTTGAGATGGAGTCTTGCCCAGTCGCCCAGGCTGGAGTGCAGTGGCACAATCTCGTCCCACTGCAAGCTCCGCCACCTGGGTTCTCGCCATTCTCCTGCCTCAGCCTCCCGAGTAGCTGGGACTACAGGTGCCCGCCACCACACCCGGATAATTTTTTTGTATTTTTTTAGTATAAATGGGATTTCACCATGTTAGCCAGGATGGGCTCGATCTCCTGACCTCGTGATCCGCCCGCCTCGGCCTCCCAAAGTGCTGGGATTACAGGCGTGAGCCACCGCCCCTGGCCCCATTTAATTTTAAGTATTTAAATGCTCCTCAACTTTGAGTCTTTAGATCAAAACATTGGCTTTAATAGCTTCTAGAAAACACTTGAAAAGGTGCGTGAAATTTTCTAGGTCTCTGCAGATGGTGAAAATCATAACTTTCATCAGTTTTCCAAAGGTGTCTGTGACCACAAAATACTTAAGGTCAGTAATCAAATGAAGTATAAGAGGCATTTAGGTGGTAAGGGACAAAAGAGGACCAAATGGAAAATACAAATATGATAGTTCTTGGGTTATCAACAAGTTCTGGAGTTTTTCCTATATACCTGGACTCACAATCTCTACTCTCAGTTGTTCACACATTTTAGGATCTATCTGTCTTAAGGCAGCCATCTTAGCTTTAAGATTAAGTGTAAATAATTTAAATTTTCCAAAATATTTGGAATACTACCAGTGACTATTGAGAGCATATGGACCCAACTCGTAATGGAATTGTTGAGCTCAGATAGAAAAGAGGTAAAACTGAATTATCAGTATCTTTATAGAAGCAATTTGATAAGCGTATCCGTGTGCTGTGGCCACAGAACACATGGTAAATCCTAACATTATTTATAAAGGTTTCAACTTATCTGCAACTTGACTGGCTTATAGATTTTGGTTGCTTTTGTTGTCATTATTTTTCTCCTGACTTTCTCCACCAATTTCTGCTCCAAGGCTTTGTTGAGAGTCACTAACTATTAAGTATTGGAAAATGACCTATTATGAGAAAGGCTTTTGGACAGTAATTTCTTCACTTATACCAAAATCTTTGTCAGGAATGGTCTGCACTTGGGTGTTAGAGCTTAGATCCTTACGTATACCCACATCTTCATCTCAGAAAACTCAGGGACAGTCTTTTGAAAAATAGGAATTAGAAAAATTTGACATAGAAACTAGTTTATTGCACCATTTCTTGTTGGTCTCACTCAAAACAGTAAAGAAATATTGCTATTTTTTCTTCTCTATAATTTACCAAAGGAGACATTGTAGTTAATTATAGAAATACTATCCAATGCCACGTGACCTTTAAAGAAAGAAGCTCTTCCAAACTGCTCTTCTATTTCTTCCTCCAGCTTGGGTCCCATCTCTTATGATCTCATGCTCAGCATAAATGGTGTCTAGTTATTTATCACTGTCTATTCCAGGGAGTTCCCTTGAATACCTAGAATTGCTGTGCTGTAGTCACTAGGGTTGCGGAAAAGCTCTTTGCCCAACATTTGTCTTTGTTGAGTTTTGAACCAAACGGGAACTAAATTTGTTCATGGGTTCTGGAGCTAAGGAGTTTACCCTCTACTGCAGCTGATGTGTGCTTTTTCCTTTAGGTGATTGCTGAAGAATTATCTGGCAATGACGACTATGTTGAGCTTGCATTCAATGCACGGAAATTGGATGACAAGGTAAAGTGTTTGGCATTAACCTTATTGAAGAAGTAATAAAGCTAGCACACAATTTAATCAGATTTCCCCCTGCAGCTATTTTTTCCTTTCCACCCACATTATCAAACAGATCCAAAAATTCAGAGAGGTCTACAAAGTAAGGTTTCCCCCACATTAAGAAGCGATTAATGAGAAGGGGAAGGGACTGTAATTAAAACGGGACAATTCTATGACACCAAGACTGTTTCCAAATGCCACAGGTGAGATGTGCACAAGTAAATATGATTTAACCCCATTTCTAGGGACGTTCTAAGGGACAGAAGAAGATGTGAAAGGGAAGAAAAATGACATTTATTAAGCACCTATGTTTGCCAAGCACCTATGTTTGCCAAGTACAGGTTTAAGAGCTTTTTTTTTTAAATTTTATTATTATTATACTTAAAGTTTTAGGGTACATGCGCACAATGGGCAGGTTTGTTACATATGTATATATGTGCCATGTTGGTGTGCTGCACCCATTAACTCGTCATTTAGCATTAGGTATATCTCCTAATGCTATCCCTCCCCTCTCCCCCCACCCCACAACAGTCCCCAGAGTGTGATGTTCCCCTTCCTGTGTCCATGTGTTCTCATTGTTCAATTCCCACCTATGAGTGAGAACATGCGGTGTTTGGTTTTTTGTCCTTGCGATAGTTTGCTGAGAATGATGGTTTCCAGTTTCATCCATGTCCCTACAAGGGATATGAACTCATCCTTTTTTATGGCTGCATAGTATTCCATGGTGTATATGTGCCACATTTTCTTAATCCAGTCTATCGTTGTTGGACATTTGGGTTGGTTCCAAGTCTTTGCTATTGTGAATAGTGCCGCAATAAACATACGTATGCATGTGTCTTTATAGCAGCATGATTTATAATCCTTTGGGTATATACCCAGTAATGGGATGGCTGGGTCAAATGGTATTTCTAGTTCTAGATCCCTGAGGAATCGCCACACTGACTTCCACAATGGTTGAACTAGTTTACAGTCCCACTAACACTGTAAAAGTGTTCCTATTTCTCCACATCCTCTCCAGCACCTGTTGTTTCCTGACTTTTTAATGATCACCATTCTAACTGGTGTGAGATGGTATCTCATTGTGGTTTTGATTTGCATTTCTCTGATGGCCAGTGATGATGAGCATTTTTTTCATGTGTTTTTTGGCTGCATAAATGTCTTCTTTTGAGAAGTGTCTGTGGTATCACATTTATTCATTTGTACAACTCCTATTTATTGGGTATTAATAGTCAGCCCATTTATGCATTCACTGGTTCACTCTTTTATTTGTTAATTTGTTCACTCATTCATCATTCATTTTCCAAACCTTTGTTGGGTGCTTGTTATGCATGAGGTGCTGGAAAAAAGGCATATCAAAAATAGACATTCCACTCTCACATCTGCAACCTGGAATTCATCACTGAAGTAAAACATACATCTAAAAAACAAATGATGTAGTAATACTATATCCATAATGGAATGTGATAAGTGATATATAATAGTGTGTCCTGGTAAGGCCAACTTATTCTACCTGGGGACATCAGGAAATACTTTATCCTTATAAACTAATTATATTTGGATTTTAAAAGTGTCTTGAGTAGATTATATGAAACTATCACAGACTGCTACATTCTTAACATTAGCATGAACTAGGTGCCGGGAACTGCAGTGTGCATTGATGTCAGTTGGGAGCAAGCTTTTAACTTCACCTTTTCACAACTGTTATGCTCCTTCTCCAAATTTCAGAAAAACTCACAAAACTTCTTTGTAGTATCTTCCCTGGTGCTATTATAAGCCACTGGGTCAGTGTATAGCAGTTTTAAGCTACTTGCTTAGTGGCTTATAATGGTTTCTCTACACTTAGTAGGCTCTTAAGTACCTCTAATTTGTCATCTAACTGATTTATGTTACAGTAAAAGGGGGCTTGGAGGTTTGTTGGACCAGTTGGCTTTGAAGTGTTTGAGCAGTTTCCCTTTAGTAAAATGAACACTTGCTCATAGAACTGAAAGAGCCCCCTGCAGCACTTAAAATGGTTCTAAATGGCTATTCCCACCATTGGCTGTACTGATTGTCCAGGACCCTGGTCATTGCTGAGCCTCAATGCCCCAGTGCTGGAGACCCCAGTTCCTTCATAATGTGACTGTGTCTTGTCCAGATCCTTAGTAATTCAGAGAACAAATCAGAGATCTTTGCTCCAGTTTGGACTGGAAGGTAAATGGTCTCAGATGGAAGGAGGGCAAAGTTGTAGAATGGAGGAGTAAAATGATACTATAAAGATCATTTCACACAACCTCTTCAGGAAATGAGGGCTCAGCAAGGTATGATGATTTACCCAAAGACACAATACTACTGCTCTGGTTTTCTATTGCTGCATGGTAAACCATCAAATCTAGCAACCTAAATGAAGAACTATTCCATTATAGCTAATGATTGTGAGGGTCAGAAATTCAATCAGGGTTCAACTGAGCAGTTCTGCTGTCTATGATATTGATGCAAGCCACTCAGTGGTACTCAGCTGGTGGATGAGCTTGTCTGGAGGTTCTACACTAGCTCTACACACATGCCTGGCACATGAGACGGCTGAATGGCTGGGCTTAGCTGGAACAGTCTACCAGAGTGCCTACATGGTGGTCCTGGGGTAGTCACACTTCCTTTAGAGTATCTGGCTTCTTCCAGAAAAAGCATTTCAAGAGAACAAGGGAGACGCTCCGTGGCCTTTTCTCACCCCTTCCTGGCCTTGGAAGTCATGCATCATCACTTCTGCTGCATTCTTTTGGTTGCAAGTAAGTCATAAGGCCAGCCCAGATTCTAGGACTCCACATCATGTTAGGGCAGTGGCAAAATCATACTGGAGAAAAAGCACATGGACTATGAACTTGCGGTGGTCGTGTTTACAAAATGCGAACTGCCACAATATTTTTGTGATAGAAATAGAATAAAATAATATAATTATTTCATGTCACAGCTGGAAAAATAGTTCCCAGATGCTCTCAAGGAGGACCCTTTTCTAGCTTTTAGCATTAAACAATTTTATAACTATCTACATGTTAGCAGTTAAAACTTACTGTATCTCGTTATTGTATGACTAAAAGTCAGTATAAAATAAACAATGCTCCTAATTTTTTATTATGTTAATGAATATCATGAAAGTCACTAGTTTCTACACACATTTAAAAATTGAAGTATGAATATGTAGGAAAAATATGTTATATCCAATTCAGACAATGGTTGTAGGATGCCTGGATCTCCAGTCCCTTGGCAGTAACTCTGGTAGCCCCCAGGAGTCTACATACTTTAGGTAGAAAGCCACTGTCTAATCCAACTGCCTGATTTTATAGATGAAAATTTTAAGATTCAGAGATGTGGCATGACTTACTGAAAGCCACACAGGCACACACTCACAAAAAAATCAGTGCAAGAGAGGGACTCAAACAGATTGCCTGACAAAATCTAAGTCTTTTGGAGCAGAGAGTTAATGAAGAGAAGGTGGTTTGGTCTCAGAATATGGAAGACTTGGAAATGTTTTCATGTATTTCAGGGAAGTAGGAAGCCAGGAAGAGGGGAGGTAAGAGGGGAGGTCAGGTAGCAGTCCTCCAAGTGTGATGCATGGTCCCAATACCTTTGCAGGGGAACCCATGAAGTCAATACTATTTTCATAATAATGCTAAGACATAATTTTCTTTGTTCACTCTCATTCTCTCACACATGTAAAGTGGAGTTTTCCAGAGGCTGCATGATGCCTAATATCGCAACAGATTGAATACAGCACAAATATAAGGATTCTGCTGCATTCTATTAAGCTAATCATTAAATTGGTTTACAAAAATGTAAACTAATACCATTCTTCTCACCATTAGAAAATATAATTCTAATAATTTTTCCATTAAAATACTATTTTTGTTATGATGTAGTAGGTTTATTTTATTATTTTTAAACAATGTAACCAATATTTTAACAATTTAACAGTTTTATAATATGGTAAATTAATACATACAACAAAACTAAAGCTCTTTGGGATCCCCAATAACTTTTAAGAATGTAAAGGGGTCTTAAGACCAAAAGTTTGAGAACCGCTCTCATAGGGTATATGGGAAAGCACTAAGTACTTTTGCAAACCACAGTGACAGAGAAATGCACCATTCTTTTTGACAGAAACAGTCATTTTTAACTTGTCTTTCAGCAGACTAGCAATCATCTCCCCACTCTTCAATGAGAGTGAGTACATAAAATAGCTTAGGTTTGTGATAAATAACTTATTTATCTAATGTTAATGCAATTTTGAGTAGAGAAAGGGACTTTCTAACTTGTAAAGCACATTTGTTACATTAGCAACTAGTCGGCAATTAATCTAACAAGTAAGTAGAGGCAGAAATGTAATAATCACTTTGGAACATTCAAGCTGACAAAGGATTCTTTCTCTTCCCATTCTTGAGAAAGGATTCATATTGGTGCATTGGAACTATCCCGACACTGGTGGACTCCACATATGTAATAGTAATCATTATAGACTGCACTTTCAGTGTTCGCATGATGCTAGTTTGATGGGGTGCAATATAAGTAAACAAATCTGTCTCTAAAGTAGAGTCTGGCAAACTTTTTAATAAAGGGCTAGTTGATAAATATTTTAGGTTTTGCAGGACACCTGATCTCTGTCCCCACTGCTCAGTTCTGCCTTTGAAGCATGAAAACAGCCATAGACAATACAAAAATGAATGAGTGTGGCAGTGTTCCAATAAAACTTTATTCACAAAAACAAACAGTAAGCCAGATTTGGCTCATGTGCCATAGTTTGCTGACCCCTACTCTAAAACAACATAAAATCTGTACCTGCTGTGATGTGATTTTACTGTGTTTAAGTATGCCTGCTTGAAACTGTAATCTGGTCTGCATTAATGATAGAAAATTATAATTATCGAGCATCTATTATGCACCAAGTATCAGGTGTCTAACCTATATTATCCCCAAAACTCATAAGCATATTCCCAGAAGTTAGCATCTTTATTTCCATTTTACAGATAAAGCATACTCAGATCAGACATTTCCCAGAGTCACAAAATTAGTAAGCTATACAGGATATGCCTGTATACTGGATATGCCTGCATCTTTCACATAATTTCTTCTAGGTCCAATATTCCATTTTCAAGATTACCGTCATGGGTATGAACTGCTTCCTAATTGCTTATCACCCTCTTACTTAGCTAAATTTCTTTTATATTGAACTAAAAAAGCAGAATAATATGGTCTCTGTGTTATTAAGGAATTTTACCACAGCAATACTTCAGTAAAATGCCATATTCATTCATCTTTATTGAACTGAACTGTCCCAATGGCCATCTTAGTGCTAATAATCAAGTTTTAAAAAGCTGAAAATTCCAAATTAAAGTGACCACACAATTAGACCCAGAGTTGTTGTTTTGAAGCTATGAATTTCTGAGCATACACTTGAGATTTTCAGGTGCTTATGAATTATTTCATTTCCATGAATCAGATGCCTTCTTAATAGTAATCATCCCTGATATTTGTATAGTTTTTTACAAAATGCCTTCATGAATTTTTTTCTTCTATTGATAATTATCATAGCAGCCAACTTTTTAAAAATATTTCAACTTTTATTTTAGATTCAGGGGTTACATGTGCAGGTTTGTTACATGAGTATATTGCATGACACTGAGGTTTGGAGTACAATTGATCTCATTACCCATATAGTAAGCATAGGACCCAATAGGTAGTTTTTCAGCCCTTGCTCCCCTCCCTCTCTCACACTCTGGTAGTCACCATCGTCCACTGTTCCCATCTTTATGTCCATGTGTACCCAGTGTTTAGCGCTCAGAAGTGAGAACATGTGGTATTTGATTTTCCGTTGCTGTGTTAATTCCCTTAGGATAATGGCCTTCAGCTGCATCCAGGGTGTTACAGAAAACATTATTTTTTTTATGGGTGTATAGTATTCTATGGTATATAAGTGCCAAATTTTCTTTATCCAATTCAATGTTGATTGGCACCTAGATTGATTATATGCCTTTGCTATTATGAATACTGCTTTGATGAACATACAAGTGCATGTGTCTTTTTGGCAAAATGATTTCTTTTCCTTTGGGTATATACCAGTAATAGGATGGCTGGGTTGAATGGTAGTTCCATTTTAAGTTCTTTAAGAAATCTCCAAACTGCTTTCCACAGTGGCTGAACTAATTTACATTCCCACAAACAGTATATAAGTGTTTCCTTTTCCCCACAGCCTCACCAACATCTGTTATTTTTTGACGTTTTAGTAATAGGTATTCTGACTGGTGTGAGATGGTATCTCATTGTGGTTTTGATTTGCATTTCTCTCACAATCAGTGACATTGAGCATTTTTTCATATGTATGTTGACCACTTGTGGGTCATCTTTTGAGAAGTGTCTGCTCATGTCCTTTGCCCAATTTTTAACGAGGTTCTTTATTTATTTATTTTTGCTTATTGAATTGTTTAAGTTCCTTATAGATTCTGAATATTAGATCTTTGCCAGATGAATAGTTTGATAATATTTTCTCCCACTCTATCAGCCACTTGTTTAGTCTGTTAATAGTTTTTTTTTTAACTGTACAGAAGCTCTTTAATTAGGTCTCACTTGTTAATATTCTTTGTTGCAATATGTTTTTGTTGCTTTTGAGGACTTAGACATAAATTCTTTGCCAAGGCCAACATCCAGAATGATATTTCCTATGTTCTCTTCTAGGATTTCTATAATTTGAGGTCTTACATTTAAAGTTTTATTCAATCTTGAATTAATTTTTGTATATGGTGAAATGTAAGGGTCCAGTTTCATTCTTCTGCATATTGCTAGCCAGTTATCCCAGCATCGTTTATTGAATAGGGAGTCGTTTCTTCATTTCTTATTTTTGTCAACTTTGTCAAAGAAGAGATGGCTGTAGGTATGTGGCTTTATTTCTGGATTTTCTATCCTGTTCTATTGGTCTTATGTCTGTTTTTGTCCCGGTACCATGCTTCTTTGGTTATTGTAGCCTTATAGCATAGTTTGAAGTTGGGTAATGTGATGCCTCTGGCTTTGTTCTTTTTGCTTAGGATTACTTTGGCGATTCAGGCTCTTTTTTGTTCCATATGAATTTTACAATAGCTTTTTCTAATTCTGTGAAAAACTATGTTTATAGTTTGATGTAAGTAGCATTGAATCTGTAAATTGCTTTTGGCAGTATGGCCATTTTAACAATATTGATTCTTCCAATCCATGAGCATGGAATGCTTTTCCATTTGTTTGTGTCATCTATGATTTCTTTCACCAGTGTTTTGTAGTTTTCCTTGTAGAGATCTTTTACCTCTTTGGTTAGATGTACTCCTAGGCATTTCATTTTTTCTAGCTATTGTAAATGGGATTGTTCTTGATGGAACTCTCACTTTGTATAGAAATGCTACTGATTTTTGCACATTGACTTTGTATTCGGAAACTTTGCTGAAGATCAGTTCTAGGAGTCTTTCGCCATAGTCTTTAGGGTTTTATAGGTATAAAATTATATCATCAGCAAAGAGAGACAATTTGACTTCTTTTCCTATTTGGACGCCTTTTATTTCTTTCTCTTGCCTGAGTGCTCTGGCGAGGACTTTTAGTACTATATTGAACAGGAATGGTGAGAGTTGACATGCTTGTCTTATTCCTGCTCTTAAGCAGAATGCTTCCAGGTTTGCCCATTCAGTATGATGTTGGCTGTGGGTTTGTCATAGATGGCTCTTATTATTTTCAGGTATGTTCCTTCACTGCCTAGTTTGTTGATGGTTTTTTATCATGAAGGGATGTTGGATCTTATCAAAACCTTTTTTTCTACATCTATTGACATGATCATATGGTTTTTGATGTCTGTACGTTGAACCAACCTTGCTTCCCAGGAATAAAGTGTACTTGATTGTAATAGATTAAATTTTGTTGTGCCACTGGATTTGGGTTGCTAGTATTTTGTTGAGGATTTTTGCAGCTAACATTTTTTCAGTCCTCACCATGTACTAGGCACTGGACTCAACACTTCCCATGCACCAGCTCCTCTAATTCTTCTATGTCACTATGAGGCAAAGGATGATACTCCTTCCATTATGAATGGCAAACTAAGCCTTGGAGAAATTAAATATTTTGTCCACAGTTATTCAGATTATATGTGGTAGAGTTGAGATTTGAAAGCAGTGCTAAAGCCAGTATGCTGCATATAGATTTTCAGCTACCTGAAGACAGAGGCCATTCTTGACCTTTCTTTCATTGACATTTTAGTATGCCCTCCTGACAATAACTTCTTGCCTAATTCATTCATGGTATTTAAAAAGAATGTGAAATAAAATAGAAAAAGCATTGTAATATACAACATGTAAACATGTATACAACAAGCAAAAGAAATAGGGTACTAAATTGTATATAGATCATGATTACAAAATTTTTAAAAAGAAAGAAAAGTATATGTAGAGTCTAGAAAAAGATATACCAAAATTCTATTGATGGTTATGGAATTATGGGTTCAGTTATGGGTTCTTTTTTCCTTCTTTTTATTTTCGTCATCTGTTTTCTATATTTTTCATTTTTAAATAAAAGTGATGGTAACAAAAGTTTTCAATTAACAGTAAAGAGGGAAAAAATGAGAAAGTTCTTACATTGTGGTTAGCAGTTTTTAAGTATGAATCATAAAAACATCCCCTGAGGGACCAACAATCTATTTAAAGAGGCAAAGCATGAAGTTACAGGAGGAGCCCAAAGGCACGTAGGAACAAGCTACTGTAGCCCACATCCATAAGGAAAGGGAGAAGAGAAGGAGATTTTAATTTTTTAAGATGCATATAGAAACAGAAACCAGCCTAAGGGGCAAATGAGTAAATGCATAGAGGTGGGAATCAGCTAGAAGTGCATCTGAGAGAGAAATGGGCCATTTTGGGGGAGAGACAATGTTTGAAGGGCAAGATTATGATGAAAGCCACCATTTTGGGGTCTTGACATGATGAAGGCTGTGGTAATCTAGTACCTTCAGAAATAGAGTAGTAGCGGATGTTCCAGACTCTGGGTGTTGTGGAGCATGGTGTTTGGTTCCTGGTTGCATGGGAAGGAAAGCAAAGGGGAAGGTAGTTATTCGCACCTCTCATCTCCTCTTTCTAGGATATCCTACAAAGTTTCTAGACTGACATTCTTCACTGCAGAGCCAACTATATTACTTTTCCACTCAAAATCCTTCAGTGATACCCCTGCCTCTCCAGGCCAGTGCAAAGACTTCAGATGAGCATTTAAGGCCCTTCACATCATGGGGCCAACTTTGCCAGCATTGTCTCCAATTCCTCCCCTATGCTTCCCTAGGCTATAGTCTTATTAAATTACTTGGGGTACCCCCCCTGTATGTCTGTTAAAAGCTCATCAACTCCCCTCTCTTCCCTCAATACTCCTTGTACCTTCATTCATTCATTCACTCATTCACTCATTTATACCTAGCCCTGGGTTGTATTTATTTGTATACTTTTCTTAACCGGCAACCTAGATGGTACTTTGGAAGACTGAGATCAGGTTCTATCTGTCCTTATATCTTAACATCAAGCACAAAAGCTCTGTGATCAGTATATGTCCTACAAATATTTTGCTGAGCTGAAGACTAGGATGGCTAGTAGAGACATTGATAGTAAGGAAAAATTTAGAAGTAGAGACCAAACAAAGGAAAATAATGAGTTTGACTCTGGCTTGCTTAACATTTAGCAATAATAAATGACTTTTAAGGCAAATATGGGCTTAATTCTACTTTGCTAAAGTCTAGATTTCTGGAAAAAAATTACTTGGTGAAATTCATAATAAAAACGTGATGGTGATGATAAGGTTTTTGCTCAGATAGCTTTCTATCCTATACCAGGTATCCATTCACTTATTTATGTATTTATTCATTCATTCAATAAACACTATGTACTATTAAAATCTAGACACTATGGAAAATGCTGAGGAAATAGCAGAAATATAAAGGAAAATAAAGTTTCTCCTCTTTGAGAATTTATAATCTACTGGGGGTAAAAATCAAGTTTTTAAAAGGGTTAGAGATAGGTTCCATTTCCAACAATGAAGCACTTATTTATTTTACATCACTCTCTCACTGAAAACAAATATAAACACTAGAAAAGACACAAGAGACATGTATTTGAGAGTCCTGAGGCAGTGTAGATTTGAGGGGCCAAGAAACTGGACAGAAGAGAAACCCATGGAGGTGCTTAAGACATTCTGTGCAGATTTTCCACTGAAGGGAATTCCTCAAGGCTGATTCCTAAAATAGTGTGGATAGAAAGGCTGGAAAGCCTAGTTTAAAAAAATAGCTACTAAGAAACAGAAGCTGAGCAGAGCTTTTGGTGGTCTCATGGGACTGGGGAGAAAAACTGAAGTTCAGGGCTATTGAGAGAGCAAAGGATAAAGACTCATAGAGGCATCAGAGAAGACAAGTAGTCCAACAGTATGAATGGCTTATCATCTCAAGGCGTTTGCTAGTTAGCAAAAGCAGCATAGAGAGAAACTGAACAAAAACCTAGAGCTAAGAAATTATGAAAATAAACAGAGCATTTGAGGTTCTCACAAATAAAAATTGGCATTGAAGACTTGTCAAGGAAGAACACCCCTCATGAACACTCAGGTTTTCAGTTAGGGTCCTTTAAGGACTATACCCAAGGAGTAAAGGGAATCAGAAATAGATAGGGGCTTTAAAGACATTTGAAGAAAATCATCCTCTAAATAGCTTAATCCTAATTGGATTCAGGAGACTTCTCCCATTATAACCACTTGCTAGAAGCTAAAGACTCATGTAAAAACCTTCATAATCTTCATTACACATTGTCTACTATTTAATAAAAAATTAACAAGCATACCAAGAGGTGGAACTAAGAAAGAGATAATAAAAACAGACCTATAGGTGATCCAGACGTTGTAGTCATTACATAGGCATTAAAATAACTATAATGAACCTGTTTAAGACAACAGATACAGTGATTTTCAAAGAACTGGAATTTGAACTGATCTTTGAAGAATACTTTGAATTTCAACTAACCAAGTACTGACTTTACAAAGAACTTAGCTTTCAGATGCAGTCCATTCTAGCCAAGGGCGGATCTCAGGGATGAGTAACAAAGGAAGAAAGGGTGGGGCCCATCATCACAGGTAAAGAGAAGAGAGTTTGGGTAGAACTGGGCAGGAAGAGAGGACAAGCATGGCCTCCCTTCCACATATAAAAAATAGGAAATCAAGAGGGTTTTCCTGTTGATTAAATATTCCTGATTGATCAGGACTAGATCAAATGCAGGAGGAAAAACAATGATTCATTGATGTTTATCTATTTTAGGATTTCTTCAGTAAATCTGACCCATTTCTGGAAATTTTTCGTATGAATGATGATGCAACTCAGCAGCTGGTGCACCGAACTGAGGTAAGAAGAGTCATCTTCAGCTGTGCCCTCTTATCTCCTAAGATGATGATAAATTGACCTGTTTTGAGAAACTCCTTTTTTTTTTTTGAGGTGGAGTCTCGCTGTGTCACCCAGGCTGGGGTGCAGTGGCGCAATCTCGGCTCACTGCAACCACCGCCTCCCAGCTTCAAACAATTCTCTGCCTCAGCCTCCTGAGTAGCTGGGACTACGGGGACCCATCATCACGCCCAGCTAATTTTTGTATTTTTAGTAGAGATGGGGTTTCACCATCTTGGCCAGGCTGGTCTTGAACTCCTGACCTCATGATCCACCCACCTCGGCCTCCCAAAGTGCTGGGATTACAGGCGTGAGCCACCGCACCCAGCCTCCTTTTATTTCTTAATGTCTGTAGATATGAACTAAGGCCTGAAATCAATGTCCTCAAGAAGGTTCTGCCATTTTTAGCTTTTTTTTTTTTTCACTTTTAATCCTCAATTTAGTTGTCAGAAGAGCCTTTCTAACCCCAATTTCTATTGTTAACTTTCAAAACAGACAATTAGCAACTTATTCATAATAAAAGTATAAATACTAGCTATCATTTAATGAGGATGTTTAGGCGTCTAGGTGCCAAGCATTAGACTGTTATTTACATGCATAATTTTATTTCTTACAAAAATTCCTTACACTTGATGATGATGATGATGACCCCCATTTTAAAGTTGAAGAAACTGAACTTTAAGGAGGTTAAGTCACTTTCCCAGGTCTCACAGCTAACAAAGGATGGAGCTGAGGTTTCAATTGAGGTTGTTTGACTCTGAGCTTCATGGTAGTTTGGGAAGTCAATCTGCTTCCCCAGGGAAAGTACATACGCTGCACTGATGTCAGTCCTATCATATGAACACCTGACCTTTCTTAGCAGCCACTTATTCTAGCTGTATCTCCTTCTCACTATTCCTCTTCTTTCTCCAAGTGGCCCCAACTTTATCTCTTATTACCCTACCCTCTGCTACTCACTACCACACACACATTCAACAACTAACCACGATCTCCATTTTTCATTTTATTTTACTTGTAAGCCAGTCCAAGATGGATTCTGTAGGAGTGAGGTACATTGATAAGAAGGAAGTGATATAGTTGTGCTGAATTACTTGGAGCTGAGAGAAGACCCACTTATGCTTGCATACCATTTGCAGAGTGAAAAAAAAAAAGAAACCCCCATGACTTTCATAAGGTGATGGTGTGGTTGCTATGTCCCCACAACATCACATTGGAAATTCAATTTCCTGAAGTGACAGAGTTGCAGGTGTTGTTAGGGGAATGTTTCATGTCATTGTTATGATAGATAAAAATTAAATAGCCTTGGATGGGCTAGCTGTGGATATCATCCGATACAAAGTTGATATCTAATAAAATGTGTGTAATAAAAGAATAAATAAGTAAATGCTGTTAAATATAAATAGTATGTCTATTGCATGCTATAGAACAATGTAATTCTTTGGAACTTAATCCATGAAGAATAAATTGAGGTGCAGCTAGCACAGTTGCCCTGAGTGGCATCTCATTACCACCACCAAAAGTGGTCTTTCACCCATTAAGTTTCCTTAGGTGAAACAAACTTCTTTTGAGGGAAATAGAGCAAGATGGCAAAATAGAAGCCTCCACTAATCATCCTCTAATCATCCTCCCCATAAGAACACCAAATTAAACAACTCTACACACACACACACAAAGCACCTTCATAAGAACCAAACATCAGGTGAATGACCACAGTACTTGGTTTTAACATCATTATCACTGAGAGAGACACTGAAGAGGGTAGGAAAGACAGTCTTGAATTGCTGATACCACTCCTCCCTCATCCCCTTGGCAGTGGCTGTGTGGTGCAGATAAAGAATCTGTGTGCTTGGGGAAGAGACAGTGATTATGGGATCTTGCACTGGAACTCAGTGCTGCCCCATCACAGCAGAAAGCAATACTGGGCATAACTCATCCTGTGGCCGTGGAGGAAGAATTTAAACCAGTCCTAGCCAGAGGGAATCACTCACATCAGTAGTAGAAACCTGAGTTCTGGCAATCTTTGCCACTGCAGGCTGAAGGGCTCTGGGGTCCTAAATAAATCTGAAAGGCAGTCTAAGCCACAAATACTGCAATTCCTGGGCAAGTACTGGTGCTCTGCTGGACTCATAGCCAGTGGACTATGAGGTTGTGCAACCTAGTGAGACACCAGCTGAAGTCACCAAGGGAATGCCTGCACCACCCCTCAGGTGCATGCACCACCAAGGAATGAGTGCCCCATACCCTAAGCAGTGCAGCACACAGCTCCAGGAGACACTCCTTCCTCCCACTTGAGGAGAGGAGAGGAAAGCATAAATATAACTTTGTCTTGCAACTTGGATACCATCTCAGCCACAATAGAATAGGGCACCAGGCAGAGTCCTGAGGTCCTCATTCCAGGCCCTAGCTCTGAGATGACATTTCTAGACAAACCTGGGCCAGAAGGAAGCCTACTGCCTTGAAGGGAAGCAGGATCCATTACCTTCTGAATAAAAATCTCTTGGTCCCCGAATAATCAGCAATTGTAGCCAGGCTGTACTCGCCATGGACCTTGGGTGAAACACAGAGACATGGTGGCTTTAGATGTGAGGCAGTGCATTCCCAGCTATGGTGGCTATTGGGAGAGATTCTGCTTGAGCAAAGGACGGGGACAAGTAGAGGGGACTTGATTTTGCAACTTAGGTACCAGCTCCGCCCAGTGAGATAGAGCAGCAATTGGGCTCTTGGGGTCCCCGATTAAAGACTTTGACTCTTGCATAGCATTTCTGGACCGGCTTTGGGTAAGAGAGGAGTCCACTTCCCTGAAGAGAGAGTCCTATGCCTGGGAGCATTCACCACAAGCTGACTAATGATTACTTGGGCCTTGAGTGAACATTGGTGGTAGGCAGGCAGTACTTGCTGTGGTCCTAGGGTGGTGGTGGCCAAGGGAGAGGCTCCTCTGCTTGTGGAAAGGGGAGGGAAGAGTGGGAAAAACTTTGTCTTATGGCTTGGGTACTAGCTTAAACACAGTAGAATAGAGCATGAGGTGGAGTCCTAAGGTTTCTGACTCCAAGCTCTGGCTCCCAGATGGCATTTCTGGACCTGCCTGGGAATGGGAAGAACTCACCAACCTAAAGGGAAGGACATAGCCTGGCTGACTTTGCCATCTCCTGATTGTAGAGTACTAGAGCCTTGTGTGAACATAGGTAGCAGCCAAGCAGGGTTATCCTAGGCCTTGGGTGAGACTCAGTGCTATGCTGGCTTCACATCTGACCCAGTGCAGTCCAGTGGTGGCAGCCACAGGGGTGCTCGTGTCACCCCACCTTCAACTCCAGGCAGCTCATTACAGAGAGACTCCATTGGTTTGGGAGAAAGTAAAGGAAGAGAAGGGTTTCCACCTGGTAATCCAGGAAATTCTTCCAGATCTTATCCAAGACCACCACTGTACCTCTACAAGTCTGAAAGAGCCCAGCATCACTGAGCTTGGGATGCCCCCTAATGTAGATACAGTCACAGTGACCAAAAACAGACCATGACACCCAAATCCCTTTGAATACCTGGAAAGCCTTCCCAAGAAGGATGAGTACAAACAAGCCCAGACTGCAAAGACTACAAAAAATATATAAATCTTCAATATCCAGATATACTGGTGAATATCTACAAGCCTCAAAACCATTCACAAAAACATGCCCTCAACAAACAAACTAAATAAAGCACCAGAGACCAATCCTGGAACAAAAGAGTTATGTGACCTTTCAGATAGAGGATTCAAAATAGCTATTTTGAGGAAACTTGATGAAATTCAAGATAACACAGAGAAGGAATTCAGAAGCCTATCAAATAAATTTAACAAAGAGATTGAAATAATTGTAAGAAATCAAGCAGAAATTCTGGAGTTGAAAAATGCAAATGACATACTATATAAGGCATAAGATTCTCCTAACAGCAGAATTGATCAAGCAGAAGAAATAATTAGCTTGAAGATTGGCTATTTGAAAACAGACCATCAGAAGAGATAAGAGAAAAAAGAATGTTTAAAAATGAAGCATGCCTACAAGATCAAGAAAATAGCCTCAAAAGGACAAACCTAAGAGTGATTGGCCATAAAGGATAAGGAGAAAAAGAGATAAGGGTGGATAGTTTATTCAAAGGGATAAGAGAGAATTTCCCAAACTTAGAGAAAGATATCAACATTCAAGTACAAGAAGGTTATAGAACACCAAACAGATATAACCCAAGTAAGATGACTTCAAGACAGTTAATAATCAAACCCCCAAAGGTCTAAAGAAAATATCCTAAAAGGAATAAGAGAAAAGAAAAACAAATTACGTACAATACGGCTCTAATACATCTGACAGCAGAATTCTCAGTAGAAACCTTAAAGACCAGGGGAGAGTGGTGTAACATATTTAAAGTGCTGAAGGAAAAAACTTGTATCCTAGAATGGCATATCCAGCAAAAATATTCTTAATTATGAAAGAGAAATAAAGACTTTCCTAGACAAACAAAAGCTGAGGGATTTCATTAACACCAGAACTGTAAAGGAAGTTCTTCAATCTGAAACAACACAACATTAATGAGCAATAAGAAATCATCTGAAGTTTCAAAACTCACTGGTAATAGCAAATACACAGAAAAACACAGACTATTGTAATGCTATAATTGTGGTGTGTAAGCTACCAGTATTTCGAGTAGAAAGGGTAAAAGATAAACTGGTCGCATGTTTATAGCAGCACAATTTGCAATTGCAAAAATACTGAAACAGCCCAAATGTCTATCAATCAATGAGTGGATAAAGAAATTGTGGTATTTATATACCATGGAATAGTACTTAGCCATAAAAAGGAATGAATTAACGGCATTCACAGCAACCTGGATGGAACTGGAGATTATTATTCTAAGTGAAGTAACTCAGGAATGGAAAATCAAATATTATATGTTCTCACTTACAAGTGGTAGCTAAGCTAAGATACAAAGGCATAAGAATGATGCTATGGACTGTGGGGACTCAGGGGAAAGGGTGGGAAGGGGTTGAGTGATAAAAGACTACAAACTGAGTGCAGTGTATACTGCTCAGGTGATGGGTGCACCAAATCTCACAAATCACCACTAAAGAACTTACTCATGTAACCAAATACCACCTGCCCCCAAATACCTATAGAAATAAAAAAATTAAATAAATAAAATACACTTCTGTGGGGAAAAGAAGACATAACAATCCCTTAGAAAGAAAGTATAATGAAATACTTTTATTTTTCTATTTATTTTCTTTCTATGAAAGAAAATAAAAAATATTAACTACAACAACTTTTCAAGACATAGTCATTAAAATAATATATAAACAGAAACAAAAAGTTAAAAAGCTGGGGGATAAAGTTAAAGTGCAGGGTTTTTATTAATTTTTTCTTTGCTTGTTTGTTAGTTTGTCTGTTTCTTTATGTAATCAGTGTTGAGTTGTTGTCAGTTGAAAATAATGGGTTTTGGTACGTAGTCTTCAAGAGACATATCTCACATGCAAGGTCTCTTGACACATATAGGCTCAAAATAAAGGGATGGAGGAAAATTTACCAAGCAAAAGGAAAAAAAAAAAAAAGCAGGGGTTGCAATCCTAGTTTCCAACAAAACAGACTTTAAACCAACAAAGATCAAAAAAGGCAAAGAAAGCCATTACATAATGGTAAAAGGTTTAATTCAGCAAGAAGAGCTAACTATCCTAAATATGTATGCACCCAACATAGGAGCACCCAGATTCATATAGCAAGTTTTTAGAGACCTTCAAAGAGATTTAGACCCCCACACAATAATAGTGGGAGACTTTAACACCCCACAGACAATATTAACAAATCATCAAGACAGAAAATTAACAAAGATATTCAGGACCTGAACTCAGCACTGGATCAAATGGACCTGACAGATATCTACAGAACTCTCCATGCAAAACAATAGAATATACATTCTTCTCACCACCACATGGCACTTACTCTAAAACTGATCACATAATCTCAAGTAAAACACTCCTCAGCAAATGAGAAAGTACTGAAATCATAAAAACAGCTTCTTGGACCACAGAACAATCAAATCAGAACTCAAGACTAAGAAACCCACTCAAAACCATACAATTACATAAAAATTGAATAACCTATTCCTGAATGATTTTGGGTTAAATAATGCAATTAAGGCAGAAATCAAGGAGTTCTTTGAAACTAATGAGCACAAAGACACAACGTATCACAATCTCTGGGACACAGCTAAAGCAGTATTAAGAGGGAAATTTATAGCACTAAAATGCCCAATCAAAAAGCTAGAAAGATCTCAAGTTAACAACCTAACATCACAACTGAAAGAACTTGAGAACCAAGACCAAACAAATCCCAAAGCTAGCAGAAGACAAGAAATAACCAAAATCAAAGCTGAACTGAAGGAGATAGAGAGACAAAAAACCATTCAAACGACTGATGAATCCAGGAGCAGGGTTTTTTTAAAATAATATTATAATAGACTGCTAGCTATACTAATAAAGAAGAAAAGAGAGAAGATTCAAATAAACGCAATTAGAGATAATAAGAGGGATATTACCACTGACCCCACAGAACTACAAACAACCATCAGAGAATGTTATAAACACCGCTATGCACATAAACTAGGAAATCTAGAAGAAATGAATAAATTCCTGGACAGATACACTCTCTCAAGACAGAACTAGGAAGAAATAGAATCCCTGAACAGACCAATAACGAGTTTTGAAATAGAGGCAGTAATAAATAGCCTACCAACCAACCAAAGCCCAGGACCAGACAGATTCAAAGCTTAATTCTACCAGATACACAAAAAATAGTTGGTACCATTACTACTGAAACTATTTCAAAAAATTGAAAAGGAGGGACTTCTCCCTAACTCATTCTATGGGGCCAGCATCATCCTGATAACAAAAGCTGGCACAGACACAACAACAAAAAAAGAAAACTTCAGGCCAATATCCTTGATGAACATTGGTGCAAAAATCTTCAGCAAAATACTGGCAAACCAAATCCAGCAACACATCAAAAAGCTTACCCACCATGAGGCTTCATCCCCAGGTTGCAAGGTTGGTTCAATATAGGCAAATCAATAAATGTGATTCATCACATAAACAGAACAAAAGACAAAAACCACATGATTACCTCAATAGATGCAGAAAAGGCTTTCAACAACATTTAACATTCCTTAATGTTAAAAACTCCCAATAAACTGGGTATTGAAGGAACATACCTCAAAATAATAAGAGCCATATATGACAAACCCACAGCCAACATCGTACTGAATGGGACAAAGCTGGAAGTATTCCGCTTGAAAACTGGCACAAAACAAAGATGCCCTGTCTCACCACTCCTATTCAACATAATGGAAGTTCTTGCCAGAGCAATCGGGCAAGAGAAAGAAATAAAGGGCATTCAAATAGGAAGAGAGGAAGTCTAACTATCCCTGTTTGCAGATGACATGATCCTATATCTAGAAAACCCCATGTCTCAGCCCAAAAGCTTCTTAAGCTAATAAACAACTTCAGTAAAGTCTCAGAATACAAAATCAATGTGCAAAAATTGCTGTCATTCTTATACACCAACAACAGTCAAGCCAAGAGCCAAATCATGAATGAACTCCCATTCACAATTGCTACTAAAAAAAAGGGTGACATGCCTAGAAATACAGCTAACAAGGAAACTGAAAGATCTACAAAGAGAACTACAAACCACTACTCAAAGAGATCTGAGATGACACAAAGAAACGGCAAATTATTCCATGCTCATGCATAGGAATAATCAATATCATTAAAATGGGCATATTCCCAAAGCAATTTATACATTCAATGCTATTCCTATTAATCTACCACTGACATTCTTCACAGAACTAGAAACATCTATTTTAAAATTTATATGAAACCCAAAAAGAGTCCAAATAACCAAGGCATTCCTAAGCAAAAAGAACAAAGCTGGAGGCATCACGCTACCTGATTTCAAACTATATTACAGGGCTACAGTCACCAAAACAGCATGGTACTGGTATAAGAACAGACACATAGACCAATGGAACAAAATAGAGAACTCAGAAATATGACCACCCACCTTCAACTATCTGATCTTCAACAAACCTGACAAAAACAAGCAATGGGGAAAGAACTCCCTATACAATAAATTGTGCTGGGATAACCGGCTAGCCATATGCAGAAGATTGAAACTGGACCCCATCTTTACACCGTACAGAAAAATTAACTCAAGATGGATTAAAGACTTAAATGTAAAACCCAAAACTATAAAAACCCTGGAAGACAACCTAGGCAATACCATTTAGGACATAGGCATGGGCAAAGATTTCATAATAAAGATGCCAAAAGCAATTGCAACAAAAGCAAAAATTGACAAATGGGATCTAATTAAACTAGAGAGCTTCTATGCAGCAAAAGAAACTATCAGCAGAGTAAACAGACAACCTAGAGAATGGGAGAATATTTTTGCAAACTATGCATCTGAATGAGGTCTAATATCCAGCATCTATAAGGAACTTAAACAAATTTACAAGAAAAAAAACTCATTAAAAAGTGGGCAAAGAACATGAACAGACACCTCTTAAAAGAAGACATACATGTGGCCAACAATCATATGAAAAATCTCAACATCATTGATCATTACAGAAATGCAAATTAAAACCACAGTGAGATACCATCTCACACCAGTCAGAATGGCTACTATTAAAAAGTAAAAAAATGAAAGAGGCCAGAGAGGTAGTGGAGAAAAAGGAATGCTTTTACACTGTTGGTGGGAGTGTAAATTAGTTCAACCATCGTGGAAGACAGTGTGGTGATTCCTCAAAAACCTCAAGACAGAACTATCATTCAACCCAGTAATCCCATTACTGGACATATACCCAAAGGAATATAAGTCATTGTTATAAACATGCATGCACACATATGTTCACTGCAGCACTATTCACAATAATAAAAACACGGAATCAACCCAAATGCCCATCAATTATAGACTGGATAAAGAAAATGTGGTACATATACACCATGGAATACTATGCAGCCATAAAAAAGAATGAGATCATGTTTTTTGCAAGGACATGGATGGAGCTGGGGGCCATTATTCTTAGCAAACTAAAGCAGGAACAGAAGACCAAATACAGCATGTTCTCACTTATAAGTGGGAGCTAAATTATGAGAACACACGGACGTATAGAGGGAAACAACACACACTGGGGCCTATCAGAGGGCAGAAAGTGGTAGGAGGGAGAGAAGTAGGAAAAATAACTATTGGATACTAGGCTTAATACCTGGGTGATGAAATAATCTGTACAACCAACCCCCATTCAACGCATTTAGCTATGTAACAAACCTGCACATCCTGCACATGTACCCCTGAACTTAGAAGTTAAAAATAAATAAATAAAATAATGGGCCAGCCTCAGTGGCTCACACCTGTAATCCCAGGACTTTGGGGGGCCAAAGCAGGCAGATCACTTGAGACCAGGAGTTGGAGACCAGCCTGGCCAACATGGTAAAACCCCATCTCTACTAAAAATACAAAAATTAGCCAGGCATGGTGGTGTGTGCCTGTAATCCCAGCTACTAGGAAGGAGGCTGAAGCAGCAGAATTGCTTGAACCAACGAGGTGGAGGTTGCAGTGAGCTGAGGTTGCACCACTGCATTCCAGCCTGGACAACAGAATGAGACTCCATCTCAAATAATAATAATAATAGGTTATAACATATTATTTGCAAGCCTCATGGTAACCTCAAATTGAAAAACAACAGATACACCAAAAAAAACAATAAATTTAAAAAAACATAAACCAGAGAAAAATTACCTTCACTATAAGGAACATAGGAAGGAAGGAAAGAAGAAGAAGGAAGAGAAGACCACAAAACAACCAGAAAACAAAAACTCTAATGGCAGGAGTAACCCCTTACCTATCAATAATAACATTGAATGTAATGGGACTAAACACTGCAATAAAAAGACATAGGGTTGCTGAATGGATAAAAATAAGATCCAATGATATTTAGACTACAAAAAACACGCTTTACCTGTAAAGAGAGAGACTGAAAATAAAAGGATGGAAAAATATATCCCATGCAAATAGAAACCAAAAAAGAGAAGGAGTAACTATACTTACATCAGACAAAATAGATTTCAAGACAAAAACAATGAAAAGAGAAAAAAATTATATAATGATCAAGGGGTTAATTCAGCGAGAGAATATAGCAGTTGTAAATATATGTGAACCCAATACTGAAGCACTCAGATATATAAAGAAAATATTATTAGAGCTAAAGAGAGAGATAGACCTCAATACAATAATAGCTGGAGACTTCAACACCCCATTTTCAGCACTGGATAGATCATCCAATCAGAAAATCAACAAAGAAACCTTGGACTTCATCTTCACCATAGGCCAAATGGACCTAATAGATATTTACAGAACATTTCAACTAATGACTGCAGAATATGCATTCTTCTCTTCAGCACATAGACCATTCTCAAGGATAGACCATATATTTGATCACAAAACTACTCTCAAAATATGCAGAAAAATTGAAATAATATCAAGTATCATCTCCGGTGACAATGGCATAAAACTAGAAATCAATGACAAGAGGGATTTTGGAAACTATATAAATACATGGAAATCAAGCAATATGCTCCTGAATGACCAGTGGATCAATGAAGAAATTAAGAAGGAAATGTAAAAATTTCTTAAAACAAATGAATATGAAAATAAAACATACCAAAACCTATGGAATATATGAAAACAGTACTTAAAAGAAAGTTGATAGCTACAAATGCCTGTATCAGACAAGTAGATAGGTTTCAGATAAACAACCTAAAATGTATCTCAAAGAACCAGAAAAGGAAGAGCCAAAAACCTCCAAAATTAGTAGAAGAAGCTAAATAATAATGATTAAATCAGAAATAAACGAAATTTAAATGAAGAAAATAATAAAAAATATCAATAAAACAAAAAGTTAGTTTTTTGAAAAGATAAAGAAAATTGATAAAACTTTGGCCAGACTAAGAAAAAAAATAATACCCAAATAAATAAAATTAAATCTGAAGACATTATAACAAATACTGCAGAAATTCAATGGATCATTGAGGTTACTATGAGCAACTATATATGCCAATAAATTGGAAAACCTGGAAGAAGTGGATAAACTCTTAGACCCATACAATCTACCAAGATTGAACCATAAAGCCAAAACTTGAACAGATCAATATCAAATAATGAGATCAAAGTCATGATAAAATGTCTCCTGGCAAAGAAAAGCCTGGAAACTGATGGCTTCACTGCTGAATTCTTCCAAACAAATTGGTAGAATTTAAAAAAGAACTAATACCAATCCTACTTGAACTATTTTAAAAAAGAGAGGAGGAAGGAATACTTCCAAACTCATTCTATGAGGCCAGTATTGCCGTGATATCAAAACCATGCAAAGATACATCAAAAAAAGAAAACTAGAGGCCAATATCCCTGATGAACATTGATACAAAAATCCTCCTTGAAATCCTAGCAAACTGAATTCAACAACACATGAAAAAGATCATGCATCATGACCAAGAAGGATTTATCCCAGGGATGCAAGGATGGTTTAACATATGCAAATCAATCAATGTGATACATCATACCAACAGAATGAAGGACAAAAATCATATGCTCATTTCAATTAATACTGAGGAAGCATTTAATATAATTCAAATCCCTTCATGATAAAAAAAAATGCAAAAAACTGAGTATAGAAGGAACATACCTCAACACAACAAAAGCCGTATACAACAGCCCACAGCTAGTATCATGCTGAATTGGGAAAAACTGAAAGCCTTTCCTCTAAGATCTGGAAAAAGACAAGGATGCCCACTTTCATCACTGTTATTCAACATGGAAATGGAAGTCCTAGCTAGAGCAATCATGCAAGAGAAAGAAATAAAGGGCATTCAAATTGAAAAGGAAGAAGTCAATTTATACTTGTTTGCAGATGATATGATCTTATATTTGGAAAAACCTAAAGACTCTACCAGAAAACTATTAAAACTAATAAACTCAGCAAAGTTGCAGATACAAAATCAACATACAAAAATTAGTGGCATTTCTGTATTCCAGCAGCAATCTGAAAAAGAAATCATGAAAATAATCCCATTTATAATAGCTACAAATAAAAGACCTAGGAATTCACTTAACCAAAAAAGTGAAAGATCTCTACAATGAAAATTGTAAAATATTGATGAAAGAAACTGAAGAGGACACAATACAATGGAAAAATATGCCATGTTCAGGGATTAGAAGAATTAATATTATTAAAATGTGCATACTACCCAAAGCAATCTACAGACTCAATGCAATCTTTATCAAAATACCAATGACATTCTTCACAGAACTAGAAAACACAATCCTAAAATTTATAGGAAACAATGAAAGACCCAGAATAGCCAAAGCTATCCTAAGCCAAAAGAACAAAACTGGAGGAATCACATTACCTGACTTCAATTTATACTGCAAAGTGATAGTAAACAGCACGGTACTGGCATAAAAACAGACACATAAACCCATGGAACAGAATAGAGAACCCAGAAACAAATTCATACACATGCATTGAGTTCATTTTTGACAAAGGTGCCAAGAACAGACATTATGGAAAGGATAGTCTCTTGAATAAATGGTGCTGGGAAAACTGGATATCGATATGTGGAAGAATGAAACTAGACCCCCATCTGTTACCGTATACAAAAATCAAAGCAAAATGGATTGAAGACATAAATTTAAGACTTCGAACTGTGAAAATACTAAAAGAAAACATTAGGGAAACTCTCTAAGTCATTGGACTGGGTAAAGATTTCTTGAATAATACCCCACAAGAACAAGCAACCAAGCAAAAATGGACAAAGGGGATCACATCAAGTTAAAAAAATCTTCTGCACTGCAGAGGAAGCAATAAAAAAAGTGAAGAGAAAACCCACAGAATGAGAGAAAATATTTGCCAACTATCCATCTGACAGGGGGTTAATAACCAAAAGATATAAGGAGCTCAAACAACTCTATGAGAAAAAAAAATCTAATAATTCAATTTGGAAATGGGCAAAAGATATGAATAAACATTTGTCAAAAGAAGACATACAGATGGCAAATAGATATGTGAAAAGGTGCTCAATATCATTGATCATCAGAGATATGCAAAACAAAACTGCAATGAGATAGCACTCACCTCAGTTAATATTAACTTTTTTGGATAAATTCAAAAGACAGGCCATAACAAATACTGGCAAGGATGCGGAGAAAAGGGAACCATCATATACTACTGGTGGAAATGTAAATTAGTATAATCATTATAGAGAACAGTTTGGAGGTTCCTCAAAAAACTAAAAATAGAACAACCATATGAGCCAGCAATCACACTGCTAGGTATATACCCAAAAGAAAGGAAATCAGTATATACAGGAGATATCTGCCCTCCCATATTTATTGCAGCACTATTCATAATAGCTAAGATTTGGAAGCAACCTACAAGTCTATCAACAGATGAATGAATAAAGAAAATGTGGCACATATACACAGTGGAGTACTATTCAGTACTCCAAAAAGTACAAAAAAATTCTGTCATTTGTGACAACATGGATAAAACTGGAGGTCTTTATATTAAGTAAAATAAGCTAAGTACAGAATGACAAACTTCACATGTTCTCACTTATTTGTGGGAGCTATATATTAAAACAACTGAACTCATAGAGATAGAAAATACAATGATAGATGGCAGAGGCTGGGAAGGGTGGTAGGGGAGAAGGGAAGTAATGATGGTTAATGAGTACAAAATATCTAGTTAGAATGAATAAGATCTAGTATTTGACAGAACAATATGGTGACTACAGTCAACAATAATTTATTACATATTTTATAATAACCAAAACGGTATAAGTGGAATGTTTCTAACATAAAGGATAAATTATTGAGGTAACAGCCCAAAAAATAAAAAATTGAAAGGATGACTATTGCTGTACTTCTCTTCCAGAATCTCCTGTCCTTTGCTCCTGAGAGCATTCTTCTCATTGATATTGGTAAATTTTCCTGTTCCCAAGAATTTCTATAATATCCCCCTTTACTCTAATGGGGAGGTGCTCCTACAGTTTCACAAGGAACATGATGGCAAGGTTTTCCAATGAGTGTAGCAACATGACATTGATTTCTCTTGCTTTCTCAGTAGATACAAAATAAATACCAGGCAAAACTGTTCACTTGTGGGTAGCCTGCACGTACACACACACACACATACACACACACACGTGTACACTCATACATACACACACATAAAGATTTTAACTTCAGAGGACATTTCTAGTTGCTATTGAGTTTTTCAAAACTGTTGCATGAGACATCTTCACTTTTTAGCATTTTCATATAAAGTTGGGAAATTTATTTTAACCCAAACAATTTTTTACCTAATTCTCCTTCTTGTTATCACTTTAATCATCCTAAGGGTACTAGGACACATGACAAAGTCACACAGAAACATTATTTCTCCACTTCAATGCATTGGAAGAAATTTAACAATGAGTCTAGGATCTAGTTATATTAAGGAATCTGGTGGAAGAGGGAATCACTTATAAAATAATTATGTTATTTGGATAGATAATTAATTAAAAAAAAAATTCTAGGTCGGGTGCTGTGGCTCACGCTTGTAATCCCAGCACTCTGGGAGGCCGAGGTGGGCGGATCACCCGAGGTCAGTAGTTCAAGACCAGCCTGACCAACATGGAGAAAACCTGTCTCTACTAAAAATACAAAATAGCTGGGTGTGGTGGCACACGCCTGTAATCCCAGCCACTTGGGAGGCTGAGGCAGGAGAGGTTGTAGTGAGCCAAGATTGTACCATTGCACTACAGCCTGGGCAACAAAAGCAAAAATCCATCTCAAAAAAAAAAAAAAAAAAAAATTCTAAGACTTCCACTAACTAAAGACTTCCTAAGTAGAAAAATCAATATGACAGAATTCCATTTAACTTTATTTGTGTATCCCCTAGAGCAGTGGTTCTGAAACTTTGTGCCTCAGAATCACCTAGGAGACCCACCTCTGAGTGTCTGTCAGTAGTTCTGGGTGGGGACTAGAAATTTGTGTTTTTAAGAAGTTTCCAAGTGATGCAGCTCCTGCTGGTCCAGGAACCACACTTTGGGAATCCCTGCCCTCAAGTACACAGTACAATGCTAGGCACAGAGCAGCTACTCGTACATTCTGAACCAAACTGAATTATTTGAACCACAGTTATGGCAAGATAAGATTTGACTCATATAGATTCTTAGGCCAGGATTAGCCAAGTTTGTGATTAGTAAAGTGGTTTTAAAAGGGTTTTCCTATGTTATAGACATAGTTTATAATCTTAAGATCTGCCTTGTCTTGCCTTTCCAGGATATTCTAATTGAGTTGGTGATAAGCTAGTATAAGTATGGTCCTGGGATTTTTCTTCTAGAAACTTCTATTCTGACTTGCAATCTGATGTGACTCAAGGTCACAGATTACCAGACCATCCAATTATTTAGCAGCAGAATTGTCTTGCTATACCCTTCACCCTGCTAAGAGTCTTTACCTTTGCTGACCCCAAGAGAAGAGAATTTATACCATAAGACTGACAGTCCTACAGAACTGAGAATTCTCTATCAATGGGCAAAGGCAGCCCTATCCTTAATTTCGACTCCTTTTGATATAGAAGGGATCATTCTCAGCATCCACATGCTGGAAAATATTATTGGCATTATTCATTAAACAACAGCCAGGACAGTGACCACAGGAGTTCTGTGCATAATGACCTGCTTAGTGGGTACCCTTAAAAGATTTACTACATCAAGTTTTTATTAAGGCACCTCTTCCAGGCTATTGTTCCTTTCATAAGCATCACAATGGTTTCTCAAGCAGTTTTAATGTGGAAATGTGAAAATGTCAAGCATTTCTCCCCCATTCACCACTCCTCTCTTTCTTTTCCCAGGTTGTGATGAATAACTTAAGCCCAGCCTGGAAATCATTCAAAGTATCCGTAAATTCTCTATGCAGCGGAGACCCAGACCGCCGGCTGAAGGTCAGAAATCTGTGTCCAAGAAATGTGATTTTTTAAAAAAAGTATTTAATCTTCCTATTTCTTTTCAAAATAATATTGACAAACCCCAAATTTTCTTTACAATGTACCCAACCCTCTCATCTTTTAGCATCTTGATGGAAGAAACAGGGCTATTTCTTCTTCTAGAGCCATTGAAGCTTATGTGAAAGCCCAAAATAAATTCCAATTGTGTTATATCAAGAGTCAAAACCCATGTCTTCTGAAAGACAAAACCATGGCAATAAATTCAGGTTATAAATGAGAGTTATTAAAATGAAAATAGTGTCATATCAATTATCTACTGTTACATAACAGAATAATGCAAAATTTAGTAGCTTAGAACTAGAAGCATTTATTTAGCTTATGATTCTGAGTACTGGCAAGTTGGGATGAACTAATCTAGATGATTCTTCTGTTGATCTTGCCTGGACTTTCTTAGGCATTTGTGGTCAGCTACCCAAGAGGAGGGTGATTCTGCTTCTGGGGGTTGGCTGGCTGTCGTCTGGAATGAGAGGAGGGGTGGGGCCATATGGCTGTCATCATCCCCAGGCCAGCTTGGACTAACATACACAGTGAACTTAGGGTTCTAAGAATGCAAGAACAGAACCCCATAAGACCTCTTTAGGGCCTAGGCTCAGAACTCACACAGGTCACTTCCTCCACAGTCTAGGTCAAAGCAAGTCACATGGTCATTATAGATTTAAAGGGTAAGGAGATAGACTACATCTCTTGGTGGAAGAAGCTCCAAAGTATTGTGGCCACTTTTTCAATCTATCACAAAGGCTTTCTGAGCACCTTGGGAATGTAAGTTGGAAGAAAATATGCATTCAGAGTCACCAAAGGAAGACAATAGGCTGAACGCCAGAAGCAGATTTCAGGAGATGTTTTTATAGGCCATGCTCTGGCCTTTCCTCTACCTTGAAAGTCTAGAAGTTCCTTGTTGTCAATGGCCCAGAGTTGATTCAACCAATTAAGGATAACTAAGCAAATTTACTGGAGACTGGTGCCTATAAACTAAAAGGCCAATTGATTAATGTTCAGTGAAAAACACAACCATCAAGCAGTCATATCAGCTTCACCAGGCATTTTCTTGTGGGCAAACCACAGAGAAGACAATCCTCAGAAGGTTGCTGTGATTGCCTGAAATCAGAACTGGGTAACTGAGATAGTTAATGGCTTTAGACTCTGAAAACCAGGAGTGCCCACCTCCACTGTCCATCAGGTAGACTAAACATTCATGCTGACTTTTCAGGACAACTAATCCCCTGGAAAGTGTTAGCTGGGTAGCTGGACACTGATGATGTTTGCCTTAGTAGCTTTACATTTTCCTCACTACTTTTGCTCCACAAACCTTCTGAGAGATACAATTTTTCGATTCATCGATGTGATCAGTCTGGTTAGAATCCCATCTGATTGGTTAATCCCAAGCTCTTTAAGGTGGCTTTATATGTCTTTGCTTAAACCCATTCTGTATAAGCTTTGCAGTTGAACTCTTAGCAGACATGTTCACTTCCATGTTCTTGAGGAGCAACTCAGAGTTTTACCTGGTATCTCTGTAAGAACTGAGATATTTCAAGCCTCAACCCCACTGGAAACCTTCAAGCCAAAATCAGGATTCCTGGCTATTTGGTCTTTCATGTGGAAGCTCCTATGCAGAATGGCCAAGAGCTGTGACTTCAGGCATAGGATGGCAATTATCACTTACACTTTGAGTAGCACCCTCCTATTCCCAGGGAGGTAAATGACCCTTTTTGGCCAGAAATAAAGTAATACCTCTTTTAGCCATATATCAACTTTTTATGAGGAGTCATTAAATGGATAAAAGGAGAGGGTCATCTGTAATTGAATAAATAAAAATGCAGAAAAAGAACACTTTGTGGCTTTGCGAGTGCTCTGATGCCTGTAGAGAAATAAGTGGGAGCTAAGGAAATAGGTGATTGATTGATACATGATAGAGGAAAGAGAGAAAGAAAGAATGTGAGAAGGAAGAATAGAGGAAAAGAAGGAAAAAAAGGAAGGAGAAAGGAAGGAAGGGATGGGGGAGAGAAGGATCAGGGTTTCTCCACACGTGCACTATTGACGTTTGGATTTTGCTGTGGGGAGCTATCCTGTGCCTGTAGGATCCTTAACAGCAATCCTAGCTACTAGATGCCAGTAGTATTCCACCCCCGTCACATACACACTCACACACCCTGCTGCCTGTGTCAGTCTGAAAATCAAAAGTGTATTCAGACATTGCCAAATGTTCTCTAGAGTGTAAAATCACTTCCAGTTAAGAACCACTGGTATAGTACATCAAACGTATACATTAGAGTCACCTGGGAGCCTTGGTAAACTCCTCAAGAACCTATGAAAATGTTTTAATTTCTTTCAAAATCAGAAGAAGAGAATGAGCATGTAAGATTAACTAAAATATTCTAATTTTTTTTCTTGCATCAGAAAGCAACAAACTTTTTAGGGTCCATGAAAATCTGTTGTGTTAAGAGGGGC